>NC_060119.1:679632767-680882767 GCF_021461395.2 Schistocerca americana
TGTTGGGTCATGAGAGCAGCAAAAGTTGATTTATTTGTTGTTTAACCTAAACACATCCACTTGTTCTCAATATCTTGCGTTGAAACTCCTACCAGTTTGGTCAATACTAAAATCTGGGAACAGAGCAATACAATTCATAAATGTCAGATTTATGATGTCCTCCATTACTTAAATTTAAGCCACAAATTAGTTTATATTTCAGTAATCAATCTGGACAACTTTAGCATTAAACATGTATGCAACTTTACATATCTTACCAGTGAATAGCATGCAGACATATTTCATACAGTTTTGGGGGAGGGGGTGGTAAATTGCTGTTTCCTGTAGGCATTGGAACTGTAGGCTATTTATTTTCAATGCTGCTGTGAAGCTTATAGATGATGATGGCGCTACCATCGTTGTTTTGAGCTATCAGTTTAATTTCGTTGAGTAATTGTATTTTATCTGCAGTATCCAATCAAATTCTTTCCACTGTATTGATCATTGCCCGAAAATATGCCTTTTTTGTTGCTCAGGATGAAATGAAGTGCTGTGGATTGTGTCACCAGTTGCAGTTGTTTTCCACATATTTGAAATTTATGTTTGCTGTTGTAGTTGCTAATCTAAAATCAAGAAAGTTAATGCCATAATTAACTGTGAATTTTATGTTTTGATGCTTTTTTTTTTTCAAAATAATCTATTTCATCTTCTATTCCCTCCAAAAAAACAGGCATATCATACACATAACGTTTATAATATTTGCTTAATTTTTTATTAGTATATTAATTTTAAAAAAGATGTTTTTAAATTATTAATGTCTATGTTGGCCAACAGACTAGCTAGACAGCTTCTGTTGCTAATCTACCTTCCAGTATATAAAATTTATTACTAAAGATAAAATAATTGTGCAGTAGCAACAGTGTCAATATTTCAACAAATTCATACATTTCTGGCAAGTTAAGCATTTTACATTTAAGCACATTATTTTTAATTAATGATGTTGTTTTGATAACTGGTATGTTTTTTTACACATTAACTGTACTGAAAAACACAAACCTACCAGTATTCGGTATATTACTTATGCTATCTTTGAGCTCATAACTGTTGTTTGTTTATCTTCTAATTAATAACCCTTAGTGGAAATTCATGTTTTAGAAAGTCCATTTCTGAAAGTTAACAGTTTGGCATATTGGACAGATCGCTTTATGAATTACAGATTTTGATTGCGATTTTAGAGCAGAGGGATTCATTGGAGATTTTTCTCATGAGGATTAGAGAAAGTTACATTCATCGAAGAAATTTTTACGTTTTGTCTCTAATTTGAGGGTTGGATCAGAATGAGTTTCTCTTATGTTGCTATTTTTGGAAAAAAACAGTGTCTTATTAGGTAATAGTCTTCATACATCATTACTGAGGAGCTTCATTTATGAGTTTTTATTATCAGTGCTTTATTATCTTTAAATGTCTTTTTTATTTTCTGGGCTAAAGATTTCCCTTCTGCATTGTCTACATGTTTCTGAATTATATTATTTCCTTTATTCCCAACAGAACTGAATTTTTTCCTCTTTATTTAGTTTCGCTATGTCACATGCAATTGTGGTTCTAACAATAACTTCTTTGACATTATTTTTGTTTATTTTGTAACGTTTTGAGCTCTTGTTCCACAAATTTAGTTCAGAGTCAAAGAAATTAATGGCTGTCGTATTTATAACTCTGTCATAGAAACATTTCTTGACAAATGGTGGGTAATTGTGTTTTACTGCTTTAATTTAGGACTTCTATGCGTTTGTGAGTTGTCATGATGTTCTGTCTTTAAAAAAATTGTTCATCATCCAAAGCACCTTTGAATACACAGGTAATTAATTCCAAATGAATTTCTGTAAGCGTAATTTTAGGATGTGCTGGCAATCGTTGGGGATTCTTCTGTATTCCTCACATTTCGTCCAGAATTTCGTGGAGTTTCTTCTCAGGACTAACATCATGTTTGTCTTTTATTACTTTAAGTAAGCACTTGTCCTTCAAGAAACTGGATCTTTGGAATTCCCAAAAAATAAGAGATTAATGATTCGAAAGAGCATTTTCCATTTGAACCGTTGTCGCATTTGAAAAAGTCAATACGATCAAAATCGTATCCTTTTACTAAATTATAATGAAAGATGAGCGATTCTCAGGAACTATTAGTAAAAATGGTTCGAGTAATACAGATACGTTATAGTGTATGGGGATATGAGATAAGAAAATGCGGTGTGTGACTTCTTGGTCATTAGTGCCAAATGAGATACGTTCTAGAAGTGTCACATAGACTGTTAAACTAACGAAATAAAAGAACGGCTACTCTCTAGATATTCGTTGATTATAAGGGCATCAAAGTGGACAACACCACAATAAAAAAGAAAATGGTGAATTCTGTTTTACAAATTTCTTGCTAAACAAAAGCTAAGCATTCAGTTGTCCTACTGCTGCAAGTGTAAGTTACGTATAATATAATATTAGCGGTACTGAAACACTGCTAAATCGCTAAAACTGAACAGGTTGTAAGAGGCAACAAGAGTTCTTGTCCGGTTCTATATATAATTTGCAGGTCAGTCACGTAACTCAGCAATATTTGCTGTAAATCCTTTGAATGGAGAACCGGTCACAAGTGGTTCGTATTAGCACAGATAACAACCATTTATAAAAGAGAAATCCGAAGTGATGTATAGTCTCCTCTACATGCAGGGGAATTTTAGAAGCTATTCTGATCTCAATTTAATGACCTGTATGGAACAAAATAGCAGCTGAAACAGATCGTGCGAGAACAGACGATCTTCATACCAGAAGAGAAATCTCTTGTTCATTTTGCGAAGCGTCGAAAGTCGAATCTCAGCAACGTTCGGTTATTAGATTAACGAGTCACAATTCGAGGCCATAATTAATACAACTGGGTGAGAGTAACAATGAGAAGCGATATGAAGTGAAATGACCACACGAGTTCAGTCGCGGATAAAAGAAACGGATAATACTGGATAAGTTGTTTTATCTACGGAATGGATTGTTTTTGACGTCTTTTAACGCTTACAGTCTATGCAGAAACAGAACCGAGGTGGAGGCATCCAAATTCGATTCGTTCTAAGAAGGGCAGCGCAGATGTCATAAACGCATTTGACTCACAAGAGAAAGTGCAATATGAGAGCTAATTTTCTTCTCACCCTCCGATCGGCTACGGAGTGGAAACCACAGTTTGTTGCTGTGGTCTTCAGTACAGAGACTGATTTGATGCAGCTCTCCATGCTACTCTATCCTGTGCAAGATCCTTCATCTCCCAGTACCTAATGCAACCTACATCCTTCTGAATCTGTTTAGTGTATTCATCTGTTGGTCTCCCTCTACGATTTTTCCTCTCCACGCAGCCCTCCAATTCTAAATTGGTGATCCCTTGATGCCTCAGAATATGCCCTACCATGCGATCCCTTCTTCTAGTCGAGTTGTGCCATAAATTTTTCTTGGTTCAAATGGCTCTGAGCACTATGGGACTTAACTTCTGAGGTCATCAGTACCCTAGAACTCAGAACTACTTAAACCTAACTAACCTGAGGACATCACACACATCCATGCCCGAGGCAGGATTCGAACCTGCGACCGTAGCGGTAGCGCGGTTTCAGACTGGAGTGCCTAGAACCGCTCGGCCACCCCGACCGGATAAATTTTTCTTCTCTCCAATTCCATTCAATAGCTCCTCATTAGTTATGTGATCTACCCATCTAATCTTCAGCATTCTTCTGTAGCACCACATTTCGAAAACTTCTATTCTCTTCTTGTCTCAACTATTTATCGCCCATGTTTCACCTCCATACATGGATACACTCCATACAAATACTTTCAGAAACAACTTCCTGACACTTAAATCTATACTCGATGTTAACAAATTTCTCTTCTTCACAAACGCTTTCTTTGCCACTGCCAGTCTACATTTTATATCCTCTCTACTTCGACCGTCATCAATTTTTTTGCTCCCCAAATAGCAAAACTCATTTACTACTTTAACCACAGTGTAGAACAAAGCCGGCCGGTGTGGCCGAGCGCTTCTAGGCACTTCAGTCTGGAACCGCGCAATCGCTCCGGTCGCAGGTTCGAATCCTGTCTCGGGCATGGATGTGTGTGATGTCCTTAGGTTAGTTAGGTTTAAGTAGTTCTAAGTTTTAGGGGACTGATGACCACAGTAGTCAAGTCCCATAGTGCTCAGAGCCATTTGCACCATTTAGCCATTTATCGTAGCGTGGTACCAACTTCCCAATACTCTCGTCATAGAAGGCAGCCGCCTGAGATTACCGCCAATTCCCTACGCTGGTCTGCTGTTCGTTGTCTGTGCCAAAATGCTGTCCTCACAGCCGACGATTCATGTGTGCAAAGAGACGAAAATAGGAGGGAGCCAAGACCGGGCTGTCGGTGGGTGATCAAACATTTCCGATGGAAAACGCTGCAGGAGCGTCATCGTTACCCCTGCAATGTGCGGCCGAGAACTTTCATCAAGTAGGAAACGTGTGACCATTACGTTATGTGGGATGCACCAAATCAGGCGGAACCTCTCAGCAGTCACGTCACACTATTCGCTGTAGACGGGCGTGCTTGAGTCGCTGCGCAAAGCTTCATCAGATTTCCACTGCGGCTTACACTACTGGCCATTAAAATTGCTACACCAAGAAGAAATGCAGATGATAAACGGGTATTCATTGGACAAATATATTATACTAGAACTGACATGTGACTACATTTTCACGCAATTTGGGTGCATAGATCCTGAGAAATCAGTACCCAGAACAACCAAATGGCTCTGAGCACTATGGGACTCAACTGCTGAGGTCATTAGTCCCCTAGAACTTAGAACTAGTTAAACCTAACTAACCTAAGGACATCACAAACATCCATGCCCGAGGCAGGATTCGAACCTGCGACCGTAGCGGTCTTGCGGTTCCAGACTGCAGCGCCTTTAACCGCACGGCCACTTCGGCCGGCCAGAACAACCACCTCTGGCCGTAATATGGCCTTGATACGCCTGGGCATTGAGTCAAACAGAGCTTGGATGGCGTGTACAGGTACAGCTGCACATGCAGCTTCAACACGATACCACAGTTGATCAAGAGTAGTGACTGGCGTATTGTGACGAGCCAGTTGCTCGACCACCATTGACCAGACGTTTTCAATTGGTGAGAGATCTGGAGAACGTGCTGGCCAGGGCAGCAGTCGAACATTATCTGTATCCAGAAAGGCCCGTACAGGACGTGCAACATGCGGTCGTGCATTATCCTGCTGAAATGTAAGGTTTCGCAGGGATCGAATGAAGGGTAGAGCCACGGGTCGTAACACATCTGAAATGTAACGTCCGGTGTTCAAAGTGCCGTCAATGCGAATAAGAGGTGACCGAGACGTGTAACCAATGGCAACCCACACCATCACGCCGGGTGATACGCCAGAATGGCGATGACGAATACACGTTTCCAATTTGCGTTCACCGCGATGTCGCCAAACACAGATGCGACCATCATGATGCCGTAAACATAACCTGGATTCACCCGAAAAAATTACCTTTTGCCATTCTTGCACCCAGGTTCGTCTTTGGGTACACCATCGCAGGCTCTCGTGTCTGTTATGCAGCGTCAAGGGTAACCGCAGCTATGGTCTCCGAGCTGATAGTCCATCTTGCTGCAAACTTCGTCGAACTGTTCGTGCAGCTGGTTGTTGTCTTGCAAACGTCCTCATCTGTTGACTCAGTGACCGCGACGTGGCTGCACGATCCGTTTCAGCCATGCGGATAAGATGCCTGTCATCTCGACTGCTAATGATACGAGGCCGTTGGGATCCAGCACGGCGTTCCGTGTTACCCTACTGAACCCACCGATTCCATATTCTGCTAACAGTCATTGGATCTCGACCAACACGGGCAGCAATGTCGCGATACGATAAAGTACAATCGCGATAGCCTACAATCCGACCTTTATCAAAGTCGGAAACGTGATGGTACGCGTTTCTCCTCCTTACATGGGGCATCACAACAACGCTTCACTAGGCAACGCCGGTCAACTGCAGTTTGTGTATGAGAAATCGGTTGGAAACTTTCCTCATGTCAGCACGTTTGTAGTTGTCGCCACCGGCGCCAACGTTGTGTGAATGCTCTGAAAAGTTAATCATTGGCATATCACAGCATCTTCTTCCCGTCGGTTAAATTTCGCGTCTGTAGCACGTCATCTTCGTGGTGTAGCAATTTTAATGGTCAGTAGCGTAATTTCGCGAACGATCTGAGGTAGGAAAAAAATAGCCCTCGAAGAAGTCACGAAAATCAGTCGGCGGAAGAGCCCTTCTGGTGTGGCGTCTGCACACTGCACAGCGGCTGTAAGGAGCTGGTGGCAGCTGCGGCGGCAGCAGGAAGGGCGCAGCAGGGCCGCCTTCTCCGAGGTCAGAGCGGCGCCGCGGCCGCCGCGCCGGTCGATACAGCCGCCGCCCGCCTCCCGCCGCCTTCACTGCCTCCCGGCAACCCACATTCTGCAGCACGCAGACCGCCCCCTCCCCTTACACAGCTCCAGCCATTCGCGGTGCCGTATCTCCAATAAGTAGCAAAAGCGGCTCGGTCGAAGCTCACAAACGATATTCGTGCAGTACTATATACCAGCCGTCTTCAAAGCGTGGGCGCGTCCCCTGGAGGGGCACTGAGGGGCGTGGGGCGATTGGCGCATAGAGTACTATGTACCAGCAGCCCTCGAAGGGGCGCCTACCCTGTGTGGAAGGGGGAGCGGGGTCGGGGGTGGGGGCGCTGTTTTTCATTGAAACACATTTCACATTATCTAAGAAAAAGACTTCCGACGAACAAATATTACTAGCGTCGGGTTCTCATTGTCATGAAACACGTTAGGAAACGCCTCCGTCGTTAATGTGGTGTCTTATTCCTCAAGAACTCACCGATACGTCCTGTCAATAGAAATGTTGAGAAAAGTCGCGAGTAATATTTCATCACTTGTCCCCTGTCACCGATCACCCACAGGGTTAGTTTGGAAAATTGGTGGTAAGGCCTTATGGCACCAAACTGCTGAGGTCATCGGTCCCTAAGCTTACACACTGCTTAATCTAACTTAAACTTACTTATACGCTAAGGCCGACACACACATCCATGCCCGAGGGAGGACCCGAACCTCCGGCTGGGGGAGCTGCGTGGACCGTGACAAGACGCCAGAGACCACGCGGCTACCCCGCGCGGCCAGGGTTAGTTACTTACCAAACATTTAACAACCACTGATGACATTAAGCTGCTTGACAATGTGACCGTCCCACTTCCTTGCAACACTGACTACTAGAAAAGACCGTCAGTCACAGCCATCGTGACTGACCACTCAATTTCAGCGATGCTTCCGGAGTCAGGTCAAAAATAGTGAGTTTAGTTCTAGTACGTGTTCAGTGAAATTAGTAAACCGAATTTAAAATAAAGTGATACAACTTCCGCCATTCCCGTGGATAATTGACTGATTAATACTGATAACAAGAAATTGTATGGAAGGGAGTCGAAGAGTGTCTCTTCTCCTTCGAAAATACGCAGTTCTAATAAGAAAAAGTCTCCTTTCGCATCTTCTTCTGTTCCTATCAGCAACGCTAGTTCTAAACGAAAAACTAAAGTATGTAACTATCAAGTTGATAATCTGACGCCGCGCGGAATGGCCGTGCGGTTTGAGACGTCCTGTCACGGACTGCGCGGCCCCTCCCGCCAGAGGTTCGAGTTCTCCCTCGGGCATGGGTGTGTGTGTGTGTGTTGTTCTTAGTATAAGTTAGTTTAAGCAGTGTGTAAGTCAGCAGTTTGGTCCCTTAGGACACATTTGAACATTTGATAATCTGACGTGAGGCTTTACCAACAGTCTTCTTAATAATAAGGAACGACCACAATGTTTTTTTTTTGTTTGGAGATTTTAGCTAACGATAGCATCAAGCCCATGAAACTAAAGAAACATCTGCAGATAAAACATCCAGACTGTTTAAGTACAACGCATCGAATATTTTAAGCGTCAAGAGCACCCACAAAAATGAAACTTCGAATTCCCCCAAAAAACAGTTATCTTTCCCTAAGAAAGCCCAAGGAGCATCGCTAGAGATATCTTACTGCAATTAATAAATCAAAAGCACTACACATTATTGGTGAGAAATTACTTCTTCAGGTCACAATGTGCGAAATCATGCATGGAGAAAGGTTTGACGTCGTCAGTCGTCGGGCAGCCGCACGTGCAGCAGCATCGACACGGATATGCCGCGTTTAGGAGGAGAAGGCGCTCGCGCCTTACAGTGTATAAACCTATTGATAATATATCTATTACTACGAAAAACGGAGTAGGTGCGCAAGTTATTCTTCATGGTCCTTCAGTGTTCGTGGATATATACTGAATTTTGCTCTTACTAATGCTGATGCTAGTGCACATGGTAATGGTTGGGTTACTGTGGCTCTAGTTCGTGGTGGTAAAGTGGAGACGGTATCAGGGCTAGAGATTTTTAACAGCCGAGAAGTTATTGCTTATCGTACATTTCTGATATGCGAAGTCTATAACAGAGATCGTGGTTCATCTTACTATATGTCTACAATACCGTTGGTTCTTAGGACAAGGAATCGTCGTAAAGTAAATGAATGAGAGTCTGTGTTTGTATGGGTTAAAGATGCACTGAATTGTGCCAAGATTAAAGTTGTTGGTGATGTAACACATTACTATAGAAACAGAAGTAAAATACCTGTCCCTTCCTTGAGAAAATAAAAAAAAAGATTGCTAAGAGAAATTTTTTGTGATATATGTCAAACCACTGTAGTGGTAGAATGTTCAGGAAAATTTCCACTCAGCCCTACCCATTATCCTGACATGAAGGTCGCAACGTGCTGTTCCAGCTGGCTGCCTCACTGTCTGGAGCAGGTCTATTCGTGGAACCTCGCAGTATTTCTTTATCGCACTGCGCACTGTCTCCTTGGCAAGCGTGCCAGCAACTTCATTTTCCCTTATGACGCAGTGTTCCCTCAACCACAGCATACCTAGAAGAAATAATTCTGCAGCTTTGGCATTACTGTGATGCTCTCTCGCCGACTACACAAGCTCGTGACAAATCGCGCAGTTTTTCTGCGAATTTCCTCCAGCACTGCTAATAATTTAGTGTGCTGAGAGTCTCAGACTGACGAAATATTCAACAATCGTACAACTCAGGGTTCTGTAAGCCACTTTTTTCGTTTAAGAGTAAAACATTCTTTTTATTTTTTCTGTGAGTTTTAGATTCAGATCTGCCGTTCACACAATTTGATGGGAATATAGTCTAGCTACATCGGGTCTCTTCCCCTACTTACGTTTGATGATGACGTTGGCTTGTGGGGCGCTCAACTGCGCGGTCATCAGCGCCCTTACCAAGTCCCAATTTCTACACAGCCCAATTATTTGCACAGTGCACTGGAGTCACAGTCACGAATGATGTTGATGATGATGAAATGATGAGGACAGTACAAACACCCAGTCCTCGGGCAGAGAAAATCCCCAGCCGGCCTGGAATCGAACCCGACATCCCGGGATCCCGGGATCCAGAGGCAGCAACGCTAGCCACTGGACCACGAGCTGCGGCCCCCTATTTACGTGCATGTGTGTTAACAGGTGGCTAGCCGTCTTTGCGACAAGCGATGATCAACTGCGGACCATTCTCCTTTTCGCAACAATTCTTAATGGTGGCACTTCCCGAATATAAATTCGTCTTCACTGAAAGAACATGAAAGAGCTACCGATGCTCTCTACTACACAGCAAAGTTTCATCAGATTTTCCTATACTTTCTCAGAAAATAACGTGGTGAACTATACTTCGTAAGCATTCTTACATTCAGTCTTATAAATCGCTCATACATTATTTGCAAGGCTGCGTTACAGAGCTGAATCAAAAGCTTTTTACAGAAGAGAAAACAAGGCATCACGTTGAGTTCCTGTTTCTGTAGCTTTCTGGGACTAATCAACTGAAATTATAAGTTGAATTTTACACGGTTGGTACTTGCTAATTCGTGTACAGTTTTGCACAGGAGATGCTGAGCTTCAAATATTCATCATACGCGAGGGCAAAAAGTGTTCCAGAATTCTTCAAGACATTATCGTTAGAATGAAGTTCTGTAGATCTGTGCATTTCTTCCTCGAACCATTCATAAAAACAAACATGGTTGCACTTTCCTCCATACACCTATCTTCAAAGAAGCGCTGCTAGGACACAAGCCGTTTCTTGAGCACAATTTTCGGTCCAAATAGAATGTCGATGAAACGGTAACAATTCGCTGATTATGGGAGGCTAGAAACGAACCAGCTCTGTTTAAGTCTAACCAGAAAACGCTGAAGAATTACCAGAGTGTTTACAGAGAAAAGTGCTGAAAAATTATGTCTCCGATTTTTTATGTAAAAGCTCTTAAATATTTTTAAACAAAACCAACGTTATTAACACTCTACATTTTTATTCTTCATGTCTACGTATTTGCAGCCCCCTGCTGGTAAAGAGCTCTGAATTATAGCATCAAACTTCATGATGTGTAATACAAGTATGTCGGTGCGGGAGACACTGCGTGCTGTAGTCGAGGTTCGAATTCGAATAGTTCGTCCATACATGGAGCAGCCTCTCCTTCAGCATGACAATGGGCGCTGCTACATCTGCAAGAGTCCGAAGCCTTGATTTCACTGTCATCGATCATCCTCCGTACAGTCCCGACTTGGTCCCCCACGATTTTCATCTGTTTCCAAAACTTAAGGAACAACTTCGAGGACTTCACTTTGATAGTGACGAAGCAGTGCAAAGGGAGGTGATATTGAAATTCCGTCAACAAAGTCAAGTATTCTACAGTGACAGCATCAACAAACTGGTCAATCGTTGGGAGAAATGTGTTCGTCGCTAGGGTGACTAAGCTGAGAATTAAACATGTAGACAGGAAACAGAAAGATACGTAATGTCAATAACGTTTGTTTTATTTCAAAAGCCTTGACAGTTTTCACGTAAAAAATTCAGAGGTATTACTTTCCAGCACACTGTCGTATAACATACAACGGGGTGGTACCACAATCGACACCCGTATAAAAATTGCATCATGAATAGGTCCTCTAGTTTTCTTTGACGGTTGATAGGTAGCACGTGGAAACGTGAGTATATTTAAAGACTACAACAGGAACTACTGCAGGCCAGCTATGCTCTCAGATCAAGAGCAGTAACTGATCCCAATCAGATCCAGAAAAACTGTAATATCCCATTCTAAGCATCTTTTAAACACAAACTACATTATCGTCTTACAAAGTAGTTGCGAACCATGGGCAATCCTGCAGAGGCCGTCCCCTCTCGCTGGGGCTGTCTCGCAGCGACGTCTGTGTGCAACGAAGTTAGATTACGGCATGTACTGCAGTGACTCCTAGACTGGCAAAATCTAAATACCTTAGAATCTAAATCTGCCAGGTACGGTGGGCTTGTACCAGAGTACGACAGTACGAGATGTTTTAATCCTCAATATTAGTCTCATACGTCCAAGGCGAAGTCTCATGTATCCACATAAGAATTAAATTCTCTTCACCCATCACAGGAACTATTTCCAAAACCATTGTAAGACGCAGATTTCGCCGTAAAAACTGGATTCCTAAATACAGAATAAAGGAGCAGAGCCTAGAGCGTCAACCTACCAACACTGTTTCAGAATCTAGCTGTCCAGACACAAGATTTTTGAGATGTTTTTCGAAAGCAACCGCTACAAACAACAAAAGATTCCTTACCATAATCTACAACAGGAGTCCAAAAATCTTGGATACTGGTTTCGTTTCTGAACTCTAAGAGGTTCGACAAAGACATAAGGGCCTTTTTCCAGGCGATTGAGGAGTAGCATGGTCAGAAAAGAAAGTTCTTAACCACATGAACAGATCTGTCTGTTCAAGTATAGTATACGTGTCTCTATATCAAGTGGCACATATTGTTTCTGAGCACATTTCAAGGCTCGTACTCTTGGCTATTGATTCTGAGGTAAAAGTAACTGAAAAAATTATATTATTATTCCCATAGTGGCTAAACAGATATCTGGAGGAAAGAGGGCATCCACCTGGAGATAATAAGCTCCGCTTCCTGTAATCCTTATAAATGGGTTGGGGTCAAGGCCCATTATGGACATGTTAAGGGACTTTCTCATAATAGCACGCGTTTTCCGCCACCTGTTGAAAATGCAAGTTTGGAAAGTTCGGACAGAAAACCACGATTTACTGCGGAGTGTCAGCGGGAGCACGAATTGGCCAATGAAGATATCTGCATTTCTCTCCCGAGATTGACTGGTTGGAAGACACTGATGTTAAAACAGTTTCGTGGAGCAGCTGGGCGCCTGCAGTTATGATGTTTGCAGGATGAGCTCGCTATTGGAGGAGTCGAGTGGTGGGCGCTGTGCGAATGCCGTGTTGAGCGCGTCCGGTCTGGATTGAATGTTTCTCAGTAATAAATAAAGTTGCTCTGCCAGTAGGGAAGGCTTGACAGAATTCGCAAGTACGTACCCCAAGTACGGCGTGGAATTCTTCTCAGTTTGCAGTTTTATCGGAAAGTATTATGGCTTAGTAGGTGAGCACGCGCTCGCATGGAATAAGTAGTACAGCAGAGCTTGGAGCCATTAACTGGTTGCAGGTGGTGTTTCATGAACGAGAAAGTCTCGAGGGTGTCTAATTCAAGATAATATAGCCTTCTTTTTCCCTTGGAATTTGTTTGGCTTTGCCCCTTTTTTTTCTTTGAAGTGTTAACCTGAATGCATTTTTTTGTGGATATTATCGACAGGCGTCACTAGAGACCAACTGGAGGCGGTGACTGCAGTGAACGTTTTCCACGCTAATGTTCGTATGTGAGACTCTTCCTGAAGTATTTCTATTGCTACAGAGCATGTCTCACGGATAAAGTGAGGCTGGCGATCCTGACAGATACAGATTCGTTGGTGTCTGTCATTGCCTTCATTGCGGTAAATTCAGGATGTTTAACAATGATAGTGTGTCGATTTCCATCATAGCTTTCAAACTCTGTCTCTTTTCGAAAGTACTAATTTACATTTTCGGGTGTGAATGACATATACAAATCCCTACAATTCTGAGGACAGATCTACGACGATCGATAGTTTTAGTCCTCTTCATCTGCTTCCGTTGTTCTCTACTCAGTATTAGTCGGCACTGGGATTGCTTCAAATTACAGCTTATACGAACCTCTCATTGAACTGATTAATCAACCTCAAGTCTTAAAACAACGTTTTATTGTTAAATCAGTAACCCTTGACAGAAATTCTAAAATATGCCAACACGAACCTAAATGAATTTTGAAAATTTGGAACTGTTCAGGAGGTATTCGCACTTTATGCTGCAGTAACGCTCGTCATCAATACTGCATTCGAATGAGTACGAAAGAACGCATGTTTTACAGTGCACTGTCACTGCATCAAAATTTCTTCACTGTTCTGCATTAACCATTTCTACACCATGGTTGAACCAATATTTTCAGCTGCGTTGCAAATTGTACACAGTTTCAGGCACTAAACACCACACCATTATCAGTTTCTAAGTTCAAGTATAATGCAGCAGTCATTGCCTTTGTCGTGGTACCCAGGGCATTATTAAAGAACAGTTTCAGTGCCTTTACGATTTGGGATGAGTTTATCATGTTGTTGATGTGGTCTTCAGTCCGAAGACAGGCTTGATGCAGCTCTCCATACTACTCTACCTGTGCAAACCTCTTCATCTGCGAGTAACTACAGCAATCTACATCCTTCTGAATCTGCTTATTGTACTTACCTCTCGGACTCTCTCTACAATTTTTGACCCCAACGCTTCCTTCCAGTACTAAATTGGTGATCCCTTGATGTCTCAGAATATCTCCTACCTACCAATACCTTTTCCCAGTCAGGCTGTTACACAAATTTGTTTGCTCCCCAGTTCTATTCAATACTTTCCCATTAGTTACGTAATCTACCCATATAAGCTCCATCATTTTTCTAAGTTTCAGCATTTTTCGGTAGCACCACATTACACAAGTTTCTATTCTATTCTTGTTTTAACTGTTTATCGTCCAAGACTCACATCCACGCATGGCTACACTTCAGACAAATACTTTCAGAAAAGATTTCCTGACGTTTAAATCCATACTCGATGTTAATAAATTTCGGTTCTTCAGAAACGCTCTTCTTGCCATTGCCTGTCTACATTTTACATCGTCTCTACTTCGGCCATCATCAGCTAGTTTGCTGCCCAAATAGCAAAACTCATCTACTACTTTAAGCGCCTCGTTTCCTAATCCGAATCCCTCAGCATCTCCTGATTTAATTCGACTACATCCATGTTTCGATTTTTTTATGTTCGCCTTATATCCTCCTTTCAAAACCCTGTCCATTCCGTTCAATTGTTCTTCCAAGTCCTCTGCTGTCTCTGAGAAAATTGCAGTGTCATCGGCAAAACTCGAAGTTTTTATATTCTTCTTCCTGGACTTTAATTCCTACTCCAAATTTTTCTTTTGTTTCCTTTACTGCTTGTTCAATGTACAGATTGAATAATACTGGCGATAAGCTACAACCCTGTATCACTCCCTTCTCAAACACTGCTTCCCTTTCATGCCCCTCGACTCTTATAACTGCGGTCTGGTTTCTATACAAGTTGTCAATAGCCTGTCGCTCCCTCTATTTTACCCCTTCTACCCTAAGGATTTCGAAAAGAGTATTCCAGTGAAAATTGTCAAAAACTTTCTCTAAGTCTACAAATGCTTTAAACGTAGGTTTACCTTTCCCATATGAGAAGCTTACAAACTTGAGTGTTTCGGAAATGCCTCCACCCTTGGCCTGAATTCCAATATTCATGCCCTTTTGGACGACAGAGAAATTACTCCGTTTCCATATTACGACAACGACTGTACTTTTTTCTGCGTCCCCATGACACGCAATACTACCACCTGCCGTGAGTGGGTAGTTACGGCATGTTGATGTCGAACATAGGTGGTGGCCAAATTAACCTGACACTGGACCGTGTAGTAATGTCCACATCTGTGACACCAGAACAAAAAAATTACCTTCATTACATACACTCCTGGAAATGGAAAAAAGAACACATTGACACCGGTGTGTCAGACCCACCATACTTGCTCCGGACACTGCGAGAGGGCTGTACAAGCAATGATCACACGCACGGCACAGCGGACACACCAGGAACCGCGGTGTTGGCCGTCGAATGGCGCTAGCTGCGCAGCATTTGTGCACCGCCGCCGTCAGTGTCAGCCAGTTTGCCGTGGCATACGGAGCTCCATCGCAGTCTTTAACACTGGTAGCATGCCACGACAGCGTGGACGTGAACCGTATGTGCAGTTGACGGACTTTGAGCGAGGGTGTATAGTGGGCATGCGGGAGGCCGGGTGGACGTACCGCCGAATTGCTCAACACGTGGGGCGTGAGGTCTCCACAGTACATCGATGTTGTCGCCAGTGGTCGGCGGAAGGTGCACGTGCACGTCGACCTGGGACCGGACCGCAGCGACGCACGGATGCACGCCAAGACCGTAGGATCCTACGCAGTGCCGTAGGGGACCGCACCGCCACTTCCCAGCAAATTAGGGACACTGTTGCTCCTGGGGTATCGGCGAGGACCATTCGCAACCGTCTCCATGAAGCTGGGCTACGGTCCCGCACACCGTTAGGCCGTCTTCCGCTCACGCCCCAACATCGTGCAGCCCGCCTCCAGTGGTGTCGCGACAGGCGTGAATGGAGGGACGAATGGAGACGTGTCGTCTTCAGCGATGAGAGACGCTTCTGCATTGGTGCCAATGACGGTCGTATGCGTGTTTGGCGCCGTGCAGGTGAGCGCCACAATCAGGACTGCATACGACCGAGGCACACAGGGCCAACACCCGGCATCATGGTGTGGGGAGCGATCTCCTACACTGGCCGTACACCACTGGTGATCGTCGAGGGGACACTGAATAGCGCACGGTACATCCAAACCGTCATCGAACCCATCGTTCTACCATTCCTAGACCGGCAAGGGAACTTGCTGTTCCAACAGGACAATGCACGTCCGCATGTATCCCGTGCCACCCAACGTGCTCTAGAAGGTGTAAGTCAACTACCCTTGCCAGCAAGATCTCCGGATCTGTCCCCCATTGAGCATGTTTGGGACTGGATGAAGCGTCATCTCACGCGGTCTGCACGTCCAGCACGAACGCTGGTCCAACTGAGGCGCCAGGTGGAAATGGCATGGCAAGCCGTTCCACAGGACTACATCCAGCATCCCTACGATCGTCTCCATGGGAGAATAGCAGCCTGCATTGCTGCGAAAGGTGGATATACACTGTACTAGTGCCGACATTGTGCATGCTCTGTTGCCTGTGTCTATGTGCCTGTGGTTCTGTCAGTGTGATCATGTGATGTATCTGACCCCAGGAATGTGTCAATAAAGTTTCCCCTTCCTGGGACAATGAATTCACGGTGTTCTTATTTCAATTTCCAGGAGTGTATTACTAATCTTCTTGTGACTCAGAAAGATCAATATGTACGCAGAAAAATCAGTCGTCATTTAGTCAATAACAGACTTGAAAACTATTCATTAACTTACTGCATTTTAAACATTTTCACTACTGGTGTAAATCACTTATTGGACTAGGCAGTTAAGTGTTGAGACATTATGTCAGTAACTACACAAATGTATGACAAATGGCTTCCGAATTAGATACTGTGCCGATGTGGTCGTAATAGTCCGTCCTTCGACTGTCCTTTTACTCTCTATCGTGATGTTCCAAAAAATAAAGAAAAAAAACCTGTTCAACACGTTCCTAGAGATATTGTGTAACCTACAGAAGCTTGGCCTTCATCGTAGCATACTGAATCACTTACTTTACTACTAACAAGAAGACTTGTTACATGATGCATTTCTTAGAAAATGTTTAAGATTTCAACAACTTTTTCTTTCCTCATTTCACATGCAGTAACTCTACTATAAACTGTCTTCCGCAGTCATGTGACACTAATCTTCCCTTGTGTACTTCTCTCTCTTAATTTTTTTTTTTTTTGTTTTTTTTTTTTTTTTTTGCCTTTAAGGTAGTATGTTGCTTAATTTTACACGCAGCTCCTATAGTTCTATTCGGTCGTCCTCTGGCCAAATATTTCCATTTTACCATAGTGCTTTCAGTACGTCTAAATATACTGAACGATATGAGTGCTTACAGTTAAAGCGCTGTAAGGGTGTGACAAACACTGAACGGCTCATCAGAGCAAATTGTTTCAGGATGTCACATCGTAATTGCTCCAGCTTTGATATAATCTGCGCCGAAACCCTCGTATCCTTAACGAACAACAAACGCTGGCAGCTTCCTGTTTCTCTAAACGCCAATTCAATAACTGCACTCTTTTTTTATTTTTTTATTTATTTTTTCATTTTTTTAAAAGCAGGACCTGTAAGTCCTATCAGTAATACGTGTTAAGGTGTCTCTTTAGCGAAACTGAGAAACAGAATAAAATTTTATTAGTATTCAAGCAAATTCTATTACTATCTTCAAACTCCAAACAGTTGTCGCCTTCCGGTCACGAGAAAATTGTTGATAACTATGATTTATTTCTGTGTTCTAAACTTCGAGGCCATATCCAAAACTCTATGTACTTTCCACAGTTGGGTTGAAAGAATGAAAATGCACCAGGAAAGAGCTACGCTACACATTAGGGACCATACCGAATTAATCCTGATGGACCGTAGTTTCCTCAGAACGATGACTGTGATGACTGGAGTCAGAAGCTCGAGAAATTTAATCGAATTTGCACGTTTTAAAGAGAAAAAATTTAATCATAGACGCCACTACAGAAGATTTCAATGGCACTCGCCAGCATTGAATTTCGAGGCCGGGATGAGATTCATTGTGTTTATACAGAAAGTTGCCATGTTATGAATTCGGAGGTAGGGATTACTCTAACGACAGTTATCCGGACTCCAACCGAGAAGAACAGATGTAGTGAAGTCATGTGCTGCGTAGAAAACGCTGGTAACGCCCACAGTCGTTACGAGAGGACGGGCGAGAGTGGAATCGGTTGTTCTGCGATCGACAGAAACCTTTAAACTTGTCACTACATCCGAAGTCGACGCCCATGTGATCCATTTGCCCAAAAGATGTCATCATAAAGGTAGCTCGTTCGCATCCTGTTTGTGTAAGAAATTTTTTTGTCTAGGAAGATCGTATTTCGATGTCACGAAGGCAATTTTCAGTCCAGTCGTCATGTATCCGTTAAACGCGCATTTTGTTTCCTGACAATTTGGAATAGCATGATAGATTCTCCGAATGTCCTTCGACAGGGAAACAGTCTGAGCGCCGCTGTCGTCTGGATCAAGTGAATGAATATGGCGAGCTGAGTTTCGCACAATCGCACGTTTCCACAACATGCTGATTGCTACAGAGTCGTTCGGCATCGAAAAAGGCCATTCTACGGAGCCATAAAACGTTATACGTAATTTCACAGCAGATCTACGCAGTTCCGCAGATCTGCACCTTTGAGCTTCTGCGCTATAAAGCTCCTTCTGAAAGATATGTGGCGTTCTCCAGGGAAGCGACTGAGAGGCCCTGTGTTTAACATAATGGACCGGCATTCGAGATCAGCGGTTTTCAAATACCTGTCTGTCCATCCTGATCTTTCTTGGTTTCCCTAATTCGAATACGGCGATAGCTGGGGTGATTTATTTCCTTCTCCATCTATGACCTATCCGCGTTTATACGTCATCTTTATTGACTTCGTTGCCAACATCCTCCCGTTTTTTCCTCGGTTTCCATAACAGGGGTGCTTCCTTGGCGCTATGATTTAATTAGCAACTACAAGAGACTTTAACTGCTTTGGAATTGCATAGTCACTTGTCTTTAAAACTTTATATTTGCAATATTGCGTATATGCTATGGACTGTACGTACATACCTCCACCTTTCATATGTGGCGGAGGGTACTTTGTGTACCACTGGTCACTTCCCACTCTTTGATGTGTCAGGAAAAACGATTGCTAGTAAACCTCTCTATGAGCTCTAATCTCTCCCGCTTTACCGTCATGGTCTTTTCGTGAGATATACATAGGAGGAAACAATACGTTGGTTGAGTTTTTTAGAATTTACGCTCTCGGAATTTTAACAGTTAACTCCATCGTGGTGCACAACGCCTCTGTTGTAACGTCTGCCACTGAAGTGTACACACACCCTTGACGCTTTCGCTCTTACAAAGCGTACCTCCAACGTAACACACTCCTATTATTTGAGCCTTTTCTATTTGCTCCACGAGTCCTACGTGGTAAGGGCCCCATACCGACGAGCAGTGTGACGAACGAGGGTTTGAAAAACTATCTCCTTAGTGCTTTAATTATTCTTCATGAGAATTCTTCCAATGAATCTCAGTCTGGCATCTGCCTTTTCCTCGGTCTTATGTGATCAATCCACTTCAAATCCATTCTTAGGCATACTATCACATATTTAGTGTATTTAACTGCTTCTAGTGATCGTTCGCTAACGCTGTACTCACACGATGACGAGAATTTCCGCTTATTTACATGCAATACTTTACATTTTTTAGTCGAGCGTGAAATACCATTCGATGCATAAGCGTCAGTCCCCTACAGGTCTTCCTGCATTTCGCTACAATTTCTAGCATTGTAAATTTTATGCGTACAGTACCGTTCGCCAACAGCCTCATGGAGCTCCTGATGTTACCCGCTACGTCATATATACATAATAGGAACAGTAATGTTCCTATTATACTCCCTTGGGATGCGCCCAAAGTAGCTTCTGCATCCGCTGTCTCTCCGTTAAGAATGACACGCTATGTTCTATTTACTAGGAACTTATCAATGCAGTCGAAAAGCTGGAGTGAGCCCTCATATTTCGTTTATTAGGTGACAGTGCAGAACTGTAACCAACGCCTTCTGGAAGTCAAGGAACACAGCATCAGTGATGTGCTCGGTGCGTGGACGAACAGTGCGAGCTGGATTTCACACGATCGTTGTTTTCTGAATCCATCTTGAAGTAACAATATTGTGCGGTTCAACGACCGGATGCAAGTCTTTCACCCGAGTGCCACTTTGACGACATGCGTGTCCCTAACTCATCCCAGTTATTCAACGGACGAAAGGCGACCTACGGTTTAGCGTGGAATCCAAGCCACGTGTCGTACCTGGTGACTCTTCACACACCATTGAGAGATGAACGCTAGATTAACGGCAGACTTAGAATTTCCATGGTGCGACCGCGATACGATCCCGCGTTCTCTCGGTTTCCAGGCATGAGTTTTAACGCTGCACCACCAGGCCCGATTGGTCCACATCGTTTCCTACAGATGATATTTTCAGCTTCCAGAAAGTAAAAATACGCAAGCATAAAAAGTATTCCTCAGTTCTACAAGAGACAAGTACATGGAAGTTGGAGAGCGCTCTCCAACTTCCATGTACTTATTTTTATTTGTCTGACAAACCCTATTCTCAGGGCTATATTTTATTTGGACTAATGGAGCTATGCAGATGTTTGTAAAAACGACAATGACATATCACTCCATGTTAATGTAATACTGCCGCCTTCTGAAGAAGATAGATTTAAATCTATCGAAACCTAGGTAAAGATTACTTTATCCTTTGCAACTGGTCGGCTGTTTTTATTCTTATTACGTGGAACCGTTGCTGTCGCGCAGCTATGTTTAAAATATTATTATTATTATTATTATTACTTTGCGAATCGATAAACACAATCGTTGGGATCATACTAACAGCCAGTGGGAAATTATTAGAAAAGTATTCCATTCTTAAACGGATTACAAGGCTGTATAACAGAAATTGTACCACCCGCACAGTGGACAAAGCCTGCGAAAATAGAACCACAGGTCTACACATTAGAATTCTAAAAACAATAACTGCTCCTCTTCAAGACCGTGGAAAGAAGCGTACAAAGCTAAGAGACAGGGAAAACGCTCTCTTCTCCTGGTTGCGTCATTCACGAACGCAGAAGTCTCTCGTTCCTACTGAAAAACTGTCGCATACATCTGAACCAGACCCTGTAAGTCTTCCTCTGGATTTATCGCTATTTCAGTGCATCACTGCTTGTCTTTGAGCAATACTCTTCAACTGCTGAAAGCGATATACAGCAGTGCCATTTAAAGTCTACAAACCACTACGAACGGAATGAGCTCGAATGACGCCGTTTTGCTCTGAATTCCTCCATAAAAACACAAGATCCGAAATATCTGCACTTATGTGGGAGATGGGTAATCAATTAGAAATTACTTTCCATTTATTTGCACATTCGCTTGCCTGTTAAGATCGGAAAAGGCAGCAAAGTGTGCATATAATGCTGTAGCGCCGCTCCCGATTCTTCAGGTGCTCACTCTTTCAGATGAGTGGAGCTCTTGGATGGAAGGACTCATTAGTTGTGACGTGCCGCCGACATACTCCAGATAACATTATCAGTACACTCTGATGAGCCGCTACTCTGAGATATGCCTACTATCTTGAAATTACATAACGAATTACGTAAATCGAATCGAAATGTCATTCTCCTATCAGCGCCGACAGGGAAGAGTGTGTATTCTGTCACACATATTGCCGGAAATCACAACAAAAATAAATTTTCCATAATTCGTAATCTTCAATGACACTTTCTTGACGTCTTGCATCTCTATACTACACTCTCCAACAGCAAACAGTTTGCTTCTTACAAGATATGGAAGTGTATCACTTCATTTTGAACTCACGCTTCCTCGAAGCTTTTGTCATTAATACAAGTGTTTCGAAATACTAATAGCGAATCAACATAATAATTATGAGGTAGTAACACATGCAGTAAGGTAGTAACAAAGGCATTGTAACACAATTCCTCGACTTGCGCCATAGGGTGGTGGGGTTTCGAGTTCCGCTGGATAGGTCAGGAATCCACTACACGCAGCAAGCGGCTACACGGGTAGCAGGGGTTGTGTGGCGTGGACTGGGCGGTTTTTTAGGTTAGATGGCCTCCGGCAAGTACAGAGAGGGCAGCAGCCTCAAAGGGTGCGGGGCAAAGTCAGGACATGCGGGGACCAAGCAGCGATAGGTATTGTAATTGTAAACTGTCGAAGCTGCATTGGTAAAGTACCGGAACTTCAAGCGCTGATAGAAAGCACCGAAGCTGAAATCGTTATAGGTACAGAAAGCTGACTGAAGCCAGAGATAAATTATGCCGAAATTTTTACAAAGGCACAGACGGTGCTTAGAAAGGATAGATTGGATGCAACCGGTGGTGGCGTGTTTGTCGCTGTTAGTAGCAGTTTATCCTGTAGTGAAGTAGAAGTGGATAGTTCCTGTGAATTATTATGGGTGGAGGTTACACTAAACAACCGAGCTAGGTTAATAGTTGGCTCCTTTTACCGACCTCCCGACTCAGCAGCATTAGTGGCAGAACAACTGAGAGAAAATTTGGAATACATTTCACATAAATTTTCTCAGCATGTTATAGTCTTAGGTGGAGATTTCAATTTACCAGATATAGACTGGGACATTCAGATGTTCAGGACGGGTGGTAGGGACAGAGCATCGAGTGACATTATACTGAGTGCACAATCCGAAAATTACCTCGAGCAGTTAAACAGAGAACCGACTCGTGGAGATAACATCTTGGACCTACTGATAACAAACAGACCCGAACTTTTCGACTCTGTAAGTGCAGAACAGGGAATCAGTGATCATAAGGCCGTTGCAGCATCCCTGAATATGGAAGTTAATAGGAATATAAAAAAGGGAGGAAGATTTATCTGTTTAGCAAGAGTAATAGAAGGCAGATTTCAGACTACCTAACAGATCAAAACGAAAATTTCTGTTCCGACACTGACAAAGTTGAGTGTTTATGGAAAAAGTTCAAGGAAATCGTAAAATGCGTTTTAGACAGGTACGTGCCGAGTAATACTGTGAGGGACGGGAAAAACCCACCGTGGTTCAACAACAAAGTTAGGAAACTACTGCGAAAGCAGAGAGAGCTTCACTCCAAGTGTAAACGCAGCCAAAACCTCTCAGACAAACAGAAGCTAAACGATGTCAAAGTTAGCGTAAGGAGGGCTATGCGTGAAGCGTTCAGTGAATTCGAAACTAAAATACTGTGTACCGACTTGACAGAAAATACTAGGAAGTTCTGGTCTTACGTTAATTCAGTAAGTGGCTCGAAACAGCATATCCAGACACTCCGGGATGATGATGGCATTGAAACAGAGGATGACACGCGTAAAGCTGAAATACTAAACACCTTTTTCCAAAGCTGTTTCACAGAGGATGACCGCACTGCAGTTCCTTCGCTAAATTCTCGCGCAAACGAAAAAATGGCTGACATCGAAATAAGTGTCCAAGGAATAGAAAAGCAACTGGAATCACTCAACAGAGGAAAGTCCACAGGGCCTGACGGGATACCAATTCGATTCTACACAGTGTACGCGACAGAACTTCCCTCCCCCCTTCTAACAGCCGTGTACCGCAAGTCTCTAGAGGAACGGAAGGTTCCAAATGATTGGAAAAGAGCACAGGTAGTCCCAGTCTTCAAGAAGGGTCGTCGATCAGATGCGCAAAACTATAGACCTATATCTCTGACGTCGATCTGTTGTAGAATTTTAGGACATGTTTTTTGCTCGCGTATCATGTCGTTTTTGGAAACCCAGAATCTACTCTGTAGGAATCAACATGGATTCCGGAAACAGCGATCGTGCGAGACCCAACTCACTTTATTTGTTCATGAGACCCAGAAAATATTAGATACAGGCTCCCAGGTAGATGCTATTTTCCTTGACTTCCGGAAGGCGCTCGATACAGTTCCGCACTGTCACCTGATAAACAAAGGAAGAGCCTACGGAATATCAGACCAGCTGTGTGGCTAGATTGAAGAGTTTTTAGCAAACAGAACACAGCATGTTGTTATCAATGGAGAGACGTCTACAGACGTTAAAGTAACCTCTGGCGTGCCACAGGGGAGTGTTGTGGGACCATTGCTTTTCACAATATATATAAATGACCTAGTAGATAGTGTCGGAAGTTCCATGCGGCTTTTCGCGGATGATGCTGTAGTATAAAGAGAAGTTGCAGCATTAGAAAATTGTAGCGAAATGCAGGAAGGTCTGCAGCGGATAGGCATTTGGTGCAGGGAGTGGCAATTGACCCTTAACTTAGACAAATGTAATGCGAATACATAGAAAGAAGGATCCTTTATTGTATGATTATATGATAGCGGAACAAACACTGGTAGCAGTTACTTCTGTAAAACATCTGGGAGTATGCGTGCGGAACGATTTGAAGTGGAATGATCATATAAAATTAATTGTTGGTAAGGCGGGTGCCAGGCTGAGATTCATTGGGAGAGTCCTTAGAAAATGTAGTCCATCAACAAAGGAGGTGGCTTACAAAACACTCCTTCGACCTATACCTGAGTATTGCTCATCAGTGTGGGATTCGTACCAGATCGGGTTGACGGAGGAGATAGAGACGATCCAAAGAAGAGCTGCGCGTTTCGTCACAGGGTTATTTGGTAACCGTGGTAGCGTTACGGAGATGTTTAGCAAACTCAAGTGGCAGATTCTGCAAGAGAGGCGCTCTGCATCGCGGTGTAGCTTGCTCGCCAGGTTGTAACCTCCCCACAAAATTAAATAGATATTATTTGGTTAATGATTCTAATTTTAGTGTAACCTCAGAACAAAATTGCTTCCCATTTATAATCTCCGTACAGAAATGCATTCACATTTAATGTACCCACAAAATTCTTTTCTCATTTAATGTAAGCTCGAAACAGAAAAATTCCTAAACCTCGTAATAAAAAAATAAATTCAGTAACTTGGTAAATTTTGGACGACAGCAGTGATGCGTCATGGGCCCTGTAAGATCATTCTGAATAAAAAAAGCAAAAATTCTTACCTCAATGAAAACGGCTAATATATCTGCTCTTATATAAAAATTTTCCGGGACAGCTCTGTGCAATGCTGGCCGATAGGTTTGTCATTTATGAAAGGAAGCAACTGATTTTTCTTTTGCAACAATAGGAATGACCATGGATTGGAGAAATTAGTAGATTCTTTAAATTGAAATGTATGCTTGTTAAAAATTACTTTACATCACAAAGATTATTATTAGGACTTTTTTTTTTAAAGATTTACATGGGAGTTCACATAATATTACTAGATATGCGCGAGGCTGCTTTTTACCTTATACAATAATACTCAGGCTCCGGCATCGCTGCACCGCGACCGGCCCAGCCAACATGGTACACTATACCACACCAGAGCAGACTGCAGACCAGACTGCAGACCAGACTAGCGCAGACTAGCAACTTACTGCTACAGATACACAGTTCCTACTCAGTCAACACTGCTCTCTGGTCAGCGATTCTCTTATACCTTGCATATCGCAGGCAGCGCATGAGCAGTACATCGAAATAACATCTGCTCGGACCACTTACAAGGTTTCGAGAGGGTGTGTTTCTGGATGAGGTATCGAATATATTGCTTCCCCCTACTTATACCTCCCGAGGAGATCACGAATGTAAAATTAGAGAGATTCGAGCGCGGACGGAGGCTTTCAGACAGTCGTTCTTCCCGCGAACCATACGCGACTGTAACAGAAAAGGAAGGTAATTACAGTGGCACGTAAAGTGCCCTCCGCCACACACCGTTGGGTGGCTTGCGGAGTATAAATGTAGATGTAGATAATGAAGTTACAACTGTTGAAAGCTGAGAGATAAATTCTGTTTCAGCATTCACATTTCCAATTGGTTTCAGTATCGATGTATGGAGAATATAATATTTTTGCCTCCCTGACAGTCTTCCTTCTCAAACTCTTAAAAGAGAGAGCTGCTCTTCCTGCTCTCTGCCCTCGGCTAACAACGACGTTAGAAGGAGTGTGCACTGGCGTCTCTTTACTGTAGACTCCAAAAGCATTCACTAATTCCCAAGCGGAGATATTCCTCGAATACGAGAACTCCGTTACTAAACACGGTCCTTGTAAAACACACTTCCGCAGCTCCAGAGGTGAAATAGTAGTACGCGTAAACACGGGAGCGTAAGTCGGATCTCTTGCCTTTGAATGGGTATTTCGCTGCCTTATGATGATAGTAGGACCATAGAGGATTGACTTTACATGTATACTAATTCAATGTACTTACTCTGCAAGTCACTGTACAATGCATGGCGCACGGTACATCGTGTCAGGGTTACCCAACATTGCCCATTTCCATTCGCCAGTCAGGCGACGTTATATGGCTGCCTGTAATCCTCATAAGGGAAACTCCCAATCTCACCGCCCTCAGATTCAGTGACAAGGTGGCCCAGTGGAGGATAGTCCGTCGAAAACTGAATACATATCAAGCATGAGAACAGGAAGAAAGTATACTGAATTGTGGAAAAAGAAGCGAAATAGAAACATTGAACGGTCCAGGCTCAAGATGTGTAACATCGAGCGAATTTGAATAGCCACGGCGTCGTGGTTATGTGGTCACGGTGTTGGACTGCGAATGGGGAGAACTGTGTTCAGATTTCCCCAATGGCCCATATATATATTTTTTCATAGAATTATGAACTGTCTGTCCGGTCACTGACGTGTCTGTTTGCAGTATTCATATTGGTGTCTGTGCAGTGGTGTAACATCCATTTGCAATAGCGAGGCGTAAGGAGGGTCCTCCAGACGTGCAAACATCCTTCTGGTTCTGCTCAAGTACCCACATGTTATGACTCCTCCGTGATGTTTTGGAAGTTTTGGCTCTAGAATTTCTTTGTTGTAACATAGTTCACACCTGTTTATTTGTTGTTTTCATTTCTGTAAGAGGTCTAAACTGCTTTTCATTGCATTTACCTACGACAGTAATATATTCTTACCACATGACTTATATTCTGCAAGCAATGTATAGTATGACAATTGCCAAGGCTACAAAAGAAGAACAGATAAGTCAATTACCGGACTGGAAGTTCATAATTTTGTTAAAAAAAGAAGAGGGGGAGGAGGGGCGGACGAAGGAGGTTTGAACACGGTTCTCCCGCTCTGTAGCCCAACACGGTGAGCACCAATCACGTAAACGTGGTTCTTGCAACTCACTCGATATGAAGCTTCCTGGCAGATTAAAACTGTGTGCCGGACCGAGACTCGAACTCGGGACCTTTGCCTTTCGCGAGCAAGTGCTCTACCAACTGAGCTACCAAAGCACGACTCACGCCCCGTCCTCACAGCTTTACTTCTGCCAGAGTGCAGAGTGAAAATCTCATTCTGGAAACTCACACGATGTTGCACATCTTGAGCTTGGACTATTCACTGTTTCTATCTTGCTTCTTTGCTCACAGTTCGGTACACATGGTTCTTGTTCTCACGATTGATCTGTGTCCAGTTTTTTACAGGCTATCCACTGGGCCGCTTTTCCCTAAATCTGAGGGGAGTGCGGTGAGGAATTTCCCTTGTCAATACTAGTCCCATTCTCTCGTATCCTAGTATTCTCATGATTCCAATATGACGTATTCGACAAAGACAACACAACACACCTTTTGCACATTCTTCTTTCTCGAAAACCGATTCTTTAAATTAACTGTACACGGCTCATAAGTGAAAACGTCACCTTTGCCCCACAGTTTCTAGCTTCAGTTCCTTCAGTATCCCCATTACGCTTCTGTAAGGACTGTACTAACCAGTTAAATAACATATTTTAATGTCTGCTGTAATGACAACTTGATATAGAGACCAAAAACACTCAATCATTAGTCCGGAATAACTCGTGCCAGTGTCTAGTGAGTGTCTTGCTTACAGATTCTTCATAGTTTCAAAGAACCATCCAATAGCTCTCCCCAAGACTGATTTCAAATGTTCGTCCAATCCCCCACCGTTTCGTAATATTATCTATAGATATTTAAGTGATATCGGCAATAATTTGAAAGTTCTGCTAACGGTCTGATACTGTTACACTGTGGTGACAAATGTCATGGGTTACCACTTAATATCGTGTCGGACTCCTTTTTCCCGGCATAGTGCAGCCACTTGACCTGGCATGGACTCAAAAAGTAATTGAAAGTCCTCTACAGAAATATTGAGCCATGCTGCCTCTACAGCCGTCGTTAATTGCAAAAGTGATGCCGGTGCAGGATTTTGTGCACAAACTTACCTCTCGATTACGTCCCATAAATGTTCGATGGGATTCATGTCAGACATTCTGAGTCGTCAAATAATTTGCTCGGATCGTCCAAAATGTTCTTCAAACGAATCGCGAACAATTGTGGCCCGGTGGCGTGACGTATTGTCATCTATAAAAATTCCAACTTTGTTTGGGAAGTTCTTGAATGGCTGAAAATGGTCTCCAAGTCAATGATCGGTTCAGCTGGATCAGAGGACCCACACAATTATGAAGCCACCACCAGCCTGCGCAGTGCCTTGTTGGCAACTTAGGTCCATGACTTCATGACACACTCGAACCCCGCCACCAGCTCTTATCATCTGAAATCGGGACTCTGACCAGGCTAGGGTCCAATCGATATGGTCGTGCTATTAGAAAAAGCACTAGCGTCGGACGTCTGTGACCATAACCCATTAAGCCCAAATTTCTCCGCACTGTTCTAAAGGATACACTCGTCGTTGGTCCCACGTTGATTTCTTAGATTATTTCACGCCGCGTTGCTTGTCTGTTAGCACTGACAGCTCTACGTAAGCGCCACTGTTCTCGGTCTTTAAGTGAAGGGCGCCGACCGCTACGTTGTCCGTAGTGAAGGGTAAAGTCTGAAATCTAGTATTCTCGGCAGGCTCTTGACACTGTGAATCTCGGAATATTGATTTCCCTAACGTTTTCCGAAATAGAATGTCTCATGGGTTTATCTCCAACTAACATTCCGCGTTCAAAGCCTGTTAATTCTGTCGTGCGGCGATAAGCATATCAGAAACTTTCTCAGGTGAATTACTTTAGTACAAATAACCACGCCTTCAATGCACTGTCCATTTATACTTCGTGTAAGCGATACTACCGCCATCTGTGTATGTCACTTCTGTGTGTTACAGTTGTTCTTTCTCTCTCTCTGATTTTTTTTGTCATATAGCAGGGTCGCTGACCTTTTTTGTTTTTTCACACACAACAGGAAGCTAACGCGGAAAAAATTTAATTGCAATTTCTTCTTCCTTGCTAGCATAAAATTTAGTCCAGTTTTTTTGCTAATATATAAATTTATTTTCTTCATATATGGTGTAACTGCTCACTGAAACTAATTGATGTCTCCACTCCTCTCTTACAAACTCCAACCAACCAATAAAACAAAAAAATTAACACGTTGTTGGTCCACTCAACATTCTTGGCGCGCGTGGCATGTGCAGCAGAGGCCAGTCTACGACCCATAGCGCGCGAACCCCAGTCGGCCGCGGCGACCGCTGTCCCACATGAATTAAAAAATATATGACGACCAGAATGAAACCGCTGTAAAAGAAAAATTAGACGTCTCAAATAACAGTGCTTTAAAAACCAGTATACTTTATCATACAGATACAAAGCGTAACTAAATGAAACATTACCCGTGATTTTGCCAACCACACGAGCATAAATGTTTTTTGTCAACAATTTTCTAACATTACGTTATAAATCGTCTAGCAAGAAAAGGGAAGGACCCAGAAGGAGAGGAGGAAACGAAAGAAAATTTCGCAAGTTGAGAGGGAACGTTTCAGTGATTATAAATGCGAAGGAAAGGAAGGAAGATTAGAGTGTAATGTCCTGTACACAGCGCGGGCATTAGAGAAGTATAAACTCGAATTAGATGCAGTACGGAAAAAAATCGCAGCACGGAGAAGGACACGTGCGACATAAACGTAAGTTGGTAGGCGTATTTCTTCATCTGAAAGATAATGCCTATTCAGATTTAGCGCCATTCTCATATGAGTGGCTTTAGTAGCGTCAGTGTGAGGACGCAGATAAATACCCGCTGTAACGGTCGTGAGCGTTGCCTTTGAGATTGGACGATGTGAGCTGATGTTAGTCAAGAATGCCTTTAACGCCTTAAAAACGACACTGTCAGCACCTCACTGAGTTTGAACGTAGTCATGTAATAGTGCTACGAGAAGTTGAAGGTTCCTCTTGCGATATTACAGAAAGACTTGTCGGAAAGGTAGCCACTGTACATGATGGCTGGCAGCGGTGGTCACGAGAATGTCTGGTGGCAAGAAGTCCGGGATCCGGACAGCCATGTGGCGCCACCGAGAGGGAAGACCATCGTGCTCGGCATATGGCTCTGGCGCGTCGTACTGCATCTGCATCAGCAATGTCAGCAACAGCAATTTCAACAGCAGTTGGCACCACAGTGACACAATGAACTGTTACAAATCGATTACTTCCAGGGTAGCTCCGATCCAGAGGTCCTGTAGCATGCATTCCACTGACCCCAAACCACCGCCATTTGCGACTTCATTGGTGACAAGTGAGGGCTCATTGGAGGGCAGGCTGGAGGTCTGTTGTGTTTTCTGATGAAAGCTGGTTCTGCCTGGATGCCACTGATGGCGGTGTATTCGTTAGAGGAGACCAGTTGAGGGCCTACATCCAACCGGTCTGCTTGCTAGACACACTGGACCTACACCTCGAGTTACGGTCTGGGGTGGGATTTCGTATGACAGCAGGAGCAATCTCGTGTTTGTCCTACGCACCCTCATTGCAAATTTGTACGTAAGACTGGTGATTCGATCTGTTGTGCTGCCATTCATAAACAGCATTCCAAGGGATGTTTTTCAACAGGATAACGCTCACCCAGATACCACTCTACAGACAGTCGACATGTTGCTTTGACCTGCCCGATCAGCTCATCTGTCTCCAATCGAGCTCACATGGGACCTTAAATGACGACAGTTCCAGCGTCGTCCACAAACAACATTAACAGTCCTTGTACTGACCGACCAAGTGCAACAGGCATGAAATGCCGTCCCACAAAGTAACATCCGGCATTTTACAACATAATGCATCCACGTTTGCATACTTGCATTCAACACTGTGGCTGCTACACTGGTTATTAATGCACCAGCACTTGACATTTGCAACGGATTTTCTCGCGCTTACATTGATCTCCAATCGTGTAATGTTAACCACTTAAATATGTTACCTAGACAAAAATTTCACTATCCTATATTAATTTGTTTTGGTACTGCGATTTTTTTCGTCAGTGTATAAAAGAACTTGGCTGTATGAGTCCACTTATCAGTATGACGTTGCATACTCTGGCATGGACGCATGCACTGACTCGAATGGGAGGATTGTGATAAAGTCATTGCATCTTCTTCTGAGGCAAGGTGGCCCACGACCATTGTAACTGGTGTTTGATATCGTGGATACTCTCACCGAGAATGGGTCCCACAAATGTTTTGGTCCCACACATGTTTTATTGAGGACAGGTCTGGAGATCTTCCTGGCCAGAAGAGTACCTCAGCGTCATGCAGACAGTTCATAGAGACACGTGCCACTCGTGGGCGAGCATTTTCTTCTTGAAAAATGTCACTGCGATACTGTCGCACGAGAGGTAACACATGAGAACGCCAAGACGTTCGTCATCTACTGTCACGCCGTTCACAGCTCCCTCCATCACTACTACCACCCGTCAGCTGATGTCGTACTCGATGGCTTCCCACTCACTGACGGCAGCAGTAATACCGCTGTGTCTCTCCAAAGCATTGGAAGAATGGGACGTCTCCCCAAGTCGCCACCATACTTGCTGCCTCCGATCGTCCGGGATGGTGCTGAACTGCAGTTCATCACTGAACTGCGTCCATCAGCAGTCCACGATTTCCGGTCAAGGCAGCACTCCAAATGCAGCCCTTTATGTTGTGGTGTTAACGGCAGCGTACATATGGGACGGTAGTTTCTTAGTCAGCTATTGCTAGACTCGAACCGTTGGTGCGAGATGACCCACACGTAGCATGGAGTCCAGTACTTGTTCTCCGATGACAGACACAGATGCAAAGCGGTTACAATGTGCTTGGCGCACAGTACGGTTTCCTCCCCTCTGGTGCTCAGACGTTGTGACCGTACCTTGACAACGAGTATGCCTGCCTTCATGTTCCCATGCAGCCTAGCATAGGGCCACTGCCATATTCAAATGCCCCACACGTCTAAATATTGCACGATTCGACCAGCCAACCAAACTGAGACCCACAATGAGACATTTTTCAAACTCTGTTACTGCTGCTACAATGGCAGTTTATCAGGATTTAAGTAAGTTTGAACGTCGTATTATAGTCGGCGGACGAGCGATGGGACACAGCATCTCCGAGGTAGCGATGAAGTGGAGATTTTCCCATACGACAATTTCACGAGTGTACCGCGAATAACAGGAATCTGGTAAAGCATCAAATCTCCGACATCGCTGCGGCCGGAAGAAGATCCTGCAAGAACGGAACTAACGACAACTGAAGAGAATTGTTCAGCGTGACAGAAGTGCAACCCTTCCGCAAACTGCTGCAGATTTCAGTGCTGGGCCATCACCGGTATCAGCGTGCGAACCAATCAACGAAACACCATCGGCAAGGCCCAGTCCTTTACCCTGGATGACTGCACGACACAAAGCTTTATGCCTCACCTAGGCCTGTCAACACCGACATTCACTGTTGATGAACGGAAACATGTTGCCTGGTCGGACGAGTCTCGTTTCAAATTGTATCGAGCGGACGGACGTGTGCGGCTATGAAGACAACCTCATGTATCCATGGACTCTGCATTTCAGCTCAAGCTGGTGGAGGCTCTGTAATGGTGTGGGGCATGTGTAGTTGGAGCGATATGGGACCCCTGATACGTCTAGATAGATCTGATAGGTGACACGTAAGTAAGCATCCTATCTGATCACCTGCATCCCGGTCGGAGTGGTCGTGCGGTTCTAGGCGCTACAGTCTGGAGCCGAGCGACCGCTACGGTCGCAGGTTCGAATCTTGCCTCGGGCATGGATGTGTGTGATGTCCTTAGGTTAGTTAGGTTTAATTAGTTCTAAGTTCTAGGCGACTGATGACCTCAGAAGTTAAGTCGTATAGTGCTCAGAGCCAGCCACCTGCATCCATTCGTGACCATTGTGCATTTCGACGGACTTGGGCAGTTGCAGCAGGACAATGCGACACCCCACACGTCCATAATTGCTACAGAGTGGCTCCAGGAACACTCTTCTGAGTTTGAACACTTCTGCTGGCCACAACACTCCCCAGACAAGAACATTATTGAACATATCTGGGATATCTTACAAGGTACTGTTCAGAAGAGATTTCCAACCGCTCGTACTCTTGAGGATTTATGGACAGCCCAGCAGGATTCATGGTGTCAATTGCCCACCACTACTTCAGACATTAGTCGAGTTCATGCCACGTCATGTTGCGGCACTTCTGTGTGCTGGCAGGAGTCCTACACGATATTAGACAGCAGTACCAGTTTCTTTGGCTCTTCAGCGTATATGTCATAATGTTATTGCCTCATTAAAGGACACTTTACAGTGAAAGAGAGAGAATTTAGTGTTGCTTATAAACGAGAGAGAGATGATGGTAGCCACCAGTCCTCCAGGGGTAATGATGGTCATTTTACATGATGACCGCCATTCCTCCTTGGGTGAGCACCATTCTTCCTGGTGACAATGATGGTCATTTTACTATGTGGCAATCATTCCCTGTAGGTGACCACCATAGCCTTAGGGATAATGATGGTCAATTTGCAGGTTGACTTCCCTTGAGTGGCCACCATTCCCCTGGGGGAATAATGACAGTCATTCTATAGAATGACTGCCATGCCCTGCTGAGTGGCCAATATTTCCCTATGGATGACTACAGTAATTTTACAGAATGACTGCCATCACCCTTGGTGACTGCCATTACAATTGGGTGACCCCATTCCCTGTACATGAGCACCTTTCCCCCCTTGTGTGGCCATCATTCTCCTCTAGTTGACCACTATTCCAACTTTTACAACCACCATTCCCTCTGTTTGACCTCCATTCCCCTTGGGTGCTCACCATGTCCCCCCAAGTGAGCTCAATTTTCCCTTGGGCGGTCACCATTCCCCCTTGGTGACCACCATTCCCCTCAGCTGGCCAGAATCTCCCACTAGGTGACCACTATTTTCCCTTGGGTTCCCACCATTGCCCGTGAGTAGCCACCATTCCCCCTTGATGACCACCAGCCCCATCTTAAGTGACCATCATTTCTCTCCCAGACGACCACCATTCATCTGAGTGACCAAAAACGCAACGCATCACCATTGAGATTACGTATGGAATATGAGATACGTCTAAACTCACTGTCAGACACCACAGTCACAGTTTTTAAGTGCATGATGACATCCATTGCAGCCAAGCAAATTCAGGATGTTAATATCCGTCAGTTATATCCATCCAGAGAATGATGTTGCCAGCCATATATTATAATTACTAATTGTCTCAGTTTTTAAATGTGGCTTTTGATATTTTGATCCTCATATTGATTTTCATCGATCCCTTGTTAATGCATTTTGTGTTGATAAATGTGTACTCTTAACTGGACCCTTAATGATTTCGTGTTAGTGAAACCTTACAATAGCTTGACAGGGGATTGCATGTGCTTGATCCGACAATGTAACCAGTTATTTGTACCCCTCTTTGGTATCATTTTAATCTCAGATTCTCTTAAGTTCAGTAGCAATCTGATGCATGCACCTTGAATAGGTATCTGAGTTCACCGGAGTCGTCCATCACACGTAGCTCCAGGTGCAGTGGGCACTTTGCCGAACTCAGACTCATGAGTGGCGTGGTAGGCACCTCACATGCTCGCTGGAAAGAGTGGTGGTCAATGGATACTTATGGTCTGTGGCCAATGATGGTCAATGGTCAATGGTCATTTTACAGTGTGACCATCATTCTCCTGGGTGATTAAAAAACGGAACATGTCATCGTTTGAAGGGAATTGTCCAATGACCATCGTTCTCCACTGATCCTAATTCTCTCCACTGGCCATAACTATCATTATCCATTGATCACCGTTCTCTTCACCGACCAACATTCTCCATGACCTGTCAGTATCTCTACTAACCATCATTCTCCAGGAATTCGTATCATATTGCTATCCACAATCTAAGATATACAGTGAAAAACGTTTTCGAGTGTTATAATTTTTTACTTTGTTAATTCTTGGTGCACTTTAAGCTGCAAAAATCGAACTAATTACAGAGGAAATAAAATAAAAATAATTCTATCAAAGAATTTATTTACGATGCATCGACTCAGTCATTGTCTTTGGAGACGTTGCATCTCAGTTACCGTCTTTGTTAGTGGTGTGTGTGTGTGTGTGTGTGTGTGTGTGTGTGTGTAAACAAAACAATCGTGCACCAGTTTACGTGACAACGTAATACAACACCTCCCTTCCTTCCTAAACTCATATTTGGCTATGTTGTCTGAATGTAGTGTTTTACATAACATATCTTTATTACGTGTTGGTGTTATTTAGTAGCTGATTATAGGAAATACAGTCTGTAAATTCTTTAGAGCCCCGTAGTTCCTATTGGCAAATGTTTTAGAAAGCCGTAGTTCCGATTGCAGCAGTTCTTTTCTTGCTTACCCTCGACTAGGCCCTATCACTTGTAACAATTACCGATCAATATCACCAATTACACTTCTCTTGTGCTATATTACCTTCGCTCCTCCCAAATTTGTGGCCTGAAAAACGTTAGGTGATGACAGATTGAACACCCTTTTTGCATTTATACACCAGTATAACACTTAAATATATAATTTGAGGGTTTACACCAAGACTATGCCTAATTAGTTACATCCAGAATGCCTATTTGTTTTTGTGTTTGCTTAGTACTTTAGCCTGGTCACGTTAGTTTCGATCTTTTAGGGCTAATATTAAATATCAATCGTCCGTTATTTTTCTTAAGCAACATGGATTTTGGTATGAAAATAGCATACTGTAAAGTTCACAGTCACGTTTTAGAGGGCGATTTGACGAATATATGTGGTAAATAACATAGCGATAGCTAAATGTTCTGATACTCGACGTAAATATTACACTTTTTTGTGTTGCAGATGCACTTTTGCACACTTTTTTGCACTTTGAAAGAATATTGTGACATTTGACAAGCTTGATGGATGCCCCAGATAATAGATTTCAGAGGCTGTTATGTATGAGGCTGTTACAGCGCTCGAACTTTAAACGTTTACTAATGCAGGCATCTGTTGGCGAAGACAGGCAATGGGACTTATCTCAGCAGTTGACTTTATTTCGTGTTTTTTTTTTTTTTAATTTTGCGGATTAGTATTTAAATTAAATCTCATATTTGACAACTGTATATTACTAATTCACTAATGATATCGTATAAGCAAATGTTTGTTCTTAATTATTTATGGAGAGTGTGTTTTGCTCTCGTTCTGATATTTCGATAGCGAATGATATATAGCTTCCAATGAAATTTCCAGATATGACTGGCGAGAGCCTGTAAAGCTGTGTTGTGTGTTATGAAAACATAGTTCAGAATATATTTGAAGTCATTTTATGTAGTGCAGGTGTTTTTTGAGTGTGAGACATTTTATGTGTGGTAATATTGCTAACTTAATTTTTTGGTAAATCATTTCCATGAGTGCGGTCAATATTGGGTAAATTGTAATTGGCTCTTTCATTTTAATATCAGCAAAAATATTAGGTTCTGATTGGAGGCCTGTTACAATGTCACTTTAATATAATGCTGCTGAAATACAGAAGTATTACATATGTGTATGCAAATTTAACATGATTATCACAGAAACATTTAATCCATATATGATGGAAAAAAATCACAGCCCCAAAAAAATAATTAACGTTGACAGATTTAAGGGATAAACATTGCAAGATCACTGATTATTGTAACGTAGACAGACTTAAGGGATCACCATTGCAAGAACACAGGTTAATGTAATGTCGAGATAAGTCATTGCAAATATGAAATGCTGGTACATTAATAACCGGTGTAATCGCCAGACTGTTAAATGTAAGCATGCAAATGTGCATGCATTGTGTTGTACAGGTGCCGAATGTCAGTTTGTGGGACGGAGTTACACATCTGCTGCACTTGGTCTGTCAAAACAGGAATGGTTAATGCTGGTTGCGGATGATGCTGAAGATGCCGTCCAATGATGTCCCACTTGTGCTCGATTGAAGACAAATCTGGTGATCGGACAGGTCAAGGCAACATGTCGACACTCTGTAGAGCATGTTGGATTACAACAGTGGTATTTGGGCGAGTGTTATTCTGTTGGAAAACACTCCCTAGAATGCTGTTCATGAATTGCAGCACAACAGGTCGAATCACCAATTGACGTAGAAATTTGCAGTCAGGGCGCGTGAGACAACCACGAGAGTGCTCCTGCTGTCATACGAAATCGCTCTGCAGACCATAACTCCAGGTGTAGGTCCAGTGTGTCTAGCACATGGACAGGTTGGTTGCAACCCTCAACTGGCTTCCTTCTAATCGATACATGGCCATTACTGGCACAGAGGCAGAACCAGCTTTCATCAGGAAACACAACAGTCCTCTCCAATGAGCTCTCGCTTGGCACCACTGAAGCTGCAAATGGCGGTGACTGGGGTCAGTGGAATGCGCGCTGCAGAGCGTCTTGCTCGGAGCTGTCCTTGAAGTAATTGATTTGTAACAGTTCGTTGTGTCATTGTGGTGTCAACCTTTGCTCAGATTGCTGCTGCAGATTTAGTACGATGCGCCAGGACCATATGCCGAACAAGATGGTCTTCCTCAGTGCCACTTGATCGTACGGAGTCCGATCTTCTTCTGACTGTACATTCTCGTGACCACCGTCGCCAGTCATCATGTACAGTGGCTGCGTTCCTTCCAAGTCTTTCTGCAGTATCGCAGAAGGAACCTCCAGCTTTTCGCAGTCCTGTTAGACGACCTCGTTCAAACTCAGTGAGGTGCTGATAGTTGCATCTTTGTTGCTATAAAGGCATTCTTGATTAACATCAACTTACCACGTCCAATCTCAAAGGTAACTAACACTCACGACCAATATAGCGTGTATTTAAAGCAAACCTGATTTGCATCCTCTTACTGGCGCTACCAGCGCCACTCGTATGCGATTGATGCGAAAACTGAATAGACGCCTCCTTGCAGATGTAGAAACACGCCTACAGACTTTCGTTTATGTCGAACGACTCCTCCTTAGTGTTGCTATTTTTTTCGTCATTGCATTATTAAGGTCTTGACCTCAGTTTCATTTTTACACATAATGTTAATATTACGCAGAGGTATGTATGTGTGCACAATTTTACATCAATATCACGGAAGTATTGCATTTCTCTGACCTGGCCCTCATTTTTATACTTCATTTTAATAATACTCCAGAGGCGTGTATGTATACGTAAATTTCTGCAAATAATATAACTTGACACCATTTTTTGCATCATTTTTACACTTCACCGTGATTGGCTGGAAAGAGCGGGTGGTTTACAGAGCACAACTAGGCTAGTTCCGCCATCTCGAATTTTTGATTGAGTGGAGATAGGCAGGAGGGGATGTGGCTTGATGATGTCGCTTATAAGAATGACAACGTCGCCGATTAGAGTCATGATGTCACTGAGCAGGAGGACAGGCTTTGTCGCCCACTGGTGTTCACCTGATCACCGTCTTGCCTGTACAATGTCAAAATATTTATTTAGGAAAAAAAACGCAATCTCTGTTACGCAAAAACCACAGTATGTAATACATAAGCATTTCTTCTTGATACAGCAATTAAATACAGTTGGAAATGCGTCGATTTTTGTTTCTGAATCGTACACCTAATACAAATTAAATCATGTGAGAATAAGAATTAACGTTCTCACATAAGAACGGCACTACAGTTTTCTATTTCATAGAGTAGAAATTCCTATTTTAAACCGGAAAATGAAAACCAGGTGCTACTGTCTGTTGCATCTAAAATTGGTTTTGTTTCATTTTCAGCAAAATTCAGCAGTGAACAGGGAACTAATACGCCCTTCCACTTCCTACACCTTCGTGTTCTTACAGTTGTACTCAGGATTACTGCGCCGTGAACTAGTCACAGGCAGCTATTCCAAAGCGACATTTTTTGCATTCCATAGAACTATGTCCACTATAGTGAGTGCAACTGGGACAAATAGAAAAGTCAGTAAAAAAGCAATCGGTATTCACTTTTACGTCCGCAACATTTCGTTAATAGATTCATATGTAGTTGCATGTTTCCTGTACCAGAACTACCTCCGGGCTACATAAAACGGACATAATATATGCTTGTGCATACTTTGTTTACCCTGTCAATGATTTCTTATGTACAGAACGTGTTTTTAGAACAGAATGTTGGTAAACTTTGACAGTTACATTTATTAGTAAATTCGTGGAGTTACACGTAGGCTAACCGAGTGACAAAATGGAGCAGGCTATATTTTCTTTCCTCTTTTTTTATCTTGAAAGCTTACAAATCACTAAACGGAAAAAATTACACTATTTTGTTGGTTGCTATAGAAAATATGTAGTTCATTTTGCTCTGTCATCAAAAATAATCCTTCCTGCCGTCTGTGTTTCATGCACACAACTGAAAGAAATCTATCTTCGTCGGTTTTCAAAAATAATCCTTCCTGCCGTCTGAGTTTCATGCACACAACTGAAAGAAATCTATCTTCGTCGGTTTTCCGCATCAAAGAACTGATTTCTGTTATGCCAATTACTCTCCGATGGACGTTTCTGCTCAAAATAGCGACTCTTATCGCTGCAGTTCATAGAGTAAAAGTGACATATTTCAGACCCCAGAGAACACTACATTATTGTTAAGGAAGAAGTTTTTTAATGTTTGGAACCACTTGAACATATTTTCAAACTCTTGTTTCGGAGATGTGACGCACGACTATTGAAGATGATAAACCTGTTTATCAATCAGAAACCAATCAGAACAGAGTTATACAATAACAGATTACAGAAGCAGTTGAGTCATAAGTGTGCGCATTCACTGAAATTAATTACGACATCTAATGAAAGTCAACCAGTAAACAGGCAAGGTCATCTCGAGTTCGTCCTTGTGCAGAGTCCAGCACCCTTCGGCGATTGTACTGAAACTCTTGATGTGCTGATTATGAATGTTGCAAAGTGTTATCTTGACTTGTTACGAGCTCGTCATTACTTGATAACTTACACCTTCTTATTCTGCAGAATACAGATGATAAGTTATAAGTCGACATCCTTCAAGTATTGTTCCGAAATAATTTGCTCGTTTCGTATTGGTTAATAATTACAAATGAAAGTATACGATATTTTTGCACTCCTTATTTTAAATGCGAAATCCACTGAGTAATCTCTGAATGATGATTGTCATCCCCCTCCCCTAACAATGAAATAAATAATCCTTCATGCCAGTTCAAATAATAAAAGTAATTAAATGATTCTGCACTGTATAAATCACTAGTATGAATAGTTTTATCAAATAATCATCACCATATATTTTATTGAGATATAAATTCGAAAATAAAACCGCAAAAACGAGTCATGTCATGAGTTACATTATCAGCATATCTGTTAGCGAAATAATAAGTATTCTTGGAAAATTACCCACTGCGCTCTCTTCTCAATAACCCAGATTTCATTCATTCCGGTTCGTACGAGTCCGAGAGAAGTTTACTTGGTCATCAGTATTTCTGAACAAAATTTAACTAGAGATAGAAAATTACGTACATCATATATTTGACACATGATTGCCTCGTAGAAATCCATTAATGTCGTAATAGCAGCCTTTATTTATCGGCACACTTCTAGTTATTCGACATTTCTTCCTTATTATTAACTCAAGATAATTTTCTTGGCACAGAAACGAGAGGTAGTCAGTTTGAATCCTAGTCACAGAAGACACTATCGTTGCCAGAATTTACCGGATAAGTGGAACTGATTTGCTACCATGAAGTTCCTTATGACCAGATTGTGCGTGAAAGACCTGGGCTGAATAGGCAGTCACTAACAGAGGAAACGTGAGACATTGTTAATGACGATACGCCCATTAGTCGCTCTAAAAGCACGCAGCCTTCTCGATGCTTCCAACACTCACCCCTAAGAATGCAAACCCCACCGCAAACTCCATGCACAAAATGTAATTAAACACCTGATGTAATCCAGAACACAGGCAGACTATCTCCACTAATCAATCATGGCAAATACGCGTGATTTCTCCACTCTTACCAAGTCTCATCTAGTACAGGATCGACTTTCGTTACTTATCTTTAAATTTATCGTTCCATTCAGTGACCGTCTTCGCACAAAAACTGATACGTATTTTGTTCTAGGGAAGCTCTGCATGTGCAATGAACAAAGTTATTTCAATCTTCTTCAGTTTCTTTGTTGCATTTTTTTCTGTTCTTGTCTCAGTTCTCTTCTCATCTGCTTCGTTTCTGTTCGTCCAGTTCTCCACATTTGTGTTATATTGTACGTGATATGATCTTCGAAATGACACCTTAGATCAGCTGCAGTTACAGAGATTTATGTGTAATTTGCGTTGACACGAACAGTCCACAAAAAAGCATTGTTTACTGGTTTACATTGTGGAAATTAGAAAGAAACAATATAACGAGAATCCTGCAGAGCTCATCAAAATCTAAAGCAATATCAGATCATTAACATTTTAGTGTAAGAAGAAGAAAACATATTTACGGTGCACTAAAAACAACTTATATTTCGTAATTTCAGTACTTCCTCCCGTTACATCGCTATGACATCTCCAGGACACCAATGCAGATAGTGGCGTATTTATAATTTTGCTTTTTTTTGGGGGGGGGGGCTATGCCTTTCACTTTATAATAGCTCAAATTGAAGATTAATTTTACTGATGTCCAAAATTATAAAAATAAAGTGTGTCACAGTTTTCCATTTGTTTTACTATAACACTAATGACATTAGAAAACAATCTATTGAGTTTGTGAATTACACCATGAAAATAGTTTTATAGGTTTTTGAAGCCCGAGTAATTTTAACAAAACATAATCCACTAAGTAAGAGAATTTTATGCACCGGTTCATAGTCTAGGCTAGTGTTAGTTTGAAGCGCATAAAATCTGCTTCTGTCTGATACTTTAATGTACTTAAGTAGAACAGACGATTAAACCATTTACTATCAATTTAAAGTACAAAAGGAAGACTGTGATCCCTTTGTTTTGCTACATCATTTCTCACAGTTTGGTCATCAGTCCTTTCTTCTCCATGAATTGTCATAATGGCGAGCCCATTCAGACGTGCCTCTCTAGTTGTGTTCCTTAGGTACGTCTTGATTCTCTGAAGGGCGGAGAAACTGCGCTCGTTCGTCGCCGTTGCCACTGATAGAGTTACTGAGAGCTGTAGAGACCGAAACACAATGAGCTAGATCTGACTGTCGCAGACAAACAAATCTTCCATTGCGTTTTGAGGCAGCTGCTCCAGTCGACTCAGACGTTCATGAAAGAGTTTCAACTCAGACGCCGACGCTGTCAAATAGGCGACTATTGGATCTGTCGCATAAAATGAATTGAGTCTACCAAGAGTCTTCGTGGTAGAAGACAATTAAAGCTGTTAAAAAGTCCACAATGTGTCAAGAACCGATCCTGCAATGAACTACTGAAGGCATCCAGAAAGGGATGAACACAGACACTTTGTAGTAACCCGTAACACCATCGCCGGTATCCTGATTTGTACGATGTGCTCGCTTTGTAGAAATGCGTGGTTGTTCAACTCCATTGGCCAAAACAAATTCCTTGACTTCTAAGAAAAGCCGGCTGAAAATATCAACATTTTCCCCCACTGACAACAATTTCCTTTTGAGATCCCTAGCGATGTTGATTAACCTTGCAGAATCCATATGTTGGCGCTGAAGTTGACGACAGATGGACTCACCCAGCGCAAACTGTATAGAACGTGTAACCGAGCAGACGACAAAATCTCCCTTCGTGAAGCTGCTAACAGAATCATGGCATCGTGAGATGTAGTCTTGTCAAATTCTTGAAATTCCCACAGAGTCGAAGCAACACAGCCACATATTTCCTTGAACTCTTGTGCGCTGCGAGGACACTCAGTCAATCAAGTGAAGGTGATACTTTTCAGACTCCTGACTCGAACATCGACTAATAATTCAAAGGCATTATTTTACATTTGCCTACGTTTTGGTGGCCCAAGAAATTACCATTTTCAACGTTCCCAGTGAATTCCTGATAAATGGAATATTGCATGTTTCGGTGACTACCAAACTAAAATTACGAGCTGTACTTTGAGAATATACAGCTAACAGATACTTCTGTGTTATTAATGCATGATCCCCACGAGCTTTTCCCGACTTGGATGCTGCACCTTCATAGCCTTGTCCTGGTAAAAAGGACACATCAAGACCAAATTTTACCAAGTTCTCAATTTTAGATCCAGAAAATCGTTTGCCAGTCACATCGAACACTGGAACAAATGGCAGGAAATCTTCAGAAATATTGATATCCGCTGAAATATAACGGACACAGAGAGAGAGAGAGAGAGAGAGAGAGAGAGAGAGAGAGAGAGAGCAACGTCAGGGTTTCATCCGCAAGAACCGTGAAAGCTGTGGCGTCATTAACGCTCTGAACAATCTCCCACAGGAGTTGGCTTTTAATGCAGCTGATTATCTGATTTTGAATTCGTGCACTAATGTAATTGTCACGTTTACCAGTTCCTTCCAAACTTGCTCGCATGTTTTCGTCCCTTTCGTGCGATGTTTTAGAATGGCAAGAAAGTTTCCCATGTTGCTGTCATCTTGTTTGTCAACTTCAATAGGCCCGAAATCCCTGTGTTCCCTTAACACAGTCTTCTGACATTCACAGAGAATCACCTCCTCGATGACAGGGACTAAGTGTTTTCTATTTTTTTTTCTCCACGTGCTCTACCAAATCTTGCTCCATGCAATGTTTTATGTCTTTTGTCTTGTTCATCATCACGTAAGAAAATTGTCATCATCGATTACAGAAGCGCTATAGTGAGCGTTGCTCGCATGGATGTTGAAATACTCAAGAGCATTCCTCCACTTCGTAAACTATGAGGTCACCCGGGTTCCAACATCTTGAGACTACTTTTACCCGAACGTGTCTTACAAGGAACTCCTTCAGATCGAGGTCGCAAGTTCAAGCATTAGTAACGCTCATTTGAAAGTTTTGTGTTAACAGGTATGAGAAGAAACATATTAGCTGCTAATGACTCACCGTGTGCATCAGGAGGGCGACAGAAATGAGTGTCCGGGAGTTGCTAACATCAGCCTTCAACGTGATGTATGTATTACACTTCAGTAAATGGACATCCCTGACAGTCAAGAAATGTTCAAAACACACCGTTAACTTACCCCACGAACACCGAATGCAAAATGGCGCGCCACAGCGATCACAAAGGCTCGCACCATCAAGAACTCCTTGGGAGTTACGAATCTTGCACACGTACAGCTAGGTATCCACTCTTAAAGAAGGCGTATGGAACTACCTTGGTGTAACGGGGTGATGACGAACGATCAGGACGTCAGTGGCTCTCTTCCAGCACGTCTCGAAACGGGCCACGCTGCAAAAGGTGAGTATTCAAGCTTTTCGCAGGTGGTTACATTAATGTGACTGAACAGTGTATATTATGGTTGTTGCTGTTTTGTATGGACGAGATTAACATGGGAGGGAGCGCAGTCGTTGAAATAGTGGCCTCGTTTCAACAAGTCCAGCATTTAAACAGATGTCCAGCTTTTTTTATTTTTTTGAGTCATTGTCAGAGCTTAGTTTGTGTTCCGTCTCCAATGATCGTATCTTCGACGAGTCGTTAAACTTAAATCATCCTTTTGATGATCGAATTCAGCTGTTTAGTGTCATATTTTCAGCAAGTAATAACTTACTATGTTCGAGCGCAATGGAGCACTTAAAGCATATAATTCTAAAGCAAAAAAGCAAATATAAGGCGCTGAGAATCATAAGGTCATTAAACACACCGTCACCGAGATCAAATTTAAGTGAATATCAGAGAAACCGGTGAGAGAGCTTTTCGTGAGTGTTCGCATGTACTGTGTGGTTTCATAACACATATAAACCTGACTCAAGGTAAGATCAACAGATGTCCGAAGTACTGATGATGATGTATTTTAGGCCCCCATGGTTCTCATAAATTTTGTTCCTATACTTGATAGTTGCAGTCGTAACTTAATAAGCGTCTATTACAAGACGAAAAATTCCAGCAGTATATTTACGGGAAAAACTAAGTTCAGACTATAACAAGCTACGGCTTATACAAGACAGGTGGTGAATGAGGGAATCGAAGGCCGATCACCAAGATTATCGTATTCTTCGTGATGGTGAGGATCAACGGAACAACGGGGGAAAATGGCCAGGTCGTAAAACACTGGACACGTATTCCAAAAGCTTTGGGTTAAAACCTCCAGCCGTAGACGTGCAATACTGTTTCTCTTACCAGTCACTTAAGTAGAATTCCAATGTACGCCTTTTATAAGATAGCCTCTGTCCATTGCTTCATTATGATTAAAACTGTGTCAATAGTCACTTTATAAAAGGCTTACGGTCTATAGATCGGTAAGCCACATCAAAACAATAGAGCCAATGACCGGAAGACTTTCTAGATACGGCGTTATTTCTTCATAACGCTGCCTGATTTGGAAACAAACACCAGCGGACTTTGTTTGCCCTGTAAACGGGATGTACAGTACATTACCTTAGCAAGTGTGTGCCTCTACAGCCTACCGGTCTCCACAGAGCTCGGCAGCTGCCTGGGTAGACACGTTCACCTGTTCACATGTAAGACACGGTAGAGCGCGACCAAGTTATTGCAGCATCGTTGTGACACACGGCACCCATTAAGTCCCAGAGCGCGGTAAACAAACCAGTGACTCAACACCGCAAGATACGGCAACACAGATTCCTTTTCACAGAAGAGATTAACAAACGCTTACCGTGCACACGGATTGCATCAAATCGGCTGCAGTGTTGCTAGACACGGTGTAAGAAGAGAGCCACGCGGGATTAGCCGAGCGGTCTAAGGCGCTGCAGTCATGGGCTGGGCGGCTGGTCCCGGCGGAGGTTCGAGTCCCCCTTCGGGCATGGGTGTGTGTGTGTTTGTCCTTAGGATAATTTAGGTTAAGTAGTGTGTAAGCTTAGGGACTGATGACCTTAGCAGTTAAGTCCCATAAGATATGCCACACATCTGAAAATTTTGTAAGAAGACAGACAGTTAACTGCAAAGTTCTCACTGAGATCGGGAGTGGAATGATTAAGACATTGAATTTGTATTTGGCGAGAATGGGATGCAAATCGGAATTTGATTTACATGTCCTGTGCCTCAGATCGTTCCTTTATTAACACAATGATATTCTATTCTGTATCGGTGTCTCTCTAGCTAAATGGTCTATGTCTAAGGATCAAGATGACGGTGAGACGTTAAACAATACTGTTCACGATTGATGGTTATTAATTTGAATGATGACTTACAAAAAATTAAACTGCGACCATTAAATATGACTGTTTGTACTTCGCTGCATGTTCACGCCTCAATACGACACGTTTACCTATAATGAATGACTTGGCGCAGACCTTAGCTGTAGAAGTCTGCATTGTGGTTGTTCAGAAAGCGTTAGGTCTACTCCCGGAAAAAATCACGTCGTAATTCTGCAAACGGTTCCCCTGCATTGAGGCTGTTCAGAAAATGTTACGTCTACACCCCGAAAAGACACCACGTCGTCATTCTGCAAATGATTTCTTCTTCCGAAAAAAAGGAAGAGGTCGGCAGGTGTTATGTCAGGAAAACACTGGGTCAAGAAAAATGTGATAGCCCAAAGGAGGAGCCTGTGTGACTTTCCTGTGGAGAATGAGCTGTAGCGTTCTCGTGGAGCAACGGCACCCCCTCCCCCCCGCCCCCTTGGACAGCTTCCAGCGGTGCCTCGTCTCGTCAGCCTTCCGTAACTTGGTCAGAAGATTTCGTTAGTATGCCTCTGAGTCCGTTTGTCCCTTACGAGCATAATATATTAGCACCACACCAGCAGTACCTTGCTTAACGACGGTTGGGTCTGCGCCTGTTTCGGCAGTGATGAATCCACATTTTCCACAGGTTGGTTTTCTCCCGTGTCTCCGGGCCGTGATGATACAACCATCGCTCATCCACGCTCTGATGCGGCTAAATAAGCTACCTGGATTGGCCTGACACAGCTGGAACCTTTTCGTTGATGCCTCGGTTCGACGGGCTTTTTGAGTGGTTTTAAGCAGTAGCAGAAACCAGTGGGCGGCAACCTATGTCATCTTCAAATGTCGTGCAAGATACTCAGAACTGATCCGTAACTGATTTACACTTTTACCACTATCGTCTCTATTGTGATACGCTGGTCTTAGATCACCAGGTCTCCATTCGTCTTGTGATTGTCTGTTCTTTACAGAGAAATGTTGTGCCTCTTCGTTGTTCATCATTCAGATTTGTGTCATACAACGGGAAGCACATGCGCCGCGTTAAGTACAGTGCCATTACAACGGTGCATGTTACAAGCTGCATGTTGTAACGTTGTTACCCTTCAAATACAGTAAATCAATTATCTCACGATACTCCACTTTATCAACGGGCTGCGCCATTTTATTTGTCTCCTCTAGAGTACGTACTGTGGAATAAAGAACTTCCTTTGTGTGGTGCGAGAACTGCTGACCTATACCTGCAAACAAACAAAAAATTAATCACTTGACTTTGCGACTACATCTCATAAGTTTGCAAACGTTACTATTCTTCAATCTTACGAATAAACGTTTATTTTTTTGTCCTCCAGTGACTGCTTGAGTAGTTTCCATGTACAGAAACAGTTAATACACTGTACATCCGCACACGTAACATGAACAAGTGCACACACATACTGAGAGCAATTGCTTTTGAAACTTGATCCCCATTTCGGCCCCTTCCTCCACCCCCTCCAGGCCCCCTCCAAAAAAAAAAAAACGCTTCTGCTGTAAAGAAGAGACGGGAAATGCAGAATTTCTTTGTGAATGGTGTGAATGTATAACGCAAAAAGGATTCCTGTCACATAAATGGAGCTGTGAAGTGCTCGTGGATGCACCGGCTGACAGTCGTCCCGGCGACACAAGTTGAATTCATTGTTTTGTTTATTTTTTCTTAAGGCTCCATTGTACTTCTGTGAAACTCAAAACTATAGTTGCTCTGATCCAAAATGACATCAAGAAGTCCAATCCAATTTGGTACTCGTATTTTTGATCGACTGCACTAAAACTTGACTAATAAATTTCTTGAAAGACAGTTGAAACAACTAGTTAAAAAAATGTACGGTGATGTTGCCTTCACAGCTCCACAGAAGGACAATCGTTTACTTAAAAGCGATTCTGTGCACTCGTCACGCAATTTAATTTTTCTTACATATTGCTTATTTATGAAAGTAAAACACCAGCCAGGTCATGCGCTCTGCACATCACACTCGCTAATTCCATAAACGTGTTGTATCTACAGTAACCAGACTGCTGCTGGCAATATCGGTCGCAAAGCGTCAGTGTAGCTGGCTGCTAAGGCATAGGCAGCAGCTGCCACACTATCCAAGCCTTAAACATCGCCACACACTTTATCGTAAGGGAAGAGCTACAAAAAGTCACCTCTGACGAGTGCTCGACTACCTGACGGCCGACTTATGAAGATCAACGTACCTCCCTCTTCATGCATGTCACTATTTCGTCTTAGCCAATATTAAAGAGCTAACTGGCATCTGTTTTACCTGGAAATATTGGCTGAACCGACGCTCCTTCAAAAGTTATTTAATCGACGTGACGGACTCCAGATTTTAACTGCCAAATTCGTAATCGGATATTGTTGAATTATTCCTGTGTAATGTGTGCGTTATCTTTCATTATCAACATTTACATACATCTGCCATCATTATTATGCACTATGTGATCAAAAGTATCCGGACACATGGCTGAAAATGACTTACAAAGTCGTGCCGCCCTCCGCCGGTAATGCTGGAATTAAATATGGTGTTGGTCCACCCTTCGTCTTGATGACAGCTCCCACTACCGCAGGCTTACGTTCAATCAGGTGCTGGAAGTCTTCTTGGGGAATGGCAGCCCATTCTTCACGGAGTGCTGCATTCAGGAGAGGCATCGATGTCGGTGAGGCCTGGCACGAAGTCAGCGTTCCAAAACACCCCAGAGGTGTTCTACAGAATTCAGGCCAGGACTCTGCGCAGGGCAGCCCATTACAGGGACGTTATTGTCGTGTAACCATTCCGCCACAAGCCGTGCATTATGAACAGGTGCTCGATTGTGTTGAAAGATGCAATCGCCATCCCCGAATTGCTCTTCAACAGTGGGAAGTAAGAAACTACTTAAAATATCAATGTAGACCAGTGCTGTGATAGTGACACGCAAAACAACAAAGGGTGCGAGCCACCTCCATGAAAAACACCACCACACCATAACACTGCCGCCTCCGAATTTTACTTTTGGTACTAGACACGCTAGCAGATAACGCTCACCAGGCATTCGCCATACCACACCCTGCCATAGGATCGCCACATTGTGTACCGTGATTCATCACTCCACAAGTTTTCCTACTGTTCAATCGCTCAGTTTTTACGCTCCTTACACCATGCTATGCGTCGTTTGGCATTTACCGACGTGATGTGTGGCTTATGAGCAGCCACTCGACCATGAAATACAAGTTTTCTCACCTCCCACCTAACTGTCATAGTACTTGCAGTGGATCCTGATGCAGGTTGGAATTCCTGTGTGATGGGCTGTATAGATGTCTGCCAATTACTCATTACGACCCTCTTCAACTGTCGGCGGTCTCTGTCAGTCGACAGACGAGGTCGGCGTGTATGCTTTTGTGCTGTACGTGTCCCTTCGCGTTTCCACTTCACTATCACATCGGAAACAGTGGACCTAGGAATGTATAGGAGCGTGGAAATCTCGCGTACCGACGTATGACACAAGTGATACCCAATCACCTGACCACGTTCGAAGTCCGTGAGCTAGGCTAAGCGCCCCATTCTGCTCTCTCACGATGTACAATGACTACTGAGGTCGCTGATATGGAGTACATGGCAGTAGGTGGCAGCACTATGTACTTAATACGAAAAACTTTTTTGTTAAGGGGTCCGGATACTTTTGAACACATCTCCCGTCTGTTGCGGGACACTAGCTCGAAAATTGCGACAGTGCTGGAGTACAAGATGTGGAAGTTTTCCCTACCAGTTCCTCATACTTATTTTGTTGCAAGAATCTAGCAATCTCCGTCTTGCATTTAATCATGATATCGTCTTAGTCGATGTGGAACGTATTTACCTGGTGCACTGTATAGACTGAGATGTCTATGAGCTTTAAACCCAACGCCATGAATGTTTGATGAAACCCTCAACCCCGGTTTTTAAGGCTAAGTTCCGAATACTGTGGGGAAGTGAGTGCTTTCTGGCCGGCCGAAGTGGCCGTGCGGTTCTAGGCGCTGCAGTCTGGAACCGCGAGACCACTACGGTCGCAGGTTCGAATCCTGCCTCGGGCATGGATGTTTGTGATGTCCTTAGGTTAGTTAGGTTTAATTAGTTCTAAGTTCTAGGGGACTAATGACCTGAGAAGTTCAGTCCCATAGTGCTCAGAGCCATTTGAACCATTTTTTGAGTGCTTTCTAAGAGAAATGTGAACTCAGGGACTTCGTCGCGAGAGCCTCGGCAGAGGAAAACTTTTTTTTTATTCTCACTCTCTACAATTTCCTGGTGGCGGTGGTGACTCCATACCCTGAAGAACACAACATATCTGTATATCACTTCATAGGTAGACGGAATTTGCAAGAAGATCGATGATTGTTTGCTTATGAGGTTACTGAGGAACACATGACACATCACCATGACCTTTCGCGGCATCGTGTGATGAAACATTGACATTGTGCAACAACTGTCGTCAGTTTGCACAATGGGTTGGTGCAGATGAGGCCTTATGTTTGTTTAAGTACAACGAAGCAAATGGAGACTATGTGCTGCTGATATTAGTCTTCGAGAGTTCCACAAAACTGGTTAAACCATGAAAGGTAACATGAAGTACAGTCTCCTGTGCGAAACTCATTGAAATTACGAGTTACGACGCACCCAGTTTGTCAATAGCAACCATGTTCTTGTGCTGCTCAACAAACGTGGCATGTAATATTAAAAACATTGCAAGTTCTTAGCTTTCATTCGGAGATATTCCCCCTCTTACCGATTTCCCCTATCATATGCTTAAGAATTCGATTAATTCTTCCAGGAGGGAAAATTTGATCAGTGGAACAAGTGCCTTCAATTCCCTCATATTCTTCTGTCTGAAGCGTAGATCATTTGCATAATTACTTATTAGTTGTGAAAATGAAACAGCTGAATTACACAAACAACGCAGTTCTATGGTTAGAAAGTCACTTCAAAAACAGATCGTCAGTCAGTCAGTCCTCTGTGGATCAGAGAAGTTATCCATATGTATCTAATACCGCTGCTCCCGCATCAATTATGAATGACGCTTTCAGGCCTGTATCACGATGAGCACAAGATTTTTGTCTTAAATTATACCCCAAGAATTCAAAGATCATGCTCATATTAGACCGAAATTTTCGTGAAACATTACCTTAATATTTCTTGATGGTATTAAACTATCCTATCTAAAAAAAAAAGTAAGACATCTCGGTAAAATCGAGTAACTAAACTGAGAAGAACTCTTTTCTTGTCAACAAACGACTAGATTGGAATACCATGACACACGAGACATAGTTCTCAGATTATCCGAGATCGATGTCAAATCCGTGTGAGTGGCTGTCACTCGATCCAGAGGTGACTGTTTCACATGCAGCTGGTGATGACAGAAGTCGTGCGAACGACAAGTAGTATCTTGTGGAGAGAGAATACGGGACACAGCTGATAATGAGGGCTTCAACCTCACAGCCTCTGTGGCGCATTTCGAGCGTCGGCGTTGGGTTCCAACTTTTCCCTTCCTTCCAAAAAAATGGCTCTGAGCACTATGGGACTTAACATCTGTGGTCATCAGTCCCCTAGAACTTAGAACTACTTAAACCTAACAAACCTAAGGACATCACACACATCCATGCCTGAGGCAGGATTCGAAGCTGCAACCGTAGCGGTCCCGCGGTTCCAGACTGTAGCGCCTAGAACCGCTCGGCCACCCCCGCCGGCATCAGCACAGTCATTTATAAATTTTTCTAAGGGTAAGTTTCAATATATAAAAATATCTGCACTTATACCCGCTTTGTACCCTGTATAATTGTACTGACGAACAGGAGGATTGAGATGAAACTTTCATATCTAATCAGAAATACTCCAGGCAAATATTAAATTCCCGCTACATACTTAAAGCGCCTGTTGTGCATGGAGGCACTCTTGTCTGGATCCAGAGCAAGTCGCTAGCTCTGCCCCTATCCCAGTACAGTGCCGCGGCTGAGAGCTCTCCACGGTGCTCTACGAATGGGACCTGCTGGAGTACAGCAGAGGCAGGTGTCGCTGTGGGAACCGCCGTGGCCGCGTCCTCCGGCAGGCTACAAACAGCAGGAAATGAGGCCGCCATTCAGGCCACAAGGCCGCTTCGTTTCAGGCCGTCACTCCGATCAACCGGAAAAACGTTGCGTCACTTGGCAGGGCAGCGCGGCACCATTCAGCGCTCCCCTTCCGGCGCCCACCGCCTCAATGAATCCCCGTCTCTGGTCGGTCGCCATGTTCAGCCAACACTGGTGACCTGTCTGGCACCTTGCGAAGCGTCTTTAAAACACAATTTTTCCCTACTCGTCATCAGGTATTACCAACAATACGGGAGTGCCGCATTGTTATGCTGGGCAGGCTCTTACTACACGTGGCTTTGCCGTTCCCTTTGAGATAGCTATAGTCGAACTGATATCTGTATAAATAAGCAATGCAGGTGGATGTAAATGGATACGCATTGTGCCCCGTATTTCTTGCTGTAGATGATTGAATAGAAAGGAAAGGACGAGGGAGAAATTCAGCGATGACACTTATACCATTCAGTTAATGAGAGGGACATAGGGCATAACGTTCACATACAGTATATGGACCACCATTAAAATACGCTTTTCGTTCTCAGAAGTAGCTTACACTTATCCGGAATACTAAAACGCATTAGTAAGGAGATACTCCACTTCTTACGTTGCCATAAATATACCGTCTACTCCTGGAATATGAAACCAGCAACCGATTCCTTGTTACATTTTCTATGTTGTACGACACAAAATTATCTAATAATTCACACGAATTTGTAGCTGTGAATAATGAATTTAATGTCTTTTTCTGTCTATAGACACGCCACCTTCTCAATAACGCACTTAAAACTGTAAGTACTGAAACAACTGAAGCCCCCCCCCCCCCCTCCCTTCCAATAAAGTAAAATAACCAACAACCTTAACACATTGGGATTCACCCTCCGAATATCAGATGGTATTCATGAGAATTAATAAAAAGTTTTCAGATGCACGAAGCACAATGACGAGCTTGTACACCTTAAATACTAATTGAGACACGCGCATCTCCCTCAAATATTTCAACTGAGGCTTAATCAGTCTTATATCAAACAAATATTATATGCGGAGATAGGAAATCACGTGAACACCTGAAATAGAGCATCACGTCACTGCAATTTGCATTTATTGTAACACTTGATAACAGACCAAGAAAATATCGCGTGTTACACTTCACAGATAATAGCACTAGAACAATAATAAACACCTGATTCAGTTTTCTGCACTTTATTTAAAGTTCAACAGGCGAACTCAATTTAAGTTCTCCCATAAATATAAATATGCGCGTAGGCGCGTTAAAAAACTGGTTATGAAACAGTCATTATAACAGGCACACTCCATTTATAGGGAAAATAATTAGCAAGTTTACACATTGACTAGAACATTTAGGTGCATAACAGGAAAGTGCACCGTCCGCAACACCTTACGGCGACGGTTAACCTCCAGCAAGTTCCTTTCTTTACAATATGACATTTAGATATGCGCATAAGGACGATTAAAACTGGTGGACAAACACTAAATTGGAAATTTGGAAATTGATAAATCTATACCCAAAGGAGCCGCACTCCATCGAAACACCCCAAAGATGGCAACGAAATGTCTACCTAGAGTAACAAAATTAATAGCATGCTTATAGATTGACTAGAATAAGGGAATAACTAACATATACACGACTTCTGACGGCCGACAAACTGTGTTGGGCAATTGAGCAGTGATTAATTCAAGCTAGCCACAATATACGCTAACCAGGTTAGCGGCGTATTTGAAGACAAGCGTCGAGCAAGAACCCTGGTCAGAAGGTAATGGAACCTGGAACCAGTACTAATTTACAACTAACTATAGCATTGAAATCAATTGATGACAGGCTGACCATTACCGATGTGGCGTACAATGAGCAGTCAATAAACTGAACACTCAGCTAAAACCCAAGTATGATGCTGAGGGGTGAAACGCTCAGCCCAAAACATGTTTGTGGCCACGCGGTTCTAGGCGCTGCAGTCCGTAACCGCGCGACTGCTACGGTCGCAGGTTCGAATCCTGCGTCGAGCATGGATGTGTGTGATGTCCTTAGGTTAGTTAGGTTTAAGTACTTCTAAGTTCTAGGGGACTGGTGACCTCAGATGTTACGTCCCATAGTGCTCATAGCCATTTGAACCATTTTGAACCAAAACATGTTTAGATTCAAATGGTTCAAATGGCTCTGAGCACTATGGGACTTAACTACTGAGGTCATCCGTCCCCTAGAACTACTTAAACCTAACTAACCTAAGGACATCACACACATCCATGCCCGAGGCAGGATTCGAACCTGCTACCGTAGCGGTCACGCGGTTCCAAATTGACGCGCTTAGAACCGCACGGCCACACCGGCCGGCCGACATGTTTAGGGCAAACACCTAGTTTGAGAACAACCACCATGAAACAAGGATGATGTTGCAGCTTGCAGTACAAATGCCAGAGCCTCATTATAGCCTTAACCCAAGGCAAGACTAAAGCACACTAGTTTCTCGCTGAATTAAAGTTTCCAAAACAATCCATACAAGCACGATTCCCTTACACGGCAGACGTGCCAACGTTTCCGTTCATACCCCAGCATCAACTAGCGCAACATAAATCTTTGACACATTTCAGATAATATTTTAAAACAACATACTTAAATACCTTTGTTTACCACAAGCCTTAATTAGTTAACAGGTTAGGCTCTGTTACTGATGCCACGCAAATTAGGTAGCAAGTTAAGGTCTACAGTTCTGCTTAGCCATTTAACACGCGTCGTGATGAGGAAAGAAAGAATCCAGCTAATTAATTGAAAGTCACTTCTTGGATTCAATATTTGACGATGCGCTTAAAATCAACAGACAAAGGTGAAGGTCAAGTTTACACTCGCAAGCATCACACGCAGAACACGACCATAAGGTGAACATTAAATAAACTGCTCCTTGTTCAATCATTTACACACCGACGAAACAAATAATCATCACTGAATTACTGCAGATGCCGGAATCTCCAGTTGCTTGCAAATGACGCAAAAAATGGTCAAAACGTCTTACTTTCAGTCAGATGACATCCGTAGGATAGGAGTTTCAGGCCTCATCCCCTTGGATGCACCTGCGACCAAGTCCGTAACATTGGCTGCTATCACGGCTTTAACGATGCACCACACCTGACACGAGTCACGCCAAACCATCAACAAAACGGCGTAGCCTCCTGTACGCTCCCAGACGACCGCAATCAGAGTTCCTCCTCCCGACCGACGCTCTCCCGCAAACACGGAAGGCAGCCGGCCGCAGCAACGCCACAGCGCCCTCTGGCTAGGGTAAGAAAACAGCAGAGCGCGAAGCGGGAATTTCAAAAGGAACGCGCTGTAGACAAGGAGGAAACGCAGAGAATCAACCGCGACATTTCGTCACGGTTCACTAAGGAATAAATCCACGAAGGGTTTCACGGCAAAAAATTGCTGGGAAAACTCGTGTGTATTATCTAAAATAACACCCGTACGAACGGTGGAGTCCTAGCAGGATGCCTTCCTCTCATTTACGATTTGTCATTCGAGACACATTCAAAGTATATTTAATAGCCAACGTATTACTCACTTAGCACAGTTTACAATGCAAATATCCAGTATGCGCATAACACTGATCGACAACTGACTGTAACGTTGTGCTATTGGATAAACTAGTCACACTTCAGTGGTACACAGTCAGGGAGTCAGACATGTATTTAAAGATTTTTATTGCTACTTAAAGACAGTTTTACAAACAGCAGAAATACTTGTGGAAATAAGAATTCCGTAGTTTTAGAATGATTCATAATACCACAATTTCTCATATAGTAGAAAACGTGCCGGAAATAAGAATACGCTTTAAGACAACTCATAATACGGTAATAGTAAACAGAAACAACCTAGGAAGCAACTATAGTAGAGGCTTACAAGGAGCGACAGCCGCTTACAGACGCAAGTCTTAGTTTCCCCGTCCTGGAAACAGCTTCAGTTAGGCCTTCAAACGCTAAATAACGATAATGTAATGACACGTAAATGAAATGTAATCAAATTTACTTTCATGGAGCTGGTATGCTGAAAGACCAAAATTCTTGGACGTCAATCGAAATACGGCGATATCACTAACTGCACAGGATGTGTGGGCAGTATCATTAGAAACAGGGAGTTTACGACTGTCCAATATAGGAACCACTTGCGCAGCACGTCGGTGAAAAAACTGGTTCAAAATGGTTCAAATGGCGCTAAGCACTATGGGACTTAACATCTGAGGTCATCCGTTCCCTAGACTTAGAACTACTTAAACCTAACTAACCTTAGGACGTCACACACATCCATGCCCGAGGCAGAATTCGAACCTGCGACCGTAGCGGTCACGCGGTTCCAGACTGAGCCAACTAGAACCGCTCGGCCACACCGGCCGGCGAAAAAATTGGGAAATGGAAGAAGCTACCAAAGCGCTGCTTGAAGTCATGACACTGGACCTTGTAAGAGCAAACTCCTTTTAATATATGTAATGAACGGTATCGACCAATCTTGTTAGTTCCTACAGTAAAATTTTCAAATTGGAAGGTACAGAGTGTTATATTCTTTTTGCTCAGTGATCCGTTGTCAAAACAGACGATGACAAAATATTCCTCGAAACTCTTCGGGAATGAGCATAGAGTCAGTATTAACATTAAGGAGCAGTCTTTTCTATAGCATGAGTTAATGGCCTCAAGGAGAGGGAAAAGAGTGCAAATCGGTCTGGTCGAAATACTGAGTTGAATCTGACTGGTTATCGACATGTCCACTGTTGTTGAGCCCAAACGTTGTGACCACTACTAGCCGTGGGAGTAGATGCGTCGCTAGTACGTGACGCAGTAAGGAAAACACTAGTTTGGTGAGCATGTTCGTAGCGTTTCTGTTTGCACGTGGGTTTTCCAGTTGCTATGGGTTTATTTATCGTTTGTCATTCTTTATTCGTGGTTTACTGTTGCTGTTTGTGTTTACATATTGTTATTTTGTCTTTTGGAGAGCGAGTGGCGCTGTGGGTGCTAGAAAATAGGATTGCAAGTGGAGAAATCGGAACATTTCTGATATGTTATTCTGTTTGTGTTCAATAGATGGGTGACGGTAGTGGAGGCAGCCAGAAACACATGCGCCGTGTAAGGGGATACGCCATTGGACAGAGCACGGGGAGAAAATGGTTTTAAGGAGGATCGTTTTGACATTAGTGACTCTTGACGTTCAGGAAGACGGTCACGGTTTGATGAAGGTCGCTTAACGCATTAATCCACAATGGTCCACGTCAGTGTACTCTAGAACTGGCAGATATGATGAACTGTGATCATTCCACCATCGTGCGACATTTCCATGCTGTGAGAAAGGTCTAAAAATAGGATTTAAGGGTCTCAAATGCTGTAAGCCAAAATCACAAAAATCAGTGGGTGACCAAATGAGCATCTCTGTTTGCTCTTCATCAGTTAGCTCGGGAACAACACCGACCATTCCTATCCCGTATTGTTACTGGTGACGAGAAACGGTGTCTTTATGCTAACATAAGGAAAAGACAGGAAAGGTTGAGCCCAAACAGAGCCGCAACTGCCTCTGAAAGACCTGCTGGCATCTACAAAAGATAATGTTATGCATCTGGTGGAACATCGGTGGTGTAGTGTACTGCGAACTGCTTCCCCGAGATATAACCATCGCTGCTGACATTCACTGACAACAACTCAAACGTCTAGCAGACGCAATCCAAGAACAACGACTAGGAAGACTGCGTAAAGTGATGTTACCCCAAGATAACACCCGTCTGCATTCTGCTAGACTGACAAAAAACACTATACAGGAGTTGGGTTGGGAAGTCATTCCGCAACTACTTTATTCATCTGATATTGTGCCCTCGAGCACGGGGTCCCGGGTTCGATTCCCGGCGGGGTCAGGGATTTTTCCTGCCTCGAGATGACTGGGTGTTGTTGTGTCGTCTTCCTCATCATCATTCATCCCCATTACGGTCGGAGGAAGGCAATGGCAAACCACCTCCACTAGGACCTTGCCTAGTAAGGCGGCGCGGGTCTCCCGCGTCGCTCCTCTGTAAAGAAGTATGGGACTCATCATCATCATCATCATCATAATTGTGCCCTCAGATTTTCACTTTTTCCGCTCTCTATCGAAAACCGTCAAGGGACTTCCTTCCTGGATGAAAATGCGCTCCGAATATGGCTAGACGAGGTTTTCGCCTCGAAACCAAGTGATTTCTACAGTCTCGGAAACGAGCACCTGTGGAAAGTGGACGAAGGACGTCGAGACCACGAATAGGAGACGAAATGGTGGACGACGGTGCCTTATCACAGAACGTGGAAGTCAAAAACTTTCCCTTTCTGTAAAGCAGGACAGGCGGCCATATAAGGCTGCCGCTGTGGCCGAGCGGTTCTAGGCGCTTCAGTCCGGAACCACGTGACTGCTACGGTCGCAGGTTCGAATCCCGCCTCGGGTATGGATGTGTGTGAGGTCCTTAGGTTAGTTAGGTTTAAGTAGTTCTAAGTTCTGGGGGACTGATGATCTCAGATGTTAAGTTCCATAGCGCTCAGAGCCATTTGAACCATTTGAGCGGCCATATGTGGCAGATCTGACGACACAGAGTATAATGCTGCTGCTGCACAAGTGTTTTGAACACATCGTTCGGTGTACATGGCGAACCATCCATATGTGTTCTCATGTTGGTCCAACGACATCGTCAGCTATGCTTGCAGTGGGCATAGGGCCATCTAGACTGTAGAGTAAATCAACGGAAACCATAATAACTGTGAAATGCTTGAAGATCATTACGGGCCACCTATTTCCAATTATGGTTGATGTGTTTCCTAAATTTGATTATATTCTCCAGCAGGATAACTGTCCGCGTCACAAATCCAGAAACATACTAAAGTTGTTTGAAGAACGTGACATCGAGCTCATGTTGGTGTTTTGGCCACCAAGTTCGCCTTACCTGAACCCTGGAACGCATCTGGGGCACTATCGGCCGCCAGCTGCATGCTCACTCACCACCGCCACTTAATTTGCGGAAATTGCGTGGCCTCTGCTTAGACATTTGGTGCCATATAGCTCCGGAAACCTATAGAGGATTTTTCGAATTCACGACAAGCAGGATTGATGTTGTATTGCGTTCCAGAGGTGGACCAACACACAAGAATATGGTTTTGAGTCATAAGTGTATGGAGCATGTGTGTAACGCCACGCTGATCATCCAAGGACAAATGTAGCGTCTTTGTTCTTGTAACGCAGAGCATTGCCTTACCTGATGCATTTGGTCGCATAATGTACGCCTATATTATTCCCTGCCTAAAAGAATTAACGGGACCTGCTGTAGTGCTTTCTGCTCCTTCTAGCCTAACTCCGTCGAACTTCGTTTGTGCCCAAGGATGTAACAGCAAAAAAATGTATGAACGTGACGCACATGTGGTGTACATCAGAGTATCCACTGCAACATTCGGAATTATTTTCTGTTTTTGTGATTTCTTTTATTTTTAAGTGCCAAGAAGGTTCCCAATTGATAATGTTCGGAGGCGGTTTTATGGATTCAGCGTCTACCTTACAACCAAGGAAACCTCTCCGACGATATTGGTTGGAACGAGGTACTAAATTTGACTTGTAACTGAGCAGTATTTTCCCAGCCAGAGGTGAGTGTTCCTTACGTTATGCGAGTATCTGTTTGTACGTGACAATGAGAAAGTCAGTAACTTGCTCGACAAGATTAAAATGGCCCTGCTGCTACACTTCTGTATGTGTTACTTATTTACTCGTTCGGCATTTTCTGAGGCAATTACCACATTAAATGCTTAGCGAAATACATGAGCTGCAATATTTTTATTGCTCTGCACTCAATTGCAATATTCTTTAAATGGTTCAAATGGCTTTGAGCACTATGGGACTTAACTTCTAAGGTCATCAGTCCCCTAGAACTACTTAAACCTAACTAACCTAAGGACATCACACACATCCATGCCAGAGGCAGGATTCGAACCTGCGACCGTAGCGGTCGCGCGGTTCGTTACTGTTGCTGCTAGAACCGACGGCCACCACGGCCGGCTGCAATTTTCTTTACAAATGTCCTGTTCTCTATATAAATGTTCTTGAGCCGCTCTACGGCTAAGTCAGAGAGCCTGTATGCGTCCTTCAGCTCACCCTCTAAACCAAGCATTTCACACACAAGTAAAAAGTCCACAGATTGGTTTTTCACGCACTCTCGTTCAGGACTGTCCATAGACAACCCAAAGGCGATTCAAAGTTGCCCACAATTTCCTCGGGAAGTTGCATCCTGCGTTCTTCTTGTTGGTGCCATCCACCAAATTTCAGTTCTTATGTCCACTTACAGCCGACAGTCCCTTCCAAGTTGTGTTTTAGTCGAAGCCCTGGAGATATTCGCCGACTTTCCATAAAGATGCGTTTGTTTGTTAGGTGCTGGGTCTTTGTGCATGGGTAGTTCAGGGTTGTCTAGGAGTTTTCTGTATGCTCTTGTAACTAAATGTAATAGCTTCATTTCAGGGAAGTGAAATGATATCCGACTCTAACGTATTACCCAAATTCAGAAATACGAAACGGAAAATTGAAACGCGCGATGTATTCCTGTTGAAACTGACTGGAACGACCTGGGGGTGCAGAACAAGTGTAATGAGGACTTCAGCACTAGTCCTTGTCTACAGCGTGGCTGAATATTGTTCACGAGTCTGGATGGGAATTGCAAAGAAAGCTAAATCGGACGTCCGTATGTGTGATATCTCCATATCGGTAAATGACCTTACGAACACATTTTGTAAGAACTTTTACCCACATCTTTGGAAGCACCAACGGCCTTGCCACAGTGTTTCCACGAACAATACGAGACTGGAATAGAAGAGAGTACTGACAGAGGTACTCAAAGTACACTCCGCCACACACCGTCAGGTGGCTCGCGGAGTATGGATGTAGATGTAGATGTAAGTGGTAACACTGGTTCCCGTCAGATCACCAAAGTTAAGCGCTGTCGGGCTGGACTAGCACTTGGATGGGTGACCATCCGGTCTGCCGAGCGCTGTTGGCAAGTGGGGTGCACTCAGGCCTTGTGAGGCAAACTGAGAGTCTATGCTGTACCTCGAATTACGTGACACAGACCCACAAGCACACTTAGACTAGCATTATAGGCGTGTACCCGAGCTCTTGTAATCTGCATTAGGAAAATGATGCACTGATTCAGATAGAAATACAGTATGACAGTTGTACTGAGAACTGATTATACGTATTTCACAGCCAGCGCAACACTTCGAGACACTCTAAAACCATAGGAACTAGTTGTTAGTTACAGAGACACCATCTGACAAACGGAAAGAAGACGCATAGTGTCTCGCACAGTCATCGATCAGATACAGGTTTTTCATTAATCGAGACCTACTGTCCGCTGTTGGTCCACGCAGGAAGGCAAACGAGAGACGCAGGCGATTTACTTTGCGTCTCGAGAACAGCGAGAACAGAAAACTTCAGGACGGAGAGACTCGGTTTACGTAAGGTCTAGAGAGAAGTACGTTTTTGTTATGGCGTGTATCTAACTGGGGATACGATAATTTCAGTGAATTGTTTCTTGCTGAATAACTGAGAAAGGCTTCAGTAAACCACTGAAGTACCAATTTTTGTCCCACTTAAAAATATGAAGTATGCAACTCCGTGAGACTATTGCGCAGCAGAGCTGGTTCTATTCGAAACCACATCAACTACTTGCCTTTTTTATGACGGTTTTATTGGTTAGTTACTATTATGCGCATTCTAACGATTCTTGTTATGTCTTCTACTTAGTGCTGTCGTATTTCCCGGACCATTCACACGAAACTAACCCTACTCCCACGGTGCCCTTATGTATATGATGGTATACACATTCACCATTCGTCAGTGTAACATAAAATCAGTTGGAAGATGTGGTGACTAACTAAACACGATGAACACTCACAGCTACAGGGTGGAAAAAGTATACTTGACCTGGAGAATATCTCATGCACCTTGGAGATAGCAACCCCGGGTAAGGATTATGTAAGCTGGGTTGCCTGTCTTACAGTTGTAAGTAGGCTGTTACGGTTTTTGTATTGGTAACGCCACGTAGCGCTCGGTATGAAAATCACTGGCTGTGCTGTGTGCAGTCTGTGGCTGGTTTGCATTGTTGTCTGCCATTGTAGTGTTGGGCAGCTGGATGTTAACAGCGCGTAGCGTTGCGCAGTTGGAGGTGAGTCGCCAGCAGTGGTGGATGTGGGGAAGTGAGGTGGCGGATTTTTGAGAGCGGATGATCTGGACGTGTGTCCATCAGAAACAGCACATTTGTAAGAATGGATGCCATGAACTGCTATATATATTATGACTTTTGAACAATATTAAGGTAAATACATTGTTTGTTCTCTATCAAAATCTTTCATTTGCTAACTATACCTATCAGTAGTTAGTGCCTTCAGTAGTTTGAATCTTTTATTTAGCTGGCAGTAGTGGCGCTCGCTGTATTGCAGTAGCTTGAGTAACGAAGATTTTTGTGAGGCAAGTGATTTGTGAAAGGTATAGGTTAATGTTAGTCAGGGCCATTCTTTTGTAGGGATTATTGAAAGTCAGATTCCGTTGCACTAAAAATATTGTGTGTCAGTTTAAACACAGTCATGTATAATTTTTCTAAGGGGACGTTGGCCCTGTTGCGCAATGGATAACGCTTCTGACTGCGTATCAGAAGATTCCAGGTTCGTATCCTGGCAGGATCGCCATATGAAACGTCCCCTTAGAAAAATTATACATGACTGTGTTTAAACTGACACAATATTTTTAGCGCAACGGAATCTGACATTCAATAATCCCTACAAAAGAATGGCCCTGACTAACATTAACCTATACCTTTCACAAATCACTTACCTCACAAAAATCTTCGTTACTCAAGCTACTGCAATACAACGAGTGCCACTACTGCCAGCTAAATAAAAGATTCAAATTACTGAAGGCACTAACTACTGATAGGCATAGTTAGCAAATTAAAGATTTTGATAGAGAACAAACAATGTATTTACCTTAATATTGTTCAAACGTCATAATATATATAGCAGTTCATGACATCCATTCTTACAAATGTACTGTTTCTGATGGGCACACGTCCAGATCATCCGCTCTCAAAAATCCGCCACTCACTTCCCAACATCCACCACTGCTGGCGGCTCATCTCCAACTGCGCAACGCTACGCGCTGTTAACATCCAGCTGCCCAACACTACAGTGGCAGACAACAATGCAAACCAGCCACAGACTGCACACAGCACAGCCAGTGATTTTCATACCGAGCGCTACGTGGCGTTACCAATATAAAAACCTAAACAGCCTACTTACACAGTGAATGAAACAAACAGCAGTCTGATTAAACTGCAGACCAGAGAATGCTCCGGAAACCATCACTTCTAGCGTAGAAGAAAGATTAAGACTCTCTTTAATATAAAAAAAAATTATGGGACTCAGTGAGCAAGAATGTATACTAAATGTCACTAATTCTTTCACTAATATTTCCTTTTGCAGTCTGAATGGATCATACAAAACTAAAACTGTTGGGTAAATGAAAAGTAAAAATGACATTTGCAGGTTCATCAACATTACTAGATAGTTCGTATGCTATATAGTTCTTATCCTACAGAGTAAACATTAAAAGTGATGCAGTTAATTAATTATGTAGGAATTGCTGTGAAGTTTCACATCTCAGAAGTGCAGTCATAGCATAATACCTACAACTCAAGGCCTTTAGCAAAGTGATGTTCTTATGGATGCAATTGAAACTATTTGTAAATTACACGATCAGTTCTCTATTTTTTTGTCACCACGTCAAAGGAAGACCAGTGCTGAAGGAGAAGCTGTACTTTCGAGTCTCCTAAGAAGCGATCCTTAGAACAAATTTATGGATCTTGACAACCCGCGTGATTGGGCTCAGGTTGCTACACAGGCGAACGCTATGGCTGTCCATTAGATACTAGGAAGCGAAAGCCCTGTAGCCTGGAAGGCATTTCCACCTGGTTACTTACCGCGATGGTAAAGAGTTACCAGACACTAGGTAGTATGTCAGCGTTCTGCGCAGCTACATGTCGCAACTTAAAACTCAAATGTTACCATTCTAATTGTAAGTAAATTCGCAACGTCAGATGAAGAAAAGGAATGCTGTTTTGACCGCTGAGGCGCTAAATATAAACTGTAACCCCGAGCTGGACTGACTATCTTTCATATGGCCTACTGGGCTGCTGCAGGATTGTTTTACGTAGTTTCTCACATTTAGTTCACAGACCTGCCTGGGTAGCCGAGCGCGTTAGCACGCCACTTACAGGATTTCGGGAGAAACGCCAGTCCCGGATCGAAACAGCCCGTCGTATTAACGACAAGGATCGGTGTAGGGATGGGAAAAAGCGACCGGTTAAAACCGATACCGGTATTTTAGTTCTGAATAACCCGGTATTTTTCGGTATTTGTTTGGTCTCGGTTATAGCAGGTGTATATATATATACACTCCTGGAAATGGAAAAAAGAACACATTGACACCGGTGTGTCAGACCCACCATACTTGCTCCGGACACTGCGAGAGGGCTGTACAAGCAATGATCACACTCACGGCACAGCGGACACGCCAGGAACCGCGGTGTTGGCCGTCGAATGGCGCTAGCTGCGCAGCATTTGTGCACCGCCGCCGTCAGTGTCAGCCAGTTTGCCGTGGCATCGGAGCTCCATCGCAGTCTTTAACACTGGTAGCATGCCGCGACAGCGTGGACGTGAACCGTATGTGCAGTTGACGGACTTTGAGCGAGGGCGTATAGTGGGCATGCGGGAGGCCGGGTGGACGTACCGCCGAATTGCTCAACACGTGGGGCGTGAGGTCTCCACAGTACATCGATGTTTTCGCCAGTGGTCGGCGGAAGGTGCACGTGCCCGTCGACCTGGGACCGGACCGCAGCGACGCACGGATGCACGCCAAGACCGTAGGATCCTACGCAGTACCGTAGGGGACCGCACCGCCACTTCCCAGCAAATTAGGGACACTGTTGCTCCTGGGGTATCGGCGAGGACCATTCGCAACCGTCTCCATGAAGCTGGGCTACGGTCCCGCACACCGTTAGGCCGTCTTCCGCTCACGCCCCAACATCGTGCAGCCCGCCTCCAGTGGTGTCGCGACAGGCGTGAATGGAGGGACGAATGGAGACGTGTCGTCTTCAGTGATGAGAGTCGCTTCTGCCTTGGTGCCAATGATGGTCGTATGCGTGTTTGGCGCCGTGCAGGTGAGCGCCACAATCAGGACTGCATACGACCGAGGCACACAGGGCCAACACACGGCATCATGGTGTGGGGGGCGATCTCCTACACTGGCCGTACACCACTGGTGATCGTCGAGGGGACACTGAATAGTGCACGGTACATCCAAACCGTCATCGAACCCATCGTTCTACCATTCCTAGACCGGCAAGGGAACTTGCTGTTCCAACAGGACAATGCACGTCCGCATGTATCCCGTGCCACCCAACGTGCTCTAGAAGGTGTAAGTCAACTACCCTGGCCAGCAAGATCTCCGGATCTGTCCCCCATTGAGCATGTTTGGGACTGGATGAAGCGTCGTCTCACGCGGTCTGCACGTCCAGCACGAACGCTGGTCCAACTGAGGCGCCAGGTGGAAATGGCATGGCAAGCCGTTCCACAGGACTACATCCAGCATCTCTTCGATCGTCTCCATGGGAGAATAGCAGCCTGCATTGCTGCGAAAGGTGGATATACACCGTACTAGTGCCGACATTGTGCATGCTCTGTTGCCTGTGCCTATGTGCCTGTGGTTCTGTCAGTGTGATCATGTGATGTATCTGACCCCAGGAATGTGTCAATAAAGTTTCCCCTTCCTGGGACAATGAATTCACGGTGTTCTTATTTCAATTTCCAGGAGTATATATATATATATATACACTCCTGGAAATGGAAAAAAGAACACATTGACACCGGTGTGTCAGACCCACCATACTTGCTCCGGACACTGCGAGAGGGCTGTACAAGCAATGATCACACGCACGGCGCAGCGGACACACCAGGAACCGCGGTGTTGGCCGTCGAATGGCGCTAGCTGCGCAGCATTTGTGCACCGCCGCCGTCAGTGTCAGCCAGTTTGCCGTGGCATACGGAGCTCCATCGCAGTCTTTAACACTGGTAGCATGCCGCGACAGCGTGGACGTGAACCGTATGTGCAGTTGACGGACTTTGAGCGAGGGCGTATAGTGGGCATGCGGGAGGCCGGGTGGACGTACCGCCGAATTGCTCAACACGTGGGGCGTGAGGTCTCCACAGTACATCGATGTTGTCGCCAGTGGTCGGCGGAAGGTGCACGTGCCCGTCGACCTGGGACCGGACCGCAGCGACGCACGGTTGCACGCCAAGACCGTAGGATCCTACGCAGTGCCGTAGGGGACCGCACCGCCACTTCCCAGCAAATTAGGGACACTGTTGCTCCTGGGGTATCGGCGAGGACCATTCGCAACCGTCTCCATGAAGCTGGGCTACGGTCCCGCACACCGTTAGGCCGTCTTCCGCTCACGCCCCAACATCGTGCAGCCCGCCTCCAGTGGTGTCGCGACAGGCGTGAATGGAGGGACGAATGGAGACGTGTCGTCTTCAGCGATGAGAGTCGCTTCTGCCTTGGTGCCAATGATGGTCGTATGCGTGTTTGGCGCCGTGCAGGTGAGCGCCACAATCAGGACTGCATACGACCGAGGCACACAGGACCAACACCCAGCATCATGGTGTGGGGAGCGATCTCCTACACTGGCCGTACACCACTGGTGATCGTCGAGGGGACACTGAATAGTGCACGGTACATCCAAACCGTCATCGAACCCATCGTTCTACCATTCCTAGACCGGCAAGGGAACTTGCTGTTCCAACAGGACAATGCACGTCCGCATGTATCCCGTGCCACCCAACGTGCTCTAGAAGGTGTAAGTCAACTACCCTGGCCAGCAAGATCTCCGGATCTGTCCCCCATTGAGCATGTTTGGGACTGGATGAAGCGTCGTCTCACGCGGTCTGCACGTCCAGCACGAACGCTGGTCCAACTGAGGCGCCAGGTGGAAATGGCATGGCAAGCCGTTCCACAGGACTACATCCAGCATCTCTACGATCGTCTCCATGGGAGAATAGCAGCCTGCATTGCTGCGAAAGGTGTATATACACTGTACTAGTGCCGACATTGTGCATGCTCTGTTGCCTGTGTCTATGTGCCTGTGGTTCTGTCAGTGTGATCATGTGATGTATCTGACCCCAGGAATGTGTCAATAAAGTTTCCCCTTCCTGGGACAATGAATTCACGGTGTTCTTATTTCAATTTCCAGGAGTATATATATATATATATATATATATATATATATATATATATATATATATATATATATATATATATAGGGTGTTACAAAAAGGTACGGCCAAACTTTCAGGAAACATTCCTCACACACAAAGAAAGAAAATATGTTATGTGGACATGTGTCCGGAAACGCTTACTTTCCATGTTAGAGCTCATTTTATTACTTCTCTTCAAATCACATTAATCATGGAATGGAAACACACAGCAACAGAAAGTACGAGGGTGACTTCAAACACTATGTTACAGGAAATGTTCAAAATGTCCTCCGTTAGCGAGGATACATGCATCCACCCTCCGTCGCATGGAATCCCTGATGCGTTGATGCAGCCCTGGAGAATGGCGTATTGTATCACAGCCGTCCACAATACGAGCACGAAGAGTCTCTACATTTGGAACCGGGGTTGCGTAGACAAGAGGTTTCAAATGCCCCCATAAATGAAAGTCAGGAGGGTTGAGGTCAGGAAAGCGTGGAGGCCATGGAATTGGTCCGCCCCTACCAATCCATCGGTCACCGAATCTGTTGTTGAGAAGCGTACGAACACTTCGACTGAAATGTGCAGGAGCTCCATCGTGCATGAACCACATGTTGTGTCGTACTTGTAAAGGCACATGTTCTAGCAGCACAGGTAGAGTATGCCGTATGAAATCATGGCGGTGAATCGAGGAAGTACAGTACATACTGACGAAACTAAAATGAGCTCTAACATGGAAATTAAGCGTTTCTGGACACATGTCCACATAACATCTTCTCTTTATTTGTGTGTGAGGAATGTTTCCTGAAAGTTTGGCCGTACCTTTTTGTAACACTCTATATATATATATACATATAGACTGTAGTAGGAAGTTCTGTTCCTTCTGCAAGACTGATATCGTCTTTGAATGATAGTGATGGAAAGAACCAACTTATAGATCTACACATCGAGTATTTATGACAATATTGGGCCATAAATATTGGCCAAAGGATTAATTCACTATCGAAGTTTTAACTATTGCCGTGTAATTGCTTCTGGTAAATGCTGTGTTTTGTCTTCCATGTTGATTGTTCATTTGAGTTTTCTGAAAGAGCATTTTCCATTTTGTCAAAGAAAGTCAACTGTATTCAAATTCCTATTAAAAAAAGCATATATATAGCAGAGCCTTCATTCGAAATAATTAGGTAATCTTGTATCCCCCCTACAGTCACTGAACGACTATATCTTCCAGTACACCACAGCATCGTCAGCAAACAGCCACAGATTGCCGCTGACCCTGTCTGCAAGATCCTTTATGTATACTGAAAATAACAGCGGTCCTCTCACACTTCCCCGGGCCACTCCCGAGTAGGTGAATACGGGGCTGGTACCCACGTACCATCTAAGACACACGATTCGAAAACGTTTTGACACTTTCACGTAGAGTAACAGTAGACGCAGATAGATAGGGTACTCAAATACTGCACTGGGGGAGATGGTGAAGGGGGTGGCGACATATAGGGCATCCAGCCTCCCTCTACCACCTTCATTGCCAAATCCAGAATATCATGCCGACTTCGTGAAGATACAGGATAAGACCAGGAAAAAGAAGAAGAAAAGATGACGTGTGGTTCTTGCAAAACAGAGATCAAAAGAGTCATAGATTTCTGTCTCCACTAGTTGGCACTATGATGGATTCTCGTGACGTTTTGATTATCACCTGGAAACAAATGAAAATGTATCCATGAAATTTGTGACGGTTCTTCTCTTCAAATTCACCGTTCAATTCGATAAATTTTTCTGTTAATGGATGACTTGTCGCAGAAGATGGTTGTAGAAGCATTTCAGGAAAACTTACACCCCATAAGTTTGAAAATGCTTACTAGGCAATGGTTCCCTTCACCTGAGGAGATTAGAAGTGACTGGGTGACATGACAGGAGAATACGGGGGTGAGGTAAAATATGATATCCCACAGATGAATTATGTGTGACAGCGTCGGGTGCGGAGTGAGCCGGGGCGTCTTCACCTTGACAGACCCCGTAACCTACTCAGGATTTTTCGATAGTATGAAGTTGTGAAGGTTTGCCCCTAACGAGCATAATGCATTAGCACCACACCAGCAAACGCTTTCTCAGTGATGGGTGTGTTTTTGCCTTTTTCGGATGTGGTGAATCCACAGTTCACACGGCTTGCTGTCCTCCCTTCTCTCAAGGTTACAGTGATACACGCAGCACTTGTCCATGGTGTTAGGTAGCTAAGGAAGTCATTTGGATTGGCCTGACACATCTGGAACATTTCCGCTGTTGCCTCAATCGGCGGTCTTTTGGAATTGGTGCGAATGGTCGCGGAAACCAGTGGGTGACGACCTACGCAATGTTCAAATGTGCAAGTGTTCAGAACTGATCCACCACCGATTTCCTCTTTTACCACTATCGACTCGATTGCGATACGCTGGTCTTAGATTAATAGGGTTCCACTTCTCTCGCGATTGCCGGTTCTTCAAGGAGAGAAGGTCTGCCAATTCGTTCTTCGTCATTTAGACCACACTGTAAGCGTCTGCGCCACCTGAGCGTTGTGGCTTATGATGGTGCGCTGCTGTCGTACATTTCCACCATCTCAGCATGGGTTGTTGCAGCAAATATCGAAAATCAGTTAGGGCAGTATCACGTTATCAATGGGCTGCGCCATTTTGCTTTGATTCCTTTAGCGGTGTGCTGAGGTACTGCAGCAATGGAATTTCAATGCGCACCAGGACGGCAGTGGTCAAGGTGGTGCTCCACGTTCTTAGTGGTCGCCACGGCGTGTGGTGTTAAGAGATTGTGCTTGTTGGGGGAAACTGTCACAGGAACACGCTTCCGAAATCTTCTGACAAGGCTATGCGCTCCTTTGGGCTATCCCATTTTTCCTCAACCCCGCATTCTCCTGATAGTGCACCTATTGCGTGGCAGGCATTTCCAGAACGACCACGACGTGTTTCTCGAAATGGGACGTTTCATGAAGAGCCAAAACGCAAACTTCTATAACCAAGTTTTGCGCAAAGTCATCCATCGTTGAGAAAAAAGTGTATTAGTTAATTACATGTTTCATAGTTCATTTGGAACGACATTTTTTATCGAAATGATGAGGAACGAGTCAGTTTACAGGCTATGTATGCATGACTAATGTTAATAATAATGAACGCATTATTTTTTTAGTCTTACTCCTGCAACTATACTTAAAAACAGGTTCTTTTACTGTATAACGATTTTTAATTAGAAATTCGGCAATGTGCGGCTGGTCCCGGCGGAGGTTCGAGTCCTCCCTCGGGCATGGGTGTGTGTGTTTGTCCTTAGGATAATTTAGGTTAAGTACTGTGTAAGCTTAGGGACTGATGACCTTAGCAGTTAAGTCCCATAAGAATTCGCACACATTTGAACATTTTTTGAAATTCGGCAATGAAATAGGAGTTGACCAGGAGAAATAATTTTAAGCTAGATTTAAAACTTTTTTCGCTACCTGTCAGACTTTTTATGTTATTGGGAAAATGAGGAAAAATCATTTTTTCTGCTTATCGAACTCCTTTCTGAGCCATTGACAGTTTTAATAAAGGGTGACAAACGACATTTATCGCCCTAGTGTTGTAGGTATGGACATCACTGTTCTTCTCAAATTGTGATCAATTATTTATGACGAATTTCATTAGCGAATACATGTATTGTGACAGCGCAGTTAAATGCCTCGCTCCTTGGAGAGGTACCAGTGATGCCCGTGAGTGAACACCACATAATATTCTTACTGATCGCTTTTTTGCAACCAGTATTTTCTTTATAACTGATGAGTTACCCCAGATAATCATACCACAAGACATTATTGACGGGATATATGCAAATATGTCAGGAGGTTGATTTTGATTCGTTTTTATCCAAGATCAGCTGAACTTAATTGTTTGAGAGGCTCTGTAATATGCTTCTTCCAATTTAAGTTTTCATCAATATGTACACCCAAAAATTTGGGGCATTCTTCCCTGTTTACTGATCCCTGCTCATGTGCTACAGCCGGCCGCAGTGGCCGAGCGGGTCTAGGCGCTTCAGTACGGAATTGCACTGCTGCTACGGTTGAAGGTTCTAATTCTGCTTCGGGCATGGATGTGTGTGATGTCCTTAGGTTAGGTTTAAGTAGTTCTAAGTCTAGGGGACTGATGCCCTCAGATGTTAAGTTCCATAGTGCTTAGAGCCATTTGAACCATGTACTACGCAGTGTTGGTATGACTCTATGTATTGTACAAAACTGAAAACAGTGTGGGTTTTTTTCAAAATTTAGTGAGAGTCCATAATTCTGAGAATCACTTTATTGTCCTTTGGAAAATATCATCTGCCCTCTTCTTTTTTTTATTTCTCTCTAATGGTATTTATTTCATAGTTATATTGTCTGCAGAAGTACCACTTGCCTGTTGAATGTTACGTAACGTAAAGGTCATTGACATATACAAAGAACAGGAGTGGATTCAAAATTGAACCCTTTGAGACTCCGTTTGTGATGTCTCCCCAGTCACTAAGATTTTCTACCTTTCCAACATTGTCTGAATCATTCAGCATTCAGCATTCTGTTTGTTAAGTATGATTCAAACCAACTGTGTATGAAACCATTAATTACATAAAATTTTAGGTTTTATAAGAGAGTAACATCATTTACACAATCAAACGCCCTAGAAAGATCACAAAAAACACCAGCTGGCTATATTTTATTATTTAATGCTTGGTGAGTGAAACTATAAACAGTATAACAGCAACACTTCTGGAATTCAAACTGTGACGTGCTAAGTAAATTGTTTCCACTTAAGTATGAGACTACTCTTGAGTATATTACTTTTTCGAATATTTTGGAAAAGGATGTCAATAAGGAAATTTGACAATAACTGTTTAAGTCTGCCTTATTATCTTTCTTATAAAGATGTTTAACATTTGCATATTTTAAACTGCCTGGAAAAACTCCTGATGCCAGTGACGCAAAGCACATATCATCAAGGGCATTACTTATTAAGTTGGAATAACTTTTCAGAATTCTGTTTGAAACTCCATAAACACCACATGAACTTTTTTTTTTAGAATTTTCATAATTCTGTCCATTTCAGTGAAAGATGTTGGTGGTAAGTTTTGTGGAATGACGTTTTTAATATACACTCTTCCTTTTCAAGGACTAACATTAGCAAGAAGTTTCGTGCCACCATCAGTCAGATGCTTTTCGGTAGCTTCGCCTCCTCACTTCACACTCGGACTATCTGAGTTTCCTCGGCTTTGCTTCCCCTTTCACAAACGTCAAACCAATCAGCTTTTTTGCAGTAGTTCGTCCATAATGCTCCTCTGGACGGTGTCCAACGCTGTGATTACTTTTCACGTTATAACGATCGATTAGTTTATTTGATAAAAGGGGGATCTCACTACCAAGTTGCAATATTTTTCTCATTCTATCGTTCCTGACGTGAACCAATACTCGTTTCCTAAAGTCCATCTCAAATGTTAGCAACCTGCCTCTGTAACTCCACATGCTTATGTGACAACCATGTGTCGTTGCTCTGCACATTGATCTCGCAAGGAAGAGAGATTGTTTGACGGATAGCTAGTTTATTATATCTTGCTTACTGCCTCACAGTACTATTGTACCATCGCAGTTGCTAAAATCTCTTTAGCACGGCAAGGACGTCCGAAAGCATGTGACATGCGTTTGCACAAATTTCCACAGACATAATCATGAGTCTCATGTTAATCTCGTTTGTAGTCATCAACTATTCTCTACCAAACAGAACGGGAGATAAAGAACAGCCGTCTGTGAGTATCGCGGAAGATATTGTGATAACTACGTCATCGAATTGACAAAAAGCTCAATGTTTTCTAGTCTGCTTTCTCTCTCTCTCTCTCTCTCTCTCTCTCTCTCACACACACACACACACACACACACACACACACACACACACACACACACACTCTTCCTCTCTCTCTCTCTCTCTCTCTCTCTCTCTCTCTCTCTCTCTCTTTTCATCAACTCTTAGGCTTCAACTGCAGATTTATACTTCATTTTCTTTCCCACTTTTTGTCACTCATAGAAGTGCCAATCGTCCATTTAACTTCGATTCTCTCTTTGCCTGCGAACATAGATCAGGGCCTCTGATTCTAGGTAGACATAATTTCATTCCATTTGATACATCAGAAGGTATTCTTATTTCGTACTTCTGGTACACGAGCTTGTATCCGGGTTGGCCTCTAAGGGATTCAATCTCTGCAACATAGCATTACCACTGGGCTTACCAAGAGGACTCTTTCTGTACACTGAAGAAACTCACGAATCGTGTGCGGAAGGGACAGACCGTACAATGTTGCCTCATATGTTATGAAACTTCGCGTGAGAGCTCAGTATCCGTAGAACATCAGATTAAAGGAAGGCACTGAAAGTCCACGGAGAACGACAACGCGCGCGATATCTCGTCGACTACGTTTCCTACTGGAAATACTGAGCAAGCTAAACTGTAATGTGTCTGTAGAAAGTCTTGATTACCTCGAGCTAAAGTCACGAGATTTTCCGCCTCATACAAGATTCGTGAGGTCAAAGCCAGACCATATTTCTGTAAGTCGTAAAAATAGTGCTTCGCAGCTGCAACGACAATATCGTTTTAATCAAATGGTTCAAATGGCTCTGAGCACTATGCGACTTAACTTCTGAGGTCATCAGTCGCCTAGAACTTTGAACTAATTAAACCTAACTAACCTAAGGACATCACACACATCCATGGCCGAGGCAGGATTCGAACCTGCGACCGTAGCGGTCGCGCGGTGCCAGACTGTAGCCCCTAGAACCGCTCGGCCACTCCGACCGGCTCGTTTTAATGAGTTAGTACATCCAGGAGAACACCTGTAATGTTATTTCCAGTGCAGAGACGTCAGTAAATGGATATTTAGTTCCAAGGTAGTACTGACCACGAACTGTGCACTTCCTGACCTTATTTCTGGTAATCTCATAGGTAAATAATCTGACCACGCGATCGCTATATTGATACACTATTCTGTGCAGCATAGTACTCCCTAATTTCTATCTGCAGAAATATTTTGTGTTTACGAGAAATAAAATCGTTCCATTGATGCGATAACTACGTTGATACGTTAGTCTACCTTCATACGCCGCTGAGTTGCCAGTTGACATGTCCAACGAAATCAAGGACTTGTTAGCTCCCATATCTTGATATATCCTCTGTTATAGTTGTATGTACATGAAATTGCCTGCACAACAGCATAATTAAAAAGATCCTGGATTTCTGAGGAACACCGACATTAAAAATGCGTGAGCTGATAACAAGTTATTTGTCTATACTTGGAACTGAAAAGAGGATGAAGATGTAAATGAAGAAACTGAAGGTATGATTCCAGCCATTAAGTGGACAGGAAGGCGTAGCACCTAGCGTGAGGAAAGGATCTGTTTAAAATCGTTACTAGATCAAGGTAATCAGGTAGGTACGATGTGTGCTGAGTCATTCATATGCAACTGCCTTAATCCAGACTCAAGCTGTCGACGGAAAACACTGTACAGGTAGATAATGTGGAAATATCTACTAAATATAACTGTAAGCGTTGTATGTATCACTACGTTTACTGGAATTTGTGATCGATTATTACTCTCATTTTAAGGGAGGCGGATTACAGCTGCTTTTCCTTGTCCTTCTGTAACATAACTAACTGATTAGAGGAAAGTATGTGCGGGTAGAGATACATAACATTTTACCAAATTTTTGTAATTACCTCAAAACGAAGCATTCCACCTCAATAAGTTTGTTCTGAATATGTGCTGTGGGACATTCAGATAACTATCATCCATGTCACTAAAGCAGTTTAAAGCACAGCGCCTACCATTCACGTTCTATTGAAAACGACATCTCATTGTCAATGACAGAGACATACGCTCTACAGCGGAATCCTTCGTCCTCAAGACGAAGTTAAGCGGCGCCGTCTTTGTTTCGTGAACAACGGTCGATTATTCCCTCCTTTGTGTGGAAGCAAAACCCACGTTACACAACTAAATTATGACGACGACAGCGAATGATGTTCTCTGTTACTAGAATGCGCAGTGTCTTGTCACTCTGCAAGAGACTGTGCGATGTCTGGAGAATGGATCGACTGGTTCCTGGAACGAGAGGAGGAAGCAGCACGCGAGACACTCGTTTGTGGTTGACCTCGAGTGGTTCTTTTTTTTTTTTTTCCTAGCGCGCTACTGGCATCTAATATCACTCCTCGCACCAGTATGCGAACAGCTTGGAAGTACCTATGTTCAGCATTCCCACGGCGAGTGAAATTTCTACTTGAGAATAAGTAATGCTATAACTAAATTATCTAAGAGGCTCCTCCGTAATTTGAAGTTTTATGTTTGCTCTTTTCTGGAGGGATTTCGCCACAAGGCTAGTTACAGATAGGTCCTGTACCAGGATTTTCAAACGAATTATTTAACTCGAGAGGGATGTTCGACGTACGTGATGTCTCTGCGAGGGGAATCCCCGTCGCTTCTAGAGATTAAAAAATTCTCCGTTTGGCAGCCACTTAATTCTATTCTCGGGATAGCGCGAGAAACGCTTTGTACGAACACGTAATAACGCCTAACCGGAGAATAAACGCGTAATAACTGAACCTGTGATTCTGGCTGGGTTAGTGAAGTTAACCGGAAAACAAATTTTCACAGTGTCGGGAATACTTACAGAATTAGTGATGACAAGATTGTTTGTTAGAGCGAGGAAGGAGAAGAAACGGGGACATCACACAAAACATATGGAAGAATTTGACGATTCCAAGTTTATAGAAAAATTTCGTACTACTATTACTTTTCGATCTCATGCTTGGGAAACTGGAGCATATGAATGAAATGTGAGACTAGTTCCTAACATACAACTTTTTGCTTATTTGATATTGGTACTGCGTAAATCAGGTACATAAAAACGATCGTATCTGCCAAAACAGTCTCTCTTATTTGGCGTGTATTAAAACTTCTGCAATATTAGATAGATCTATTTCGTTTTATCTAGCAGACAATAGGAAAATAGACGTAATCATATCGAGAAACCTCACCAATCTTGGGCACTATGCGTATTAACAGCTTTTTCAGTATTAGACAACGACATTTTGATTTTTCATTTAGCAAAACGTTTGACAAACTTTGATGAAATAATAGATTCTTTCGCAGAAAGGAAAGCACTCCATGTAAAGCTGTAGCAAGATTCGAGAGAAAAAAGTGCAAGTTATGTGTCTATATTTGGAACTGAAAAAAGGACAAAGAGGGAAAGAGTTCTTATTCTCCCGGTCATAAATAAACCCACCCAGTACTAATTGCGAGCTTTTTTTTTTTTTTTTAAAGAGGGGGTAAGATGTCAAACCGGCTGATTGGAAGCAGAAGAGGCTTGATGGCTTTCATTACAGAATATACACATTTGAGTTCCACATAACGAAGTACAGTGAGTGTGCTATAAGAATGCTATATGAAGATGAGTGGCGCTGCACTTTGGCACACTTAACACCAAATAACATATCGAACTTTTCCTCGAACATATTCGTTTTAAATACCGGTACCAAACTCTTCAGAGAGAAGTGCACTACAAAATGAACATATTTTTGAAAAATAGATTTTTTTTTAATTTTCTAACGTTTTATTTCAAACTCTGGAGGGGGAGGGGGCGCCACTATCATGTTCTTGCCCCGGCTCGGAAATACCGTAGATTCGTTGCTGCTGGTGCTGAATTGCAACGGCTGACGGTGTGAAATACGAAAATGGAACAGGAAAGCGATACAAATTACCTTACTGATAAGGTACAATTAAAATGAAGAAATTTTAACACAATACGCTGAAGTATTTGCACACGATCCATATCAGACGAACACGACGGTAAAAGACTTAGTGTGAAATGTATGTTGCAATGTTATCTGGCCAGATTTCCATCCATGAACCGCGTAATCCTCCACGTCCAGCATTTCGTCTTAGTTTGAGTACTGGGCGCTTTACAATACTCTTCGAACGGGAGGTGTAGAACTGAACGAAATTCCACGCTGAAGCGGTAAGATTCACATTCATTAAAGGTTTTCAGCTTCACGCACACGTTTAGGCAAGAAGCAGATAAACGAAAGCAGAAAGCAGGCAGAAGACACTAGAGCGGGAAAAAAGGCACGGTGTCAAGCCGATACATCAGACATCCGTGCAGAATTGCAGTGAGCTTACAGATAAACGTGTGGCTGCTGCGCTATCTGCAGGAAGCTCCAGCGCGAAAGACCGCCGCCGAATCGGGGCTACCGAGAACACCCGAATGCTTCCGGCGACAGCCGAATAGCGGCGGCCATTGCCGTGACGCAGTGTGACGTCAACGTCGGATAGCTCCCGCTCAATAAAGTGGACTTGTCGCAGGGTCTCAGTTCTCGCCTGGGAGCAGGGCGGTACAGTTTAGTGAGTGCAGCCAGAGAACATCGGACAGACACCTCGGGACGCAGAAGGAGTAAAGTTCTTACGATAGTGCCTGTGCCCAGCGCCTGGGACAAACAACAGCAACATGCCTGCCGATAAGGTTAGTCGCCATAGCTGCCTAGGAGCAAGGCCTGTGTGATCGTCGGACATCCTGCAGAACTGCAAGTTGGATGCCAGCAGTAAAAAGTGTTCCGATGCGTATTTGTTCCCTCCCTGCTCTAGACGCTTTGTGTTGCAGTCCAGAATAGCTTCGAATGTAGAGCTAAATATGAGATAATGCTTTTCTGTGTAGCGACGTTATTTTGAGGTTAGATTCTGCGATGTGTAGTAGAACATAGGCAAGAAGTCGGCAGCTCAGCGTTTCCTGCTGTATCAGAGCCAGCTGAGGAGCAAACTACGTTCAACATCCCCAGCTTCAGGCTGGAAGCTTTGATTGTCTTCTTTTCGAAGTCGAGAAGATTTACAGCACTGTGGTAAAAGTTCAAAATTTCATTGCATTATTAAGTATGCCTGTGAACACTTTTACGTAAAACTACTGACGTGAAAGGCGGTAAGTTCAGTGTGTCGTGCGATGGGCAAAAAGTTTGTTTTCGTGAGTGTAACATCTCAGTAGTCTCTTAGACGATATGGCATAGTAGGCACTTTTTTTTATCACAGTAAATGTCTTACAGAACTAGCAGCTTCAAGACGAAGGTGCGCCTGCGAGATGTGTTCCCACTAACATCAGGTACACTGTTTCAAAAAGTAAAGTACCGCAATTTTTGCGACTTTGCCAAGAGAAAGCGGAATTAAACTGTTTTTCTTCCCCATATAATCGCTCACGACAGCATTTTCAGTTCTCAGCTCAGAGTATCGTCTTTTCGTTGCATTGCGAATACGCACATTTCACCGACTGGCGTTCGGTTTATGCCGTGAAGCACCTTGCTGACGCCCTCACGCCGAGAACAGCCGCTAGAGGTCGCGGGTATGTCGAACTGAGAAATATCGATTGCGTTCTGCGCAAGCGCCGCTACTTGCCTAATAAACAGGTGTTTTTTTATGTGTATGATTGCTGTCGAAAATAATGTGACAGAGAAGGAATTCTCGGAGACTTTAACTAGATTGCCAGAAATAATTTCTTGGCATTATGTTACACGGAAAGTCTCTGTAATTATTTCTGTTTGATGTTATAGTACAAGCGGAATGGGAATACTGGAATACTCGTGAAATGATGTGCAGTATATGTCCGGTGAGAATACGCACGTGTTGGTCAACAGAATTCGTAGACAGTAGCACGACAAGCGTAAACGAAATAACATCTATTGATGATGGTCTCAATGAGCTCATTTAACCACTCGAAAAGTCAAAGAACGTAATCTATAAATCAGAGTAATATAAAACATTTAGTGCCGACTGCTCCCAGTAATTAGTGGAGTAGTGTAAGCTCTGAATTAATAGAACAGCACACAACTTCGCTTAATGAATACGAAGATTCCCCCTCTAGCTGAGTTACGAAATGGAACTTGCGCAACAGAACGAAATGGTTGAAATAAAGAGAGTGGAAAATTACGAACACATGTATAATCCTTTTATAAACTGCGGTATCTTTATAGCAGGATAGATAAGAGTGGCGGACACGAGAGATCCCTTAACTGTTGTTACCTGTTTTGAGAACTACTGATGTAACAGAAAGCATAATTTATTTAATGATTCAGTACTCATATCACCATGTGAAGTTGAAGCATTTTTTCTCTTCTTGTTTCTTTTGACAATGCCAACTGCACCCTCAGTGAAATTCCTGATTGCCGGAAGATGGTCAGGTTTACAGTATCAGTAAATTAGCCTCTCCGAAAATTGTTGGAGCGTTCTAAGCGGCGCTGGTGGATGGCGATTGCTGGCCGGTCCTGACAGACGAGCGGCTGGATTGAACGAGGTCGTGTCGGGAGGGGCAGCGGCCACATCCTGAGGGCGTTACGCCACCTCCCGGCTCTGCCGTGGCGCAACCCAGCGGGGCGCAAGGTCGCCTTCCTGAGAGCATTGTTGGCACCAGTACTGAAGTCCGAGTACAAACTTAAGTGCTTCTGATGTGGAGAACGCTTAAAAGAATTGTGTGATTGGATTGAAGAGTTCCTAGATAACAGAACGCAGCATGTCATTCTCAATGGAGAGAAGTCTTCCGAAGTAAGAGTGATTTCAGGTGTGCCGCAGGGGAGTGTCGTAGGACCGTTGCTATTCTCAGTATACATAAATGACCTTGTGCATGACATCGGAAGTTCACTGAGGCTTTTTGCGGATGATGCTGTGGTATATCGAGAGGTTGTAACATTGGAAAATTGTACTGAAATGCAGGAGGATCTGCAGCGAATTAACGCATGGTGCAGGGAATGGCAATTGAATCTCAATGTAGACAAGTGTAATGTGCTGCGAATACAGAGAAAGAAAGATCCCTTATCATTTAACTACAATATAGCAGGTCAGCAACTGGAAGCAGTTAATTCCATAAATTATCTGGGAGTACGCATTAGGAGTGATTTAAAATGGAATGATCACATAAAGTTGACCGTCGGTAAAGCAGATGCCAGACTGAGATTCATTGGAAGAATCCTAAGGAAATGCAATCCGAAAACAAAGGAAGTAGGTTACAGTACGCTTGTTCGCCCACTGCTTGAATACTGCTCAGCAGTGTGGGATCCGTGCCAAATAGGGTTGATAGAAGAGATAGAGAAGATCCAACGGAGAGCAGCGCGCTTCGTTACAGGATCATTTAGTAATCGCGAAAGCGTTACGGAGATGATAGATAAACTCTAGTGGAAGACTCTGCAGGAGAGACGCTTAGTAGCTCGGTACGGGCTTTTGTTGAAGTTTCGAGAACATACCTTCACCGAGGAGTCAAGCACTATATTGCTCCCTCCTACGTATATCTCGCGAAGAGACCATGAGGATAAAATCAGAGAGATTAGAGCCCACACAGAGGCATACCGACAATCCTTCTTTCCACGAACAATGCGAGACTGGAATAGAAGGGAGAAACAATAGAGGTACTCAAAGTACCCTCCGCCACACACCGTCAGGTGGCTTGCGGAGTATGGATGTAGATGAAAGAAGCGATGGACGCGTCTTTAGGGTTGAAACACTCGTTAATAATACGAAGGGCAAATTGGTTTCTTACTCAGTTTTTCAGTCTGACATGCGTACCTTTCATCTGCATACCCGGAATTTCAACTTACGGAGAAGATGAGCTACTACTACGAGTATACATGTTCTCTAATTGTTTTTACGATATCTTGGCCTGTAGCATAGAGACTGCCCTTTTTTCACGCATCGAAGTAAGAACAGTGAGTAGCAAGTATTTACTGTCTTCCAACCAGTCGTCGAGTCAATAGGATACTTCCAAATACGTGGGATTTTTGTGTCGTTTACGATAACAGTCGCAGGCTACGATTCATCAAACCCTTCGTACTGGACATAACTAATAACAAACACAATACTGTAATCAGAAAGAAGCGGCATTTATATGACTCAAAATCATCTAGTATACTTCGGAATATTTTTCATTATCTGCATTCAGATTTCCTATTGTTTACTGACATGTCCCTACGTCTTACGCTTTGGCTATGTACAGGATGTGCGGTTCTAACAAGACAGTATAACTGTTTCTCTTGCCTCCAGCACGCGGCAGTCACTGTGCAACACCATGCCTTATTCTTCACTAAAGTTACTCTTGCCTTTCGTTACCTTCCTGATACGGATCCGAAAGTTCACAAAATAGTAAAGAAATAATACACCCGACAGGTGCTCGTTGCATAATTACCCTTCTCAACTGCACTACACACCCTTTCCCATTTAGTGATCTTCCAGGGGTAGATTACAAAACAAGGATTTCCACAATGCAATAATTAATTCAAGAATCAATTTCAGCTACTATACCTCCCCGTTACAATGATGAAGATTTAGGATTTAGCGACCTCGACATTCTACCGACCACCTGAACCTTCGTTGGAACATACCACGGTGGTCAGACTACTCTACGAGCTCTTGGCGCAGATATAATTCTTGTCCATCGCCGAAGGAATTACAAATAAATAATTAGCGTGCTGGCGTTGTAAACTGCCCACCGATCAAGGAAGCTCTTTATTATCGCGCATTTACAATTTCTTGGTGCCGCACGCAATAATCATTCCCAGCTTCACCGGAAAGCGAATGGCGGGTAGTGGAATATTGGAATTGCCTCCGTCTCACGGTGCTACATTCCCGAAAGAGAGCTACAGTGAGTTCTCGACTTCGGGGTATCGACGTTGCACGTTCCACGACTTCGCCAGCGAGCGCCTACGTAGACAAAACACACGGACGGGCGTGCTCCGGGACGTGCACGCAGTCTGCATTGCAGACCTCGGCACCCGTCTAGTTACACCTCTACTGTCTCCGCGCTTGTGTCGTGCCCCCCAACACTCTTGTTTCGGTGTATTTTAAGCAGGCAATCTAACGTACATCGCCTACTGGACAAAAGTAATAAAAAGATACAAAAATCCGGATCAAACAGATTTAACATACCTGAACAATAAGTGGGAAATTAATAATAAGCCTCAAACGGAAGTGAATGATAAGCAAAAATAGGAAGCCAAATTGCACAAGGAAGTTGGCTGAATTAAACTTGGTGTCATCTGTGAAATGTTATCGATTTGGGGCTACTCTCTTTATAGCAGCAAATGGTTGGACAAAATTATTTATCTTGGTGCTCACAAAATCAATATTGCCAATTGCCAGTTTATCAGGTGGAATGAAATAATAAAAATATTTATGTCCTGCGCAAGAGATGCTGCAGCTGGGTAGAGAACATAAAGTGCGAAGAACGGCAAAGTCGATTCTACTGAAATTCATAAACTGGCGCAGCTGCTTCAGTCGACCTCAAAGATCTCATACAACAGATGAGACTTACTGGGATAGCGTGAGCAATCTTTTCCAGTTATAGTTGCAAAGAACGATATAGTTCATATAATCTGGTAATAAGAGCAATGCCCAATTACATTTGTGGCTGTACTCTGTACACACAAGATTGTGATTGTGCTTAATATGTGTGTAGATACCTCTATGAAACTGTATATCTAAGCGAGCATGTATTGTAGATTCCATTGGATAGATGTTTCGAGAGCTCTCGGCAGAACTGTTTGAGAAGTTTCTCCCATATTCCAGTTTTGGTACTGTGCAGTAGCGCTGAATGGTTTTCAGATATATAGTAAATTGGCTCGAAGTGCCCCATCGGTCATTGGTAACCACTGCCAATATTGTCAGAATTTGCTTTCGTGTTCGGTGCGCACCAGTCATCTCGTGAGCTAGAGAGTTGTTTAAGCAATCTCCATGGTTTTACTCAAACCTGCATTCCGAAGTTGGCTGTTTATGACAGGTTTGGAATGAATGGTAGATACAGATAGGTATCACAGCAGTGTTCAACGCTGTCTGAAGAAACATGTGTGTTAAAAACAATTTTGTTTCAAACTTAAATTTTTTTCGGACGCTCTTCTGTCGAGAACACCATTACGTAATTCGGCCATCAACCCAGCCAGCCAAAAGATGTTGACGGCTGCCCGCTACATCGGCGCCTGAAATTTGATATTGTCAAACTGGAGCACGCGATCTGTTCGAAACACACTTTTATTCACAAAAATCTTGATTGTATTTGGTGGATTTGACAGTTACCGGATTCGACTATAATGAAAAATCAAAACCAGCATCTTCTAGTCGTGACGACTTGACACTGACTTTTTAAAGAAAATGCTTGATTTGACGATGCTTCATTTGAGTGGAAGTTGGTTAATTGCAAAATCCACCGAAAACGTCCAAGACACTAGTGAATAAATTAGTACTTCGGCCTCCGGCAAACAGGTAACTGAATGGTAGAAGAGGCATACCATTAACACACTGCTGCCATTAATGCTGATGTCAGTCTTCGCAAACGAAGCCGCTACTTTTCCTCGAAAAAGCCGGTCTGTTGACCTCATGAAACTGTGTGAAACACGTCCAGTGCTCTCACAAGGAAAAATCATTGACAGTACCGGGATCGAACCCAGGTGCTCCACGTGAGAGACTCGTTGACCGTTGAGGTACGAAGGGGCACATTGTGTTTAGCTTACTGAGATATTTCTTAGGCTGCTACCTCATTAGGGAAAATATCACAGGAATGTAAAACATCTCGAATCATTTCCGACTGAAATATACACAAATTACGAAAAAGAGAGTAACTGACAGGAAGAGATGTGAGTGCTTGCAGACAAAGCATGGCGTCGGCGCTTCTGCCTTGCATGTGTATTTGATTTGCGGCTGGTATACTTGTGGACTCGGACAACTGGGCGCGTTTGTGGTGCGGCTGAGGTGAGTTTATCGTCGAGGCGCGGCGGCTCATCGCGGGCAACGACTCTGTGGCTCGCGTGCGTGCGAAGGCCGAGGGCGGCCGCACAGGCCTGCGTGCGCCCACGTCTTGCCATCACGTGACCACCTGTGCTGCAGTGTGACCGGTATGTTGCTGGAAATTGGTGTGCTGGACAAAAAACAAAAGTGCAAATGGAAAAGAGGCTCCCTACAAATAAATTCAAGCAGTCGTCGACCTAAAAGTTAACGAGCGTCTTATTTACTACCGTCGAACGAAGCGTACAGTGGTTGTAGGTTTACGCCAACAACAATCAGAAAGCGTCTCTCCAGCCATCGTTGAAAGGTCTCATCCTACATGCTTGCGTTGACACACGACTAATTTCAGACTAGTGCCGAGATCGGAAACTCCTTTTAGATACAGCATAGTACACGTCTTTAGGGTATTCCATACCTGCTGTCCAGTCAGTGGTTGAGAAGTTGATGCTTTGGTCTCCTCGCCAGTTATCAGTCGACAGTGGCATCATATTTCCACTATCCTTTTCGTCTCTGCCTCCCCGTTTTCCTCTGATGTCCCATCAGTTCATCTCTTCTTCTGATAAGGGTCTTCCATAGACTTCTTTCCTTGCTTGTCCATTACAGTAAATCTTGATTTCTTCCTTTACCTGCCGGCGGAAGTGGCCGAGCGGTTCTAGGCGCTACAGTCTGGAACCGCAGGACCGCTACTGTCGCAGGTTCGAATCCTGCCTCGAGCATGGATGTGTGTGATGTCCTTAGGTTACTTAGGTTTAAGTAGTTCTAAGTTCTAGGGGACTGATGACCTCAGCAGTTCTCATACTGCTCAAAGCCATTTGAACCATCTTCCTTTACCTGCCCACTTAATTTTTAACAACTATCTATTGCAGTACATTTCAAATACTCTTCTCTAGGTCAAAAATATCCAACGTCAAAAATACCCAAAGTGCCATTCACATAGTGTACTCCAAAAGCAGAAATAGTAGTTCCCATCTCACTGACTGATACCAATGGAGCGCTGTTTGAATGTGGCTCACTTTACACATTAAGGAAGTCTGTATTTTCCTATGCATTTTGGTCGCTGCTATGTTTTATGTCTATTGAAGTAAACCGTTACGTCATCCAGAATTTCTTCGAAGTCTCCCTTATTTTCGATAGATAACAAGGCAACCCATAATTTACAAACATTGCAGTAAACTGTTGCTGGAGTCTAAAGGATTCTCGTGAACTAATACTGGGAATCAGCAACAGTTGTAACACGGGAAGGCTGATCCACAAAACGTATGCCAGGCGGTACCATGGTTGTCAACGGGGACTTGACGCTTTACTTTCAACGGACTGGGTTTCCGTTCCTAGGCAAGGCATATAGCTCAGAGCACGAAACTGAGAGGAAGACATACAACCGTTACAAGGCATTTGCAGGTAGCCCATATGTCTTTTCATTCCCTAATATCAGGATTCTCTGGAGGATTACAAAGGCGTGCAGGCATAACATTTCATCTCAATAACGTGCAGTGTCGAGCCAACAGGCTCACAGCTGTCGCACTTTTGCTTATATAGAATGCCCTCGACAGTGCGTGGGGAACTCAGAATAACGCTAGGGGAAATTTGGAGGAACAGGTGGATGTTGTTCAGATCAAAAGTAATCATCGAGAATGGTTAAATTTGCCACTTAGAGATACATATTTGTAATTTGGAAAGATGAGCTAGCTGAGTTACAGAGCATGATAACAGTATCGTTGCCATTTGATCCGATACGAGTGACTCGATTTTCAGTGACTCAATTTTCAGCTGCTGTCGTGCAGAAGGTGGACCTCGAGCCGGAGAGTGCAGGCAGTGCCACCAGCAATAATGACGAAACGCGGTCACTACCGCCCCCTAACTGAGTGCGACTGCCGCCACAGAGATGATGTCAGAAGCAGATGAGAAATACAGAGCTGCGAAAATTTCGCGAGTCATGGCTGCAGAGGGCAGCAGCCCGCTGACCTAAGCTGATAGCAGCCTTTCGCGGGGTTCCTCCGATCTAGGTTTTCCATCTCGCGTACAATTTCCCATGTAAAAGTCCGGCAACTTATTACTGCATCTCGGTTTTTTTTTTTTTTCATTTGTAAAAAAGCTTCGCATTTGACGAATCCTACAGGTTAGTGTTCTGTGCTGTATTTTGTGCTGGTAAATTGTAGGAGGACTTCATTATGTATAGGATGGTCAGAAACAGCCTGAGAAATAATTGTTAAGCAAAAAAATTTGATGTGTTGCGCCGTTTCCGAGTTAATTAGCCTTGAAGTTAGTCGTGCGGGTGCGCGCAAATTCAAGAGCCCGCCAGATACAATCAGTGCAGTTTTTCTCATAAGATAGATGACAGCGCAAGATACTGCTCAGCCTTTGGCTCGGGTTCTATGCTTACTACCGGGCCGGCTTGTGTGGCCGAGCGGTTCTAGGCGCTTCAGTCTGGAACCGCGCGACCGCTACGGTCGCAGGTTCGAATCCTGCCTTGGGCATGGAGGTATGTGTTGTCCTTAAGTTAGTTAGGTTTAAGTAGTTCTAAGTTCTAGGGGACTGATGACCTCAGATGTTAAGTTCCATAGTGCTCAGAGCCATTTATCCTTACTACCGTCCCAGGTCAAATTTTTATCGCTCTCCTGTTCGGTTTTAGGAAACCAAACGAAGAACTTATCTGACGACACCGTCTCTTATCTAATTTTTTTCTTAACAGTTATTTCTCAGCGCAACGATTTCTGCAACACCCTTACAAGCTTTGCAGACTGTTTCTAACCACACTGTATAATTGGTACTTTTGTATCCCTCCTGGAAGGCGGCGCGTGGTTCTGCTCCCGTAAAACTGAAGGGTAGGCCGAATATAGGAAGCGAGTAGGAGCAGGTGAGGTAAAACTCGTTACTGCGAATAGGTTAAAATGGTTCTACTGTATCACAACAATATTAACTTGAATACTTAAACTGTCACCTAACTTTGGCTGAGATGAACGTAGGGGCGAAGCCGGTTGTATGAAGGCTAACAAGCTACAGAGGCAAACTCTGTAGTGGCTCGCCCACTATGAACAATGTTGGTAGGTTGTCTCCTCGGGATCAAATGGGCAGAATCTGGAGCGGCGCTCGTGGAGCTGCACAGCGCCGGCTAGAAGGCGCTGTCGTCGGTGTCGTAGTGCCAACCTAAGAATTTGTACCTACGCCGAGGCATCGTAGCTATCGATACCACAGGTATCCTTCCAGAAATCGTCAGCAGATTTCAACTCCAGTAAGTACGATCGTCAGTCATATTTGCCTGTAACCATTTTATCATTGTGGAATGCAGGAAAACATGTTATCTTTGTAGCGAAAGTAATTTTGATTCTCCAGATTGTGAGAATCTCTGCCTGAAATTGTTCGTCTGACAAAGAGATTCCTTACGTTTGTTAAAGCTACTGCTCGTGGACAGTGTTGCTCAGTATCAAAGTTAAAGTGGGAAAACACATGCTTATTGACTGAGCAATGGCAAGACTGTGTCCGTCGTAATCATTGTACCATGCAGACCATCGCAGAATGTAGGTGTTTGGATTTCTATAATATTATTTACCGAAAGGTCAGTTTTTCTGGGCCCCTCGTTACCTGAGTATATCCGCTGTGTTATATAAAATAATAGCGCTGTCTTAAAATTATCCGCTTAGGAAGGGCTATTTTACCAAGACGCAGCCGATTGATGGTCCCTCCGGACTCGCATCACAGCGAGTCTGCTTCAGACCCTCGTCCGGCCGCACAGATGTAGATTTGCTGTTATTTACACAAGTAGTCATTTTCGTTGAAGAGGTTGTAACGAGATGCCATTAAGAAACTACGGAAAGGTATCAGCGACCTCTGTTATAGATGGCAACTGGAGCACGGGTAAGTACAAGTCGCAGCATGCAATGCGTTCCTAGGTGTGATCACTGGCGGTGCCTGTGGGTAGGTGGCAGAGGGGGAGGAACTGGGTCAAGGCCGCCAGATGCGCGCCTGCGCGCTGCTGACCCAGTTGCCCCGTACTGACCGCCACTGGCTGCCAGCTGCCTTACCAGAAGCCGAGCGATGGGCTGGGGAGGGGGATTGGTGAGGGCGTAGTCTGATTACTGGCTCATGGAACGTCACGCCCTTTCCTGGGCCAGGTGGTACATGGACTTCCTCTCAAACCGATCGTCGTTCTGACTGTATCTGCGACTTGCCTATAATTTTTTGTCATTTGTGCAAAGAATAAAGCGGAGCTAAACGGTAAAACGTGAGGGTGGCCGTTCCAGTGACACCGAAATCGAAGGACATCGGCTGCATGGCGGTTCCGAGACGTACCTGTTTATGCATGGAGTAGTCCCAGTACAACAACGTCTCAGATAAAGGTGGGCACGATAACAACACTCGTCCACTGCTTGTTTTAAGGTGGTGGTGTCTAGCTCCGGGAGCAGGACAGCAAAGTCGACGATGAAAAAAAAAGTAGGACCAGTGTCGGACTTAAAGAACCATATCAGACTGAATAATAATCGCAGAACTACCTTGACATGGTCGTAGTAAATTACGAAAACACATAATTAATGTGGTTGGGTCAGCAGTCAAATAAACGACGTGCTGGCCGTTGTGGCCGACCGGTTCTAGGCGCTTCAGTCTGGAACCGGGCGACCGCTACGGTCGCAGGTTTGAATCCTGCCTCGGGCATAGATGTTTGTGATGTCCTTAGGTTACTTAGGTTTAAGAATTCTAAGTTCTAGGGGACTAATGACCTCAGATGTTAAGTCCCATAGTGCTCAGAGCCATTTGAACCAAATAAAGGACGTCAACATTGGAGCTAATTGTCTCATTTCCTCCGTCAACACTCTCTGTAAGTAACAAGCTGAGATATTAGCAACAATTGTTAACATAATTGAAATTTAAAAAGAAAAATCTAAGTGGCTACAGGAGATAGTTACAGAGAAAGAAACTGTCTGATACAAATATAAAAGAAGAGAATAAAAGCTGTGTGACATTGAAGATATACAAGAGCATCGACAAACCCAATAGAAACGGTACGAGGGCGACAACAGGAAGAGTGACAACGTAGTGTTGATTAGCTTTCAGTAACCCAGATACGTTCTACTCGGAGCGAGGTGACTTAAACGTCGATTTTTTTTTATTTCTCTTCGAAACGATGTAGCAGTAGAGACGCTGCACTGTGTAACATGTTTCTGCGTTCTCACAAAGTGCCCACTGTACCTACAGAGATCCTAAAACGGACACACGGACGAATTACGGTCCTTTCGAGTGAAAACGTTATGTACGTATAGCCTGAAGTGGGTGACGCTACTTGCGGGCAAGCGAACTACTTGTGATGGTATCGCCAGTTCCTCTCCGTTTTCAGCTATTGCGTGGCGGGGTTGGAAAACTGAAACTATTAGATGTTTCTGTGAGTTATTATTTGGGGACAGTAATTATGTCATATAACGAAGTAAAAAAAGCGCTGTACATATAAATACAAATCCTTAACGTTCCAATGCAGCATTAGTGGAGTGCTGCATGACACGGTCACGTCGTTTTAATATAGTAAAGCGATATGAAATGGAACGAGCATGTAAGGATTGTTGTGGGGATGGCGAATGTTGGACTTCGGTTTATTGGGAGAATTTTAGGAAAGTGTGGTTCACTAGCACATTTGAGTGCTGTTCGACTGTTCGGGATCCACACCAAATCGGATTAAAGGATGACATCAAAGCTAAAAATGGTTCAAATGGCTCTGAGCACTATGGTACGTGACATCTGAGGACATCAGTCCCCTAGAACTTAGAACTACTTAAACCTAACTAACCTAAGAACATCACAAGCATCCATGCCCGACGCAGGATTCGAACCTGCGACCGTAGCGCGGTTCCGGACTGAAGCGCCTAGAACCGCTCGGCAACAGAGGCCGGCCAGACCTCGAACCAATTCGAGGCGAACTGCTAGATTCGTTATCGATAAGTTCCAACAATACGCAAGTATTACGGAGATGGTTCGAGAACTGAAATGGGAATCCCTGGAGGGCAGGCGACGTTCTTTTCGAGGAACAAACAGCGAAAATTCAGAGAACTTCCATTTGAAGCTGACTGCAGGACGATTCTATTGCCTCCAACATACATTTTTCAAAAGGACGGAAAAGAGAAAGTAAGGCTCATACGGAGGCTTATAGACAGTCGTCTTTTCCTCGCTCTGTTTGCGAGTGGAAGCGAAAGGAAAGCCCTGGTAATGGTACGGGGTGCCTATGTTATAGAATTATGCTTTGAGTACGATCTATTCCTAATTCTTGCGTGGCTAGTGTAGATTTCGTGCCGTCTTTGTTGGCGCAGAATTACACATGCGCTTGGATGTACATATGCACACCGTCTTCCTGTTTAATGATTCCATGTATGGTAGCCGAAAACACTATGTCCTCAAAAGTATCCCGACACCTGGCTGAAAATGGCTTACAAGTTCGTGGCGCCCTCCATCGGTAATGCGGAATTCAATATGGTGTTCGCCCACCCTTAGCCTTGATGACAGCTTCCACTCTGGCAGGCATACGTTCAGTCAGGTGGTGGAAGGTTTCTTGGGGAATGGCAGCCCATTCTTCACGGACTGCTGCATTGAGGAGAGGAATCGATGTCGGTCGGTGAGGCCTGGCACGAAGTCGGCGTTCCAAACATCCCAAAGGTGTTCTATAAGATTCTGGTCAGGACTCTGTGCGGGCCAATCCATTACAGGGATGTTAGTATCGTGTAACCACTCCGCCATAGGCCGTGTATTATGAACAGGTACCCGATCGTGTTGAAAAATGCATTCGCCATACTTGCTCTTAAACAGTGGGAAGCAAGAAGATGCTTAAAACATCAATTTAGGCGTGTGCTGTGATAGTGCCACGCAAAACAACAAGGGGTGCGCGCCCCCTCCATGAAAAAACGACCACACCATAACACCGCTGCCTCCGAATTTTGCTGTTGGCACTACACGCACTGGCAGATGTTCACTGGGCATTCGCCATATCCACACCCTGCCATCGGATTGCCACACTGTGTACCGTGATTCATCACTCCACACAACGTTTTTCCACTGTTCAATCGTCCAATGTTTACGCTCCTTACACCAAGCGAGACGTCGTTTGGCATTTACCGGCGTGACGTGTGGCTTATAAGCAGCCGCTCGACCATGAAATACAAGTTTTCTCACCTCCCGCCAAACTGTCATAGTACTTGCAGTGGATTCTGTTGCAGTTTGGTTCTCCTGTGTGATTGAATAGATGGCTGGCAATTACACATTGCGATCCTCTTCAACTGTCGGCGGTCTCTGTCAGTCAGCAGACGAGGTCGGCCTGTACTCTTTTCTGCTGTACGTGTCCCTTCACGTTTCCATTTCACTACACCAGAAACAGTGGATCTAGGAATGTTCAGCGGTGTGGAAATCTCGCGTATAGACGTATGACACAAGTGACACCCAATCACCTGACCACGTTCGAAGTCCGTGAGTTCCGCGGAGCGCCCCATTCTGCTCTCTCACGGTGTCTAATGTCTACTGAAGTCACTGGCAATAGGTGGCAGCACAATGTAGTGTCCGGATGGTTTTCATCACATAGTGTATGTCACGCGAAACATCACCATAGCCTCCGTTCTCAGATGTCGCAGGCACTCAGTGAATAAACATTCGACCTTCCAGAAGACGTGCAATCATCATTCGCCGTATGTTACTTTGTACTTCGGTGCAAGGAATGGCAGTAGGGGTACTTAAATTTAGTATTTGAAAATAATGATTATATGGGTGCCATGACAAAGATTCTAATGAAGAGCGTTCGTCGAACGGAGTTCTAAACGGTTTCCGTAAAGGAGCTACCGCCTACATTACTTTCTGATCGTGCGTGATGCATCTGCACTTCGACTCCTGCGATTAGGCGCTTTTAGTTGTCTGCTGTAAAGCACAGATAAGGCCCGCCTTCGTCGGTGGGCGGTCAGTGCGTCAGATTGCGCTGCGGATGGCCCGGCTTCAGTTCCCGATACTGCCATGGATTTGCCATCGGTGGCAGGACTGGGAGAGTGCGCGTTTAAGATCATAAGGTCAACTGGCAAGCTGCGTGAGTGAGATGTTGGCGATCGGAAGGTCGGATAGCCGACAAAGTTTGCAAATGCTGTGTGCTGATCACACGCTTATCCAGGACGCCATTGGCAGAGGACGACACGGCAGCCAGTCAATATTGCGTGGTCGCCAACACCAGACTTCGATAGTTAAAAGCAAATATTAGCTGCTATGTGCAATCTCAACGAATAGTGACAGTTCATCCAGCTTTCCATTTGGTGTAATCCCAGTTGGATCTACAAGCTAATAAGCAACATCGCAAGACGAAAATATGATGACCACTGGTTAACAAGAAATTGTGGCGGTTTTTCCACCAGTAGTGCATGGTCGCTGTCGTGCACAGTTCAGAAATAAACGTTGAGGAGGGAAGAAAATGGTTCAAATGGTTCTGAGCACTATGGGACTTAACTTCTGAGGTCATCAGCCCCCTAGGACTTACAACTACTTAAACCTAACTAACCTAAGGACATCACACACATCCATGCCCGAAGCAGGATTCGAACCTGCGACCGTAGCGGTCACGCGGTTCCAGACTGTAGCGCCTAGAACCACACGGCCACATCGGCCGGCGAAAGTTAGGTACTCCTCGTCTGAAGAGTGGATGACACAGCCTCCCCCGCGAATCAAAGTAAAATAAAGGATGTTACTCGGGGTGTAACGAGTTACGCAAATAGCCACGTAAACTGATTTTGTTTGTTCGATGTTCAAGCAATACTGCAAAACAAAAAAGTTGATAAATACATCATCTGCAGTTCAAAACACCCAGTCTGTACAGCAGAGAACTGTTAGGTATCTGACGATGCCCCAACAGGTATAAATATTGCAATAAGAACGGTGATTTTCTACTGACGAAGAGCTCCATTTTGCCAAGTTATAGCGATCTGTTTTGCAGAACTTGTAGCGCTTTCGAGTGCAGTTGCAGGCACTGGAAAGTACGCAGCTGGCAGTGAGCTTTCCTGCAAGTGGTGAATACAGTGGGAGGAGGGCAGTGTTTGAAGGCAGCCCAGGAGGCGGGCTGGTCAGCGGCTTGGCGCCGCAGCGGCAGCAAGTGCCAGCGCGCCGCGCGGTGACGTAACCACTTGGCACGGAGCACCTGCCGATGTGGCCGCCTGGGGCGCTGGAGGCGCGCGTGCTTTGACGGTTATACATCCGTGTTTACCAACTGCTCCACGGCTTACGGCCAGCTGAACGGCACGACTATACACTCGCTATTCCTTGCATTGGTCCCCGTAGTAGCCATCGGAACGTTTAGAAATCATCTAGACGCAAAGAATGCCAAATTGCAATGTACACTGCTTGAAAAGTAGGAGGTCTGGCTCCTTGTAGTGGAAGAATTTGGCAGGTAAGGAGAGCGTCTGGTCACCAGCCTCTGCGCTAATGGCGTCGTTTAGATCACACATCTCCACAGTCTTTCATTCGACAGTGTTGATGGTGTGTCGTCCATCTGGTGGCACGTTAAAGCTCGTGAGTCCATTTGGAGCGATTTTTAGGTGGTGCTCGTTGTCATCAACATTGTGGAAACAACACAGTACTTTATATACACACATTATTGTCATTTACACGAAAAGAAAATGCACGTCAGACGCAAAGCACATATATAATAAAGAAAGGGCCGCAGTGTACTACCAGGCGAACCGTACGCACTTCCCCTCACCGATTTCATTCACATTGACGGATGTATAGGGCACGACTAAGACTTCAACAAATGTCATCAGAAAGATGCAACTCTCAAGCGTTTTCGAGGAATTCGAGTTTAAAATTGTAGGCGCACTCATAATTGGTATGGTCGCCAGTATTCAGAGGCGGCAGCTGAGTGAAAATAAATAAATAAATAATAAAAAATAAATAAAAAGTGAATAAGCGCTTAGTTTCATAAGCAAGAAGTCTTTGGATCGCATCACTTTGCTGATACATTTTTTTTCACGTAATTCTTACAACAGATTTGTTATGAATGTGCGAACAGTATTTAATGATTCGTTTATAATTTTCATAATATCTATCCTGAAAAAAGGAGAACAGAATTTCGTAGAAGACTGGAGATAGAAAAAGGGCACACGAAACACTTCAATCAAATCAGTATAGTTACTGTATTTATAATATTGCATTCGTATGTGACACAAGGATAATGCGTAACCTATAGGGTATTGCAAAAATTAGGACAGTGACCCTATAAATATAGAAAACAATAATTTTGCAACACACAACACATTAATGGTATCCGAATACGGCTATGATGGGAACCTTCATCCAAAATTTTAGAAAACATTCAGTTTTTCTGGGGTGGATGGTTGATTTTGGAGAGGGGACCAAACAACGAGGTCATCGGTCCCATCGGATTAGGGAAGGATGGGGAAGGAAGTCGGGCGTGCCCTTTCAAACGAATCATCCAGGCATTTGTCTGAAGCGATTTAGGAAAATCACGGAAAACCTAAATCACGATGGCCGGACGCTGATTCGAACCGTCGTCCTCCCGAATGCGAGTCCAGTGTGCTTTAACCATTGCGCAAACACGCTCGGTGTTTTTCAGGATAAAGATTCGAAAATAATGAATGATATATTAGATACTGACAACTTGCTGTCATAATAAATCTCTTGTTAGCAATACTTGGGAATGAAAATGAACTACTAGACGCCTCTCGCCTATGGAACTAGGAGCTTACTCGCTCGCCTGTGGGCTCCTTGAATACTAGCGACCGTACAAAGTGTAACTATAAGAACGCCTAAAAGTTTCCAACTAGATTTTCTTGAAAACTGCTGAGAGTTGCGTGTTCCTGTTTACATCTGTTGCAGTCTTTTGACGTGTCATAAACAACCTGTCAATATGAATGAAATCAGAGAGGGGAAGTTCGTACACTATCCTTGTAAGGAAGAAAATCTCCTACGATGAGAGACTGAACCTACCCAATATTTCTCACGTAGTTAATGCCACATAGTCTTCCTTCAGATACTTAGGTGACATGTGTCATCGAAGGACAAACAAAGATGACATTCTTATTTTACCCAAGTAGTAACTCATGCTTAGAACACACAAAATATAGTGACAATATTCAGCATTCGTATTAAGCGCTACTAGAGGGTAATATATTGTACACTGAATGGTAATAGTGTGGCTTGTCTATGGTTAGAGGTAGTGCCTGGAATTTTATATTCTCAGCAAACTATTGACACTGTGTATCTCGAAATATTGCGGGCCTGCCGCGGAAAATATAGAGCTACATTTTTCTCATTTACAGCTAAAACCATTCGTACACCAGAAATTCTCAACCATCGGATCAAGACTGAGTCACAATCTCCAGAGCAAAAGCTTAAACACGACATTGGCTTGGTCGCCACCTCTCTATATTGATGTGAACAACCTTTGAATGTTGCAGTTCTTCTTATTTTTCATGATTGCTATGGAAAACTGCAGAGGAATTCTGCCTTATGCAGGACACTGTTTTATAGTTGTATAGTTGTACCGTGGACGCTATAAAATGGACTGCCAAACGGAAATCGGAACGTTTCTGACATATTCTTTCGTTTGAGTCGAATAGGAGGGTGATGGCAGCAGTGGCAGTCACAAATATTTGCGTCGTGTCTGGGATGATGCCACTGGACAGAGCACGGCAAGAAAATGTTTTTCTCGTTTTAAGAAGGATCGTTTTGAAATCAGCAACCAATCACGTTCAGGAAGACCTTCAGGATTTGAGGAAAATCGTTTAAACGCATTAATCCACAGTGATCCACGTGAGCGTACTTAAAAACTAGCAGATATGATGAACCGTGATCGTTCCAACATCGTGCGACATTTGCACGCAGTGGAGAAGATCCCAAAATCTGGTGTACGGGCACCGAATGCCCTAAGCCAAAATCATAAAAATCGGCGATGATCGTATGTGCATCTCTCTTGCTCGTCATCAGTTGGAACGCGAATAACACCGACCATTCCTATCCTTATTGTTACTGGTGACGATAAATGGTGTCTTTATGCTAACATAAGGAAAAGAACGGAACGCAAAAACTCTTCGCACAAAGACCTGCGTGCATTCATAATAGATAATGTTATGTACTTGGTGGAACGGCGACAGTGCGGTGTACTACGAACTGCTTCCGCGAGGTTTAGCCACCAATGTAGACTTTTATTACCAACAACTAAGACGTCTTCCAGAGGCAGTCCAAAAACAACGACCAGGGAGACTGCGTGAAGTGATACTATTCTAGATAAAGCCCGCCCGCTTTCTGCTAGACTGATAAAAAACATTGTACAGGAGTAATGTTGGGAGATAATTCCGCACTCGCCTTATTCACCTGATTTTGCGACCTCAGATTTTCACCTTTTCCGCATTCTGTCGATCAACCTTCAGTGAACGTCCTTTCCGGATGAAAATGCGCTCCGAATGTGGCTCGACGAATTCTTCGTCTCAGAACGACGTGGTTTCTACATTCGCAGAATCGAAAAGGTGCCACAGCGGTGGCAGACTATTGTAAGCAGTGATGCAGAATATATTATGATGACTGTAGTCTCTGTTACGAGATCTATTGTGTTTATTAAACTTATGGAAGAACATTACGACATTATGCACCAACCCAATATGTTGTCAGACATCAGTGTTATTCTGAAACATATGCGGTACATGGTTTTAAAATATCTGTAATGCTAATAATATGCGAGCCGGGAGTGGATGGAAATGGTGTATTGCAGCTGTGTGTTCCGTTCACCGCTGTCGTCTCTTCACGCGCTCTCATATTATGGAACGCTGTAATAGGTTCATGAGGCGCGCCTAAAGGTCAGGGGCCACCGCCTCAGTCAAAAGCCGAGAGCTGTATTTCATACGCTCATTGTCACATCTGTTGCACTGCAAGGAGGCCGAGAGTGAATACTGTAACGTAACGACCCACACAAGGCAGCATTAAATTTGACACTTCTACAGAGACGCCAATCTGCTGTGGTCTTTTCTGTGCTAAAGCCCTTCCAGTTTAACAGGGTGTAGTTTGTTTTTTTTTTCTTCTTTTTTTTAATCTAATCATCATATTTTGCTTGCTGCGTTCTACAGTTCGCTTCTAAATTTGAAAGTGTGTTGAAGCGTCACTTCCTAGATTTGAAGGAGGGACAATGTTCAAACGGATCCCGTCGTTGGTCACGTGATGACGTATCATTCCTAAGTTTGGCGTGGAGTACACCAGAGCTTTGCGAGGCATAGTAATAATTGGAGACGACTGCTCCTGCCCTCTTCAGACCTGACGAATGACACTCTGTCTAGCGTTGGCGAACCCGTAGCTTAACGTGGAGTCAAACACAAGGCAAGAATTTTGTATTTTACGCATGTGCAGATTTATTACCAGCGGCGAAAATCATTTTAATCTGTGGGGAAAATTGTAGGATGGACGCTCTATTCCACACCTACAGTTTATCAAGATATCGTTCAACCTTCAACCAGCTGACGGACTCTTGTGTCTGCAGTTTGAGTTACCTAGGTCCTGTTTGATAAGCAGCCAGTTGGACAAGAGCCGATAATTACTTTCACAGAGAAATAGTAAAGAAGATAAAACTCGGACCAGTTAACATCGTAAAATTTTCCAGTTCAATGACAGTTCTTTGTTCTATATCAAAGTCCAATTTAGCTAATTAAACCTTCTTTTGCTGATTGCATAATTATAAATGATAAACACAAAACTGTGGACGTTGTACAGCGTAACATTATTTAGTTACCTAGTTTTCGGCTTGCAATGACGCCATCACACTATATCATTACAATGTGATGGCCTTGAGAGAAGAACATTTACAATGTTTTGTAACCTATGTAGCTCTCGCTGCGGTGGGCAAACCAATTTAAATTTGGAACTCAATGTATGGAAGCTCCATGTCACATTTATCTGAAAACACCCCACAAAGTAAAATTACATGATGCACTGAAACTGAAATCAGAGCTAATTTCTTGCAGCCAGCGGTCCAGTGATAAAGATCGAACAAAAAAATGGTTCAAATGGCTCTGAGCACTATGGGACTTAACATCTATGGTCATCAGTCCCCTAGAACTTAGAACTACTTAAACCTAACTAACCCAAGTACAGCACACAACACCCAGTCATCACGAGGCAGAGAAATAAAGATCGAACACACTGACATATGAATGTAATCCAACAGTATAATTTCCGCTCCCCCCCCCCCCCCCCCAAATCCCACCTCTCCTCATCGTACTTTTTTTTTTTTTATTGCGTAACTTCCTCGCAATCTTGCAAAGACTAGTGATTTTAGGAGAGTTGTATAATGAGTGAATTACCATCGCCTTAAACGTGGTTCAAGAATGGAATCTGACGCTCTCGCATGGAGAACACGCTGCAGGGAACCTTCTTGACGTTTAACTCGCCAACACTCTTTGACTGGCGGTGCCACGAAAAGCATGTTGTGCCTTGGTTGACATCGCATACGCTACCTGAGCTGTGCATCGCTATTGTTTACACGACTATACGCCAATCTGTACATTGCGTTCCCATTTTCAGACGATAGGAGAAATGCACTCTCCATAATTTAACTGTTTTTATAATTTTAGTTCGTATCAGAGTAGCTTCATTACAAGCAGAAACGTAAGGAAACAATGAAATGTATCCGCCTCCCAAGTTAATTAAGACTCGTCTACCCTCCCCCCCCCCCCCCCCACCACACACACACTTGTTTATCTCTGATAATTAAGCCCGTTATTTAAAGTAAACCAAATCAGATGACAAAATAAAAGTGATTCAAATTATCCTAGACGTAATTCAGTGAAAGCCATTACTACAAGCAAATGGGATGGACACCACAGTATGTTGGAGGTATTTTGCTATCTATCTCGACAGAAAAGTCCAGTTTCGTCTGGTAGAGTAGAAGCTGAGTTGTGACGAGACACTTGGAGAGGATTTTCGCCTTATGCAGGGCTCCGTTTCATAGTTTTGTGTTTACCCTAACTTGTTTCAGGACTTTATGTGCTATCTTCAGTGGCATTTTTTGTTTGTTATCTTTCTGAAAAATTATTGTTACATGTTAACTACACAGTAGGTTAACATATGATAATTTTTCTGAAAGAAAATAAACAAAGAAATCCCAATGAAAATAGCATGTAAAGCGCTGAAACTTGTTTGAGTAACAAGACAACTATAAAACAGTGTCCTGCATAAGGCAGAATTCCTCTGCAGTTTTCCTTAGCAATCACGAAAAATAAGAAGAGCTGCAACATTCAAAGGTTATTAGAGTCTTGTGACGTTTTATTGTTTGCGACATCCAATAGAGACTAGTTGACGTTCCTCATTGTCCAGATCAATATAAAGAGGAAGCGACCAAGCCAATGTCGTCTTTAAGCTTTTGCTCTGGAGACTGTGACTCAGTCTTGATCCGATGGTTGTGAATTTCTGGTGTACGAATTATTTTAGCTGTAAATGAGAAAAATGTAACTCTATATTTTCCGCGGCAGGCCAGCAATATTCCGAGATCCACAATATCAATAATTTGCTGAGAATATACAATTTCAGGCATTACCTCTAACCACAGACAATGCATGACCAACGACCTTCACTTAACGACAGAGAGCAGCGACGTTTGCACTGAGTTGTCTGTGTTAAGAGACAAGCAACACTGCGTGAAATAACAACAGAAATCAATGTGGGACGTTAAGGTGATGATGATGATGATTATGAGGTCGCGTTCTCCGAGGAGCGTAGGGGACGATGCGGGAGACCCGCACCGCTGTACTAGGCAAGGCCATTGTCTTCCTCCGACTGTAATGGGGATGAATGATGATCATGAAGACGACCCAAAACATCCAATCATCTCGTCGCATAAAATATCCCTGACCCCGCCCGGAATCGAACCCGTGCGCTGGAAGCGAGATCGCTACCGCAAGACCACGAATGGCAGCAGGCGTCCAACGCTAGTGCTTTTGCTAACAGCGCGACATGGCTTGCAACGCCTCTCCTGGGCCAGTGATCATATCGGTCGGACCTCAGGCGACTGGAAAACCGTGGCCTCATCAGACGAGTCACGGTTTCAGTTGTTCAGAGCTGACGGTAGGGTTCGAATGTGGCGCAGACGGCACGAAGCCATGGATCGAAGTTGTCAATAAGGCACTGTGCAACCTGGTGGTGACTCTATAATAGTGTGAGCTGTGTTAACTTGGATTGGGTCCTCTGGTCAAGCTGAACCGATCATTGATGGAGATGCTTATGTTCGGCTACTTGGAGACCATTTGCAGCCATTCATGTATGTATGACAATGCTCCATGTCACCGGATCACAGCTGTTCGCGATTGGTTTGAAGAACAGTCTGGACCATCCGAGCGAATGATTGGACTACCCAGATCGCCCGACATAATCGAGAAAGTTCGTGCACAAAATGCTGCACCGGCAACACTTTCGCAACTATGGACGTCTATAGAGACAGCATGGCTCAGTGTTGTGCAGGGGACTTCCAACGACTTGAGTCTAAGCCGCATCGAGTTGCTGCTCTACGCCGAGCAAGAGGAGGCCCGACGCGATATTAGGATGCATCTCATGACTTTTGTCACCTCAGTGTATATACCGGGTGATCAAAAAGTCAGTATAAATTTGAAAACTGAATAAATCACGGAATAATGTAGATAGAGAGGTATAAATTGACACACATGCTTGGAACGATATGGGGTTTTATTAGAACCAAAAAAATGCAAACGTTCAAAAAATGTCTGACAGATGGCGCTTCATCTGATCAGAACAGCAATAATTAGCATAACAAAGTAAGACAAAGCAAAGATGATGTTCTTTACAGGAAATGTTCAATATGTCTACCATCATTCCTCAACAATAGCTGCAGTCGAGGAATAATGTTGTGAACAGCACTGTAAAGCATGTCCGGAGTTATGGTGAGGCATTGGCGTCGGATGTTGTCTTTCAGCATCCCTAGAGATGTCGGTCGATTATGATACACTTGCGACTTCAGGTAACCCCAAAGCCAATAATCGCACGGACTGAGGTCTGGGGACCTGGGAGGCCAAGCATGACGAAAGTGGCGGCTGAGCACACGATCATCACCAAACGACGCGCGCAAGGGATCTTTCACGCGTCTATTTTTTTTTTTTTTTTTTGTTCTAATAAAACCCCATGTCATTCCAAGCATGTGTGTCAATTTTTACCTATCTAACTACATTATTCCGTGGTTTACTAAGTTTTCAAATTTATACTGACTTTTTGATCATCCGGGACACAACTGGCCATTAAAATTGCTACACCACGAAGATGATGCGCTACAGACGCGAAATTTAACCGACAGGAAGAAGACGCTGTGATATGCAAATGATTAACTTTTCAGAGAATTCACACTAGGTTGGCGCCGGTGGCTACAACGTGCTGACAGGATACATACACAAACAGCAGTTGACCGGCGTTGCCTGATGAAACGTTGTAGTGATGCCTCGTGTAAGGAGGAGAAATGCGTACCATCACGTTTCCGACTTTGATAAAGGTAGGATTGTAGCCTATCGCGATTGCGGTTTATCGTATCGCGACATTGCTGCTCGCGTTGGTCGAGATCCAATGACTGTAAGCAGAATTTGGAATCGCTGGGTACAGGAGGGTAATAGGGAACGCCGTGCTGGATCCCAACCGCCTCGTATCACTAGTAGTCGAGATGACAGGCATCTTATCCGCATGGCTGTAACGGATCGTGCAGCCACTTATCGATCCCTGAGTCAACAGATGGGGACGTTTGCAAGACAACAACCATCTGCACGAACAGTTCGACGATGTGTGCAGCAGCATGGACTATCAGCTCGGAGACCATGGCTGCGGTTAACCTTGACGCTGCATCTCAGGCAGGAGCGCCTGCGATGGTCTACTCAACGACGAACGTGGGTGCAGGAATGGCAAAACGTCATTTTTTAGGATGAATCCAGGTTCTGTTTACAGCATCATGATGGTCGCATCCGTGTTTGGTGACATTGCGGTGAACGCACATTGGAAGCGTGTATTCGTCATCGCCATACTGGCGTTTCATCCGGAGTGATAGTATGGAGTCCCTTTGGTTACACGTCTCGGTCACCTCTTGTTCGCATTGACGGCACTTTAAACATTGGAAGTTACATTTCAGATGTGTTACGACCCGTGGCTCTACCCTTCATTCGATCCCTGCGAAACCCTACATTTCAGCAGGATAATGCACGACCGCATGTAGCAGGTCCTGTAAGGGCCTTTCTGGTTAGAGAAAATGTTGTACTGCTACCCTGGCCAGCACATTCTCCAGATCTCTCACCAACGGAAAACGTCTGGTCAATGGTGAGCGAGCAACTGGCTCGTCACAATACGCCAGTCACTACTCTTGATGGGCTGTGGTATAGTGTTGAAGCTGCATGGGCAGCTGTACCTATACACGCCATCCAAGCCGTGTTTGACTCAATGCCCAGACGTAGCAAGGCCGTTATTACGGCCAGAGGTGGTTGTTCTGGGTACTAATTTATCAGGATCTATGCACCCAAATTGCGTGAAAATGTAATCACATGTCATTTGTAGTAGTCCAATGAATACCTGTTTATCATCTGCATTTCTTCTTGGTGTAGCATTTTTAATGGCCAGTGGTGTAATTCCGTGTGTATGCCATTTTCATAACTTTGCCCATGTGACTGAATATGAAGCCGTATAAGGTTTCCGAATCGATTGCAAATAAACAACGGACACAACTACAGATATTAGTTTGAAAAAGGCCTTCGTGCTGTCTAACAAAATAATTCACAGCCGAAGCCGCCTACGGCCGGCGCTGTGGGAGCGGCAACATTAGGATGAGGCTGGCAGCCACCGGAAGGCAGCCTTTGAAAGGGCGTTGGAACCAGCCCGGGCGTCACCGGGCGCGCAGCCAGGGTCCGCAGCTGGCGTCGCGCGCCGCCCGCCGGCCAACATTCCTGGCCGGGCCCGGCCGCTTCTGGCCGCCTGATGTAACCGCCGGCGGCTCGGCCTGCTTGCAAACAATCCGGCTCTGTGTTCACCCACAACAGACGACACTGGCTGGCTCCCACAGACCACCTGAAATACCGCCCTAACGTCGACAGGTCTTCATTCAGGCTCGCATGTCAAAGGACGTATTCAGCTCAGACTCTGCCGAAGATATATTTTCAGATTTTTAAAATTTTATTTTCTTATCTTCATTCGCGATTTTGTCGTTTTGTACTGTAGCAACCTCTTCATCGTTTGACCACCTGCGACACTCGATGCCTTTAGTTCAATCTCTGTAATGCCCGGCAGATTTTGTGCTAGCTTTGTGAGCTAATTAACGATTGTAGGACATGATATGGTGACTTTTAGCTGCCTCTACATCATCCGGTAAGGTTTTTCTGTAGACTTCCTAGCCGCGCGGGATTAGCCGAGCGGTCTGAGGCGCTGCAGTTGTGGACTGAGCGGCTGATCCCGGCGGAGGTTCGAGTCCTCCCTCGGGCATGGGTGTGTGTGTTTGTCCTTAGGATAATTTAGGTTAAGTAGTGTGTAAGCTTAGGGAATGATACTGATGACCTTGGCAGTTAAGTCCCATAATATTTCACACACTTTTTTTTTTTTGTAGGCTTCCTACATCATCCATACTGTCTAGCATCTATCTTGTCCGCTTAAACTCGTAATATCACTCTGCACTAAATTCTACATTTCCCAAGTTCTTTCCTGGTTGCACAATCATCCGCGAGATACATAGAAAAAAATTCTTCTTCGATCCATGACCGGTTTTTGATAGTATGAGGGCCGATCCGTTTGCTCTGTATTATTTTCCATCATTCGTGATACGCCATTTGACTCATCATTACAGCTGCAAGTATGTGGTACTTCGTTGTAACCGTAGATGGCAGTACTGTCACTAGAATGCTAACCCCACACAGTGCAGCCCGTTTTCCCAATAGCTGTCATTAGAAGACGTGAGCAGACAACGTGGAGTGGACGATGCCATTTCTGTGGAAGGAGGCTGTGAACACTGGATATTCACAGGCGACTGGTTGCAGTGTGTGGTGGGTATGCACTGTCACGAAAAAGTGCACCTACAGTACGACAATGCTTGACTCCACACGAATCGAAAGACCACGACTCCCATCGCTGAACTTGGGTCCCATATGCTGCGTCATCCATCGTATCCTCCTGACTTTCTGATTACCACCTATTCAGACTATGAAGATCTTTGTGTAGACATTTCTCAGATTTGCACGAACTGTCAGCAGCTATCGTGCGGTGGGTGCAGCAGCCTACTAGAAAGTGGTTCGAGTAGGGCTTGCAGAAGATAAAGGGGGAAAGCCACTAGAATGGGCCGCGCGGGGTAGCCGCTTGGTCTAGGGCGCCTTGTCACGGTCCTTGCGGCTCCCCCCCCCCCCCCCCCCCGTCGGAGTTTCGAGTCCTCCCTCGGGCATGGGTATGCGTGTTCTCCATAGCATAAGTTAGTTTAAGTTAGATTAGGTAGTGTGTAGGCTTAGGGACCGATGACCTAAGTAGTTTGGTCCCATAAGACCTTACCACCACTAGAATGGGCAGTATGTGGAATCCCATTCAGCAATGACAATCGTGGTTCTGACTGGTATAGGGACGAACGTTGTCGTGCTGCAAGGTCACTTTTTCGTGACTGCCACCAGTCGCCTGAGAATATCTGCAATGTTTACACCCTCCTCCCACAGAAACTACGTCGTTCAGAGCTCTGTTTGAGAATCACACTCCATGTTGTCGACTCAGGTAATGACAGCAGTTGGGAAAATGGGCTGTACTGTGCAGGATTTTACTGTCCTGTCCTGCCATCTACGGTTACCCCAAAGTATTACATATTTGCAACTATAATGATTAGTCAAATGGCGCACCATGAATGACAAGAAAAGCGCAGCGTAAATATGAAACGCATATCGTAGCGTTGTATTCCAATTTTTTCTTTCAAGAACACATCGTGGCTAAGTGTCAAGTCGTCGTTGCGCTTCAGTTCCTTTGTTCCTTTATTGTAATCCAACTTCTTAGATAGGAGAATGTATTCTTCCGTCGCAATTTTGTAATTTTTTATGTCTATAAAAAAAGCAGTACACAAAATACCCGTTTCTTTTCGTACTTTCCTGCAGTGCTAATCCCTTTTCCTGTTTATCGGGCCGCACATCGTCATCAAACGCCAAGTATTAATGTCAAAAACCATAACGTGAAGGCAAACAAAGTTTACAAATATGAATATTATAATCTTAATGTGATGTCACATGTTATTTCAGTAGTTACGTAAATGATATTCCGAAAATATGCTAATTTTATTTTGACTGTTATGAAATAGTTCTAGGACTGTACCACAAGCTCAGTCTTGACCTATAGAAAAGGAAACATAGTTATTTCTTGTCCCCCATTACGACACTCTCGCATCGCAAGAGGGAAAGATCATAACATGTGCGTAAGAAGAAAATCTAGCTCAGTTACGGGGTTTAACGTTATTCCTGCCAACAATAAACGCACGACTCTCCCTTTATTTCTAGCAATCGGCATACGACGTTGACCAAGCTTTACCAAGGCTTTCTTTTTGTGTCCGGCGGCTCAAAACTCATATATGAATGTGGCGAGTTTGGACTCAGCAAAGGTTGGGAATTTGTACGGGCGCTGATAACCGCGCAATTGAGCGGCCCGCAAACCAAACATCATCATTGAAGTTAAAATCTTCTGGGTTATTAGGCCGCGTCATGTTTCTTCTAAAATGATCGACGTTTCGATCCCTCTGCTGGGATCTTCCTCGGGATCTTCTGCTGTCCACTACTGCCAGAGTGTTCTAGCAGTAGTGGACACCAGAAGATCCTGAGGAAGATCCCAGCAGAGGGATCGAAACGTCGATCATTTTAGAAGAAACATGACGCGGCCTTATAACCCAGAAGATTTTTAACTTCAGTGATAACGGTCACGGAAGCCTGCAGACTTACAAACAAACATCATCATCGTCATCAAAACTCGTGTATATCTTTCTGCATGTGCGCTAAGGTCTTTGCAGGATAAACGGCGAGATGTTTACGTCCGCTCCGAGCGAACCACGACTTTCGCCACGTTCCACTGTCGGCGCTTTTGCTCTGCTACCAGGCGGCTTAGGGGAGCAGCGGGTAACGGGAACTGGCGCGCTGTGCTGAGGACGTTCGCCAGTCGCCACTGAGGCATGCAGCGAGCCGCGCGGCGCGCTTTGCGCTGCGCTACGTTGCCGTGTCGGTTTCCGGGCGGCTGCGGTTTTCGCGGAGCGAGCGTTCCGGGAAGTGCGACGCCGCGCGCTGCGTGGACACGCCACGCCACGCCACCGTTTCTCTCGCCCCCACTCAACCGTGGCAGCATGTGGAACCACACTGTCTCTTGTGAGCTCTTTTGTTTCTAGAACAACAAGCTGTTGCTTACAAAGAATGGACCGCCACACGATGGCCTTGTGCTTACAGCTCGCAGATTTGTGCACCTGAAATGAAGCAGCTAATCAGCTAGGTTGTAATTCTTGTAGCAGGTTTGAACATAGCGACGTATATGATACGTCGAAATACACTGAAGAGCCAAAAAAGCTGGTACACCTGCCGAATATCGTGTAGGGCTCCCGCGAGCACGCAGAAATGCCGCAGCACAGCGTGGCATGGACTCGATTAATGTCTGAAGTAGTGCTGGAGGGAATTGACACCATGAATCCTACAGAGTTGTCCGTAAATTCGTAAGAGTACGAGAACAGAACGCTGCAAGGCATCTCAGATGTGTTCAATAATGTTCATGTCTGGGGAGTTTGGTGGCCAGCGGAAGTGTTTAAACTCAGAGGAGTTTTCCTGGAGCCGCTCTGTAGCATTTCTGGACATGTGGAGTGTGGCATTGCCCTGCTGGAATTGCCCAAGTCCATCGGAATGCACAATTGACATGAATGGATGCAGGTGATGAACAGGATGCTTATGTACTCACCTGTCAGAGTCGTATCTAGATGTATCCACTGCACACGCTTCACACCATTACAGAGCCTCCACCAGCTTCAACAGTCCCCTGCTGACATCTAGGGTCCATGGATTCATGACGTTGTCTCCATACCCGTGCACATCCGTCCGCTCGATTCAATTTGAAACGAGACCCGTCGTCGTTGTTGGCGGGCCCAAACGCGTCGTAAGCTTTTGTGTCCTGTAGTCATCAACGGTACACTAGCGGGCGTTCAGCTCCGAAAGCCCTCATCGGTGATGTTTCGTTCAATGGTTCGCACGCTGATACTTGTTGATGGCCCATCATTGAAATCTGCAGCAGTTTGCGGAAGGGTTGCACTTCTGTCACGTTGAACGATTCTCTTCAATCGTCGGTGGTCCCGTTCTTGCAGGATCTTTTTCCGGGCGCGGCAATGTCGGAGATTTGATGTTTTACCGGATTCCTAATATTCACGGCACACTCGTGAAATGGTCCTACGGGAAAATCCCCCCTTCATCGCCATCTCGGAGATGATCTAACATCTGCTCCAGACACTTGTCTTATATAGGTGTTGCCTACCGGAGCGCCACATTCTGCCTGTTTACGTATCTCTGTATTTGAATACGCATGCCTATACCAGTTTCTTTGGCGATTCAGTGTATGATATGGAAACTGTGACGATTCAAACGTAATAAAACCGTGTGGAAATGCTAGACGAGGGCACCGGATAATTCAGTGTTTCGCAATACTGTCCAAAACGACTCGCTATAAAAGCCCTCCTGCAGCTGTGAATATGCGAGGAACTGTGTAATTTTCAAGCATCCAGGCCATTTCCAACAATATGAGCAGTGGGGGGTTTGGCGGGGTATTATCGCGGGAGATGAAGTTCTCTGCTGAGGAAGGTAGCTGCCTAAGTGAATAAATGTCCATTCTCCTTAACTTTTATATGAAAAAAATCTGGATTAAATGTTTCCACTGTCTTCTGTGTATGGATAATAAATTCTACAGCAGCGAACAGCATGAAAGTAGTCGTGTCGACCCACACTATATTTTCTCATCTGCCATTTGCGTTGTGTGTTCATTACGCGCATGCAGCCTTTTGCGTTCATCCGAGTTACAAGAAGTTTCGCAGTGGCAGCTTTATGATGAGTATCATACTTACACAGTTCTGATCGCACTATTTTAGTGATACTTTGTTGTCTAAGCCAGTGGCGGATACAGAAAAACCTTAAGGAAGGGCGCTAAAGATATCTTGAGCTACATTTACTTTTACCGTAATAAAAAGTAATCAAGTCACATACAAAGTTTTAAGAAAGTTTTATTTAAACTAATTATACACATATACAAGACATGCCATCTTATGATATAAAAAAGTTACAGTTGTGGTTCTCTTCCTTAAATGGTGAATTCTAGGTGGGTCGATGCAGGGAGCACTTAACACGTAACAGAAAACAGCATTAACATTACCTTTCGAGCATTGGCCGTCTTTCCAGTAATATTATACACATTCAAACACACCATAGTCTCACCCCAAAGGCATACTCCCATGGCCATCCTAAAATTCATCATGTCACACGTTACAGCCACGTCTTTGTACGCCGCGTTTTTGAAAACCTTCTTTCTGCTGTAGCAATAGATGCAGGTTGACAAACAAGTATTTTGTACAGAGTGTGCAAAGTAGGATAGTCAGATCTTGGACAAACAGACAACGCTTGCATAACGGAATCACAATCAATCGATCACTCTCACTCTTGACTAATCTTCACGCTTGCACTTTCTACCGCTAGGACTTTTTAATTATTCATTCTTCAGTCTTAATATTTCTGCTTCTGAATGTAAACTAGCTTCCTATTCGGCGAATAGTCCGTATTTATAAAGCTACGTATCGAAGGTTCTCTGTACAAGAAAACAGTAGAATATTCCCGACTTTTCTGGAATAAATGCCAGACAGAATAATGTATCGAGATCACTAGAATGGCCTCGACTTTTCTCGTAGGTATGTGTTAGCTGTCTACATGCCAGACAGAGACGTATAAAATACGATGACGCGGACGCTCGTGCTACATAGGAAAGTATTACTACTCGATAACTCGATTCAGTCGAGTCGACTGATGAAAGAAACGAACGAATAGTGTGCGGGCTGACTGTCGGGGGCGGCGCGGGTGGCAATGCTGGTGGCCCCGCAAGGAGGGGCGGGGAGGGGGGGAGGCACCGGGAGCCGCCCCCCCCCCCCATATGTATCCGCCATTGGTCTAAACACATATTAAACTCAACTGCCATTTTCGTGTCCGTGCTCTTTCGTAATATAGAGTATTTTAATGCCCTGTCTGAGTTAGTAAAATTAGAGTTTCTTCCAGATTGCTGTTTAGCAGAAAAAAACTTCCTAAGAAACTGTTCTATCGTGCTACTAGGTACTTTTATTAGATGTGACTGTTGCAGCGGAGGCAACAGAGAAGCCGTCGTTGACGAGTTGCCCTCGTAAGAAGCCTGTAAGTTCCGATATGACTGTAGATTAACAACACAACAACCACTGACGTACCTGCAGCTCACAACATATCCAGAGACGCCATAGTAAAAGAGAAATACGAACAAGAATGCTACGTCAGAAAAAAACTTCCGAAATATATATCTCAGTGTACCCTTGCGTTTTTGATGTTTTGATAGTCGTGGCAAGTCTTTACACAGGGGAGGATCAGATTTCACGATACAAGTTTAGCATTTCCGCTTGGCGCCAGAAGATGACGGTGTATACGAGAGTAACAGACTCGAATCCCTGAAGTTGCGTAGTGAATCATTCACTCCGAGCTTGTATGTTTTTTTTTTCAAGCGACGCGCAATTAAAGTAAGCCTTCTCGTTGAGTGAGTTCGAAATAAAGCGGAATGACAGAAAGCCTCCATGAGCAGTGTAAGTGCATCTATACCTGACACAGCAAATATGGTTTTTCCTTTTCAGTTATTTTTAAGTGAGAGGGGAAGCAATTAGATTGTTCTTTCCTATTTAGTGAAAGGATTTACCTCTATCGTTGACTCCTTTATTGCCGTTTACCGTTTACCAGTGGTCGTCAAACTGCGGTCTGCGTGTCCCATTTGGCCCGAATCATGTGTTTGTGCGGCCCGCATTTTATAATAATACGTATCTAGCAACTAACGGCCGAATTCAAAAACGACATTAACGTTAATAGCTTCTTAAGGGTGTAGTTTTCCTCCTCAGTGACAAACAAAAATATTTTAAAATATGTTTCATTGTAATTGACGTTGATGAACTCGGCTGTAAGGTGAGTAAAGTAGGTTGCTTGCTTCAAGGGTGCAGGGGTGAGTAGCGCGGCCACTGTGAGCTTACTAGGTGTGACAGAGGGAGTGTTTTGTCGTTTGTGTTCCCCCGACAACTCGTACTTATCAGTTCCTATGGTAAAACTTCTGACAGATAACTAACATGGATTTGTGAATGCTCGTTACAGGGATAGTCGTCTTCAAACGCGATACACTTACGTAGAGAGGAATACGAAATTAAATTGAGGCTGTTGTAATACGATGCAATCAGTAGAAGAAAATTGGCGTTTAAACAGTTTATCAAACATTTGGGGTGTTGTCCGACATTCAGATTGCGTATTTTAATTTAAGTAGAAGTAGTATTATTAGGCATTCGCGCACGTAGTAAAACCAACGCTTCATCACCGCTGTTAGATCTCTGAGGTTCGCAACAATCTTAAAAAGATGTACTGACACGAAAAGTTTCGAATGAGAAAACGATCAGTACTTGTGGACCGGCTGTCAACTTACTGCGCCCTTACTACAGCTAGTCTGTTGGGGGTTATGACTCACTAATTCTACATCTACATCTACATCTATACTCCGCGAGCCACCTTACGGTGTGTGGCGGAGGGTACTTATTGTACCACTATCTGATCCCCCCTTCCCTGTTCCATTCACGAATTGTGCGTGGGAAGAACGACTGCTTGTAAGTCTCCGTATTTGCTCTAATTTCTCGGATCTTTTCGTTGTGATCATTACGCGAGATATATGTGGGCGGTAGTAATATGTTGCCCATCTCTTCCCGGAATGTGCTCTCTCGTAATTTCGATAATAAACCTCTCCGTATTGCGTAACGCCTTTCTTGAAGTGTCCGCCACTGGAGCTTGTTTAGCATCTCCGTAACGCTCTCGCGCTGTCTAAATGTCCCCATGACGAATCGCGCTGCTTTTCGCTGGATCATGTCTATCTCTTCTATTAATCCAACCTGGTAAGGGTCCCATACTGATGAGCAATACTCAAGAATCGGACGAACAAGCGTTTTGTAAGCTACTTCTTTCGTCGATGAGTCACATTTTCTTAGAATTCTTCCTATGAATCTCAACCTGGCGCCTGCTTTTCCCACTATTTGTTTTATGTGATCATTCCACTTCAGATCGCTCCGGATAGTAACTCCTAAGTATTTTACGGTCGTTACCGCTTCTAATGATTTACCACCTATGGCATAATCGTACTGGAATGGATTTCTGCCCCTATGTATGCGCATTATATTACATTTATCTACGTTTAGGGAAAGCTGCCAGCTGTCGCACCATGCATTAATCCTCTGCAGGTCCTCCTGGAGTACGTACGAGTCTTCTGATGTTGCTACTTTCTTGTAGACAACCGTGTCATCTGCAAATAGCCTCACGGAGCTACCGATGTTGTCAACTAAGTCATTTATGTATATTGTAAACAATAAAGGTCCTATCACGCTTCCCTGCGGTACTCCCGAAATTACCTCTACATCTGCAGATTTTGAACCGTTAAGAATGACATGTTGTGTTCTTTCTTCTAGGAAATCCTGAATCCAATCACAAACCTGGTCAGATATTCCGTAAGCTCGTATTTTTTTCACTAAACGTAAGTGCGGAACCGTATCAAATGCCTTCCTGAAGTCCAGGAATACGGCATCAATCTGCTCGCCAGTGTCTACGGCACTGTGAATTTCTTGGGCAAATAGGGCGAGCTGAGTTTCACATGATCTCTGTTTGCGGAATCCATGTTGGTTATGATGAAGGAGATTTGTATTATCTAAGAACGTCATAATACGAGAACACAAAACATGTTCCATTATTCTACAACAGATTGACGTAAGCGAAATAGGCCTATAATTATTCGCATCTGATTTATGACCCTTCTTGAAAATGGGAACGACCTGCGCTTTCTTCCAGTCGCTAGGTACTTTACGTTCTTCCAGCGATCTACGATAAATTGCTGATAGAAAGGGGGCAAGTTCTTTAGCATAATCACTGTAGAATCTTAAGGGTATCTCGTCTGGTCCGGATGCTTTTCCGCTACTAAGTGATAGCAGTTGTTTTTCAATTCCGATATCGTTTATTTCAATATTTTCCATTTTGGCGTCCGTGCGACGGCTGAAGTCAGGGACCGTGTTACGATTTTCCGCAGTGAAACAGTTTCGGAACACTGAATTCAGTATTTCTGCCTTTCTTCGGTCGTCCTCTGTTTCGGTGCCATCGTGGTCAACAAGTGACTGAATAGGGGATTTAGATCCGCTTACCGATTTTACATATGACCAAAACTTTTTAGGGTTCTTGTTTAGATTGTTTGCCAACGTTTTATGTTCGAATTCGTTGAATGCTTCTCTCATTGCTCTCTTTACGCTCTTTTTCGCTTCGTTCAGCTTTTCCTTATCAGCTATGATTCGACTACTCTTAAACCTATGATGAAGCTTTCTTTGTTTCCGTAGTACCTTTCGTACATGATTGTTATACCACGGTGGATCTTTCCCCTCGCTTTGGACCTTAGTCGGTACGAACTTATCTAAGGCGTACTGGACGATGTTTCTGAATTTTTTCCATTTTTGTTCCACATCCTCTTCCTCAGAAATGAACGTTTGATGGTGGTCACTCAGATATTCTGCGATTTGTGCCCTATCACTCTTGTTAAGCAAATATATTTTCCTTCCTTTCTTGGCATTTCTTATTATACTTGTAGTCATTGATGCAACCACTGACTTATGATCACTGATACCCTCTTCTACATTCACGGAGTCGAAAAGTTCCGGTCTATTTGTTGCTATGAGGTCTAAAACGTTAGCTTCACGAGTTGGTTCTCTAACTATCTGCTCGAAGTAATTCTCGGACAAGGCAGTCAGGATAATGTCACAAGAGTCTCTGTCCCTGGCTCCAGTTCTGATTGTGTGACTATCCCATTCTATACCTGGTAGATTGAAGTCTCCCCCTATTACAATAGTATGATCACGAAACTTCTTCACGACGTTCTGCAGGTTCTCTCTGAGGCGCTCAACTACTACGGTTGCTGATGCAGGTGGTCTATAGAAGCATCCGACTATCATATCTGACCCACCTTTGATACTTAACTTAACCCAGATTATTTCACATTCGCATTCGCTAATAACTTCACTGGATATTATTGAATTCTTTACTGCTATAAATACTCCTCCACCATTGGCGTTTATCCTATCCTTGCGGTATATATTCCATTCTGTGTCTAGGATTTCGTTACTGTTCACTTCCGGTTTTAACCAACTTTCCGTTCCTAATACTATATGCGCACTATTTCCTTCAATAAGAGATACTAATTCAGGAACCTTGCCCTGGATACTCCTGCAGTTTACCAATATTACGTTAACTTTTCCTGTTTTTGGGCTCTGAGGACGGACGTTCTTTATCAACGATGATAATGTCCTCTCTGGTAAGCCGTCAGGTATTTTATCGTTTCGCCCAAGGGGGGGTCCCTCTAACCTAAAAAACCCCCGTGTGCACGCCACACGTACTCTGCTACCCTAGTAGCTGCTTCCGGTGTGTAGTGCACGCCTGACCTGTCTAGGGGGGCCCTACAGTTCTCCATCAATAACGGAGGTCGATGAATTTGCAACCATTATAGTCGCAGAGTCGTCTGAGCCTCTGGTTTAACCCTCCACACGGCTCCAAACCAGAGGACCGCGATCGACTCTGGGCACTATGCTGCAGATATTAAGCTCAGCTTGCACTCCGCGTGCGATGCTGGTTGTCTTCACCAAATCAGCCAGCCGCCGGAAGGAACCAAGGATGGCCTCAGAACCCAAGCGGCAGGCGTCATTCGTTCCGACATGTGCTACTATCTGCAGCCGGTCACACCCAGTGCGTTCAATAGCTGCCGGAAGGGCCTCCTCCACATTACGGACGAGACCCCCCGGCAAGCACACCGAGTGCACACTGGCATTCTTCCCCGACCTACCCGCTATTTTCCTGAGGGGGTCCATAACCCGCCTAACGTTGGAGCTCCCTATAACTAATAGGCCCGCCCTCTGTGACTGTCGGGACCTTGCCGGAGAATCGGCCACTGGCCCAACAGGCGAGGCATCCTGTGGTGGCTCGGAAACGATGTCATCGCCACTAGGAAGCACCCCGTACCTGTTGGAAAGGGGTAAGGCAGCTGCCACGCGGCCAGATCCCACCTTCGCCTTTCGGCCAGGCACGCGCGAGCCCACCACTGTCCGCCATTCACCCTGGAGTGATGGCTGACCGGTAAGATGCTCACTGCCGGAAGACGCAGCGACATCAGGGGTTCCATGTGATTCCAAGGCCACCGAAGTAGGCATAGGTCTCACCACAGTTGCCCCAACGCCACTACGAGCCGACGCCTGCGCCTCGAGCTCGATGAGCCTAACAGACAAAGCCTCCACCTGCCCCCGAAGAGTGGCCAATTCTCCTTGCGTCCGCTCACAACAACCACAGTCCCTACACATGACTATGTTTACCCTACTCTATACGGTGACAAATTCCCAAGATAATCTTCTGATGAGCTACTCTGATAATCAAGAAACACTCACTGAAATACGAGACGCGAAAACTACGCTAGGTTTTCCCAGAAAAACTATTTAAAAGCTAAGCGCAGCAAATAAGTACAAAAACGCTTTATGCAAACAGTACTCGCTGCTGCTGGTGCTCTCGCTCTGGCTGTCACAAGACAACTGCTGATTCAAGTGACTAGTGGCTAACGGCCGCGAAACAAACAAAAGACGGTTTTAGGGCGCTTTCTGTTCTAAACGATCAAGAAAACACTAAGAAATCTAACACGAAAACTACGTAAAGTTTTATCAAGAACTGTTAGTTACTATGCAGAGCAGATAAACACAAATAGAATCCCTTCCTTAGTGGAAGGTCGTAAACAAAATGCAAAATAAACGCTTTATACAAATAGTACTCGCTGCTGCTGGTGCTCTCGCTCTGGCTGTCACAAGACAACTGCTGATTCAAGTGACTAGTGGCTAACGGTCGCGAAACAAACAAAAGACGGTTTTAGGGCGCTTTCTGTTCTAAACGATCAAGAAAACACTAAGAAATCTAACACGAAAACTACGTAAAGTTTTATCAAGAACTGTTAGTTACTATGCAGAGCAGATAAACACAAATAGAATCCCTTCCTTAGTGGAAGGTCGTAAACAAAATGCAAAATAAACGCTTTATACAAACAGTACTCGCTGCTGCTGGTGCTCTCGCTCTGGCTGTCACAAGACAACTGCTGATTCAAGTGACTAGTGGCTAACGGCCGCGAAACAAACAAAAGACGGTTTTAGGGCGCTTTCTGTTCTAAACGATCAAGAAAACACTAAGAAATCTAACACGAAAACTACGTAAAGTTTTATCAAGAACTGTTAGTTACTATGCAGAGCAGATAAACACAAATAGAATCCCTTCCTTAGTGGAAGGTCGTAAACAAAATGCAAAATAAACGCTTTATACAAACAGTACTCGCTGCTGCTGGTGCTCTCGCTCTGGCTGTCACAAGACTTAGCTTAGCAGTTAATAATAAGACCGGAGATACGTGGCTCGAGGTACCGCCCAATAATAATGGCAGTATTGGGTATTGAGCAAAACAATGTGATGAAAGCTGCCTTATGAAACTTCCTGGCAGAGTAAAACTGTATGCCGGACCGAGACTCGAACTCGGGACTTTTGCCTTTCGCGGGCAAATGCTCTACCAACTGAGCTACCCAAGCCCGACTCAGGCCCCGTCCTCACAGCTTTAATTCAGCCAGTACCTCGTCTCCTATCTTCCAAACTTCACAGAAGCTCTTCTGGGACCCTTGCAGAACTAGCACTCGTAGACGAAAGGATATTGCGGAGACATGGCTGAGCCACAGCCTGGGGGTTGTTTCTAGAATGAAATTTGCACTCTGCAGCGAAGTGTGCGCTGATACGAAACTTCCTGGCAGATTAAAACTGTGTGCTGAACCGAGACTCGAACTCGGCCCCATGGTAACAATACCATGACGTGGTCACATGTCCAAAAGCAATGTAGGCTAGAAGTTAACGTCATTCCAGGATGAGGTCGTTAGTGGTGGAGCATGAACCAGGGTTGGACACTACTGAGATAGATCTCCGAGCCGTGTTTGGAAACCACTGAAATACCAAAATGAGGTATATGGGTCAGACTGCGGCTCCCGTGTCCTAACCACCGCGTAGGCTTGCCCGACCATATATGCAGAACACTTTTATCGAGTCTTTGAGTCTATCTAGTAACACATAAAATTCTGTGTGTTTATGTCACACCGTAATAGGTTTTGATACACGTGTATTGGCTACCAGACCCAAGGTACAACCACTGAGCTCAAGCGTGAGCAGCGAATTAAGATTTTCTACTAAACTAAACTCGAAGCCGAAACATGATTGTGGACAATCAAAACCAGCAACATAATTTAAAACATCATCAAACTACATTTTCGTGTTTTTAGAGTGCCATACCTCAATCGGTAAAAACGGAACTCTTATAGGATGACTTTGCCGCTTGTCTTTCTGCCTGCCTGCCTGCCCGTCCCATTGTTTGTTAAGGGCCCATTTCCTCAGGAACGGGTAGACGTATGAAGCTGAAATTATTGTGTCGTACTAAGGTCTACGGTCCATCGGCGGTGTAAAAAGTTTAAGCTTGTAAGTCAATACAGTCGACAGATAAGATCATGGGGTCACATATTTTGACACTCGCAAACCCTCACATCAAAGTCTATAGGGTTTCTGTTGATCTAGAGTCATTAAATTTGGAAAGAAGCAAGGTTTCACAGTACAAGTAAAGGGAAAAATCCGAAACTGTTAAAATATTTTTATCATTTGCTATCTGTCCGTGCATGTGTGTGTTAAGGCCCTTTTAGTTTCAGGAAAGGGTAGACATATCAAGTTCAAATTTAAATTAGATATCAAAGTCTGTGGCCCCTTGGTGGTGTAAAAAATTTAAGCTTCTAAGTCACTGCAATCAACAGATACGGCTATTTATGTCAGATATTTTGATACTTGCAACCACGAACATCAAAACCGTTGATGTAGAATCATAAAATTTGACAGGAAGTAAGGCTTCACAGTAGAAGTAAAGGAAAAAACAATTGATGTCGCAAAATTAGCGTAGCATGTTAATGAAGCCTCGTAATTAATAAAACAAAATAAAAATTATAATAGCAAACGCGAAATTATATAAAAAATTCAAATTTAAAACTTGGAATTAAAACATTTCGGAAAGTCTTGGAATTCAGGGGACTGATGTCTTGCGTGTATCGATATCGGTCAGAGGCAAAAATTGTCGAGATTCTTGACTCCCGGGATGGATAAGCTATCTATATACATAAACTAGTTTCTACTGAGCCCTCAGAGCGCGAGTCCCAAACGCAATTGGCCAATTATTACAGTGGGATTACCATTTAAATTCTATTACTAACAGAGAGGCAAATAAAGACTTTCGTCATTACTTCAACTATCATATTAAGCACTTCAACAAATTTTGCGAAACCAGTGCAAATTCATTCTGCACATGTGTCTGAATAACCTGATAAAGGTTCTCCCCAAAAGCAAAACATGTCTACTACTGAAGATCTCGACAGTCACCTTTGTAGATACACACTGTTACTGCTACCCCACTAATAGAACCTACCGGGCATTGAGCTATACGCCAACGAATAACTGAGAAAATTCGACAGAGTTGTAATTTCTATGGGAACAGTTTTGAGTAATGATATGCAAAATATTCGCCGCTGACATCAAATGAAGTAAAATTCGTTAAGGCCTCATGAAATTCGAGAACTGACGTAACATCAATCAGTACACTACTAATTTAGTAAAAACGTATTAATAACTCCTATAAACACGTTGCATCGAACATTTGAGAGCTGGAATGTCCTGCGTGGGGAAAATCCGTTAAAGTTTGGGTAGTTTTCCTGGCGGAGGCGAAGGCCGAGCCCGTCCTCGTTGTGTAGCGTGTGCCGTGTACGGACAGGAACGTTGGCCCGGCTGTGCCCCCACCGGCCTCTGACCTCCGTGCACCGGAGTTTGTCACTCGGAAGCGCCACAGCGCAGGCTGCCCGCTGAGTCGTGCACTCGTGAACTCCTCTCCGTGAAAACTGTTAGCAGCAGACTGCACAACAAAGCGGCTCGATGTTGTCGAGCTCTTCTTCTTTCGATGTGTCGATGTGTTTTGTTTCTTTTCTCTCTCTTTCGTTAGTTAGTCCTCAGCCTTGTCTGCTTTCACGCTGTTGCCATTTCATATAATATCGTGGTTGTTTCTTCATACGCAACATTGACTGAAATCTATAGTGTACACGAGTATGACAGTAATTTCTCGGTAGCAGATTTTCTCCGGTGTTATATCCCTACTTCCTTCCCCCACAATTCGCCACATTACATATTCTTTATCACCATATTCCAGAAGCTTATAGCTTTCTTGTGTGGTTTTCGTACCCTCCAACTTTTACTTACACATAATGCAATGTTCAAAATGTCCTGTTGTGGAATATTCTTCCTCGGCTCTAACTCAGTGTTTGATACGATCAAACTTCTTCTCTTAAAGATACCTTAGTTCGCCGGATGCGGCCTTATCTTTGTCTTCATTCCTATAACCACCTAATACGATATTGCTCCCTAGTTAGTATAATATTTTCACTGCTTTCACCCCCCTCCCCCCTCCTTCTACAGTCATTAGCCGGAGGTTATCACAAATACCTATCACTTTTGTTCTTCTTTTCATTGTCATCAAAATAATTCCGTACTAATATAACCGCCAATAATATTTAAAGAGTCATCTAAATGCTATGTAAGAGGCGATTATGAGCACTGGAGACAGTCATCCCCACCGACTCACCAGGTTGAAGTGCCCGTTTGGTAAACACCGTATTCTACTGCGAGAATAAGTTCGTAACTGCCTGCTACACATACTCGTCCGACAGCAGTCGCCCTCCCTTCAAAGCCATTTTTAAGGGAGTGCAGCCGTGTCACTTGGGACGGAAATATAGACAGGGTGCTCGAGCGTCTCCCACTCGAGTTGATCAAATTTCTGCGTTGCATTTGCGACATCGGGAAGTACTTCATCCTGAAGCAGCAATACTCGTTGACGCAGTTTTCCTGAACGTTTCGCCTTAATCGCGCGCCGTAATTTCTCCAGCGTTGCGCAATACCGTTTCCCAGTGATGAAGACACTAGATTCATTGAAATCAGTGAGCAATGGGCCCTGGTAATCAGAATTACCTTTCCAGCGCACCATTCTACAACGGTTGTTTTCGACAGACCTGCTGCCCTGTACACATTCTTCATTCTCCCATGAATGTCTACCGATGTTTCTCCTTCGGCAGCCAAAAAAGTATAATAGCACGTTGGTCCTGTTTGGGTGCATTTGGTAATAACGTCGTCGTAGTTCACGTTTTCACATTTACCGCACGCACGCCGGAAAGGCGCGAATGCCACGCGAATTCCTTGCCAGCATCTCGGTCCTTATCCACCCGTATCGGAGTCGGACTACGTTGCATATACGCTGCAGCAACTCTTTCAAAAGGAAGTTTTTTGATCGCCCCTTATATTTATTTTTTCCAGGAGGCCAATACTGTATGTGCTAAAAGTAGCAGCGATACGTATTCTCCTCTGGCTATATGCATATTCTAAACAGATCTTTCATTGCCAATTCGGTGCCTAAGTTAAACCTCTGCAGTACGAAAGCGCATTTTGACCTTCACCCATGTGCGTGTCTATTGTGACTGTCCACTTGTCTCCATTGTTTTAATTGGATGCTGCAAATCATTCGCCTGGCACTATTAAATCGCGCGTGATTCGCCGTAATTCTGAGCGTCTTATCCCGGCTTTCATTGTAATAGCCTTACTTGTACGTCTCAGAACTCCCGTTTAGAATTATTTCTACGATTGTTAAAAGTAGATTAAAAATTTCTGCTTGAATACTTTTAGTCGCTGAAATGGAACAGATTATCCTTCTGTTTTTTTGTTTGTTTGTTTTTTCTTACGTAACATTTGAATCGACGTTTCACTGGTGTTAGATGGCAAACTGACAGAATGAGAGTACCAATCTTTATCAGCTTGTGAAGTTTTTTGGCATTGTCACGATAATTCTTTTCGGCGAATACGGTGCTACTTCTACTTCTTAGACTTTTGGTACCACACTAACTTCATGTCTTCTGAATGTGAGTAAGATTAATGTGGCTCCGAATTTATCTCATCGACAGCTTCCATTTTTTTTTACCTCAGTTCTTTCGTTGCGCTATCATGTTGAATCAACCATACCAACTCCATGTGTCTACGACGCTATTCGACAGTCTCCTGCCCACGTACGGCGAGTAATGTGGTATTTACGTCGGTCTCCTTCTTTCCTCCGCCTTTAACAACGATGTATAACCGAGTTACGCTTCTTACAGTAACGCCTATCCGTATCACTCTCCATGAATTGCTTTTATTCTTGTGTGCAGCGTCTTCCTCATGCTTGTGTTCTGCCAACGTCCTTCCACTTTTGTTGATGTGGACGTCACGGCGCATCGTCAGACGTTTTGTTACAGAAACAGTCGATACGGTTCACTGTGAAAAGTAAAAGTGGTTGTCTGCATAGGAGGTGCTATCCAAAATTTTGGGGACTGGAGCTGCCATCTGTTGAAAACCTTACCTTTGGACTAATGGTCACCATCACCCTCGAAGTAGTTGCCATCCGTACGTACACACCGGTCCCAGCGCTTCTGCCACTGGTCAAACGTTTTCTGGAAGTCCTGTTCTTTGAGGGTGTTTATCACCGCCAGCGATGCTTCTTGAATCCTCTCTAGAGTGTCGAACCGACGGCCTTTCAACTTGAGTTTCAGTTTTGGGAACAGCGCGAAGGCCCAAGGTGCCAAATCTGGCGAGTACGGTGGGTGGAGTACAACCGCCATGTTGTTTTTGGCCAAAAAAAGTCCTGGTGAGCAAGGACGTGTGACAGGACGCGTTGTCGTGATGCAGCAGCCAGTTCCCTTAACGCCAAAGTTCGGGCCGTCTTCGCCCCACGTTTTCACGGAGCCGTCGCAGAAATTCACAGTAGTACTCGGAATTCACTGTTTGGTTGGGTGGGACGAATTCTTTGTGCACAATTCTCTTGGTATCAAAGAAAACGATGATCATGCTCTTCTATTTGCTCTTCACCTGTCTCGCTTTTTTGGGTCTTCCGCTGGGACGATTGTTGCTTTGTCTCTGGGTCATAACCGTAAATCCAGCTCTCGTCGCCGATGATAACCCCGTGACAAGAAGGTTGGATCATCAGATGCGGTCTGACGAAGGTCCGCGGATCCATCGTAAAACACACCAAACACAGAGTATTACGGAAATCACTGTGGACACGCAACACGTCCTCCCAGCTGAATGCCACTTCGCACACTGACTCATCAGATATGCAGCTTTCGCCACCTAGCGGTGCAAAGATCTACTACTCCTACTTTCCAGATGGCAGCACCAGTCCCGAAAATTTTGGAATCCACCTCGTACGGCATTTTGTGTTCTACGTTATGGAATGCGCAGAAATGATTGCATAATTGTGAAACATGTCGACCTCGTATTTGTTTGCTCGAGAGCGTATAACGTGTCGGACGTTGCACTTCAGTGCGGGAGGAATAACAGCCACGCCACATCTCGCGGCGGATGCAGCTGCGTTGTAGGCTGTTGAACTGTGCTTCGCCGGCCGCGCTCAGTCCGGAACCGCGGGACAGCTACGGTCGCAGGTTCGAATCCTGCCTCGGGCATGGATGTGTGCGATGTCCTTAGGTTAGTTAGGTTTAATTAGTTCTAAGTTCTAGGCGACTGATGACCTCAGAAGTTAAGTCGCATAGTGCTCAGAGCCATTTGAACCATTTGAACTGTGGTTCGTGTGTCCCGCCGACGCAGCTCACTGCAAGGACACCCCTCAACTCCTTGCTGACTCTCGCATTACCACTTCGGTCTGCTGGCTGCACTGCCAAGCGTGCTATGCAAAACACACCGAGCCCTTCCACGACACAGACTTCAGCAGCGGCGTCGATATAGTATACGTGATACCGAAACACTGAGCGACTGGTAGTGTGCAGACCTTTACGTGGGAAATAGCTAAAATCATAGCTTGTAAAATTTAGAGGTTTTGGAGTGCCATCTGATCGCTTAGTACACATTATAAGTTGCATACTCCATCATCAGAATATCCGAACATATGTATGGAACTCCAATCGACTTATTGTATGCAGTTATTAAATTATTATTACGCTGTGGTCTTCCTCTTAAGTAGCTCCTGATCTCCCTTAGCACTAGGAAAAGATACTCTATACGGATGAACATTACCGCTTGGTCTGAACTGCTTTTTCAACACACGACCTCGTGGGAAATTGAAGTGTTTAGAGGATTAGTCGCTTTCGGACTGTGGAGGCTCTCTCATGTAATTACTATACTTCTTTTGAATCATCAGTCTTCTGACTGGTTTGATGTGACCCGCCACGAATTCCTCTCCTATGCCATACTCTTCATCTTAGAGTAGCCCTTGCAACCTACGTCTTCAGTTCTTTGCTGGTTGTATTCCTCCACAGTTTTTGCCCTCTACAGGTCCCTCTAATGCCATGGAAGTCAGTCCCTCATGTCTTAATAAATGTTCTGTCATCCTGTCCCTTCTTCTTTCCAGTGTTCTCCACATATTCCTTTCCTCTCCAATTCTGGGAAAAACCTTCTCATTCCTTACCTTATCAGTCCACCTAATTTTCAACATTCGTCTGTAGCACCGCATCTCAAATGCTTCGATTATCTTCTTTTCCAGTTTTCCCACGGTCAATATTTTACTGCCATATAATGCTGTGCTCCAAACGTATATTCTCAGAAATTTCTTCCTCAAATGCCCCTTTTGCCAGTGCTAGTCTGCTTTTGATGTCCTCCTTGCTCCGTCCATCATTGGTTATTTTGCTGCCCAGGTTGTAAAATTCCTTAACGACATCTACTTTACTGTACTAATATACTATGAACAGGAAACTGTTCCTATGGTTGAGGAAGCCTACAATCCTCCTCGATGACATCTTGACCTCGGCCGCTCGCGACGAGCTGCCCGCCGAAACTGGAGAACTCACTACACTCATTTTACACTTATCCTTTGCCTTGTCTTATTTGCAGAGATAATCGATATCTTCCATGCGGTAGGTGACAATCTTGTGTCTACAAGACTCAGAAACATTTCGAATGAAAATCTGACTACGAACAGTGACGATTTTACTGTATTGTGCGTTGTAACGCACCCCGAAAGAATTCATTCCGTTTCTTCCTTACTAACGTACAGAAATCTAATTTTCAATGTTGCAGTGACAATAGTTTACAGTTACATTCTTGGTAGCTCCATCAGTTTCAAAAATCGGAGTATGCATGAAGCAGTACGAAGTGAAGTGCTGTTTATTTCACATGGTAAATTAATCCAGTGCTAAAGATCGTTATCGGCCACCGTCTTGCAGTTTAAATCCTCCGCTATATCCGGCCGGCGTGGCCGAGTGGTTCTAGGCGCTACAGTCTGGAACCGCGCGACCGCTACGGTCGCAAGTTCGAATCCTGCCTCGAGCATGGATGTGTGTGATGCCCTTAGTTAGGTTTAAGTAGTTCTAAGTTCTAGGGGACTGATGAACTCAGAAGTTAAGTCCCATAGTGCTCAGAGCCATTTGAACCTCCGCTATGTCTATTAAAAATATATTTTCCCTTTCATCTGATTATTCATTATACAGCGTTCAAAACTTCTAAAACATGAATAACCGCACATTTAACAATGCTGCTACGGTTACATACTTGCTAAAGGGTCCTTCACAGGGAGGAACTGACTGACCAATTTCGTCGATCCAGCTGGTTGTGATTTCTTTATCTTCCGTTCATTAAGGTTATGTTACACGAGACACCGTTTGGTATTACGCAGGCACCCAAACAGGGGTTTGCCTTGGCTGTTTTGAAGCACACACAGCCAAAGAAAGCCGAGAGAAAGCTGTGGACAAAGAAATGACTAATGCAGAGGAAGATATTCACTCATGCTCTGTTACTTGAAGAAGACATGCAGTTTGTGCAGTTCATGTACAGCCCCAAAACTTTCTAAAATTATTTTTTTGTATGTCTATAAATTACAGTTTTCAGATACGCCTTATGCACTATGCACTGCCTCATTGTTTGTCACAAATTCTGCTATGATACACAGAGTACGAATATCTATTGAGTGAGCAGCCAGATGCAAAAACGTAATTTTTTCGCCAGCATATATTGCCTCCTCGTCACGTGACTTTTAGGTAGTTACTTTTGCAAACTAATGGTTCCTTCTTTCGTTTCGATTCTCATCCGTAACAGCTGCCGTTTTCACCATTTCCGATACTAATATATAAACGTGTAAAAACAGAGCGAATGTGTGCAATATTGAAGTTGCAGTTTTTGTTCAAAATGTAAACAACGCCGTCATAAGTCACGTGACGCAGTATGCTTAGCTCACGCCAAAGATAATCCTATTCTATGATTACTTGCGGAAAATATAGTACAAGAAACACAAAATAGCTGCCAGACTGCTGGAATTAATGTATGTTTTTTTCTTGACACTGTAAACTAATACCAGTCTGTTCCTCTCATAAAAACGCCATGCCGTCACTCAATGAAGCGAGGCGACACGCGAGAACTGATTGCTTGTAGGACGGCGGAGCCGAGTGCCGCCGAGTGTGGCCGACGATGCACGAATGACCCGCTGGCAGGGGGCACACAGTAGGTCAGGGGTGGCCAGTTATTTCTGTCCGTCGCGCTGCAAATAGAAGGCCGGCGGCTGGCCAAGCGAAAAGAGACGCCGCCCCCAGTGGGCGTCTGACTGTCGGTAGAAACTTCCGCAGGCGTTTCAGGAACTCACGATCGCGCCCCATACAATAAAGAGAGCAAATTTATCCTCTGTTTCACTTTTGTATGCTCATTCATTATTTTCCATCGCTGTAATTTATTTATGGGCTCATAATATGCCTCCACTATTCTTTCTTGTTTACATATGGTAATTTTTTTTATTTAGATGTATCCTAGTAGTTATGGCCAATTAACACAGGTTTCCGCACGTGGCTTCGTAGTTCATTTGGTTCATCTCTCTTATCTGCCACAACACTAAGTGATTGTGATAAGTTGCTTCCTAGATACCTTGTCAAGCCGTAGATACTAATTCAGCTTCGGAGAAGACGAAGACATTCCATTGCAATTAACAACAAGGTGTGTAAATCTACCTCCTTTCTCGTATTTCCTTCACCACAAATCATTTGTACGTCCCCTACAATAATACATACAACTTTCCTAATAAAATTTATAAGTTCATAAAAAGGATTTTTTTGTGAACAGAACATCAACTTTTTGGAGGGATCCGATATCAATTTATTCTTCTTCTGCAACATAGTACCAATAATCTTCAATTATTTCGAACTTTAACCAGTAAATACGGAACTATGCGTATCACAATTACTTGTCATGCAAGAGATAACTCAAGAGAATCCTGAAAACGAATTCGTTTTGATCTTGAACTGAGAACGGTAAAAGCGTCCGCTTTTGTAGAGGGAAGCAAAGGCTAGAAATAAAGAAAACTAATTATAATATGGTTACTTTCACGCGTACTGTGGTAGAGTGATATTATCGGAAAGTTATTTAGACCATGGCAGAGAGGGTCACATCTTTTAAGGGCACTGTGTAATTTCCCAATTCGTGCCACTATTTTGCAGTCAGGACTTGTTAAACTGGTGATTCAGTATTATTCACACCTGCCGGTACCTGTCGTCTTTGACAATGAAATTATTACATTCATCTTGAAGTATGAGAGTATTTTTTGCCTGTCAGATATATCTTGCAAACCAGGTGGAATAATTTTGGTATACCTGGCTGTCCCAAGAATCTCAATAACACTGGGGCAATGTCGTCTGTTCCATGGGTCTTGTTTCCTCTTAGGCTTTTCAGTACTCTGTCAAATTATTCTCGCCGTATCATATCTCCAATCTCATCTTCACTTACTTCTTCTTCTGTTTTTGTAACATTTTCTTCAAGTATATGGAGTCTCTATGTATTATTTCCACCTTTTAGCTTTCGTTTTTTTGTTTAGTACTGGCTAGCCATCTCAGCTCTTGAGATATTTATACAACTGCTTGTCTTTCCTAGAAAGGCCTCTTTAATTTTGCAATAGGCAGCATTTATCATTCCCCCACTTATGCATGTTCCCACAGCCGTGCATTTGCCCTCCTGCCATGCCTGATTAGCCATTTTGCTCTTTGACACTCTCATTTTTTAGACGTAGTGCAGATGTAGATGTAAATCTACATAGTGCTTATATCACGCGATAGTGGCTACATTTGACTGCGGCTTGTAACCGCTATCAGACTAATGGTACTTGGAGTAACAATGGTTTCTCTGAATATGGAAGCTTGGTGTTTGGTGACGTTAATTGTATCTTGCACGGTACTGAATTTTATTCCCGTGACGATTGTGTGTAAGGCACGTTCGGCCGAGGCAAACTTTGACATGAACTTGTAACATCTTTTCGCCTGTTAGCGCTTCACCATCCTCGTATCGTTCGAAGGACTCTAACCTAAAACACACGCGAACGATTTACGGGTATCGCTATTTTCGTGATATCCGTTCCTACATGCTAAGCTCATCACAGTCCGTCGTTTGCCAAAGTCCCTTAATCGGCAACGTTTCCCATTTTCTGTACGTAAAGGTCCAGATGCGGGGTCACCGCAAAACAAATATTAAAATATGTCTTTCAATAACATAATACAAAATTTAAATTATATTGAAGCCTTTCCAATATTTCCTCATGAATTCAAAGAATGATAGTCGACTTGTTTAGAAATGTTGATATAGAGTGAAGTTTTCTAAACAGGCTGCGCCTTGAAATTCCGGTTAGTTCCATTTATAGCAGAGGATAGCGGGCGTGACTTCAACAGAGTACAACTTAAATGGGCTTCCAGAAGGCTTAAGTAGCTTGGCCTATGAAAGTCGTACCAATAGCCACACGATTGTGACGTTCCGCAGCTTACAACGAATAGGAATCGGCGGTGTGACTGAACAATTCCTGTGTATGTACCGTTGTATTAGGCTTTGATGTGTCATTAATCGATGTTTGATATTACTGTATTGATACAGTTAAAAGTGTAGTTTTAATTCCCTGAATATTCAATGTAGTAAAAACGTGAGAAGTTCGTAAATGTGTCGCTAGAGTGCTCTAGCATACAGTAACATCAGTTCAGCATCAGTTCACCTACAGCGAGGGTGTCAAGAGGGATTAGATGAAATAAGGACGCGAAACATTTCTTTACATGCTGTTATTAGCATCTTCCTCGCTTTCTAAACGGTTTGGTTGATAAATTGCGTTATTTGCAAGTTTGCTTTTCTTACTTAACACGTATCTTGACGATATAGAACAGCGTGCTAAATACTTAGGACTGTCAAAAACAGTTATTTTAAGCCATAAGTCAAGGGGACTCCTCGGCACTCGAGTAATTGACTATGTTGGTAACAGACACACAACCTTTCCTAGTATTGAAACTTAAAGCGTCACCTCTGCCAAGAAGTGTACATTCTGGTGCCACGGCAGCGGTAATAATGTTATTGCTGATCTGTGTGTATTATCATCATCATTACTACCATTTCCACGGCCGGAAAAACATTTGGTTTACACTAATCGCTCAGTTTACAAAGGAGTGTCTTTCAGCTATACTTTTGCCTGACTGAGAGATACAATGTATCTTTAACTGAATTTCGCTTCTGTACACAATAACATAATTGAAGTAGAGTAAGCAGCTACAACAGTGGAGAGTACTATGCAGTAATCGATTGTTAAGAGTCTTCTGTCAGCAGTTCAGTTTACTTCGTCAGTGACGCTAGGCGTTTCTCTTTGCGGTGTGCAAAATGACTTTCTCGACAGAAGAAAGAATTGAAATTGTGGAAGCATATGTGAAAACAGGTTAAGGGAACTCGCGAAAGTTTCGGGGTCAAGTATTCGGATAAAGAACTACCAGCAAAGAGAGCAATACAGAGTCTGCAAAGTTGGCACACCTACGGATCTCTGGAACACGCAAAACGACAAAGGATTCCTTCAGTTCACACCCTAGAAGTTATTGCAGATATTCGCCGAAGAATTATTCAGAGAGCAAAGAAACCTACACGTAAATTAGCCCGACAGGTGCATCTAAGTATTAGAAATTGCCAGTGGACATTGGAAAGTCTTAAGCCGTAGTGTGTGACGGTTGTGCAGCAATAACGGGAGGATGAGAGTCAGAAACGTGCAGATTATTGCACGTAACTTTTGAATTACAGCAACAGAGGTTTGTTAGAATTTTCCATTACATCATGAGTGATGAAGCATGGTTTCACCTTTCTGGGCATGTGAATTCACAGAACACGAGGTACTGGGCAACGGCAAACCCAACACTATGTGACAGCAACCACTCCATGATAAAAAAATTTATGTTTAGTGCGGTGTCACAAGAATGCGCATCATTAGACCGGTATTTTTTGACACAACCGTCAGCACAGATGCCTATAATGAAAATTTTGATACATTTTGTGCGAAACTCACTGAATATGAAAGACAATATTGCTTCTTCCAGCAAGATGAGGCAACATATCACACGTGTTAGGTACCCTGGAATGAGTCCATGATGTCTTCACTGAGAAACGAACCACGTTTGCCGGATCTAACAACATGTAATTTTTGCTTTGGGGATACTTAAAGAACAATGTGTATGAAACAAATCCACGCATAGTACAGGAACCGAAAAAACATCAGCCGTAAGTGGTTGCCATAGATATTAGAACTTTGATACTGCAGGGGTTACTTTCAGTGTTTTCTATAAATGCGTTTTTCATTGTAAATAACTGGTTAGTCCGTTTCAGCTCTTCGATGCTGTAATTTCCCTGCATTTCCTTTATGATTACACGGATACTTTTATCCGCGCCACCTGTATTTATTTTATCAGGACTTGGCTTTAGGATTCTTATGCCACCTCCATGAGATATCTTAAACAGTACGTGGCCAAATAAAATTTTGCGCACTATTAGGACGTGTTTTCCTATTTAATATTGTAATGTATTTTTTCGCAGTTATTATAATTATCATCCAAAGATGTAGCATGCGCCAGTGCTTGCTCCACGACGTAGTAATTACTTTTATGCCGCAGAGCAAGAGACGTGACCGTTCAGCAGTAAGACTTGCAGTTGTATCAGTATTGTTTGGTGGGCGCAGCGGTTGAAAGCTGAGCGGCATGCCGTCCGTGTATGGCCTCCCTGGGATTACTGCGAAACCCTTGCACTGCCGGCGGCCTGGTGTCTGATGACAGGGGGGCTGCTCGCAAAATAGTGCTTACGTAATGCTCTCTTCGGGGCTGCCTATAGTCGGGAATTGTTTTGTCCGTCTAATCACAGTCTGGTGTCTCCTATCAACGTTTCCCTTCGTTTCACATCGATGTGATGTACGAAACAGCGGGTTCATATGTTTATGGACTGCGTAGCTTCACAAATAATTGCAAAACAGATGAAACACGTACCTAGAAAATAGGAGGTAAAATCAGCTATAGTGGGGAGATAACTATGTTTAAGTTTTCTACAGAGTGTCTCAGGAGGAACGGTCAATATTCATGGATGTGCGGGAATGATCACTCGAAGCAAAAAAAGTCTGCCAAACACGGTCCTTAAAATCCATATCTTAAGAGCTCACAGTAGCGAAGATGAACAACTGTTCATGGCTCTTAATGTATGCACTTTAGAACCCATGTTTGCTGCGCCGCTTTTTCTCTTGTTTTAGTCCAGACTATCACATCACAAAATATGGAAAGCAAAGAGCTGGCAGTAGTGGAGCTTTGTTTTACAGTACCAAAGATGAAGAAGTGCTCGTAGTTCTTAATCCTCCGGCCGCGCCGTTGTGTTTTAGACAAAACTTGAACCTTGTTTTAACTGCCCACCGTTTCCGGTCAGCTACTCATTGCGACAACAGTCTTCTTTCTGCCTGCCGCTCCCCACCCCTTTGTTGCGGGTACGTACACAATTTCGTCAATACGCCCCTGACTGTTGTATGGAACGTAACGCGCGACAGGTGGAGGGTTAAGGTATGCATTTGGAAGCCAATGTTTACTAGACATTTTTGCTTCGAATGACCTTTTATGTCATATCCCTGGACAGTGACGATTCCTCCTGGGACACAATATCTTTTTGTGAGAACTCCCCCTTCTTTGCTTCTAGAAGTCGATAAATTTTATAACTAACTCTGAAACATCCTGGTAGATTAAAACTGTGTGCCCGACCGATACTCGAACTCGGGACCTTTGCCTACCGTCAGAACTATCCAAGCACGACTCACGACCCGTCCTCACAACTTCAATTCTGCCAGTGCCTCGTCTCTTACCTTTCAAACTTCACAGAAGCTCTTCTGCGGACCTTGCAGAACTAGCACACTCCTGGAAGAAAGGATACTGCGGAAACATGGCTTAGCCACAGCCTGGGGGATGTTTCCAGAATGAGATTTTCGCTCTCCAGCGGAGTGTGCGCTGATATGAAACTTCCCGGCAGATTAAAACTGTGTGCCAGACCGAGACTCGAACTCGGGACCTTTGCTTTTCGCGTTCATGTGAGGACGGGTCATGAATCGTGCTTGGGTAGCTCAGACGGTAGAGCACTTGCCCGCGAAAGGCAAAGGTCCCGAGTTCGAGTCTCGGTCCGGCACAAGTTTTAATCTGCCAGGAAGTTTCACAGTTAGTTATAAAATTTATCGGCTTCGGCCATCCGTGCACGCCTCCCGGACCGGACCGTACCAAACTTCCGTGTGTCACACTGTTTACATCCTTGTAGCATAGTCCCCCACTTTCACAGCTGATGCTCGCAGCATTACTCTGGATTCCCGCACCTGTGACAATGAGACCACGAGAAATCGTGACCAATGAAGCTTCGTTTTTTGCCCGCCTTTGCACGTGATATTTACTGACGATAGACAACCGTTCGGTATTATTTCAAGATACATTCGTTGAGTGCGAAGATCTTGGCGTCGGTTTTATTAGGTGACGTATGTAAATTCGTGCCGGACTGGCACTCGAACCCGGATTTATACCTTAATTTATCTCGAACTAATTACGCGCCATGACGAGCAAAAGACGGTAAGACCACTGGTGCCGATTCCTCATAGTCTCGTTCTCATTAGTGCGGTAATCCAGACTAATGCTGCGAGCATCAAATCATGAATGTAGGGGACTGAGGTACAAGAATGTAGACAGTGTGACGTACAGAAGATTGGGTCGGTCCGGGAGGCGTGTTCGGATAGCCGAAGTGGTTAAGTCAAACGCTCGCTATAGGCGGGAAATTCGGGTTCGGTCCCGGTCCGGCACAAATTTTCATATGTCACTGCTGTCTACTCTACCTAACTCAGTCGATGTTGAAACATTCGCTCTCAGCGACATCATTTCGAACTAATAATTTCTTTAGTTTGAATAGAAGGTTATAGTTCACACACATGGAGATGACATGAACTGCTGCTTATTCTAATAGATTAATACTACGCTTTGCCATGCGTAGTCCCAAGGTCTCCTAAGCGTATCTCACTTAGCTACTGAAAGTGCAGCAGTGTTCTATCATTTGTAGCAGAAGTTAATTCCGCGAATGTTTAGCGTGTTCCAACAACGAGGTTGGTACAGATAAAGGACATTAGGGAAGTTCTGCAACACAAAATTTTCTTTTTTAGTTTTTCAAACTACGCCTTCTGCACTTAGTGCACTTTTCCGTCCTTTAAAAGCTGCTCGTCAAACCACTGTTTTCAACAAACATGTTCTAACAACTGCGCATGTGCATTACTCCATGTCTGCAGAACTAGAAAATATAACAGAGAATCGCCGTCCTAGAGACGTCGCTAGAGGAAGCAAGTGAAACTAGAGAATGTACAGAGGATGTTCAACATTCCAGCAGCTTACTGCAGGGTAATCACCTGTACAGGTTTTTGCTCCATGCTGCAGCTTTGCCTTTGTGAAAGAACCAACTCATAGTAATGTGAACTAGATGAGCGGACAAGTCCAAGGATGCACTCTCATCTATTTTCTACGGCAGTATTAATAGCGAAGCTATATTTTCTTCAGTGAGCGACAAAGAAGATCGCTCTTTGTGGACAGGCCCTTGAGGTTTAACGTGTCCAAATTGGACTCTCTGAACCTTTACAAAATGGTAGACAGTTTTCTTGAAGTACCGGTGGCTTGCCAAATCTCGAGGAAAACAAGTCGTGATGGCTGTTTCCTCCGCTTCGAAATCTTCATGCTAAACGACGAAGAGCTGCAATAAAACTGAGGCTCCTGTCGATTGTGTGTAGGTCCAGACATGCACATGCATTTATTTAGCTTCAAACCACATTCATGTGAATGATGAATTAATTTCATTCGTTGCCAGATCTGTATTTCATGATATTGCTTTCTATTTTCCTTTTATAATAACTGTTCTCTTTCTTTCATTGTTCGTTTCACCGCCGGGGAATCTGCAGCCCTACAGTTATGCAAGAAATGCAAATAGACCCCCCTTTTTTATCCAGAACTTTCTTCGTTTCTCGCTTTGCTTCTGACTTCACTGTCGTTGAGTATGTAGCTGACAATATGTTTGCGATGCACAAATAAATTAAGCACTGTCAAACTGAAGGTTGATTTGGACGTTGCCGTGCCTTTACTAGATCTTGTTCATTCCAAGTGGTGTGACGTTTATCTTCTAACACATTTCAATCCAGTCAGCTAAGGAAGAAGCCTGTAGCGTGACAGCAGACTACGAATTAAGTTGTCTTGTTAATTGGCCAGAAAAGCTCTTCTTGGGTGCTATCGTATTGTATGTAGCCCGAAACCTTATTCTGCTGATACCAATGTATCATCTTAATACTGAAAATAAAACATTCATTGGGCATTAGTTTAGTTTGAACACCACTGTACTCGTTAGTCCTGCTCTTCATGAAATCCAGATCACAGAGCTTCGTCACATTTTCTCGTCCACAGCTTGATTTCCGTGGCATAAAATTTCGGAATTCACTTAGTTTAGTTTGCTGAGCTGTGTGTATTATCCAAGAGTACAGCTGAGTGAAACGCGCCCTTTGCATGCGCGACAGGCTTAAAGTAACCAGCTATTTTCTAGCGTGATTGAACGAACAGCTGTGTCATGCACGTTCGTGGCTCTGGTAGCACGTTGCCAAATACATTGTATCACCTTTGAGTTCATTTCATTCTGTATGAATTAATTTCTTCTCTGTACTGAATTTCTTCTGAGTTGGCCTGAACCCCGAAAACGACTAAAATTACTTCTGTGTTTTTGCATATTAAAAAGTACCAGAGAACTTCTTTTTTAAAAAATTGTGATTGTATTTACTCTGTTGCTCAGTCCTAAGAATTTTTAGTTTTTTTAGGTAGGCCGATTGATTTGTGTTTCCAGGCAGTAAGTCTTCACGTAATTTTGGATTGTTACATTTTAGCTTTGAAGTGAAATATTAGTTCAGTATTAACGTGATATGGATAGTCAGTGAACGAAATGTGCTGACATTAGAATTGATGACACGTCCAGTGATCGGAAATACCCTCCTATGACCCCAGTGTTATCAGAAGAGCACTGAAGGAACCGTAGATGACTAACATAACGTAATATAAGCAGTCAGAACGATTGATTTACACCTATTGATTTGTGTTATAGTATTTTTATTTATTTATTTATTTTTTGCGAAGTCGATCAAACAGGGAAACAGCTTTGGCGGACTTTTCTCATATAGAAACCAGAGTTGTCTGCCAGTATTAATTTTGCTTTGCCGTTGAACTCTAGTAAGAGAAAAACGTTCGTCTAATTTTCCGCATTGCTTGGTTACTACGCTACAAGCGCCACATGCGCACAGCCCAGCGCCGTGATAAGGCAAGTCCCCTTTGCACAGCGATTAACGCCTTGCAGAGGCAGAGACAGCATTTGCAGAAATACTTCGTAACGCCGACTCCTCTACAACTTCACTGCGCACCTGTGTGGGGGACTTTACGACATGACAGTAGTTCCGCTGCGTCTAGCTACCCAATTATTTCTACCTATATGCTCCATCACGGATATGTATTAGGAATCGTAAAATGTACGCATTTGATCGACTTGAGTACTGCACTTCTGGTGGAACTTATCCGACGGGATTCGTTGGCGAAATAAGACACCAAAACCACGGTGTTTTGCCGAGCTACTGCTTCCATTTTATGCAAATGTTTCGATGACCGACTTAGTCTTCTTCAGATGCTGCGAATATTGCTGTTACGTGTACACGCAGCCTCGACTCCAACCTCTGTCTGAACTCGCAACAGTCTGGTTGGAGTCCAGGCCGCGAGCACGCGTAAGAGTATCTGAAGAAGACGGCTGAGTAATTCGTCGAAACATTGTGCATAAAATGGAAACAATAACCCAACAGAACATCCGGAAGCCCGCTATTAACCAAAACATTTGGTCACGTACCTGTAGCCGACGTCAGCGTTGAACCCTTCTGTGAAGGCGGTTATTATCAGGCGTGGCTAAGATGAAAACTCGAACCAAGTTCTTCCCCCCACCCCCCTTACTGTGAATATTTTATGAAATGTAGATATTTCACTGCGCTCATCGATACCCTTATGCGCCCAGACGCGAATCGAATTAGGTCGCTTTTCTAAACACATTTATTGAAGAGAAACACTTCAGTACAAAGGATAACTGCCAATGTCGCTTTTCTAAACGCATTTATTAAAGACTAACACTTCAACACAAAGCGCGAATGATAATTGCCAATGTACGCGACTGGAGAAATCCTTTAGAACAAGGCGTTTGAACCCCGCAGTTTCTTCTAACAGTGCCATAATTTCTTTTGTAAATGTAGACCATAAAAATGAATTGCTTGAAGCCACGAAGGTTTTCTCTTCTTATTCTGAAGTAGTGTTCGACATTCATCTTGGTTCAAAATAGTATGAAGCGATAGAATGAATGATAGAACACTCTGTTGTTATGATGGTGCGAAATCATTTCTGACTTCGTTCATGTCGCTGAAATGGTGTTAGGTGGTAGGAGACATAAAAATTTTCACATTCTTCCATTCTGGGATTAATTTTCGGCTGCTCTACCCAAAAAAACGGTATTAATGCAATACTCACTGTCATAAATCATTAGTACTTTTCTTCGGAGGGTAGGGAGGTTCCGCGTTCTCTGAAGTTCAAATTAATCGCTAGAACTGTAACGCTGTTGGTTGTAGTTCGTCGTTTAGGTCGGCCCATTGTGCAGCCCCGGGGTTATCTTTCGCAAGCGCTTCGCTGACTCGTCCTCGCCCCTGCTCAGTGGAAGTGGTTTGCCTGCAAGAACCTGCCACCGGTCCCTTTCAAGAACAAGGGAAGGGGTGCTGGTTAAATTTTCACTGCATCCTCCAAGTGTACCATCGTACCCATCGTGTCAGTGCCCCCCCCCCCCCACCCTTCCCCTACAGCTCTGCGAGTACATTCTATTGCTGCCATGTTCTCTCAATAAGGCATTTCTTTTTCACATTATGTTTCCTAACAGATTAGGATCTTTCTTATTAATAGAAGTATTACCCTCAATAGTCGATGTTATTTATTGTAAATGATATTATTGTTGTTGTGGTCTTAAGTCCAATGACTGGTTTGATGGAGCTGTATGCTACTCTATCCTGTGCAAGACTTTTCATCTCGAAGTAACTACAGCAACCTACATTCTTCTGCTTACTGTATTCATCTTTTCCTCTCCGTGTACGATTTTTACCCTCTACACTTCCCTCTAGTACTAAATCGGTGATCCATTCATGTCTCAGAATGTGTCCTACCAACCGATCCCTTCTACTAGTTAGATTGTGCCACAAATTTCTTTTCTCCCCAATTCTATTCAGTACCTCCTCATTAGTTACGCGATTACCCATCTAATCTTCAGCAGTCTTCTGTACCACCACATTTCAAAAGCTTCTATTCTCTTTTTGTCTAAACTGCTTATCGTCCATGTTTCACTTCCATGCAAGGCTACACTCCATACAAATGCTGTCAGAAAAGACTTCCTGACACGTAAATCTAACCTCGATTGAGGTATTTACCGTGTATGCAACTAAATGAAGGCAGTTTGTTTCTTGCCATACGCGTTTCGCTTCTTTTATTTGGGAAGCATCATCACTGGCCTGAAATACGTGTTTCTTTTTACACATACAATAAAAGTATTATGTGATAGATATAATATGCTGCTGTATTACGTTTTGTCGTGTTTTTCTCTTGCTTTTTATGTTACAAGCAACTTTTGTAGCACAAGTTCCGTATTGTGAATCTATCGTTCGGTGTTAGTTAACGATTTCCAGCGCTGTTAACACATGTCTGTGGTCCTGGAGATCTCCAGTGTTTGAAGTTATAAGTTGATGACTCTAGGACTCTACATGCCGATCCGATTTCCCCACACGGTGACGTATTACACGGTCCAGTTACATTAACGTGACCATCGCCTATATTGAAGTCAACGTGTAGTAACCACTCACAGCGGTAGGTGGCAGCACTAGCATAGGGCCTATATAAAGCTTATCTGGGAGACGGGGAGAAAGGTGCAGTCGTTGTCGTAATGTGGAAACGGAGCGTTTTATCTGACATCCAAAAGGGCATGGTCTTTGGCTTTCGGGCCAAGGGTGGGAGCATTTCCGAAACGAGTGTGTTTGTAAACTGTTTGCGTGCCGCTTTGGCAAAAGTATATCGCGGATGGCAAAGTGGCGCTATCCAAAACGGGCGCCGAGGCAACTGTTCTGCACCATGGACCATAGAGGACAGGGGAGATGTATACGAGCGAACAGACGTGCAAGTGCTGAGCAACTGACCGCCCAGCTCAACCAATGGGCTACCAGCGGTGTCTCCTCAACGACCGTTCAGCGAACGTTGCTGCGTATAGGCCTCCCCAGCAGGCGCGTAATCCGTGCTAACTGCTCTTCGCTCTTCAGCGGGAACGGAGGCTGAAATTTACACGCCAGTACCGCAACTGGACGTCCATTGACCGGCGACGGGTGGGCTTTTCGGATGAATCAAATTTTATGATCCATCGGACAGATGGCAGACACTCTGCAGCAATGGTCGGAAGGGTCCAAGCCAGAGGAAGGAGCGTTGTGGTCTGGGGGAGCGTTTTGGTGGCATTCCCTGGGTGACCTCGTTATTCTGGAAGGCTCGGTGGATCAGCATAAGTATGCCATCTATTCCCGGGGACCATGTGTGTGTTCTTCCTCAGCACGATGGCATCTACCAGCAGGACGATGCCATGGGTCACACAGTTCGCAGTGTACATGCGGGGTTCGAAGAGAACCAAAATGAGTTTACTGTAGTACCCTGGCCACCAAACTCTCGGATTTAAATCCAGTCGAGCGTCTGATCACGCTGTTCCGGCTATGGATGCTCAACCGAGTGATCTAGCGGAGCTGGCCACGTCACTGGAGTTGGCATTTTTCCACATCTCTCTCGGTACCTCCGAGTACCTCATTGACGCTTTCTGCGCGTTTCGCAGCGGTTCGCGTTGCAAAAGGTGGCTAAAAGTCCTATAACAGGTGGTCACATTAATGTGACTGCACAGTGTAGGTTGGTACAAAAGCTGACGTTAGCGCTAGATGAAGTCAGTATACAGGGTGTTACAAGAAGGTACGGCCAAACTTTCAGGAAACATTCCTCACACACAAAGAATATGTTATGTGGACATGTGTCCGGAAACGCTTACTTTCCATGTTAGAGCTCATTTTATTACTTCTCTTCAAATCACATTAATCATGGAATGGAAACACACAGCAACAGAACGTACCAGCGTGACTGCAAACACCTTGTTACAGGAAATGTTCAAAATGTCCTCCGTTAGCTAGGATACATGCATCCACCCTCCGTCGCATGGAATCCCTGATGCGCTGATGCAGCCCTGGAGAATGGCGTATTGTATCACAGCCGTCCACAATACGAGCACGAAGAGTCTCTACATTTGGTACTGGGGTTGCGTAGACAAGAGCTTTCAAATTCCCGCATAAATGAAAGTCAAGAGGGTTGAGGTCAGGAGAGCGTGGAGGCCATGGAATTGGTCCGCCTCTACCAATCCATCGGTCACCGAATCTGTTGTTGAGAAGCGTACGAACACTTCGACTGAAATGTGCAGGAGCTCCATCGTGCATGATCCACATGTTGTGTCGTACTTGTAAAGGCACATGTTCTAGCAGCACAGGTAGAGTATCCCGTGTGAAATCATGATAACATGCTCCATTGAGCGTAGGTGGAAGAACATGGGGCTCAATCAAGACATCACCAACAATGCCTGCCCAAACGTTCACAGAAAATCTGTGTTGATGACGTGATTGCACAATTCAGCATTACCTTCCTTCAATTGGGCCAACTGGCGGTGAATCGAGGAAGTACAGTACATACTGACGAAACTAAAATGAGCTCTAACATGGAAATTGAGCGTTTCCGGACACATGTTCACATAACATCTTTTCTTTATTTGTGTGTGAGGAATGTTTCCTGAAAGTTTGGCCGTACCTTTTTGTAACACCCTGTATAGGGAATATCTGGACCATCAGACCATTCATTCGAAATTTGTTAATAAACAATTACGCTCACGTTTCCAAGTCGATGTTTAGTATATGAATGGCCTGTCTTCGTAGCTGGGCAGTCAGCAGCTCTGATTGCTGTGTGGAGCACTCGCGTTCAACTCTCGGTACGGCCAGAGGTTTTTCCTTCATGCAGTTGAGGGGTGACTTGAGCGAGAAGTAGCAGCACAAAAGTCTGGGAATATGACAACTATTCGGACATCGCTATGTTAATCCCACGCCTCTCCCCACGGCATCCAAATGATGTCATTGATGGAGGATGACGCGGCGACTGGTTGGTGCGAGAACGCAGAGCTGGTCGGATATGAATGACAATGGACACAATACTTTAAGAGAATGGATTGCAACCGCGAAGCGGACAATTTATGACTCGTATTCTAACAGCGTTCTCAATTCTGGCAAAGTTTTTTTTATGAGGTGTTTCAAGATTCATTATATCTCACCAGCTGGCTTCGAGATGGCTAGAGGATCTGCATGTTGCTGGGGTAGCGGCAGTAGATAGCAAAGCATTTCTTTATAAGAACATATCTTCCTAACACGTAACGTGATATGAACGCCACATGAGTGATATCGGAGTAGTTGAATTGTTTTGGCTCAGTTCTGTACAGGAATTTCTATTTTGGATGATGGAGCGAAAGATTTAGGCGTTCATTTCCACCATGTGCCCTTCGGGAATGGAACGGTAGAGAGATCGTCTGAAAGTGGTTCTACGCACCCTGTGCTAAGCATTTAAGTGTGAATTGCAGTAATGTAGGCGTAAATATTATAATTTTTATTCTGTTAACAACTAGAGCAGGTCGAGCGATAGGTTACGACAAAAATTTGAATTGCTAGTAACACACATATTCGAAATGAATTTAATTCAGGCGCCAGCTGTATGAATGCATAACAGTTTTCGCTTGGTATAGCGATACTTGGCATCGGCATCTATGCGTGAGTTATGAGTACAGCATCGAAACGAAGTTCCTTAGCCAAGCGAAGGGAAACCATTGTCTCGCTCGTCAGTATTGCAGTGTCATTTTGCTGACTTCACCGTCTGCGTCGGGACGAAGAATTCAAGTGCACAAGGGATTCTTTGAATCAACTCGGTGCAATAACACGAAAACACCGGCACCGTAGTTTTCCTGCAAGCAGTTACTGCGAAGTATCCTTGAGGAATACTTGTGGCACAGTACGCAGTATTCTACTAGCTCGTTGGAACATGACTTATGCCGTGTGTCGTCACGTGATAACCAACGCTTCATACCAAGTTGCTGAGTAAAGGGCTCAGATAGAAATAGGTTTCCCAGTGTAGTATTCCTTTATAACAAATAATGGGTTGTTCGGTGGCAAAGTCGATGGCAGACTACAATCCACAGTTCAGGAATTCAGTCCTTAATCAATTCTGGGATCTTGTTTGTCACTTGCTGCATCTTCCTCCCTTTGGCAATAATTTGTTTATAGTAAAAATGCCAGGGCCACTTTAAAGATGTGTCTTCCTATAACTTGTTGGATAAGTCAGTTCACAAAGGTCGAAGCAAATCAAGGGCATACCACCTCGAGGCATAGTAAAGCACTACAGTGTTCAGACCTTCGGGCTGATGTTGTAGGTATATTGTGCAAGAATCCCTTCATTCCCAACGAATCGTTTGAATATTTGAAGATACGTAAGAATTTATTACTGCTTTAGGTGTCAGTAACCATCTGTTTCGGAGAGCAACCATTCTTTTACAGCATTTTGGTTTCCATATAGAGAATTTGTTCCATTCCATATTGATTCCTCTTTCATCAGAGTTTGGCGTTTGCAGCGGTTGCACTTAATGCAGTGACCGAAAGGAGTAGACATAGCTCGTTGTGTTCCCGTACTTTTTAACTGGATCATTACGACGCTGGCTGCAATCTATCGACAAAGGCAACAAAATAACAGTAACATGTTGCTACTAAAACATGTCGTGCCCTGTCTTCAAGCTGTGAGCCCAAGTTTCGACATCTCTTTGGTCATCCCTCTTGCATGACGTGGTAGTGCTAGTTTGAAAGCAGGTTCCTAACGAACCACTTCGGAGAAAGCAGACAATAATCCTCCGGGTTAAACGACCGACAGCAAAACGAACCCGCCGCATAAAAACGCACGAGAGAAAAAAAGGAAATAGAAAACATGAACCAGTAAGCGAACAAGTTAAAAACTTCAAGACAATTTTTTTTTACCTAATTTTCTGAATACAGAATCAGTCGAGAACGACAAACTTGCAGGTGGAACGATTAACTTATAGGTGACTTTAACCCAAGCGATGTGTTTCGCAGTACCAGTTAGAGTGTCTATGACCTTCAGGTGTTCTCTGTTATCGATGCAGTCACGACCATGAGCCAAAGCAAAGGTGAAAGTCAAGTCACAAATACCCAAACATAGACCTCATTGGTGTCCCTTGCAGTGGTGATCAACCTGGGATCGGTTGCTACTCCGTTGTTCTTCTGATGGACGCACTTTTCGCTTTCTTTTTCTGGTCAGTGAACTGTCGCGTTCAACCAGTTGTGAGAGGTTAATAGTTGAACGTAGAATCGTAACCGCACTTTAACATTTCTTTTTTGCTCGGTCAAGTAAATGACAGAAACAGAAGTCGCATTAAGTGTCGTTAAAAATGAATGAAGAGTATCTACATCGAATCTAGGCTAGCAGTATTGCGTTTGTAACCTGAGACAGCTGCATAGTCTACGAAGGTGACAGGAGAACGGCCAGCTCCTATCTCCAGTGCTGGCAACACTGCGTCGGAAGAGCTTTACGTTTTACGGCTGCAGACTGCGCACGTGTATAGTAAGTTACTTTTACGTCTGGCTTGGAAATATCACAACGCTCTTCAAACCAACTGTAAGGTCAGGACTCATCACGTGTGTCAGGAAACACAGTTTGAATGGACTGTACAGCTACGCGAGCCACCTTCTTCGTGGACCTACGATGGTCGTTTGGCGTGGGCGAGGTAGGAGGGGGGGGGGGGGGGGGGAGATCGTCTGACCCGCCCAGAACAACGAACACGTTTTAGGCGGCCGTTGTTTGCCGTCCTTGTGTGCCGTTCACGCTTTTAGCATAACATCTCCTGACAATTCCAAGGACGATTATATGTGCACCTGGGCACAGAGTAACATATCTTTGTCTGTGACCTGGGTCCGGGTCTGACGCTCAAAAGGAATGCGTTTGCTATACGTCTCCATTCTTCACAGCTCGTGGCCTTGCGGTAGCGTTCTCGCTTCCCGCGCACGGGATCTCGGGTTCGATTCCCGGCGGGGTCAGGGATTTTCTAAAACAATGATTCAAATGGCTCTGAGCACTATGGGACTCAACTGCTGAGGTCATTAGTCCCCTAGAACTTAGAACTAGTTAAACCTAACTAACCTAAGGACATCACAAACATCCATGCCCGAGGCAGGATTCGAACCTGCGACCGTAGCGGTCTTGCGGTTCCAGACTGCAGCGCCTTTAACCGCACGGCCACTTCGGCCGGCTTGGGATTTTTTCTCTACCTCGTGATGACTGAGTGTTGTGTGTCTTTCATCATCATTTCCTCATCACACACTCGCACGTCGCACTCACAAGGGAACCTCCCCATCGCACCCCCATCAGATTTAGTTATAAGTTGGCACAGTGGATAGGCCTTGAAAAACTGAACACAGATCAATCGAGAAAACAGGAAGAAGTTGTGTAGAACTATGAAAAAAATAAGCAAAATATACAAACTGAGTAGTCCATGTGCAAGATAGGCAACATAACAAGAAATTGTGAGCTCACGAGCGCCGTGGTCCCGTGGTTAGCGTAAGGAACTGCGGTACGAGAGGTCCTTGGTTCAAATTTTCCCTCGAGTGAATTTTTTTTATTTTCAGACAATTATCAAAGTTCAGGCACTCACACATAATCAACTTTGCTCTCCAAAATTCCAGGACGTGTTCAGATTTGCTTGGAGATATGCAGGATTTGACGGTCTACGCACGAAAAAATTTGAAAAGCTTAAAAACATATGTTTTGACAGAACACAGGGAAAACTGTGCGACGGTGAAACTGTTGCATTCATTTGTTGCAGTTTGTGACAAACTCTTTTGTTTTCATCATTTTTTTGGGAGTGACTATCACATCCACAAGAAAACCTAAATCGGGCAAGGCAGAAGAATCTTTTTACCCATTCGCCAAGTGGACAAGTTAGGTGGGTCGACAACATATTCCTGTCATGTGACGCACATGCCGTCACCAGTGTCGTATAGAATATATCAGACTTGTTTTCCCGTGGAGGAATCGGTTGACCTATGACCTTGCGATCAAATGTTTTCGGTTCCCATTGGAGAGGCACGTCCTTTTGTCTACTAATCGCACGGTTTTGCGGTGCGGTCGCAAAACACAGACACTAAACTTATTACAGTGAACAGAGACGTCAATGAACGAACGGACAGATCATAACTTTGCGAAAATAAAGAAAGAAAAATTTTTCGCTCGAGGGTAGACTTGAACCAAAGCCCACTCATTCCGCAGTTGCTCACGCTATCCACGGGACCACCGCGCTTCGGAGCTCTCGAACTGTGTGATGTTACCTACCTTGCGCATGGACTACTCAGTTTGTATATTTTGCTTTTTTTTATAGTTACATACAACTTCTTCCTGTTTTCTCAATTGATCTGTGTTCAGTTTTTCAAGGCCTATCCACTGTGCCAACTTATAACTAAATCTGAGGGGGGTGCGATGGGGAGCAATACGGCGGCCGAACTTCCCCGCATGGGGCCTCCCGGCCAACAATGCCATACGATCATTTCATTTCATTAGTTCAGAGCACATTTTTACTGTTGGCCTTCTTAGTGTTTTCCCTTTAGTATGTTGTTCATTAATAAGAATTAAATGAGATCCAATGAGAGTTTATGAATTTATGTTAGGAGCGATCAAAAACTTTCCACTCGAATGCAACACTAACCGATTGCCTGCATTCGGTGATTATATACCGGTATCAGAGTCGCGCTGGGTTGCATATATATAAGCTGCAGCGACGCTCTTAAACGAAAACTTTTTGATCACCCTTATATTATATTATAAATCATTATACATTCTGTCCAGTGAGCGACAGACGATGAACCACGGGGAGCCCAAATATTAGGTTGGTGTATAAGTTCGTAGCGTTTTACCATACTTTAAATAAACACAATAGATACACATAACAGAGACTTTAGTTATCAAAAATATATTCTCCTTCACTGTTTACAGCAATCCGCCAGCGCTCCGCGACTGTAGAAATCACACGGTTTTGAGGCGAAGAACTTGTCGAGTCATGTTCGCAGCGCATTTTCATCCGGAAAGGAAGTTCACTGAAGGTTGATCGACAGAAAGGGAGGACATGATGAAACTTTGAGGGCGCAAGGTCAGGTGAATACAATCAGTGCAGGATGATTCTTGTGTAGTGTGTCTTGTCACTCTAGCAGAACGCGGGAGGGTGTTGTCGTGGAGTAGTATCTATCATTTCACGCAGTCTTCCTTGTCGTTGTCCTTGAATGGCGTCTGAAACACGTCTCAGTTGTTGGTAGTAAATGTCAGCACTGATGTTTACATCTCGGGGAGGCAATTCGTAGTACACCAGTCCATCGCTGTTCCATCAGATACATAGCATTATTTTTTATGCATGCTCGCAGGTCCTTGTATGGGGAGTCGCTGCTTTGGTCTCAACCATTCTTTTCTTTTCCTTCTGTTAGTATAAAGGCACCATCTCTCGTCACCAGTAACGATACAGGACAGGAATGATCGGTGTTGGAGTAGTCGGTAGCCATACACCCGACTGCATACAAATGTTCCGCGGCGGTGGAACGACGACAGTTTATTACATTTGCCAGTTCCCGAGAGCACTGACGTGGTTCAGTGTGAATTGATGCGTTTAACCGGTCGTCATGAAATCTCGAAGATCTTCCTGAACGTGGAGAATCACTAATGTCAAAACGATCCTCCTTAAAAAGAGAAAACCATTTTTTTCTGTGCTCTGTCCAGCGGCATTATCTCTCTACACGACGCAAATGTTTCTGCCACCGCTGCTGTCACCTCTCGGTTGAAGTCAGACAGAAGAATATGTCGGAAATCTGCCGATTTCGTCAGTTGGTACTCCAATTTCTAGCGTCCACAGCTCCACTTACTATTCCAAATGACGAAATGACAATATGTAAACTCAAATAGCAACACTGAACTACAAATAAAAAATGGCAATCGATAAATAAATTCATAGCAACCCGAATATGAACATGCAAAACAAAAACGCTACCAACTTATGTACCAAACTAATAGCATGCGCAGATCGCTGAACGGTTTGATTTTTTGCACATGACGTTATCATGAGGGCACGCAACGCCATTGGATATTAAGGCGCGTAACGGAGTTGTGTTGTAGTTTTGTTTATTTAGTTTATACTGCTCTTGCGGTGTTCGACAAAAGTTTGGTTTTAAAGTGCCTGGCTGTGTTCAACGGGATGCCTGTCGTACAGCAGAAAGATAAAAGGTGAGGATATAATCTAACATACCGTTCCGAAGGACATTCGACTGCAGTAAGTCTGTATTAGAGTGCCACTGAAAAGATCGCTTCGCTGTTACGGTACACCAACCTTTTATTCGCTACATTTCACGCTTGATGGTCAGTCTAGTCCGTCAACTGTAAGGAGAACCTGTTAACCTACCACCGAGGAAAATGCTAAGCCATACACAGTGCCGAATATAGATATAGTAGGAAGGGTTTCCATCATAAGCGGTAATATGAGTGCAGATGCAGTTTCTACGAATAGGGCAGACAGGTTGCAGGCAAGGAAGACAATGAATAGGTAATGTGTCTCCCAAAAAGGAAAAATAGACCAGACAACAGCTACAGATGAATGTCAGTAAACAAATCAGCGAAACTAGTAAACGCATAGAAGAATTAGAATGTAGGAACCGCAGGCTGACAGCTACACAATGTGAGCATAAGTAACCGGACACCTGGCTGAAAATGACTTACAAGTTCGTTGTACCCTCCATTGGTAATGCTGGAATTCAATATGATGTTGGCCCACGCTTAGCTTTGATGACTGCTTCCACTCTCGCAGGCACACGTTCAATTAGGTACTGGAAGGATTTTTGGGAATGGCAGCCCATTCTTCACGGAGTGCTGCACTCAGGAGAGGTATCGACGTCGGTCTGTCAGGCGTGGCACGAAGTGGGAGTTCCAAAACATCCCAAAGGTGTTCTATAAGATTCAGGTCAGGACTCTGTACAGGTCAGTCCATTACAGGGATGTTATTGTCGTGTAACCATTGCGCCAGAGGCCGTGCATTGTGAACAGGTGCTCGATCGTGCTGAAAGATGCAATCGCCATCCCCGAACTGCTCTGCAACAGTGGGAAGTAAGAGGGTGCTTAAAACATCAGTGTAGGCCTGTGCTGTGATAGTGCCACGCAAAACAACAAGACGTGAAAGCCCCCTCCATGAAAAACACGACCACATAATGAAATCACTGGCTCCGAATTTTACTGTTGGTACTACATACTTTGGCAGATGACGTTTACCGGGCATTAGCCATACGCGCACCCAGCCATCGGATAGCCGCATTGTGTACCGTGATTTGTCACTCCCCACGACGTTTAACCGCTGTTCAATCGTCCAATATTTACGCTCATTGCACCAAGCTATGCGTCGTTTGGTATTTACCGTCTTACGAGCAGCCGGTCGACCATGAAATCCAAGTTTTCTCACCTCCCGCCTAACCGTCATAGTACTTGCAGTGGATCCTGATGCAGTTTGGATTTCCTGTGCCATGGTCACCTAAGATGTCTGCCTATTAGACATTACGACCCTCTTTAACTGTAGCTGGTCTCTGTCAGTCAACAGACGAGGTCGGCGTGTACACTTTTGTGCTCTACAAAACCCTTCGCGTTTCCACTTCACTATCACATCGGAAACAATGGATCTAGGGATGTTAATTGGTGTGGAGATCTCGCGTACAGACGTATGACACAAGTGACACCCAATCACCTGACCACGTTCGAAGTCCGTGAGCTCCGCTAAGCGCCCCATTCTGCTCTCTCACGATGTCTGATGAGTACTGAGGTCGCTGATATGGAGTACCTGGCAGTAGGTGGCAGCACAGTGCACCTATGCACCTAATATGAAAAACGTATGTTTTTGGGGGTGTACGGATACTTTTGATCACGTAGTGTAGTTGTGTAATCATGAGGTATAGAGAGAAGTGCTTGAAGTTAAGTGAAAGGTTGTGGAGAGAAAATACAAACATAAGGGAAAGTGTCAATAGAAGCTAGTGCAGGATGAGATGACCGAAATATTAGGTAAACTGTTTTCAAGAACGCAGGAAGCGTGGTGGTCGAATGGAAATAAACCAGCAAAGTGTCAAAGATAAGACATTTGCAAAGCAGTTACACTTCCTGCTGTATCTAGGAAGTGTTATTTGTTTTTAAGAAATCAGGTTGGTTACCCATTTCCAGGACTGACAATGTTGAAGAGATGACATCACGCTCTTTCAGATACTGTCGTGATATGGTTACAGAGGTTTTGCCTCTAATGAAAGCCCACCCATTTCTTTTATCAAACGTTGAATCTGTATGTGTGCTCTCATTCGAAGAAAAGGTTGTGGACACCAGTGTTACATAAGTTTCTGTTGAAGATCGTGTTATATGACCGCACACTAACGTGTTGTTTGCTATTGTTCACGATGGAAGCAACCAGTCTACTGCAGTTTCCACACACAGATAACAGCTGATCAGTTAAACACTACTATCGCTCCATACAAGTTGCTGGCTGCAATATTGTTGCGGTAGTGTGCGACCTCAGCTCAAAGAATCTAACTATTCGGAAAGGTCTTAATGTGACAGAGACAAATTCCTGCTTACCCAACCCAAAATATGAAGATAAACGAATGTGGACGTTTTCGGATGTTCCACATTTATTTAAATTAGTGAGAAACCACTTTCTGGTTGATGGATAAAGACATTCACATGAGAAAATTGCTAATAAAATCTATTACAGAAAGATTCGCCTCAGTGTCAAGGGTTGAGAAAGTAGAAGGGTTTATTTACTCCCGCAACTTTTTTTCGGGCACCATGGCTAAAACCATAAGGTACTGCCCCGAAGAAGAGGAAGAAGCAGCAGATTTGTTTATTTACTTACTTACTTGCTTTCGATGCATTTGACATCCTGAGTGCCCGAAGATGCAATGACAAGAATACATCATCATGTGGTTGTGAAACGCAGAAGGATTTCGAGGAAAGAATTGTAAGGAAGGAAAAAAAAAATTTGCGTAGCCAGTACAAATCGTTTGTTCCGATTCCAGCAAGACATATTGACAACCGCGTGCACGTTATTCATGTGGTTTGCAAACTTTTAGCCATCGCAGATGAAATATATTCTAATTGCACAATTGAACCAAGACGGTTTGCAAATTATTTTCTCACAGATAAGAGACATCGGTGTTTTCCACTTGAATCCTTCTCTAACAGAAGTAAAACATCGATTATACAGGTTGTTGGTAATAAAAAAGCAGTTGGTACCTTAATATATACCTACTTTAGTTTGTTAGTAGTTTTTTCTCTGTGTCTAACAGTGTTCCCTCAAATACGTATATAATGTACTACCTGATGTTTTCTGCACAGTGGTAAACGCAACACTAAGTGGACTACGCTTGTCGGTATAGACTAACTATTTTGCATCTACGCCACCAAACTTCTGCAAATGAAGTAAACACTGATGAATGTTGTTCCGTACACTGTCCTCAGCCGCCAATGAAAATATCTGCCCGTAACACTCCGTATAGCTGCCACTCTTGGGGCACAATGCTCTCTATCAAATGAAATTTCCGTGGAGCCAGATGTCAGACGAATTTTTGACGTTACATGTGTTCAGAGCAAGTTAGCCCTACATGAGCGAAACAATGGAAATGATAGATGGTGAATGAGAGCTGCAGGATATCAACTTTACTCTTCAACCTGCACCAGAAGAGTCGGCTGTAAAAGAGGGACATGACTACTCCGAAGGAATCCGCTACCTGGTTGATTACATCACCTATGGCGCCGAGTACTGTGATGACACACTGGGAAGACCGTCTAGTTATATTTTAAGCCCTCCTGCTAGGGAACCGTAACATTGTAGTTGGACTGAACTATCTCGCGCTGGGATGGGTGTCTGTGATACATGAAGTATCCCAATTTGAACTCATTTTTAATGAATTAAATGGATTGGGCAGAAATAAGTGTAGTGAAAACAATCTGCGCTGCTGTCCAAACCAAATGTGATGATTCTTTTTGCCAGAAATTATGAAACTTTACGTTAGAATAGACTTTTCATTTGCATTCGATTCCTGAATATGAATGCGAAAGGCAGCTACAGCACAAAGGCGGAAAATCACGGCAGTTGCATTCTTCATCCACTACTAACATCTAAATAGGTAAATCAACTATTTTAATAATTTTCTGAAAGCATATTTCAGTTATGTGCAACGGCCTTGCCGCAGTGGATACACCGGTTCCCGTGCGATCACCGAAGTTAAGCGCTGTCGGGCGTGGTCGGCACTTGGATGGGTGACCATCCAGGCCGCCATGCGCTGTTGGGATTTTTCGGGGTGCACTCAGCCTCGTGATGCCAATTGAGGAGCTACTCGACCGAATAGTAGCGGCTTCGGTCAAGAATACCATCATAACGACCAGGAGAGCGGTGTGCTGACCACACGCCCCTCCTATCCGCATCCTCATCTGAGGATGACACGGCGGTCGGATGGTCCCGATGGACCACTTGTGGCCTGAAGACGGAGTGCTTTATATTTCAGTTATAAGTAGTTTGTGTTCGCGAGTGGCTCGCTGCGCCAGCCGTTGCGTCGCTTTCCTCCAGCAGTGACGTCATTGCGCAAGCCAATCGTGACCCGTTTCGCTTCAGGCCCAACCTTCCTTTTAATAACCTTGCGCACAACTATACTTTCCGTATGTTTACTTGAAGATGTCATAATATTTTAATTTTAGGACGACACGAAGAGATTCCAGTTTTGCGCTCGACTAGTGTTTGACCCCTGGGTTTTAATCCCCATGTTTATAAAGAATTGTTTTAGTTCAATGTCCGTGGCATCCAGGAAAAGGTCGCCCCTTCCCCTTTCCCTGACTGGACAGAAATACCAGGGATGATTCTGTTGTACGGACAATAGTGTACAGACCATGGACTTAAGTTCCGTCTGGTCAGCAAACGTCAGCAATTTATCTGGTAACCCTGTCTTCGAGAAAAAATTGAAGCAATTATGCGATGATCAGAGTTAATGTTGCATTTTAGTTTTGTAGCTCCTATCCCGAAACTCTTCTCTGGTTTTGAAGAGAGATGGAGGTAGGGGGGATATTGTAATGGCTAGATTACTGAGTTTCTAATTTTGTGTGCGTGCGAAAAGAAAGTAGCAACACGTCTCCAACATAGCAACTTCGAAAAACGCTGCAGTTTCTTCATTTCACAAAATTTTGGAGCTCTGGAGTTTTTTATCAACGACACTGAAAGGCAAATAAAGTATAAGGGCGGTGAAATGAAAACCGAACACTCACCATTACGGGACTATGCAATGGTTCCAGGTTGTGGATCAGTTAGCGGCCGACCGTCCCGTTGTAGCGGGTGTTCGGTTCTCATTTGACTGCCTCTCGTATACTGAATGTTAAAAAACATTTCTTATTTCGTCTGTTTATCTGTAACGACGATGAGACTTATTAATGAGAAGGTATGTGTTGGAGTCGTTGCCACTGCATTGTAATGAAAATAATGAGTTGTACTGAAATTTTATTGCTGAAGGCTCACGTAAAACTGCAGAATCAGTGCCTCATTTGGAACGATAAGTGTCAAAAATGGATCAATGATATTTCTTTGCCACGAATGGTCTAATGTGAAATTCAAAATTTTTCCTGCGAATTAAACGTTCGAAGAGATTTCGTGATTGCGGTCGGTGGTTGTAAACTTCTCTCCACGATATTTCAGCTGGACACCTTCAGGTGACCCATTGAAGACTGATGAAGGCGTTCTCCGCTCCGCCTTACACATCGCGCCCACCATTTCGGACCTGCTGGGATCAGTGACGGATAACTTGTTCATGAACGTTGCACTCGTCTTCTGCAACCCAGCAAGTCTGCAACTGCGGAAGATGGTATCTCCAACGGACGTTCAATGGAGTATGACAAAACATTAATTTTGGCCACAGCAACGTGGTTTTGGGGCTCCATTATAAAAGAATCCATTGAATTAGGCATCGCGGAAAATCTGATGAACTGTGACAGCGGCTACCAGCTGGATAATGGGTGGAATCCCCTATCTCCGAGATTTGCGGACGAAGATGTCAGAACATTAGCGCCAACTCCGAAGACAGCTGATCTTTACAGTTCCACCAGCGAGGGCGGTGCCGCCGCACGATGTGCTCCTACTGTCACCGTGACTCTGACGCATACGCGGTAATACCACCAGCGCGCAATGTAAGGCGGAGCAGGAAACGTCATTGTCTTCTTGGAAACTTGTAGTAAGTTCCTATGGGACCAGACTGCTGAGGTCATCGGTCCCTAGCCTTACTACTTAATCTAACTGAAACTAACTTACGCTAAGAACAACACACACACACATCCATGGCCGAGGGAGGACTTGAACCTCCGACGGAGGAGGGGGGTGTGGGGGGGGGGGGGTAGCCACACGTACCGTGGCAAGGCGCCTAAGACCGCGCGGCTATCCCGCGCCTTCGTCTTCGATGGCTCACCTGAAGATGACTGGTAGGTGTCCATTTGAAATATCGTGGAGTGAAGTTTACGATGACCGTCCGCAGTCCTGCTATCTCTTCGAACGTGAATGGTCTAGTTTCCTCGAGACGCAGATGGACTTTCACCCATGTAGAGAGCTGCATACATAGATCTCGATCGAATTCATTTTTACAACGCACTCAAGTACACAGAGGTGCTACGTTCAAAAATGAACCACGCGCGTTCCGAATATAAAGCAAGGCTCTGTTGTGTTCAGTAGCAAATTCTAGCAACACTACTCAGATAATCTGAACGAAAGAATATACCTTTTTCTGACCAAAAACTTATGAACATCAAGGGATCAAAAGCGAGTTTTTATTTAATTTCATACTAGGTGACAAACCCGGCATTTCCTAGGTGTTTTTTTGTCATTTTTAAATAGAAATGAAAACAAAAAATGAACTGTTTTTGTAGTGAAGTACGAAAAGAAATTTCAGTCCCATGTATTCGTGAAAAATACCTCCGAAATTATGAAACAGTCGTACATAGAAATATGTCAAAATTTACATATGTGTAAATAAAGTAACCAGAATTAAGAAACATGATCATGGATAGCTTCTGCATGCTAGGCGCAGCGGCTTCGCGTGTCTACAATCCGATTTTGCGCCGGCCGCGGTGGTCTCGCGGTTCTAGGCGCTCAATCCGGAACCGCGGGACTGCTACGGTCGCAGGTTCGAATCCTGCCTCGGGCATGGATGTGTGTGATGTCCTCAGTTTAGTTAGGTTTAAGTAGTTCTAAGTTCTAGGGGACTGATGACCACAGATGTTAAGTCCCATAGTGCTCAGAGCCATTTGAACAATCCGATTTTAAACGTCTCTGTGGCACTGCCTCTTCATAGCCCTATAGACGGTTATCGTTTTTACCTACAGTTCTGTGGGCTTCGCAGTTGAAAGCTGTCAAAAGCACCGCCAAGTGTCGGGGATTTCCGTAAGTTGACTCGACTATAGGAGTATCTTGTTAGTAAAGAAAACATCTAGTAAAACTTCATGCATGATACGGAATTTTTTCATGTATCTCAGTGTTTATGACCTCATATCAAATGGTTCAAATGGCTCTGAGCACTATGGGACTTAACATCTGAGGTCATCAGTCCCCTAGAACTTAGAACTACTTAAACCTAACGAACCTAAGGACATCACACACATCCATGCCCGAGGCAGGATTCGAACCTGCGACCGTAGCGGTCGCGCGGTTCCAGACTGTAGCGCCTAGAACCGCTCTGTCACTCCGGCCGGCGACCTCATATCTCTTGAACTATCTGTCGTACAATGATATATTTGCGTAGATACATTCAGCGTCATACGTAAATACTGTCAACGGAATATGTTAACAGCAAAGAAACAAATTTAAATGCCATGCATGATGCGCAAGTTTTTCTCGCGTCTCATCATTCATGACGTCATATTTCCTGACCTATGTCTCAAACAATGATATAATTTTACAGGTACATTGAATCATATGTAGAACTCTCTGCAACGCGTGTTGCGAACAGAGTTGGTAGAAAAGAAGTAATAAAGTTAAACGCCATGCATGATGCGACAGTTTGTGACGGATCTCCTTGTTTATGACGTCATATCTCCTGAACTACGATAGGCAGGTGGTTTTTATCCACATAGTTATTGTTGCTTGACAATAAGGATGTGTGTGCCGGCTTTGGTTGAAAAAGGTCCAGTAGTTTAGGCGCGCGTGCGCACACACACACACACACACACACACACACACACACACACACACACACACATAGACATGCGCGCGCGCATGCTCACATCCATTCATATATTGTGTATGGATTCATATTTCGAAGCAGTTAACTTCGAAGAATTTAATCATTCATCCGCTCAGCCTATGACAGTATCCTCTCCACAAACGGAAAAGAAGTGATAGCCAGAAAATTATACCTTAGATCGCAGATTTAATCACAAAATTTCGTTTCAGCAAAGAAAGAAAAAAAGAAAAAGAAAAGAAAAGAAAAGAAAACCTCTGTGTCCATCGGCTGCCGTTGGCAGGAGCCCTCCTTTACAAATCGTCATTGTCTCTTTCAGCCTCTGTCGCTTCCTATTTACTGTATGAAAACTGACAATAGGTTCACATTGGAAAGGAAACAGTGACAAGTAGACGCTCTTGTCGGGCGCGCCCAATAGCTCAATCCATAGTTGCGTAGCATGGCATGTACCGCCTTTATAGATTCCTCGTGCAGCATTCGGTTGGAACCGTGGACCTCCACCAGATTTATGTATATTGTTCAAAGGAATCTTTCTATTTTTTAAGGAATTTATATTTTTAAAGGAATCTTTGCCTGCATCACTTTCAACAAACGTGTACGTGAGTGTACTGTTTAGTGAACCATTTACGTATTTTGGTTTCTTCCCGTTCTGTTCTCGATTCATACATAATAAGGAAGGACGGAAAATTGAAACTTAATGTTCCACCTACAGCTACATCATTAGAAACGGAATACAGTACCTTTTTATTAGTACGGGAGAAGAAATCGACCAAGGTCTACTGAAGGAATTATCTCGGCATGTACGTGATACGGTTTAAGGAAACTACGGGAAACATTATTCAGGGTAGAAAACTGAACCACACAGCTCTCTGAAAATACACTTAACCATGCAGTCTACATATAATAAAGCATTTTGGGATGAACGCTGGCTTCTATGAGAATCGAAAGCCTTTCCTTAAGAACAAGACTTCTAATGTTATTCGATCCACCTAATTCTCCGTGAGCCATTCTGCAGTGTACCACTGTTGCCCATCTCCTCTCCTACTCCATTTGCGCATGGCGTGAGGGAAAGTTACTGGCTACGTGCCTCTGTTGCGCTGCGATTGATACTGCTTACGAACGGGCAGGTTGGCTGCAAAGTGGTGTAAGTCACAAAAACTGAAAAATGTGCTGACACCGCCTTTATTCCCTGCTGTACCTTCAAGTGTGTCACGAAGAGAAGAAAGAATGTTGCTGGAAATGAAAGCAGCTGACCGAAAATGCGTCATATCAAGTACGATAAAGCGCGTGGAACATCTGCTTTTAGGAAATAAACCCCGAACTTAAAGATTGAATTCCAGAAACTCGATCTGAGGAAAGGGCGCGCTTCTGAAAACAGGGCTGGCCGTCTTTCAGTGAGTTTTCAAATAGTTTCCGCTGGTAGAAAATTCGTCACGAAAGCAGAGAAACAAAAATGGCTGACCTTCTGAACTTTATACCTTCCTGCCAGCACGATTTCTTTCTAGGTTTACAATGCGGTCGTGGCGTTTCAAACACTGCCGAACAATTTGATGAAACGGTGATAACATCAAAATAATGACATTGTCTGAATTTTCACTTTGTGTTATTCACTTTTCGTTTTTCCTACTCTGACGATAAAAAACAATTCTGTTTTTTTGAATATGTTGTCAGTAGATGACACCACTACTGTGGTCAACGTTTATTGGAGCTCATTACCATACGCAAATCATTTTTTTTAAGATAATGATTTTGAAGATTTTAATTTTGAGGTTGTTGAGACTTTTTATCAATAGGATTATACATTATGGTACAAAGTTTGCATTTACAGGTTACTGTCATGCCCTAATTTACTCAAAAAATATGTAATAATGAGCTGGAAACTTTAAATGTACTCTCTTGAGAAAGCTGAATGTTGGACACACACCGCTTGGCAGCCATTCCGCTCATTTGACCATTCCACTCATTTGATAGAAGTATAATTGCCTCACAGTCTTCCACTAGAACCATTTCTCTAAATTTACCCTACAGGGCTTCGTTAGAAACAGTCTCCTTTCTTCAAAGTTACCTAGTTATATTCCCTGAGCAGATTTGTTACATTTTCTTATAGGCTATACTGACGTGTTCAATCGGACCACAAACTCGTTAGATATCCGCTTTGATACCATCTTATTAAAGAGATCCAAGCATTGGAACAGTCTTTTGGAATTGGGTGCCCTAGCGTCTTGTATGCAATCCATCTATAAAGAAAAAGACACTTTTGCAAAATGCATCCAACAAATTTAAGTTTCACATTCGCCTTTCCTGCTACAAATGTGTTCCTCCCGTTTCAATCAGCCTCATTGTATTAGTCATACTATAGGTTTATTTATCTTTGTTATGTGTATAATTTGTATTTATCCGCAGTCAAAACTGCCATTCATTACACCTATTAGAAACACTGGAAAGGCGCTCTGCGGTGATTCTCTTGCATCAGTTTTCCGTTAGACAATACATCCTTATCGAGAACTTTGAAAGTATCGCCGATCCTACCTAATGAACCGTTTGTAAACGTTAGTCGGCCTCTTACGATTCCTTAGGACACGACCAATTTTACTTTCGTTTATGTCGAATAAGTAGTCGTTCACAATAATGACTTAACTCTATTAATCAAATATTATTCGAACCAATGACATGTTTGTGATACCTTGATTAGCAATCGACAGTTTAATACAGTGTGCAATGGCTTTCGGAAACCTAGGTAGACGCCATCTACTTCTTCATCTGTATCTTCTATCTACAAGATATCGTGTATTAATAAAACGAACTGTAGTAAATCCCAGTCATATTTTTCTGAAACATTACTGATTCAGTGAGACAAGATAGAAACGAGGTTAATTGTACATCTTACATAATGAAAAATAGAATTGGAATTTCGCAAGAGCCTGGTACCTTGTTCGCTTTGAGCACTCTTGAGTGTTTTCCAATACCGTGGTTGTACATCTCAGTGACTCCCATTCGACAGCATGAGTAGCGGTTAAACATTGATAAGGTTATATACTAATGTGTGAGTTAATTTTTAAATGTGAAAATTTATATTTCGTCTTTCTGGCTCTTGGGTTCACTTTCTTCAGCAGATTAATCTACGAGAGACTGGATAAAATGTATGCAGATGCTTATTAGCTCAGATTTTTTTATACGTCCTTCACCATTCTCAGTTTTTCATTACACGATTAAACCGTGGTGCGCCTCTTCTATCTTTTGTTGCCTTACTTGGCACGTATTTGTCTAAAGTACGTTTTAAGATATGTTTGAGCCTAACCACAACTCTTCTGCGTTTGTCAAATTTGAATAAAATTTTCTCAAAGCATCAGGTAGACGGGCTATTAATAAGCTATTGCTGTGTAACCACTGCGCCAGAGGCCGTGCATTGTGAACAGGTGCTCGATCGTGCTGAAAGATGCAATCGCCATCCCCGAACTGCTCTTCAACAGTGGGAAGCAAGAAGGTGCTTAAAACATCAACGTAGGGCTGTGCTGTGATAGTGCCACGTAAAACAACAAAGGGTGCAAGCCCCCTCCACGAAAAACACGACCACATCATAACATCACCGCCTCCGAATTTTACTGTTGGTACTACACGTGCTGGCAGATGACGTTCACCGGGCGTTCGCCATACCCACAGCCTGCCATCGGATCGCCACATTGTGTACCGTGATCCTTCACTCCACACAACGTTTTTCCACTGTTCAATCGTCCAATGTTAACGCTCCTTACACAAAGCGAGGCGTCGTTTGGCATTTACCGGCGTGATGTGTGGCTTATGAGGAGACGCTCGACCATGAAATCCAAGTTTTCTACCTCCCGCCTAATTGTCAGAGTACTTGCAGTGGATCCTGACGCAGTTTGAAATTCCTTTGCGATGGTCTGGATAGATGTCTGCATATTACACATTAAGCCCGGTCCACACGCAACGATATGTCTCCGCAGACATCGGCGCAGATGTCTGTACATGCAAAAGATCGCTGCAAATGTGGTGTGTTCACACAACACAAACCCCAATCTACTACTCGCCCGCCATCTGTCGGTGTAGAAAAGAAATATCAGTGGCAAGCGACTACGCTCCCCGTAAACGTCAAAAATTTAGTTCAGTTATTTTGAAATATAGAAATGGAGGAAGTTCTGTTGTGGTCTGTGTTCGCAACTTGTGTTGCAAGAAACATTCAGAGCAACCACAGGAAACAGAGAAAGCGGTCAAAATGGTGTAGAGAGTGGCTGCTAATAGCGAAAGCAGTTTTCTCACGTAAATTTACTGCGAGAGTTGCAGGGCGAACCTAAAACATGGACAAGTATATTCATGTTTCTTTTTATAATAGCAGTTAATTTTCTATTATGTTTGCTCACAAATATATTCTTTTGTATAAACTTTTGATAAACGTATGTGAAATATATTGTTTTACATTAACTCTCACATTGACACTCCAATTTCATCTTCAATTGTACTCCTGCTTGGTCTTGGCGTTTGTTGATCACTAAGAAAGCCAAGCAGATCAAAATGCCATAACGTTGGCTGGTATACTTGATCTACTCCTACACCAGATCTTCTAGATTTCTGAACTTTGGATAACTCTTTTCGGTAAACAGTTCGCAACGAATTTTTTTTTTTAATTATTATTACTGTTTCTCCGTTTGCCAAGGCGTCAACTGCCCGCAATTTTTCAGTTAGAACATTGTATGCTGCTGTCATTTTGTCTCGGTCTCTACATTCTTTACTTTTAATCTTCCACAAACATGGGTGGTTTCTATATATTTCAATGAATTCACTTACAAACTCTCGAGAACACACGAGTATCAGCCATTTTAATGCCCTGTGCGCACAAATACAAACACTAGACTGAGCAAACAGCTGTTTCGCGCCAGATTTGCGGCGATGTCCTGTCCACACGCTCCAACTTGTCTGCGCAGATGCGGTTTGAACCCACAGATTTGAAAGGTTTCGCTCAAACCGCCAACTCCAACTTCCAGGTTTGCACACACCTCAGGTTGGTGCAATCTTCTGTCCACACGCAACGATCTCTCTGCGCAGATGTGATGTGCGCAGACATTTGCGCAGACAGATCGTTGAGTGTGGACCGGCCTTTACGACCCTCTTCAATTGTCAGCGGTCTCTGTCAGTCACGAGGTCGGCGTGTACGCTTTTGTGCTGTACGTGCCCCTTAACGTTTCCACTTCACTATCACATCGGAAACAATGGATCTAGGGATGTTAATTGGTGTGGAAATCTCGCGTACGGACCGGTGACACGAGTGACACCAAATCACCTGACAACATTCTAAGTCCGTGAGTTCCGCGGAGCGCCCCATTGTGCTATCTCACAATGTCTAAAGACTACTGAGGTCCCTGGTATGGAGTACCTGGCAGTAGGTGGCAGCACAATGCACCTATGCACCTAATATGAAAAACGTTATGTTTTTGGGGGTGTCCAGATACTTTTGATCACATGGTGTATGTCTGAATTTGTTGAGTCTTAGAAGCTTCAGATTATTAATCGTAAGCCCGTCGACATCGGCTGTTCTTGTCCATAATTATGTGTTTTCAGTCAGACCTTTTTGGGCTCACTAGATCTAATGGTTCTGGTTCCTACTGTGAAGTCTAATGCATAAGTTTCACCTGTTTCCTATAATTTCCCCACTTTCTACTTCGGGCTTCGACTAACTCGCAGTTGACTCAGTGGAGGCAACTGTTTTCTAGGAGAGACCTCGGTTCCGAGACTTCGCTGCGATTGGGCCGGCGGTTAACAACATATGTTTTAATTTTTTCACTTTCCTTAATTGCTATTTAGTTATGTTGATAGTCAGTCTGTATAAAGGTCAGTTTTGGTTTAGGGATCTTGGAGTTTCTCCTAACACAAAAGATGCGTTTTTGTTCTGAGTAACACATAATCTGCTGTCCGAGTGACGGTTTCCGGTTTATAGTGCACCTTGATCTATCTAAGGCGACTTTTACAAGTGTGCAGCCTGCAGTACAGGTTGAGGAATCTACAGCTGGCTTTGTCACAAAACTCGAAATTATTATCTGAGACTATCTACTCGTCTTCAGACTAGCAACGGACCCGTACAGTCTAAAGAACGATGCTGTAAATCGATTTTATGAGACGTAACCAATCAGTAGAGAAATCACTCGCATGCTCGGTTTGTTTTATTACTTCATTGGTGGTCCCCGAGGTAAAGACACAGAAGGCGCATCGAAAATTGAAAAACTATGTCAAGTATTTTACTATCGGAAAGGAAATGATGAGTCGTTATTCAGTTGTGTAGCAAGTTTCTTCTGTTTGAAAGCCACGATGTCTCCATTTAGACATTAAATTATGCTGGTAAGTATGTATCCAACATTCTCCATGGACATTGGGAGTCATTGCGAACCATCAGCAGCAGATACGTAATGGAAAAATACCTTTTTTATTCGAGTGATCATCTATGTCGCTCAGTCTCTTAGCAGCCTTTGTATCTTTGTGAATAAACTAGTTCTTATTGTTGGTCCCTTGTAATAGCATGTTTCTATATACTATTCGTAAAGATGTGGAGCAGATGTGATTTTGTAGTATTTAATCTGACCTGCTACGCAAACCTGCATGTTATGTTCCTGTATAATCATGTTTTAATTGTTATGTAACCGTTACCCTGTTGTCGCTAATTGTTTTGTGGACAGCACAAAAAACTGCCTTGCATTCCGGAGGCTACTAGCGTTTTCCTGCATGAAGCGCAGGTACGGTCAGATTCTCTAGCGCACTGTGACTACCTCTTCACCCTTCATGCTTCTCGTCTTTTATTGAGAGAGAACGCACGAGCAGGTTTTTGTGCTGACCTGCAGAAAATATTAATTTATAAGGTGCATCCGCATTTGCTGTTTTGTTGCTGCTAGTTTTAGTGAATGTTAGTGACTGCTAATGTGTAATAACTGCATTATTTGTTGAATGTAATGTTTCGTGGAATGTTAACTAGGCGTCAGCTCTTGACAGCGCAGTGCAACGACATTCCTGGCATGGGTGAAGCGCTCATTTGTCAGTGTTTTTCCAGATATTCTCAAACTATTGAGTCCGTGGTTTCATGGCGGTCACGATTAGCCGTTTGCAGAGAGAATTTTTTAAAAAAATTTACATTCCCCGTCAGCAGCATTGTAAACTTCTAAAGAATCAGGCTCTGTTTCTGGCGATTCAGCGCACATCGTGTACATCTTACATGTGTTTCTTTTTGTATGAGAATAAAGAAGAGCGCTTGCTGCCACGGATTTGCTATGATTCAGAAAAATACTATGCCGTAGAGAGAATGGGTACATTTTGGCACAGTTCGACGCCAACTTTGTCCCTTTACCCGTACAACCGAATACTGTACGAGCAAACTAACTAGGCGTTTTTTTTTTTTTAATTTATTTATCTGAGGCAGTGTCGTCCAACAACAAACAGAAAAGAGCAACTTGTTCCGACCAAGGCAAATGTCGATATTGGTAATCTCCTAGATATTCCCAGAAGGGAATGTCTTGCCTCAGTGCCGTTCCGATGGTATCACAGGAAAGACGCGAGTGTTCTGCAACGACTCGTCTTCTTCACTTTGTTACTGAGTGAAATTATCGCACACATTATTCTCGTACGTACCAGTATTTAGTCCAGAGGTTGGTTTTTAACACGGTACAGCTTAGTGTAGAAGAGGCGTCCCTGTTGAAAGTGGACTGCAGCTTATTGTGGAATCCGAACCAGCACGTTTCACGTAATAGTACATGAGATGTTGCCAGAGGACCAGGGAAAAGATGTTAGAGCCATTGAGCTACCGGGTTTGTCCTATAATGTGTCGGACTCCATAAATAATAAAAAAAAAGCACTTAAGTTCCCGACGAATTCTCTGTGTAGTCCATGTAAGGCAACGCAATCTCGCCTGCTTCTGTTCAGTAACACCTCAAACCACATGCGCGAGGTCCGCAGCTCGTGGTCGTGCGGTAGCGTTCTCGCGTCCCATGCCCGGGTTCCCGGGTTCTATTCCCGGCGGGGTCAGGGATTTTCTCTGCCTCGTGATGACTGGGTGTTGTGTGCTGTCCTTAGGTTAGTTAGGTTTAAGTAGTTCTAAGTTCTAGGGGACCGATGACCATAGATGTTAAGTCCCATAGTGCTCAGAGCCATTTGAACCTACGCTAGTTCCTCGACACGAGACCGCCATGAAGCCACCGACTTACCCATATATATATATATATATATATAAAAAAAAAAATCTGTGGTAACCAAAAGGGCATACTGAAAGCAAATGCAGAAATAAAATAAGAAATCATTAAGTTGCTCACTGAGGATGATTCCTAACGTCCCGCACAGCAAGCTTTGCTACGCCTGCGCTGTTGAAGAGCTGCGCCAGCCGTGCCAGCCTTGTAGTGTAGCGTGTAGCCAGTAGTGGCATCTTGTGAGTGTGTGTTGCAGCACGGCCGGACAGACTCGTACCGCGTGGCTACCATCCCGTCGCTGCCGGACGACAACAAGACTGCCGACGGCAAGGCTAAGGTACCCCTCTCACCTCTCTACAACTCCTGTCTTCTCTTCCTGTGTGGCGCTGCAACGCTTTCCGGCCTGGGACTCTCTACGAAAAGCCTCTCCTTCCGCCGTAGTCCGTGCTTTTGCATTTGTTCTCCATATAGCGCGTTCTGCAATGTTTACGTAGAGCAATTCGACATGTTTCCGCACAGAAAGAGTCTGCATGAGGTTTGGTTTGATGTACGGTACATAATATGCTGTCTCCGCATTACAATTACACGTCTCATATATCCACTCATCACTGAAACACATGGTATAGATTCAACAAAGTTTTTGAAAAATTAGTTTCTGACAATAAGTAGCAACAGAAGATAGTAAAAGCTTTTGACGTGTGGTGCTACTGAGGAATATTGAAGATTAGGTGGGTGAATTGAATAACTAGTGATGAGGTACTGAACCAAATTAGGAAAAAAAATTATGGCTCAGCCAGGCTAAAAGAAAATGCTGGGAGGGGGGCAACTGTAGAGGGAGACCAAGGCTTGAATGTTATTAGCAAGTTCAAATCGATGTAGGTTGCAGTAGTTTTCCAGAGATGATGAAGTCACGAGCAATGGAAGCATCCAATGTGAAAATCATTCTGACCGCCTTTTTTGACTCCAGTGACGTTGTCCATCATGAGTACGCCCCCAGACGGTACTAATGTCAATAAGGAGTACTACCAAGAGGTTCTGCGTCGCCTTAGTGAAGAAGTGAGACGCAAATGGCTGGACTTTTGGGCAGCGACCGGTTAACATCTTCACCATGATAAAGCACCCGCTAATCGTTTTGGTGAAACACAACACGACTGTGGTTTGTCAACCTCCCTATTTCCTTGACCTAGTACCGAGTGACCTCCGGCTTTTCCCTGAACTGAAAAATCTCTGAAAGGGACCACATTTCAGAACAGGAAAGGCATCATGCAGAATTCGACGGAGCAGCTGCCACCATATCAAAAGAGGTTTATCCAGAGATGCTTCAAGCAGTGGTTGAGATAGATATGTAGAAGCTGACATGAATTACTTTGAAGGTGACTAGTGTCAAACAGTTATATTTGAATAAAGACCGATTTTGTAAATAAAAGTCGGATTCTTTTTTGAATAGCCCTCGTATGTTTAGAGTTATCGTACTGACAGTTGTGAAACGCATAGACATGTTCTGCATGCTACGCCGAATCTGTATTTGGCACTCTATGCGCCCTAGCAATTTGTTGCCTGTACATTTCGAGACAATTTCTTGGTTAGGTTAGGTTAGAGTTTTCGTTGTAGCACTGTCTGACAAAAACAATATGGTATGAAAACAATGTAACAGTTCTTTCTGCAGCAGTAATTTGCACATTGTTTAACTACGACGTGCTTTTTTCTTGACTATCATGTTTCTAGGTAACTGCAACCAGATCATTGTTTTCGCTCGTTATCGTCGCTGTGTTACTTCTCAAGTATTCCTCCCATTCGTATTGTATGTACAGTGCTCCTTTTCAATCAACTAATTAGCGTTTCTCAAAGTACCTCCTTGGGCAGATGTGGTCAGTTGTAGGGCTTTTGTGTGTCTGTAAGCAATTATGGCACTCGATCTCAATAAATTCTGATTTTCAATTTTTTGGGCGAGAAGGTAATTAACGGAGAATGAAAAAGTAATCGACCGAGTCATGTCACATCCGTTTTTCATTCGAGCCGAGATGGGGAGAGGAGACTTTCAACGTTGACGACGAGTCCCTGGTCGGTTTGGAAGGCAGCGCCTATTCTGTTGGATTCACTAACCATTCCATTTATCATCAACTAACACATAATCATAAGTATCTAGTACTCTGTAAAAATGCAACGTAAGAATATCTGTTAAAATGTCCTGTATCTTGTATCAAAGGATCGCTCTTAAAATCTAGTACCATCACATACTATGTTCTTATTTCAGTGTCGACGTTTGGCTTCATTGTGAATAAGGGGGTGATCTTATTAAGTGAAAATACGTCTTTTATATCAGTCTAATTTCATACGTTTCACTACGTCCTTTGCTCCACTTAAAAGAGATTTTCTAAATTTTGCGATATCATTTTAGAAAGCGTTTTGGTAGAGAATATAAGGTGACACTGGAGCCGCAGAACAAACATATGCATCGTGGTTTGTGTTGATTATTAATATACACGTATCAACAAAAATTTTGCATCACCCTGGTAAAAAATATAAAAAAAATGAAAATGAGCGTATGGCATCGTTGGCCGCGAGGCCCCTATTCGAGGAAGTTCGGCCGCCAGGTGCAAGTCTTATTTCATTCGACGCCACATTGGGTGACCTGCGCGCCGGTGATGAGAATGAAATGATGATGATGACAACATAGCACCCAGTCCCCGAGCGTAGAACTTCTCCGCCCCGGTCGGGAATCGAACCCGGGCCCGCTTGCAGGGGAGGCGAGATACGGTAGTACCCAGCTAAACAGGCGGACACAACCCTGGTAGATCGTGCAGCTGTGTTACTATTGTGACTGTTAGTGTCAATCATAAGGTCACCCCTGTGTTGTCGTGCAGACATGGGATCGGTTCCAATTGAGATGTAGTATTGAGGATTTACACCGCACAGGACGTCTACGTCCAGAAGGTGCACAGGATGACAGATTTCTACGGCCTTTGAGTTAAAAGAATCACGGGCTGAGTGTTCCAGAACCGAATTTGGCGTTCGATGAGGCTGCAGGACGCCATGTATCGCATAACTGTCAGGAGACGATTGTATGATGCGAACCTCCATTCCCGTTGACCATGGCGAACGCTACGCCGTAACGACAACACCATGGAGTCTGTTACCGATAGGCAAGAAATCATACAGAATGGATTCCCCAGGATTGGCGTCGGGTGTTATTTACGGACGGAACTCCGATCTGTTTCTACCGTGATTATCACAGACAACGTGTTTGGAGACAACTCCGTAATATCCAACGCCTCCAACAGTGTTCCCCATGTGCTACAAGATGGTGATGGAGTGATGTTCTGGGGTGGCATGACATGTGGCCTCTTGTAGTTCCTGAGGGCAATCTCACTGGTCTATGGTACAGAGGCGAGATTTTGCAACCAATAGTGGGACAGGTATCTACAACGTTTTGGTAACAATTTCATCTTGATGACTATGCTCATCGTAGTGCCCTTGTGAATACATTCCTTCAGCATGCAAGGATCGTTAGAATGGGTTGAGAAACAGACGACTTAAACATTATTTTATCTGTACGCACTGCAAATGAATATATATACACACACCTCAGAGCCAGTTTTTGCTTTCTGTGACTTGAATTTCCAAATAAAGGGGTGATGCAAAACTCTTGTTCTGTGTGTATAAAACAAAATGTGTTGTACATTACAGGTTTTATTCCCACGAGCATGTCGACATGATTTGCAATAATGAATTTTACAAATGTGCGGCACAGTAGCAGACTTTACATCGTGTGCAGTGTCGACACCGACCCTAAAATAAGACTGGAAAATCATGTATGCACCTACGCAATGTCTGAAAAAGTATTACCCACAAACAAAACTCTACGAATGTTGAAATAGCCGTTTTCAGCGGTATACTTGCTGGCTATTAACACCATTAATCGACTTTACTGTAACAATTTCGGTTATAGATCATCAGTAAAAGTATATTATTTAGCACTTTACGCGTAAAATCATTTAAAAATATTAGCTAATCTTAATCTCTGAAACTGTCAACTAACGAGGACTCCAGCAGGGTTTTAAAAGTATGACTTTCTATCACTTTTGATATTTTGACAAAAGCGAAGGTTTACGGAATGTTCAATCTATGAGACGAGTGTATCTCTTTCGTTTTGGTAAGAACTTTGGCTTGTTGTGAAGAGTTTACTAATATTTATCGGAAATTCAGTTGTGATCGTTTGTAGCAAATCAAAGACTTAAATTTCCCTCTAATAAATCAGAGCGATATGAAATTCGCTTTGGTACACAGATAGACTTTTTTTTTAGTAATTTGTGCATTAAACAAGGAACGTTCACAATGGTAATTTTCGCAGCATTATGTTTGGTTAAGTACTTTACATCAGTAATTTGCCTTTTCCTTTTTCCAAAAGAAAGCTGTAGGAAGATACCAAATCGTATGAAAAGACAATTTTTAAATTAGTTACTTGTTTGCCAGATGTATGATGTCTATAGTCGTGTACAAATTTGTATTTAAAATATTCCTTTTACTTACAGTCCCGGCGGAAAGAACCATCAGCAAAGAAGAAGAAAGCAGATAACTTAGATGATTTGAAACAAGAGTTAGATATCGATTTCCACAAGATTTCACCAGAAGAGCTCTATGCACGTTTCAGCACAAATCCAGAAACTGTAAGTATCTGCATTACACATCTGTGCCATTTGAAGATAAAAGTGGAAAATCTGTGACACGATAGGCATTGTGAAAGCATAAATTCTCAATTCTTCTCTTGCCTGTAACTTTGCTACTGAATAACATTAATTTCTGTCTCAGTAATTTATTTATCCAAGGATTATTTTTACAATGATGTATGTCGTCAGGAGAGGAATTCGTGGTGGTGTCAGCTTGATACAAGGAAAGAAAAGTGAAATAAACAGCCACATGAATGTATATGTGCTCAGTATGAACAGGCAGAGCATAAATTTCTATCCTCATAAATCTGGGGCCTTTGTCTTAAAAAAATGAACTCTCTCAGTTGGTTATACCTAACATATTGTGAATTCATTTACAGATTGTATTTCACATCGAACTTTTCAGAAGTTAATGTGTGTGTGATTGCTCATTTATTTAGTGAAGTGATTCTATTGAGAAATTATTTGTATAGAGAATTTGGTTCTTAGCGGAGATGATGAAACTTTATATACTGATAAAGGTTTAATTGTTAAATTTCAAAAACATGTGAAACAGTCTCTGGTTGCTGGTATATAATCGTTAGCCTGCCCTTAGTGATTGTTGAGGGACAGATTCTTATACAGCCTGTGATTTATTTGCTCTTTAATGACACAAAATTAAACTGCATTTTCTCATTGCAGGGTCTAACACATGCAAAAGCAAAGGAAGTTCTTGAACGTGATGGACCAAATGCTCTCACACCTCCAAAGCAAACACCTGAATGGGTGAAGTTTTGTAAGAACTTATTTGGAGGCTTTGCCTTGCTGCTGTGGATAGGAGCAATTTTATGCTTCATTGCTTATTCCATCTTAGCAAGTACTGTAGAGGAACCTTCAGACGATAATGTAAGTGTTTTTGTATTTGGTTGTCTGTCTCGTTGTATTTTGTCTATGATTGATACATTTTTCCAACTCAGTATTCATATAATGATGTAGGTCTCTCTTTGATGCAGTCCTAAATATAATTTGTCATAGCTACATGGCTAATAACTGCTTATAAAAATAACCTAATGTCTTGAAATGTCCAATTAAAAAATAAGTAATAGGGCATTATATGTTATTCCAACTCGATTGCTAAGGCCCATGTGACAAACGTATTAGAAATTTTATGTCTAGTGAGTAATGGCTTGTATGTAACTTTTCAGAGGTTGAATTCAGTTAGTGGGAACCTGCAGTTTGTCTAACTTTCATAAATGCTGTATTCAACACTTTTTTGTCTTTAAATCATCTATAGTAAAAGTGGCTACACACGTGCTTGGCAAGCACACTGTCACTTTGCTCAAATAAGTGCAAATACCTTGTGCTTCTACACAGCTCAAGCATGCTTGTACAGTCATCAGTTTGGTGACCAGAATATGTCAAGCTCAGGGAGGAATGTGTAATTGTGTAGTAAAGAGTGGTTACAGAAATGAAAATCATATTCATGTATTAGTAACTTTCTCATTTAACTGAAGATATATCGTCATGATTGTCATAATTACCTCAAGATGAATGAAAAAACACTTTCATGACATAGTTATCTCAAGATAAATGAAGAAACATAATTGTATTTTCTTCCACTTGTTACACCTTTGATTAGAAAGCAGCATACACTCATGAGAGAGGCTGTAACACCACTGTGAATCTCCTGCCCATTCATGAACCAAAACAAACTGAAATACTGTAACACTGGTTTATAAATACAGAGGTGACAAACAGTCATGGTATACCTCCCAATAATTTGTCAGACCTCCTTTTGCCTGGTGTAGAGCAGCAACTCGATGTGGCATCTCAACAAGTCACTTAAAGTCCAAATGTTGCTGGTGAAGGATTTTGTGCATGAACTGACCTCTCAATGATGCCCCGTAAATTTTTGATGATTCATGTCGGGCAATCTGGGTAGCCAAATTACTCGCTCGTATTGTCCAGAAACTAATCGTGTACAACTGTGGCTTATTGACAAGACACATTGTCATCCATAAAAATTCAATCACTATTTTGGAACATGAAGTCCATGAATGGCTGCAAATGGTCTCCAAGTTGCCGAATGTAACAATTTCGAGTTAATGATTGGTTCAGCTCAAACAGAGGATGCAGTCCATTACATGTAAACACAGCCCACACCATTATGGGGCCACGGGGCCTTGTTGACAACTTGGATCCGTGGCTCCATGGGGTCTGCACCACTCTTGAACACTACCGTCTGCTCTTGTCAACCGGAATTGGGATTCACCTGACCAGGCTATGGTTTTTCAATCATCTAGGGTCCAACCAATACGATCTTCAGCTCAGGAGTGGCATCGCAGGCAATATGCTGTTAGCAAAGGCATTTGCTTTGGTGGTCTGCTACCGTAGTCCATTAATGTCAGATTTGGCTTCTCTGTACTAATGGGTACGTTCAGTGTATGTCTCACATAGATTTCTGCTGTTATTTCACACAGTGTTGCTTGTCAGTTAGCACTGACAACTTTCTCCAAGCACCACTGCTGTTTGTTGTTAAGTGAAGGCTCTTGGCTACTTTGTTGTCTGTTGTGAGAGGTAATGCATGAAATTGACAGGTGATCTTGGAATATTGAATTCTGTAACGGTTTCTGAAATGAAATTTCCTCGCCATCTGTGCATGTCACCATCCTATGACTTTCGTCACGTCAGTGTATTTCGTCACTACCAGCCCCTGTCTTGCAGCTGCTTTCCAGCTTTCTTTTCTCTATTCTGAAACTGGTTCTTAATGAATTTATCTTTTTGTTATTGTTCCTCTGGTTGCTGCAGGCTCTAATGCTTTATACTTTGCAAGAAGTACTTCTTATGTAGCATCTCTCTGTTCTTTGTTGTGGTATTTTTCACATTTAATATTCCTTAAGTGTGGATGCATTTCATAGGTACAAATAGACTCCTCCAACAGTTGGTGATTGATATTTCTGAGATCACACGTGCTGGCCACAGAAACGTAGTATGATGTTCATGCAGATACTGTCTCAGAAATGATATATGCTTGCACAAGCCTCTCTATTCTTCGTACACACCCTCAAGCATGCTCAAGTTTCATTGCTTGCATAAGCATGCATAATCACAATTTTTATCAAGCATCAAGCTGCGTGTACAGTCCTGATGCTTGCATCACAAATTTATCCTACAGAGGGTGAAGCATGCATGTGCATGCATACAAGCATGCAGCTACGTGTGTAGCCAACTTAATACAACTCTCAGCTGTGGTCTTTCCTCACCCAGTACTGCATATCAAAACTAACATAATGGACTCTAATTTATTAAGTGAAGCAGTTACTGGTGTGTACTTTAAAAAGGCCAGTTAAAGAGCAGTAGAATCAGTCAAGGGTAGACCATTAATATGCCATAGTGAATGTGGAAATTGCTGCATCCACTATCCTATAATGCCATTATGTAAACTGGTCAGGCATTATCATGTGGCAGATAACCAACACAAACAATTTAGGGAAAGGCCAATCCCTCGCTTGCAAATAAAGAATAATAAAAGTAATATAATAAAATTTGTTTTGCTGTGGTTGAATCTTTAAATTGACAAATTGTGTGTGTCACTCCTGATGATGCCATTTGGTTTCAAGATCAGATTCGAGTAACAAGGGTTGGTCATCTGTGATAACATCTTGAAAATAACCTTTGTTTGTTTCAGTGTGCTTCAGGAGAGACACAGCCATCCAGTGTTCTATGTAGTTTTGATGTTGTTTTTGTCTTTAAGTAACTTTTTTTCATTTGTTCTTTACACATTTTTTTGTCACTCATCCTCAGGGCCGATTGTATAAACAGTTTTTATCTTAGGTCAGAAAATGAACTCTGTTCAGGACTGTGCTCTGTTGTATAACACTAAACTTCAGTCCACAAAAGCAGGTTTAATTTTGATCTAAATTAGTGTGAAAAAGCTTGACAACATCGCTAAAATCAGCTGCCGCCACAATTACCTCACTTCAACTGCAGATACTGATTGCACATCATAAATACACAGTATTTATTATCAGAGGTGTGGTGTAGGAAAGGGGCACGAAAATAAGCAGAAGTTTTGTGATCTTCACATTTCTCCCCAGCCAAAAAAGATTTTATACTGGAAATTGTATTGGGTCATCATAAAAACATGCTGGAATTTAAAAAAAACTGAAAATGTGATTACGGCTCCCAAAGAAAAGGCGAAGAATTCACTGAATGTAAGGACAAACTGTGGCTGGAAGTGTTTGAAAATTTGTTACGTCATTATTAAGAAAAGGTGAGGAACCATTTGCATATGATAGAGTGAAATTTTAAGCCTTACTTTACAATTATTATATTTCATCCCTATGTTATTACCTGTCTTGTGTAAACTGGAGCAAAAAAAGTGTCCAAACTTTTCAAAACTGGAAGCGGTAATTTCATCAGGCCTATGGTTCAGAAAAATAGACAGAAGCTAATTGCAGGCCTGGAGCCAGAATTTATACCTATTACCAGCCCTTAAAAGAATGCAGGTTTTCAGCCCGAATTTGTATGCAGTGTTTTGTTTACATTTTAATAGGCTCCAATAAATTTTTTGAAACAGATTTGATACTTAAACTTCTCAGTATTTTCCACATTAACAAACCTTGCCAGTGGGGAAAGTGTAAAAAATTAAAAGACCTGCTGTGGGATTGAACCTGACATCTTGCGAACTGCGTTCGATGACGTTGCCACTGAGCCCCTGCCTTACAATTAGAAGTTGACTTATGTTTGTGCACTACTAGTCATGTTCATCAGCCTGCATGCAGTTTATATGATAGCTCCACTTGAGCAATAAAATTATGCCTCAGAGTTGATCCTACATCACTGTGATATAATTTGAGATTTAAACAGTGCAGATTTTGGAGTTCAGCTTGATTGGAGGTCATTTTCTGTGTCAAATTAAGATTAACGGCTTTATAGAATTGGCTCCAAGTGTGTACACAGCATTTGGCATGTTTGTACGTGTTCAGTTAATTCACATTCAGTATTTTAATTACTCATCCAAAATTGATATTGTGATATTCTATGTATGAGTGGTAACTTTTACAGTGCAGATGTGTGAAAGATAGTCCACTTTTACTGTTTTCGTTCAGTGTAAAATGGAATGAGATTTTTGGATAATGCCATTCGTAGACATGAAATGTTACTTTTTTGTTTGAGATACAGTGCTGCTTCAGTGAGTAACTGATAATGATAAAAAATATATTTTTTTAATGGCTCAATATAGTAAGGTCACTGTGTAGGCATATCAATGCAGTGAATTATTCCTACATGATAATATATTGTTAACATGAATCATTGAACATGCAACCAACTACATAAATCATTCAATATACAATACTCCTTGTCTTTCGTTGTGGTAGTAAGTATAGTGTGTTTTATTGCCTTTAGTGCCATAGTGTTAAAGAGACTGTGACTATATACATGGGTAGTTGTCAAGTGTTAATCACCACCTCGAATAAACAAAATTGTGCATTAAAATTTTTGTTTGCTTGCAGTTACATGTCTTTAATTATGAATCACATTGAAATCTCCATGTCTCTGTAATGTAGCATGGTGCTGGAGCGGCAAACAACCAAATGATGCTGCTAGTTGATATGACTGAATCATTTTGTTTTGTCTGCCCTAGTGACATGGTGCAGGAATTTCAGTGCATACCAGAACTGCAAGACTTGACTTGTAAACAAACGAAAACTTAATTACATAACTTCATTTTTTTAAAGTTGTGATTAAAACTTTGACTACCTTCTGTACAGAAGGTAATGAAACTGGTTATATTTGTGACATTTAAAACTTTCCTGGTGTCGTACAGTTAGTTGCATAAAATTTCAAGAGAACTGCTGGATGTCTGCAACTTGTTGTCTGGGCAGCAAGCTGGAGACATCCAGCAGTACTCCTGAAATTTTATTGAATGGGGTAGATTCTGCTTCATGATTTAATCTGAATAGAGTCAACCTTTTCTTGTTTTACAATGTTAAAGATTCTATAGCTACTCTATTTCAATAATGAGAGTGTCTCGTGTGGTAATAATGAGTGGGAATAAATTTTAAGTAAAAAATTGAAATAGTAGAAACTGATACTAAATAGCATAAAAAATTGGTCACCTTAGCTTGTGCTATAGGCGTATCATAGAATATAAGATATTTGTGGAATTAACCTGTAGTATGATGGAATAGCAGTTTTAGTTTCATATTGTTGAGTGTTTCATGTTTGTGTTGTGTGTAAAAAATATGTAGAAGTGCTAGTGCCTTATTTATTTTGGGGCGTGCAAAATACTTCAATATTTACCTAAAATATCCACTAACACTACTAACATTTTAACCTTTGTAGTGACTAACAAAACTACAGCAATGTGGAAAATGGCTACACTCATCCATGTAGGAAGCAAGGAATAGAGCACTCAGAGCAAACAGCTGTGTTTTGTTCTGTGTAATCTACTCACCATTTGTTGCCCGAAAGTGTAAAATGAGTGGCCATCTTTCTTCTGTTACTCTACTGTTTCTATTGTATGTTACAATTGATAATTAAATATTACTGTCTTTCTCACTTATGCAGAACTTCCTTGTGGTCTAGTTTCCACTGTATTTATGTAAGCTACAGTTGTGTGTTTTAAACACTTGTCTGTTGTTTTGTAGAAAACACAGCTTAGAAATAGCTTTCATCTAATCCCTCTGAACCATTGAAATTAACTAAATTTCTGTGTGATTTTTCTCACCCAATCAACTCTTGCAGTTATTTTTGGGTGTAGTCTTATCAGCAGTAGTGATTGTGACGGGCTGCTTCTCATATTATCAAGAAGCCAAGTCCTCGGCGATCATGGAATCATTTAAACACATGGTCCCGCAGGTAAGCGGGGATAACCCGTGCATCCAGTGAATGTTCCCACCCTTGCTGCTTTAAATAGATCATATTGCACTTGTACCACTTTATGTTGCCAGCAGGAATGGGATGTTGTAGACATTTAGTGTATAGCCAGTGTTAGAGAAGAAGCTGTTGCCAGAAACTCAGATAAGTTGCTCTCATACTTGCCATACAAAGAAATGGCAGTGGTTCCTGAAAGCAGGTAATCTTGCTTCATTATTGCTATTCACCTTCAAGTGACTCACTCAGTGCTAAGTCACACTGTAAATAGTTCGTGTCCTGACAGGAATGAGATGCAGAACTTCAGAAATAATGTGACAGCTGATGCTTCTCTTAGAGAATGCCAGTATTCTCCCCAAAACTTCCTATGCTGTCTTCCCAGAATTCCTTAGGCTGCTGTATTCCCAGTGCTTATTGTGATATGTGTAGTGCAAATTAATGTGTGTACCCTTTTATATGTATATGTGTGTGTCTGCCTTGTACAAGCTTGTGCTCGTCCAGAGACCGGAAATCGTACGTATTAATTATTGCATAACCTTTCAACTGAGAATCACACTTTCAGTTGTACCTGGGTATTGTGCTGGCTGCGGTGGTTATCATCACTGGCATCTTCTCGTATTATCAGGAAAGCAAGAGTTCTAAAATTATGGATTCTTTCAAAAACATGGTTCCTCAGGTAATTATCTATACATATATTTTTGAAATAAGAATTTGATTTTTAATTTTATTCTAAAAATGAGGCATGTGATCTTCATTCATTTAAGACAAAAGTTTAAAGTGTAAATAAGCATATAGTTGACACTGTTAAATACTGGTTAAAGGCCAGACGGTCTATTATATTTAAGATTAAGTGCTCTGCCACATCTGTTCTTTTCTTCAAAATATTATTTATTTATTTGTATATTTGACACCCATATCATCATACAGAGGGGTCCAGAAAAATGAAGACACCCTTTAATAGCCAATATCAGTGGAACAAAATGACATACTGGTACAGTTCTTGCAGGTTGGAGGGGGGGGGGGGGGGGGAGGTTATTTTATGTGTTCAAAGTGACTCCCATTAACAGCAGTCAATGAAGCTGAACTGTTAACTGAACTGTAGCCACCAGTGGTGCTGGTGTGATAGCCGCATAGGACACCTTGATGGTTTCACGTAGCTCGCTAAATGCAGCAGGTTTCTGTTGATAAACTTCATTTTTCAAGATCCTCTGTAGGTAGAAGTCAAGAGGTGCAAGGTCTGGAGATTGTGGTGGGTACTCAACAGCTTCTCTTCAACCTATTCATTGTTCAGGTAGATTTTCATCCAAGTAGGCTCTGACATCTCTTTGAACACATCTCCGTTGTCAGTAAAATCTTTCATTTCCGAACGTCTCTTGGATGGCAGGTAAAATCGATGTTTGCAGCATATGAAGCTACACCTCACCAGTTACAGTACCTTCAAAGAGGAATGGGCCAATCAAATTGTGTGGTGCCAGATCACACCATACATTAACACTCGATAGGTTAATGTGAGACCAGATAACCATCCCTACAAACCATTCATCCACTTGTAGCATGCCTGCAAACCACTCGCAGTAGTCCATCCTTCGATCCATGTCGTCCTTGTTCATAGTGTGCAGCAATGTTGGATTGTAAACTTTCCACTTTGCAGCCTTCAGAATTCATCATACACTTGATCAGCTTAACGCGCTTCCATGTGCACCCTGCTTCACAGATTTTTGAGGTGACGTAGTAAAATGTTGCAACACAGCAGCTCTGGAAGCTGGACTTCTTGATGTTTCTGGTCAGCCAGACCTTTCCTTATGCACATTCTGAACAGTACCGTCAGCTTCAAATGCATCCCGAATACTATAAATTATTGTATGTGTTGATGGCAGAGTTTTGCACGCATTACACCATTGCCGTTGCACCTCCATCGTGTTTTCGTACTTCCAGTACCACTTCAATATAGCCTTGGGGTACTGAAATGACAATCTTACTTCATTCATTGCTATACTGTCGCGCTGGAAAACACACGCCAAAATATGTTTAGGAAACAATGGAGTATGCTACCGTGGCAAAAAATATATCATTTTGTTTCAAAGATATTAACTATCAAAGAATGTTTACATTTTTCTTGATCTCATTTGTGCATACGACAGTAAGCATACGCTTAAGAAAAACTGTGATTTGCTGTCTATATCAGGAAACTAAAATTGTGAAGTTTGGTTAACAGAACACCCAATTGTACTCTGTTTTGTCTCTAGTCTGTCACTGTGATGAACACCACGATCAACATACAGACACACATGCCGATGAGCATTCAGAATTTTCTTGGTGTGAAAAAAGGATCATATTCAGCAGCTCGTAACTGTTAATTTAGGAAGAAATAAAATTTTAGTTTTATCCTGTATGCGTCAGAGATGTAGATTTATATTTTTATAAGGTTTGGAATGTTGGCATATTATCTAGATGTTTGCAAACTGTGTTAACAGTAAAGGTTAAGTTCTTGACAGATCTGCACCTGTGCAAAGATGCCCATTTGCTTCAGTGCCAAAAATGATTTTGAACATAGTGCAGTTATCTACAGAAGTGAATCTTGATTTAAACAACATTTAATGCACTGACACTTTTTGTTGCCAGTGGAAAGCCAGTTAATAGCAACAGTGGTCAATAGCTGCATATGCCTTGTGAACAATGGTTTGATATATTCTTACTCTAAAGAATATCATTGTTGTATCAGGAAGTCGTCAATGTTACTGAATATTGTTTAGTAATGGTTAACTGCAATACTATCAGGACCGTGGTATATTACAACTTTTCCATTTTCCATTAGTGTTTCTCATTTCTACAGTAGTTATTGCATACAGAAAAGAGGCTTTAATCATTTGGAATTTTACATAATTTCCTGAATCATATTTATTTTTAATTAAATTTCGTAATTTATTCATCCAGATTTGCTTCATTTAGCTATTCCTAATTTTGATGTCTTATTGGTTAAATTTTATACTATTATTATTTTTACTTCTAAATATACCTGTGGCATCTTATGCATGTTTGACAGCTCTTTTTATGTTAAAATATCAGAGTTTTGTTTATTTATTATGCTTTATGTTGTCCAATCACTTGCCTGAAATTGTATTTCATCAGCTGGGACTACAGTATCATAGCAGTGCTCAAAACAAATTTAAAAGAAATGGTTAAATTTTTTGTGCAGATTGGTGTGAGACAACACACGCGCGCGCGCGCACACACACACACACACACACACACACACACACACACACACACAATATCCTTATTTTATCTCCATTTGTTACTGTTCATATTAAATAGTTGATTCTACAATTTGTTTAATGTACATTTTTACTACAACTATTACCCCAGTAATAGTTGTAGTATAAATGTCCTTTAAACAACTTGTAGAATCAGCTATGTAATAAGATCAGTAACTACTACTCTTCCCAGACATGGCGTTGTGCCAGTCTTGGGTGGAAGAGGAGTGTGGTTGCTTTCACCATCATATCTCCCTTCGTATTTCATCTTATAAATAAGTAGTGGTCAGTCCTAGTAATCAATGATTCATCATAAATCCATAATTGAGCATTATGATAATTAATAACTTGATTACAACCTGTGAAGGCTATACAACATTCTGAGATAAGTAGAAGGTGCACTTTGATCGAAAGCTGAAACTGAGTTGCACTCAGTAGCTGATTGGCAGATAGATAGATAGAGAGAGAGAGAGAGAGAGAGAGAGAGAGAGAGGAGAAGACTGCAGATGGTGGCTAAATATACAATGAGTATTGCAGTAAGATAGATTATACATTAAGAAAACATGCAGGTATGAGAGTGAGACAACAGAAAATACTCTTCCATTTTCTATAGTAATATGGTGGTAGTACCAGCAGTTTTACGCATTTAGAGATCAGCATGACCTACAATACAGAGGCAGAAGAGGGGGTGGGTATGTTGAAGTAGACCAGATAAGAAGAGGGGAGGGAGAGCACATGGGGAAGGATACCAGTTGTTACCCACAGCCTACTATGCTACATCCAATTCTCCACTGATTCTTCACAATTCTTCTTCTTTTCTTCATTTCCCAGTTGGTATTGTGCTTGCCTTTGGTGAAGCCATCTTCCTCTAGACCAACATTCTCAGTGCCCATGATCTTGTTGCAATTGCACTTACCTGTACCAGATGAATTTTCATCCTCCTTTCATGTAACTGTAACAAACATGAAATTTCTTCTCTTTTGAAGATACCACCAGAATGTTTGCCATGTCATGCACACATGAATTACTCCTTCTGGTGCCACATTGTAAATGGGCGGTGTTGGGGAATACTTTCTAGTCCCGTAGAAACCTAAAATACCCGCATCTCCGTTAAGCCTCAAGAGGAACACAGTAATATACAATCTGGGCTCACAGTTTAGGATTGCCAACAACACCTCCAATTTAAAGTCCACCATGAATTACATGCCAAAATGTGTCTCCTAATACAGCTTGGTAGCATATGGATGCTGCATTTGCAGTGACAAGCCATCACTTGTGGTAGGCTGAGCGTCCTGGAGAGGTCTTCACAGACAGAAACTACCCTCCTTAGTTCAAAATAGATTTGTGTCCTATCGTCCATCAATCCTAACACACTTGCTGACCATTGGCAAAGAAATATTCCTTCACTTATCTTTCTGTACTGGGATGATTAAATCAGGTTCTCCACCAAGACATTGACTATCTTTTGATCCCTGAAATGAGGACTGTTGTCTTCAACACCATATGCCATGCACCCAACCTGCACAACATCCTTGATCTGTTCCTATACCTCTCCTGCATCTAACCCCTTCCCATGGGCTATGTCCCTGTGGAAGGCTCAGATGCAAGACTATCCCATTATCAGCCAACCACCTCTGTCTGCAGCAAAGTCATTAACTTTTCTTGCTCCACCGAAGACAAAGTAACACATGGAACAAGCAAAATTATATATAATAACACCTTTGCCACATCCACTTCAAATTTTTATGTGTGAATAAGGCCATCGATAAATCACCCACTATTTTGAATGGCCACAATCAAGCTGTGGCCATAGTCTGAGGATGTTGCGCAACATGAAGTGGTTGATTTCAACTGCAACTTCACAATCAGTGCCATTTTTAGTCTCTCCACCTCCATTAGTGTTCTGGACTGCACAGATTTGGTGGAGGGGGGCGGTACTCTCTACAATACACACTTCAGTTTCATGACCCTCTCCCTCTTTCCATTTTCAGTCTAAACTAGCCCACTGAATGAATTGGTTCAGCGCATTGGGGAGAATGGCATTGGAATGTATGGCCAATCTAATTTAGGTTATGCATGGTTGCCCTCGTCACTCTTTGGTTTTACATGATTGCTTGTTAAAATAGAGATTTTTTTTTTAATAAAATTGTTCCAATTCTAATGGCCTCACAGTGGACAGGAAGTTAATTCTTAAGTTTCTTTCCTTCTTTTCTAATATATACTGTGTAGGGATTATGTTGTAATGAAATTATTGACATTAGAGTAACTAATGAAGAGGCGTTGAATTGAAATGTGGGTAAAAGGTTGATATAAGACATCCTGAAGCATCAAAGAATAACTACTTTGGAAATGAATGGAAGTGTGGAGGCTAAAAATTGTAGAGGTAGAGCACAGCTTGATGTAGATGTACATTAAGGAGAGATGTTGCAGTAGTTACACAGAGATGGAGAGACTTGTACAGGATAGACTAGCATGGAGAGCTGCATCACACTAATCTTCGGCCTAAAGAACACACTAGACTTCAGGGCCTAAAATATTGTATGGAAACTTTAAGAAAAAAAATTGCAGCACATCATTGACTGCAATCAGAAAGTTGCAAGTGAATATGATAATGAATATTTTTACTATTAACCGGAAAAATGTGAAGAAAGAATGAATTCAAAGTCCGACACCCTCAATTCTAATTCTGTAGTAACAGGCAAAGTTTGGTGACTATCTGGAACAGCATTTGCTAACACACTTTGGTTCAATATTTGCTGAGATTAATCAGTTCTCAATATGTTCTGCAATCATTGGTGACAGTTGATGAGGCATTTTATGTTCTACAGTGATATTGATGAGGCAATCATACTGTGAACTCTGCTGCAAAGGTCATACAATATAGCTTTTACAAAATCCTTAAGAGTAATGTGTATCAGTTACATACACAATATTATTGTGTGTGTGTGTGTGTGTGTGTGTGTGTGTGTGTGTGTGTGTGTGTCACACATCATTGTTCGATAATTTTTGTAATGTACTGAAGAGATACGGAATGGATAGTGTCTTGAAAGGAGGATATAAGATGAACATCAACAAAAGCAAAATGAGGATAATGGAATGTAGTCGAATTAAGTCAGATGATACTGAGGGTATTAGATTAGGAAATGATACACTTAAAGTAGTAAAGGAGTTTTGCTATTTGGGGAGCAAAATAACTGATGATGGTCGAAGTAGAGAGGATATAAAATGTAGACTGGCAATGGCAAGGAAAGCGTTTCTGAAGAAGAGAAATTTGTTAACATCGAGTATGGATTTAAGTGTCAGGAAATCGTTTCTGAAAATATTTGTATGGAGTGTAGCCATGTATGGAAGCGAAACATGGACGATAAATAGTTTAGACAAGAAGAGAATAGAAGCTTTCGAAATGTGGTGCTACAGAAGAATGCTGAAGATTAGATGGGTAGATCACATAACTAATGAGGAGGTATTGAATAGAATTGGAGAGAAGAGAAGTTTGTGGCACAACTTGACTAGAAGAAGGAATCGGTTGGTAGGACATGTTCTGAGGCATCAAGGGATCACCAATTTAGTATTGGAGGGCAGCGTGGAGGGTAAAAATCGTAAAGGGAGACCAAGAGATGAATTCACCAAGCAGATTCAGAAGGATGTAGGTTGCAGTAGGTATTGGGAGATGAAGAAGCTTGCACAGGATAGAGTAGCATGGAGAGCTGCATCAAACCAGTCTCAGGACTGAAGACCACAACAACAACTGAAGAGATAATGTTAAAGTTATTGCACGTTCTTCAGCTGTAGCACAGCTCCCAATGCAGGGACAGGAGTGGGTTATAAATTCATTAATTTTTGAAAATGAAAGTATTATCTTTAACTGAAATATTTTTGGTATTTTTTTCAGTGTGCCCTCTTGCAACTGTTCGTTTTCTTAGTAGAAACTTATTCTGAATTTGTAATCAGTGAAAAGTGAAGTATGTAATTACATGAACTTTTTTTGCTTTTACCACTTCCTCGAGCCTGGCAATTTTCTTAAATTCTTCATAGTTTTACTCAAAGTTTTATTGTTCACCTTTTCATTTGTAATTTACTGTTTAAATTTAACTCCTCCTCTTCTCCTCCTGCTCCCTCTCTTCCCCCCCCCCCCCCCCCCCCCCTCCCTCCTCCCCAGCACTCCCACTTCCATTTACTGTTTTATTGTTCGCTCAAAGTATCGTGCACTTTATATTCTCATTTTTTACTAATTTATTCTTGATATTTTCCTTTGTTTGGAGACTGTTCTCCATTCTGTGGTATTTTGGTCCTATTGTATGCAGCATTTGTTCTCCTTTGTTTGTTTGTTTCTTTTTTACCTGCCATGTGCTGCCATTTTCATGTGGATTTTTATTTTGCACTTAAGATACAACATAATGATGCAGTTTCTGTTGCACACCTACTATGTTTGTACTGTGATTTAAATAATTGAAATTTTCATGTTTATAAAGTTTTCTTTCATGGACTCAACATACGCACACTCTACAATGACCTCATCAAACAAGGTGACTCGTAATCGCATGCTAGAATTACATTGGGGAGGATGGCATTTTAAATTCCTGTCTAGCCATTTTAATTTAATACTATATTGCACTGCCTGTGTTGTTCAGAAATACCGCAGGAACAGACACCACAGTAACTACAGCTATCATGAAATACATTAAATGTATCCACAGTGCTTGTTCCTTTGGACATGCAAGTGACTTTCAATTAAAATGTCTTCCCTGTACAGGAATATAGATAACGAATGCACGAGTGCAGGTTGTAGGCGTAGAGTTGACTACATAATGGAAAGTTGGGTCTGGCTGTGAGTCATGTTCAGATAGTATTATAGTAAAATCAAACAGTGGAAACTCCAGGTAGGAATATCAACAATGTAGGAAAAGATAGAATGCATTAAGACCTGAGATTATGGAGGTGGCAGCCGTGTGTGGATGAGGGGTGCTTGCTTGTGTATATGAATGGTTTGTGTGTGTGTGTGTGTGTGTGTGTGTGTGTGTGTGTGTGTGTGTGTGTGTGTGTGTTTGCTGATGAAGGCTGTGGCCGAAAGCTCTATGTAAGTGTCTTTTAATTGTGCCTGCCCACAGCTTAATGAGTCTTCTTTACTGTAAGTAGCAATCTCCTACTCCACCGCAAATTTTCATTTTCATCATTTCATTATACAGCTGATGATTCTCCATATTTGCAACTGTGAAAGCATTTCATGAATCTTAAGTTTTCCCAAATTGCATAAAGCAAGTACTAAAATTAAGATGGCTCCGTTGAAAAGTAAATGCGTAATTGCTTTTCCCACAGGAAGTTTAAGCTCCATCTCTAATAATTTTGTTGATGGTGTGTTAAACCCTAATCTTCCTTGTTTTCCCCTTAATGGCCTCATCGCCATTGGTATGGCAAATCTAAACTTCTTCCCTTCTGTCATCATCATCTATATTACATTTCATATTGCATTTTACAATAAGTGGAAAATAGTAATTTATGACATATTTGGTACCTCATGGTTTCACTGGAGATTATGTCATTGTGTTTAAACCCACACACATTACTATAACCTGTTTTACATTTTAGTAGAGAATCCACTTACCTAGTTTCTGTAATTTTTGGGTAGAATGATTGGCCCCATCAGAAGTGCAAATGGTGTCCGATTGTAACAAATAAGTATTCTTGCTGACACGTGGTGACTTACCTTCATTTCCTGTTGCTGTTGCTGCAAAACTGGGTGCTAATTTAGGTAAAGAATTTGGAGTGTATCTTTTTAATTGATATTTGTTGTGATGATGGTAATCTTTCCTGAAACAATGTTCACAACAATAAGAAACACATTTTAAAAATTACAATCTTGTATGTCACAGCCAAAACCGTGTTTAATAGTGGGATTAAATAGTACAGCAAACAGTGTGTTCCCACCTGCTGATTTCCATATTTCTTTCATCTTGCTTTTGTTACTGACAGTCCAAAAGATGTCCGTTGCATTTTTAGCCTTTTTGTTTTACTGTTATGTACAAAAGGCATTCAAAAAGTTTTGCACAGCCGTCTCTTAATTTTTTTTATTTTTTGCAGGAGGAGAATGAAATTTTTTGTGAATATTTGAAACATTTAGCTATACATTGTGCGTACTCAATGTAGCCCCCATCAGCTGTGACAGATCTGGCCCAACGTTCATTCCATGATGTAAATGCACTTTGGTAAAATTGTGAGGATTCACTTTTACACCATCGCTTGACACAGGAAATACGGTCTTTCTCATTATCAAATGTTTTACCATGCAGGTAGGTCTTCAGACGACCAAAGAGATAAAAAACAGTCCGAGCCAAGTCCGGATTGTAAGGAGGATGAGGAACAATTTTCCAATCCATTTTCCTGATTTTCTCCTATGTCATCAGGGCTGTATGGGGTTTAGCATTCTCATGGCGTAGTCTGATGATGTGACCCTGAAGCTGTGGTCTGTTGGTTTTGATGGCATGTCGCAGATTGTCCGATGACAAACAGTAATGGTCCTAGTTAATTGTGGAGCCAGGTGCCAAAAAGTCAATGAAAATGACACCAAACTGATCCCAGAAGGAGGCCATCACCTTTCATCCTGCTGTTCATGCTGTGCTTCTTTAAACCTCTGCAACCATCGCTGGATACTGCTGTGATCCACTGTGTCCTCCCCGTAAACTGGGAGCAACTTCCTGTCAATCGATGTGGCAAAGTCATTGCCGGTCTTGAAGAGGAACTCCATCACTGACCGTTGTAGCAACCTGACATCTACTTCACGGTCCAGTATGGCTCACCTGTAAATAAAAGAGAATACTTTTATATACTAACTTATTAGCTAAATGTTACAAGTATGTTCACAAAAAATTTAGTTCTCCTCCTGCAAAAAATAAAAAAATTAGAGACGACTGTGCAAAACTTTTTGAATGCCCTTTGTATCTCTCAACTTCATCAGAAAACTTTCCTCGTAGATGTCTCTACTCTGGACGCACCACCCTTGGCTCTCGGATCAATGGGAACTGATGACTTTGTTTGGTTCCTTCACCCCGTCCCCATTACCTACCTACCAACCAACCAACAAACAATCAATGTGTGTTTCATTCCAGTTAAAGATATGTTTTCAGTTTTGTGAAAAACTACTTCTTCATGTAACTGACAGCTAAAAATTTCTTCATGTAACCGACAGCTAAAAGTTTAATTATAGTTTTTTACATAAATTTAAACGACTTCGGTTGTATGAAGAACTTAATTGTTTAGTGACTAAGCTCCACAAACATACAGTGATCTACTATGACAAAACATTGTTAAAGAAATATGTTATCGGTGCCCGTATTTTTTCTGAGGCTTGCAGCAACATCACTATCAGTTTATCACTGTGTGATCCCAAGATATTTGCAGAGTCTTCTCAGATTCAGTGTAAGAAAGTGTTCTTGACAAATGTGTGTGGTTTATTAGGTGTTAATTGTAATTTACATATTGCACAGATAAAAAGACAGCAGCAAAACTTCTAACATGTCATATAACAGAAGGTATCCAAAATATAAACAACTAAAATATTGTCCCAGAAGTAGGCTGTATGTGTCAGAAAGCTAAAAAACTACTGGGAGAGTCAGTCAAATGGAAGATTTATTGATTCTGACAACTCTTTTAATCATGACACAACGGAATTAAAGATATTAGATGGCAGTGGGCATTGAATTATATCAGTTGGCCAGTTGAATATTTGTGATGGACCAGAATTTGTCTGTTCTTTTTGGACATGTCCACAATAACAGATACCAAATATACACATTTTAATGTTATAACTCATATATGCAGTACATTAAAACACCACTGGTACTGTTATAATAAAGGTCTAAATATACTTACTGCTCCATGTTGCTATCCAGTATTGTTGCATTTTCAAATACAATTTAAGTGTTTTATAATTAAACTTTCTTCTGTACTAATTCTTAGTTGTATTCAGGTAGGCCTACAGATACAGCTGTGATAAAATAAAGAATAGTTTCACTAGCAGAGATGCTTATTCACTTTGTAAGAGGGTAAGATACTTCTGCATAAGGCATGGTTGTTGTGGTTTGCAAAAAGCTCGTGCTTGTTAGGCAGATGTACTGCAAACTTCCCATACTAATGGGAATGTTATCCATTTTTTAAAATATATTGTAGCTGAACTTCCATGCATTTGCATTGTAGCATTGATTTTGTTATTTAGTGTGCATTAAAAAGTCACTCTTATTGTTTTGTCTGCACTGTATTTTATTTCAGTGAAAAGGGCCACTGTCTGTGAATGCTGTCAGTTAGCAACATTAAGCTGTACAGCACTTTGCCATCTGAATTAGAAGCTGTATAATGATAGCAGCTTATGGGTAGTTTATATTCACTCTGTATATCATTTGGCATTGTGATTTTGATCCTTTTTTCTCAGGATGTGTAGAAATAGAAATATATATTTTTTCCATGAAGTGTTTCATTACTTTTGGCTAATGTACTTTGCATTACGAGTTGATCCATATGAATAACATTCTGATTGCAAACCTGCAAGAGGAACATATCAGTTACCAAAAACAATTTAAGGCAAACCATCTCTGCACTTATTTCATTTTTTTTTTTTTAAAAAAAAAGGTCATGTCTTCCTGCAGGAGCTACTATTGGTCAAAACTAGAAGAAAAGTCCTGCGAAGAATGGTTGAAGGGTGTGGTAGGATGTGTGGCAACTACATGCAGCACTGCTTGTAGTGCCTACCTCTACATAACAGACAGAAGGGAGTGAGAGGACAGATTGATCAGTGTCTCAACAGGTGTTGGTTTCCATGTAGTTTTGACCCAGACTACCTCCTGTAGGAGTATGTGATAGGAAAAAAAAAAAATCAAAATCTTTTTTCTTGTACCTACTGCAGTTTGCTCATAACATTTATTTGAGGGATTACTAAAACAAAGTGCTGTTTCCTGAAATGAAGAATTGCTTTACTGATTCACTCACTTGTACCATCAACAAGAATTTCCAAAATATTTGGCAGTGTGTTGTAACCTTTACAGGACTTGGTTTTTGATATTTAATTGTAAGTATTCACAAGCTCTGTTATGCTTATATGTCAGCAGATTTTCATTTGTGAACCTTTGCAACCTGGCATTATGATGCCGAAATCCTTAGGAACAATGTACAGCATTTTACCATGAAAAATCCGTGAAGGTGAATTTATATGCCGAGCATAACAATGAAATGTTGGACAAAATTTAGGCAAGTAATGTTCACAAAATCTGTGTTCCAGAAATAGTACATGAGAAATGTAATTAATTTTAATGCAGTATATTAGCATATATTTGCTCATGTTCCATTTAGAAATAACCAGGATATAAATTAGAACTCTGAATTGTTGATTTTTTAAAATCAGATTAAGCGCAATACTGTAGATGCATTTTGTAAGCGTATTTATGGTGATGGGAGGAATTAAAACGTGTTGGAAGATTGCAGAGACACACTTTTGTGTCAAACAGCACTCTAGATATAGAGTTTAGTTTTACTGAAAAAATTGACATGTTCTTAATGACATTTTCAGTTCGCAACGGTTCTCCGTGGAGGTGAAAAACTGACACTTCGAGCTGAAGACATTGTGCTAGGTGATGTGGTTGAAGTGAAGTTTGGTGATCGCATTCCAGCAGATATTAGGATTATTGAATCTCGAGGGTTTAAGGTTGATAACTCTTCACTGACAGGAGAGTCGGAACCACAGAGCCGCAGCCCAGAATTTACACATGAAAATCCCCTCGAGACAAAGAATCTTGCATTCTTCTCTACAAATGCTGTTGAAGGTATATAATTAATTGTAAAGATTTGTTCCTGTTGTGAGAATTCATTTACTTTAAATATGTACTGTTTCTTAGTGCTCACAGCTGGGGATGTATGAAATTATTGTATGTACGAAATTGTTTGTAGGCAATGTAGTTTCAGTTGACAGGGAAATAGGATGTGACTTCATTTAAATTCCTCCATAAGGTATGGAAGGAAATTATCTTTCTGCCATGATGTACAACATTTAAATTATTTAGTTCATGAAAGTTGTAAAAATAATTTGATAGACCTAAGATTTATTTATTTATTTTCAAAGGTACTGCCAAAGCTGTGGAGAAAGTTGTAAAAATAATTTGATAGAACTATAACAGATTTCTTTGTTTTCAAAGGTACTGCCAAAGGAGTAGTAATAAGCTGTGGTGACAATACAGTAATGGGGCGAATTGCTGGTTTGGCATCGGGATTGGATACTGGTGAAACACCTATTGCTAAGGAAATTCACCACTTCATCCATTTAATCACTGGAGTTGCTGTTTTTCTTGGAGTTACATTTTTCGTCATAGCTTTCATCCTTGGTTATCATTGGCTCGACGCTGTCATATTTCTTATTGGTATGTTTATTATATATTTTTTTATGTTTATCATAAAGTAGTATGAATGTCGTGTGTAAATGTTTATTTTATTTTTATATTGCTCTGAGAAGTATAAGACTGTGATAGCTACATAGAAAAAATCATGGTGCAAAACTACTACTGTGACTAAGTTTTTTAGCACACTGACTACTGTTACGTGCTTAGGAAATAACAGACTTTCATTATGTTGTAAGGAGGTTCATTCGTCACCTGCAGATCATAGTAGTAGATTGTAGTTTATTGAAGATGCGGCTCAGTAACTTGCAAAAGAGACTTTTGATCATTTTTAGTCATTTAATGTGACTGTGAAGAGGATGCTAATGAAGTAAAAATCAAATCAGCTTTACTTGGTAGAGAAGTCATTTAAAAATTAGTTGTTTTTATCATATAGTTATTTGCAAAGGAGAAAATCAGTGAAAATTTGTAACATTGTTGGTCAGCTTTGAAAATTGTATTTGAGCTCACTTGCATAGACATACCTAGAGAGAGAGAGAGAGAGAGAGAGAGAGAGAGAGAGAGAGAGAATGAATGAATTTGGTTTACTGTAAAGTATTGACATATTTAACTGATAAAAATATGCAAAATGTAATGACTAACTGTTTTTTCTTGTTAGGTATCATTGTAGCTAATGTACCTGAGGGCCTGCTGGCCACAGTGACAGTGTGTCTGACGCTGACAGCAAAGAGGATGGCCTCAAAGAACTGCTTGGTGAAGAACTTGGAAGCTGTAGAAACTCTTGGTTCCACCTCAACCATATGCTCAGACAAGACTGGAACCTTGACTCAGAATCGTATGACTGTTGCCCATATGTGGTTTGATAACCAGATAATTGAGGCTGATACTACAGAAGACCAGTCAGGTTTGTTAACTATAATTTTGAAATTACTGATCCTACATTAGACAAGTTGATGGAAATGTATGTTAGTTCTGCGAAATTTAATAAATTTCATATTTTTTCTAATTACAAAGCACATTTTTCATATGAATGCTTCGAAATATTCAGTTATACAGGAACTGTGAGACAAACAAGACAATTTTTTTCCCAAAAAATATGCAGTTTTGTTTATCTTTCTGATTGGTCTTGTGTACTGTTTACATTTTTCAAAATATACTTCATTCTATTTTTACGTTTCACTTTCCCATGATCTGCGTGTGTTTTATAAAAATATTGTCTAGTTACTTTGGATTCAGTTTCCTCTCATTAACTTCACTAAGCTTTTCAGGCATTTCAATTCTGTGTCATCTCTGTCTTTTAAGAATGAAGTCATATTCAATCAGACAGATGAGCCTATAATAAAATTTGTATTTTGTATTAAAGTTTTTTTAGATATTTGGATGCAAGCTAGTTTCATAAGAGACTTCCATTAGGGACTCCAATCGTTACTGAGTGGATTCCGATCATTGAAAATGACTATTACAAAAAAGCTTTTTGACTGGAATGTTTTCTTTCACAAAAACTTCAACTTTTTTAATTTCCAGTTAATGGGTATTTATTTCGGGAATCAGCAGCATTTTTCTGCTGATGAACAGTGTGTTTCTCTGATCTAATATTTTTCTTGACATTATTTTTCTTTTCACCCAATTTGATAACTAAACAAATTGGGGGAATATTGGTGTCAGATTAGTTTAGTTATGTCAGGTTGTCTATGACGCGGGACAACTGGGAGATCCGGGAATAAACCGGGAATTTTTTCATCCGGGAGAAAACCGGGAAAAACCCGGGAATTTTTTTGAAGTCCGTGAATTTTTTCATTGTTTTTGTTCTCAGTTAAATTTTTGTTACTTTGACTGGTAAGAACCAATACTCTAACAAAGGATATTACTGTATCCTGCTACTGCAGAATAATACTGCACCCATGAAACATGAACGAGAGAAAAAACTAAAATAAAACTTAAATTGCAAAGGAAATGCCCCATATACAGCAACATAACACAGTGCTCATACAAGCGTCTGGCAGCAGCAAAATGTGTCAAAGGCTTTAGGAAGACTATGCAATGCTTCGTAACAACAAATTGCCTCCGATGAGCATGACGTCACAACTGTTAACATTAGATTTGTTTTAGCAGTTACGAGTGGGATCATGCGCATGCACAGTTGAGTAGTACCTTCTTCCGCTTCTGGCTACAGAAAAAAAAAGCGGCTAGGTGCTACTGGGAAAAATTTAACTGGCGTGCCCAAGCTGCCAGATTGCTCAGCAGCCATGGGTCTAGGAGTGGGGGTGAGGTTTGGGGGGGGGAGGGCAGGGAATTCATATAAAACTTGTTTCACAAAGCTCCTAGCATCCACCGCACGTTGGTCTATCGATTATTCGTATGACTTTGAAACGTGTCCCTGTCGGTTTGTGAACATTGTTGAACACATTCTGAGTTGATTTCTGAATTAATCATAAGTTGATTTGTGAATGCGTGCATAGTGTACGTGATGTCTCTGTCAGTGGAATCCTCGTCACATCTAGAAATAAACTTTCCTGCGGACAAAGGGGGCTATACGAGCTGAGCATAGTATAGCCGAACGAAAGAAAGCCAACCACTGTCTGGTTATGTGGTTGATAAGGGTTTGCGAATGATGAGCGTTTTTACGATTACCAGCAAAATCCATAGATTCAGACTTCCAGAGTGCAAATAAACGACTAACAGGTAAGAAAGATTACGTATTATCTTCTCAATGTATCCAAGAAAATGAAATTTTGACGGAAAATTTTTGTCCAGATCGCAATACTAGCAAGGGCCAATTCTACAGTCTCCGGCTAGCAGCCGCTTTAAGGTCTATTCTGCAAGTAGCGCGGAAAACGCGTTGTACGAACACGTAACAATGCCTAACCGGAGAATAATCGCGGGATAACTAAACTGGTGATTCTGGCAGCGTTAGTGAAGTTAATTGGCGAATAAGCTTTGACATTGGCAGGAATAGATACGGAATTAGTGATGACAACATTGTTTGTTAGAACGAGGAAGGAGAAGAAACGGGGACATCACACAAATTACGGAAGAATAAGATGATTCCAAATTTCTATAAAAATTTTGCGCTACTAATTTTCGATCTCATGCTTGAGAAACTGGATCGTATGAATGAAGTGTAAAACTATTTCCTAACGTAAAGCTTTGTGCTTGTAGTAGGCCTAATAGGCATTTGATATTGGTACTTTGTGAATTATAATCTGCCGTGTTATAAAAACGACCATTTCCGCCAAAACGGTCTCGTTTATTTGTCGTGTGTTACAGTTGCTGCAGTATTATAAAACCCTATTTTGTTTTATCTCGCAGACAGTGACAAAATACAGGTAATCAGGTCGAGAAACCACACCAGTCTTGGGCCTATTTGTAATTACAGCTTTTTCAGTATTAGACAATGACATTTCGATTTTTCATGTAGCAAAACGTTTAACGAACTTTGATGAGGTAACAGATCCTTTCACAGAAAGGAAAGCACGCCATGTAAAGCTGTAGCAAGATTAGGCAGAAAAAAATAATCTAGGAGCTAAGGATTGAAGAAATGTGTACTGTCTTGCTTGTCTCTTCTCTTTACTGGCTTTATGTATCCTATACTTAATTTTATGTCACACAAAGCAGCAAGTTGTTAGGTAATAGGGAATAAAGAGTGCAAATTTTCTGAAGAGTTTTTTTTTCTTAAAAAAAAAGAAAAAGAAAGAGGGGTAGGATGTCAAACCGGCTGACTGGAAGCAGGAGAGACACCATAGGACATTTCAGTTTCCGCTGTCCTGAACATAGTTTGATGGCATCCAGTGCAAAATATACACGTTTCAATTCCACAGACCAAAATACAGTGACGTGCGATAGAAGAATGCTGTGTGAAGAGGTGTGGCGCAGCACTTTGGCACACTTAAGGTCAGATAACATGTTTTAAAATTCCTCGGACACGTATGTTTTATGTATCAGAGTCTTCAAAAAGATGTGCGCTACAAAATGAACGTATTTTTCAAAATTCGATTTTTTTCAATTTTTTACGTCCTATCGCAAACGCTCGAGGGACGCCACTATCTTCTATTGCCCCGGTTCGGAAATATCGTAGATACGGGTCTGATGCGCAGAGCAGTCTGAGTTGTAATAGGGAAGCACGGAAGCAGGTAGTCTCCATGTGACCCATGTTTACATTTAGTGATTTTGCTGTTTCCTCTTTGTCTACTGCACTCACGTCAAATGAAAACAAAACTGATTTCTTTGGCCGGTAGCAGTCATGTGAATTAAAATATATTCACATAATGTTGATGGTGTTAGGACAGTAACCAGCCACAAATTTACATTCAGTTCCCTTATTCAAAGGCTACCGTTACCGGCTTCGAATCGTTGTGATTCATCCTCAGATGGTTTACATGCTTTCTTTATGACATGTGGTGTGTTTTTTATAGATTAATTGTCCTAAAATATAAATAATACATAATTATAAACACAGGTGCTATGATATATCGTAACATTTGACAATGATGTGTGATACTCATATGTTTGTAAGCAGTGACTAGTGTAGTGAAACCGGGAGCGGGATGTAAAAATGTTGTAGACATTAACTCTCAGACGAAATTAATGCAAGAAAATGACTTTATCGTCTGTATAATGGGTTCAAACGATGTGGCAAAAAATGAAGCAGAGGTTTGCATGAAAATACTACAGAATTTTTTACAAGCTAATAAATGCAGAAACACAGTAGTTGCCACACATCCTCATAGGCATGATCTGATTTATAGTTCGTGTGTAAACAAAGAAATTCGGAAAACAAACATTAAAATAAGGAAACTATGTTCTCAATACGCTAAGTGTGATGTACTGGATATAAGCAAGCTGCATCGAAATCTGCACACGAAACATGGAATGCATTTGAACTGTGAAGGGAAAAGATTTGTTTGTGATCGTGTTAGTGAAATAATTAAAGAAAGACTTGTAAGGGATAGAACAATTTATCAGATTCCTGAACATCCTTCCAACAGCGAGGAAAACAAAATAAACAAGAAACAAGAACGAAAATACAACACCGCTGACATTCCTAATTTAAACTAGAGGTATGTGATGCTGTAAATATGATTACCAATTACCAAGTAGTGAATATGCCCAAACTAAAAATTTATCACCAAAATGTGCAATCCCTGCGTAATAAGATTGATGAAATTAACATTCTATTAACACATGAACTTAATGATATCTCAGTGTTATGCATTTCTGAGCACTGGCTTAACCCAGAATTAATCCAGAATACGAAAATAAACAAATTTGTCTTGGCTGCTTACTACTGCAGGAAAAACAGCAAGCAGGGTGGGGTAGCAATTTACACAAAGGATGATGTAGATTTTATTACACTACCTGACTTAACTAGGGCAAATGTCGAAAAGGATTATGAAATTGCAGCTATAAAAATTACTCAGTTCAACCTGGTTATTGCTACAGTTTACCGATCACCATCCGGGAATTTTGAACTTTTCTTAAACAAAATGAAGTCATTGCTAAATAAAGTAAATAAAATGGATTGTGAGTTGATAATCTGTGGTGACTTCAATATTGACTTCCTCACGAATAGTGGAAATAGGGAGACCATTTTGAACCTAGCAACGTCCTACAATTTAAAGGCTGAAGTAGAAGCAGCTACCCGAGTATCAGAAACTTGCCAAACAGCTCTTGATCAGTTTCTAGTCAAGAAGAGTTTACACAACACCTCACTAAAAATTTTCAATGCAGGTTTTAGTGATCATCTTGCTCAAATATTAAACATAAAGGTACAAGGCAGTATTATTAACAACATGTCTTTCAGAACAGCATATCGAAGTTATAATCAGCATAATGTGAACTACTTCAACAACTTATTACAGAAAGAAAAATGGCTAGGAGTGTACAAAATGAACGATACAAATAAAACATTCAACACTTTCATTGATACATTAACCCATTTCTTTGAAATTGCATTTCCACTGAAAACATTAACCATACGGGGAAACTCTAGAACAAACAGCTGGATCACAAAGGGAATAAGGGTTTCATGCCAGAAGAAAAGACTACTTCATGAAATATGTAACTCAAAAAATTCCTCACCTGTAGTACGCGCATACTATAAAAAATATTCCAAAATATTAAGAAAAGTAATAAAAGCAGCAATAATAATGCATAATGATGAAATCATTTATAATTCAGCTAATAAATCAAAGGCTATGTGGAGTGTTATAAAAAAAGAATGTGGAGAATATAGACAACCTTGCAAAAATATAACACTATCACATAAAAATAAAAAAGTAACAAACCCCTTAGAAGAAGCCAACACATTTAACAACTTTTTCACAGGTGTTGCTGAAAATATGGTACAATCAAACTTTAAGAGCACCCAGGCAAATGAATATAAAATAAGTGCATGTAGAGGAGCAATGTACATCAGTTCTGTTTCACAAGATGAAGTAGCTAAAGCAATAAAAGGACTAAAAAATTCCAAATCGGCAGGTATTGATGGTAAACCTGCAACAGTGTTAAAGAAGAGCGCATCAAACCTAATTGAAGTACTCACACATTTATGCGACTGCTCACTTCAGGCAGGCACTTTCCCTGATGTGTTGAAAACATCAAAAGTTATTCCTTTATATAAAAAAGGGGATAAAGACAATGTAAATAACTACAGACCCATCACAATTTCCTCCTGCATCTCTAAAATACTGGAAAAAATTATGTATGAGAAACTTATGAAATTTATAAATAAAAACAGCATCCTATGTAACGAACAACATGGATTCAGAAATAAGAGGTCAACGACAACTGCTGTCTATGAGTGCATCAGTTCCATCCTAAACCTGATGGACAAAAAACAGGAAACAATAGGAGTCTTTATTGACTTGTCAAAAGCTTTTGACATGGTGGACCATAAAATTCTGCTATCAAAGCTAGAAAGATATGGTATTCGAGGTCTGTCCAACAAGTGGATCAGTTCCTTCCTCACAAATCGTATGCAGGCAGTGTGCGTCAAGCACACAAATATTGAACTAAAAACTGTATCTAATCACTTATCTGACTATAAACAAATAAAATGTGGTGTACCCCAAGGATCAGTATTGGGACCGCTTCGGTTTCTTCTGTACATAAATGATCTAAGCTTAAATATTAATGCACACAAAACAATCATATTTGCAGATGACATCACGATTCTACTAAAAGGAGACGACGATGAACAGTTACAGCAGACAGTAAACACGGTCACGAAACAACTTAGCAGCTGGGCACAGAGTAATCAGCTTGTAATAAACAGTAAGAAAACTGTTGCTCTAAAATTCCACAATGTTCCTAACAAGGACATGTTTATCCCATCAGTCTCTATCAATGACGAACCAGTTGGTAACAGTACTGAAACCAAATTCTTAGGACTTTGGCTGCAGGGTAACATCAGATGGAATAAGCATATTGAATATCTCAATGCAGAACTGAGCAAAACATGTTACCTTCTTTGTTCATTAAAATCATGCTGTAGTGAGAAAACAGTATTGAATGCATATCATGCGTACTTTCATTCTCGTCTTAGATATGGGGTCACCTTCTGGGGAAACTCTAAAACAGCTAATAGCACTTTTAAACTACAAAAAAGGGCCATTAGAATCTTGTTTGGGTGCAAGCCTAGAGACTCTTGTAAACCCCTGTTTAAGAAATCTGGTATTCCTCCATTACCATGTGTATATATTATGGAAACCCTTTTGTTCTTTAAATTAAATGTAATAGGCAAGGACCGGAGACTGCAAAAAAACTGTGCTATACATGAGCACTTTACCAGACAAAACAAACTTACATATGACTCAAATCAGCACTGTACTGTGCCAAAAAGGTACTTTTCACATGGGAGTTAAGCTTTATAACAAACTTCCTCAGCTATCACTAAGGTCAATACATTTGTAAAATCTCTAAAGTCATATTTACAGCATCACTGCTTTTACTCCATTGAAGAATATTTAAATTTATGAAATGTGTTATATAAATACTTACGTATAAAGTGTATTATTGTAAGCTTAAATATGTATGCCTTGAAATGACTTTCAGCCTGTATATTTATAATTTGACTTGTCCAATGTCTTATGCATAAGCTGCTATGTAGACAACAGGACCAATAAAATACAATCTACAATCAAAACATGTGGTGCGTGGTAGAAATCATCTCAGTGAAAAATCTTAAGTGTTCAGTGAGAACAATTTACGTGTGCAACAATAAGAATGCAGTGGGAATGCATTTACATCTGCTGGATGAATTTTATGAAAACAAACACTCGAAACCGATGTTTCACGTAAGTCACATGCAACGAAAATCGGTAACGCAACCATCTGTGTGTGGCGTGTTTATAATTATGTATTATTTATATTTTAGGACAATTAATGTATAAAAAACACACCACATGTCATAAAGAGAGCATGTAAACCGTCTGAGGATGAATCACAACGATTCGAAACCAGTAACGGTAGCCTTTGAATAAAGGAACTGAAAGTAAATTTGTGGATGGTTGCTGTCCTAACACATCAACATTTGTCTTCAACCAACAGCCATGGTCTCCATCATGTCATCATATGACAGAATTACATTCACATAATTACGGTTGGCTAAAATACGTTATTAGTTTCAGATTTTATTTTCACCTTTCTGACAGTCAAGCATTAATTGCCATGCAGAACAATGAAGTTATTTTTATCGGTTTGCTGAAGAAATTTTCTTTTATTAATCTTTTCCGCTGAGGCAGTCAATATATTTGAAACAAAGGGTTTAATTTCAAACTATTGGCTAGTTTCAACTGTTCGGAGCATTTCAAGTGTACGTTTTCATCTCCTAGAACGTATGGCATTATGCCATAACAAAGTACCAGACATGAGGTAACAAAGTACTGGTACCCAAGGAAATTTACATCCTGAAACAACCTTGAATAGCTTAATGTAATGTCGATGCCTACTTCACTGGGAATCTGGGATTCATTTAAAAATCAGCTCTTTGATGACGAGCTACTTAGAAGAATTTATAGCCCAGAAGATCACACTTTTATGTCGTTATTAAAAAATTTACTGGTACATTTGTGTGATGTATCTTAAAATGTAATTTGGGCATAAAAGCCCAACATTATATGTGAAATCTTAGCTTCTCTTGCAGCATATTGGCCTTAGAGATCAATATTATATGTAAAAGCTTTGTTTTTCTTGTAGCAACATTATATATATTAATTTAAACCATTAACTTTTCCTGTTCGTGTGTTCGCGCTACTTAATAGTGATGTTACTATTGGCTGACTACACCACGTGTCCGAAGCTCTGAATATACGTTGTCATCGGCTGGCTAGATGACGTGACATGAACTATGACTGGCTTACAAATACGCATCGCAATTTCTATTTCAATGCTTCGGAAAGTAACATGCAGTGCTTGGTGGAATTCGAATTTATACTTTCATAATATGAAAATATGCAGTGTACATGTTACTGCACATCAAACATCTTTCCAAAAGGTGTTTCATTTTCTAAAGCGCCGGGAAATTCTACGCGCATGTATAAAACCATAACCATTCAAAGGATTGAAAAATTATACAGTTCCGAGAGAAAATATACTGTCAATTAACGGGGAAAAACGATGTTTCCACCCGGGAGAAAGTGTATTTTTAACCGGGAAATCCGGGAATTTTTTTTTTCCTTGTCCACACCCTGTGTGTAATGTTCCTTAGATCACTTTTGTGATTATTTCACCAATATGATTAGGAACAAGTCAGATTACAAGATATACACACATAAATAGTGCTAATATTAATATTACTGAAATTTTTTGTTCTACACATGCAACTACATTTAGAGGTACCCTTCCCCCCCCGCCTTCCAATTTCTGAAACAGAAACTTGTCCATGGAATAGAAGGAGTTGTCCAAAAGAAATGATTTTAAGCTAGATTTAGAACTTGATCTGCTACCTGCTAGACACTTTTACCGTATTTACTCGAATCTGAGCCACACTCGAATCTAAGCCGCACCGGAAAAATGAGACTCGAAATCAAGGAAAAAGTATTTTCCCGAATCTAAGCTACACCTGAAATTTGAGACTCGAAATTCAAGGGGAGTGAAAAGTTTTAGGCCGCACCCCCAAATCGAAACAAAGTTGGTCCATTGTAATACGAGAGACAATTTAGGTCGAATGAATGACGATACAGCTACAGTAGTTTGGTTCGAGTCATAAGCTCAGCAATTAAGCTTTACCTGGTAGCCATTGCTATGAGTCAGGCTACCCTTCCTTTTCCACGTGCTTCATCTGGTTTGAATTGATTACTTATTTTTCATTCATCTGATAAATGCCGTTCTCTTTGTTATAGGTGTTTACGTCACTCAGCTGAAAATGCATTACTGTGCTGTGCATTGTTTGTTGCGTTCTGATAATGAGTGTTTACGGCCTCTCGCCGCTCGCGGCACGGCTTGCTTTTGTGCGCGCTTCCGCCGCTTACAATAAAAAAAGACAGGAATTGTCTCATTAGCGAAACCATGGAAAGACTGCTATTTGTTGTTACTTACACTGCTGTTTTCTTTGATAATGATCAACAAGAACCAAATAATAGACTGCGTATGATAGATGATGTTCTGAACGAGAGTTTAGCGAAAATTTTTCTCCGTTTGAAAGTCTTTGCAGGCGCCTCTTTAGTACATTACATTCTGCACAGAAATTAGTCATCTTAGATTTAAAAATCTAGTCAATTGCCGTGCTTCATTTCTGACTGTATCACTATTAGACATAAGAATAATACGAATATAAACATGACATGATATGTATATTCTTCCACGTTTGCTGTTGTCTCACTCTAGTTTCGTAGTTTATTAGGCAGACAATTTAAATGAAATAGCAGTAAACATGAAAGAATACATGGCAAAATGTTTATATTCGTATTATTCTTATGGTGAAGACAATACTGCATGTGATTCACAATTCATAAAAGTTCCTCTTAGCAACCATCTCTTCTCACAGGTAGGAAAAAATTCAGAACGTGGAGTTGGCCATATTGACAAACATCCCAGTCTTGCCAGTCGGACTTTCATAGTAAATTGAAATGCTGCTACATTCGAAGATGAACAACACGGAATTTTTATTTACTTCGTTGGATAATGTATGAAAATGCAGTGGTCGAAACTGGGGGCGGAGAAAAAAAGCTCGTCTTCCACCTTTTTTTTTTTTTAATTTATTTACTGACGCAGAGGTTTTGGCGCCAGTATTTATCTTTGTGCCTGCAAAGCAAGCCTGTGTAGCGCTACATACAGGGTGGTCAGAAAATATGTGAAATAATTGTAGGGATGTTACAGGGCAGGTTGTACTGGGACATAAATGTTAAGAAAGAAATTCGATACGTTGCGCCGTTTCCGAGTTATTTAGCATTGAAATCAGTCAATCAGATCGTCGCGCGCGTAAATTCAAGTTTCAACTAATGAGACAAAGCACTCGTTGGGCAACACCGCCCTGGCAGGCCGCTTGAATGCGAGTGCGCGACGCCCCGATTGGCGAAATTCTATGCTAAATAACTCGGAAACGGAGCAACGTATCGAATTTGTTTCTTAACATTTATGTCTCAGTACAACCTGCCCTGTAACATCCCTACAAGCATTTCACACCGTCTGACCACCCTGTATATTTGACGGCAGAAGTTAGTTGTGGCGGCACCTACCAACATTTTTCGGAACTTCCACCTACTTTGTACTCGATTCTAAGCCGCAGGGGGTTTTTTGGATTACAAAAACCGGAAAAAAAGTGCGGCTTAGATACAAGTAAATACGGTATGTTGTTGGGCAAATGATCAAAGATTTTTGTTGCTGAATAATGTACTCCTATTTTGAGCAACTGACGGCTTCAATAACAGATAGAAAAGCTCATTTTTTCCTCTAGTGTTGTACATATGAACATCACTGTTCTCCGCAAATTGAGATGGATTATTTATAACGAATTTCATTACTCTGATGGTGTACTTAAAATGCCTAACTTCTTGAATAGGTGCCTACATGATATCCTTGGGTGAACTCCACTGATTCTTCTCACTGTTCTCTTTTGTGCAATCAATACTTTGTCTAAGAGGTATTTTACCCCAGAAATATATTCCATTAGACATTATTGAGTGGGAAAATGTAAAGTACGTTAGGAGGCTGATTTGTTTATTACCAAGACTAGCGACTATATGAAGAGCGAAAGAAGCTGAACTTAATTGTTTGAGAAGCTCAGTAATATGCTTCTTCCAGTTCAAGTTGTCATCAATGTGAACACCCAAAAATTTGGAGAAATCTACCCTGTTCATATGCTACATAAACTCTCGGTATGACTCTGTTCGGTGTACAGAACTGGATATAGTGAGTTTTTTCAAAATTAAGGGAGAGCCCATTTTCTGAGAACCACTTAATAATTCTATGAAAGACGTCCTTAACTATATCTTCAGCTGCTTTTTCTGGAATGGGATTTATTATAACACTTGTGTCATCTGCAAAAAGTACTAGTTCTGCTTGCTGAACATTAAGTTCAGAGGTCGTTCACATGAATAAGGAACAGCAGAGGACCCAAAATTGAACCCTATGGGACTTTCTTTGTGATAACTCCCCATTCACTAGAATTTACCACCCTCCCAACATTATTTGTGTTTTTCAGCACAACTTTTTGCTTTCTGTTCGTTATGTATGATTCAAAGTAGCTGTATGTATAGCCTTCAGTTCCATAAAATCTGAGTTTTCTAGGAATGTGACATGATCCACACAGTCAAATGCCTTGGGAAGGTCACAAAAAACACCAACTGCCGATAATTTGTTATTTAGGGCTTGTACTGTTTGATGGGTAAATGCGTAGATAGCATTTTCAGTCAAGTAACCCTTCCAGAATCCAAACTGTGACATACTGAGTAAATTATTTTCACTTAAATGTGGGACTACTCTTGAATACATAACTTTTTCTAGTATTTTAGAAAATTAAGTCAGAAATGAGACTGGTCTACACTCTTGTCCCCCTTCTTATGAAGAGGTTGGACAGTTGTGTATTTCAATCTGTCTGGAAAAATTCCCTGTGCCAGCAAAGCATTACATATGTCACTGAAGACTCCACTTACTGAATTAGAACAACACTTCAAAATTCTGTTAGAGACTCCATCAACACCACATGAGCTCTTGTTTTTTAGTATATTTATAATTCCCTTAATTTCAGTGGGGGATGTTGGTGCTATTTCTAAAGTCCTGGGGAATGTCATGTTTAAGATTTTTGTGGGACCCTTTAACCCTTTTTTCCTGCTACATTCAGAAAGGGATTGTTAAAAATACTTGCAACTTGTGAGTTATCACTCAATCATCATTTAGCTTTATTGCTATGGTATGCTGTGCACTGTCAGGCTGCCCCGTCCCCCATTTGACTATATTCCATGTAGTTTTAATCTTATTATCCGCGTTATTAATTTCTGTCGGAACACATAAGCTTCTCGACTTCTTAATGACATTCCTTAAAATATTAGAGTATCTTTTGTAGTAAGCAAGTAATGTCAGATCCTGACTTGTTCTGGCCTGTCCGTATATTTCCCTCTTCCTCTTACATGATATCTTAATTCCCTTAGTAATCCATTTCTTGCTTGACTTTGTAATGGCTTGTTTGGATAACATTTCAGGAAAGCAACTCTCAAATATTGAGACACATTTATGGTGGAATAAATTGATTTTGGCATCGGCATCCTTTTCTGTTTATACTTCATCCCATTCTACCTCTTCTAGGCTTCAGCTTTTCATGGCCATTCATAGCCATCCAACCCATACTCAACTGTGCTGCAGGTACTTAGCATAGAAGTAGAACCAAAAATAACTCTATTCACATGTTAGGAAAAGACTTCCAGGGTCATCAAAATATGTTGACAAGTTTTGTTTTCCAGTCGCTGTAGGGCAGTATGCGGACATTATAAACTGGCAGCTGGCTATGAGCATAAACAAACTAAGATTGTAAGGGCCATAGGGTATGTCAAGGATCACCAGTCCTGTCTAGTGTTGTTGGGGTCATAGTTGAACTCCATGATGACAGTCTGGGATTAGTCTTTTGACTCGTTTCAAAATAAGAAAGTAAAATGATGAGCAAAACACAACACAAAGCATTCGGTAATGGCTACCATGCAGTTGTTTACACAAGTTGGTAGAGTTGTAAACAAGGTATTCAGGCCAGACCTCTACTGGTATTTGACACAACCACAGTTAAAAACATCTGCCACCTAAAACAACCATTTTAGTGTCCATATGCACTGCACTTACATGTAGCTCCCAAAACTGTATTTTGTAAAACAATTTTGCATTTGTGCTCCTGGTCAGTTGTGTAAAAACTCCAATATCAATACTGGGAATTCAGTTGTTGCTGGATTTCAGCAACCACAATCAATTTTATCTTCCATGTGGACACACAACCATTTTTTAAAAATGCTTGGATGATCAGGTTGTTTTTGGCTAATGTGATGGAGTGACATCTTGTGCAATGAAGGAGAAGTAGAAATATTAGATCGAGTATGAAGTTTTGTACCTTATTTTTTAATATTTAACTGTAAAAGATTAGCCATTGTGTTAACTAAGTTAGAAACCAGAACCAGTCTAGCAAAAGCATTTCAGCCCTTAACATGTAAACACAACAGTGAAAAACAGTTTCCAAAATTTGGTTTTCATCTTTTGGAAGTTGTCATGTGTAAAAATAGTGATTATAGCAATTTTTGGACTTCAGCTGAGAAACAAACATACCACATGTATTTCCTCGTTCTAAGACAACAGGTCCCATGGCCGAGCTGTAAATTGCATTACATGGCATGTATAGTGAACATTCAACTATCCATAACTGATTTTTCACCAAAACATTGAGCACACCAATATGTGGTTGCATTCATGGACCTTTTATTTTGCAGATGTGTTCTTACATATATTTTCTTTCCAAATTGGCCTTTGTATGGTGATATGTAATGCAAGTAATCAAAATATCGTTACCTTTTTTTACAAATTAGTATAGAATATTAATTTTTTTGAGTTCTTACTGATTATAGTTGGCACCAGAAATGGCCTAGAGCAGGGCAGAAGCAAGCCTTTTTGTAGAAAAGTTAAACATTGTGGAAATTGAACTAATGAAGAATTTCTGTTTTTGCAAACTGCACACATGGATTGTACTGCTCCTGGCTGTTCATGAAGGAGGCAATATTGGACTGTAAAACTATCTGAACTATTAGTTGCAGATTTGATTTAAAGAAAACAAACAAAAATAAAAAAAATCAACTTGGACAGGAACATTTGATTCATGCTTAAGAGTGAGGGCAGTGCAGCATTACAGAGAAAATTTGGCGACGCGAGCAGGTGCTCAGTGTCTCTCTAGAAAATAAGTAGTGATGTGACAAGGCATTACACAAATTACCAACTAACTTAAGAAAATAAACCTCAAGCCACATGGAAGAGGCTAGCTTTCCCACTATAGCTGTATAGATTGTCAGAAATTTATGATGAAAAAACTGCATCAACGTCAATTAAAAAGCAAGGTAAACAAGGGTCCTGTGACCATGATTAAAACTTAGTCACAACTTAGTTCTCTCTGCACTGCACCAACATTAAATGCTGGTTAGTAAAATGTGTTCAGCTAACCAGGTGACTATGGTTAACTCTGTGTCTTACAAGGGAAAAGTGCCCATTGTACATGCACAGTTAACAATAATTGCTGTATGTGGTACAGGCACTTTTCAGTATGTCAGCGAAACATGGGTATTCTTACGGTGCTATGGAGAACAAGGGAAGGAGGCCTGATTTCTTAAAATTTGAAACTGATTTCCTTTTACAGCTGGTCACCTGTAATGCGATAATTCTATGATGTATTGTTAAGAAGATTTAGAAATCGCCGATGGTTTGAACACAGAAATGTGCCGTGCAATGATCTGAGATACACACCGGTGAAAGTTATTTGTTAACTCAATTCACTCTTCATCCCCTTTTCAGTCTTAAATTGAATTATAGTTAAACTCTAGTGTCTAATGTCAGTTTGCATGTGCATAATATCCATATTCCTGTTGTTGCATTGACTGAAGTAATGCACTTCATCACATAGGTTTCAAGATCATGATTTGTTTCATAATTTCATTTGAATGGAAGAGGAATTTTTTTTCAATGCTGCATGTCATCACTGAAAAAGGTATTTGCTGACAAGATAAAAATGTGAGGCATTCCATAAAACCAAGAAATAACTTCTGTTTACTTTCTAATATAGACCGACAGTCACATTTCGGGCCACTGGGGTAACATTCCAGAAAATACAGCAAATACATTATTTATAGTAAATAACATTGACTACTGCATGTAATACTTCTATTAGATTAAGAAGAAAGACCCAGAACCATTCAGAAAACAAAAGGTGAAAAAATATTTGGAAGGAGGAGGATGTTAACCTGGTATCATCCACTTCACAGCTCATGGTACTATCAATGAAACTACAGCTTCAACAGAATAGGAAATTCTCTGAATCGCTATATACCGTGTAAAGATGGAATCTACAAATATTTTTTTTATATTTAGCTTTGACAAATTCTAACAAAATGACTCTCTTTTGATAGATCAGGATTGTGCGATAGCACTGAAATCCACTGTACCTGTGACTTCAGGAAATCCTTCCAGTACACTGAAACCATCTATCATGGAGTGTAATTCTGCTTGAAAAGGAAACTTTATGTATTGTGGAGACATTGCTGCCATGATTCCCCATACATCACTGATACCGTATTTACTCGAATCTAAGCCGCACCTGAAAAATGAGACCCGAAATAATGAAAAAAAAAAAAATTTCCCGAATCTGAGCCGCACCTGAAATTTGAGACTCGAAATTCAAGGGGAGAGAAAAGTTTTAGGCCACACCTCCAAATCGAAACAAAGTTGGTCCATTGTAATATGAGACACAATTTAGTTCAAATGAATGACGATACACCTACAGTAGTTTGGTTCGAGTCGTAAGCTTAGCAGTTAAGCTTTACTAGGTAGCCATTGATATGCATCAGGCGCTCCGTTCGTATTTATAAGCGTACCCTTCCTTTTTCATGTGCTTCGTCTTGTTTGAATCGATTGCTTATTTTGCTTTGATCTGATAAGTGCCGTTTTCTTTGTAATAGGTGTTTACGTCACTCTAAGCTGAAAATGCATTACTGTACTGTGTCATGCATTGTTTGTCGCATTTGTTTACGGCCTGTCGCCGCTCACGGCATGGCTTGCTTTTGTGCACGCTAAATCCGTTTACAATTAAGGAAAAAAAGAGAGGAATCGTCTCATTAGCGAAACAATGGCAAGAGACTGCTATTTGTTGTTACTTACACTGCTGCTTTCTTTGATAATGATCAACAAGAACCAAATAATAGACCGCGTATGATAGAACATGTTCTGAATGAGAGTTAGGTGAAAATTTTTCTCCGTTTGAAAATCTTTGCGGCCGCTTCTTTAGTACATCAAATTCTACACAGAAATTAGAGTAATCTTAGATTTAAAAATCTGGTCAGTTGCCGTGCTTCATTTCTGACTGTATCACTACTAGGCAAAAGAATCATACAAATATAAACATGACACGATATGTATATTCTTCCGCGTTTGCTGTTGTCTCACTCTAGTTTCGTAGTTTATTAGGCAGGCAGGATTTAAATGAGATAGCAGCAACCACGAAAGAATACATGGCAAAATGTTTATATTCGTATTATTCTTATGGTAAAGAGAATACTGCATGTGATTCGTATTTCATCAGGTTCCTATTAGCAACCATCTCTTCTCACAGGTAGGAAAAAATTCAGAACATAGAGTTGGCCATATTGACAAACATCCCAAACAGTCTTGCCAGTCGGATTTTCGTAGTACATTGAATTTCTGCAACATCTGAAGATGAACAATACGGAGTTTGTATTTACTTCGTTGGATAATGTACGAAAATGTAGTGGTCGAAACTCGGAGCGGAGAAAAAAAAGCTCGTTTACCACCTTTTTTTTTAAATTTATTTACTGACGCATAGGTTTTGGCACCAGTATTTATCTTTGTGCCTACAAAGCATGCCTGTGTAGCGCTACATGTATTCGACGGCAGAAGTTAGTGGCGGCACCTACCAACATTTTTCAGAACTTCCGCTTGCTTTGCACTCGATTCTAAGCCGCAGGCGGTTTTTTGGATTACAAAAACAGGAAAAAAAGTGCGGCTTAGATTCGAGTAAATACGGTAATTCTTTGTTCCGTTGTTCTGTGTACATTAGCACTATCACCAATAACCATGCCCTTAATGTTATTAAAAGTCTGTTCATGGGTGAGACAGGGTTATTCTGATAAGTAGGAAATTCCACCCTCTCATTGATATGACCTAATAATCACCACACTGTTTCTTTTGAAAGTCGAAATTTCTCTTCAAATTTCCTGTCACCATAATCATCGAAAGAATTTCCCCCTTTCCACAAGTATACTAATATGGTTGTGGTGACAATTTATGTGGTCAAGATGTAAAATTTTTTGTCTTCTATGTCATCTAAAATATCAAAAGGTGCTGCCATCTTATTTAACTTATTTTAACAATTCCCAGTTCAAGATTAAGGGGCCACCAACATTGGTCAACTTTGACTGTGACAAACTCCTTCATTTAACTTTAACCAAGGCTGGTGCATTTGAATTTTATGTTGACAAAGGTTAAATGCCAATGTAACCTTGGTGAACTTTTAATTAATCTTGGTTCAGTCGATCCAAAAACTTTTTCATTGCACGTGTGAGAGAAAGAATTGAAGATATGGATCAAATCATACAGTTCATCAGTTTTTATACTAATTCATTGCATATTCATGCAGTTATCTTCCAGTTATTACAGACTAGTTCTAATGTCAATGTATACATAGGTAGAAGTGTCAGTCTGTACCTTCTTGATATGATTTGGGGGTTCTGTTAATGACAGGGATGATTAACATGTGCAGTTTGAGCAACAGGCAGTAGGTTTAGTGACAGTGCTTAAGTGCTTGTTAGTGCCGTGGTAATAGGGGGTGTGAAATGCTGGCAGCATATAATGCCAGAAAATGGTGGATTATGTTTCATGCCTACCCTATTTCAAATATTAGTAGTGTAGTGAGAAGAGAGGAATTATTAACATTAAATTTAAGCTAGTTCCAGGATGACCCCTCATTGTCTTGAAGAGAAAATACAGCACCTAAAGTATGGACTCAAAAGAAGCAGAATTTCAGCAGTGAGATTAAATTATTCTGAGAGCAGGAGACTCTGAAAAGAAATTCCAGTAAGATAGTCATAACTGAGCCTTCATAGTGGAAATACGAGGGCGGTTCAGAAAGTAACCTCCGATTGGTCACAGTGCGGGTTGTGGGGGGAGTAGCGACGCCATCTGTGCGTTCACGCACTCAACAGGTCAGTCGGCATCAAGCCGTGGTCGAGTGAACGTCGTACCTGTGCTAGTTTAGTTTTTGTGGCAGTTTGAAATGTGTGCTGCAATAGAAAACCCCGCCAAATGTGAAGTGCGTGCTGTCATAAGGTTTTTTTACAGCCAAAGGATATTCTGCAGCAGCTATTCATCGTGAGCTTTGTGCCGTGTACGGACCAAGAGTTATGAGTGAAGGAGTTGTCCGTGAATGGGTATGTTTATTTAAAAGTGGACGAGAAAACGTTCATGATGAAGAGAGGAGTGGTAGACCATCATTGGTGACTGACGAACTCGTTCAGATAGTTGATGCAAAAGTTCGTGAAAATCGACATTTCTCAATGTCGGAGTTGTCTACTGGTTTTCCACAGATTTCTAAGACTCTCTTGTACGAGATAGTGACAGCAAGATTGGGTTACCGTAAGTTCTGTGCACGATGGGTGCCCAAAATTCTTACCGACCACCACAAAACTGAAAGAATGGCCTCTGCATTAGACTTTCTGTCACGTTATGAGGACGAAGGAGAACCATTGTTAAACAGAATCGTGACCGGTGACGAAACCTGGATTAAGTACGTGAACCCTGAGACAAAAGAACAATCAAAGATGTGGGCACATTCAAATTCGCCTACCAAACCAAGAAAAGCCTCGCAAGATTTTTCTGCCAGAAAACTGATGGCAACGGTGTTTTGGGATGCCAAAGGGGTGTTGTTGGTTGAACTCATGGAACGTGGTACGACCATTAATCAAGACGTGTACTGTGAAACAATAAAAAAGTTACGACGGGCTATACAGAACAAACGCCGTGGTATGCTGACTTCCGGTATCGTTTTTTTGCACGATAACGCCCGTCCTCACTCTTCTCGCAGAACAACGGCCCTTCTTGAGTCCTTCAAGTGGGACGTTATCAACCATCCACCTTACAGCCCAGACCTGGCGCCAATGATTATCACCTCTTCATGCATTTGAAAAAATGGCTCGGGTCACAGCGGTTTGATGACGACGAAGAGCTCAAACATGCGGTCACAGGCTGGCTCCAGGCACAAGTGGGTGATTTTTATGCAGAAGGAATTTCAAAGCTTGTGAAGAGATACAATAAGTGCCTCAATCGCTATGGAGACTATGTAGAAAAATAGTGCAAAGATGTAGTTGTAAGATGTATATATTAAAATATTTTTATTTAACTTGGTGTATTTTTTTAAATCAACCGGAGGTTACTTTCTGAACGGCCCTCGTACTTCATCAGAAAATATTTTTATATTATCTGGAAACATTGATTAGAGTTTGAGGTGGCTGAATGATAAAGAGCACTGCTGATTGAGACATGAAGTAAAGGACAGGGATGGAGGGTAAGGAGGAAGGGGGAGGGAGAGGACAAACTGTGGTGCCACTTAACTCTAACATTTTGTTGTGAAGCTTGAGAAAATAAATGTAACAAAGGTGAACGTTCCACAAGAGCTTAAAAACAAGGTTATTTTGACTAAACAATCCTTAACAGTCCATGATAGTTCGAGCACATACAGAACCCTATAGGATTTTTGTGCTGCTCAAATATTGTGTTTTGTCAATGTTTCCATCTTGTTTCGTGACATGGTCTGTGAATCTCTCAGGAGCAGTCCCTCCTATGTGGTTGTACAGATCTAGCAAGTGTTATTTAATTTTGCTTAATTCAATATTTCAGATAGTTTTTTCACTATACAAAAGTAATATTGTAAAATTTAATTCAAGGGTTTATCTTCTATCTTCAAGTGATATCGGTTCACGTTTGATCCTCAGTCTCCAGTTCCGTAGTTATCTATTTGCTGAAGTTAACTCTCGTGTTGGTATGACAAAGTAAAGAAATAGTTTCAGATTTTTTCCCTTGCTGGTTTTCACAGATCATAATTAGGAACTAATTATATTGAGGATGGTCGTCAGATGTATTTTCAGGACATTGTGCTTATAATGAGGACAAAATTTATGGAAATTAGGAAAATCCAGTACAATAATTTCTTATATTATTTGTATGCAAGTAACAAATAAAGTAACATCAATAGGGAAAAATTGGTTATCTCATTTGGCCATATAGAGACAGTGTAAGTAAGTGGACTTGATGTACCCACTTCATGGGACTTTTTTGTATCCAAGCAATTAAACAAGTAGTACAGAAACATAATTGGCTAACAAAACCAAAAATTTCTAGCCATTAACATGTTAGGTTTATCATTTGTTATTAGTAGCATATCATATATGCTACCTGTACAGTATTTATGCAATGTATATGTTGTCATTGGGTCTGATTTGAATACAATTCTGCACAAAATGTATTACTTAGACATATACTAAAAGAGAAAAATATGGTTTGTGCTTTAATTTGTGAGGCATTGTTTAAAGCCTCAGTCTTTTCACTGGTTTAATGCTGACCTCTGTTTTCATCACTCATAAGTACTTCACCTAATATCATCCATCTTTTTTTTTATCTAACCTTACCATTTTTCCATTTAGGTGCTTCTTCTAGCAAAAACTTACCGTAACTGTTACCGGCTGCTGATGCAGATGTCCTATTAACCTGTCACTTTTTCTCTTTCCTCACATATTCTTTGTAGTGTTGCTTCATTTCTCACATGGTCTATCTGCTTAATTTGTGAGGTAGTAATGAAGCATTTATACAGAACTGTGAGTGTACTATACTGCTAAGCGTAATGCAGTGCCTCGGGTACCTCTTTGTTTCACTTCGTAATATGTGATGTGAGTGATGAATAGTACATGCTCTTCAAATTCTAATTTACTTAAATATTTAAATTTGTTCTGCAATGGATAACTCTACATAGGAAAATGGAAATACTGTTAGCTTCATTTTTGCGAAGGGTTTAATTAGTGCCATTATATATAAATACCTGTTGAACAGTATGAGTAACTTGTGTGTTGCAGAGACATTTAAAATGAAGTAATACAAAATATTATCTGTACTTTTGTTGTTATTCTTACACTGTGAATTGTCAGACATTCTCCATTATTACGCAACAGGACATATTAGAAGCCTGTAAATTACTTGAAACTATAATGCCTGTGTCTCTGAAAACCATGTTGTTTTTTGTACTCTTTAGTAGTATGTGCAGGTAGTGCATCTATAAGCTTATTGAATAATTTATTTCAGGTGTGCAGTATGATCGAACAAGCCCAGGATTTAAGGCATTGGCCAGAATAGCAACACTTTGTAACAGAGCTGAATTCAAGCCCGGTCAGGATGGAGTACCAATCTTGAAAAGGTTAATATAATTGTAATTAAGCACTACAAATCTGTATTTTTTTGTTTAGGGCCCAAGTATTGAAAAACTGTGTTATTGCATACGAATTCACTACTGTTTTTGCCATTTCATTCTCTTTCAGTGTCTTTATTACTTAAGCATTTCATTCAGATGTATTTATCTGTGCTTCAAATTACTTAAGTTATATGGTATGCTGTATGTTTGAGTAATTTTTTGGAGATATATTAAAGTAGTGAAGTCCCTTCAAATTTGGTTCTAAGCTACAAGGTAAGTCAATTGTCGCCAGCAATCCTTAAACTTTGTTTTGCTTAACATAGTGTTAGTCAGTAGTGGACTTCACTAGTGTGAAGTAACTTGACACAGGTTACATTGTTTGTTTATATCTAAGAAACAGTGAATATAACAGCATGTATTTGTTTGTGGAACACTTTCCGAACATCCAACCTTCATCTTAACCAAGTATTCACAAATGAAATTTAAGATTTGAAGAGTCTGGGTTGGTACTGACACAAGGGTTGAAACTGACAGATTTTGGACTTCAAGCATAAATACTTCTGAAACAAATAAAACTAATATATTAGTTTTTCTTTCAGAGCAAGGGTATTGAGCAGTAGTAATAGAATTTTTGCACTTTGTTACTATAAAAAATCAGAAATAAAAAAAAAAAAAACCTGCTTATGTCAACTTCACCATGCCAGGGGGTGGATATGACTGATTATCTGTTATGTGATAATTGTGGATTGTTTATGACTAGAGTGATTTTTTATTGTTCTCAAACCTTTGTAAATAAATGGAAAAGAAATTTAGCATAATTATTAAATTTTAGTAGTAATCTCAGAGGAAGATACAGAGAAAATTTAAGGACAGAACTATGTTATCAAAATATGCTTTATGAAATTCCAAATAAACACGCACAAAAAATGTGTTCACTGTATATTGAACCCCAATAAGTCCATTTCAATACGAAAATCCCTCTTTCTTCCAACTATTTGGTTGGCAAAATTTTACATCTGAACCCTCTGTTGTGTGTATATCATCAATTACAGGCCACACAAAATGAGACTCATTTCTATGAAGGAATGTAAGAAATAGCTGTATGTGGCTTTTCATAGGTATTTTACCCACATAGTGTTTATCTGTTTTCTTGGAACAGGAATGCAAAGAGATACCTCTGTTATATCTCAGTTATCCTTGACAAAAAGTGGAAATCCCCAGTTTGCTCAGTCGAGAAGTACCGTCAGTACATCAGTAATTCCTCTTCTTCTTTAACGCTAAAACTGGCTGACCATGTTTGTTTTATCATGAAAGCCAAGAGTCCTATTTATGTGTTTTTTTTTTTTTTTTTTTTTTGGGAATTTTTACATTCAACTAGTCTTCTTAATATTAATCTTTCAATTCATAATTTCTTTGAGACACAGTTCGAAAGTATCCCAGGTATATTTCTTCAGTTCACACAGTTTACATTTGTATACATGTGGAATTTTTGCACCGACAAATTATGCAGTATGAAGAAAGAAACACAACTGTGGCCTGAGTGACAAATTCGCAAGTTAACATACAGACACCTGCAACGATGACTTCTTCACTAATCATTAGACTATTATAGACAATTGTTGCTGCATCCACCGTACCACATTGTTGCTGCATTCATTAGATCACACTATTGCCACATTCACGAATGCTTGTTCATAAAGGAACCACTTGAGGAAAGACACTCAATTTCGCCCCAGGTTTCTCAGCTGGTCAACTTCACCTTGATTTCCACCAAGAGTTTGTACATTCTGTTTGGCGTCTATAAAATATGTACATGTAATGGATCATCTGATGTTACTGCTCTATTTTTGTTATGGCGGGTCAGTGCATAACATATATTAGGTCTAGATACAAGAGTTGTTTTATGTCAGTCACATTTTAGCTCATTAAAGAAGTTTAAAAAGTTGGTCTTTTTGAAAACAACAGTATTCAGATTCAGATTACTGCGCAGTTGGCCAATGCCACAAGTTAAGAACTTTCGAATAGAAAATATAATAACTGAAATAAAAGAATGTTTATCATCGTGTATAGCTATTTAACATAAAATGCTTTTTGAACTTCTCGGTCAACTTCACTTCAGCAGTCAACTTCACCCCATATGATGGTAGTGGAACTTCGTCAGTCAGGTAGGTCAGTGTCCGTTACTACAGAAGAGGGTCTTAATATTGCTGTGCAGTGTTTTGTTCAATCACTGACTAAATCTCAAAGAAAGCATTCAATGAAAGTTGGAATAGCAAGAACAAGCCTGTGAAGACTTCAGAAAAGGCTGAAATTGAGATCACGTAGACCTACTTTACTTCAAGGCCTAAATGAATGTGATCCAGATGGGTGTATGAAAGAATGGAATTCTGCAAATTGTACACAATCCAACAGGGCGCCCCTCTCAAGTTTTACAAAAGCATTCTTTGTGTGTGACAAAGTGACTCTCAAGATGAATGGCAGTGTGAACAGGCACAACTGTGTGAACTGGGATTCTATGAATACACATGTGGCTGTAGAGACAGAGTTAAACTCTTGTGGCATGAACGTATGGGCAGGGATTTTCAGTGATGAGCTAATTGGGCCTTATATCTTTTTAACGGCACTGTCAGTTCTGTAAATGGCCTAGACTTGCTTGAAGAAGTATCATTAGAACCAGAAAATATTCCAGATTTTGAACATCTGCAGCTAGTTAAGGAAAAAATGAGATGTCAACCAGATAGGGCACCCCCACTTTATGGAATTGTGATGAGAGACTTTCTAAATGAAAACTTTGAGGAATGGAGTGGCAGATTGGGTGCTATTGAAGGTTCCCAAATATCACACCCATAGATTTTGGAGTCAGGGATGCACTAAGAAATGAGGTTTATTCCCCCAAAATGTGTGATATTGAGTGTTTGAAAGAATAAACCAGTTAGAATTAGAAAACTTATTGTTTCAGAAGATTGGGAATAAAATTTGTAAATCAGTGTCCAGAAGATGCAATGTTTGCTTAAAACAGCATGGAAACTACTTTGAGCATCTTGTGTAGGTTCATTGATCTCAACATGTATTTCTGTGTTGACAAAAAAATTTGTATTTTCGTAAGTTTAGTATTGTTGCACCAAATGCATTTTTGACAACTGACTTACAGCATCCCTCTATGTCATTTGAGTAGTATTGAAAGAAGATGCATAGTACATTATGGCATAAAAATATAATGGAGCCAAACACAGAACACTGTCACATTATAGAATGGTATGAAATATATGATACTGAGAGTTTTTGCTCAAGTTTCAGCCAAATCTATACTTAAAGCCCTCAAGAAGCAAGGTAGTCTTTAAATTAATTCTACTGAAGAATAATTCATCAGTGCCACCATGTCATCATTAGACTTCATCAGTGTAATGAGAAATTCCGAACTGAAAGAGAAATTGGACAAAAAGATCCCTGTCGCCAAAACTAATCCCAGCAGCCCCAGCGGGAAGAGTTTGAGATCCATAAATTGTGAAAGGAAGAATGAAAACGAATTTTTTGAAAGAACATATGGCAAAAGTAATAATGACCCCTGATGGAGTTACTCCTGTGCAAAATTGACAGAATGGTCTTAAAAGTCGTGTATTAAATCTAGCGGAAAAGGTACTGGGATTGAATAAGGTAGAACAGAGGCAGTCATGGATAACAGATGGCTGAGATACTGGATTTAATAAAGGAAAAAAAAAGTTGGTATGTTGAAAGAGAACAGCAAAAGTGTAGGTCGGAAACAAAATTATGTGAATAAAAAGAAATGACGGAAGGGAAGATTTCATTAAGGTGATGCAGATACTGCACACAGACTCAAGGAAGCATGGAATAAGGATCATAGTGACAAAAGATAAAAAAAGTAATTGTATAATGATGGCTGCAAATAAGGTGAGAAGTTGGATACAATTCTCAGAGAAATTTAGGTGGTGTCGACAAGCAATCATACCAGTTGAAAATGAGGATACAGTGCAAGAAGAGAGTTGATACTTATTTCTGAAATTCAGAAAGTTCGTTAAGACCTTGGAAGAAAAAAAGAAGTGCCCTAGTATTGATGGAATACCAGTAGACATATTAAGGACATGAAGCCAAAGGGTGGAGCAAGTTTGTGAATTAAATCTATGTAAACATATTTTGAAGCAAATGTAATTGTTATTCTTAAGAAGAAAGCAAGAAAAGATAGGTGTGAAAATTGCCTGTCAATCAGTCTAAGATTGTATGTGTGAAGAATACAAAATTATAGAAGATGAAATCATATTTGGAGAAGACCAGTTTGGTTATAGTTGAAGTAGGGTCACTCGAGAAATAATTTCGCAATATGGTTTTGATTGGATTGTTTGGGGGAAGAGACCAAACAGCGAGGTCATCGGTCTCATCGGATTAGGGAAGGACGGGGAAGGAATTAGGCCGTGCCCTTTCAAAGGAACCATCCCGACATTTGCCTGGAGCGATTTAGGGAAATCATGGAAAACCTAAATCAGGATGGCCGGACACAGCATTGAACCGTCGTCCTCCCAAATGCGAGTCCAGTGTGCTAACCACTGCGCCACCTCGCTCGGTAGCAATATGGTTAATTACAGAGGGAGGATTTAGTAAAAACAAGGAAACATACATTCAATTTGTAGGTACGAAGAAGACTTTTTAAAATGTGGAATGGAATAAAATATTTTCCATTCATATACATTTGGTATCAGCTAAAGGAATAGAAAGATAATCTTATGAGTCATGGGGGCAGACTGGTAGAATGGTACAAGAGCCCAAAATTTGGACGGATGTAAGGCAGGATTGTTCAGATGCACGGTTGATACTTAATTTGAATTTGTATATTTAAGAGACAATGAGGAAAGTAAGGGATTATATTGACGTGGGAGTTTTTTTGTTTCTTGACAGTAAATCAGCAAGATGGCATAGCAGTGGTCACTGAAAGGTGACAGGAACTGATATGGTGCATAGTTAACATGAGCTAGCTGGTCGCTCTAGTTTGTATGTAAATGGAAAATAAGGCCAAGGGGCACACAACAGATAGACTTTCTGGATGTCTAAATGCTAAACTTGGAAGAGACATTCGTGAAGAGCTAGATGAATGTTGGTATCTTGAAAGTAGATGATAATAAACGAGAATGCTGTTGCAGCATGTACTGTAAAAGGACTTTCTGCTAAAAGAAACAGATGCTATCCTCAAAAAAACAAAAAAACAAAAAAAATGTAAGGCTATGTTTAGAACACAACTCTAAATGAGTGTGAAACATGGACAGTGGGGAGGACAGAAATGAGATGATTAGACACCTTTGAAATGTACTCTACAGTACAGGAGCCTGTTGAGGATCAGATGGATTGATAAAATAGGGAATGAAGATGTTCTGCAGTTAGTCCATGAGAAAATATCCCATAAAGAACCAAATGAATTGAAGAGAAGAAATAGGTGGTTGCATATTAAGACTGCACTAATTGCAGAAAATGATCTTAGAAAGGTGGTGGAATGAAATTATTGCAGGCGCAGGACTAGGTATAAATATATTTAGAAGATTGTTGACAATATGGTATGCATAAAAATATAAATATATATAGCAGACAGTTGACAATATAGGATACATAATTTGTGCTGTAATAAAAGTGAAAATCTGGCAAAGTATAGGAATGGGGTATTGCTTAAAACCAAGCTTAGACTTAATGACCAAGAAGACAAACAGGGAAAGTAAAGAAGCAAAATGTGTTAGTATAACATATGTGATCTGATCTCTCGTAGTTTAGCTAGTGACATTGTTCTGTTTGCTTTTTGGGCTGATAAATTTTGGCAACAGATAGAACATCTTTATGGAGCAAATTTGAAAGTAGACATCAAAATCAATTTTATTAATATAAAAATAATATATACAGAAAATAATTTATCCAAAAGGAATTAGTATATATTAACACTAAAGTCATTGAATCAGTTGAAGAGTTCTTGTGAGACATTGAATTTTCAGGCTGAGGGTTGGTCGGTGAGAATTGGAGGGATGCATGTTGAGCATTTCTAAGAGAGAGGAAACCATAATGGATCAGGAAACAGACTGTAGGGAAAAGTTTATTTATGACCATAGTGAAAATGAAAGGGAGTGGGCAGGCCATGAATGGAGTGGGCAAGATGTTTATCCAAGTGAATGGATGGTGGATGGATGAGGGGAGTTCCTTGCTGTGTTCCAAGGGATTTTAAAAGGTAGGTAGGTTGATAGGTAGAGGAGAGAGAGAGAGAGAGAGAGAGAGAGAGAGAGAGAGAGAGAGAGAGAGAGAGAGAGAGAGAGAGAAGACGACGACGACGACGAGGATGATGATGATGATGATGATGATAGGGGATTACCTCATGAGAAATTGGTAGATGACATTAGGAAACACATAAGCAATGTGGGTATGTATAATTGGAGACACTGTAATACATGGAAAGGCTTGGAGGTGCCATTTTTCCAACAGTGGGTGTCAAATCACCATGTCTCTTCAACTCTCGGGCTTGTAACAGTTTCATCTTAAATACGATTCACATGCAGTATTGATTGGTGATAAAAACTTTCCTGGTTTGTTATCAAAAAACAATTTTAATGAAGAGTTAACGTTTCTTTCCTGAGGGAAATGGGAAGGGATGGGGGTGCAAGCAGAGACTGAAAGCAAGCTTCACTGAAGTGTTACAGTTTCTTATTTAGACGTTACTTATTTATCATGTAAATAATCCTTTCAACAGAATGAGAGAACAGTGGCTGTAATAATGTCTGTAAAAAATAATCAGCTTACAACATTTTAAATGTGTAATAACCTGCACTGCATTTTTGTGACTACTATATTCAGTAAGCACTTTGTTTGTTTCCAGAGAAGTAAATGGTGATGCATCAGAGGCAGCCTTATTGAAGTGTATGGAACTTGCTTTGGGAGATGTGATGTCAATTCGAAAGCGCAACAAGAAAGTTTGTGAGATACCATTTAATTCGACTAACAAGTATCAGGTATCTATCCATGAAACAGAAGATGCGAATGATCCCCGTTACTTAATGGTTATGAAAGGAGCACCGGAACGTATTCTGGATAGATGTTCTACAATTTTTATTGGTGGTAAAGAGAAAGTCCTGGATGAAGAAATGAAGGAAGCTTTCAATAATGCATACCTTGAATTGGGTGGCCTAGGAGAACGTGTGCTTGGTAAGTAAAGCAAAATCCAAAGTTTGTGTGAAACTGTCATTTTGTTTCTTGATTCCGGAGAAAGGACATTTTTTAAATGTCTTTTACTATGCACTTTGCCTAATGTTCCTCCCAGGAGGTGGCAAAAACAGTGCATCCCTGCAACTATAACACAACAGCACAGTGTCTTTCAACAAAGACATGACAACAATGGAGTGTATATGATTACATGTCAGGGCTAAGGAAAATGTTATTGTGATCAGGCAGGCAGATCCATAGCTGTTACAAAGCTGAGTGTGAGAAAGTAACTGGAGGTTGCATGATACCGATTTAATTTTATGCATAGTGGTTGTTGTTTGAACCATGACTGATTTTCCTTTGTTAAATACAGGGTGGCCCAAAAAGGATGGTCACATTTTAAATAACTATAACTCCATCAGTTTTACAAATTAATTTTATTCAATTACGTAACTAAATGCACCCAGGCACCCAATTACAAGAACTAACCACAAAAAATCATGTACGGAAAATGACTTCCGGAAGATGGTGTCCTTCCTCGGTGATGCATTCCACAAGTCTTTCCTCGAAATTTTCCATCACTTTCACTACTGTTTCTTCTTGAATTGCCATAATTTCCGCACTGATTGCCTCCTTCAGATCAATTAAGTTTCGGGGCTTCTTTACGTAGACTTTTGACTTTAGGTATCCCCAAAGAAAAAAATCACAGGCTGAGAGGTCAGGTGATCTCGCGGGCCAGTGGACATCTCCAAAACGCGAGATGATGTGGTGGGGGAACATCCGCCTTAAAACACACATGGAGTCATTGGCTGTGTGGGCCGTGGCCCCGTCCTGTTGAAACCAAATTCGATCTCGATTTACATGTAACTCTCGCAGTTTCGGCACCAAAAAGCTACGTAGCATGTTAACGTAACGTTTCGAGTTCACTGTGACTGTAGTGTTGTTCTCCTCAAAAAAATAAGGACCAACAATCCCCAATCTTGAAATTCCACACCAGACTGTTACCTTAGCACTATGAAGAGGCTTTTGGTGCAATTCTCTGGGATTATCTGCTGCCCAATACCTGCAGTTTTGTTTATTGACATAGCCGTCTAAATGGAAATGGGCTTCATCTGACATAAGAAGCACAACATCATTATTAGAGTACAAAATGTCAAGCATTGATTCACAAAATCGTCTTCGCTGCTCAAAATCACGATCATACAGCTTTTGCGTGATCATAATTTTGTATGGGTGAAACTGTAACTCACGGCTTAAAATACGCTGCAACGAACTACGGCTGAGGCCTAAAGTTTGAGCACGACGCCTAGTGGAACGACGCGGGCTTTGCAGCACTGACGCTCTAACATCATCAAAAAATGGTTCAAATGGCTCTGAGCACTATGGGACTCAACTGCTGTGGTCATAAGTCCCCGAGAACTTAGAACTACTTAAACCTAACTAACCTAAGGACAGCACACAACACCCAGCCATCACGAGGCAGAGAAAATCCCTGACCCCGCCGGGAATCGAACCCGGGAACCCGGGCGTGGGAAGCGAGAACGCTACCGCTCTAACATCATCAATGTTCTGTGGAGTAACTGCCGTACGTGTACGCCCTGTAGATTTACCACTTTTGACAGACCCTGTTGTCCGGAATGCAGTCACCCAACGTGATATGGATCTGCGATCTGGAATGGGTCCATCACGCGCTACACCAAAACGTTGTCGAAACAATCGTTGCACAGTAATAAACGATTCAGCATTTCTGAAAAACTGTTCCACAGCAAAAACACGATGCTCGACCGTCCACTGCGCCATCTCGTGGCAAACTGGGTGTAAAGGCCGACTTGCAGACGGCCGGCAGTGGTCCCCCCTCCTCACCTTTCAATGGTACTACGCAGTTCAAATCCGACCATCCTTTTTGGGCCACCCGGTATAAATATATTAGGAATGTTTCTCTCTCCTAATATGTATCTAGAAACAGTATGATTGCAGTTTTTCCCCCCTTGTAATGCCCCTTTCTGTACAACATATTTTAATTATCACCTATAGTGAGGTATGTCTTTTATCTTTAAATGTAACTAGTATTGCTGTATAGTAAGCTTACTATTGATAGTAATAGCTTTTTTTATATTCTGTCTGTATGGCTTAAGGTGATCATTAAGTTCCAGGTGCGCAGTCGCATAAATTCCACTTCTTTTGATATTTTGGTGGTATACTGTTTAGCTGGCTTTGAAGTGAGCAGAAGGCTGACGCTACAGCACTGGCGCCATACTTTTAAACTTTTCGCTCTTGTCATGTGACCACTGACACACAGACTTTGATTGGGGGCAAAGAAGTACATGTATGCTTAGAGCTGTGACTATGTGGGTAGTTCTCGCTGGGAAGTCTATGCATCACTGTGAGATGCACCATAGCGATATCTTTGTAAGTTTATTAAAGGAAGTCCCCAAGCTGAAACCCTTGTCTCTATTAATTAAATTTGTTGCCTAACAATTTCAAGTGCTCCTATTACTGTCAAGTCCCATAAAGATGAAATTGACATTATAATTTTGACATTTTCATACTACATAGTGACCAATGTAAATACAATGCCCTGCCATGGCCAATTTATTGTACTTTGAGTCGGGTGTACCTGGAGTGTTCCATGCGTCCTTCAGGTACTCTACAAGTCGTGTGTCCAGCCACCCCAGCCTTCCAAAGCATCAAACGGCCTTTAATGGAACCAAAGATGTCTACTATCTTCGATGGAGGGCAAAACATCACTTTTACCTTGTGCTTGTTGATGATCCATACTATTTTAGATAGCTGTAAATCTATTTTTCCTTATGCCCATCTTTGATTTTATTCATAGTGCCTTACTTATCTACTGTGCAGAATTCCTTTTGACTTCAAAACCTCCCTTTGAGTTGAAACTTGTCTTGCGGAGCTGTCTTGTCAGCAGTGATGTGTGCTGTGTGCTCTGCACTGAACCAAAACACCCAAAAATGGAAAGTGTGCCTCCCTTTAGATTTCCATTGTAAACTGGATTTGTCCATGGATGGAATTTACATGATTTAAAAATTCTTGTAATTTATCTTCAACATGAGGCCACACTACAAATGCATTGTCAGCATATTTCCAAATGCTGGTTCCATTGTTATTTTGTTGAACTCCCCTGTAAACAAATGGGGACTACCCATGTTGACAGCCTCAGTCTGCTCAAAAAAATTGTTATTAAATAAACAGTATGTTGTGGTCTTTTAACATGTTTGAACAAAGCTGAAATCTCTCTATTAAATTTTTTGCCAATAAGAGAGGACGGTTCTGAAATAATTTACTTTATGAATGACACCATGTCAGAGCTCACAAATAGATCAGAACTGTTCAATTTAAGTGATTTTAGTTTGCTAAAGAAGTCCACAGGGTTGTGTGTATGATGAGCACTTTGTTCAAACATGTTATGACCTCAACAAATAACAGATTTTTTTGAACAGATGATGGAATCACTATGGGCAGTCCCCTGTTGCCCTCCGTGGCCAGTTTGTTCATGGAGGACTCTAAGGAAGACGCTCTGGAATTTGGTAGCTTGAAGCCCACAGTGTTTTGGAGATCTGTTGGTACATTTATAGTGTGACCCCATGGTGAAAATAAATTACAAGAATTTTTAAGTCATCTGAATTCTATCTGTGAACAAATCCAGTTTATAATGGAAATTTAAAAGGAGGGATGACTTTCATTTTTGGATGTTTTGCTTCTACACAAGGATGATGGCACTTTGGGACATGAAGTGTATTGGAAATCGATGTATACGGATTTGAAGTCAATGGGTATTCTCCATAGTAGATACATGCTGTTCGTCCACAGTAAACTGACGATTCATGCGGTGCCTGTTGGGAATGGCAGAAGGCATGTCATGCCCTGCATTAAGACTGCCAAGGGAAGAGAAATGGTGAGGGGAAGGCAGTGTCCACTGCTTGTTGCAGTGCTGGCTTTGTAATCATTAATAATGTGTACAGTGACACTTCATGTCTAGGTGCACTTTAATGTTAGCAGCACCCAGAGATGAGGTGAATACCCTTCAACTAGTGCCAATTTTCCCCACTTTTGGCAGCAGTAATAAAATCGTCAAGTTATTTTGAACAAGCAGTAAGACACTACAAATGAAACTAAAGATGGGCCCAAGGAATGCAGAAGAAGGTACAGGAAGATTTAAGTCCATGGCTTTCCTGTCAGATATGGGTAGCCTGTTATCAGAAGTAGAATGGATTCTCAGCAAGCATGAAATAAAAGTTATTTTTAACTGTCCACCAAAAACACTCTTGGGCTCTGTTATGGATAATTTGATGCTTCAGAAGGCTCAGGTTTACAAGATCTGCTGCAGGTGTGGCCATTCTACATCGGAGATACGGATAGATAAATCATAATGTCCATGGAAGACACGTGGAACACCTTAGGTGTAGCAAGCTCTTCCACCCCAATAATTTGGCTATGGTAGAGCATTGTACTGACACTGATCACTCTGTATTGTACAAAAGTGTCAAAATTCTAGCACCAGCTTCATCATTTTGGAACTCTGTTGTGAAATAAGTAACTGAAATTCATTTGGCAACAAATTTTATTAACAGAGAGACCAATTTCAGCTGGTATTAGCCATGGAACCTGGCACTTTCTTTGTAATCTTGCAAAGACATTGCACACTGCAGCTAAACAGTGGTATACCTACTTCCCAGTGCAGATTGACAGTGTAGCCATAGATGTAATTTGTGTGTATGTGCACTTCGCTGCCTTTGATCAGTGTCTCTGGCACCTGAGTATCTGCAGCCAGATGCACATTGGCATGGTCAGTGAGTTTAAAAGGATGGAGCCAGTGCTTTAGCATCAATCTTTTGGCTCACTCTGAAGATGACTGAACGGTATATGGCTGAAATATTAGGAGAAGTGGAATTTATGTAGCCACACACCTGAAATTTAATGGAGCAGTCATTACACTGTGAAAACAAATGAACATGCAAATTGTGCTCTTTATGGCCAGTAGTTAATCCCTAAAGTTTTTCATTTGCCACATAATGCTTTTTAATGATACAGAACTATGAAAAACATTGTTTGTTACAGTGGTACCAGAAAAAAAAAATGCTCCCACCAAAGCACACACAAAGGCAAATATGTCCTGGGCAGAGTTACAGATGTAAATGAAGGAACTAGCTTTTCAACTTACCTGTCAGTTATAAAGATGTTTAATACAAAACATATTGACATACTCTCACACATGTTATTGAAGTTTAGGATACATGCAGCCCCACTCGGGGGTACTTCCTATTATACTACACACAGGAGGCAGCTACACGGGTAGCATGGGCCATGTGGAAGGGGCTGGGTTGTTTTTTAGGTTAGAGGGCCTCAGGGAACCACAGAAGGGACGTCTGTCTAAAAGCGGGCAGGTAAAACACAGTAAGGTAGTTGTAGAAACGATTGGCATTGTAGTTTTAAATTGGCATAGCTGTGTTAGGAAAGAACCCGAGCTCCAAGCCCTGATAGAAAGCACTGAAGCTCAAATAGTTGTAGGTACAGAGAGCTGCTAAAGCTGGAAATAAGTTCAGCTGAGTTTTTTTCAAGCAATCTAACAGTGTTCAGAAAGGATAGATTAAATACAGTCGGTGGTGGAGTATTTATTGCTGTCAGAGTAGTTTGCCTTGTAGTGAAATTGAAGTAGACTCAAACTATTAATTGGATAGTTTTACCGCCCCCCCCCCCCTCCCCGACTCAGAAGATATAGTTGCTGAACAGTTCAAAAAAAATGTGAGTCTCATTTCAAGTAAGTACCCCACTCATACAATTACATTCGGTGGTGACTTTAATCTACCCTCGATATGCTGGAAAAATTACACGTTTAAAGCAGGCGGCAGGCATAAAACGTTATCCGAAATTGTACTGAATGCTTTCTCAGAAAATTATTTTGAACAATTAGTTCATGAGCCCACTCGAAGCGTAAATGGTTGCGAAAGCATACTTGACCTTTTAGCAACAAATAATCCTCGACAAATAGTGAGTTGTGACGAATACAGGGATTACCGACCACACGGCAGCTGCTGCTAGGCTGAATACTGTAACACCTACAACCATCCAAAAGAACCGCAAAGTATATCTATTTAAAAAAAAACTGATAAAAATGCTCTTAACACCTTTTTAAGAGACAGTCTTCACTCCTTACGATCTGATCATGTAAGTGTAGAAAAGTTGTGGAATGTTTTCAAAGAGATAGTATCGGCAGCAATTGAGAGGTATATACCACATAAATTAATAAGTGATGGTACTGATCCCCCATGGTACACAAAATGGATCAGATCATTTTTGCAGAAGGAACGAAAAAAGCATGCCAAATTTAAAAGAACACAAAATCCCCAAGGTGACTTATTAAACTGATAGTTCGGTAATTTTCACATCTGTCAACACCTGCTTTCTTTGGGATTGGAATTATTATATTCTTCTTAAAGTCTGAGGGTATTTCGCCTGCCGCGTACATCTTGCTCACCAGATGATAGAGTTTTGTCATGACTGGCTCTCCCAAGGCTGTCAGTAGTTCTAATGGAATGTTGTCTACTCCCGGGGCCTTGTTTCAACTCAGGTCTTTCAGTGCTTTGTCAAACTCTTCACGCAGTATCATATCTCCCATTTTGTCTTCATCTACATCCTCTTCCATTTCCATAATATTGTCCTCAAGTACATCGCTCTTGTATAGACCCTCTACATACTCCTTCCACCTTTCTGCTTTCCCTTCATTGCCTAGTACTGGGTTTCCATCTGAGCTCTTGATATTCATACAAGTGGTTCTCTTTTCTCCAAAGGTCTCTTTAATTTTCCTGTAGGCAGTATCTATCTTAACCCTAGTGAGATAAGCCTCTATATCCTTGCATTTGTCCTCTAGCCAACCCTGCTTAGCCATTTTGCACTTCCTGTCGATCTCATTATTGAGGCGTTTGTATTCCTTTTTGCCTGCTTCATTTACTGCATTTTTATATTTTCTCCTTTCATCAATTAAATTCAGTATTTCTTCTGTTACCCAAGGATTTCTACTAGCCCTCGTCTTTTTATCTACTTGATTCTCAGCTGCCTTCACTACTTCATCTCTCAAAGCTACCCATTCTTCTTCTACTGTATTTCTTTCCCCCATTCTTGTCAATTGTTCCCTTATGCTCTCCCTGAAACTCTGTACAACCTCTGGTTCTTTCAGTTTATCCAGGTCCCATCTCCTTAAGTTCCCACCTTTTTGCAGTTTCTTCAGTTTTAATCTACAGTTCATAACCAATAGATTGTGGTCAGAGTCCACATCTGCCCCTGGAAATGTCTTACAATTTAAAACCTGGTTCCTAAATCTCTGTCTTACCATTATATAATCTATCTGAAACCTGTCAGTATCTGCAGGCTTCTTCCATGTATACAACCTTCTTTTATGATTCTTGAACCAAGTGTTAGCTATGATTAAGTTGTGCTCTGTGCAAAATTCTACCAGACGGCTTCCTCTTTCATTTCTTAGCCCCAATCCATATTCACCTACTACGTTTCCTTCTCTCCCTCTTCCTACTACCTAATTCCAGTCCCCCATGACTATTAAATTTTCGTCTCCCTTCACTATCTGAATAATTTCTTTCATTTCATCATACATTTCCTTGTCATCTGCAGAATTAGTTGGCATATAAACTCGTACTACTGTAGTAGGCGTGGGCTTCGTGTCTGTCTTGGCCACAATAAGGCGTTCACTATGCTGTTTGTAGTAGCTTATTTGCGCTCCTATTTTTTTATTCATTGTTAAACCAACTCCTGCATTACCCCTATTTGATTTTGTATTTATAACACTGTATTCACCTGACCAAAAGTCTTGTTCCTCCTGCCACCAAACTTCACTAATGCCTACTATATCTAACTTTAACCTATCCATTTCCATTTTTAAATTTTCTAACCTACCTGCTCGATTAAGGGATCTGACATTCCATGCTTCGATCCGTAGAACGCCAGTTTTCTTTCTCCTGATAACGACGTCCTTTTGAGTAGTCCCCGCCCGGAGATCCGAATGGGGGACTATTTTACCTCTGGGATATTTTACCCAAGAGGACGCCATCATCATTTAACCATACAGTAAAGCTGCATGCCCTCGGGAAAAATTACGGCTGTAGTTTCCAATTGCTTTCAGCCGTTCGCAGTACCAGCACAGCAAGGCCGTTTTGGTTAGTGTTACAAGGCCAGATCAGTCAATCATCCAGACTGTTGCCCCTGCGAGTACTGAAAAGGCTGCTGCCCCTCTTCAGGAACCACACGTTTGTCTGGCCTCTCAACAGATACCCCTCCGTTGTGGTTGCACCTACGGTACGGCTATCTGTGTCGCTGAGGCACGCAAGCCTCCCCACCAATGGCAAGGTCCATGGTTCTTGGGGGGAAGATTGCTCCCATTGGGGTTGCAAAGACAAGATTAGACCAACTATACAGCACAAAAAAAATGGTTCAAATGGCTCTGAGCACTATGGGACTTAACATCTATGGTCATCAGTCCCCTAGAACTTAGAACTACTTAAACCTAACTAACCTAAGGACATCACACAACACCCAGTCATCACGAGGCAGAGAAAATGCCTGACCCTGCCGGGAATCGAACCCGGGTGTGGGAAGCGAGAACTATACAGCACAGACAGATGCATTTAAACACTCATTTTTCTCATGCTGAATAGAATGGGAGAAGCCCCAACAACTGGTCCATTGGGACATACCCTGTGCCATAACTGCAGTGGTTTGCAGAGTATAAATGTAGCTGTGGAAGTAGGGGATGAGCTATGAGGACTGGCAGCACCAAGAAAAGCATTTCTGAAAAAGAAAAATTCGTTAGCACCGAATATAAATTTAGGCGTTACAAAGTCTTTTTTGCAGGGTTTTTGTCTAACCATGTATGGAAGTGAAACATGAATGATAAACAGAATAGAGACACTTTTGGAATGTGCTACAGAAGAATTCTGAAAATTAGGTGGGTAGCCCAGGTAATTAGTGTAGAGGTATTAAATTGAATTGGGGAGAAAAAGAATTTGTGACTCAACTTCATTAAAAATTACTTCAGTTCACAGGACACACAGTGAGGCATCAAGGAAACATCAGTTTGGCATGTAGGGAAGTATGATGGGTAAAAATTGTAGTCTGAGGTCGAGTGATGGACACAATAGTGGGGTTCAAGTGGATATAAGTTACAGTAGTTACGCAGAGATGAAGAGGCATGCACAGGGTAGAGTAGTGTGGAGACTTGCATCAAATCAGTCTTCGAAGTGAAGATAACAACAACAAGAAGCTGTAAATAACTTTGATTCTTTAATTGGTTCCTTTATAAAGGCTTAGATTCACTCCTTATTGTTGTTGATCCGAAGTAGTGCTTTGTTGCTAATGAGCCTAAATGGGAGTATGTTAAATCCTAATTACAAATAAAAACAAGGTATAATTATGCACAGAGAAACAAACTTATAATCATTTTCCAATGTTCAATTTTCAGAGATTTTTGATAATGTGCAATATTAAATTTTCCCCACTTTTTTCCACAGTCTGTCTAATTTTGACATTATTTCATAATTTTTTCAGGTTTCTGTGACTTTATGCTGCCAACAGACAAGTTTCCTCCTGGATTCAAGTTTGATGCTGATGATCCTAATTTTCCCCTAAATGGACTTCGTTTTGTTGGGCTTATGTCAATGATTGATCCACCTCGTGCAGCTGTACCTGATGCTGTTGCAAAGTGTCGTTCTGCTGGTATAAAAGTTATCATGGTGACTGGTGATCATCCCATCACTGCCAAGGCTATTGCTAAATCTGTTGGAATCATCTCTGAAGGTCTGTACAGTATTTATATTTTCTGGCGAATTGGAAAAAGAATGTAAAAGTAACTGATTTGCAATATTAATGTAGGTGACTTATTTCTACGATTATGCATCTTATCCCAAAACATCCTGCACTGAGATTAAAGCTTTGTCTTCTATCATTGGTGTATTTTCCCTCTCTTTGCATTACTCATCCACTTCTATTTTTGTTTTCTGCTTTCCTTCTCATCTGCTAATCCTTCCCTGTTATTTATCACTCTTCCCCTGACCAGTAAACTTCTTCTCTGTCTGTCAGCTTTCTTTTCTACTGTTGTCGTATATTTCTTGTAGACGTGGTTACTCACATTTGATAAGAATGTAGTGAGAAAATTCCTTGATGTTAAATTCCCCACTTACTTATTGCTATGGATATTATAATTGTTATTATTATTACTATTATTATTATTGTTATACACTGATAGTGTACTTTACAAATTGTGATATTTATTCACCGTGGAAGTCTGGTGAGAGAGGACCTGAAGACTGCGAGCTCCTTTTTTCTCAGTGTAGAGCAACTCACAGACTACTGCATAAAAGTTAATATTCTATAGCCTGTCATCAGAACGACCATCTGAAGAGTGGCATTGAAACTAAAATTGACCACCATACATTGTGCTCAGTGACAGTCGAAAACAAAAGAGAACAACAAAATAATAACATCTTGGGTTGTTGGGTGTTCTGCCGGATATCAGCGTCGTACTTGCACGATATTTCGGTCACGTAGCTCGAGACCTTCATCAGGTGCGACCTGAGACTGCTCCTCGAGTGGACCTGGTCCAGTATTTATGCCTATGGACTTCCCCCTCCACCAACGGCTGCAGGCGCTTCCTCTGTGGTCCGCGCCAATTCCCTGTGACCTGCTGGAGCGTTGCTGCTCCGTTTTCCGTCCGCTGCGGTTCTAGGTGTTCCCTCTGCGGTCCGCGCCCACCAAACCCGCTCCTGGGGGTTTCATCTACGGTCTGGGGTACCAGGCGTTCCCCCTGCGGTCCGCGCCCGCTCACCGCGACCTGTTGGAGCGTTGCCGCTCCGTTTTTCATCTGCTGCGGCTCTGGATGTTCCCTCTGCGGTCCGCGCCCACCAGTCCCACTTCTGGGTGTTCCATCTTCGGTCTGGTGCTCCTGGCAGTCCGTCAGGGGCTCGTTTACCATCTCCATGTCTCTGGTTCTTCTGTTTGTGTAGTGTTGCAGCTGGCCCCGTTGCTCCTTTAACAATTCCAGAGCCGGATCCCAGGCTCTGCTTAGCTGGTACCCTGTGTCACGATTCATAAGATCGTCAGCCATTTTAATCTCAATCGATTCTCTTATGACACTGTCCCAAAATCTGGGTGTTTGTGCTAGAATCTTGGTATCCTCATACTTCATGGCATGATCTAGCTCTAGACAGTGTTCAGCAATGGCTGACTTAGTCACCTGTCTTAATCTAGTGTGCCTCTGATGTTCTTTGCACCTGATCTCCACAGTTCTTGTCGTCTGGCCAATGTAGGACATGCCACATTGACAAGGTATATTGTAAATCCCTGGTTTTCGTAACCCCAGGTCGTCTTTGACACTCCCCAGCAGTCCCCCGATCTTGTTGGATGGACAGAACACACACTTGATATTGTGTTTACGCAGGATCCTACTGATTCTGGCAGAAATAGAGCCAGCATAGGGCAGATATGCCACCTTCCTTGCTTCATCTTGGCCTTCTTCAGGAACCTGTGGTATAGTGGCTGGTCGGAGTGCCCTCTCAATTTGTCTGTCCATGTATCCATTCTTGGAGAAAACTGTTTTGAGACGTTCTATCTCTATGGGTAGATTCTCTTGGTCTGATAGGGCACGTGCTCTGTGGACCAAAGTCTTCAGAACCCCATTCTTCTGTGCAGGGTGGTGACAACTGCTGGCCTGCAGATATAAATCAGTCCAGAGGAAAGCAGATGGATCAATTGGCCACAGTGTGTACCGAAAACCTACACACACTGATTTATATCTGCAGGCCAGCAGTTGTCACCACCCTGCACAGAAGAATGGGGTTCTGAAGACTTTGGTCCACAGAGCACGTGCCCTATCAGACCAAGAGAATCTACCCATAGAGATAGAACGTCTCAAAACAGTTTTCTCCAAGAATGGATACATGGACAGACAAATTGAGAGGGCACTCCGACCAGCCACTATACCACAGGTTCCTGAAGAAGGCCAAGATGAAGCAAGGAAGGTGGCATATCTGCCCTATGCTGGCTCTATTTCTGCCAGAATCAGTAGGATCCTGCGTAAACACAATATCAAGTGTGTTTTCTGTCCATCCAACAAGATCGGGGGACTGCTGGGGAGTGTCAAAGACGACCTGGGGTTACGAAAACCAGGGATTTACAATATACCTTGTCAATGTGGCATGTTCTACATTGGCCAGACGACAAGAACTGTGGAGATCAGGTGCAAAGAACATCAGAGGCACACTAGATTAAGACAGGTGACTAAGTCAGCCATTGCTGAACACTGTCTAGAGCTAGATCATGCCATGAAGTATGAGGATACCAAGATTCTAGCACAAACACCCAGATTTTGGGACAGTGTCATAAGAGAATCGATTGAGATTAAAATGGCTGACGATCTTATGAATCGTGACACAGGGTACCAGCTAAGCAGAGCCTGGGATCCGGCTCTGGAATTGTTAAAGGAGCAACGGGGCCAGCTGCAACACTACACAAACAGAAGAACCAGAGACATGGAGATGGTAAACGAGCCCCTGACGGACTGCCAGGAGCACCAGACCGAAGATGGAACACCCAGAAGTGGGACTGGTGGGCGCGGACCGCAGAGGGAACATCCAGAGCCGCAGCAGATGAAAAACGGAGCGGCAACGCTCCAACAGGTCGTGGTGAGCGGGCGCGGACCGCAGGGGGAACGCCTGGTACCCCAGACCGTAGATGAAACCCCCAGGAGCGGGTTTGGTGGGCGCGGACCGCAGAGGGAACACCTAGAACCGCAGCGGACGGAAAACGGAGCAGCAACGCTCCAGCAGGTCACAGGGAATGGGCGCGGACCACAGAGGAAGCGCCTGCAGCCGTTGGTGGAGGGGGAAGTCCATAGGCATAAATACTGGACCAGGTCCACTCGAGGAGCAGTCTCAGGTCGCACCTGATGAGGGTCTCGAGCTACGTGACCGAAATATCGTGCAAGTACGACGCTGATATCCGGCAGAACACCCGACAACCCAAGATGTCATTAGATCGCCGGGAAATCCTGAAGAGTTACAACAAAATAATAGTCATGGCACTAATACTTATACCTTGTTGTTGATTTTGATTAAACTATGTAATTATTTTACTGTAGCAACCAGATTCATATGTCTACATACATTTAATAATATTCATTCAGCCCCAAGCTAGTGTCTCCTGTAAGTCATAGTCGAGCTTTCGTATTTGACGTTAGCCAACAACACGAAAAAATTCTCTCTTCCTTCTTTGCTAGTGAAATTATTTACTGCCCTTAAATCAATCCTTTACTGCTAATTTGCCGTGGGGAAAGCTAATTTACTTGTTTGCTAATAAATTTTAAAGACATATCCTCCACAAAGAAAGAAAACTGTGCACTGTTGCGATTTTATGCAACCTTTCTCTGATTAATTTTATATTTCTGACTGGTACGTAATGGATATTATTATTCATTTTTGAAATAATGTGATAAAGAGAATGTCAGAAAATAATCCCAGAAATGCGTTCTGCCTGGAGTGGGAGAAAAATTCAGTTCTACATCTACTTGTATTGGTACGCAACTTCCTACACCGTACACTGCAGCAGTATAACAAACGTCATAAGGAAGGATAATGTTTGATGAACACTACAATTCACTTCTTTATTTTATACATTTTTTTAAAATCACAGTTACTGTGGATAATTACAGAACTTCTTTGCAGTATTACACCAGAGAGAGAGAGAGAGAGAGAGAGAGAGAGAGAGAGAGAGAGAGAGAGACGGGGGAGGGGGGGGGGGAGTCCAACTTTTATGTTAATAATCAACTAAGCGGTTTATATATATTTTTTGTAATTGTTCACTTTCTTTAACTTAACACAACAGTGTTAACTAAGGACATTATTCTTTGCATCTCATTGTATTCTTTTTAGTTGTAATACTTGTTTCTCTGATTTATGTTGAGACAACACATTGCCATCTGTCAATCCCTAATAACACAATGTTCTCTCCGCTTCCATTAGAGGTTCCCATTTTTGCCAACACAAGGTGCAACAAGTGTGTCCTTTGCTGTATTGCTTGTCTGGTGTGAATCGTGTTGCTTTAAAGAAAATCGGTTATGTATTCAGATACCAGAAACTAGTCTCATTGGCGTTCTCGTACATGAAAAAAGTAAATGATATATAAACTTAAATCAGATTATTTTTAACATTTTGTGTGGGAAACTGTAGCCTGTTGACACGGAGAAATGTATAGAAAAAATTAAATAGTTAAAATAAATGTGAGCTATCCATGCTGCTCCCTCAAAAGACCTTAATCTTGCCAGCTGAAGTAAACACATAAATATTGTTTCACCACTATAAATTGGCCCTTCACTTGATGGCAGGTGGAAATTGCAGGAGCCCATGCCTTGCCCCAGCATGCATTAAGACAGCATTGAGGAGAGGAGCAGTGAAGGGAAGGCAGTACCTTCCCCTACCAGCAGTGCTGGCACCATTATTAATATTTTGTACTCATATTTAAGCAGAGGTGACACACAAAAATATCGGCAGTGGTTGGAAACAAATGAGTGTCTTCCAGGTAGTGCCGATTCTCTCTGCTATTGACAGCCCAGTAAATAGGGTCAACTTATCATGGCCATGCTGTAAATAAATAACTGCGTTGATATGCTCCTTTTGTGGTTTAGTCTTTACCATTGATGGATAATGATATTAAGGTCATTAGTTTAATGCACAGTTGATCGCTTCCAATTTGTAAGTGATGGAAAGGTCAGGGATGATATCCACTCAGCCTTGGAAAATCAAATGAGAATCTTCCAATGTAAATAAATAGTGAAACTGCCTGTCAAAATCTGAAGTAGAGTGAAACTGAAAGGCTTGCACCAGACTGAGCACCATAACTTCTTATAGTAATAAAAACGTAGTTTTAAGTTAATTTCAAACTGTCCATTCATATGGAAAAGTAACTGCACATACATCACATCAATTTGAATTGTGGTTGCTAATATTACACAATTCCAAAATTGTGAAACAGCTCTAATGTTGCAGCGACTGATTCGTAATGAATGAGATCGCTGTAGAAAATCTTTGCACAAAAATAGCTCAGTTATGGAATTGCTACCTTGATGTGTTAATTCTGAACTTCATGATTTTCCTTAGGGTAACTACTCTCCTAGACTTATTTTTGTGTCTCCGACATCAAGGTAATCCTCTCCCACCTGCAAACTGTGTGCATAAGCTTAGGAAAGTAACCATTAAAGTTAGGGGTTCTAAGCTTTTTGATTCATCCCATACTCTCAAATATAAAGAAATATCACTGAGATGTGTCATCAAGGGAGACACTAACCTGGGCCTTCTACCAGTCTGGAATGGGACAACATACCTGTAGTTAAACTGTTGTCAACACAGTTCTCAGTTGTGAAAGTACCAAATGTACAGTCTGCAGAGGCATGTGAGAGAGATATGACAGGACAGTGTCCTCTGTGCATATATGATGCTTAATTTATTGATAACTGATTCATTATTTTTTTTAAATTGTGCCAGAGTAAGATTTAATAAAATAAATCTCATTTTGTGAACTTTAATCTTAATCACACCTCCATTTCCAGGCAATGAAACTGTGGAAGATATTGCACAACGATTAAACATTCCAGTGTCAGAAGTTAATCCTCGTGAAGCAAAAGCAGCTGTGGTTCATGGTACAGAACTACGTGACCTTAATTCTGATCAGCTAGATGAGATCCTCAGGTACGTATCACTAGTTCATCATCAAGGAATAACATTCTTGTGAAGTATGCTTAATAGTGTTACAGTTCCATGATGAACAGGAGCCTACTGATTTTTCGCATTGCTTTTTACTTTTTGAAGAACAATTCATTTGAAAGTCTTTGAAGGTTGAGAAATTTATGAAATGGAAAAAAAAGATTTCTGCCTCAGTTGTTGTTTATTGATTATGAGGAAACAGTTATTCAAGGAGAGTTGTTTCTTTCAGTAATAATCAGGGAAGTATTTACTGAGAAAAAGACTAAGCAGTGCTAAGTCTGTCAAGTTTAACTGAACATTATCTTGCAGAGTGAGTGAGTGAGTGTGTGTGTGTGTGCGCGCGCGTGTGTGTGTGCGCGCGTGTGCGTGTGCGTGCTTGGGGGTGCAGGTGTGCGTGTTTTGAGGAAAAAAAAAGAAAAATTCAATCCACTTGACCGATGCAAGTATGTCCTAGAAACCAAGTGATACGTGTAAAGAAACTTAGTACTCATCTGTTCTTCCACATAGTTGTCTATTGCTCCATAATTCCTGTTCCACATAAAATACGATGTTTTGGAGATGGTAAGAGCAAAAAGAGCATTAGGTGTAAGAGAAGCACAAATTTCAGAGGATTTGTCAGAAACTTTTATTCAAGTTCTACATTATTGTATGCATTGATCAGTGGTTGTGTGTGTGGTAGAAGAGGGTCATTAAAAAGACAGAAATAAAATAATAGAAAATCAAGGTTGTAGTAACACAGTATGAAAAGATGACTACCCCCACAACATAGAGTTGGTGTTGACTTGAAGAGAGACATCCACCAAATGTAGAAAAATCTCACACAAACACAACTCACACACAAATGGTCATTCTCCAGGTGTTGAGGCTCCCACCTTAGCACCTGAAGACAAAAGTAGCCACGTGTGTGCGCTTGCGTGCGTGCGTACGTATACACACACGTAAATTTTTCTTTAAATCTATGTCTCATGATGGACTCCGCCAGCTAGCTGAATATATTTAGAACACTTTTTCATTGTGTTTGTCTGTGACTCAGCGCTGCCTCTGTGTGGGGAGTAGCCATCCATCCTTTGCGTATTATTGTGAGATGACAGAAACCATCTTCATATACTTAAAACAGTAAGCTTTTTGTCCTATTGCCAACTTCAGATACTACACATTGTTAGTCTTTCCGTCTTAATTTCAGCCTGCTCTCTCTGATAAAGCTCATAATATGATATGTGACTGTCTGCAGCACTCATTTGTTCTACACGAGAAGTCCACTTATGGCAATTCCTCATGATGATGTCATTTAAATGGTGTGAAATAGTCTTGTATCCTCCTTAGGTCACTTTTTTGTCCTCATTACACCAATTATCGGTTGAAGAAAACACAATTCCTTTCTTGCAAGGACCTATTTTTCCTCACCATAGTTCCCATCAAAGTGTGAATAGCTACAACCTGTTCAGTATATGCTCCTACTAGATGGTTATCTGATTTTAGTTTCAGGTGCTGAAATTGCATTACAGAGTGTTCTTTTACTTCTGTCTGTAAGACCAAAAATTTTTTTTCATTTCTTAGACTACAGGCTTTGGCCAACATGACCATCATCAGAGCTGTTTTAAAACATGTCCTAATGTAATGAAGCCACAGTGGCATTGTAAAAAAATACACACAAAACTAGCTTAGCAGTGTCACACATTTTTGAAATCCCGTGTAAATTAGGCAACAGGGCCTGCAGTGTCATCCTCTTAACAGCACTACTGTTCATAACAAACTTTTAGTACTGTTATGAACGGTAACATTGTTAACAGTATGACTGCCAGAACTGTGGACTAGTTTTATGCTATACCTATACTACTATCTACAGGCAAGTTGTTGGTTAACGTTGTTACAATTTTTCAAAAGTACTTCATCAATTCACTTACGATTTTTGCACGACGCACTAAAGATAATTCAGACGGACATAGGCTGGATATATTTTTTAATATTGTATGTAACCGTATATGTAATAGATAAAGAGGAAACAACAAAAAGTTCTTGACCAATTTACTTAAGATTTTTACACAATGTTCTAAAGATGATTTGGGCAGATATAAGCTATATATTTTTAATATACAGCAAACATGGCAAGGCTTTACAGTTACCAGATATGTGGGATTTGGATACACATCTAAAACTCCTTCCATCTTCTTCCCCCAACCCCCTTTCCCTCTGCCAGTCTCCTCCTCCTTCCCCCTCACTATGTCGATCGGCTCCCCCTCCCGTGCCCCCTCATGGTTCTGTTCTCTTACCCCTCTCTCTGACCTTGGGCCTTGTTTATTGTTATTGCAAGCGAAACCATGATTGGAAACTGAAGTTACATAATATGAATGGGTAAATTGGTCAGGATATTTGGTACATGGAGAATGAGAGACATCTCTCCAGCTGCTGGATCTGTGACTGTAATGGCTTCAGTGACAGTATTTCATGTTGCTTTAATCTACGAAAGTATAGGACTACAAAGTTTTGGATGGTTCAGATTCCGTAGTAGTATTCTCATCATAAACCAATAAGCCAGAAATATAACTTCCTGTATAACCAACAGTGTGTAAGAAAACAGAACAGGATATGTTTGATTGTACAAATTTTGCCTGAAAATACAGGTTGTTTCAAAATGATGTTTCAAAATGAATGGGACAAAAAGAAAATATTCCTATGACTACAGTAATGACTTTATTTCAGAAATACACATTAGACCAAAAGGTTAACTCCCACTGTTCCCATGGACATTTGCAGAAGTATAAAGTGGCAGATGCCTATCTGGTGTTGCATTTTTTGGGACCTGTTCCAATGTAGTCATACCAGTGGAGTTAATTGTGCCTAGCATCTGGAGGTTTAACTGCTGTAAGTCCTGTGGAAGTGGTGGAAGGTAAACTATGTGCTTTACACATTCCGGAAAAACAAAAAAAAAAAAAAAAAAAAAAAAAGAACTATTGGTGTAATGTCAGGCAGCATGTGGGGGCCACAATATTAACAGCACATTATTTGACTTGGCGTGACCAGTCTGGCACTGTGGAAGATGTTCTTTGAGGAGATTTCTTATGATGTCATGGCAATGTGGCGGGCCCCTGTCCTGCTGTAAAATGAAGTTGAATAATTCTTCTGTCAACTGAGGCAACAGCCAGAGAGATAGGTTGTGCCTGTAATGGTAGATCCTGTGAAGAGGAAAGGACCATAGACTCTGCTGTTTGTTATGGCATAGAAAACATTAAGTTTCGGAGAATAATGTTTATGTTCCAGAAAGGCAGGTGGGTTTCATGTACCTCATATAATGCTTGTTCACTTTGCAACTTAAGTGAAATGTGGCTTCATCAGATAACACAAGTCTGTCTGCAAAACCATTTACCTCCATTCGTGTGTGCAAATCAATGCATAGTTGTCTCTGTTTTGGTTTATAAGCTGATTTTATGGCCTTGAACAGCAGATGATTGTGCAGAGAGAGAGAGAGAACACACACACACACACACACACACACACACCACTTTTGAATGTGACACGTTCACTTCTCTGCTGGCAGCAGGACATGTGCATTTTCTATGGCTTTTTTGTTAGATCATACGAATGTTTTCCACCACTTCGTTCTCGATGGATGGCTGTCCTGTGGTTTTCTTCTTGCTTGTGGACCCTGTCACCTCAAGTTGGTTTGCCCATCTAGCATTGTTGTGACAGTACGGTAGCTACTTTACCAAATTTGGTTTGAAAATGTCTTTAAACAACAATTGTTAATGATGTATTTGAGTATTTTAAGACGTGATATGCCTTTTTTTATTGCCCATGCCAACAGTTTGAATATGAAAGCCAGTGATTAACAATAAGGGCAACTTTGCATTGTTTCATTGTTGCCAGCTTAAACTGTGATAGTCAACCTTTTAGTCTATATGTGTATTTCTGAAATAAAGTCATTACTGTATTCACATGAAGACTTTCTTTTTGTACCATTCATTTTGATTCATCCTGTATGTAAAGGAGAAGTGTATAAATATGAGATAAACAATTTATCTAATAGTTCATATGCCCTCCTGTGATAGTTGAAACTGACTGTAAGAAAGACATCGAAACCGCACACTTTCATAGCATAGCACAGTATAGCACATCATTTTGCTTCTTGCAGTTTCTTTTAACAGAAAACAGGAAAGTTATATTTACGGCTTATCAGCTTATGATGATACTAAATTGTCCAAAGCTTTGTGATCATACATATTCACAGATTAAAACTATATGAAATACTATCACTGAAGCCATGTCAATAACTATTGATCTGTTTTGCTGCTGATGTCATTTTCCAAAATTTTTGAGATGATGTATTCTACAATAGTACCTTACTTTAAAAACAGTAGTATCATCCGCCAATCATAGTTCGGTTTCAGAAGGGTTGTTTCATAAAATTTCGGGTGTACAGCTGCATAAATTTCACTTCATCTTCTGATGTTTTGGCCGTATACCGTCCAGTCATCTTTAGAGTATATAATCCAGGGACATAAATCTGACTGGGGATAAATCACATACGGGGCTCAATCTTAGGCCCACTACCTCATATATGTAAACGATCTATCATCTAATATACTTCGAGCAGAATTAGTTCTTTTTGAAGATGACAATAGTATTCTAATCAACCGAAACACACACACAGAAACTGAAGAAATGGTAAACAAAGTTCATATGTATCACTGGTTTTCTTCAAATGGTCTCACCCTCAGCTTTAAAAAGACACGAAATATTCAGTTCTGCACATCTAATGGTCCTATACCAGTGGTAAGTGTAACATACAGTAGGAAATAATAAATAGAGTGAAAACTTAAAAATTCTTAGATGTCCATATTGATGAGAATTGAAATTGGAAAATGCACATTTTGGATCTCCTAAAATAACTTAGTTCAGCCACATTTGCAATTAGAATCATTGAAAAGAGACAAATCAGTAAGTTTGACATACACTGAAGAGCCCAAGAAACTGGTATACCTACCTAATATAGTGTAGGGCCCCCACGAGCAAGCAGAAGTGTAGCATCACGATGTGGCATGGACTCAATTAATGTCTGAAGTAGTGCTGGAGGGAATTGATACTATGAATCCTGCAGGGCTGCTCATAAAACCATAAGAGTATGAGGATGGGAGATCTCTTCTGAACAGCATGTTGCAAGGCATGCCAGTTAGTTTGGTGGCCAGTGGAAGTGTTTAAACTCAGAAGTGTGTCCCTGGAGCCACTCTGTAGCAATTCTGGATGTGTGGGGTGTCTCATTGTCCTGCTGGAATTGCCAAAGTCCATTTGGAATGCACAATGGACATGAATGGATCCAGGTGATAAGACAGGATGCTTACATATGAGTCATCTGTCAGTCATATCTAGACGTATCAGGGATCCCATATCATTCCAACTGCTCATGCCCACACTTTTACAGAGCCTCAACCAGCTTGAACAGTACCCTGTTGACCTGCAGGGTCCATTGATTCATGAGGTTATCTCCATACCCCTACACGTCCATCCTGTCAATACAATCTAAAATGAGACTCGCCCAACCAGGCAACATGTTTCCAGTCATGGACAGTCCAGTGTCTGCATTGATGGGCCCAGGCAAGGTGTAAAGCTTTGTGTTGTGCAGTCATCAAGGTTACACGAGTGGGCCTTCAGCTCTGAAAGCCCATATCGATGATGTTTCGTCGAGGGAAGAGGTGGAATAATAATTTAAAATTATTTTCTGTTTTTTACTAGTGGTATGTAGGCCTTGTGTAACATGGTAGCATGAACTTGAATCTGCAGATAATCTGTGAAGGTGAAAAGAGAATTGCAGTAGATCGCAGTGTAGGTTACTTATTTTACATTTTTTTTTTTTTTTTAATGGTTTCAGGTATCACACTGAAATTGTGTTTGCGCGCACATCACCTCAACAAAAGTTGATCATTGTAGAAGGCTGTCAAAGAATGGGAGCTATTGTAGCTGTGACTGGTGATGGTGTAAACGACTCCCCTGCACTCAAGAAAGCTGACATTGGTGAGTTAATCAACAACACGTTTTTATTTATTGGTTTATATTTGAAACTCGAACAAAAGAACTTAAAGGAGTAACTTCATTAACAGTAGCAGCATGTACACATTTGATTGTGGAGAAATTCAAGAAAAGAGGATAAGTCAAAATTTGATGTATAAAAGTAACAACAGCAATAAAAGATTTGTATGTGCAAGAAAAGTGAAATTCATTGTACTAGAGGCAAAGCCAAAAGAAAAAACAAGGTAAAAGAAACAAAGAAGTAGAAGGGAAAGTAAGGAATACCGTGAAATGGGCATGCTGTTGTAAGAGGAAATGAACTTTATTAATGGACACCATAACGCCTGCTGTTATCAGTTCTCCATTTGTTTTTCATACTACCATAAGAATTCAACCTTATGCCATTTTCAAGTTGTTGTTGTCTTCAGTCCTGAGACTGGTTTGATGCAGCTCTCCATGCTACTCTATCCTGTGCAAGCTTCTTCATCTCCCAGTATGTACTGCAGCCTACATCCTTCTGAATCTGCTTTGTGTATTCATCTCTTGGTCTCCCTCTACGATTTTTACCCTCCACTCTGCCCTCCAATACTAAATTGGTGATCCCTTGATGCCTCAGAACATGTCCTAGCAACCGATCCCTTCTTCTTGTCAAGTTGTGCCACAAACTCCTCTTCTCCCCAATTCTATTCAATACCTCCTCATTAGTTATGTGATCTATCCATCTAATCTTCAGCATTCTTCTGTAGCACCACATTTCGAAAGCTTCTATTCTCTTCTTGTCCAAACTATTTATCGTCCATGTTTCACTTCCGTACATGGCTACACTCCATACAAATACTTTCAGAAACGACTTCCTGACACTTAAATCTATACTTGATGTTAACAAATTTCTCTTCTTCAGAAACACTTTCCTTGCCATTGCCAGTCTACATTATATATCCTCTCTACTTCGACCATCATCAGTTATTTTGCTCCCCAAATAGCAAAACTCATTTACTACTTTAAGTGTCTCATTTCCTAATCTGATTCCCTCAGCGTCACCCGACTTAATTAGACTACATTCCATTATCCTCGTTTTGCTTTTGTTGATGTTCATCTTATATCCTCCTTTCAAGACACTGTCCATTCTGTTCAACCGCTCTTCTAAGTCCTTTGCTGTCTCTGACAGAATTACAATGTCATCAGCGAACCTCAAAGTTTTTATTTCTTCTCCATAGATTTTAATACCTACTCCGAATTTTTCTTTTGTTTCTTTTACTGCTTGCTCAATATACAGATTGAACAACATCGGGGAGAGGCTACAACCCTGTCTCACTCCCTTCCCAACCACTGCATCCCTTTCATGTCCCTATGCTCTTATAACTGCCATCTGGTTTCTGTACAAATTGTAAATAGTCTTTCGCTCCCTGTATTTTACTCCTGCCACCTTCAGAATTTGAAAGAGAGTATTCCAGTCAACATTGTCAAAAGCTTTCTCCAAGTCTACAAATGCTAGAAATGTAGGTTTGCCTTTTCTTAATCTAGCTTCTAAAATAAGTCGTAGGGTTAGTATTGCCTCACGTGTTCCCATATTTCTACGGAATCCAAACTGATCTTCCCCGAGGTTGGCTTCTACCAGATTTTCCATTCGTCTGTAAAGAATTCGCGTTAGTATTTTGCAGCCGTGACTTATTAAACTGATAGTTCGGTAATTTTCACATCTGTCAACGCCTGCTTTCTTTGGAATTGGAATTATTATATTCTTCTTGAAGTCTGAGGGTATTTCGCCTGTCTCATACATTCTGCTCCCCAGATGGTAGAGTTTTGTCAGGACTGGCTCTCCTAAGGCTGTCAGTAGTTCTAATGGAGTGTTGTCTACTCCCGGGGACTTGTTTCGACTTAGGTCTTTCAGTGCTCTATCGAACTCTTCACGCAGTATGATATCTCCCATTTCATCTTCATCTACAGCCCCTTCCATTTCTATAACATTGCCCTCAAGTACATCGCCCTTGTATAGACCCTCTATATACTCCTTCCACCTTTCTGCTTTCCCTTCATTGCCTAGAACTTGGTTTCCATCTGAGCTCTTGATATCCATACAAGTGGTTCTCCTTTCTCCAGAGGTCTCTTTAATTTTCCTCTAGGCAGTATCTATCTTTCCCTCGTGAGATAATCCTCTACATCGTTACATTTGTCCTCTAGCCATGCCTGTTTAGCCATTTTGCACTTCCTGCCGATCTCATTTTTGTGACGTTTGTATTCCTTTTTGCCTGCTTCATTTACTGCATTTTTATATTTTCTCCTTTCGTCAATTAAATTCAATATTTCTTCTGTCACCCAAGGATTTCTACTAGCCCTCGTCTTTTTACCTACGTGATCCTCTGCTGCCTTCACTACTTCATCCCTCAAAGCTACCCATTCTTCTACTACTGTATTTCTTTCCCCCATTCTTGTCAATTGTTCCCTTATGCTCTCCCTGAAACTCTGTACAACCTCTGGTTCTTTCAGTTTATCCAGGTCCCATCTCCTTAAGTTCCCACCTTTTTGCAGTTTCTTCAGTTTTAATCTACAGTTCATAACCAATAGATTGTGGTCAGAGTCCACATCTGCCCCTGGAAATGTCTTACAATTTAAAACCTGGTTCCTAAATCTCTGTCTTACCATTATATAATCTATTTGAAACCTTTTAGTATCTCCAGGGTTCTTCCTTGTATACAACCTTCTTTCATGATTCTTGAACCAAGTGTTAGCTATGATTAAGTTGTGCTCTGTGCAAAATTCTACCAGACGGCTTCCTCTTTCATTTCTTAGCCCCAATCCACATTCACCTACTACGTTTCCTTCTCTTCCTTTTCCTACTGTCGAATTCCAGTCCCCCATGGCTGTTAAATTTTCATCTCCCTTCACTATCTGAATAATTTCTTTTATTTCATCATACATTTCTTCAATTTCTTCGTCATCTGCAGAGCTAGTAGGCATATAGACTTGTCCTACTGTCGTAGGCGTGGGCTTCGTGTCTATCTTGGCCACAAAAATGCGTTCACTGTGCTGTTTGTAGTAGCTTACCTGCATTCCTATTGCTTTATTCATTATTAAACCTACTCCTGCATTACCCCTATTTGATTTTGTATTTATAACCCTGTATTCACCTGACCAAAAGTCTTGTTCCTCCTGCCACCGAACTTCACTAATTCCCACTATATCCAACTTTAACCTATCCATTTCTCTTTTTAAATTTTCTAACCTACCTGCCCGATTAAGGGATCTGACATTCCATGCTTCGATCCGTAGAACGCCAGTTTTCTTTCTCCTGATAACGACGTACTCTTGAGTAGTCCGAATGGGGGACTATTTTACCTCTGGAATATTTTACCCAAGAGGACGCCATCATCATTTATCCATACAGTAAAGCTGCATGCCCTCGGGAAAAAATTACGGCCGTAGTTTCCAATTGCTTTCAGCCGTTCGCAGTACCAGCACAGCAAGGCCTTTTTGGTTAGTGTTACAAGGCCAGATCAGTTAATCATCCAGACTGTTGCCCCTGCGAGTACTGAAAAGGCTGCTGCCCCTCTTCAGGAACCATATGTTTGTCTGGCCTCTCAACAGATTCCCCTCCGTTGTGGTTGCACCTACGGTACGGCTATCTGTGTCGCTGAGGCACGCGAGCCTCCCCACCAACGGCAAGGTCTATGGTTCATGGGGTGGAGGATTTTCAAATACCTAGGTACAATTATTGACTACAGGGTCATCAAAAATATGAGATTACAAGTATATGAGGTTACAAGTATTGCTGTATTGGTAACTTTTAATCTTTATGTATGATTCATGTCTATAGCCTTGCACTTCCCAGAGCTAAACCCACATGTATAATTAAAAAAATTGTACCAGGGTCTCCATTGGTAGGGCTACCCTGTCACAAAGTTAAAATCACATTCATTAGTAAATAGCATAATCACATTTGATGCACAGGCTACATCTAAACAGCAGTTTATGTGAACACATCTTAGTTGATGGTGGTGTTAGAAAGATCTTACTTTTTTGTATTAGTTCTTCATAACAGCACCATCAGTTGAAATTTGTTGACAAAAAGTGCAGTTCAATCATAACATGTACATCGAGTGCCATACCAGTGGTAGTACTTGTACAGTTTTTGTAATACATGTGATATTTGCTCTTGGAAGTACTACGCTAAAATGTATATTATATAAAAGACCTGACAGGGACCAGTATAACTCTTTACAGTCACATCCTTTTGTTGACCCTTTAGTCAATAACTAGATATAGGTTCTTGAAAATGTCTCTAGCGTGTAGGTGTTTCTGTAAAATAAATGCAGTTGAGTTACTGCTCTGCTCCAGGAAATAATCGTGTTGGAGAACAGGAAGTTTGTATCTAAAAGTCAGTGCTATGCAGTGTATGTAGGTAGACTGAGAAGTAATACATATATGCTTATAGATCATGAATGAAATGACTTTGAGAAATATGCCAGGTAGCATTTGGAAGGTAACTTGCCCCTCTTTAAGAATGCTTAGTTTGAATGTGTTGCATTCATCCAGGGTGCATTCGTACAGTATGTTTTGAGTTGTGGAAGTATGGAGATGTGTTCTAGTGCTGTGTCAGCATCAGTTAAACAGCGTGCTGTTATCGTGATTTTAACTGCTGAAAATGTGACTATTTGTGAGACTCGACGTTGTTTAAAGGTTGTTTATGGTGACAATGCTGTTTATAAGTGTTCTTTAAACTGATGAGTAATAAACTTTACCGAGTGAGGTGGCGCAGTGGTTAGCACACTGGACTCGCATTCGGGAGGACGACGGTTCAATCCCGTCTCCAGCCATCCTGATTTAGGTTTTCCGTGATTTCCCTAAATCGTTTCAGGCAAATGCCGGGATGGTTCCTTTGAAAGGGCACGGCCGATGTCCTTCCCCATCCTTCCCTAACCTGAGCTTGCGCTCCGTCTCTAATGATCTCGTTGTCGACGAGACGTTAAACAGCACTAACCTAAACTAACCTAATAAACTTTGTGGTTGTGAGCCTGGAAAAGCTATAAGTGTTGGTGAAACATGCAGTATATATGTGATCACTACCACAGATGATAAACATTGCAACTCATCGATGATTTGATTCAAAATAATCAGTGAATCACTCAAAAGCATATTGCAAACCGTATTGAAATATCTAAGGAATGTGTCAGCTTCATTATTGAGCAATAATCTTGCTACATGACAATGCTCATCCACGCATCACCCTCAACTGAAAAGGCTGTGTGAAACCTGAAGTTTGAGCCAATTCCGTACCCTTGTTACTACAGTGAACTTGTGACTTGCGAATTTTATTTTTTCCTGGACTCAAGAGGGACCTAAAGGGTAATTATTACAACTCAGACAATGAGGTGAAGGCAGCTGTCCAGTCCGGGATTTGAGAAAAGTTGGAAGCACTTTTCTGTGATGGAATGAAAAAACTTGTTACACATTGGGAGAACTGTGTTAGTCATAATGCTGACTCTGTTGAAAAATAAATAGATGGTTTTGAATTTTAAGACTTGTACTTTAATGTACGTTGTGCCTGATCTTTCTGCTTTTTCTTTGTTTGTCTCTTAGAAGCATGTGCGCATTACTTTTCAGCGTACTCTCATATTTGTGTATCAAAAGCAAGCAAAACTGAAATATTGCTTGGAATATTGTTCTGATTACATTTCAGTTCTGGACATCAAGGAATATTACATGTCAGTTTGTATTTGATCATAGTTGCATGGATTATCAAATTAGTGTAGACCTTTCAGGGATCCATGATCGTTTCTTGTCCTTTCACTGAGAAAAATTGCCTGAATATGAAGTTTAGCCTATTAGATTACAGTCAGCATCAATTGTTTTTGCAAAACCAAGATTGTTATGACTGAAAGTATCAGAAATTATGAAACGATGGTGTGAGGATGCGATCTGAGACTAGTCAAAGTTCTAACATTGCAGAAAGGAAACGAATAATGGTATTCAGTCTTCGGTATTTGAATTCCTGCTGCTTTCCATGCACAAAGTGGAAAGGAACAAAATCCTGAAAGCACCCACCACGAAGGAAAACAGGAAAACTAGAAGTAAAATTATAATTGTCGGGTTGTAATATGAATTGTAAGGAGGATTAGCTTTTAAGACAGTTGTCTAGGAATCAATAGGAGCAGGGTGAATAATCTAGTCACTCTGATTTTGATTTTTGTTTCCCCAAATCCCTTCAGTGAATGCTGCCCTGATTCTGTCAGTAAGCCATAGCTTCCACTTATATGGCTTTCTTCAAGTAAACTGGTGTGCCATACTTAATATTTGTTGAGGACATGACACATTTTAATTTTGTGTGTGTGTGTGTGTGTGTGTGTGTGTGATTATTTAAGAAAAGGTTGAAGTTGTGTGTTCATGAAATCACTGATAATTGTGATAATTAGGCTAAAAGTTGTATCTTGTAACATCTTGGATAATTTTATTACATTTCAGGTGTGGCTATGGGTATTGCTGGCTCTGACGTATCAAAGCAGGCTGCTGACATGATCCTGTTGGATGATAACTTTGCTTCAATTGTAACTGGTGTGGAAGAGGGGCGTTTGATCTTTGACAACTTGAAGAAGTCTATTGCATACACACTGACATCCAACATCCCTGAAATATCACCTTTCCTTGCATTCATCTTATGTGACATTCCTCTACCCCTTGGCACAGTTACAATCTTGTGCATTGATCTGGGCACTGACATGGTGAGTATTTATTATACTATTTCTTCTTATGTATAGATACTTCCATGTTACAGGTCAGAGAATTACTGTTTATGGTAATAATTACATTTTCAGTAACAAAATTTTTAGCTCATGTTAATTTGAAATAATGGGGAAACTGGAACAGTGTATCCTTATCCAGAAATTATCCAGTCCTGTAAGTCCCGAGTCCAGCTGCCAGTATCACTTCATTGTGGTCAGAGTATTGCTGCAAATACTTAAGCTGACCAGTTTCTTCTGTTCTTGACTGAAAGTCTACCTGTATATGTATTTGTATGTAAAATGCACACCATTTGTTATGACTCTTTGGATCACAGTGACACAAGGGAACAGAAGATTTCCTTTTTGAGATGAGGGCATTAAAAGTCATAAAACACCCAACTGTCCCATAGCAATCACGACCAACTTCCTCTAATTTGTGTAATGTAAACAGTACCTTAATTATGGTTGAAGATTCAGCATGTTTTTCCAGTATCTGAAGTGTGTGTAATGTCATGCTGCCACAGCTGTTCACTGTTTCAGTGTTAATGATTGACATTTCATAGTAGTTTGTAATTTCTTTTTCTATTGCTGCAGTTTTACTTGAATTTCGGATACCTGTACTATTTGAGAGAACCTTACCCATCATTGGTGTGGCTTAAGAGTTACTTGAATTGTGTGTTTTTTTTCTGTGTGTGTGATATGTTTATTCAGCATGATTGATTTTTTTTTTCAGCATGAAGCCAGTAGCTACTTAACTATGAGTTACTTTTATTTCATTTTTCTTCTTCTTAGGGATACAAAAGGTAGGTGTGTGTGTGTGTGTGTGTGTGTGTGTGTGTGTGTGTGTGTGTGTGTGTGAAACTAAAGTGTCGCATCAGTTATGATACTTCAAAAGAGAAAATGTTTCTCAGTACAGAATTTTTGTAATAAATTTCTGCATCTTCTCTGTCTTGTCTCTTTTTGTTGTTAGCTCTTTGTTTTTAATTTCAGTACAGTCTAAAAAACTGTGAAATATGAGTTCAGAATAGATACTGCATTGCAGGAGCAGCTTTCTTGTTCCAGGAGAAGTGCACTAGTATTGCTGCTCTTCATTAAGTAGTAGTTAAATCTGTTATGGTCCATTCTCTCTATACTGATTCTTAAGAATATGTCTGTGCAGTTAGAGGGAAGTGGATGTGTCTGTGACAGTGCATTGGAAGGAAATATGAGCGGTCTGCACTGTCAATATTTGGCATTTTCATGAATGATCAACAGACGTGCTTATAGTTCATTCCAGTCAAATCTGTTCGTCTGACTTTTCCCTTCTACACACACTCTGTATTGTACCAATTCTTTCTTTACATTCGTCATTCTGCTCATGTCTGGTATAAGGGACACAATTGCATTCACCAGACATTTTTCTTGTTTTGTGAGTTAATTAAATGAGCTGTTAAGTGGTCTTTTTTATGTTAAAATGATACTGTACGTTTGAGCTTACAGTCTACTGAATAAAAAATCTTCACACCATGTTTGGTGTGCAGAAATTTTTTAATCTCAGTCGATTTGAAAAAGCAGTGCTAACATTCATTCAGTTTTATCCTTCTGGAAGGATTTGGTATATTTTCTCATATAATTCAGTAATATTACCTCATCAGAATCACATTTTTTTGTATTACTACATGATTGAGACCTACACAGACTGATTAGGGACAAAGATTATAAATATTGTTTGGAGAAGGAACCTGTGTACATCTTTCTGTCACTATCAGGTACCAGCAATTTCCCTGGCTTACGAGGAGGCTGAGTCTGATATAATGAAGCGACGTCCACGTAATCCTTACAAAGATAATTTGGTCAATGAAAGGTAACTTGAATCAGTGGGCTTATCCTCCAAAAGAATTGTTACTGTAATGTAAACATTTTTGCATATTACTTGAGCACAACACTTTTTATGCATATTACCCCTTAGATTTTATACTGATGCATAAACAGATCTTTGTCAAGCTAGAGAATGTCTTTAATAGGCTGTGCAGCTAGAGTATTTACTGCTTCTTAGTTTTTATTTTATTTCTTCCTCTCTGACATTCATATTTAATTCCCATGCATGTTTTATTATTTATCTCTTACTTTTGAAATTTCTTCAGCTGGATGTGAAGTGGTAAGTTCTCACTATAAGCCACTGCTACACTGACCTTTGCAGTTATATCTCAAATGACAAGGTTCCTTTTCCTGTTCCCATTTCCTCTGTCACAATGTTCCAGCCATTAGGGGGCTAGTCTCTTTTTTTACCATAGACTCTGTATTTACTTTCTTAAGAAGATTATAGAGATATTACTACATATGAGTGATGCTAAATGATTGCAGTTTTATGATTATGCTAGACAGTTTCTAATTTCTGTTTTGCCCAGTTAATTTTTTTTTTTCCATAGTATCTACTGTACTTGAAATATAGAGAAAAATTTAATAGTTCTGACGCACTCATACAGAAAATTGTTTGAGATTTTGAAGTTTAGTGGAGTTCTTACCATTGAGAGCAATGAGTAATTATGTTGTAGCTACTATCACTGTGTTGTGCGTGTGTGTGTGTGTGTGTGTGTGTGTGTGTGGCAGTTGTTATTGTTCTGCCATCCAGCCTTTCAGATTCCACAAGAAAGTATTGTAGCATCTGTTGGGTTGCAATGCTTCCTTGGTGCATTTGTATGAACAATGTCACTGCCACATAATAATTTTTATATGATGAATGATGCTGTAGAATTAGTTGAATATCACTCATCAGTAAATACAAAAAACAGTGACTAGACTATGCAACAGTTCATACATTGCAACTGTATTTCATACATTTTTCAACACTGTCTCATGTGTGGTGCTTGTCTCATAACTGTAGTATTCAAATTCCAAACAGTTTAACATCCATTACTTCTATAACTATACATGTAGAGACTAATAGACACTTGTTTTTCAGATAAAATTTGCATTTGTTGATGACCTGTACCTGCAGTATTTTGTAACTGATGCCATTGATCCTGGATGATTTATTTTTTTAATTTTCTAGTGTTTTCATGGCTAAAAGAATAACATTAAAGTTGTGAGCATTTTAAAAACAGTTATTAAACTGTAGCTCATTCATCATAGCAGAACATTTGTCAAACATTGTATAACATTTATCTGTAATAACAGTGGAACTTCTCAGGGATATAAATCTGTACTAATTCTCTTTTTTATTGTATTTGCATGAATTAAAATTGTTAGACAGTTAATTGTATTGCAGATTACTTTCCAGAGAAGCTCACTGCATGAAGTGTGAAAACGGTACATATTTTTGTATAACCTTGTGTTCTACTTTTAGCCATGAATAGTTATGCATTCCAGAGTCATTCCACTTTTTTGTTCCTTTTTGTTACCCATTGAGAGTATTGTGTGTATATTGGAGTAGTCACATATTGCATCCATCTTATGATTGTAGTAGAAACAGCAATTTTAATTTTCAGACTCCTTCTAGTATCAGTTATTTACATAGGATCAAATACAAGCAGCCTCCATTTGTGGATGTTCTGGGGAAATAATTGGATAGGAAATCAGTTTTCTTGTGTAAGTTTTGCTTGAAGAAATATAATTTTGAATTTCTGGACACTTATATTTCTTAGGTCCCTGCCATCTCATTAGGATATGAGCTTGCAGAAGCAGATATAATGAAGCGTCCTCCAAGAAACCCAAGAACGGATAACTTGGTTAACAGCAGGTATATTCCGTCAGGTGTATGTGAGAAATGTGATGTGTAGTCTCATTAATCTCACATAACCAAATGTGGGCATAAACTGTAATAATTGTAACTTACTGGTTCTGGAGGATGGTTTACTGATGTTGCAGTACCTGTGATAGTAATTAATTTCATATTATAGTGTGTTTTACAGAGAATTTAGATGATTAATAATAATAATAATAATAATAATATCAGTTCAAAGTTATAATTATAATGTGTGATTCCTCAGACCTCCCCTTACCATTCCTTGCTCTTTGCGTTCATATGGGTAGAATGTAGTAGATGTGTGTAACTACTGCACTTACATAGTTCTTTCCTGTAGGGAAAGTCTCATAAGTGAATGTTTAGGGTTAGTTATGTGTCCACAGAAATAGTGCTTGCACTTAGTTGCTGACTTGAATGTCTTTTGTTTAATTTATACCCTGCAGTTTCATGCCTTTTATGTAGTACCCTCACTTTTAGAAATCTTTAAATTTTTGTTCTCATTTTCTTTAGTTTTGTGTTTTCATCATGTTGCGCCATTTTGTTAGGTCCCTGCCATTTCTCTGGCCTATGAAGAAGCAGAATCTGATATCATGAAGCGACAGCCTCGAAATCCTTTCACAGATAAGCTCGTAAATGAAAGGTAAATGGTCAAAATATCCAATTTCTACTGGGGTCATTATTTTGGTTGTGTGGGGCCCTTATTTTACTTCTCTCAATACACTATAAATGATGAGAACCCCGAAAAATACGTGACTTCTGAAAATTACTCACTTGCCAAGGATATAAAGGTAAGTCTGAATGTTTATTGTGCTTTAGCTCCGTATGTTGTATGTTAAACTTAGAATGCCATCATCACTTTTGGGAAGTACAGTTTTTAGTAAACATCCAGTGTTTGGTAAACATCCCTTCTAAAATCGAGCACATTGTGTTACATTACTCTGTTTTGCCTGTTACTCCTACAGTGAAAGAAAGATACCATCTGTATTGCCTTTCCTTTTGATCATGAGTTTGTACATATGCAAAACGCACGCGCGCGCGCGCGCGCGCCCACACACACACACACACACACACACACACACACACACACACAAGATGGAAACGCCATACCTTTTCTATCTTTCCCATTCCTCCCAGCCTACAAAATCGTCTTTTGGTACCAATACTTCATGTTTTGCATATTGAGATTTCTAGCAATGGGCTACTAACTTGGTTTCGGCAAGAATTCAGAAAGGAATTGCCCATAGCCCTATTGATGGAACTATTGTAATGGTTATCGTATCTGCCGAAATAATGTGAAATCTGCCACATTAGTGCTGCTGCATGTCACTTGGTGAATGTAAAAGAAAAAAAAAAGTAGTGTCATGATAACTTATGAAACAAAAGAAAACAATGAAAATGATAAATGAAGAAACAAGCAAGGTGGCGGGTGAATTTTTTAAACAAAATATGTGGTGTTTGTTTAGCATAATGTTTCTGTTTTGAAAAAGTGATCCGTCAGACACATAAATTTTAAGCTTCCTTTTATGAAAGGTGAACACAGAGCTTAGAGCGAAGGTTGATAGAATGGTGAGTAGATGTGAGCAAAAGTTTTGAAAGTACCAGGACAAAGAAACATAAGCAAGCTAGGATGCTAAGCATGAAATATAAACAGCAAAAGTATATTCTGCATGCATGATGACTGTATAACACAACCATTGGGTGTGATTTAGAGACTGCAGCAATAAACTATACAAAGACTAAATAAGTTAAGTAGAAATAATGGAGATAATAGTTGGAATATTGGTTGGTGCAAGAGGAAAAGCAAAAAGCATTCTATAACAAGCAGGGAATTGCTGAGTTCTGGTTTTATCAGTTAAGTACACATAGGAACCTGAAAAGTTTAGTTTGTGATAAATGCAAATGCAGAAGCAAATTCTGCCTCAAAAAGTGAAAATGAAAATTTAGCCAGTAAATGCTGTTTCATAGTGAATTTTATCCAGGTGAACTATTTTGTCAGAGCTTGCTTGAATTAGCTTCTTTTCTGCATAGAGATATCATAAATGTGACCAGTTTCTGATTGCTAGCATTACACATCAACTTACTAAGCCCAATTGGGAAAGATACGTAAGAATGTATTTCCAAAATAAAAAGTGCACAAGTGCAATGACATATCGGTGTGCTCAGTGCTCTGGTGCCATGTCAGTTTTGGGTGATTAATGGGCCTGTATAAGATACATGCTGCATAATGCAATGTAGAACTGAGCTGTGGGACCTAGCATGTTAGAACAAATAAACACACAGTTTTATGTGCTAGCTTAAGTTCAAGAGCTGGCATTAAAAAGAATGATAAACTTTAATATGGGAGCTTCAGGTGGCAGGTGTTTTGAACTTCGGTTACATCAAATATCAGTAGAGATCGGGTCTGACCTACCTCATTTATGATGTTGTCAATATCAGCAAACAATTGCATGGTAGTTGGTACCAAATGTTTTGTGTTGTGTGTTGCTCATTGTTTCTTATTGTGATAATTCTAGTTCTTTTATGCTTACAGTCAACTGCTAGTTTATAATGTCCACACTCTGCACTTTAATGACTGGAAAACAAAACCTGTTAATGTATTTTGACCGTGCCGAATTTCCTTCCCTAATGTGCAAATAAGAGGTTTTTTTCCCCCCTGCTTCTATTTAAAGCCCCTTTCAGAACAATTAACTTTCCTATCTCAATTGACTACTCAAAATGAGTGAGTCTGCTGCAGCACGCATGGGACTTTATTCTGCTACTGAGTCTTGAGGGGGTCTCTTTATTTACACATTGGTGCCAAAACTGCATGTATGTAGTGAGAGCTGTCCGCCGTGCAGTTTGGCACCTGTGTGGTGGAAGTGATTTTATGAGGGACTATCCTTTTTGTGAAAAAAATCAAGATATAGTAAGAACAAGCAAAGACAATAGCATATTAATCATCAAATAAAATTCGTAGTTCTTGCCAAAGACCACGTGGTAAACTCTTCCCACTCCAGAGAAATGAAATAATGGGAAAGGTGTCATCCAAACATTTCAAAACACAAACATTTGCTTGAGAAAGTACAGACTTGCAAACAAATCATATATCTAGAATGCAGTAAACAGTGCCTTCTTACATTATTCTTCATATTTTGTTTTCTTACTTAGTGCCAAATAATACCAAAAATTATTTTTCTTCTTAGTAATTCTGGCTTTTTCACTGTGGAAATAATTTTCAGTATAACCTGTTTAACTATGTATGTTCTTATTTTTGCACATTTTAGTCTTTGTAAAATGAAATAACATTTTTGCTTCTGGATTATTTTCTCTCTTGTAGAGAGATCTCGTGCGACCTCTCCGGTGTGTCATGAAAACAAAGCAACCAACATGATAAAGATTCAGAAAACACTAAAGCAAAAAATACAATCTATGATAGAAGTAAGCATGGCAGGAATAAGCTAACTTCCAATATTAGCAGACTCTGCCAAACCCATGCTTCTGTGCATGTGTAGTCTACAGCATACTTTGCACAATCTGTCGATTAGTGACATCACACACACATTTGCGACGTGGTCGGCTGCTGATTTACATCCAGGCATGAGAGGCGCATGCACTTCGAGAAGTTGAGTTTGGTCAGGCAGTAGCTAATGTTAAATGAGCATTAGTACCTTGTTGGTTCTATCTGTAGCAGTGGCAGATATGAGTCACACAGCTGTGAGTGCCCACGAAAGGGCAAAACCAATATTCTGTAGGTTTTGTTGTTATTTAATTTGGTGCAACAAGAAAAATGTCTAGAAACATCTTCAGTCATCTTAAGTCAGTCTTGGTCCAGTGGCGGGAAAATGCTGCTGCTTCTCGACAGAAAAAAATCATTTGTTGAAAGCTCAAGTAGAGCCAGAAGAAGAAAATAGAAAAAGACCTACTTTGAGAAAAAGCATGTGTTTTAATAAAAGCAAACATTCCAATTGAAAAGCTGATTGGGGAATCACCCCCCTTTTTTAATATTTAACAGCCAGTTTCTAAGCACAGCACGGAGACATCGTCTGTAGGCTCATAGTGTGACAACCTTTCAGATTTGTACGTCTAATCATTTAGGAAAAAAAAAAAAGAAATAAGCTAATCTTGCCATAAATAGATACTACATTCCAGGTCCCTTAGTATACTATACTGCTGTTGTTGTCTGAACCCCTTCACTTAATTTGTTTGTTACTAATGAAGATCTGCTCACAGTTCCCAGACATCTGTCTTTCCTTTTTTTAGGTTGTTTTCTTCACATAAGTGTGTATCCTCTCCTGTTATTTATTTTTATAAATCCCTGCTCCCTGTTTTTGGGCATTATAGTGATTCACAGTGGCATCATCAGGATTCACCTACTGTTAATAATGGCTGGATGGTTTGGCAACATGGTGATCACATTCCCTACAATTGTAGATTGCTCCTTGCACTACCTTGTAGAAAGCAGTACACCAGTCAGAACAGGTCTAGGGCCTAATCCTAAGGTGAGGTTTACATTTTACATTTAAGATAAGGACTTACACAATCAAAACATTTGAATTCATACAGGGAGACAAACAAAATTGGAGCAGGGCTGAGAACCATTGTGGTTTGTCGAGGTATGTTTTCTTAAATATAAGTTGCAGTTCTTTGCTTTAAAAGAAAACTGATCTAATTGTGACCAAAGTAGTGATGATGGCATCAAACAATCCTTCACTTTCCATTCATTTTCGCTATGTATATTGTGTAACTGTTGCTTTCTTTCCTTATTTCATTATGCTGTGCTAGACTTTCTCTGTATATCCTAGCATGCAAGCTGAAATTTCAGTCTCATCTCTGTTGTTTTCATTGCTGCTCCCCATTACACATCCCTTGTTCCTGTCACAAACCTTACAAGTCCCAGCCTCTGTCTTTCTCTGTTAGATGTCTATTGTTCTCTACTGGTTTTAAGTAGACAGGGAAATTTCCATTGCATGGTTCTTGATTACTAACTCTCTACTGTATTACTAACACTGCCACTATAGGTGCCTGCTATTTCTCTGGCTTACGAAGCTCCAGAGTCGGATATCATGAAACGGCAGCCCCGCGATCCGTACAGGGACAATCTGGTGAACCGCAGGTATGTTTGAATGATAACCCCCGTTGGCTGCTGGATGACTGTGGTGTTGTCACCTTATATCTCCAACAACAACCAGCAACCAGATAAATGCATGTCTATATTGTGGCATTGGCTCGCAACCAGGTTTTTAGTCCTAGCTGGCTGCACTTGCAGATCACTCTGTAATCTTGATCTTGTGTAGACTCATTAATGTTAAGATCACCCTGTGCTTCCATTTTGTTTCACATTACAGATCGTGGCAGAAAACTGTTTAGTTTTCCTCGCCCCTTTCACAGATATTTTGTAGGATAAAAGTAAATATACTGGACCAAAATAGACTTCCTGAAGTATGCATTACACTTCTATTTTGTGACTATGCTCAAACTGTCATTTCCATTCAGTTATTTTATACAGTGTGAGATTTTATTCTCATAAGAAATTTCTGTTATAGTTCATTGCATCACCCATGCTGAATTTACAGACATTGTATGCAGATTTTTAGTTGCCAAGACTTGAAGTATGTTGTCTTCCTCCTCATAAATTAAAAAAAAATCATATGTGTGTCAGGCTTATTTTCTTTTGTATTTATGGCTCTTGTATCTCTCATCTACAAAAGGAATAAATGTAAGAAGTTCCTAATCATCTTTTTACATTCACCAATTTTCATAGATTGTCTCCATGTAAGCAATAACAAAAACACAATTTTACTACCACAAATGCAGCTGGTAGTAACTAGTATTAGAACCTGGAAGCACTTAGTACATTTTCTTTAGTATCTCAGCAGAAACTAGTTTTCGTATTAATGTACAGTAATTTGTCACAGGTGCACTCAGCAGACTAGCTGTGTAGACTGTCACTGATCATTTATTGTATAAATTTGTTTTTTCTGTTTAGTATGTGAAAGTAAGTATGTCAGTCATGTGAGTTTAAAGTATGTTCTTAGTAATTGGCAACAGTTTTTACATACTTGGTGATTCATTGATTGACCATATCACACAACTGTGGTGCCTCCCGTTCCCCCACCTGTGTGTTTCATTTGCCTACGTTCAGTTCTCCATCACAACCAGTTTCCTGTCCAACCATAATCACCAGAAGTAATATGCATACAGTAATTCTGAGTATAACCTCTACTTCTAGATGGAGAGTAATGGTTCCATTGTGTTTGTGATGTAAATGAATATTTGATGGAACTATGGCACAGGGGGCATCACCCTAGTTGCGAGCCTTAAAGTTGCAAGTGTCTTGTGAAAGAGAACATGCTATACTACCTGTTAATCTTGCTCTGTCTGTGGGGAATGCTGCATTTTTATTTGATGTGTTCATCATAACCTTGTCTGTTTTTATTCCCATACACATTGCAGTCCCTGTTACACAAGGTAAATATTACCCTTGAAAAGCCAGACTGGACACCTGAGACAGTGGTTTGGTGAGTTCATTCCATTTTAAGACCTTTTCTGTTACTATTATGTTGTTATTATGCATGAGTGGTGCTGGCTTGTGTTTTACACAGCATAGTTATCTGACATTGCTGCTATTAGATGAATATCATTTCATAAATAACCTGTAACAACATAGTTGATTTATAACAAACATGTATTGCTTGATATATCTGTCATTTTAAATCAGTTAACAACAGAACTTCTTTTCTTTAAAAAAAAAAAAAAAAAAAAAAATTAAAAAATTGCAACTTTTGGAATTTCAATAGTTTCATCAGCTCATTTTTTAAAAAGAAAAAATTAATACTAAAATCGTATAAGAAATGCAGTTTAGTCAGTTTGTGCAATAGATACTTTTACTTGATAGTTGAAAATGTGTTTTCAATCTGTTTTCAGTTAAGTCTGTTTTCTTGTGTGAGTGAATACTTTAATGGTGAATATTTGCTCTGCAGGCTTATCTCCATGGCATATGGGCAGATTGGCATGATACAGGCTGCAGCAGGATTCTTTGTCTATTTTGTAATAATGGCTGAGAACGGTTTCTTGCCTCTCAAACTATTTGGAATTCGAAAGCAGTGGGACTCGAAGGCTGTTAATGATCTTCCAGATTCTTATGGACAAGAATGGGTAAGAGTCTTTTCAAAATATAAAGATTGAAAGAGAAGGATTATTTTAATTTTTTGTGATTAAAACCTGTTTTGGATCAAGTAACTAATATAGGGTGTGCCCAAATGAAAGGGAGACTAGAGTTATATGTTAAGAAGTTATAACAACAGTATTATAGTTACAGTTCATCTGAAACAGTACTACTACACACAGTTGCTATTGACATCAATACACTGATCCCAGTGCGTAGGAAGGAAGAGGATGGCTTCAGTGTAGAAACTCCTGGGTTGCTGACAGATCCAGTTTTCCACAGCTGTCCTCCACTCTCTTGCCACAGGAGAACCTCTGACCGTTCAGATATTGTGTTAAGGGGCTGAAAATATGCAAATCATGTGGGGAGACAATCGAGGCTGTAAGGGGAATGTTCCATGATCTACATTGAAATTTTTGAAAGAAATTGAGGGTCTTTTTGGCCACATTTGGCCCAGCACTGCCCTGGAGAAGCACTATCCCATTTGAAAGCTTGCTCCTGTGCTTGTTCTTGATGGCCTGTTAGAACCTAAGCAATGTGTTGCAATACTGCTCAGTGTTAACTGTTGCACCCCATGATAGTCAGTTGATGAGTAGAAGTCCTTCTTTGAAAAAGGATCTGTGCATCACTTTTCTGGCCCCCAGGGCAGTTGACTTGTTTTTGGATGAGGGGAGCCAAGACGTTGTCACTCAGTGGTCATCCATTTAGTGGCACAGTCAAAGTGGGTACACCACATTTCATCACATGCCGCAATCTGAGCAGTGAAATCCATTTCTTGCTCTGTGTATCTTTAACAGATTGGTCAGGCAAACTTCCATCTTCTGAATCTGAAAGATGCTTGGGCACCCATGGGTTACTAACTTCGCCATAACAAAGCTTCTTGTGGATTATGTATGGCACAGTTCCTTAGTTTACTGATAGTTCAGTGGCAGCATCACTTATGGTCCAATGATTCAACCTTGTAAGCTCTTCAACAGCTGAAATTGTGGCACCACTGGTGAGAACATGCACCTGCCCATACTGTGGCGTGTCCTTGATGTTTACACATCCTGCCTCACAACACTGACACCACCGAAATATTGTGTACCATATGAGACTCTGCTGTCCGTACACCTCTTTCGTCCCTCGATATATTTGTGAAGCATGCTTCCCTTCTCTATGAATAAACTGGATAACCGCTCTTAGTGCTGATCAGCAGGAATCCATCTTCCAACAAACTGCGGAAACAACTCTCCAGAAATTAGGCAATTGCTGTGAAGCCATTAATTCTTCTTGTACGATGGAAATACCACCATTTCATCTCTCAGAAACACATTTATCCACTGGGACTACGTACAGCACTGCTACAGCTAAGGTCTCCTTTTCAGTTGGGCGTACTACAGTGATTATGCTAAAGAACTTGCCCCCTTTCTATCAGCAATTTATCGTAGATCGCTGGAAGAACGTAAAGTACCAAGCGACTGGAAGAAAGTGCAGGTCGTTCCCATTTTCAAGAAGGGTCATAAATCAGATGCGAATAATTATAGGCCTATTTCGCTTGGGTCAATCTGTTGTAGAATAATGGAACATGTTTTGTGTTCTCGTATTATGACGTTCTTAGATAATACAAATCTCCTTCATCATAACCAACATGGATTCCGCAAACAGAGGTCATGTGAAACTCAGCTCGCCCTATTTGCCCAAGAAATTCACAGTGCCGTAGACACTGGCGAGCAGATTGATGCCGTATTCCTGGACTTCAGGAAGGCATTTGATACGGTTCCGCACTTACGTTTAGTGAAAAAAATACGAGCTTACGGAATATCGGACCAGGTTTGTGATTGGATTCAGGATTTCCTAGAAGAAAGAACACAACATGTCATTCTTAACGGTTCAAAATCTGCAGATGTAGAGGTAATTTCGGGAGTACCACAGGGAAGCGTGATAGGACCTTTATTGTTTACAATATACATAAATGACTTAGTTGACAACATCGGTAGCTCCGTGAGGCTATTTGCAGATGACACGGTTGTCTACAAGAAAGTAGCAACATCAGAAGACTCGTACGTACTCCAGGAGGACCTGCAGAGGATTAATGCATGGTGCGACAGCTGGCAGCTTTCCCTAAACGTAGATAAATGTAATATAATGCGCATATATAGGGGCAGAAATCCATTCCAGTACGACTATGCCATAGGTGGTAAATCATTGGAAGCGGTAACGACCGTAAAATACTTAGGAGTTACTATCCGGAGCGATCTGAAGTGGAATGATCACATAAAACAAATAGTGGGAAAAGCAGGCGCCAGGTTGAGATTCATGGGAAGAATTCTAAGAAAATGTGACTCATCGACGAAAGAAGTAGCTTACAAAACGCTTGTTTGTCCGATTCTTGAGTATTGCTCATCAGTATGGGACCCTTACCAGGTTGGATTAATAGAAGAGATAGACATGATCCAGCGAAAAGCAGCGCGATTCGTCATGGGGACATTTAGTCAGCGCGAGAGCGTTACGGAGATGCTGAACAAGCTCCAGTGGCGGACACTTCAAGAAAGGCGTTACGCAATACGGAGAGGTTTATTATCGAAATTACGAGAGAGCACATTCCGGGAAGAGATGGGCAACATATTACTACCGCCCACATATATCTCGCGTAATGATCACAACGAAAAGATCCGAGAAATTAGAGCAAATACGGAGACTTACAAGCAGTCGTTCTTCCCACGCACAATTCGTGAATGGAACAGGGAAGGGGGGATCAGATAGTGGTACAATAAGTACCCTCCGCCACACACCGTAAGGTGGCTCGCGGAGTATAGATGTAGATGTAGATGTAGATGTATATTTTGTTTTTTGTTCTATGCAGGTAATTAGGTGTATAACTTTTTGTAGTAAAAAAAGTGGATGTCTTTTAGTTTTCTTCTTTATGTATATTGGTTTTCCATAGTAATTTTTTTGTACTTACCTCAAATGTAGAGTTAATCAACTAAATGATGAAGTGTAGGTCAAAATTGTTCTCAGAATAATTGTAATATATAAAATAAAGATGGTGGGAAGATCGGCTCTTTAGTTTCAGTATTGTACTTAATAACTGAAGTAATAGTTGTTTCTATAAGTTAGCTTTATACCTGGTTTGCTTCACATAGTATGGTTAGATCACATCAATTTACAAAAATAATGAAAGCAAGAAGCATGTAATTGCCAAACCTTTGTTGCCTAATTATCTCGGCACTCATTTTGTTAATGGGCAATCCAGCAGGATGCTCTTACTTCAAAAGTTGAATTTCATAAATTTTGCTATTTGGTGAAAGCTGTGAAAGAAACTGTAAAAGCTAATCAACAGAGCTCTATGTTTATATTTCCAAGAAAAGGCTGACATGCCTCTGCCATTCATGTACGATGTTCATCATAATAATAATATTGTGGTAAGTGTAGTGAAACCCTGTATTAACAAACCTTTAAAAAATTTCTCATTTTTAATGAGTGCTTCATTCTGTTCTAGTAAAACTACATACATTGTTACTAAAAACTACCGTATTTACTCGAATCTAAGCCGCACTTTTTTCCGGTTTTTGTAATCCAAAAAACTGCCTGAGGCTTAGAATCGAGTGCAAAGTAACCGGAAGTTCTGAAAAATGTTGGTAGGTGCCGCCACAACTAACTTCTGCTGTCGAATATGTGTACCGCTATACAGGCAAGATTTTCAGTGACAAAGATAAATACTGGCGCCAAAACCTCTGCATCAGTAAATAAAAGAAAAGGTAGAAGAATGTAAGCATTATGCCATGTATTCTTTCGTGTTTGCTGCTATCTCATTTAAATCCTGCCTGCCTAATAAACTACGAAACTAGAGTGAGACAACAGCAAACGCGGAAGAATATACTCATCATGTCATGATTATATTCGTATTATTCTTATGCTGAATAGTAATACAGTCAGAAATGGAGCACAGCAACTGACTAGATTTTTAAATCTAAGATGACTAATTTCTGTGCAGAATGTAATGTACTAAAGAGGTGTCTGCAAAGATTTTCAAACGGAGAAAAATTTTTGCTAAACTCTCGTTCAGAAATTCATCTATCATACGCAGTCTATTATTTGGTTCTTGTTGATCATTATCAAAGAAAGCAGCAGAGTAAGTAACAACAAATAGCAGTCTCTTGCCATTGTTTCGCTTATTAGACAATTCCTCTTTTTTTATTATTATTATTATTATTATTGAAAGCGGCGGCAGCACACACAAAAGCAAGCCATGCCCGAGCAGCGACAGGTCGCAAACACTCATTATCAGAATGCGATGAACAATGCATGACACAGTACAATAATGCATTTTCAGCTCAGAGTGACGTAAACACCTATAACAAAGAGAACGGCACTTATCAGATCAAACCAAAATAAGCAATCGATTCAAACCAGACGAAGCACGTGAAAAAGGAAGGGTACTCATATAAATACAGACGGAGTGCCTGACACATAGCAATGGCTACTTGGTAAAGCTTAACAGTTAAGATTATGACTTGAACCAACCCACTATAGCTGTATCTTCATCCATTCGACCTAAATTGTGTCTCATGTTACAATGGACCAACTTTGTTTCGATTTGGAGGTGCGGTCTAAAACTTTTCTCCCCCCTTGAATTTCGAGTCTCAAATTTCAAATACGGTAGTTAATGAACTCAAGTTTAAGAAAAAGTTTTGTTATAAGGAATAAATGTGAAACAATTGACAAAAACTGAAACATATTTTGTCATGTTTTGTAAAATATCCACAAGTGAATTCTACTCGTGTACATGTTAATGTTATTGAACACTACTCTCTCATAAGGAAAGTGATTACATATGATAAGACCTACATGAAATGTGACTTATTTAGTTCTGTGATCAAAATACTGCACTGAAACATATAAAAAAGTTATATGCAGTTTGACAATTGATATTCCAGGGTAGAGCCAATGAAAAAAATTGGCAATAAACGATGACTTATATTCAGTGTGTTGATGCATAGACACATGAAACAGCACTGAAAATTTCAGTAGCCATCAAGCTTTCCTCTTCCTTCCAGTGAAAATATACACGCACTCTCTCTCTCTCTCTCTCTCTCTCTCTCTCTCTCTTTCTCTTTCTCCCCCTCCCCCCCCCCTCTCTCTTTCTCCCCCCCCCCCCCCTCTCTCTCTCTCTCTCTCTCTCTCTCTCTCTCTCTCTCTCTCTCTCTCTCTCTCTCTTTCTTTCTCCCCCTCCCTCCCTCTCTCTCTCTCTGTGCCTAAAATAGTGCAAGAATTGTTACGAGTATCAGCCAGCTACACTGCTCCTTTAAATGGTGTTTATTTTATAAATCAACAATGAGCCCATTTCGGCATATTGCCACCATCATGTGCTCTTGCATGCAATATTGTTGCTGCCAGGTCCTGTCTTTTTATAATTATTAGTTTCTCCTTGGATGAATGTTGGAGACACACGTGTCTCATTCTCAGTCAGAAATCAGAACTTAGTAGACTGAAATTCTAGAGAAATAATAAACTTTTACATATGAGTGTTTTTGAATTGCTAGACAGGAGAATTACACAACCTTGTGAGCTTATTGGGGATTGTATACTAATCTGGTGTTCATAGGTGTAATATCTGTAGTACTTTGCCTTTGGAAGCTAGTGCCAGGTAGGGAACATATGCTAAATGGCTTCCCACCTTGTACTTCATTGGACTTGCGAATTTGTGCTGTTAGCAAATTTTTTTGTACTCACTAATATTGTTTCCTTAATTCATTCAAACATCTCTACTACTTTATAGAGAGTCCTATGCATATAAATCAGTTGAATCTGAGATTAAAAAATTACAATTTTCTTCCAGAATATGAAAGAAAGTTTAACTTTACCTATATTGCCACAATACTTAAAGGAGCATCTACCAGCCACCAGAACTTAAAAAAAAAGTCTCTTGAGACACAAAGTGACCAGTATATGACTAATGGATTAAGAACATATGCAAAATAAAGAAAATGCAGCCACTCAACTATAATGACTGATGTGTGGTGGATAGAAACACACAACAGAAAAAAGTATTTAGCCTAGCTTTTAAACTCTCTGTCTACCAGTAGTAGAAGAGAGAGCAAATGCACACAACCGTGCCTGCATTGTGTGTGTGAATGTGTGTATTTTCTCTAGAGGAAGAGCAAGAGCTTGAAAGCAAGTATAAATAAGATTTTCTGTTGCATGTTTCTGTGTGCCAGACATCAGTCAGCTATAGGTTAGTGGTTGCCTTCCCTTTATTTTATGTCTTATTCCATCAAGGAATCTCCATTAGGTTAAGAACATAAATTGTTAATTGTGCTTTCTGCAATATTTTTGAAATTGTTGGAGTCATAAATAACACTTTAAACTTGCGTTGAAGACTGAGCCCCAAACACACCTAACTACAAAGATAATAGCTTGTGTGAGCTGTAGACCAAATGCTGGGATGGCTAATACCATCCACGCCTTTACTTAGAGTCAATGTCTTGTGATTTATTTGTGCATGGCCTGAGCCATATCCTGTAATTAAGTTTCATGCTTCTGGTTTGATAGCCTTACCTACAGCATTGTATTCTGGCACCTCTTAAGCTGAATAATAATTTGTAGTTAAAAATACAAATGATTATGATGAATTATGTCATTTAAGATGTCCTCAGATTCATTGAGCAGTACACTGTCAAGGTTTTCACCAATAAGTATATTACTTAAGAAGTATTCACATAACATGTAACTAATTTTTGATGTTTTGTCTTGTAAAGTATCTGTTTTTGTGTCGTAAATCTATGCCTAGTGCCAGTCTGACAGTGTTTCATTTGCTGTTGTGTATTGCTGTTGTCCTGTGATGAACCTTTGAAACTAAAGGATGGTAGGTACATACTGCTTTAGTTAAAAGTGGGTTGTATATTAGTTTTAATTTAAGATACATACTCAGAACTGATAATGGGTTCTATTAGAACAATGATATTTGTAATGACTTATATTTACAGACCTATCAGGACAGAAAGAAACTGGAATACACCTGCCACACTGCATTTTTCGTAACAATTGTGATTGTGCAGTGGGCTGATTTGATCATCTGCAAGACTCGTCGCAACTCTATCATTCACCAGGGAATGAGGTGTGTACAACTTTTTTCCCTTTCATTATTTTCAGAATTATTTCTGCTATTTGTGCATGATGTCCTTCACAGTTTTCAGTGTATGTGGTATTGATCAAGTATTTATACATTAAACATTGACAATTTCTATAGTGTAAGATTAAAAATATGAAAATGTGTGGAGTAATCATATATATATTTATCAAACATGATGGCACAGTGGTTGAAACCCTCGATAAATACAATTCACACATGAGAGGAATGAGATTGAAATTGCCTTCCATACATGTTGATTTAGGTTTTCAAAAAAATAGATATAAAGTCCATGTTTTCATATGGAAATACACAGATTAAAGAAACAAGATCAACAGTAGCATACACTCAAATATTTTGATGCTTAAAACTGAAAGCCTTGCAGTATCACCAGGACAAAAAAGGAAGGAGGGGCGGGTGGGGGGGGGGGCAGAGGAGGGGGAAGAAATTGACAAACATTGCTACTTGTTGTATGCAGATGTGATAATTGCTACAGAAATATTTCCATTCTTGCAAGTATTCTGTTGTGACTGAACTTCAGCTTACTTCAAAGTGGAACAAACACTTCATTAAATGATGAATGTGGTTCATAGTATTTGATAATAAGTTGGTCACTGTAGACCACTTCTTAAAAATTTTGAAGTATGCAAAATAACAAATATGATATGAAATCTATTGACAGTAGTTTGCAGGAACAGAATGAACATAATGAAAAATAGTTAGGTCTTCAGAGGAGGAGGACTGTTTTCTGCGACTGGAGACAGAATAGAAGTAAGAAATGACTAATAAGTCATAACAAATGATTAATAAGTCACTGAAATGGCTGGAAAACCAAAAGCCATGACTTTTTTGTCATTTTTCATTCTCTGTTTGTAAGTTTCATTACTGTTGAAGTGTCTGGCTAATTTAGAAATTGGAGATGGTATCTTACTGTGCATGTTACTATGAGCAAAAAATTGTCACCAAAACTTCTCGATATGTACCAGCAAAATACGAAGAAAACCTTACGCCATCTGATATGGTGTACCTAGTTGGCTCATAATTGTGGTAGAGAGCTGAAAATTCGAAGTGCTGAATAGAGCACTTCTTTTTTTGAAATTTGTTTATTTCATATTTACACAGTAGGACACTCATCTAGGAGAACTAACAGGTAAGTAGCAAATGTCGCAATTATTCCCTAAACCTTCTTGAAAGTGATATAAGGTTATATATTGGATAATTTAAGGTAAAACCATCATTGGTGTAACATTAAACTGGGACAGGTGATGAGGAAAATTTAACAGCAGAGGCTCATTATGTAGAAACTACTGTGCCAAAGCAAAGTGCAGTTCTACATTCTGGCCCTGATGGACCAAACGGGACCAACTGACCATCTTGTCATCCTCTGCCATTGGCTCCACTGAATTGTGGTTAGGAGGAGTGTGGCATTAGACATCGCTGTCCTGGCTATTGTCAGCTTTCCTGACTTTGGAACCATTACTTCTCATTCAAGTAGCTCCTCAGTTGACTTCATGAGACCGACTGCACGTGTACCAGACCTCCTACCAAGGAAAAATGTTACACGGTACTGGGAACTGAATGTGGGTGGTCCTCATAGCAGCCAGACACACTGACCACTGAGCTACGGAAGTGGATGCTTTGTCAAAAAGTGAGAAACAGTAAGGATGAACACACAAAGCTGTCAATTAATTGTAATTGTGGGTCTTGGTGTAAAAATCAGTTGTTAGTTTTGGTCAAAAATGAGTTAGGAGTATGCTTAGTGTACAATAGTTGATTCTGCATCTTTGGGTACAAGAACAAAACTTTCGTTGATGTATACAGCCCCTTGCAAACACATACTCAGGAGGTTTTTTACTTACCTGGATCTAGCATCAAAACTGATGTGCACCTAGAAGCAGAGCAATGACCATATAAAGTGGTCACTAGTGGCAGACCATACGGTAGCAATGAGAACTCTGTATTGAGTGAGTATGTGTTAGATACCTAAGTGTTACACTGTATACAATCGGTGACCTGTGCTGTGTTGCTAAGTAACATTTTAGATACATGGTGATTTTAATATTGTGTACTGTATCTGCATTGGTTTTGTTTATTTTATTTTCGATTTAAATAATCTCAGATCAGAATTTATGTGATATAGTCCAAATTTAGATATTTGGTGCAAGTACCAGACGAGTCAAATTTATTTTTATAAGTTTTGCCTTCAGGCATGAGGATTCATCTCTCAATAATATTCTTGTACTAAATATTTTACAGCCCCATTGTTCAGTGGAAACATAAAGTTTTGTTCATTATAGATTTGTATAAGCCAGGGTATAATAAAAAATAAATAAAAAAAAAAAATAAGTGTTAGTAGGTCTCACACTCTGAAGGTTCTGTACAAACTGGATTATTTACTGTGTATAGGTAGTTCACCTATAGGTTTGGTGAGTGTCAAAATAGGTGACAAATAAATAGCTGTATCTTTTGATTGCATTGACTTAGAAACTTAAATTTTTTGCACTGCCAAGGGAATACAGACCTTAGTACTTGACATAAATTGCAGCTTGTCACCAGTACTCGTTCCTAGGGAAATGGGGTCTTGACAGACAAACAGACTGACAAAAACTGATCCTGTAAAGACTTCTATTATTATCAATTGATGTACGGAATCCTAGAAAGAAGTTTGGCTTTTCAAATCAGCTGGGAGATAATGGAAATATAATAAAGTGCAACAAATAAATATGATGATTTTGCAATAAAAATTTAGTCCCGCCTCAATCTTTTATGTACACTTGGATGCTAAAAAGGTTGTTATATTTACAGGAACTGGGCTCTGAACTTCGGTCTTGTTTTTGAGACTGCTCTGGCTGCCTTCTTATCATATTGTCCAGGCATGGACAAAGGCCTGCGGATGTATCCTCTGAAGTAAGTTGATATCTCATCAGATATTTAGCTATTTTCTAGGCAAATAAACAATCTTATCAACACAAAAATTCATATTTTTATTTTTTTAATGTGTATTCAAGTAGACATCTGATTTTATATTTTATCTGGCACATCCCAAAGGAGTATGCTATAAAATTCCTGTATGAGCATAAGTCAGTTAATAATCTTCAAAGTTGTTTCCACCAGTGTGTGTGTGTGTGTGTGTGTGTGTGTGTGTGTGTGTGTGTGTGTGTGTGTGTTTGGAGTGTATCTGGTATCGTTGGGTTATGGTGTGGGGTTGCACTCCATACATCATCTGTGACTCCATTGCATGTGTGTGTGTCAACTTTACCTACGAATAATTCGCAGTCACCGTTCTTGAAGTTAATTGATTGAGTGAGCCTGCTGTGCAGTGCCACTAACTGTGCTTTGTGACGTCTTCCTTTGCGATTGGAGCGAGTGCTGGAAGAGCAGTGATCTATTTAAGCTACTGAAAGAACGTAATCAGATCGGGGATAACTCTTCTGTATTATAACTACTTTTACAGTTTTGTTTGCTGGGGGTTGCTCATAACTTGTAGCCTACAACAGATTGTAGCATGTAGAATGACAGTTCTCAAGTCTTCTTCATTTGCATTGGGATGCCTGCCCACACCTCCTTCTCTGTGGCTTAAAAGGCTCTGCCAAGTCATGATGCCAAAGCATAAGTGGGCCTCCACAGCAGGTGGAGGTATGCACTCTGCTATTGCACTATGTCAATGTCCTGAGCTGACAGTTTTTGTACCCCATCTGCACATACGTTAAACCAAGGTGTACGCAGTGGGCTGTTCCATACTTAAAAGCTACCGGAACACAGTTTTACGTTTCCAGGTACATCATCAGATGCCATGGGCTTGTTGTTCTGGAACTTCAGCACATCTGAGCAGTTAGTAGTGGAACATGTTATTCCCTATGACCAACTTGTTACACCGTAGTTTGCCCCTGTTGATAAGGAAGGAATGACAACAGCTGAAATGCAGTAATGCACAGAGAGAAAAGAATGTGGCAAATGGAGAAGTATGAAGTGAATTGTGATTCTTGACAGTTAGTGGGGGACAGTCACTATTGTACTTTCAAATATTTCTGTATTTGAGACAAAAGGGGCCATAAGTATAATTTATGCAATTACAATTTGAGATCACATATAGGTAATAATCACACACTGCTTTGTTTGTGGAAGAAGGGCAGCAGACCTGCTGCAAACCATGGCTGTTTTAGGCAGTATTGAAATGGATGTGTCCAATTATCATTACTTAAATACGTCATTGGCTGGAGCAAGACTGCCCTCTTCCATAAATGAAGCAGTGTGGTGGTATTATAAATATGGTCTCAAGTCAAAATTGTGGAAATGAGACTTTGCACCTCTTCACCTCTTGTAGGCAAATATTTGAGGATGTTATCTCACCAGAGAGAACAGGTTAATCACAAAGATACTTTACACTTATTTCCACCTTTTCTGAGAAATTCACCTTTGCTCATCATCTGTCTTTCTCATCTTTCTGTTTATTCCATCATACATTGCTTCCTGTTTTCATGATTTGACAAATTTATTTTATGTTAACTTTCTGGCCAGATGCCCTTCCTGTTGCCACAGTCATTGTTAACCCAATGGAGATGAGTTGTGAGTGGAACCTGTTGTGTGAATTGTGTAAGCTTTGTTCTGCGTATTATTGTATATTAGCTGTTTGTGTATCATATTCTTGGAGGCAGCTGTTTGGGATCATCCCAGCATTATGCCTAAACTAGTGCAGAAAATTGCGTGAAGACCATACTCAGGCTGGCAGCCAGTCTACCACGCCGACAATCATTAATGTATTACGTGAGTTCAGTCAGGGCCTGGCTCAGTTCCCTGTCTCTCAAAATAACGTACTGCACTTTAGCTCATCATTGCTGTGAAGCTTATTACTCTTTAAAATCTTAAATATTTCTCCATGTGACAGCTGCTCACTTTGTCTGGAAACAAATAGGTCAACAGGCAAAGGAAAATGGAAATGAAGCTTAAGAAATTATTGGCATTAAGTAGCAAAAATATACACACAACTAGCATTGTGCACACATGCACAAACATTTTTATATGCTCTTATTGAACTTGTCCACTGCCTGCAAGTTAATTAATGGCAGTTGTCTCACTTCCCAACTATTTCCAGAATGTCATGTGGACAATATTTCAGAGTGTGGAGACATGATGATCACTTTGTGCTTGAAATGTATTGTAAAGTGACTGCCTAAAACTTTTCATAAACAATGTAGGAGAAGTTGTATAATTCTTGTCCCATATTACTGACAGGCATCTGCAATGACAACTACCCAAACTGTCAGTTTTCAAGTGGTGTGAGGTTAGACCTGTTGAAATTCCATAGGATGACATATGTTTTTCAGTGTTTGTATTTTATTTATGTCTCATTGCCTCTCTCATTTTGTGGTAAGTACTGCAATTGCACATAACAGTCTTTTGTGAGAATATGTGAAAAGCAAGGTAGTCATGCTGACGCAGGCTTTTGCAACAAATGTGATGTATAAAAACACAATAAAAATAGATCTTAAAGTTTGAGAAAAAATTGTGCAAATTATTCAAATTAAAACTCGCCCTTTAGTAGCATTTTTAAATTCCTTCTTCAGGGAGGAGAAATGAGGTGGTTGAGGAAGATTTTTTGCAAAGAAGTCCACAAGATCAGTATCACAATTAGATCAAGATTTACACATTTTGTAGGTACTGTGTATTGTAATTAGATCGTACTTGGTGGTAAAAGGGTTAACTATTCATATGAACAAGCCTCTGGAAATGAAATCTGCTGTCATAAGAGTGTTTCCTGCTGAAAGACTTCCACTAAAGAAGGTATTAGGTTGTTAATGGGTAGCATGTGTTAGAATGTTTTCCTAAATGGTGCAATACACAATTTTGTATTTGATTCTATACATATATGTAGAATATGTAACATGATGCTTTAAATCTTGTGTAAAACATTTAAAATATTAGATTTATCATGTATATGACACAAATTTGTGGTTAAAAATATAAAAAGAAGGAAGTTCGTGTATTTATACCTGTGGTTAGAATGTTTCAAACTAATATGGTGTAGCTTAGAGCTTGTCTTACCCATATTCTTTTGTCTTTTCAATTTTTTTTTTTTTTTTTTACAGATTTGTGTGGTGGCTACCAGGACTGCCCTTCTCCCTAGCCATCTTCATTTACGATGAAGTGCGCCGTTTCTACCTACGCCGAAACCCAGGTGGTTGGTTGGAACAGGAAACATACTACTAGAATGCTCCAGGCCTGGTGACAAGCAGTGCCAGCGTTAAGCCTGCCACGTTTTAGTAGGCACATCAGGAAGGAGGAAAGCGGTGTACCACAGAGTGTGTCATGCGTGTACTGTTCTGCTCTTACAGTGTCTGGATATTTAAACAGTTACAGAAAACAGAAGAATATTGATTGTTAAAAGTGCAAGATATATATATTATATATAATTCCACTGTTAAGTATTCTTCTACTACACTTTTAAACATTTTGTGTTCGCTGTCCGAGGGACACGGCTGGGCCGGTTAGCTCCCAGGAAGCCGTTCTTTTTTTACGTGCACTTTCGGAGCTGTCAATAGCAGTCTGCCGAATTTGACAGGTTGCTGCAGTTGATATTTTGGTTTAGTGAAAATAGCTGTTATTGAAATGTGGAAAAGTGTGCATAAACTCAATGTTCTTTTATTGTACAGTGTATGTTGAGAATTACAATGGGAAAGTGAAAAAGAGGGATCTGTTAAAGATGTGAAGTTTGATGAATTGCCTTGCTTCAGGAGAAGTGTCTTGTTTGATAGAACCAGCTAGTCTTTTTCAGACATGTTCAGCCTTTCTCAACCATTCAGCTTCTTGGGGAGGGCAGGTGATCTTTTATGACATTCCACACGTCTGAATAGTTGCCTTAAGTGGAAGCTGTGTTTTGGGTGAACGTATCATCTGTGTAGGAAGTGAGAAGTGTTAACAGAGCTTTGTTAAAATTTGGTTTTTCCCCAGTCAGGCTTGCTGAAAATTTTTCCCCGAGTTGCATCAGGAAAAACTTTCAAGAGAGATTATAAAGCAGTGGTGTTAACTAGATATTTGAACTATCTCCATTGAAACATATAACAGTAATAAGTGCAGATTTTTCATATCCTTTTTTTCTTTCCTTTTCTTTTCTTTTTGGAGGAGAAGAATGGTGTAAATAACACTTAAAACTAGATCCAGAGTATTAGTTAGCTAACAAGAAAAGAGGTGTAAAGGTTTCTGAGCTACATAGATGATTTAAAGGTAAACAATTTAATGTCCATGCTTGAACCGAACTGGATACTTAGGTAATAGACATGCATTAGGTTTAGTGTTTCCTTGTCGTCATGATACATGGCTCATGTGGCCAGTAATGGATTGCAACACGCTGCTTTCTTCCCCGTGACAGCCTGAGAAGAGGGTGGAACGTTAATTTTCATTCACCTTGTTGTAAATATTTTAAATTTTCTCAGCTGCTTGAAATATTTTGTTTCTAATTTGTGTTAGCAAGGAAAACTTTCCGCCAGCTTCTTGCACAGGCTAGAGAACAAACTGTATAAACTGTGTCAATGTTTGGGTGTTAAATGAACAAATAAACAAACTTCTTAAAATATTCTCCTTTGGATATATTCATTATGTTGCTCTAGTAACAAAATAATAAAACTTCAGATATAATTCAGTCATAATCCAAAATATTCTCACTCATTTTTGTTCGGTTTTATGAATCATGTTCTCTTTTATTCTTAGCATATTGTTGTTTGTTGCACAACAGTGCATTTGGTATGAAGCTTGGACATTGCATAGCACAAAAGTTTACAATGAGAGTTGGTAAATCAGTGAAAGTAGACAATAACATATATCAAAAAGTGTTGAACATGAAGTTTAGTTGTAGATTTTGCTGTATTTTGAAATAGGGTCATTCAGTGTGGTTGCTTAACAGAACATTGTAGAATGTACACTAAACTAGAGAAATTAAGTGAAAGCTTTGGAATGACAAAATTTGAGTAGGTGGCTTAGGACAACATTTTGTAATTAGCTTCTTATTAATTGTCTCAGAATTATGTAACACTGTTGGTTATACATTTTCTGAGGAAACTGTTGCAAGCCAAAAAGTACTGCAAATGATGGGTAACCTTTGTGGTTAGGATTGTCCTCCTTGTCCCATTACATTCGTTCACTCAAGCCACAGTGTTCAGCTCATGCCATAACAAATTTTGTTGTTCATATATGTGAGCTGAATTACGACTGTCATTTTGGTTAAACGCTCCAACATTGTCTGGAGTGTTTGACATTGTATTATCATTCATTATGAATCCTTACTAATGAGGCAAATAGTACACTACTGTAACTGCAGTGAAGTATATACCTGCTTAGTGAATATCCTGCCTGCCATTGACTATAAAAGCAGGAAACTGTTACATCTAGCCAGGCAAAAAATTTCTGAGAGCAGTAATAGTGAAGTCTTGAAGCTGTTCCAATAAACAAAACTCACTGGTGTGGTCAAAAGCTGTTAACAGCATTACTGTAAACAATTTACTTATATCATTTATGGAATGACACCTCCACATTAGAGAAACTAATAGAAATCTGCAAAGAGTTAAACATTGTTGTAAATTTTCACCTGAGATATACATTTATCTTAATTCATACACTCGTCTCGTCTCATCTTGTTAAAACTGAGTATCAGTGATTATACTGAGCACGTGTAATGTAAGTATTTTTGTATTGCCAGGAAGAATTCAACATTTGTGAAGTTTTTGCTGCCATAAATCAATTTTGTGTGCATATGTATGTTATTTATATGTTATGTTCATAGATTATTTTACTGAAGAAAAAACATTTACGAGAATACCTTAAAACTGTGTTAAATTATTTATGCTAAAGAAAATATCCAGGATGATATCACCATTCATTGATTACAGTTCTGAAATTTCATTACAAACTGCACGGACTTGTAGATATGTTACACACACTACGTGTTTAGCATAACAGTAATAGGATTAATACACTGTTAATCTGTTTAGCCGGACAAATCAATTGTATGGTAGTATTTAACATCATCAGCCTATGTTAGAATATCAGGATAAATGTGAGTCAGTTGCTTAAAGAGCAAGGTGCAGATTATCCATTTTCCACGCATAATTACTACAATGAATATTTTTGTTTAGAGTACAGTATTGTGCATCTGACTCATTTTTTACCATGGAAGACAATGCAGTCCCCCCATTCCGCCATCAGGCAGCTCAGAAATATTTTTCATGTTTTCATTTCACCACCAGGTAAATGTGGGTGCTCAGCCCTCATAACATGTCTGCAGCCAATTTCCTGTCTATGTTGTTGCCTCCCTTTCTCCTAGGAGGTCTCTCTCTCTCTCTCTCTCTCTCTCTCTCTCTCTCTCTCTCTCTCTCTCTCTCTCTCAGACAGTTCCCTTCAGAATTAGAATTCTTGCTCTGTGTTGATACGTAGTGAAAGCATACCATTGAACATTGCCAAGAGGAATGCTTAGTTGATCATTCTTTTCTGCCTGCCAATAAATCTCAATAATATTGCAGCTTCTAAAATGGATTATTGGGAATGAGTGTTAACCTGTATCACACTTCATGTTGTTGCTGAAATTAGAGAAAGTGTGGAAGTTAACAGATAAACACAAATGTATTGTTCTTAGAATCTAAAATGAATTAGAAGTTAGAGTTAAACAACAAAGCGGCAAAACTGCAATAAAAATTTCTCAGGATTGTGGGGTAGGCATACGAACAGTGAGAGACTGTAAGAAAAATAAAGAAAAGTTGTTAAATTCTTGCAACCAAAGCTAATAGCCAAAACAGACTGTCACAGGATGTGCCTAAAGCTTCACTTTACATGAAACTTATGGGAAGCACTGCACTTTCGGCTCCAGCAGAATAAAGCAGCAGTAGTTTTCGTATAAGATCTGATCTTAACAGAGAAAGCAGGAGATTATCATGGAATTGAAGACTGAAGGAAAATTTAATGCTGCATCAGGATGACCAACTCAATTTAAACATGTTATGTCTTTCTGTGCTCCCTCCATACACCAAACCTCTATAGGTAAGTGTTGCCCTTCCATTATCTTATAAATTTCTCATTTTAAGCATTGCTACAGGATTCAAGAAATAGCTGTTCAGGGGAAAAACTTAATGCTAACAGACACACATGGTTCTTTTTATGATAAATTCTTCAGTTATAACCAATAGAATCATTTTCTCCCAGAACAGATGTAAAATGCTCCGTGTATTGGAAGGAAATGCCTATGTGAACTTCATTCACTCAGACTGAAGTGCAAGCCACCAAATATAAGTGTAGTACAGACTTACTGTTCTTTTCTATGCAAATTCTGCGTGTGAAGCCAGTTACTGGAAAATCGAAAATACTATGCACATTCTAAGAAACAAGAACCAAGCACTAGGAGCATGGACGAATAGTACTATCTTCAGAGACTAATTCCATTCTGTGTTTGCCCCTGCTGCTATTTTACTGTACAACACACTTTAACAGTTTGGGGGGGAAGGGGGGCGTATGGCAGCTATTGGTTGGCGGGAGCCATCTCCGCATTTGTCAGGATGTACTTTGACACCCACTGGCGTGGGGGAAGCTGTAGACAAGTACTCTACAAATATAAACAGTTCTTGATGTGGCTATGTATACTTCCCCGGCTCATTAATGGATCAAATTCTTGTCGGAGCTTCAGCCGGATCAAACTGTTACCAGCACACAATATTTCTGCGGTCCACCTGGCCACCATCATCAGGTGAGAAAAGCTAAGCTGCTCTCATCGATAACTGGCGAGAGTGGCTTAGCTTTTCTCACCTGATGATGGCGGCCAGGTGGACCACGGAAATATTGTGTGCAGATGATAGCTTGATCCGGCTGAAGACCTGACAAGAATTTGATCTATAAATAGTTCTTTATTAATCCAGTGAACTTAAACAATCTTTCAGGGTCACCCTCATCTCTAGAGTGGTTTGGCATCGTCCTTTACTGTTTCAACCCAGCATGACAGGCAAGTGGCCAGTGGCCAGTGGCACTTCCCCTGCAGCTGGGGTGCGAGCTGCTTATTCGGAAGGAAAATTAGGGTTTAGCATACTGTCGACATCAAGGTCAATAGAGATGGGGTTTAAATACAGCTGTCCAGTTCTGACTTTGTGGAAGGGGCTGCATTTATGCATCACACAGAGATGTCTGGAAGAAGATCCTTGGCTGCGGTCTGCCTGTCTGTTGAGCAACGGTGGGTCAAGCCACGGAATCTTCCTGGAGGTTGGTCAACTTCTCAAGCCATGCACATGTGGAAATGGCTGCGGCTGTTGTGCTGTATGTTGTCCAGTAGTAGTCTGTGCTTGTGTCCCAATGCAGTCTGTGATTCTGGATGTGTCTGTGCAGTTACACCACATTACCATTCAGCAGATGTGCTTGTTTCGGATGACAAATGACTTTTATGAGATGTATTACATCTTGTTACTGCACTCGCATAACCAACGTATGCTCACAGCTATGAAATATTATCAGTTGAGTGTCTTGTAATAGGTTATGCAAGAAGGTTCAGACATCCTTAGTTTCTTGAAATCACTGAAAGTGCTTCATGCAGTCCATGGCATTGTGGAAGAAAATTGCAACACCTCCATTGAAAGTAACTTAGAAAGTTATAGTAGTGAGTTACGTGATGCAGCTGCTTATTTGATCGATCCTGTGAAATGAGAGGCATAGATTAACTCAAATGACTGGGACACTACTACTGTCACCTGAATCAGCTTCATTTGAGTTTATGTCAAATAGTAAGGTCTTCAGTCTCTTTGCAGTGTAAATAGTTTAAGCCTCTAAATCAATGGAATCAAAAGATATGATAATTTATTTCACACATTTTGATATTCACAAACTCTTTTTTATTTATTTTTTATTTCATTTCATGTTCCGTAGATCCTGGTAGCGAGTGAATCGCAAAGATATAGAACATGTCAGATTCTACATAGTTCAAATGTAACTTGTATAAGTACAATACAAAGATACAATGTAAATAAAAATCAACTAAACAATAGCACAATCAATTAACAGAAAATTGTGTTTCACATGAAGGGTGAGTAATATATTTCTGAAATGGAATGCGTCAGATTGTACACAGTTGAAATATATCTTCCATAAATAAAAGATGCATTGTAAATAAGATATCAGCTAAACAACAGCACATTCAGTTAACAGAACATTTTTGTTTCACATGTTAAGGATATGTAATATATGCAGGAGTCGAGATAAAATAAATATTACAAAGGAAATACAGGAATACTAATAAATAATTGTCATACGCCTATGATAGTACTCAAAATAAAATTAATTATACTAAGTTTGCAACACTTACAAACTTAGTGATTATATACGTTTTCTTTCACATATTCGTCAACTGTATAAAAAGATTTCTCTATCAGGTACTCCTTGAGAGTTTGTTTGAATGCTGGCAATCTTTTGTGAAGGCATTTGATGTGTAGTGGGAGAGCATTAAGCAGCTAAATGCTGGAGTAATAAGCTCCTTTTTGAACCATAGTGAGGCTTTTCAGTTCAGTATGCAGCTTGTTATTGGCTCTTGTGTTATAGTCATGAAATTGGCTGTTATCTTTGTAGATAGAAGGGCTTCTACAAGAAAAGGTCAACAAGGAAAAGATACATTGTGAGGAGGTGGTAAGGATCCCCCATCTTTCGAAATAAGCACCTGCAAGAGTGCCTGTGATGGACACCACTCATTATTCTAATGGTTCCCCCCCCCCCCTCCCCCCCCCCCCCCCCCCCAGTGAAAATGCTCTTTGCGACACGTTTGTTCCCCCCCAGAATATAATAGCATATGATATTAATGAATGAAAATAGCCGACGTACGAAGCCTTAATGGTGTCTACTTCAGCCACTGAAGCAATAACCCGTAGTGCAAATATTGCTGAGCTAAGTGTTTTATAAAGGTGATGAATGTGTGCTGACCAGTTACATTTGCTATCTACATAAGCACCCAGGAATTTTGTAACCTCAGCTTTTTGTATTTCTTGATCTCTGTACTTTTTAATGTTAATGTCTTCCAGATTTCTTTGTGGAGTATGGAATCTCATATAAAGGGTTTTATCTGTATTGAGTGAGAGACCATTTGAAGAAAACCAGTTTACAATATTATTGAAAACTTTAGTCTTAGTTTGTTCAAGATTGTTGTTTGTAAGATCGTCAGTTAGAATTGTAGTATCATGTGCAAAAAGAATAAATTTACTGTTTGTATCAGAACAAAGTGGGAGATCATTAATGAAGATTTGAAATAGCAGTGGATCCAAAACAGAGCCTTGTGGCACACCACAACTTACTGAGTCCCACTCAGATGAGGCAGGTTCTCTGGATGAGCCATTCAGCATTACAGTCTGCTTTCGGTCCTTTAGGTATGATTGGAGCCAGGAACCAACAGTACCACCCAAACCATAATATTCTGCCTTTTTCAAAAGGATTACCGAGCGAGGTGGCGCAGTGGTTAGACACTGGACTCGCATTCGGGAGGACGACGGTTCAATCCCGCGTCCGGCCATCCTGATTTAGCTTTTCCGTGATTTTCCTAAATCGCTTCAGGCAAATGCCGGGATGGTTCCTTCGGAAGGGCACGGCCGACTTCCTTCCCTAATCCGATGAGACCGATGACCACGCGGTCTGGTCTCCTTCCCCAAAGAACCCAACCCAACCCCTCAAAAGTATTAGATGGTTTACACAATCAAAGGCTTTTGAGAGGTCACAAAAAATACCTACTGTAGACATTTTTTGTTCATGGCTTCCAGAACTTGGTTGGTGAAAGAGAATATTGCTTGTTCTGTAAAGACCTGCACGGAAACCAAACTGACTTTTGTTTAGGATATTGTGGAAGCTGCGATGATTGACAATCAACCTGTGCATGAGTTTTTCAAGAATTTTTGAAAAGATGGTTAAGAGGGAGATTGGGCAATAGTTTGTAACATTGTTTTTCTCACCTATTTTAAAGAGAGGTACCACTTCAGCTAGTTTTAGCCTGTCTGGCACTATTACTTATTGCAGAGATGTATTGAATATGTTGCATAAGACTGGACTTAGATATTTATAGCAATATTACACTATTTTACAGGAAATATTGTCCACAGCAACAGACTTTTTATTTTTTAATGAGGTAATAATTCTTTCAATCTCTTTTACTGTAACATGACGTAAGGGTAATTGTGGGGGTCTATTACTGATAACTTTCTGTAAAAGAGCCAATGACTCATCCACAGAACCTTTACAGCCTGTCTTCTCTGCTGCTGACAAAAAGTGCCTGTTGAAGATTTCTGCAACCATTTCAGGTTTCTTTACAATATTGGTACCTTGTTTAATTTCAACGGGTGTCCTGTCCCCGTTTTTTCTTTTTTTCCCCACTTTATCACATTCCAAATTGTTTTTGTTTTTTTTGTCAGACTTATCAATTTCAGACTTATTGCACATATTTTTTGACTTATTTGTTACCTTCTTTAGGATGCTGCAGTAAAGTTTGTAGTGCTGACATTTCTTTGGATCATTACAAGTTCTGAGGGAATAATATAGCATCCTCTTTGTTCTGAAGGATGTTTTTATTCCTGCAGTGGTCCATGACTTATTGACAGTGCTTACAAGACTGTTTTTAATTATTTTTTGGTAAATGTGGCTTCAAAGATAGACATAAATTCATTCAGAAAGGTATTATACTTTTTGTTCACATCTGTTTCATTGAAAACTGGACTCCAGTCTATCTCTTGCAGGCTGGTGTTGAAATTTTGGAGGGTTTCATCATTTATTATCCTAAAGGATTCCCAAGAATTTCAGAACTGTTGCTCAGATTGATGTCAGTGAGAGAAAGGATTGGCCACCATGATCAGAAAGGCCAAGAATTGGACATACACTGATATTGTTGACTCTTGACTTATCTATAAATATGTTGTCAATCAGACTTCGACAGTTCTCTGTAACTCTAGTTGGGCATTAAAACATGTAGATGTAGATGTAGATGAACTATCTAGGTAAGAGTCGAGCCTGGTAAATCATTTGACTGGAAACCAAGAGGTCATAGGATTAAATCCCAGTCGGAGCTTGAATTTTTCAATCTGCATTTTAAAGCTTGCTTTCAAGGCTCACTGATGTGAGGAGTTGCTAGAAATGACACCTAGTTCGGATACGACACTATACTGAACGTCCCCTTTTGTCAGTTAGATAACTGGTGTAGGTTAGGGCCAAGCAAATCATCTAAGTGGAGTCTAATTGAAGGACTTGCACCAGGCCAGTGAACTAAACATTATTATTATTGCTATTATTGGAAGTTGTATTGATAGACTGGCAGTCGCTTTGATGAATAGTTTATTTTACAATTTGTTTCAATCACAAGATCACCTGGCATGGAAAAAAGCTCATCCTCTCAGCATTTTTGTGTAGTTAACAACCACAATGACCAAAAATACCACATGGGTCACTGAAAAACCCAAAAATGTGGTACATTGCTAAATACCTCTGCCATTTACTTTAGTGATTTTGCAGAGTATGCATGCAGATGTAGACAACTTGTGACAAACATTACAACCTGATACAAAAATGTCATTGTGGCATGACTGACAAATGTAATCTTGACATTAAAAACAGATTATGCTGACACATTGTAACTATTGATAAAAAGTTGTACATATGTCTTCTGCAACTCAGTACTATGTAACAGTACTTCACATTACTACTGTAGTTCCAACTAGAACATAAGAACTATGCTTATGAAGTTCTGTTGTTATTCTTGACAATATACATGTGGAAGAGGAAATGATAGAGAAGGAGGGATAGCATAGCAAGGGGGATCTGAATACATCATCATAGAAAGCTCACTGTGATGTAGGAAGAGGCTATATTGTTGTTGATGAAATAGGAGTATGGAGCATGGAGGAGGAGGGGGATCCTGTTGAAAGAACCATGTGGATAAAGAGTAATAGACTTGTGTACTCATGAAAAAAATTGAAAGGAGGCTGCAATAGTGAAGTTGTGAGGAGCATTAAGATTACTGGAAAGGATTGGAAAGTAACTGAAATAGTTGAGGGCCAGGGCTTAGTTGAAGATAAGTCATGTGATATATCTGCTGCAACTTCTTCATGATTGGGCATGACAACTTTTGCGAAGGATTAGGTTGACCCTCACTGGATGTGATACACAATAGTGTATGTCAGTGGCTGTTTCACTACCTCCACCATCTGGATCTTTCTATCCCCCATCCTCTGCCTTCCAAGCATCAACTTGTAAACTGCATAGGCTGGAACTGTGTCACAGCACGTCCTTATGTCCTGCAATATTTTTGGTCTTAACCTCTGATAAAGAGATGTGCAAGTAAGAAGGCAACTGAATGAAGAATACAGACAGAAGAAGTGGGAAATTACTTTGCGACGTCACTATTTCGTCCCCCTGCACGCTGTCATTTGAGCATGAGGCAGACAAATGGTAGTGAAAACTAAGAAACTGAAACAGAGTTAAATAAAATATCAATGAAAGAATTTTTACTATAGCTTGGCTAAACAACTTATATTGAGGTAAGTAAGAAGAAACCCACTTATTATTATGCAACAGCATGGGGGAGATATTTATTTATTTTTTGAGTTGGTTTGATGCAGTGCCATGTCCTGGGAGGGAGAAAGGAGGACAGATCAATGCTTAACAAAGGACCTTACCTTGTTCGATTAATTCAATAAGGTTAGCTGCAGATGGACTGCCTGCTAATTCCTTGACTGTGGCTGAAAAGAAACTTTGAGTGGTGCACAGTACAGAACTCAGTAGGATTACTTAGGAAACTGAGTGGAATTATCTCAGTACTGAAGTGAATGCAGTTCACAGAAGTACCTCTGGCACTTTTTCCTATTTACAAGTTACCGTAGGTAAATAACTGATTCTCCATTCTCTGAGTCTACATTGGCCAAGGCTGTGAAAACTACTAAGTTTGGAACCTACAGATGAGGGCCGTGGACACGGTGTCATTGGCTCCCTGCCAGCACTGCACCCATCTTCATTAGGGTAAGAGGGTCCCTATTTATACTACATCTGTTTGCCCTTGGCCCTTTCTGGTCGGTTTAGTGATTATTTTATTTATACGTGTCCAGAACATAACATATTAAATATGATTTATCATACATATATATTACAAGTATTACAGAGAATATATGCATATTTATATTCCGTGTGCTGCCCAGAATTCTGCTGCACAGACTGCCTTATCATTGGCGATAATCAGATCACCCATGGACACAGGTTCCGACAGATTCCTGCAATTGTATAGATGCTGATGATCTTCAGGTTCACCACACCAACATAGTTCGTCCCCTGAGATGTATCTCCTATTTCTTCATGTTCTCCTTACACCGAGATACTCCAGTTCTCAGTATAGTGAGTACCTTCCATGTCGTGTGGGAGATGACCTGTAGCAAGTTCGTCCTTGGGGTTGACCCAATATTTCTCTGATGATGAGCTATGCCAGAGTTGTATCCTGTGGTCTGCAGGTGATATCCAGATTGGTTGCGTTGTCCGGAGAAAACTTTTTCTTGACATGAGTCTTGGTGTTTGATGTTCGCATCCAAACAGGGGGTGTGTCTGATCCATCTTCTGCTTCTTTCTTTCCACTTCAGTTGCTGCTCTCCTTCTGATGTCTGGAGGTGCTACACCCATGAGGTGGTAGATTTTGTCAACAGGGGTTGCCCGCAAGAAGCCGGTTACAATTCGTCCTGATTAATTTAGGGCAATATTTACCTGTTTGGCATGGCAGGAGTTCTGCCATACAGGTGCTGCATATTCAGCAGCGGAGAAGCACAAAGCGAGGTCAGATGTGCAGAGGACCTGTGGGTGTGCTCCCCAATTGTTACAGGTCAATTTCCTAATAATGTTGTTCCTCGCACTGACTTTCATTTTTGTATCTGTACAGTGGTCCTTGAAGGTGAAGGACCAGTCCAACTTCACTCTGAGGTACTTTGTGGTGTCACAGTGGGTCAGCTGTTGACCTCTCCAGGTTATTTTCAGTTCCTCCGTACTTCTCTGTTCCGTAAGTGGAATGCACACACTTGTGTTTTGGAGCGGTTTGGCTTCAGGTAGTTGTTATTGTAGTAGTTAGATAATGCCTCAAGACTTATTGTGAGTTTTTCTTCCACCTCCTCAAAAGTTCTACCTTGCGTAGCAAGTGTTGTGTCATCTGCATAAATGAAAGATCTTGTGACAAGATTAACTGGCTGGTCATTAGTGTAAATATTAAACAGCAGTGGGGCTAGCACACTCCTAGGGGGATACCATTTCTCTGTGCCCTCCACTGGCTCCTCTTGTTTTGTAGAGTAACAAAGAAATGTCTGTTTTGTAGCAGGCATTGTATAAACTGTGTTAGGTGGAAGTCTTTCATGATGGCATAGATCTTTGTTAACATTTTCCTGTGATTAATGGTGTCATATGCAGCAGTAAGATCCACAAAAGTGACACCGGTGATCTGCCCGTGTTCATATCCATCCTCTATGTGTTGTTTCAGGTTCAAGATCTGTCCACAACATGACCTCCCAGGGCAGAACCCAGATTGTTATTTGATCAGTGTTTGATCGACTTGGTCTGAGATTTTATTGAGGATCATTCTCTCTAAACCTTTGTATAGATGACATAAGAGTGATATGAGTCAGATATTTTTGGCATCTGTTGGCTGTTTGCCCGGTTTCAGTAGGACCACAACTTTGGTTTTTCTCCAGATCTTTGGTATTTGCAATTTTGAGACACAGGTGTTCACCATATCTAGAATCCACTTCTTGGTTGCTGGTCCAAACATTTTTATCTGTTCCGTCCTCAAGTCAATTAACCCCGCAGCTTTATTGTTCTTCATTGAGCATATTGTGGTTTCTAATTCGTCCAGTGAGAATGGTGTATCAGTATAGTTATTCTCTTCAGTAATTCTCTGGCTCTTTGGAGTTACCGATTTTTTATTAACTTTGCCATTCAGCAGTAACTGATGTGCTATCTGGTTAGGTGTTTTATCAGAGATGGCCGAGGGAATAGCTGTTGGGTCATTTCCGAGGTTCTTCAGCAGTTGCCATGCGTTTCTACTATATTGTTTCATATCGAGCTGTGTCATAAGATTGCACCATTTTTCTTTCCTTCTAGCTGATATGGCTAGTATAAGTTCTTCACCAACCTGTATTGTTTCTTCAGCAAATGGGTCATCTTAATAAATGTGTTTATATTTATTCATAAGTGTTTTTGTATTTTTGTCTAGTCCTGGTATGTAAGTTGTTCTTCATCTGTGGGGTATATACCTACAAGAGACAGCTTTCACCAGCTTTATAAAGCTGTCATATTTCTCTGGAGAAGGATCTAGTTCAAAGATTTTGGAATCAAGTTCTTCAGTAAATTTATCCCATTGTGCTCATTTAAAGTTAAATGTTCTCTTGAGGGGGGTGTAGCTGGGTTTGATGCCTGCTTCTATAGTGCAAATAATTGCTCGGTGTTGTGTCCTTGGAATTGGGTCTCCCATTTCTTTCTTCACTTGGTGGGCAACATATTCACTTGCAAAGATATTATCTGGGTTACATCCATGGCCCCACCTTCCACTCCTGTAGGAGTATGGTAGCTTTGGCTCGTGTATTAACTTCAGGCTCGTGCTTTCTACCCAGTTTTCAAGGTCTTCTCCACTTTGGTCTGTTTCTCTGTAGCCCCATGATACACTGTGGCAGTTAAAATCTCGCATGACCAACTTCACTGGTTGTAAATTGAAATTATCAGATTCTTTGAAACGGAATACATTGTTTGGTGGTTTGTACAGTGATGTTGCCGGCCGGGGTGGCTGAGCAGGTTCGAATCCTGCCTCGGGCATGGATGTGTGTGATGTCCTTCAGTTAGTTAGGTTTAAGTAGTTCTAAGTTCTAGAGGACTGATGACCTTAGAAGTTAAGACCCATAGTGCTCAGAGCCATTTGAACCATTTTGAACACTGATGTTACCGTATAAGTCTCTGTTGCTACAGTCAATATTTCTGTGTCATTATCTACAGTTAAGTCTGAGGATGAGATGTTGAGGCCTGGTTTAGCAAATATTGCACTGCCATACTGTTCACTGGGTCTCAGTGATTAATCTCATTCCATGTATCCTCGGCCTTCTGTCATTCGGACCTCTGTGAGTTTCCTGGATGAGCAGGACATCACAGTTCTTTGTCTTACACATACTGGATAGTAATAATCCTTTCTCTACTGATTTTCCTTCTACATTTATGGAGATTATTGTAACAGCTGGCTTTGGAAAAAGCCTTTTCGATTTATAATCTGGTGTAATGTTCTGATGGTGGAAGGATTTGCCACTGAAAGTACTCCCAGCGTTGCCCAGGGTATACCTAATCGCTGATGATGACATGTCTACATCTACATCTAAATCTTCATCTACATCCATACTCCGCAAGCCACCTGACAGTGTGTCGTGGAGGGTACTTTGAGTACCTCTATCTGTTCTCCCTTCTATTTCAGTCTTGTATTGTTCGTGGAAAGAAAGACTGTCGGTATGCCTCGGTGTGGGCTCTAATCTCTCTGATTTTATCCTCATGGTCTCTTCGTGAGATATATGTAGGAGGGAGCAATATACTGCTTGACTCCTCGGTGAAGGTATGTTCTCGAAACATCAACAAAAGCCTGTACTGAGCTACTGAGTGTCTCTCCTGCAGAGTCTTCCATGGAGTTTATCTATCAACTCCGTAACGCTTTTGAGATTACTAAATGATCCTGTAACGAAGCGTGCTGCTCTCCGTCGGATCTTCTCTATCTCTTTTATCAACCCTATCTGGTACGGATCCCACACTGGTGAGCAATATTCAAGCAGTGGGCGAACAAGTGTACTGTAACCTACTTCCTTTGTTTTCGGATTGCATTTCCTTAGGATTCTTCCAGTGAATCTCAGTCTGGCATTTGCTTTACCGATGATCAACTTTATATGAACGTTCCATTTTAAATAACTCCTAATGCGTACTCCCAGATAATTTATGGAATTAACTGCTTCCAGTTGCTGACCTGCTATATTGTAGCTAAATGATAAAGGATCTTTCTTTCAATGTATTCGCAGCACATTACACTTGTCTACAGTGAGATTCAATTGCCATTCCCTGCACCATGCGTCAATTCATTGCAGATCCTCCTGCATTTCAGTACAATTTTCCATAGTCTTGTTGTATTTATCCCTTTGTTGCGATCTTCGAGGAGCCCCCTTCCGTGTACCCAGTGATGTAGCGGAAGTGGCTGGCCACATGTTTAGTATGAGATGCCCAGCATATTTGGTTCTTCTGGAATATTCTCTCATTGCTACCATGTAAGCTACAGGGAGCTGGTCACATATGCCACTATTACTGGTCATGAGGGCAGCAGCGCTAGTGTCCATCATAGGGTTCAAATACTGGTTCGCTGCTTCCAGTACTGAAACATCCAGCATCTTGTCTCTGGCTCAGAATTGCTCTCTGAGCTGTATTAAGGAACTGGTAAGAATATTTTGACTTTCATGACACCTCCCTTTCCCCCAGGGAAAATTTTGTAAACTCAGACGTCCGGAGTTATAAAATTTTTGTTTCCTAGCCATGTGCGCCACTGGACTTTTTCTTATCTTTATTGCCAAACAGACATATTTACATTTATTAAAACAGGTTCAACATGCTACTAGGAAGGCGGTTTCAGTATAATAAATTTTTTTCACATATCAATTTACAGGAGTAGGCTCAGTAATCAATCATATTCCATATAATACATGAGCACACATTGTTTTGAGCATAGGTTTCAATTTTGCATAGTACAGAACTCACATTAATGGAATCATCAATATACAGCAGAGCTACAATTTTTCTCAGTGCATCTCACATAATACAATATTTTCGATATAAGCCACCTTCCCTCATAGCACAAAACTTGCATTGATGGAATCATCGGCATACTACAGAATAATTACAATTTTCATTATTGCACACCATATAGCACGCATTGTCTACAATCCTCTTTTCATTCTATCTTTCATCAGCATGTAACTTGGGCGACTCTAATGTAAGCATGTCAACTACTACAACTACCATCTTTCTGGTAGATCATGGTGCCTGACTTCATTCTTTCCACATCACTTTGTCACGAATGGGAGTATGTCGTACTACTTTAGCATTGTACTTGAATAACTCCTTCGTCTCACTTTATTGGTCAGATTGTGGAGAGCTCGTAAACCCTACTAGTCCTTACGAGTGTTGCTAGTCACTAATGTATTAGTTACACATATTCTAGCTTAACACCTGTCTCCTACTTCACAAATCAATTTGCATTTACAGTAAGTGCATAAACAAAAGGTCACAGTTACAAAACAAAGTATTGCTGAACCAGCGAACCCTTACGTGTAGTACTCATTGACCATCCTCTGCAGGTCGTACATTGTTGGTAGTCTATTTAATTTTGTAATTCTTCTGTTTTATGTCCAGTGACCTAGGGGTCATCTAAACGTATAATTACATGCTCTAATGTTAAAAGTAGGGGGATCTGGGACACTTATTGTTTCTCTTCTTCTGTTAGACAACGCCTATATTTAGCTAAGCAACTATGATTTTTTTTTAATTTTTTTTGTAGTGGTGTGTACCATATGGTCAGACTGCAACATAATCTGTGCACCATATCCCTTACATTTACGCGAGAAATGTTAGCCTCCAATAATGAATTCGGTGGGAGGTATGTAGTTACACAGTATAACAACACTTCGTTCTTTGGAGCGACATGCAACCATTGGTTGTTTTGTATCTGCGTCCAGATACTTTCATTCAACACTATGTACTTACTGTTGAAAATTTGGGGAATTTCTCGTAAAGGTTGCATTATGTGAGCTTTGCATTGTTTGTGATCTTATGTGGACATTAATATGAAATTCTGTTTAGATATTTGATGTGTCAGGGTGACCATTTTACATAGTAGTTGGGGACTGGACATTTGCACATACTGTCGCTTTGCTTCGTATATGATCAGAAAATGGGTAATGGCTTTGACTTATCAAATTCAGCTGCTAGGGTCCAAACTTTATATAGATTATATGTATTACTAGGGTCTCTTTAACATGTAGCTTAACGTAGTACCTGCTAAAAAATTGTCTAAATGTATTTTTCAGTTCCTTCTTAATGAGCACAAGATGCTTAAAAACCTGTGGGGGATTGATCAAGTGTGTTTTTTCCAATAGACCCTTCTGCGCATTCCCTATAACAGAAATCAGCAGTATGTGTTCTAATTCACTGAACATGGTCGTGAGTTACACTAATTGCTCCATTATGATTATTAGAATTGTGGAATGTTGCAACTTCTTACTCATACTGTTTTTGTATTCCTCCACATGAATGTTCAGTTTTCTAAACCTTTTGGCAATAATCTGCTTATTCTTGGTCAAGGCATTTATCATTTGATTAACCTCCCCATTAGAGACACTCTTACTATAGTGACTTGCTCTTTAGACAGTTACAACAGTTCCATCTGTTGCTCTTCTAACACATCTATTTTTACCTTAAAGAAAGACGCATCATCTTTGTCAAATGGCTCTGAGCACTATGCGACTTAACTTCTGAGGTCATCAGTCGCCTAGAACTTAGAACTAATTAAACCCAACTAACCTAAGGACATCACACACATCCATGCCCGAGGCAGGATTTGAACCTGAGACCGTAGCGGTCACGCGGTTCCAGACTGAAGCGCCTTTAACCGCACGGCCACACCGGCTGGCATCATCTTTGTCTAATGTACCAAACAATATTTTGCTAGTCGTGGCAATAAAGTTCAGTATGCCTTGTTTTGTCGTTGTTTGCTCAAGCATGCTCAACTGCCCAGTTAATTCTTTTACTTCCATAATTTTCTCTACATGCCACATTATAGTTTGCTGAGCATTATTGCACTCACTTGTGCTTACCTTGACCTGATCCAATGTCTAATCCAATACATTACATCTCTGTGGCCATTTGTTGCATTTGTGCAAACCTCTCATGTAGTTCTCTTAGGCTGAAATAGCTAACAATCCTCCAAGTTATATAGACTGACTAACCAAAAGTTACTGTAATATATCCCTGGTGCACATTGGAACTGTTGCATTTGTACATCCTGGAACGACATTCCTTTTTCCATGAAGCAGGATATCAACATATTTCCAATAAGGGTGGTCACCCACGGTGCACGTCTCCCTAGCATCTGCAATAGAAAGAACTCTCAGCCTACTGACTGTATTCTCGTAATTCTTACTAGTTAAAATTCAGCAACAACCGAAGCAACAGAACTCAAGGCGATTCTAAATGAGTTTAAACAGCTCGTTATGCTGATTCTGCCGCTTATTGTGGCTGCAATGCAAGCGGCCACCCAGGCCAACACCACAACAGCAACCCCAACGGCCAGACATGGCTATACGCCAATACTGGGGCTCACAGCCTGTGTTTGTAACGTTAACAGCATTCGCACCCGAGAAGGTGAGTTCCGGCAGTATCTGTGCGACGAGGCAGTGGACGTTTGCCTCGTCACGGAAACTCACTGAAACCCGGTTTCAACCTGTGGGCAGCAAATTACCACTGCTACCGCTCAGACAGAGAAACGGCGGGAGGTGGAAAGGCGGTGTACGTAAAAACATCGTTGCGCCACCACCTTGTACAACTTCCAGAGCTGGCGTCGTTGTCAGTACGTCGGCGGGGAAGATTACCTTCATCTCAGTATACCAGCCACCGAGCGGGACACTACAACCAGCAGACTTCGAGGCGCTGCTGGCAATGCGCAGCAACCTCTTCATCGGCGACGCCAAACACTCGGAATGGAACTCTCGAGTAACGAACAACAGTGGATGGTTATGGCAAGAAAAAAGGAATAAAAGTGAGATAGTGTTAATACTTTCATCCTTCTGCAGATGACGTGTCATTGAGCACATTTGTAATGTGCATGCAGTACACGTGAGGTGCCTAGTTGTTTCCACTACCCTGTGTGGAATACATAAGTTCTTGTACACTACACGAACCCGCTGTCTTCATGATGATGTCCCCAGTGCAAAAAACAGCATGCAGGTCGTGGATTCTTTTTCTTGAGGCTGAAATTAACTTCGCAAGGAACTGCTGCTATGAATAAACTATAACTCATTTGGGATGCCACTCGCGTTTTTATTTATATAGACATGAGAAACTATTCTTGATCACAACGTATTGAACATATCTTTCCACAGTCATTATATCTGGCTAAAACAACATGAAATACGTCCTGCCACAGACAACATGTCTATCTACTGGAACCGTCGGAACTGGAGAATAAAATTACATGAATCAAATACTACTATTACAGACATCATGTCTGTACCTAGGGACGGTCGGAACTGTAGTAAATAAAATTGCATGAAACAAATACTACTATAACAGACAACATGTCTGCCTACTGGAATGGTCAGAACTGGAGAGCCGGACTGCCTGAGACACTTCGCGCGCCAAGCCAGCAAGGCGTGACCCGAACGCCACCGAAGTGCATCGGCAGTAATATCGTCAGTCTTTTGTTTTAGCAATTCTTTGATTTTAATAGTTTTGAAATGACTGATAGCTGGCTGGTGAGAGATGTTTATTTAAAAAACTGAAGTAATTTGGATGACAGGTTTAATTAATAATAGCAACTAAAGTTTAACGTTTTGGCGCCCTACCGCCGAACACAGCAGCCAATCACAGAGCAGCAGCATCATGCAGGCGGTCTTTCTCTCGGGAATGGTACCGAATCTAACATCTGTCACCGATACATCATCCCACATTGCGTCATCTCTATGCTTCTTGCATCTCCACTGCCCTGGGAATAGCTTCCTGGAGCCTAATATGATGGCTGAATAAGCCAGAAATATTACGTGGAGGCTACTCCGAGCGGCCAGGAACCACGATGCAATTGTGGTAGGGCCTTATGACCCTACCATATACCCACGATGCGGCCTCCCCGACGTCCTCGATGTCGCCATCATCAAGGGGGCCGCCCACAACGCAATCGCGTCTACCCGCTGTGGCCTGTTGTCAGATCACTTGCCACTGATATTCGATATGGACACAGATGGGGTAGCACCACCGGAGAGCCGCATACCACTGCACAACATCGACTGGGAGCACTTCCGAGTGCACCTGGCACAGACAGTCGCCGCCACGCCTGAGCCGGACGTCATGGGAGCAGACGCGGCCATCGCAGCATTCACGCGTCTCACGCTGGATGCAGCAGTTGCAGCCACACCTCAAGGCCCCAGGAAACCATGGCACTATTCCCGCCAGCTGCCTCCTGACATCATGGACGCCATCAAGCAAAAGAATAGGCTCTTTCGTGACTGGCAGGTCACAAGTGACCCCGCCGCGAAGCGAGAGTTGAATCGACGCCGCCGCCACATTGCGGCCGCAGTAGCAGACCACCCAAACCGAGACTGGGCGGGCCTGATTTAAACGCTCAGGATCAATGATGGCAGCCCGTGGAAAACCACCAAGAGGTTCCTGCGACGTCGCCAACGCATTCCGCTGCTGCTGGTGGGACGTGACGTCTTCGCAAAACCCGACACTAAAGCCAGCATATTAGCCGACACGTTTGCGGCAAAATTCACGCCGCTGGAAGACGACATCGACGAAGAACACGTCCGCCTGGTGGAAGAGTGGCTGCCTGCCTACCTGGCCGCCAGAGCGGACGACGACGACATCGAAGAAATAGCCGAAGAAGAGGTACAACAGCAGCTCGCCCTCCTGCCAACCAGGAAGGCGGGTGGTTGCCACCTGACGCAGTCCGCGTCCTGGCGGCTATTTTTAACGCCATCTTGAAGAGCTACAGCTACCCATGGGCATGGAAACATGCTGAGGTCGTGGCCATTCCGAAAGCAGGGGAACACAACAGGCTGGCCTAGAACTACGGGCCAATCAGCCTCCTGCCTTCCATCTCAAAGGTGTTTGAGCGCCTCTATGTGAGAAGGTTGCGCCGCCACGTCAGGGAAGAAGGCCTGCTTCCTGACGAGCAGTTCGGGTTCCACCGAGGACATTCGACACAACAACAGCTGCTGTGACTCGTGGAGCTGGCGATGGGGGCTCTGGAGCGTCGTGAGTGCCTAGGGGCGCTACTACTGGACGTCGCTGGCGCCTTCGACTGCATGTGGCACAACGGCCTCCCGTACAAGTTCAACATGCGAGCCGACAATGGGAAATCTACCGCGCGCCCCATCAGAGCAGTAGTACTACAGGGGTCCGTCCTCGGCCCCCTACTCTACTGCCTCTACACCGCAGACGTCCCGAAAACGCCGAGGGTTCACCTGGCACTCTACGCGGACGACACCGCGCTGTTCGCGAGGAGCATGAACACGCAACTGCTGCGTCTCCGCCTGCAGCTCGCCAGCGACGAGCTTGGAGCTTGGGCCACCAACGGTTGGCGGCTCAAATTCAACGCAGTCAAGAGCCTGGCGATTGTCACGCTGAAGAAGGTGCCAGCGGACGTCAGGCCGGTGCAGTTAATGGGAGACCCCATACCATGGTCACGTAGGGGTCGATACCTCGGCGTTACCCTCGACAGGCACCTGACGTGGAAGACGCATATTCGGGAAGTGCGAGCAAAGGCGCTGTCCAGCATGCGCCTGCTGTACCTGCTGCTGAACCCAGAGTCGAGACTACCTCCAGACTGCAGCAGAACACTCTTATCTAATGCTCATCAGGCCAGTGTTGGAGTACGCTGCCGCAGTCTGGGGAAACGCGGCCGACACTTCAGTGAAGATGCTCCAGGCCGTGCAGAACAAAGCCCTCAGGCTCGCACTGCACCTACCACGCGATTTTCCCGCAAGGGAATTGCACGAACTTGCCGGAATACCGCTGCTTAAACAGCGCTTCGGGCAAGCAGCGGCAAGTTTTTACGCGGCAACGAGTGAAGCCGACAACCAACTCGTCAGAGGACTTGGGAATCAAGTCCACTGGCGACCGACCACACGCTGGGCGGACCTGCTGCGCGAGTAGCGACTATGCACCAGCAGCAAAAGAAGAAGAAAACCTCACTAGTGCCACCAAACGACAATTCAAGGAAGAGATGGAAGAAAACACATAGGAAGCTGTAAGAACAGCAGTGTAGGCTGCTTAAGCTACCTATCAACTAGGTAAGAAGCCTAATAGAAGTCACGGCAGGCTCCGACTGTCTGCCACGCCCCTGGACGTCTGTGGAGGTGGCAGGGCGCTGCTCAGCTGATTTGGATGGTGCCACATCAGCAGCAGCGGAAGCGAGGCTCCTCTCTGGTTGAACCAGTGCCGAAAGCGCCGGCTGCCTTCGTTATTTTGAGGCTGCACGCCGGAAGACAATGTAGCCTCGGTAGGACGCCACATGCCTCTTGCTGCAGTTGCAGCGTTTTGGCGTGATCGTCTTCAGGATCTTGCAGTCCTGACTGAGATGGTCTCCCACGCAGAGCTTCACCACATGGTCCAGGCCCTGGCAGTTGAAGCATTGTGGCTGTCCTCGTCTCTTGCGCAGTTTTCCCGCGGTAACTCCAACAACCACCACGTGGGTCAGTTGGAAGATTTTGCTGTTCTCAAGAGTGTCATCGAGGACCGCCATGAACAGTGGCTTGTCGGAGTTGCCCCTGGGTAACTTCATACGCGCTGTGGCGCGTATATGGAAGCTCTGGTCCTCGAGCAGCTCCCGGAGGTACCCATGGTTCATACTAAAGGGGAACTTGCAGAAGACGAGTGAGTCATCACCGGCATCCAGTAGTAGGTCAAGCTGTGAAGTCTCTTTTTTGGCGAGGTTCATGACACCACAATGATCCTCTGCGGTCTTCGTGAGAACGTGGTGCTAGTTGCGCCCTGCAACGCAAAATGTCACGTTCCCCTTGTAACCTCCCCACCGGAAATTATGTATGACAAAGTTAAATAATAATGGGGCCACGAAGTAATATCGTCCCCACAGAAATATTTAAATAAAAAATATAATAAATGGGAGCCAAGCGTAACCTCCCTAGCAATTAAATTTAATGACAATAAAAAATGAGAATCGCAATCTGACTCAAAGTATAAGCTGTCACGAAAATGATGAAAAACAATTCAATGCTAATGAAACTTCAGTGATAATGATAACTCAATTAAACCGAAATATCGGTCTTTGGCCCTGTGCAAAAAATCAGAATCAATTTCTTACCTCATTGAAACTGCATGTCAAATTTCTGCTCTCGTTGTTGGCCACTGCTTGGAGGAAATGCATTGCAATTAATATTTTTTTTTTTTTTTGAAATTTAACTGAAACTTTTCTTTAAAGGAAATGAAAGGAAATCGTTGGTTCAATTAAAAGGTTCTTTTGTAAAAATTACTTTGAAATCAAAATTATTATTGGGGCGATTATTGCACAAATTAGTTACAATTAATTTACATTGTTACCTAAGGGCATTGCTGATTCATTACCTAGTTTAAAAAATAATATACCTCGTCCTGAATCTTGACCAGAATGCCATGTCGACGCCCGCCGACTCCTCACACACGACTGCACTCGATTGCTACTACCGACATACTGCAGCTCGCAACTGTACTGCACGACTACTACCGACCGACTGCTCTGCACGACGAATACTAGAGTACTGCTCGTAACACTAGCGCGGTCAAGCGCAGACTAACCACGATAAAAGGCTCTCTGGTCAAAGATTTTATCATGCCTCACCATCGCTGCTATGTTACATACGTGTTTCATAACCCTCCACTGGGGGGCCAAAATTTGGCAGCGATGGTGAGTCATTTGGACTTGCCATCGCAAGAAATTTTTACAATTTACAGAATATTTAGATGTAGTACATGAATTAATGTTGTGCACATGCACCGAGTACAAAACATTTCAGACAAAGACAAGATATGAGTACAAAACATATTAGCAAATCAGAAAACTGTATGTACAAATTATTTGACAGATAACAAAGTGCACACGCACTGAAAAAATTTTTTTAGCATATTCAGAACAAATAAACAGAATGGCAAAAAAAATCATGTTGACAAGTGACATGAGTGCACATGCACTGCAGTTGAGGACATATCAGCAAATGACGAAATGTATATACAATGAGTAACAAATGACATAAGTGCATATACATAATAAGTGTATATACAGTGTAAAGACAAGAGTGCACATATACTGTACTTCAGAACAAATCGAAAAAATGTCTTTAGCATTTTCACAACAAATAAACATAATGGCAAAAAATCATGTCGACAAGTGACATAAGTGTACTCGCACTGGAGTTCAGCGAATCGAAAAAAATGTATAGCCATGAACATAAATGATGTTAGCAAAAAAATGATTTTCATTATTAGGATAGGAAAGGGAAGGATTGCATCATGGTTGTAGCACTTTAGATTGCACATAGCTGCTCTGAAAGTCCATATCTTTCCACAGAAGTACAACACCAAATGACACAATTTGAAGTTCTTTTCCCATCAGAATTTATCAGCGTAGCCAAGACACTGAACTGTCGTAGTAATGTTCCATATTTTCATTTTGGCAGTACATTAGGTACACCAAACAGTGGGACCATAATAACGTCTTCATCGCTCACGGTGGTGGACAGCATGTCGTGTCAACACCACACTCTTACAAGGCACACCAACGTAGAATTAGTGCAAAAACCAAATATAGTGCTCCATGATCAAGAGGATGGACAGGACAAATCGACATTCCAGTAATTCAGGGTAGTTAGCTCATAAGGTGAAGGACATTAAGTCACATAATATTGAGAATTACAGTAGTAGTTTGTGGCATTCATAGCCTAGTTATTGAACATTTCTGTACCATGTATTTAGTATTACAGAATAATGTTCATAAAATTAAATTATTGGCATCATGGGTAATTGTATTCCAATAAACAGTGGCAGTCCTTGGCCAGTTACAAAGCATATTTAGTATGACAGAATAATGTTCATCAGACGTCTTAATTGAAAAGGAGAGTCAATTATTGGCCTAGCATTAACATAATACATTGAGTGATACAAATTATTGGCACTCATTGGCCATTTACCAAAACATGAAAAGTCAACATTGAAAACAAGAGCTAATTAATGGCACAATTAATAACATAATTCATTTAGTGACATTAATTATTGGCACTCAGGGCCCAGTTATAGAACATGAAAAATCATCATTGAAAACAGGAGCTAATTAATGGCATAATTAATAACATAATTCATTTAGTGACATTAATTATTGGCACTCAGTGGCCAGTTATTATAACATGAAAAGTCATAACTGAAAACAGGAGCTAATTGATGACATAATTAATATATAATTCATTAAGTGACACTAATTATTGGCACTCAATGGCCATCAAGTATTGAATAGAATAAAACATTGTTCCTCATTCGGTATTATTCAGATCATTAAGAAGTCATTATTAAAAATCAGTTAATTACAGTCATAGCATTAGTAATCATGGGCATTATAAGTAGTGTCATTGCAATAAACAGTGGCAGTTATTAGCCAGTTACAAAGCATTATTTTATATATATATATATATATATGTATATATATATATATTTTTTTTCTCATTAAGAAGTCATTACTCAAGTGACATACTATTCAGAGCTAATCAGTATTATTCAGAAATATCATAAACTAGTGACATTATGTGGGACTGGTAATACATTTTTTTGTTAGCAATGCATTGCGTTGGGATCGATAATTAATTGCTGAGGCAAAACAATATTTGCTTTTGACCTATTGCTGCAAATGAGGATAGGTAACGTCATTCGTCATGAGTCAGCTGTAGCAAGGTTATGTAACAAGCCAGTATATGTGATCACATTTATAAAAGATAGACACAAATGGGTAAAAAAAAATAAAAATGCAAGTACTAGAACAGGTATAATAAGTAACAGGTTTAGTAAGTATCATGAAAAGCTTCTCCTAAAAAAAAAAATACAAAATGGATTATTGAGCTGAAAGAAGAAACGCATACTATGCTGAAAAGTAGTGAACTTCTAATTAACACATAGTGAAATGTGTATAAAAATGTGTTCCATAGCTGTCCTTTCCAAAAGCTTCAGTTATCATACCATGCAATATAACACCTGCTGTCAAAGCAAACTGCAACAAATACTTAAATAACTGAAACTTCCTGGCAGATTAAAACTGTGTGCCCGACCGAGACTCGAACTCGGGACCTTTGCCTTTCGCGGGCAAGTGCTCTACCATCTGAGCTACCGAAGCACGACTCACGCCCGGTACTCACAGCTTTACTTCTGCCAGTATCTCGTCTCCTACCTTCCAAACTTTACAGAAGCTCTCCTGCGAACCTTGCAGAACTAGCACTCCTGAAAGAAAGGATACTGCGGAGACATGGCTTAGCCACAGCCTGGGGGATGTTTCCAGAATGAGATTTTCACTCTGCAGCGGAGTGTGCGCTGATATGAAACTTCCTGGCAGATTAAAACTGTGTGCCCGACCGAGACTCGAACTCGGGACCTTTGCCTTAAATAACTACATAGCATAAATACATAACTTCAACTTATCCTCATCTGTAAAGAAAAAACTTCATTATCATAACTTCATTATTCATATTATCATAACTTCATTATTATCATCACCTATAAAGAAAAACTTCATTATTCATAACAGCATATCCTTCATCATTATTCATCAGCATTCATTATCATCTGCAAAAAATCACTTCATTACTCATTACACAACTATTCCTTATCTCTAGCATATTTCATCACTAAAACTAAGATGTGTAGTTCTGTCTGACAGCCTGCATCAATCACCTTGTATTCTGAAAGAAAAAATTAGTTAAGACTGCTATTCTACGATGAGTATAGTATAATCTTGTTAATGCTTGTTAATCCTGATCCATTTACTCTTCCTCATAAAGTTATTGCATCTTCTTTCGTTTATTCCGTAGGTGAAATTCCCATTTCTGTTGAATTTATTTCTTACACGCATCATTTCTTTCTGAAATTGATGAACAAAGATTAATGTCTTGCATTTAAATCGTATACCCACTAAATAATGACTGGTTTATGGTGACATAATTAACCATACAGCATAACATGACAGAAAACGTAATATGTCAAAGACATTGACAGTGTTCAGAGGCAAAAATGTACACAGAATAATACAATGCAGCAGCAAAAAGAAAAATGTAAAACAGTCACAATGTTGAGATATCATAGGGCAAAAAATGTCAAAGTCAACTGGTGTGTGTTATATCTTAACTATTTCACAGTGCATACAAACAAAACTGGAATACATATACACAAAAAAAAAATGGAAAATGTGCACGGTCTGATGTGTAACGACAAGAAAAACGACCTGCTAACCTTACCTTGTCGGGCACTTGCCAAGAAAAAATACGATAATCATCAGTAATTAGTCATGTGAATATAATTGCATAAGTGGTCATAAAAAAATTAGTAAATGGCATCATAGTGTGTCGAATCATAAAGTATCTTCATTCAATAAAGGGTTTAATATTGGACCAATGGTGGTTGCCTTTCGATTTTCTGGTTCTTAAAGTTTCGACGTGTACAACATTGGGATGAGGAATGCTGCGAATCCGATATGGACCTGCGTATAGAAGTTCAAATTTACTGCACTTACCTTTTAATTTGCTGGATAAATAGTGTGTACGCACTAATATCTTCTGTCCAACGTGAAAGTCGCGGCGTGTACAAACCTGTTTTTGCTGTCTTCTCCGGCGCTCTGCGGCACGTTTGATGTTGTTCAGCGCAATGTCAATTATTTCGTGGTGTCTTAGTCGACGACATTTAGGGAAGTTTACTAATTCTTTAATTTTGTTTGGTGGTTCAACGTTTTTCAGTATAACAGACGGAGATAGCATAGTGGATTCATTTGGAATGGAATTAATTACATCTTGGAATGAGAATATGTGTGTATCCCAATCAATATGTCTTTTGTGGCAGTATAGTCGGCACAGCTTACCAATTTCTTTCATTAATCTTTCACAGGGGTTTGAAGAAGCATGGTACTTGGATATATAGATCGGAGAAATGTTTCTAGCTCGTAACATACGTGTCCATATGCCAGAGCGAAATTGTGATCCATTGTCAGAAATTACTTTCATCACATGCCCTACATGAAATAGAAAATGTTTTACAAATGCTTTCGAAACAGTTTTAGCAGTAGCTTTGCGTAACGGAGTGTAAGTAACAAATTTTGAAGTGAGTTCAACAGCGACAAAGATGTAGCAGAAACCTCTGTTAGTTCTCGGAATCGGACCAAAAATGTCTGCTGCGGCCATATGTCTTAATTTAACAGGTACAATGGGATATAAAGGAGGAATATGTGAAGTGGTGTCTGATTTAGCTTTCTGGCAAATTTTACAAGACGCTAAAACTCGTCGTATACGTTTTTCCATGTTGGTAAAATAACAGTTCTGTCTCAGTATAAGAAAACATTTTCGTGCTCCGTAATGTGCGTAACTTAAATGAGTGTACCAGATTAATTTGTTAACCAGTTCGTCAGGAATGCATAATAACCAATTGTTGCTGTCAGGATGAGAGCGGCGAAACAGAATGTCATTGCGTACATTGTAATGGTTTCTAATCGTAACATTATTCTTATCTTGCCAAAGGTGTTTAATTTCTTTCCACACGTTGTCTTTATTTTGTTCTTGTGCTATGTCCTGTAATGACGATGAAATAAAATTTTCAAATGCTACTTGCTGAATGTACATGACACTGAAATTTGCTTTGCAGAAGTTGGTTGCTACGTCTTGCTGATTGTTGCTCAGAGAACGCGATAGTGCGTCTGCTATAACATTTTGTGTGCCGAGAATGTGAACTATTGTAAAATTAAATTCCTGTAAATAAAGTTTCCATCTGCTTAATCTGTCGTGAGTGAATTTAGCCGAAAATAAAAATTGTATTGCTCTGTGGTCTGTGTAGACGGTGGTATGTTTGCCATAAAGAAAATGCCGAAATCTCGTAAAAGCCCATACAACACATAATGTTTCAAGTTCTGTAACAGAATAATTTCGTTCAGCAGGTGACAAAATGCGACTTGCAAATGCGATGTTTTTAATTACTGTTGAACTATCTTCTTCAATTTTCTGGAAAATGTGTACGCCTAAAGCGGTGTTGGAACTGTCGGTGGCAATGGAAAAATTTCTAGTAAGATCTGGGTGCGATAAAAGTGGTGCATTCAACAGAGCATGTTTCAGGTTCATGAATTCAGAGTGTGCTTGCTTATCCCAAGACCAAATACTGTTTTTACCTGTTAATTGGCATAATCTGGGTGTGTCTAAAGCAGAGTGATGAATAAATTTACGAAAAAAGTTAATTAAGCCCAAAAAACTGCGTAGTTGCTTTTTTGTTGTAGGAATAGTAATGTCACGTAGAGCTTGAAGTTTTTCCGGATCAGGTGCAATACCTTCTGCTGAAATTACGTGTCCAAGAAATTTTGTAGAAGTTTTGCCAAAGTGCGATTTACTAAGATTAACTGTAAGTCCTTGTGCATGAAAAGTTTGCAACATTTGTTCTAAAACTACATTGTGTTCAGACCAGTTAGCTTCTGCGATAAGAATGTCGTCTACATACGTCGTAATTCTGTCCTTAAGTTCTGTCGGAAGTATTGTGTTCAAACCGCGAATAAAAGCTGCAGAAGAAATAGTTAAGCCGAATGGTAATTTGCAAAATTGATAACAGTCATCAAAACAGAGAAAAGCTGTGTACTTTCTGCAATTCGGATGAAGCTGAATTTGCCAAAATCCCGATTTCAAATCTAATGTAGAATAAATAGCAGTACCGTGAAATTTCTGTAGAAGTTCCTCTAAAGTCTGTGATCGATCTGTTTCATTAATAATAATGTCATTAATGTGACGTGAATCAAGTGCGAGGCGAAGTGAGCCATCTTTTTTCTTAACAATATGTAGCGGGTTTATGTACGGACTAACTGCTGGTTCAATAATTCCTTGGTCAAGCATATCCTGCAATTCTTTTTTAACCTGTTCTCTGTGGATATATGGAATGGGATAATGCTTTGCTTTAAATGTGTCGTGCTGTTTGACTTGAAATTCATACATAAAACCGGACATAGTACCAGGAATGTTGTCAAAAACTGGAGCTTGCTGTAAAAGAATTTTGTGTAATTGCGTTCGTTCGTCCTCTGTAGTTGCACTGCTTTGTCTAACTTTATCGGAAATCATCTGCATTACGTCGTAGTCAGCTTCGTCAGGAGTATTATAGTTATGTACGTACGTATCCGTGAACAATGTGGGATTACAGTCTATGTTACGTGTTGCGGAAATGACCTCTGTGCGGTTAATTGTTTGTTCTTCCGCAGACAATGAATGCTGAAATTCTAAAGCAAGTTGTACATTTTCATCCTTTAGCATTAAATAAGAATTCTGAAAATCAATAACTGCGTCGCGTTGTACCAGAAAATTCGTACCTAAAATAACGTCTGTTGTCAATAAAGGAACAATCCAAAAATTTGAGTGAAATGTATGACCTCCAATACAAAATGATAAATGCGTCTGTAATTTAACGTCTACTCCTTTACTCGATACTGCTCCCTTCACTTTTGTTTTGCCTAAAGGTAATGTCGGATAGGTATTCTCTTTGTTACATTCGTTAAAAGTTTCTTCATTTATTACTGATATAGGTGATCCAGAATCAATTTCTGCTGAGAATTTCGATGAACCAATTTTAATTTCGATAACAGGATGTGAAATAGATTTCTGAACAAATGGTCTTTCCTGCAAAAGAGTGTCTCGTATGTCGTCAAAAGTAATTACATTTTCGTGAACAACATTCTGCGTGTCTAAAGTAGTGCTCGTGTTACTGGAAGATGCGACCTGTACAGTATCTAGTCAGATTCTATCTGACGTGTTATTGTTATCAGGAGGATGCTGTGGCATTTCTACTATTTGAACAGCTCTATTACCTCTTCCAGACGTATTACGCTCTGGATGATACCTACTGTCGGGTTCATTCATGAGAATAGGTTCTTGTGTATAATTTTGCTGTTGGTATGTCCGACTGTTGTTAGATGTACGCTGAAAATTGTTCTCATTATTTTTACGTCTGTCGTAATAGTCATTCCTATACGGTGTATTGCGATAGGAATTGAAATACTGTCTTCTTTGTACGTAGTTGTTTCCTTGCTGCCGTGCGTTACTATTTGTTGGATCTGGGACTATACGTGCACGCGGCTGAACATTAAAGCCTGGTTGACCTTGTGCATTCCATTGTTGGTTAGGTATGCTGACCGGCTGGTTTTGATGTTGTTGTTGTGAAACATCTCTATTGTTACTAAAGTGTGGTTCCTGTTGCTGAAAATTTCGACGATATTGATAATTAGAATTTTGGCTGTTATTAAAGTTTTGGTAGTTATCGTTCCTAAAGCGTCTGTTACCTTTTCTATTAAAATTACGCGTCTGATCATAATTGCTGTAAGTTTGTTGACCTTGGTTATTATATGAAAAGTTTTTGTTTACAAAAGAATAATCAGATTGCTGCACTTCTAAAAGCTGCAACAAATCTCTGAATGCTGAAATATTTTCCTTTTGCTGGCCCGTTAGAAGTGACACCTTTAATGACCGTGGTAATTTAGAGATGCATAATTGTATAAGTGCGGATTCACCGTACGGTTCACTCAGGTATTGGTTTTGTTGCACCATGTGCTCAAAAAATTGCGTCACACTGGGGAAATTGGAGTTCTCATAATTCGGTAAGCTAATTAGTTGATCTTTAATTCCGCGCTGTGTCGTCTTCGACCAGTACGCTGATAGAAAAGCATTCTGAAACTCTTCTACCGAATAGCACTGTCTCGCGATCGGTCTCATACGAGTTGCCGGTTCGCCTTCCAAAAAACTGCAAATAAATTCAAGTTTATGTGTTACAGGCCAAGTCGGTGGAAAAGCAAAGCTAAACTGTTGTATCCAATCCAGTGGGTGAATCTGTGTTCTGTCGTTTTTAAACACTTTAAACTTTCTCACTGACAGAAAATGTTTGTAATCAAAATTATCGTCTCTGTGTGATGGAACAGGTTCAGGATTGTAAGAGAATCTATTGAACTGTGGTTGTTCGGAATCTAAGTCCCGTACTCTCTGTAGATTACCCAAATTATACGCGTTGCGCGAGTCTGACAGATGTTCGCAAAGTGGCGTCTGCTGTGATGTGTTATTAACTGAAATACTTTTCATCTCTGTTACTTCTTGTTGTAGACTCGATAACTTTCTATGCAACGTGTTATTAGACGAATCGATCTCATTAATTGTCTGCTGTAAATTTTGAAATTCAGGTATTTGGTTAAATGAAATCGGTGCAGTATCGTCTGACTTATTGTCATTACTACTTTCTATAACGTCAATACGACTGGCCAATTCATCACATTTTTCAGTCAGTATTTTAACCTGATCATCGGTTTTAGAATCGGACGCATTAATCTGTTTTTGCAACTTACGTGTAGTTTCGCTCAGTTTTTTAACATCAGCTTTGATGACATCGCAATCCTGTGTTAGTTCTAATTGTTCGAATCTGTCTGTCACTGTTTGAATATTTACTGTGTGTGTATCTGTTTTTGATGTAAGATCAGAAATTTCATCACGTAATTCCGCGTTTAACTGTTCTATGGTTTTAATTTTGTCGGACACTGTAGTAATATTATTGTCTACATACGTCTTTGCCTTCGCAAACATTTTACGTTTGTCTTCTTGTCTTTGAGCAGTGATTGTTTCCATGACTTGACGTTTGACTTTGTTTTGATCCTGAATAAATTTGCGGAAACGCGTATCACTGTTTTGTATGTGGTGACTAAATCGCTCGTCAATTTGAGTGTTCTGCTGCTCGAATTTCGCGTCTATCTTTTCATCCATTGTGCGCGAAAGTTCTGCTGTCATTGTTTTAAACTCGTCGCGTAATTGTGTAGCCTTTTCAGAGCATTGTTTAGCGACTCCGCTAATTTCGTCTCTGAGTGTTTCTGTTGCAGCTGTTTGCATTTCCCTTAATTCCTGAGCAACAGACCTAATTTCTTCGCTACTTTTTTTTGAACAAGCCTCAATTTCTACGCGCAACTGTTCCTTAGTGTCATGGCACTGCGCGGCAACGGCTCTAATTTGTTCACTAAGCTGTCTGGAATTGTCGTCTAATTTTTCATTTAACTGTCTGGAATTGTCGTCTAATTTTTCATTTAAGTGGCTGGCATGTTCACTAAGTTGTTTGAGATTTTCGTCATTATTGTCGAGTTTTTCATTTAAGTGTTTGTTATCTTCCCTAAGTTGTCTAAAATCTTCACTTTGTTTTTCATTCTGTTGTTTGACCTGTTCACTAAGTTGTCTGAAATTTTCATCAATTTTATTAAATTTTTTGTCCTGTTCACTAAATTGTTGTTTGAAATCTTCACTCTGTTGTTGTAGCAATCTTGCCATAATTTGTTCAAAGCCAAAGTTAGCGTTTATACTCTCTGTGCTGTTTAGTGGTGGATCTGGAACTCTCTCGCTTACTGTAACCATTTGGTTATTCTGAGATTTAGAAAAAGGTTTGTCAGTCGGATGTACACTGTCAGACATTATTTCGGAATTAAATAGATCCGTCGTACTTTCAGTACACTGTCCATTTTCATTAGAAATATTTGTCTGAACGTTACTTGAATTTTCCAAACCGGGTGTGTTACGCTGGGCAGCGCTCATTACTATAGACCACTCCGCGTCATCAATTGTCGTCAAATTAACAGACGAGACAATTGAGTTCGTTTGTTCATCATTAAGGTAAAAGTCATCACTAGTGGTTGGAATGCACTGATTGTCAGTGAACGCAGGATTGTCATCATTACACTGCGTGTCACAAGTCCTATCGGTAAAGTTGTTTGAGTCGTTAATTTCATTCATAATACCTCGTGACACACTATTCACAGTCTTTCACGGCATTTTTGCAATAGTCACAAAACAAATAAGCACATATGCAAAAAGCAACAATCACTAATACAACAGAGCAAACGAATTGCCGTTGACCTGTAGAAAGAAAGTCACAAGATTAGTGAAAGCGTTGCGCCAAATCCTAATTATATCTAAGCAAATAAGAGCAGATATCTGACTGTTTTTCAAAAGATTCTCAACGAAATACGATCCTGGAGTGGGTGTCGCCAAGTGTAACCTCCCCACCGGAAATTATGTATGACAAAGTTAAATAATAATGGGGCCACGAAGCAATATCGTCCCCACAGAAATATTTAAATAAAAAATATAATAAATGGGAGCCAAGCGTAACCTCCCTAGCAATTAAATTTAATGACAATAAAAAATGAGAATCGCAATCTGACTCAAAGTATAAGCTGTCACGAAAATGATGAAAAACAATTCAAAGCTAATGAAACTTCAGTGATAATGATAACTCAATTAAACCGAAATATCGGTCTTTGGCCCTGTTCAAAAAATCAGAATCAATTTCTTACCTCATTGAAACTGCATGTCAAATTTCTGCTCTCGTTGTTGGCCACTGCTTGGAGGAAATGCATTGCAATTAATATTTTTTTTTTTTTTTAAATTTAACTGAAACTTTTCTTTAAAGGAAATGAAAGGAAATCGTTGGTTCAATTAAAAGGTTCTTTTGTAAAAATTACTTTGAAATCAAAATTATTATTGGGGCGATTATTGCACAAATTAGTTACAATTAATTTACATTGTTACCTAAGGGCATTGCTGATTCATTACCTAGTTTAAAAAATAATATACCTCGTCCTGAATCTTGACCAGAATGCCATGTCGACGCCCGCCGACTCCTCACACACGACTGCACTCGATTGCTACTACCGACATACTGCAGCTCGCAACTGTACTGCACGACTACTACCGACCGACTGCTCTGCACGACGAATACTAGAGTACTGCTCGTAACACTCGCGCGGTCAAGCGCAGACTAACCACGATAAAAGGCTCTCTGGTCAAAGATTTTATCATGCCTCACCATCGCTGCTACGTTACATACGTGTTTCACCCTTGACCACGGCTTTAATTTTCTCGCGAAATTCTCTGAAGCCGCCGGTACACTCGATGACGACAGGGGGTGGTGGGGGCGACCTCTTCTGCTATTGGTCCTCCATGGTCTCGCCGGCATCGTCATTGAGGTCAGAGAACTGGTTGCCCGTGTTAACAGCTGATTGTTGTGCCCTGGCTGTGTGCTTGCGGGGCCGCACGGGATTAGCCGAGCGGTCTAGGGCGCTGCAGTCATGGACTGTGCGGCTAGTCCCGGCGGAAGTTCGAGTCCTCCCTCGGGCATGGGTATGTGTGTTTGTCCTTAGGATAATTTAGGTTAAGTGGTGTGTAAGCTTAGGGACTGGTGACCTTAGCAGTTGTCCCATAAGATTTCACACTCATCTGAAAATTTTCTTGTGCTTCCTGGTGGGCTGCATGAAGTCCTCATCTTCGATGGTTGGTGGAAGGGGCCTGGATCCCTTCCGTGACGCCTTCCGCTGACTGCAGAGAGTTGGTGCACTACTAGATGTGCTAGTGGCGGATCTCTTGGAGATGGTTGCCGCGCTCGCATCAGCTGGCCGCTTGCGCGAGTGCTTCTCCACCTCCATCGTTTCGGCCGCCGGGTTGGGGCGTGGGATAAGGACCATCAGGGAGGCGAGCCGCGTCTCTGCTTCCAGCGTCTGGGCTGGATCTGCTGCAGGCGTTATCCCCTGCGAAATGGTATCGTCTGGTGCAGTAGCTGACGTATCCGTTTCGGATCGTGGCTGCGGAACGGCCGACATTGGCGCGGTGAAGCCGCGCTGCTAATGGAGGAGGCACAGGACAGGACCGGTGGGCCGCCTACGTCAAGCACGCTGGCTACAGCGTGCAGCGGCACGACCCCATCCGCTGAAAGAGCGCGCCTGCCCTTTTGGACCGGTCTGTCGTGGGTGGCCGGCGGGTCCGCTACACCACTCGCTGCTTCAGCCGAGACTGAGGTCACATGACTGCGCTGGCCCATATTGCTGTCCATCTCGTTGTCCAAGGACGTCTGCCGTTTTGTTGTCGTCGGGTGGGCCGGATGGGGCCGCCGACAGAGCAAGCTCTGCCGAAAGGCGATCCGCCACACCCTTCGCTTCTTCACAGTGGTCCGCTCGATAAGGACAATAATGCTACAATAATGGCTTCCAATTCATTGAACGCATGACATTGATTGATTAACAATTAAACACGATAATTTTGCAAAAAGTCACGTGTGTCGTAAATGACTTTATATTATAAATATATTTTTGACATAATAATACACTACTGGCCATTAAAATAGCTACACCAAGAAGAAATGCAGATGATAAACGGGTATTCATTGGACAAATATATTATACTAGAACTGACATGTGATTACATTTTCACGCCATTTGGGTGCATAGATCCTGAGAAATCAGTACCCAGAACAACCACCTGTGGTCGTAATAACGGCCTTGATACGCCTGGGCATTGAGTCAAACAGAGCTTGGATGGCGTGTACAGGTACAGCTGCCCATGCAGCTGCAACACGATACCACAGTTCATCAAGAGTAGTGACTGGCGTATTGTGACGAGCCAGTTGCTCGGCCACCATTGACCAGACGTTTTCAATTGGTGAGAGGTCTGAAGAATGTGCTGGCCAGGGCAGCAGTCGAACATTTTCTGTATCCAGAAAGGCCCGTACAGGACCTGCAAGATGCGGTCGTGCATTATCCTGCTGAAATGTAGGGTTTCCCAGTGATCGAATGAAGGGTAGAGCCACGGGTCGTAACACATGTGAAATGTAACGTCCACTGTTCAAAGTGCCGTCAACGCGAACAAGAGGTGACCGAGACGTGTAACCAATGGCACCCCATATCATCACGCCGGGTGATACACCAGTATGGCGATGACGAATTTACGCTTCGAATGTGCGTTCACCGCGATGTCGCCAAACACGGATGCGACCATCATGATGCTGTAAACAGAACCTGGATTCATCCGAAATAATGGCGTTTTGCCATTCGTGCACCCAGGTTCGTCGTTGAGTACACCATCGCAGGCGCTCCTGTCTGTGATGCAGCGTCAAGGGAAACCGCAGCCATGGTCTCTGAGCTGATAGTCCATGCTGCTGCAAACGTCAACGTTTCACCAGTCAACGCCGGTCAACTGCTGTTTGTGTATGAGAAATCGGTTGGAAACTTTCCTCATGTCAGCACGTTGTAGGTGTCGCCACCGGCGCCAACGTTGTGTGAACGCTCTGAAAAACCAATCATTTGCATATCACAGCACCTTCTTCCTGTCGGTTAAATTTAGCGTTTGTAGCACCTCATCTTCGTGGTGTAGCAATTTTAATGGCTAGTGGTGTATTTTAGATTATTTTACAAGCTTTGTGAGAAAGTATGCTGTATGACTTTTAGTAACAAGTGATACACAAATACAACAGTTACGCAAATTACTTTCAAATTATAACACGCAATTTAACGCTAAATAATTTCAGCATCTGTGTGTAAATTGTATTTTTGCGTAAAATATGGCTTTTGATGTAGAAAGATGTTAAGACCTGATAGGTTCAGTCGTGAGTAAAGCAGGTGGTAGACGCGGTTGATTGGTAGAATATTGGGAAGTGCAAACAGACTGCTTACAAATCACTCGTGCGACCCATCCTAGAATATTGCGCAAGAGTGTTGGACCTGTACCAAATAGGAGTAACTGCGGATATTGAACGTATACCGAGAAGGGCAGCACAATTGGTCACAGGTTAGTTTAATCTGAGAGAGAGTGTCACAGACACAGAAGGAACTGAACTGGAAGACTCTTGGAAACAGACATAAACTATCCCGACAAAGTCTCTTAACAAAGTTTAAGAACAGGCTTTAAATGATTTTTCTACGAATCCCCAACGTATCGCCCACACAGGGATCGTTAGGATATGATTAGAATAATTACTACATGCACAAAAGCGTTCAAACAATCATTCTTCCCGCGCTTCATACATGATGGAACAGGAAGAAACCCTAATAACTGGTGCAATGGGACTTACCCTCTGCCATGCACCTCACGGTGGTTTGCACAGTATAAATGGCGCGTAGGAATCACAGTCATTTTGAGAGATGTATGTGGAACGACATAATACGTTGGTCGACTCTTCCCGGAATGCACCCTCTCGAAATTTTAACAGTAAACCTCTCCGTCATGTACAACATGTCTCTTGTAGCATCTTCCAATGGAGTTCATTGAGCATCCCAGTAATGCTCTCACACTGACTAAATGATCCCGTGACAGAATGCGTCACTCTTTGTTTGATCGTCTCTATTCCTTCTATCAGACCTACCTGTTAAGGGTCCCAGTTTGATTAATGATATCACGAATCACTCGAACAACTTCTTTGTAACCCACTTCTTTCGTGGATGAGTTACATTTCCATTACATCCTTCTGATGAATCTTGGTATAGCGTCTGCTTTTCCTGTTATTTGTTTTACGTCGTCATTCCACTTAATATTGCTCTGGATAGTTACTCTTAGACAGTGCTGTTTTTCTAGGGAAACGCTGGGGGATGCGTACCCCTAAACGTTTTCGTCGACAAAGTAATTTTTTTACGATGTTGAGAACTTGGAAGAGTGCCAAAGATTTATTTCACTTCGTAAATTTTTTATTTCATTTTTTCGTGTTGGTAATTGCAATACGAATGATACCAGTGCAGTTTTTGGTAGGAAAATCGATGTCATTGACTGTTTCAAGCATTTCGAAGCTGCGGCAACCGTTCTCGACAACTGAATCGCTGGCAGCCAGTTCGACAAGCATGTAGTGCCCTCGCCCGCTAATAGTGGGCGATGGTAGTGCTAAACGGATATGCGTACGCTCAAATTGCATGCTTCATTTGAGGTGATGTAAACTGAAGTGTTCGATGCCACATTCTCTTGTATATTTGTGTTTCCCGGTATCGCCTGCCTCATTTGAGCAAAGTCAACTGAAGAGTCCGATACTTTTTTTTTTTTTTTTTTTTTTTTAACGTGTTGATGGCTAAAAACAGACGGGTGGTATTCCAGGCTTCAGCTGTAACTAATTTTCGCTGCGTTATATCGCATGTCGGAGTATCCTCAATTTTTTTAGAAAAAAAGCACTGCTCCTAGATATTTTACAGTGTATACCGTTCCCATCAATTTGTCACCAACAGTTTAATTGTATAGTAGCGGATTTATTTTCCTATGTATGCACAATGTGTTACATTTATTTAAGTTTAGGATCAACTGACAGAGCCTGCGTCATTCATCAATCTTCTGTGGGTCATTCTGCAAATGGATACAACTTCTGGCTTTGCTACTGTTCTATAGACAACCATATCCTCTGGAAATTGTCTTAAAGAGCTTCCGACGCTTTCTATTAGATCATTTATGCTGGACATTTAGAAATTCCTGTTACAGATTTCTAGGACTTGTAAGGGGAGTGAGTATGCAATATTTTGAATAGGAACCCATGAATGGGAGAGCTACTTATCGCCTTTATTAAGATCTCTCCATAACGTCCGACTCCATCACGTACCCTTTTCGCTACAATTACGCAACAGCTTTGAGAAAAGTCACCATCATCAGGCATGACTGTGGTGCTCCAAGGAGATGCTGCACACCCTTTTCTTTAGAGATGGAGGCAAGCAAACGCATTTACTGATTTCGCCTTTCAGCAAAACCGTTAAGAATACATTCATACCATACTGTGGTAAAGCGTGACAGGTAATCAGCGCTTTGGTGTTCTACAGAGAGAAACAACTCATTAATATTAACATGGACACATGTTTATAGGTCATGCTTTTGAAGACAATTTCGTTGCTTTAATTTTTAAAAAGACATCATTTATCTGGGAAGACACTGGTCCTACTTTGTTCTGAGACCATTTATGAAAATGAGTTCATATTTACAGCAGACTGCAATATTAATCCGCCAGAAAGAGACCTTTTGTTATTATTACTTAGTGAAAAAAAGAAGAACATAATCTGTTTGGAAAAGAAGAAAGCATGTATTTTGTTTTTTATTTAGACTAAAAAATTTTACATTCGATTTTCAAATGTAGTTTTCCTTTCAACAGTTCGGGAAAGAAATTCTTTCATGACATCCATAAGACTAATTTTTTCAGACCTGTCCTGATGAACATGGGGGAGGAGTAGATGGGTGTGTCTTGACTGAGTCATTGTTGATCTGAGGGAAGTTTTAAGTCGTTTCAGGGCGCTGAATGACCTCTCAGAAGATGCTGACAATATTGGAACTGTCAGAATCAGAATGATGAGGCGAAAGACTTCCTGAAAGGTTTTTTTAGTCCAACCACGTTCAGCAATAAGTTTTCTTTGTAATAGAGGATACATTACATGGTTGTACACCAGTCGTAATGGTTTGCAACATTTCGAACTGTACATGAAGCCTGTCCAGAATAAAGTCTGTTGTATGTTCTCCAAGCAATTCTTCCAAACATCGTGCAGATGGAGGATGTGTTAGGGAGGACGTAATAAGTATCTCTTCTAGGTGGGATAGTCGCTTTAGAGCCTCTTGGTTGAACCTTCGATCAATCTCATTCAGAAGGAGATCAAGAATTTTAAACAAATCTTTACTAAATTTTCGTTTTTGAGACAATCGTTTTGGAACAGATGGTGTTTCTATGTGTTACAATTTCGCTGGTATTTTTCTAGGCCGTGAGATACTTGGGTCTTTCATATTTCGATTTTAGAATAATCTTCAGATTTCTGTAACAGCATGTCAAATGCTTCTGTAGTCCTAAGATTTGCAAGAGCTACTTTTACAATCTCTACAGAATGTTTCACTCCAGCTGTATTAAAAACTGGATTCTATAGGGATCTGACCAGTACGTCACACAGTCCAAACACTTCAATTGCTATTGTATAAAAAATAGTTTCAAACTTTTCAAACCACTTCGCGTAGCCCCGCAGGACTGACCTTCATTCGTTTGTAACTGAGCCAGGCACATTCAAGATTTTGGTCACTGTTTTCTGGACCCATTTATAGTTTTCCCTGAAACGTGTCAAAGATTTTGCTCTTACAGCGCGGCGGGTGGGACACATTGAAATCAGTCGTTGAGCTATTGGGTTTGGATTCGTCTCATCGACACCAGACTATAGCACAACATCTGCATACACGGTTTTTCTTTTTGCGAATTCTAGAATTATATTTGAGACGTCTTTCACAGCTAACAGTACATCACACGGTGGATCACAGCTTCTTGAACTTCCTGTGGTGCCAGTTCCAAAGATTCCTGCAGCGGATGTAACAACTCTTTGGCTGGCCTTGAGCAAGGATTTGCTTCATACCTTTGTTCTGCCCAGACATACCAGCTGCACCACCGAAACAGTGGGCGCGCGTTTGCGCCTTGGGAGTCCGGCGAGTACAGAAACACAGAAAAAGTTCTTTATTTCGAGCATCTCAGGGTCAACACAACGTACGTGAACTGCCACGTCCGTCGCTGAATCTGCCATAATTCCGTAAAATGGGAACATTTTTTTGGTGCACAATTTCTCATGTGAGTCATAATTTCCAGTAATTTTGTATCACTGGCGCCAACTAAGTGTCACGGCACATCATTCCCCTTCTCATCGAGGAGTGTCATGAGTGTCCCAGACACATTTTTACTTGCTGCTGTCTTTGCGACAAGTTTTACTGTAAAAATTGACTTGCATTATAGCACTGTACTTTTCCTTTCATAAGCAAACAAATGACATTAATATACTTCCACATTATGATGGATGAAAACATCTCAGTATTTGTTGTACAGAGAATTACTCATCTCTTTGCTTACAATTTTTGCTGAAAACCTTGTTTTAGTACACCTTGAACTGTTTATGTGTACTGAATTATCACGCTGCATTCTGTAAGGCGTGCAGAAACTTATCATGTGCGGCGTATCACCAACACGTAGACCCATTTACTCGTCACTGGAAAGATACAGCTTTCCTACCACGATAAAAAATTACTTCGGTGCGTTAGCTTCAGTTGGTACGCTTATAAACATCGTAAAAACTATGACTAATAACGGAATCCCGTTGGCCGTGCGGTCTAACGCACGGCTTTCCGGGTGGGAGGGAGTGCCTGGTCCACGGCACGAATCCGCCCGACGGACTTGTGTCGCGGTGTCTAGTGTGAGACATTCCCTGGGTGGGGGGGGGGGGGGGGGGGGGGGTCCACCGGGGACCGAACCGCACAATAACCCTGGGTTCGGTGTGGGGCGGCGGAGGGGTGAAGTGGACTGCGGTAGTCGTCGTGGGGTTGTGGACCACTGCGGCGAAGGCGGAGCCTTTCCGTCGTTTCTAGGCCCCCGGTTAACATACAATACAATACAATAACGAAAAGGTAGTCACTTCACTGCCAAGCAAGAATGTTCGACTATTATCTATCAATTTTTATAGGAAATCACATGAGAAACGTTGCATAGATAACAGAAAAAACCCCACGCAAATCCAAGAACCGTATTTTCTTAATTTTTGTGTGCAAGCAGTAAAACGTTTTCCAAACCAACTAATTTCAGAAAAGGATGTAACTTTGCCTCATTATAAAAAACATTGATCCTTATGAGTGAAAATTCGGTTTCCGCTTCGGTTCTTTTGTGTTGCATGGCGAGAAAGAGTTTTCCACAAACAGTCTGCAAAAATGATACGTGTCTATGAGCCAGGGATAACGAATTGCGATCGTGAATCTGGATAATAAATCAAAGTATACTGAACGTCAGGATCAAATTATCTATAATGCCTCAGTAGACTGAGGGCCGTTTTTAGCATGAAGGACATTATCTAAGCAATAATTCTGATAGAGTGCATTGCTTAACTACTACTACTACTACTACTACTAACTAATGTTTCGAAACATTCGTCTCACTTTTCTTATCCTGCGACAGCAGTGGACTTTCTCTTGCTGTGGAATAAAACGATGATCTGAGTACCCTGTCATGATGCCTAATGTTAGGAAAAGCTGCAGTGGGCTACGGAGGGATTTTCGTGCAATACTACATGTAGCTCAAACGCATGCGCACAAATACTAGTTTTCTTGAAAATACTAGTTTTCTTGTAGCGCACAAGAATTATTCCATCTCAGTTCTCGATACGAAGCTATGCACGTCGCTTGCGCCTTTCTGTACGAGTTTAACTCATATTGTTACATAGTGATTATCGACATCTTTCTTGAGTAAACCTCATCTTGGTTTGCTGCAGTTGCTTTTTCAGCGACCGTTGTTAATTATTTCTGGAAGATTTCTTCGCCGGCCGTGGTGGCCGAGCGGTTCTAGGCGCTACAGTTTGGAACCGCGCGACCGCTACGGTCGCAGGTTCGAATCCTGCCTAGGGCATGGATGTGTGTGATGTCCTTAGGTTAGTTAGGTTTAAGTAGTTCTAGGTTCAAGGGGACTAATGACCTCAGAAGTTAAGTCCCATTGTGCTCAGAGCCATTTGAACATTTCTTCGCTTTTCCCTGCTCGAATCCTTGGGGCTGACCCGTTTGCCACGGGTAAGGATAGTCAAGTGAGTTCTAAATATTCCAGTGTAGATCCAGACACTATTTTGTCGCTTTTGCATTGGCGTTTGGTGCCCCTTTTAACTCAAAAGCATTTCCACTGTATCGGAAATGACTGACATCTTTTTGCAAATACTTTGTTGTACACCATATAACTGACATCTTTTTTGCAAATGCTTTCGGGTACACCATAGCTTTCCCCCCCATGCCCCGTCAACCCTCTGCCCATAATAGTCTCACTGAGAAGTGTGGGAATGTAATTACATTTACGTTCTTCAAAGAACTACTGAGAATAAAATGTCTGACAGACAGCAGTAATAGCTAAAAAATAAATTAAAATCATATCTCCTTGACAACTTCTTCTATATCAAAGATGAATTCTTGAATAGGAATGAATAAATCTATAAATATAGTATATGCATGTTGTGCCATTTAAGAGAATGGGGTAAATAAGAGAAATATTAAACTTTAACACTGTACTGTAATATATATTAAAAAATCTTGTTTCATATGTGCATTTCTTGTGCACTTGACATGTTCCACAGTATAACGGGTACCGTACCGTGCGATTGATCAATGGAACACGCAACCAACTAACTAACTAGATACTCGGTGTTGAGCTAGGACATTTATGACAAATAAATGACATAATGTAATTACATACATTTCACCGCACAGCTTCGGTCTTATCACCTCGAAACTGCAAATCAATTTTGCGTCTCTTTATCTCTGTCTAGAAAACTGAAGCAAAATCACTGGCTACAATGTACACGTTTCGCGTTCGTAACCAGAACAACAGTGCATAGCGATGTAGTTACGGCGTGGAGGCATGGTAGACGTTAGGGGAGGGAAAAGGGGGGAGTGTCAGAATACTGCCTCTCCTAACACTTAGGTTATCACTTTGTTTTTATTTTCTTAAATGTTGGATTGTTCACAGAGTGCGGCGGGAATTGTCGTAGCGGCGAGCCAGGTCAGGCGTACCGACTGCGTTTTGGCGTTGTTGACCGGTGTTTTGTTACTTTCGATAGGACCGAGAGACTAAACTGACCGAAAAAGGTTTTGCACCACCTGCAGATCTGCGAAAGTGTGTGGACTCAGATTCAAGGGGAATCGAACAGTAAGTAATGAGGGTGATGACAATACTTGTTTTGAACAGTACGTTATTACGCAGGAGCAGAGGATAGCTGTTAACAATGTAAAGGGTCAGCAAAACCGATTTTTTACGGTCAAGAATCTGCCCGAAGTCTGGCGCTCCCCCTCCCCAAATTCGGTCCACTGGCCACTCTGTGGTTCGCCCATACGACACACACAGCCTTGGGGGCTTGATCAGTCTCAACTACTGTTCGAAAGTGCTGTGCAGAAATTGTTACATATGCACGAAGAGACCGTCCCCCATTAGGAGTCACAAACTGAAAAATGGGACGAAGGGAGAGAACAGAATGTAGTAGATGTTATAAGATGCTTCACTCAAAAACAAAAATCGTTGCCAACAGAAATACTGATCCTATATTTCTTGACGGCAGCATAGTTGGTGCAGTGGCTCTGCCTGTAGATCAAATAAAATTCCAAGTGAATTTAGGGAGGAGGTGGGGGCAAGGGGGGCAGAAACCGTATCTTGGCCCCCGCCCCCAGAATTTGAAGTTAGGTGGAGGGGAGGTGACTGCCCCTCCGGTTGATACGCTGTTTCTTACTTTCTAAACAAATAATGTTACATGACTAATTGTTTACAGTGAAGAGAGAAAAAAAATACTATTACGTATTCATTCATGTCCTTACAGATAGATTGACTTACAGTAAGCACTGCTTGTGTAGTATATGACGGATTGGACTCATTTGAGTTTTTGTCGATTCCTGTCACCGAAACACTTCAGCTACTACATTTAGTGCAGCATTGTACCAAAGGTCGGGTTTCGCATCGTTGCATTGTTCTAGTCGGCTGTTGGGACCTCCACTGTTTCATTCTGGCATGAGTGAATGGGCGCATCAGTTGCATCAAGACGGACACCGTATTTTGCCTTGTGTCTGTTAGTCACATCTCTAGGATATTACGACGGTTCACACGTGGCAGAGTGAAAATCGAATATTACACAAGACGTATAGTATTTGCCATCGTCCATTTGATATACCGCACACACTCAATCTCCCATGCGTTTTTTCATATCCCTTCAGTATTTAACAGGATTACAAAAATTAAATTTCTTTACACCAGTTCATAAACAATCGCCGTAACTGTAACACTTCCTCATTTGTTACGAGTTTTGTTGCTCTGTTCAGGATAAGAATAAACCTGATGTAAAAATTACTCCACGTATTCTTCCACGTTTGCTTGAAGCGCATTGGATTTCGTTTCACGTGGAGCGGAAGCCAAGCTGTGTCCAGTACAGACAAATACTATCATAAGGATAAGTTTTGTGCTGTGTTACTCGCACATAGACTGAACGGTAATGTGGGACAACAGCTTTATTGGCGCATTAAACTTGGACAGCAGTGGCCAGCCAATTGCTCGAACTAACCTCCAACGATCTAAGCAGTTGCAGTTCAGACATAAAAAAAGAGACTAGCAAAGAAACAATATAGCTTCGAATGTCATTTAGTTTTTAATGAGAACGAAATAATATTTGGCAAAACTCCAGCGTTACCGCACGCTTCTTAGGTGACCAGACGGAAAGCATAAAACGCACTCCTTCTGACCTAATATAGTATTCTAGTTACAAATAAGAGTGATGAAAATTCCTAACTGAAATGAAATGTGTAGCTAGGGCCTCCCGCCTTGTAAGACCGGTCGCCTGGTGCAAGTCTTTGTGTTGACGCCACTTCGGCGACTTGCGTGTCGATGGGGATGAGATGATGGTGATGATGAAGACAACACAACACAACAACCAGTCCCTGAACGGAGAAAATCTCCGACCAGGAATCGAACCCGGACCCCTTAACATGGCATTCCGTCGCGCTGACCGATCAGCTATCGAGGCGAACAATTCCTAACTTAAACACGGGGTAATTTTTCTGATCGAGCTAGGTGTGATACAAAAGCGTACTGCGGGATTTCACCGCACTGTTGAATACTGAAGCCACTGAAGGTACTAATTACTGTCAGTCGTCCGGTAATCTCTCAGCTCTTCCTTTAAACCGAGTTCGAGAAATACATTTCAGTTCTGGAACTGCCATTTGCTACGTTGATAACGAGTCGATCAACACGGAATCCACGCAGGCGCCGCATGTTCTCTTCTTCTTTAATGACGTGCCGTTCTATATCCCACCAGCTTTTTCATATGCCACTGCTAAGGTGACATGTGAAAAAGCTGCGCGCATTGATTCCAGTAGGTCTGGCAGCTTAACATACTTGTTATTTCTCGGGCCAAATCCCTTAACTTGACTCCAGATGAGGTCTGCTGGGTTCATATTGTAATGGTACCGTGTCAAACGTAAAAATGCAGCATTTGTATTTCGTGCTCGATGCTGTGAAAATGATCGTTTTCCACGTTCCTTGACAGTTGGGACTCTGGTTCGAGTAAGACTACATCTATGGCATAAAACAATAGAAATAACCCATATAAAGAGTATTTGGTTTTTCATTTTTGCCCAAAAGTTAAATTGTTATGTATTCTTAATTTAAGCAACCTTTATAAACATTCTTTCATAAAATGTCGACAGTTAAGTATTTACATTTTAAATAAAAACAAGAATTTCGAGTGCAATATGTAACTAGAAATAAGAAGACGTGCATTATTCATGAAAATGATGATGGATTTTACAATTACAAGATGTAGATATTTCAAATTGAACGAAGAAAATGAGGGAGACGAGACTTGAATCAGCGATCCCTGAACTGCACCAGATTGTCAGTCTACTACGCTACCGATTCCGCTACACACACAAAGTGCATATGTATCTCAACTGCATCAAGTACAGCCCTCGGGAAACTTCAAAGCCAGTTTTTTCTGTGAATTTATGAAAAACATTAAGGAAAATCTATTTCTCGGAACTTTTTAACAGTGTTTCCCTACGGGACAGAAGGCAGCCTCATCCATTTTCACACTGTGTATTAATAGCGCGACAATCAGAACACAACAATACAAAGACTATAAAAACTACAGAGCTAAAGCATGATTTAGGGCAACGTCGGAGGCCGATAATACATTAGAATATCTTCAGTTTTATATAACGTAACTTAGTAATAATATCATCATCATCATCAGTTATCTGCTATATTAGCAGGTCCTTTGCCTCTCCATTGTCTGCGATCCATTGCTTCCTTCTTAAGGCTGCTGTATGTTGTACCGTCCATCATGTCATTCAGTATCTGGAATCTCTTCCTTCCTCCCTTCCTTTTCCGTTCTACATAACCTTCTAAAACTGTTTTTATCAGTCCGTCATTCTTTCTTAATATATGCCCAATCCAATTTCTTTTTCTTCTCTTTATTACATCTAGTAACTGTCTTTTCTCTCCCACTCTTCTCAGTACCTCTTCATTTTTTACTCTGTCCATCCAACTTATTCTTTCCATCTTCCGCCATGTCCAGATCTCAAAAGCCTCCAGCCTTTCTCTGTCTTTTTTCCTCATAGCCCATGTTTCAGCGCCATATAGAAGAAGGAAGACATTTTATGAGTCTCTTTCTGAGTTATCTGTCCAGACCGCTGCAGAAGATTCTCCTTTTCTTATAAAACGCCTCTTTTGCCATTGCTATCGTTGTTTAATTTCTGTGGTGCACTTCCAGTCGGTGTCTATCCTGCTTCCAAGATACTTGAAATTTTGCACCTGTTCTAGTGTTTCTCCATTCAGCACAATTTTTATTTCCTTATTTCCTCCTATTGCCAATACTTTTGTTTTATTTGTGTTAATTTTCATTCCATATTTTTTTCCGTTAGTTGCAATGGTGTCCACCAAATCCTGTAATTCCTTTTCTCCTGTGGCTAGAAGGACCATGTCATCAGCAAATCTCAAGCACCCTACTCTTCTTCCTCCAATTTCTACTCCTTTGTCATCTAATGAGCATTGGTCAATCATATTTTCCAAGTACAGGTTGAAAAGAGTAGGTGATAAACAGCATCCTTGTCTTACTCCTTTCCCTAGTCTGATCCAGTTTGTACTTTCTCCTCTCACTTTAACTGAAACTTTTTGATTAAGGTACAATGGGTTTATGAGTCTTCTGGTTTTCCAGTCCACTCTCTTTTCCCTCATAATAGTCGCCAGCTTGTCCCAAACCACATTGTCAAATGCCTTTTCTAAATCGATGAAGCACATATATAGGTCTCTTCCTTTTTCAATAAACCTTTCTCCCAAGATTCGTAGGAGCCCTATTGCATCTCTGGTGCCCGTATTCCGTCTAAAGCCAAACTGCTCCTCGCCGAGATTCTCCTCTATTACTTTTTCAAGTCTTTTATTAATTATTCTTAACATCACTTTGGCTGCATGTGAAATGAGGCTGATTGTCCTGTGCTCGCTGCATTTCTTGGTTCCTTGCCGAGCGGCTCTAGGCGCTACAGTCTGGACCCGCGCGATCGCTGCGGTCGCAGGTTCAAATCCTGCCTCGGGCATGGGTGTGTGTGTGATGTCCTTAGGTTAGCTAGGTTTAAGTAGTTCTAAGTTCTAGGGGACTGATGACCTCAGCAGTTAAGTCCCATAGTGCTCAGAGCCATTTTAACCATTTTTTGGTTCCTTGTTTTTTCGGTAATGGAATCATTACTGTTGTCAAAAAGTCCTCAGGCCATTCACCACTGTCATATACACTCCTGGAAATTGAAATAAGAACACCGTGAATTCATTGTCCCAGGAAGGGGAAACTTTATTGACACATTCCTGGGGTCAGATACATCACATGATCACACTGACAGAACCACAGGCACATAGACACAGGCAACAGAGCATGCACAATGTCGGCACTAGTACAGTGTATATCCACCTTTCGCAGCAATGCAGGCTGCTATTCTCCCATGGAGACGATCGTAGAGATGCTGGATGTAGTCCTGTGGAACGGCTTGCCATGCCATTTCCACCTGGCGCCTCAGCTGGACCAGCGTTCGTGCTGGACGTGCAGACCGCGTGAGACGACGCTTCATCCAGTCCCAAACATGCTCAATGGGGGACAGATCCGGAGATCTAGCTGGGCAGGGTAGTTGACTTACACCTTCTTGAGCACGTTGGGTGGCACGGGATACATGCGGACGTGCATTGTCCTGTTGGAACAGCAAGTTCCCTTGCCGGTCTAGGAATGGTAGAACGATGGGTTCGATGACGGTTTGGATGTACCGTGCACTATTCAGTGTCCCCTCGACGATCACCAGTGGTGTACGGCCAGTGTAGGAGATCGCTCCCCACACCATGATGCCAGGTGTTGGCCCTGTGTGTCTCGGTCGTATGCAGTCCTGATTGTGGCGCTCACCTGCACGGCGCCAAACACGCATACGACCATCATTGGCACCAAGGCAGAAGCGACTCTCATCGCTGAAGACGACACGTCTCCATTCGTCCCTCCATTCACGCCTGTCGCGACACCACTGGAGGCGGGCTGCACGATGTTGAGGCGTGAGCGGAAGACGGCCTAACGGTGTGCGGGACCGTAGCCCAGCTTCATGGAGACGGTTGCGAATGGTCCTCGCCGATACCCCAGGAGCAACAGTGTCCCTAATTTGCTGGGAAGTGGCGGTGCGGTCCCCTACGGCACTGCGTAGGATCCTACGGTCTTGGCGTGCATCCGTGCGTCGCTGCGGTCCGGTCCCAGGTCGACGGGCACGTGCACCTTCAGCCGACCACTGGCGACAACATCGATGTACTGTGGAGACCTCACGCCCCACGTGTTGAGCAATTCGGCGGTACGTCCACCCGGCCTCCCGCATGCCCACTATACGCCCTCGCTCAAAGTCCGTCAACTGCACATACGGTTCACGTCCACGCTGTCGCGGCATGCTACCAGTGTTAAAGACTGCGATGGAGCTCCGTATGCCACGGCAAACTGGCTGATACTGACGGCGGCGGTGCACAAATGCTGCGCAGCTAGCGCCATTCGACGGCCAACACCGCGGTTCCTGGTGTGTCCGCTGTGCCGTGCGTGTGATCATTGCTTGTACAACCCTCTCGCAGTGTCCGGAGCAAGTATGGTGGGTCTGACACACCGGTGCCAATGTGTTCTTTTTTCCATTTCCATTATTACATAACCTCAATATTTCTCTTATTCCATTATGGTTCAAGCATTTTAGTATTTCTCCCGGTACTGTATCTGTACCTACTGATTTGCCATTTTTCATTGCAGCAATGGCAGACTTTACTTCTTCCATTATGATGGTCGGTCCTTTCTCTTCATCACTTACACTGTTGTGTGATTCAAGTTCCAGAGTTTCTGGTTTGCTATTTGTGTCATATAGCTCTTTTATATATTCTTCCCATCTCTGGAGGACATCTTCACGATCTTTGTACACTACCTCTTCGTCTTTACTCAAAATTTCCATAGTAGCACTTCCTGCTCTGTTTTGTCCCCATGTCATAGTCTTTACTCTGTTGTATAGTAAGTCGTATCTTCCCTTCCTGTCCAGTTCTTCAATTTCATGACATTCCTCTTTTAGCCATTTTTTCCTAGCCTGCTCTGTTTCTCTTCGCAGTTCGTTATTTAACCTTCGGTATATCTTTCTTGCATCTTCAGTGTTCTTGTTTTTCAATTTTCTTCTCTCCTCCATCTTGGAAATCATTTCTTGTGTGACCCATGGTTTTTTTGACCTTTTCCCTTTTACATATCCTATATTTTGCTGTCCTGCTTTAATGATTCCTTCTTTCAGCGTATTCCAGTACTCGTTGGCATTATTAGGTGCTTCTTTGTCTCGTAATGTGTTTAGAAAGCCCCGAGACAGCATTTCTGTAATTTGTTCTTTATTGGACCTTATCTTCTCTAGATCCCACTTCTTCACCATTGTCGCCTTTTTCAGTTTTTTCATTCTTATTTCTATTTACGCCATAAGTAAGTTGTGGTCACTATTAATATCTGCACCTTCTTGATTCCATTCCTGTATCTTTCTTCTACCAGTATAAAATCGATTTGGTTTCTATATTTATCCCCTGGTGATTTCCAAGTGTAAAGCCTCCTCTTATGGTTCTTGAACCATGTGTTTGCCGCTATCAGCTGCCTTTCCCTGCAGAAGTCAATTAACCATTCACCTCTGTCATTTCTCTTTCCAAGACCATGACTGCCTACTATGTTTCCCTCTTTCCCTTCTCCCACAATGGCGTTCCAGTCTCCCATTACTGTTTTGCAGCATTTTTTATTTTCGTCCATTATTCTCTCTATTACATTGTACGTTTCCTCTACAATTTGGTCATCATGTTCTGAAGTTGGCATATACACCTGGACAATCAGTAAATCTTTTTGTGCTCCTTTCAGCCTTACACCAATAACCCAGTCATTTGCATAGTCTACATATTCCACACATTTAGCCAATTCCTTTGTCGTAATCATTCCTACTCCATTAATTCCTTTTACTTCTCCTCCTGAGTAGTAGAATACACATTCATCTGACTGCAACTCTCCATGTCCATTCCATCTTACCTCAGCAACTCCTACGAGGTCCATATGATTCTTTTCCATCTCTCTTTTAAGGTTTTCTAGTTTTCCTGCTTGTAGCAGAGTTCTGACATTCCAGGTACCAATTCTCGTTTTGATTTTTTGCGTCCTTTCAAGTTGTCCCCCCCCCCCCCCGGAGATCCGACTGGGGGACTATTTTACCTCCGGACACTAATTTAACATGAGAGGAAGCCATTTTTTGTGCATAAAATGGAGACTGCATTATGCAGGGAAGATAATCTGCGGTGGTATTCCGTTGCCTTCCGCAGTTCTGGAGGCCGCCCCTAACATGGGATACAGATGCCTTTTGCAGCCGCCCGCTCCGGGTCAGACGCTGCATGAGAAGTATAGGTTGGAAAATGAAAGACCCCTAGCCCTAGAAACCTAATAGCGTCAGGGTCGGAAAAGAACAAGAGCTGGCCGAGGGTGGCCAGATAGGAAAGATAAGAGTGAGGAGCCTGGCATAAGTAAGTGTAAGCAATGCCAGGACTCAGCTCGGAGCCCCGTGGTCGTCAGCCACGTATCACTAGGTGTGACTCAGTACATATGCAGGACCTGCTTCCCGTTATAACACTAGTGTACATGTGCTACAGTTTCTGAGCAATCATCGCGTTTGTGTTTGTTTACTTCAGGTTTATTCTTGTGATGAACAGAATATAGATTCTGTCCTCCTTTTCTTAATAAAAAGTTTATTACTAGTACAGAGTAGTACATAATCTTACACACACACACACACACACGTTGTCAAATCGTTGTCATTTCATGCTCCTTTTCATGCGCGGAAATAAGAAGTCGCATCGAGCCAGGTCAGGCACCGCGGAACCATGCCATTTTCAGCCAAAAACTGAGGTGGCTGTGTGTGCAGGTGCATTGTCGTAACTGAAGAACCAGCCTCCTATCTGCCAAGAAGTGGGGTGTTTTTTGACGAACACTTGCCCAATCTTCTTAAAACTTCCAAATAAAAGGTTTGATTCACGGTCTGGGCAGGGGGAAGAAATTCTGAATAAACTATGCCCCTGGCATCAAAAAAGCAAATCAGCATTGTTTTGATGTTTAAGTGACTTAACGACATTTTTTGAGTAGGGTGATAATGACGTCTTCCGTTGACTGTTGCTTTGTTTCTGGGTCGTAACCATAGCACCATTACTCATCACCGGTAATGACCTTTGACAGACAATGTGGATCAGTTTCAAGCTGTTGTTTCAAAGCACGATATGTTTCAACTCGACGTTCCTTTTGATTGTCAGTCAGAACCCGAGGCACAAATTTGGCAGCAATTCTTTTCATGCCCAAATCTTTCGTTAAAATTCGCTGAACCGAGCTCCAAGATAACCCACTAATCTCTGATAGCTGATCAATTGTCTGTCGACGGTCTGTGAACACGAGCTCTCAATTTTTTTCAACATTTTCGTTGTTTCTGGCAGTTGATGGACGTCCAGAACGAGGTTTCTCATCAACTGAAATGTCGCCATTTTTAAATCGAGCAAACCACTCGTACATTTGAGTTTTTTCCACTGCGTCATCTTGGTAAGATGTTTTTAACGTTAGAACAGCACGCATGGCGTAGCCTGATCGCTCTCCCGATTTGAATCCTACAGAGAACGTCTCGGATGCACTAGGAAGATGGCTTTCATCACGTCAGCATCCACCAACCACTCTCCAAGACTGCGAGCACCTCTGCAGTAAGAATGGGCGTTATTGTCTCAACATGAGACTGATGACATCATACACGGCATGTCCCATCGTTGTCGGGCCTGTGTTGTTGCCAGAGGGAGTCACACCCCATACTGAGCACATTAACCAGTTGTCGGAATGTGTGTCCAAATCCGTTAAGTTGGAAAAAAACGAAGAACATTTTTATCTACCATTACGCTTGTTGCAGTTATTTACATTCCGAATTCTTTGCTTTGTTTCCAGTTTATTATCACCTGTTTATACTGTCTTGTGGCAAAATAAAAGCAACCTTGCAAAATTTCGTTTGTTGCTTTAAGTTTGAACCGGGTGATCAAAAAGTCAGTATAAATTTGAAAACTTAATAAACCACGGAATAATGTAGATAGATTGACCCCATAGATTGACACACATGCTTGGAATAACACAGGGTTTTATTAGGTAAAAAAAAGAAAAAAAAACAACCAAAGTTCACAAAATGTCCGACAGATGGCGCTGGACAGCAGAACGTCAGTGACTGCGCATGACAATCGTGTACAAAAGGAGCTGTAATGAGAGAGAGAATCAGATGCGCCAGCAGTCGCAGCATTTTGACGTTACCTGAAAAGGCGCTTTTAGTGAAGCTGTATTATCAGAATGGGGAATGTGCTAGATCAGCGTTACGATCCTATCGCCATAGGAAGGGGATTCGAACGGGTAAAGGTCCGTTGACAAATGCAGCTGTGGCGGAAATGATTTCGAAGTTTGAAGCCACGGGTTGTTGAGACGATAGACCCCGTAGTGGCTGACCGAGCACAAGGCGTAATGCTGCCGAGACAGTTCAGGAAGAAATGGAGACTGTAGCGGGTTCGTACACGGTGCACGGGGAAGTCAGCGCTCGTGAGTCGCACGTCGCACCGGCATTCCATACAATAGTGTTTGGTTGGCACTGAGGCGTACCCTCCGATGCTATCCGTAACAAAATCCATCGGCATCATGAACTGTTACCTGGCGATTTAGTAAAGCGGAGGGCATTTGCGCTGTGGGCGTTTCAAAAGATGGCGGAAGATGACGATTGGTTGAGTAACGTGTTGTGGACCGACGAAGCTCATTTCACGCTCCGAGGGTCTGTCAACGCCCACAACTGCAGAATTTGGGCTACCGAAAATCCTAGAACTGTCGTGCAAACTCCATTGCACGACGAGAAAGTCACGGTATGGGTTGGATTTAACACATTTACCGTTATTGGGCCTTTTTTCTTCGAGGAAATGCGTGATTCTGGTTTTGTAACTGCTACCGTGACGGGTGAGAGGTACGCCGATATGTTACAGAATCGCATCATACCCAGTCTGGCTGATAAACACCTGCTGGAACGTACGATGTTTATGCGGGATGGCGCTCCACCCCATATTGTTAGACGCATGAAAGATCTCTTGCGATCTCCGTGCGATTATTGGCTTTGGGGTTACCTGAAGTCGCAAGTGTATCGTGATCGACCGACATCTCTAGGGACGCTGAAAGACAACATCCGACGCCAATGCCTCACCATGACTCCGGACATGCTTTACAGTGCTGTTCACAACATTATTCCTCGACTACAGCTATTGTTGAGGAATGATGGTGGACGTATTGAGCATTTCCTGTAAAGAACATCATCTTTGCTTTGTCTTACTTTGTTATGCTAATTATTGCTATTCTGATCTGTCTGACATTTTCTGAACTTTTGTATTTTTTTTGGTTCTAATAAAACCCAATGTCATTCCAAGCATGTGTGTCAATTTTTACCTCTCTGTCTACATTATTCCGTGATTTATTCAGTTTTCAAATTTATACTGACTTTTTGATCATCCGGTATATGAAATTTCCTGCCATCTCGCGATACCTCTTTCATAACTGCTCTGGGAAAAAATACTTTCGGATGGCGATTGTGTGGTAATTCGTCTACAGTCTGCATTGAAATATTGCGTAACAAAATACTATCATTTAAAGTTTCCATTAAATCCATATTGTGACTGCCCTTAATACTGTCGTCATTCTGATGACGTACCATATCACTTCCTAAGCGTGATTTTAAAAATATTTGTATTAGTTTACTGGTTCAAATGGCTCTGAGCACTATGGGACTCAACTGCTGAGGTCATTAGTCCCCTAGAACTTAGAACTAGTGAAACCTAACTAACCTAAGGACATCACAAACATCCATGCCCGAGGCAGGATTCGAACCTGCGACCGTTGCGGTCTTGCGGTTCCAGACTGCAGCGCCTTTAACCGCACGGCCACTTCGACCGGCTATTAGTTTACTGATCTTTTGTTTGATCCTTAATGGCTAATCAGATATTCACACTTGAAAATTATTACATTGAGTCGTAATAATTTTTATAAATCGGAAAATCTTTTATGGCAGCATTCGCGTACAACAAGATGGCAGCTACTTCTTACAAAAACGTTTCGTGTAGCCCAAGATTGCTAGCACAGAATGCTACGTTCTGCTGAAAAATGTTACTAGAAAATCTACATAGAAAAAGCCTATTGTTGCAGTTGACTGACTGCAGCCGAATAAATATCAAGCCTTCGTCATACCTTAAATGATGCCTTCTTATTGATTTGCCGTTCCAGATATTACGTATTCTTTGCATTATACTTTTTTAAAAACCTTCTTTCCTGTCTCTTCTCTTCTTTCTCGTGTTTTTACTCCACTTCTTTTTTTGTCATGTAACCGAAAGAAACTTTACGTCCATTATTATATGAATGATGAGTCTTATACAAATATGTATAGCTATGTAACTATTGTTACAGGCACAGTCCTGTAGGGACTGATGACCTTAGCAGTTAAGTCCCATAAGATTTCACACACATTTGAACATTTTTGAACACAGTCCTGTCACAGTCGCCAGTACACAATATATTAATAAAAATGTACAATAATATATGTTATGACGAACTCAGAAAGGATAAAATTTAGATACATGAATACAAGTGAATAACATATTGTAATAATGAATGTTCTTAGTTTGTGTATTGTTAAGCTCTGTGTATCAGTTCTTCATGCACTTACTTAGTCCATCGTTCGTAAATATTGTAAAGTTCAATCTTTTACTTTTTGTCTTCTTGATTCTTCCCTGTGAGGCTGTCTAAGTCGTCAATGTTATTTTTAGGAGTTTTTTCCATGTAGTTGTAATGGAGGCGAATCGGACATTCTAATGTTACGCCTACTTTTTTTAGCACTGACTTGCTGTATTATTATTTGATAAATAAATCCACGACACACAAATGTATTTCATACTATATATATATATCCACCAAATACTTCTTCTTTGACTCTTACATATGAAGAACACAAAAGGAGAGAACAGCATCTTGAACATGACGAAATAAGACAAGAGAACGAACAAATGTAACAAAAAGCGTCGTACGGCTTCACCTTTCTCGTACATCAACGTTTCTGTGGCAACTCCAATGATTCTAATGTGTTTGTTATACAAGACGCAGTTATTTTATTATATACCATTGCATTTATTATATACCATTGCAAAACAATCTTTTTCCTTTACAAATTTTTTATGATTTACTGGTAACATTACACAGGGAATTGCCCAAACGTTAGACATGCCTGCGAGCACGGTGCATAAAATCCTACGAAACAGCGTGAGTTGCTATCCATACAAAATCAGCAATGTTCAACTAACCTGCCAGCAAGACAATAATTAAGTCTGGGACTTTTTGCTCAATGGAAGTGCATAGTGAATGGCCACGGAGCATTCTGTGGACAGAGGAAGCCTATTTACATCTTCAAGGACTTGTCACTATAGAGAATTGCAGAATATGAGCAACGGAAAACCCGCACGCACATAAACCAGCACCACTTCATTCTGCAAAGGTAACTGTGTGGTGCAGGTTGACGGCATCATTTATCGTAGGGCTGTATTTTTTCGAGGCGATTGTACTGCGAATTTTGTTAGCTGGACCGTCACTGGTAAATACTATGAGAGTCTTTTGCGCACAATCGTCATTCCAGCTCTTCAACAGCGTGGATGTGTGAGTAGAATCATTTATGTGCAACAAGGTGCTCCACAGCACTTGCACAGCCAGTGAAGCGGCTGCTGCGTAAGAATTCGGAAATGCCAGAATTATCAGCCGTCATTTCCCTACAGCCTCGCTGTCCAGATCGGCTAATCTTAATCCATTTGACTTCTGGCTGTGGGGTTATCTGAAAGATCCAGAATGAGATTTTCACTCTGCAGCGGAGTGTGCGCTGATATGAAGCTTCCTCGCAGATTAAAACTGTGTGCCGGACCGAGACTCGAACTCAGGAGCTTTGCCTTTCGCGGGAAAGTGCTCTACCAACTGAGCTACCCAAGCACGACTGACGACCCGTCCTCACAGCTTTAATTCCGCCAGTTCCTCGTCTCCTACCTTCCAAACTTCGCAGAAGCTCTCCTACATACTGGCGGGATTAAAGCTGTGAGGACGGGTCGTGAGTCGTGCTTGGGTATATCAGTTGGTAGAGCACTTGTCCGCGAAAGGCAAAGGTCCCGAGTTCGTGTCTCGGTCCGGCACACAGTTTTAATCTGCCAGGAAATGTTTGAAAGATGTTGTGTTCAGTGCTACAATTACAAACGTAGCTGAATTGAAGGCACGCACTGCTTAACGCATTCTGACCCCCGAGACACTCCGATCTGTTGTGGAACATGCTTTTCTCGATTTCAACTTTTCGCAAAAAACTGTGGACAGCATATTGAGCATGTCTTGCTTCAGCCTCGCGACAGAAACCGACGTCATTTTGCTTTTTATGCGATTTTTGGCCTCAGAAAAATTAAAAACCGAAGTCATTTTGCTTTTTATTAGAATTTTCGGCCCCAGGACAATTAAAAACCTATGTATCTGGATTTGTATGCGGTTTTTGACCTGAGGACAATTAAAAACCGATTTTTCCCATCCGATGAGGTATGACTTTACTGTGGAGTAACGAACGCTGCCACAACTATTGGCTGCCGAACTTGTGCAGTCATGCACATGAAACGGTACGGATGGTGTAACGTGCAACTGAAACCATGGCTGCCGTATTGCGATTTGTGTGTCATTTGTAGCCGACCCCATTTATGGCAAACGCCATCTACTTATAAAATTTTCGATAATTTTTTCCCCATGACGTTTCCCCCTGTGTCAATAATATGATATTCAAATTTCACTTCATTCTAAGCAGTGGATCTCTTTCTATGGCGTTTTGAATTTGAAACTTTGATTATGGACACTCTATATTGCCAACACTGGGTAGAATTTCGTACCTGTTGCTAAGGCGTAAGTAGTCAGCCGTGTGGCCCATTCCTCTCTAGTCTTCCGCTGAGTTACGCGCGAACACCCCACTGTCCGCCACTCACTGTGGAATGAAGACAGACTGATCAGACACAGAGACAACCAGGTCACCAGGGAACTCCTACGACACCAGAGGTGCCGCAGGTCTTGTCGCTGGTGTCCCGCTGTCGCTGTAGCAGCAGCCAGAAGCTTGTCACTCAGAAATACACATACCATTTCTTATGTTTGATCAGCAATCAAACATTGCAGCAGAAAGTGAAATTGGTTCATATAGTAAATTACATAAAAATAAAATTTTGTTTTGGTTATATTTTCATTTATTATTTATTCATCTATGTATACGCGTGTTTATCATAAAATATGTAAGTGTCCAAATTGTAATTGCCCTTTTCACCAGCCGGCCGGAGTGGCCGAGCGGTTCTAGGCGCTTCAGTCTGGAACCGCGCGACCGCTGCGGTCGCAGGTTCGAATCCTGCCTCGGGAATGGGTGTGTGTGACGTCCTTAGGTTAGTTAGGTTTAAGTAGTTCTAAGTTCTAGGGCTTGATGACCTTAGAAGTTAAGTCTCATAGTGCTCAGGGCCATTTGAACCATTTTTTAACTCTGTTACCATAAACCGTAAACCAGGGTGACCCAAAAGTCCGTTAACATTTGAAAAAGTACTACAAGGTGTACAACTTCGCTTCCACCTTTTGCCGATAGGTGGCTACAACGGTAAGCAGCGGTCGAAAGAAACAGATGGCAGACGTCAGGCAGTAGCTTGGACCTCGGTCGACATAACCTCATTCAAACATTAGTCCATTTGTGTCTGCATCATAAAGTTGTTCTTGATTGAAAATGTCAGTTTACGAGCTTAATTCTCGTCATTTGCAGGAGTGTTACTGTTTTGATTCAATATGAAGAAAACAGCGTCTGAGTCTCATAGACTGCTCTCAAGTACGTATGGTAAGGACGCTGTTAGTGAAAGAACGTGTCGTGAGTGGTTTCAACGCTTCGAGAACGGTGACTTTAACGTCGTAGACCGGCATAGTGGTGGAAGAGAGAATGTTTTCGAAGATGCAGAACTGGAGACATTGCTGAGTGAAGACTCGCGTCAAACTCAAGAAGAATTGGCACGATTAGTGGGAGTGACACAGCAAGCCATTTCAAAACGTCTCAAGGCTATGGGCATGATTCAGAAAAAAGGAACTTGGGTCCCCTGTGAGCTGAAACCAAGAGACGTTGAACGGCGTTTGTGTGTTTGTGAACAGTTGCTTCAGAGGCAAAACAGAGGGGATTTCTGCATCGCATTGTGAGCAGGGACGAAAAATGGGTTTATTACGATAACCCTAAACGCAAAAAATCATGGGGATATCCCTGCCATGCTACCACGTTGACGGCCAAACCGAATATTCACGGCTCCAAGATCATGCTCTGCATTTGGTGGGACCAGCTCGGCGTCGTGTACTATGAGGTGTTAAAACCAAGTGAAACAATTACAGGTGCTCGTTATCGAACGCAATTAATGCGTTTGAGCAGAGCATTAAAAGACAAACGGCCGCAATAAAGCGAGAGGCACGATAAAGTGATTTTGCAGCACGACAACGCTCGACCCCACGCTGCAAAAGAGGTCAAAACATACTTGGAAACGTTAATACGGGAAGTCCTACCCCACCCGCTGTACTCTCCAGACATTGCTTCCTCTGACTAAAACTTGTTTAGATTAATGGCCGATCTCATGAAGAAGTCAGAAATTGGATCGATTCGTGGATTGCTTCAGAAGATAAACAATTTTTTCGACGCGGGATTCGTACACTGCCCGAAAGATGGGAGAAGGTAGTGGCCAGCGATGGAAAATACTTTGAATGATACATGTGTAACCAAATTGTTTCATTAAAACCTCAAATGTTGGGGAAGAAACGGCGGAAGCAAAGTTGTACACCTTGTAATTCAGGGAAGAATGTTGGCAGAGAGGTAAAACTCGACACACTTGCCTGAAACTCAAATGTAAAAGGACTTGGCGTATCCAGTATCACTCTAAACAGTGACCAAAGGATGAATGAATGAATACATAAATAAAATTGATAACTGAACATATGTGAAGGAATACTATTCCTCAGAACAGTAATTATCTAATTCACCCGAGAGAAAACAGACGAGATAAAGAACTACAGACCTGTCAGTGTATTCGTAAGGAGGTGCAAGATATTCACTGAAATTCTCGGCAGCAACGATTGCAACCTGCACAAAACGCCATTCCGCGTCTTTTATACTGTTACTATAATCGAAGACATCGGCTTACAATAGATAAGCTTTGCATGACATTCCATGAAGCCTAATCTTTTAAGGCTGTCAATTAATCGTTGCGACTGGGACGCTAGTATCTCTGTGCTGGCGTAGTGTAGCGGTTAGCTTGTAAACCTGACATGTAGAAGAAGGTCGTAGGTTCGAATCTCATCAAATGCAGCGACATTTATTACTTTTCTGAACCTAATCAAAAGACTATGATTATCATTTTATGGCATTTAGTTGGTTGAATTGTATTTTTTACTTCTAACTCTTCGCCATGTCAATTTCACAGTCATATTGACTTTTGTCATTTGCTCTTATTTTTCTTCCTAGCGTTCTTTTTCTCGTTTGGAATCTGCTTATGTCACCTATACTCCGCAACCAAGTGCCAACAAGCACTGTAAAGGTAATGGTTGGTAATGTAGCATCTCCTCTTATAGTTTCAAGTAATCAATAACAGAAATAAGCTACGGTCTGATTTTACCTCTAAAGCTGAAATTTTTCTGCGGAAGATGCTATGAAACAAAAATGTTATGAAATTTTTCTGTCTTGAGTTTTCCGGTAGAGATTAGCCATAAACGTTGTAAACAAAGCGATCATAATTTTAGTTCTGCTTCAGGTTGTTGATCACCATTTTGTCGGATACATTGCACATCACGAGGTTGTGGTTAGCTTAGGAAATGAGTTTAAATTCAGAACTACAAAAGCTGTTGTCTGCGCTGTTCAGTAATTGGTCATTTAAAATCAGCTATCGACAGAACATCTCCTATTTCTGTCACACCTCGTGGTGGCTATTCCCAACATTGCTCTGCATTACATATTAACAGCATTTGTGAAGTGATCTGCTGTGTTTGTGTACTGCCTATAACCAAATGGTAGCCGGCAGTGAATGCGGCAGCACTGTAGAGGGAAGTGACACCCGTCAACTATCAAGTAATTTTAATCAGACTACAGTCAACCCCTTATGGCACTTATAGCATTCTTCCGGGAATGGCGACTTCCTCAACCATGAACACAGCTTGCTGTTCAGTTTACAAACATTCTCTGCATCTCAGGTATTTCCTGTCTAGTTCTCTTACATAAGCAGGCAAAATAACTTTATTGAGCTCATGTTTACATGGTGGAGTTTTTTTAAGCAAGTACTCATTTTCAGGTGTTAAGTGAGCTGTTGTGTACGAGGGCTGTCCAGAAAGTAAGTTACGATCGGGCGCGAAATGGAAACCACTGGGAAAATCCGGTAAAGCTTCGCACATATGTGTTGGTCAGTGTCTCTAGTATGCCCGTCAATCGTGTCGCGGCGCTCTTTTCAGTTTTGAGTGAACAGTGAGCACGTAAAGATGCGTAGGGAATAGCGTCTCCCGCCAAGCACGAGGGCCCGGTTAGAGATTTCGCCTGTGTCATGCAGCCCACATAACACAACTGTCGAGTAGTTCCTTCTTCAAGCCAATTCTCGGCCGCACACTGCAGGGGCAATGAAGACGCTCCTGCAGCGTTTCCGATGAGAAGTGTTTGATCACCCACAATACAGTCCGTAATTGGCTCCCCCTGAGTCTCATTTCTGCTGACAAAAACCGCTGTCCATGAAGACAAATTTTTCGATCGACAACGACCTGCAGACCTGGCCGAAAGCACAGGCGGCTGCTTTCTATGACGAGGATATTGGAAAGTTGATACAACACTACGACAAAACTCGAAGTTGGAGCGGCGACTATGTAGAGAAGTAGGTGGAAGGTGTACCTAACTGTTGCAAATAAAATGTTTCTGGTTTTCACTGTGGTTTCTGTTTCGCGAGCGATCGTAACTTACTTTCTGGACAGCCCTCGTACATTTGACAGCAAAAAAAGTGGGCCACTGCTGAATGCAACCAACATTACGAGGATGTGTTGCAGGTCCTCTAAATGCCAAAACCCTATGGGGGACAGTTGTTGCTTGACTTTACACAATGGTTACCACAAGAGACCACTAGAGAACACTGCACGTTATGGCAGACTGGCCACATGTAAACCAATACCGTCATACAACAAATATTCGACAACATATTATTAAAGGTGAGACAGTCCTTAACGCTTGTAAATTAAACTTCAACATGAGACACTGTAGAAGTCTTATCATACTCTTTAAGTGACATGACAGCTTGTTGTTCGTGATCCGAATTTGAACCCTCTGTTAAGCAAACAAAGCTTGCGTGTCTGATCAAGACTGGACTAGGCATGAAGAAATACAAACCATCGAAGTGTTCACCAGTATCAGTTTACAAGGCCGAATGTCCCAACCTGTAAATAAATGACGATACGTTTAGCGCCGCACCAGGAACCCCATGAGGATTCTGTTACCCGTGAGAAGTAACCACGAATGGTGTGTAGTAAAATGAAACGCACATGTTTGAAACGCCATGAAGTTGTGGTGATGGACGGGGAGTAGAACCCAGTGCCTACATCAACTGTTAGCTAAGCACAGTCAGATGTCAGATATTAAATGTGTTCACCAACAGCGTGATATTGGAACCAGAAACAATGATACAAGTGATTTTTGCTTGGCAGGGACTGAAGCCTGGAATCTTTCGCTGTTATCTTATAGTTAAGAATAGACACGAAATATTTATTGCCTCTTCAAAAATAGCGAGATGTGCACATGTTCGGCAGCGCCTGGGTCTCCAACTCCGTGCATGTCGTCGTTGTTGACGTCACACGAAGACTTGTCAACTGTCACATTCCCTTTCACTAACAGTAAGTATCGCCCCGTTCGCAGAGACCTGGAGAAGTTTGGCATCGTGAGGAAACAACGAAATGATGGGACAGTATCATCTGAACGTGCCAACAAATACTTTGTTCCAGCATTATTAAATACCCCGAAATATCACCTATTGAAATCAATCCAGCATGGATATGGAGAGCATCATTCTTGAGAGACACAGCTGCCACTTTATTCGCACGGCATACTGCGTACGGGCCCTCTCAAATTGGTTCCGTATTTATAGAGACCCAAAAAGGCTTTTGATATCATTCCTCATAAGCGGCTTCCTACCGCATTGCATTCCTATAGACATTCGTCTCAGTGGTGCGAGTGGCTTGGTGATTTCCTGTCTGAAAGGTCACATTTCGCAGTAACTGATGAACTGATGGGACGTCACATAGTGAAACGGAAGTGATGAGTGTGATTCCGCAAGTAAAGTGATCGTAGTACTAAATCGCAGAAATGTCGTTCATCAACGCCTGTTCGTCTTCCTGAGCGTAGTGATTAACTTATCTCACAACGATCCTACTTGAAACAATACAACTTGACTTTCTCGATAGGACACAGGACAGAGGTGTTTCGAATTGCCTCCAACGCTTTCACCCTCTTATTAAACACAAATGTTAGACTTTACTCCGTTTTATACTTCGTTGCCTAATGCATAAACGACTCTCCTCATGAGTAATATTCAAATTGTCATGGCACGCGCTGTACTACAAACTTGAACAAAATATGACCATAGTTAAATACGCTTATAGCAACATGCGATACAAAACCGCCACGGAGCATGCTGAAACATAGTGTTATATCATAAGCAACGTTACATGACGTTATAATTGCTAATTTGAGCGCAGAAAAGTCCGCTGGAGATCATAGATCACTTGGGCGGACGGCGGACGCCAGTTAGTATCAAACGACCGCTGAATGATGACACTGGTATTGGTCTTACCAACACAGAAACCCACGAGACCTTACACAAACATTTTATCGCAAGATTTTTCTGTTGCTGGCTGATTAGAACATGAAGAAACTGTCTCTGACCTTCTGTCAGACTGATACTCTTAGCAGATAGACGGAATACAGCATTAAAAAAAGGAAAGGAAAATCATGGTGTCGATATCACGGATTTGCGTTCGCACTGCATCACATTGACTGCTAGACCATTAATAGGTTATTCACAACAGTTCAAGTGGAAGTCAACATTCCTCGTTACGTGTGGTGCATACCCCCACTGTGACAACAACATGATACTAATACATGTGAAACTCAGTGGTTGGTTGGACTGATGCTAGCTTATAATGTCTAAGATGTGGGTTCGATTCACGCGGTGGGTAACAGTTTTTAACAGCCGCAAACATACCCTCTTCAGTAAGTCAAGTAAAGAACGCAGGACTTTGCTGTGGTTCCAAATTAACATTAAACATGCCCATTCGTTACTGACTGGAACAGAGTTGAATTAGTCTTGACTGTGAGAGGCGGAAGTCGCTTCTTGCAGAAAGTCCATCTCCAGTAACCTTTCTTGCGCTGGTAATGTTATTTTAGTTCACGAACCAATCGTTATGTAAGGTCATCGGACCTTCGTTTTTATTTTAAGTGACCCTGAAATTTTGAAAATGACTCTGGCACTGGACTGAGTTTTGAGCTCCGATTCCGATTTTTCTCTGGATTTGAACCCTTCGAGATGATACTGACCCATAATTTCGTTGTTTCATCATGATGCCAAACTCCTCCAGGTCTCTACGAACGGCGCGATCCTAACTACTAATGAAAGAGAATTTGATACTTGACACCTCTTCGTATGGGGTCAACAACGACGATATGAGCGGGGCTGGAGTCTGTAATCCCCCCCCCCCCCTTCCTTCTTCCATCTGTTGTCCACATTAAAAAAAACACCCAGTCCAAGTAATTAATATGCAAAGTCTTTTGTGAAGATTTGAGAGGAGCGGAGATTGCAATAAACTTTCAAGTTTACTTAGCTTGTGATGTTGAGATGGCTGCAGTTCTTCTTGTCTAGGGGTCTGATTCTTGAAGCTGAAAATCTAACGTCAGGTCCTCACGGTTGGTTTGAACTAAATAAGTTGGAAGATCGCTATTGCAGAATTTTTTGTTACCTAAATATATTTTCCACCGATTTTCTCACATTTTAGTATATCATATAGTATTTTGTTTTTTCACATTAACAAAGCCGAAATTACATTGTTCGCACAAAAATAGGTCCCATCACATCACAGGCAAGCTTACGACTCTCCGACTCTGCGGAAATAACAATATTTCAAAGGGTCTACAATTTTTCTTCCCAAATTAATTCCTAATAGTTTTCGTTACATTATTAATTTCGATTGTTATTTTATAAATGAATTCAGAAACAAATGTAGTAAACAGTACAGGATTGCATAATTAATAATAGAAATTTTAAGTGTGCGAATAATTCGCAGTTCCAAATGTTTCTAAAAAATAATTTTAAATGTACATTCAGAGCTAGTACGTATCGATTATAACATCGAAAGTAAAATAGTTTATAAAAAAATCCTTTTCATAAATTTTAGCTTGAAATATAGCATACTGAGTATAAAATTATATGGAAGGTTTCAGAAAGCAACTGAGATAACAGTGACCAGTCGAAAATTCGAAAAATAATACTTTTGAGGAAAAGTAATGCTAGAGGACGATGTCCTAGCCCCAGGCAGCACAAAATTATTCATCGTGTTACCTCTAGCCAAATATGTGCACACCTCACTACTGGTGAAGAGAAAATAAAAGCGAAAGGTGCAGGCTCGAGTCCTTTCCAGGCAAAAATCATTTGTATCATTATTTCAGGTTCCATTATCATGCTGTTGATGTACGTATTTAATATCTGACATCTAACTGTGCTTACCTAACAGTTCATATAGGCACTGGGTTCTACTTCCCGTCTATCACCACAGCTTTACTTCATAGCGTTTACACATGTGCGTTGCACTTTATTACACACCTTTCGTGGTTACTTCTCAGGGGCAATAGAATCTTCATGGGGCTCCTGGTGCAGCGCTAAACGTATCGTATCTATTGACAGGTTTGGACATTCGACCTTGTAAACTGATACTGGTGAGCACTTCGATGTTTTGTATTTCTTTGTGTCTGGTCGAGTACTGATCAGACACGCAAGCTTTGTTTGGTTAACAAAGGGTTCAAATTCGGATCATGAGCAACAAGCTGTCACGTCACTTGTGGAGTATGATATGACTTCTATAGTGTGTCATGTTGCAGTTTAAGTTACAAGCGTTAAGGACTGTCTCACCTCTAACAACGTGTTTTCAAGTATTTGTTGTATGACGGTATTGGTTTACATCTGGACAGACTGTCATAAAGATCAGTGTACTCTAGTGGTCTATTGTATCCATTATGTACAGTCAAAGGACTGTACTGCAGAGGGTTTAGAGAACGAGCGACATAGTTATGCTGTGTTCGTTGCATGCAGTCAGGTAAGGCCTACACGTTGGAATTCAGTGGTGTCCCGTTTGCAATGCGTTGCTATAAGCAATGGCTGAGAAGGAACATAAGCGCTGTTTTTAACAGTTTCTGAGGAAACTAGTGAAAACAATGGTGAACAGCATAAATGTGGGTGACAGTAAATGAAACATTGTGATCTAATGTTTTGTTTAATTGTTTACATTTCCTTACAAAAGATGCACAAGAAGTCCACTGTCACTGTGAACTGCTGCTGCTGTGTTACTGCTCAGAGCTCATTCCTATGGTCCTTTACTTGAGTGCACATATGTAAAATACGAGCGGTAAATTTCTCTTTTGTGCCCGCTCTGCGCTTGTAGGCTTCGGTCTTAAGCCAACCCCACGAACAGTTATCTCACGGAGTAAGACCAGGTGACCTTCGTGGCCAATAAATGACTCCATGGGGACCGACCCAACGCCCTGGTCACTATTCAGTGAGGTACTGTGCCGCTGGACGTACGGAAGGTGCAGGAGTGCAGTCGTTCAGAGAGTATTATCATAAACAGAAGTATCAGAACGACCTGATATGCATTTCGACTGATTTGCATGCAGCCCGCATAATGTAGCTACCTTGCAAGTCTTCTAATCTCTTTGCAGTACAGACGTAATACAAAATGGATAGCACAAGAAATCACTAGAGAATAATATTCTTTAAAGCAATCAGTTCATTAAAGTCAGTTCAATTTCAGCAAGTGATATTTCAAAATCACTACTGTACTCATTGGAATTTGTGTTAACTATCTCCATCATAAAAGTCGTTACAGCCATCTTTATGCAAAATTAAATACTTTTTATGAGCAAGAGATTCTGAGTCAACATCTGGACTCTTTAAGTTCTACAATTCGAAGTATTTTTGCTCTTTAAAATGCTTTCCCACAGCTGTGAAATGTCCATCCTGATACTAGTGGTTTGTCATAAACTGTATGTTGAACTAACCAGTTAAAAGCCACACGATTAACGTCTTATCACCAGTAATTTCTCTATACTCATAACTGAGTAATTATTTGTGCACATGGAACTCAAAACGAGACGAAGAACTTCTTTGTTATCTGCATTGAAACCGAGCACCTATAGCCATTGAAACAAAGCAAAGCTTTCGTGCCTGACCGTGACTCGATCACAGCAACGTTTGTCATTGGTGACTGGGCGTAGAGTCGTGAAATTCACAACTATCAGTTAGTAAATATGAATTTGAAAATTTTTTATTCTGCCTGGAATCCTGTCAAAACGCTTATCTCCCTGTTAACCAACTACGAAAAAGGACTAATATAATTTCAAGTAGCGAAGATTGTGCATGTATAAAATGAAGTGCCCTGATGTAAAGTTTTGTGACGGTGACTCAAATCAGCACGTAATCAGATTGTTAACTAAGTAAAATCAGATATCGAAATTTTTCACCAACAGCAAGACGTTTGAATTTGAAATGAAGATACTTTTTTTTGCCTCACTGGCAATACTTAAAAACAATACGAGCACTCTGTATGGCGATCATCTAGCAGCTATGAATTAATAAAAAATAATCAGTGAAATTTAGCATACCACATCAGTTATATGACGTTTATGGAAAACAGAAAAAACTTAAGAGTTTCTTAGGAATTTGTTGCAGTCTTTATGAGTTAAGATAGAGAAGGAGGAAAAAGTCTGAGTTTAAATATACCATTCCACTGGGCTTTGAGCCTATGGCTACAGTTTTAGTAACACGGCTACCGAGAAATCAATAACTGAAATAGTACAGACTAAGGCAGAGAAAGGCAGTTTAATTATTTATTTTATGTTTAACTTATTGTAGCGCATATCAGGCATTTTTTGCTCATCATCAGGCGCTTGTGTATAACAGAAAACTGTCACATAAAGATAAATTACCTTAGTATAGCTTAACAACGAACTGATTTGTTCACTGCTCGCTGCTGGAGTGGTTATTGGAATATTTGCGGTAGAGGTTGTCAGTGGGAGGCCAGAAATCAACGTCTGGTAGTGCTGTTTGCGGGCGTGGAGCTGTACGGAAAACAGGTAGTTTTGCAGCTGTTACCGTGGTGCTTCACAGTGTGAAACACTTTCTTTTTACGTCAGTTGTTCACTTAAGATTTAACCTTCCCAAACTTCATTTTCTTTTTGATGCTTTGGAGTAGCTCTTTGTAACGTCACACGTTTGCACTGCCTCATCTGACACTGATTTGGACGTAATTATTCCACAGAATCGGGGTTCCTAAACTTCGCAAGTTAGGCAACAATTAATGCAGAAAGAAGCAGGTTTCCTACACAGTAACTGAAAGAAACATTGTGATTTTGCTGTTAAATAATCATCTTACAGTTCAAAACTTAAAATTTTCAATGAATGTTACGTATTACACACGTATTGTTCAAAAAATTTCATCATAATTTCAAGTAAACATCTACTGAGCTCGTGAAATCTGACACAACTTCATCTGTACACTCCTGTACCCTACGGCGTTGCCAGACAGTGCACATGGCTGTACTTAAAATTTTGTATCTAACCATCATACCTAATAATAATAATGACAAGGTTTTCAGAGACTAAAGGTAATATTTAGACTTACTTTGAGATGCAGGTCATGTTGCTCCGGATATTGTATTTCAGTGAACTATGTTACCTCACATATTGCACCACGGTTGTCTCTAACAGCAGTTTATACAAATGGTAAGATAGTGCTGGGTTTGATATCTTTTGTTATTAGGTTCGAATCTTGACGCTGAAATTTTAATTCGTTGTAAACAAAGACTTGTTAGTTTAGGAGCACAACGTCAATTGTAACCTTAAAAGTACTCGTAGTATTCTTAAAATTTGTATATGTGACTTCCAATGCAAATACAAACAGTCTCAGAAACTGGTACACCTGCCTAATATCGTGTAGGTCCCCCTCATACACGCAGAAGCACTCCACTAATGTCTAAAGTAGTGCTGGAGGGAATTGACACCACGAATCCTGCATGGCTGTCCATAAATCCGTAAGAGCACGAGGGGTGAAGATCTCTTCTGAACAGCACGCTGTAAGGCATCCCAGATATGCTCAATACGTGTCTGGGGAGTCTAGTGGCCAGCGGAAGTGTTTAAACTCAGAAGAGTGTTCCTGGAGCTACTCTGTAGCAATTCTGGATGTGTGGGGTGTTGCATTGTCCTACTGGAATTGCCCAAGTCCGTTTGGAATGCACAATCGACATGAATTGATGGTGGTGATCAGACAGGATGCTTATGCAGATGTCACCTGTCAGAGTCGTATCTAGACGTATCAGGGGTCCCATATCACACCTACTGCACATGCCCCACACCATTACGGATCCTTCACCAGCCTTAACAGTCCCCTGTTGACATGCAGGGTCCATGGCTTTATGAGCTTGTCTCCATACTCGTACACGTCCATCCGATCGATACAATTTGAAACGAGACTCGTCCGACCAGGCAACATGTTTCCAGTCATCAAAAATCCAATGTAGGTGTTGCCGGGCCCAGGCGAGGCGAAAGCTTTGTGTCAAGCAGGTATCAAGGGTACACGCGATGGTGTTCGGCTCCGAAAGGTCATATCGATTATGTTTTGTTGAATGGTTCGCACGCTGACACTTGTTCATAGCCCAGCACTGAATCTACAGCAATTTGCCGAAGGGTTACACTTCTGTCAGTTTGAACGATACTCTCCAGTTGCCGTAGGTCCTGTTGTTACAGGATGGTTTTCCGTCCGCAGCGATGTCGGAGATTTGATGTTTTACCGGATTCCTGATATTCACGGTTCACTCGTGAAATGGTCGTACGGGAAAATCCCCATTTCAGCGCTACCTCAGAGCTGCTGTGTTCCATCGCTCGTGCGCCGACTGTAACACCACGTTACGTTCAAACTCACTTAAATCTTGATAATCTGCCATTGTAGTAGCAGTAACCGACCTAACACCTGCACCAGATACTTGCTGTCTTTTGTAGGCGTCGCCGAACGCAGCGCCGTATTCTGCGTTCTCATATCTCTGTACTTGAATACGCATGCCTATACCAGTTTCTTTGGCGCTTCAGTATATAAATACGCATCAGTTTGGGGATAAACGCAGCCTTCGATTGTTAAACGTTTTGTGTTTCTAGCAGTACCATACCCTTAGATGTTAAATTCAGTTTCAATTAATGATTTCGACAGATAATAATGGTGGTAATTATTATATGGGTATTCTGATGAATGACCTTGAACCTGAAGCTGTTGATGAAGATGTGAGACTTCTTAGGCAAACAATAATGTAGTGCTATCAGACGAAAATATCGACCTGGTCCAGAAGGTGCAGACTTCGTTTTTAAACCTTTTCGTTCTTGGGCAATAAGCTTTTCTTATCGGTAAATAAGTGTATATTGCTGCCTAAGAAGTTTTAAGATTAAACTAAATTCTTTTATCTACGACACCGTTAAAAGAACTATTCTTAACAGAGCTAAATACCTGTTTGTGAAGCGATTAATGATCGCATTTTGCCGCACTTCGCTGGTTAGAATTGGCCGTATTATGAAGCGTTGCACCTGCAGCCCACTCCTGAAGTATTCTCGTTCTAACATTCTCGTTACGACAACGAGATTCGACAAATCGGTCGTATGTCCATTTATTTATAGCCTGGTATTTGTCATATCTTGTCCCTCCTTTAACGATATCACTTTCCCATAATTTCAAGTCCTTCTTCCTTTTCAGGGCTGTTGTTGCTCCATTCTTTTGCAGTGTTTGAAAGTTCCAATTTGGATGGGTCCTGGCTAGCGCTACCGACTTTACTTTTACTTACGGGATCTTCTCCTGAAATTTCAATCACCAGTTTTCTCTTCCGATTGCGAAAACATTCTGTTGGCACCAACCTACATTGAGAGAAATGATCATCACGATAAAATAAGAGAAATCAGGGATAGCACAGAAAAATTTAAGTGCTTGTTTTTCCCGCGTGCCTTTAGAGCGTGGAACGGTAGAGAGACAGTTTGAAAGTGGTTCATTGAACCCTCTGCTAGGCACTTTATTGTGAATAGCAAAGTAATCACGTAGATGTAGATGTACTTCAAGTAGTTCAATCGTTTAGTAACCGGTTCGTAATACTCATCGGAAACAGATGAAGCAGATATTCCGAGTGACGGGGAGATTTTCAAAGTGTTATGACCATTTTGTGATTCACTAGTCGGGATATCTTCCACTGAATCACTTTCTGCTTCGTCTTCATGGTATAGTACTTCAGTATTGTAACCTCTCCACAAAAAAATATAATAAATATTATGAATAATGATTCTGATTTAGTGTAACCTCAAAACAAAATTCTTTACATTTATAACCTCCCTACAAAAATCTTTTCACATTAACCTCCACACAAAATTCGTTTACATTTAATCTACCCACAAAATTCTTTCTGATTTAATCTAAGCTCAAAATTCATTCACATTTAGCGTAACCTCAAAACAGAAAAATTCCTAAACCTCTCATCAGTAAAAATTATAATCATGTCGTTCACATTCAGTATAACATCCCAATAAAAAAAATAAATTCAGTAACCTGGTAATAAAACAATGTAACTAGCCTCTCAATTAAATTGTCGTTCATTTATGACTTTTCAATAATTCACTGTGAATTTAACCTGGTAAATTTTGGACGACACCAGTGCTGCGTCATGGCCCTGAAAGATCATTCTGAATAAAAAAAGGAAAAATTCTTACCTCAATGAAGTCGCCGGATATATCTGCTCTTACAATAAATTTTTCCAAGACAGCTCTGTGCAATGCTGGCCGACCTATCTGTCATTTATGAAAGGAAGCAACTGATTTTTCTATTGCAATAATGGGGATGATCATGGATGGAAGAAATTAGTAAATTCTTTAAAATGAAATGAACGGTTGTTAAAAGTTACTTTTTATGAGGAAGATTATTATTACGACAGTTTTAAAACATTTACATGTGACTTGAGATAACATTACTACATATGCGCGAGGCTGCTTTTTACCTTATACAATAATACTCAGGCTCTGGCATCGCTGCACCGCGACCGGGTCAGCCAACACCAGAGCAGACTCCAGACTAGCAACAACTTACTGCTACAGCTACACAGTTCCTACTGCAGTCAACACTGCTCTCCGGTCAGAGACCTTGCATATCGCAGGCAGCGCATGAGCAATACATCGAAATTACATCTGCTCGGACCTCTTACATAACCCTCCACTGGGGGGGCAAAAATTTGGCAGTGATGGTGAGTCAATTGGACTTGCCATGAGCAACAAATTTTTCTAAAATCTACTTAATTGACTAAGTTTACAGTCACAGAGTATATACATGTATATATAAGTGCAGAACATGAAATGAAATAGAGTGCACATGCACTGAGTACAGAACATATATGAAGCAATGACAAAATGCATACGCAATGAGTACAAAACACATTGACAAATGACATAAAGTGCACACGCACTGTATGTATTTTTTACCATTTTACAAGAACTAGGATACGAAATGAGTACAAAACATATTAACAAATGACATAAAGTGCACACGCACTGTATATGTCTCTACCATTTTACAAGAACTAGGAAAGGAAAGGGAAGGATTGCATCATGGTTGTAGCACAGTAGGTTGCATGTAGCTGCAGTGGAAGTCCATATCTTTCTACAGAAGCACAACTCCAAGTGAGACAATCTGAAGTTCTCTTCCCTGATGTATTAATCAGTGTAGCCAAGACACTGAAATGTCGTATTAATATTCAAAGTTATCATTTTGGTAGTATATTAGGTACACCAAACAGTGGGACCATAATAACATCTCCATCGTTCAAGGTGGTGGACAGCATGATGTGTCAACACCACACTCCTGCAGAATTGATACTTTTTCACCAACGTAGAATTAGTGCAAAATCCAAATATACTGCTCCATGATCATGAGGATAGACAGGACAAACGGATATTGCAGTAATTTCTGGTAATTAGGTCAGAAGGTGAAGGACATTAAGTCTCATGTTAGTCATCATTGAGAATTACACTAGTCTATTAACCGATTTGAGTAATTGTTGGCACTCATTGCCTAGTTACTAAACATTTCTGTACTATGTATGGAGTATTACAGAACATCATTCATAAGTCATCTGATTACACTAAATATTGGCACTCATTGGCCAGTTACAAACCATTTTTATGCATTGTTCAGAAGTCATCATTCAAAACAGGAGTTAATTAATGGCATACCATTTACATAATTCATCTAGTTACAGTAATCATCGGCACTCATTGGCCAGTTACAAACCATTTTTATGCATTATTCAGAAGTGATCATTCAAAACACGAGTTAATGAGTGTAGCATTAAGCTACTGGTATTCATATATGATATCATGTAAGTGACATAAGACAAATTTAAAATATAAGAAACAGTGGCATTCATTGGCCAGTTACAAAGTATTCATATAGTTTTATAAAACATTATTCAGTATTATTCAGAAGTCATCATTCAAAATGAGAGTTAATTATTCGCATAGCATTTATAGAGTATAACAAGAATATTATTTACAGAAATTATTGGCAGAGCATTTATGCATTATTACAAAACATCATTCAGTATTACTCAGAACTCATCAGTCAAGTGACATAGGACATATTTAAAATGTAACACAGTGTAACTATTACTCAAGGTCTGTGTTCCAATAATACATAGATATAATGGATTCAATACATCTGACAAATCTGCATTATATTTAGTACTATAAATATATCTTAAACTAGTAGCATTATTTGGGACTGGTAATACATTTTTTTGTGCCAGCAATGCATTGCGTTGGGATCGATAATTAATTGCTGGGGCTTGAAAATATTTGCTTTTGACTTATTGCTGCAAATAAGGATTAGTAACGTCATTCGTCATGAGTCAGCTGTAGCAAGGTTATGAACAAGTAGAGTATATGTGATCACATTCATGAATGAAACACACAAATGGGTCAAAAAAAAAATGCAAGTACTAGAACAGGTTTAATAACTAACTGCTTATAGCACATTAATTTCATGAATAACTTCTCTTGGAAAAAATACAAAATGGATTATTAAGCTGAAAGAAGAAACGCAAATTATGCTGAAAAGTAGTGAACTTCGAATTAACAGGTAATGAAACGTGTACTCAATATGTATGCACTCTAGCTGTCCTTTCCAAAACATTCAGTCATTATATCATGCGATATAAGACATACTGTCAAAATGAACTGCAACAAGTACTTAAATAACTACATAGCATTTCTTAACTAACAGTAAATATATAAACTTCATCATTATCCTCATCTGCAAAGAAAAACTTCATTATTCATATTACCATAACTTCATTACTATCATCACCTGCAAAGAAAAACTTTATTATTCATATTAGCATATTTTTCATGTAACTATTCATTAACATTCATAATCATCTGCAAAAAAAGACACTTCATTATTCATTATTCATATTACCATTTACTTCATACAACTATTCATAGTATAGAGTTCCTTATTTCTAGCATATTTCATCACTAAAACTAAGATGTGTAGTTCTGTCTGACAGCCTGCATCAATCGCCTCGTATTCTGAAAGAGAAAAATTAGTTAAGACTGTTATCATACGATGTGTATAGTATATTCTTGTTAATGCTTGTTAATTCTGATCCATTTACTCTTCGTGACATGGTATTGCATTTTCTTTCGTTCATTCCGAAGGAGAAATTCCCATTTCATAGTAATCCACTGTGGTTTGTTTAAGTTATTTCTTTTACACGTTATTGCTTTCTGAAAATAATGAATAAGGATTAATATCTTGCATTTAAATCATATACCCATTAAATAAAAACTTGTTTCTAGTCATATAATTAAGCATACAGCATAGCATGACAGGAAACGTATTATGTCAGAAACATAGAGAGTGTTCAGGTGCAAAAATGTACACACAGTCTCATAATGCAGTAGCCAAAAGTATAGAATAGTCAAGATATTGAGGTATCATAAGGAAAAATGTCAAAGTCAACTGGTGTTTCTTATACCTTAAAGATTTCGTAGTGCATACAAACAAAACAGGAAAACAATCATACATACACGAAAAATGGAAAATGTGCACGGTCTTATATATAACGACAAGAAAAGCGACCTGCTAACCTTACCTTGCCGGGCACTTGCCAAGAAAAAATACGATAATCATCAGTAAGCAGTCACATAGATAGAATTGCATGATTGGTCATAAAACATGTAACTTTATCTGGAAAAATGTGCACGGTCTGATGTGTAACGACAAGAAAAGCGAACTGCTAACCTTACCTTGCCAGGCACTTGCCAAGAAAAAAAATGATAATCATCAGTAAGTAGTCATATACACTCCTGGAAATGGAAAAAAGAACACATTGACACCGGTGTGTCAGACCCACCATACTTGCTCCGGACACTGCGAGAGGGCTGTACAAGCAATGATCACACGCAGGGCACAGCGGACACACCAGGAACCGCGGTGTTGGCCGTCGAATGGCGCTAGCTGCGCAGCATTTGTGCACCGCCGCCGTCAGTGTCAGCCAGTTTGCCGTGGCATACGGAGCTCCATCGCAGTCTTTGACACTGGTAGCATGCCGCGACAGCGTGGACGTGAACCGTATGTGCAGTTGACGGACTATGAGCGAGGGCGTATAGTGGGCATGCGGGAGGCCGGGTGGACGTACCGCCGAATTGCTCAACACGTGGGGCGTGAGGTCTCCACAGTACATCGATGTTGTCGCCAGTGGTCGGCGGAAGGTGCACGTGCCCGTCGACCTGGGACCGGACCGCAGCGACGCACGGATGCACGCCAAGACCGTAGGATCCTACGCAGTGCCGTAGGGGACCGCACCGCCACTTCCCAGCAAATTAGGGACACTGTTGCTCCTGGGGTATCGGCGAGGACCATTCGCAACCGTCTCCATGAAGCTGGGCTACGGTCCCGCACACCGTTAGGCCGTCTTCCGCTCACGCCCCAACATCGTGCAGCCCGCCTCCAGTGGTGTCGCGACAGGCGTGAATGGAGGGACGAATAGAGACGTGTCGTCTTCAGCAATGAGAGTCGCTTCTGCCTTGGTGCCAATGACGGTCGTATGCGTGTTTGGCGCCGCGCAGGTGAGCGCCACAATCAGGACTGCATACGACCGAGGCACACAGGGCCAACACCCGGCATCATGGTGTGGGGAGCGATCTCCTACACTGGCCGTACACCACTGGTGATCGTCGAGGGGACACTGAATAGTGCACGGTACATCCAAACCGTCATCGAACCCATCGTTCTACCATTCCTAGACCGGCAAGGGAACTTGCTGTTCCAACAGGACAATGCACGTCCGCATGTATCCCGTGCCACCCAACGTGCTCTAGAAGGTGTAAGTCAACTACCCTGGCCAGCAAGATCTCCGGATCTGTCCCCCATTGAGCATGTTTGGGACTGGATGAAGCGTCGTCTCACGCGGTCTGCACGTCCAGCACGAACGCTGGTCCAACTGAGGCGCCAGGTGGAAATGGCATGGCAAGCCGTTCCACAGGACTACACCAGCATCTCTACGATCGTCTCCATGGGAGAATAGCAGCCTGCATTGCTGCGAAAGGTGGATATACACTGTACTAGTGCCGACATTGTGCATGCTCTGTTGCCTGTGTCTATGTGCCTGTGGTTCTGTCAGTGTGATCATGTGATGTATCTGACCCCAGGAATGTGTCAATAAAGTTTCCCCTTCCTGGGACAATGAATTCATGGTGTTCTTATTTCAATTTCCAGGAGTGTAGATAGAATTGCATAATTGGTCATATAAAAAATCAGGAAAATGGTATTACAGGGTGATAAATCATAAAGTATGTTCATTCAATAAAGGGTTTAATATTGGAGGCATGGTGATTGCGTTTACTTTTTCTGGTTCTCAGAGTTTCGACGTGTACTACATGGGGGTGAGGAATGCTACGAATCCGATATGGACCTGCGTATAAAAGCTCAAATTTACTGCATCTACTCTTTCCTCTGTTGGATAAATAATGTGTGCGTACTAATATCTTCTGTCCAATGTGAAAGTCACGGCGTGTACAAACCTGTTTTTGCTGTCTTCTCCGGCGCTCTGCGGCACGTTTGATGTTGTTCAGCGCAATGTTAATTATTTCATGGTGTCGTAGTCGACGAGATGTAGGAAAGGATACTAATTCTCTAATTTTGTTAGGTGGTTCAACATTTTTCAGTATAACAGTCGGAGATAGCATAGTAGATTCATTTGGTATTGAGTTAATTACAACCTGGAATGACAGTATGTGTGTATCCCAATCAATATGTTTTTTATGGCAGTATATTCTACATAGTTTACCAATATCTTTCATTAGTCGTCACAAGGGTTCGAAGAAGCGTGATACTTGGATATATAGATCGGAGAAATGTTTCTTGTTCGTAACATACGTGTCCATAACGCAGATCTAAACTGTGATCCACTGTCGCAAATTACTTTCAATACATGCCCTACATGGAGTAAAAAATGTTTTACAAATGCATTCGAAACAGATTTAGCAGTAGCTTTGCGTAACGGAGTGAAGGTAAGAAATTTCGAAGTGAGTTCAACAGCGACAAAGATGTAGCAAAAACCTCTATTAGATCTGGGAATCGGACGAAAAATGTCTGCAGCGGCCATGTGTCTCAGTTTAACAGGTAGAATGGGATGTAACGGAGGAATATGTGAAGTCGTGTCTGACTTAGCTTTCTGGCAGATTTTACATGACGCTAAAACTCGTCGAATATGTTTCTCCATGTTGGCAAAATAACAGTTCTGTCTCAGTACAAGAAAACATTTTCTTGCTCCGTAATGTGCGTAACTTAAATGAGTATACCAAATTAATTTGTTAACAAGCTCGTCAGGAATACATAGTAACCAATTGTTGCTGCCAGGGTGAGAGCGGCGAAACAGAATATTATTGCGTACAGTGTAATGGTTTCTGATGGTAACATTATTCCTATCTTGCCAAAGGTGTTTAATTTCTTTCCATACGTTGTCTTTGCTCTGCTCTTGTGCTATGTCTCGTAATGACGACGAAATGAAATTTTCAAATGCAACTTGTAAAATATACATGATGCTGAAATTTGCTTGGCAAAAGTTGGTTGCGATGTCTTGCTGATTGTTGCTGAGAGGACAGGATAGTGCATCTGCTACAATATTTTGTGTACCGAGAATGTGAACAATTGTAAAATTAAATTCCTGCAAATAAAGTTTCCATCTGCTTAACCTGTCGTGTGTAAATTTTGCGGAAAGTAAAAACTGTATAGCTCTATGATCTGTGTAAACGGTCGTATGTCTTCCATAAAGAAAATGCCTGAATCTCGTAAATGCCCATACAACACACAATATTTCAAGTTCTGTAACAGAATAATTGCGTTCAGCAGGTGACAGAATGCGACTCGCAAAGGCGATGTTTTTAATTACTGTAGAACCATCTTCTTCAATTTCCTGAAAAATGTGTACGCCTAAAGCGGTGTTAGAACTGTCGGTGACAATGGAAAAATTTCTAGTAAGATCTGGATGTGGTAAAAGAGGTGCATTCAGTAAGGCATGTTTCAAATAACATTTTCGTGAACAAGATTCTGTGTATCTGAAGTACTGCTTACGTAGCTGGAAGATGCAACCTGTACTGTAACTAGTCAAATTCTATCTGACGTGCTATTATTTGCGGGAGGATGCTGTGACACTTCCACTATCTGTACTGTTCTGTTATTTCGTCCTGACGCATTAGGTTCGGGATGATACCGACTGTCTGGTTCATTCATGATAATCTGTTGTTGCGGATGATTTTGCTGCTGGTAAGACCGACTGTGATTAAACGTACGCTGAAAATTGTGCTCATTACTTTTACGTCTGTCATGATAGTCATTTCTATACGGTGCATTGCGATAGGAATTGAAATGGTGTGTTTTCTGTACGTAGTGATTTTCTTGCTGCTGTGCGTTACTATTTGGTGGAGCCGACGCTATACGTGTAGGCGGCGAAACATTAAACCTTGGTTGACCTTGCACATTACATTGTCGGTTAGGAATGCTAACCGGTTGGTTTTGTTGCTGTTGTTGGGAAAAACCTCTGTCGTTACCAAAATGTGTCTGCGATTGCTGCTAATTTTGTACATACTGATGATTAAAATTTTGTTTGTTATTAAAATAATGCTGGTAGTTCTTGCCATTTCGGGAGTGTCTAATGAAACTGTCACTTTCGGTAAAACTTGTCATATCAGGTTTTCCTTACTCATTCTTAATCCTAGATAGATCGATAGTTGAAGAGCTGTTTTGACAGATATAAAGGATAGTAAAAGAGAAGGCAGCAGTGCAGAAAACTAAAGATGAAATAGCACTACTACAGCTCGGGGCCCTGTGCACGCTACGGCACATATTCATCGAAGTGTAATGAATCCCCTGAGGTCTATTACGCGCTGCAAATAAATTTAAGTTTCTGCGTTACAGGCAATGCCGGTGAAAATTCAAAAACAAATTGTTGTATCCAGTCCAATTTAAGTTTCTGCATTAAAGGCCAAGCTGGTGAAAGTACAAAAACAAACTGTCGTATCCAGTCCAAAGGGCGTATTTGTGTTCTGTCATTTTTAAATACCTTAAATTTTTTCACGTATAAAAATTGCTTATAATCAAAATTATCGTCTCTGTATGTATGAACAGGTTCAGGATTGTATGAGAATCTATTTGTCTGTGTCTGTTCGGAATCTAACTCACGTACTCTCTGTAAATTACCTAAATTATACTGGCTGTGTGAGTCTGACAAATGTTGGGAGAGTGGCGTATGCTGTGATGTGTTAAAGGCTGAAATATTTCTCATCTCCGTCACTTCGTGCTGTAAAGATGACAATTTTCTATGTAATGTATTATTGGACGAACCTAACTCACTGATTATCTGCTGTAAATTTTGTAATTCGGGTGTTTGATTAAACGAAATTGGTGATGTATCGTCTGATTTGGTGTCATTATTATTTTCGATAACATCAATACGACTGGCCAATTCATCATATTTTTCAGTCAGTACTTTTACCTGATCATCGTTTTTAGTATCACAAGCATTAATTTGTTTTTGTATTTTACGTGTGGTTTTGTTCAATTTCTTAACGTCTGCTTTAATGGCATCGGGATCCTGTATTAATTCCAACTTTTCAAGTCTGTTGGTCATTGTCTGAAAGTCTAATGTGTGTGTGTCTGTTTTTGTTTTAAGATCGGAGATTTCATCATGCAATTCGGTGTTCAACTGTTTGATTTCGTCCGATACTGTAGCAATACTGTTGTCTACGTATGTTTTTGCTTTCGTAAATAATTTACGCTTATCTTCCTGTCTCTGTACAGTAATTGTTTCCATGACCTGTTGCTTTACTTTATTCTGTTCCTGTATAAATTTACGGTAACGCGTTTCACTGTTTTGTAGGTGGTGATTAAAAGGTTCGTCAATTTGGCTGTTCTGTTGGTCAAATTTCGCATCTATTTTCGCATCCAGTGTGCGTGAAAGTTCTGATGACATTAATTTAAACTCGTCGCGTAACTGTGATGCGTTTTCAGAGCATTGTTTAGCGACTGCACTAATTTCATCTCTAAGTAATTTAGTTGTGGCTGCATGTGTATTACTTAATTCTTGTGCCATAGATCTAATTTCTTCATTACTGTTCCTAGCACAAGTCTTAATTTCCTCACGTAATTGTTCTTTAGTATCATGACATTGCACGGCAACGGCTGTTGTTTGTTCTGTTCATTAAGTTGTTTGAAATTGTTGTCTTGTTTATCATTCGACTGTTTGAGACTTTTATTAAGTTGTTTGAAGTTGTTGTCTTGTTTTTCATTAAGTTGTTGTTTAAGATTTTCATTAAGTTGTATCAATAATGCCATAACTCGATCCATGTCAAAATTAACTGCTGTATTTTCTGTGCTGTGTGATGGTGCATGTGCATTTGTCACGTTTTGTGTAGCCATTAGGTCATCCTCTGATTCTTGAAAAGGTTTGCTAATCGGATGTGCACTATTGGTCACTAAATCGGAATCAAATAAATCTGACGTATTCTGACTACATTGTTCATCTTCGTGAGAAAAATTTATCTGTTCACAATTCAAATTTTGCAAACCGGGTGTGTCAAACTGGGCAGCGTTCATTGTATCGGAACGTGCCGCGTCATCAATTGTTAAATTTACTGTGGACATAATTGAATTTGTTTGCTTATCATTAGGATCAATATCATTACTAGTGATCGGCACACACTGATTATCTGTAATTAGGGGATTATCACTATTACACTGAGTGTCACAAGTATTATCGGTCAAATTATTCGAGTCGGCTATTTCACTCATTGCACATCGCGATGTACTGTTAACAGTTTTTCGCGGCATTTTTCACAAATCAAAATTAAGCACAAAATGAAACAAAGACAAAGCGAAATGGGACAAACACAATTACAACAAAGAGCAATAAATTGCCGATGATCTGTGAAAGAAGAAGTGACAAATTAGTAAATGCGTTGCGCCAGGTGCAAACTACATTTAAGTAAATAAGAGCAGATATATGACTACTTCTCAGAGATTCATAAATAAATACGATACTGGCCGGTTGTCGCCAAGTGAAACCTCCCCACAAAAAATATAATAAATATTATGAATAATTATTCTGATTTAGTGTAACCTCAAAACAAAATTCTTTACATTTATAACCTCCCTACAAAATTCTTTTCACATTAACCTTCACACAAAATTCGTTTACATTTAAACTAACCCACAAAATTCTTTCTGATTTAATCTAAGCTCAAAATTCATTCACATTTAGCGTAACCTCAAAACAGAAAAATTCCTAAACCTCCCATCAGTAAAAATTATAATTATGTCGTTCACATTCAGTATAACATCCCAATAAAAAAAAAAATTCAGCAACCTGGTAATAAAACAATGTAACTAACCTCTCAATTAAATTGTCGCTCATTTATGACTTTTCAATAATTCACTGTGAATTTAACCTGGCAAATTTTGGACGACACCAGTGCTGCGTCATGGCCCTGAAAGATCATTCTGAATAAAAAAAAGGAAAAATTCTTACCTCAATGAAGTCGCCGGATATATCTGCTCTTACAATAAATTTTTCCGGCACAGCTCTGTGCAATGCTGGCCGACCTATCTGTCATTTATGAAAGGAAGCAACTGATTTTTCTATTGCAATAATCGGGATGATCATGGATGGGAGAAATTAGTAAATTCTTTAGATTGAAATGAATGGTTGTTAAAAGTTACTTTTTATGAGGAAGATTATTATTACGACAGTTTTAAAACATTTACATGTGACTTGAGATAAAATTACTACATATGCGCGAGGCTACTTTTTACCTTATACGATAATACTCAGGCTCCGGCATCGCTGCACCGCGACCGGGTCAGCCAACACAATACACCATACCAGACCAGAGCAGACTCCAGACTAGCAACAACTTACTGCTACAGCTACACAGTTCCTACTGCAGTCAACACTGCTCTCTGGTCAGAGACCTTGCATATCGCAGGCAGCGCATGAGCAATACATCGAAATTACATCTGCTCGTACCTCTTGCAGTATCAACAAAAGTCATTTCGTTCGTTTCTCCGAGTCCCAGCCAGTTACCTTGGCCGTTGCGCTATCGGCACTGTCGGCGTAAAGCGTTTACCATATGGGTACAGACGCGGCAGTTGTTTCTTTCCTCGATATCTGGAAAAGTTTGCGTTTGCTGACCCCATACCTGATGATGAAAAATGCTCTATTTATAATTATCTACCGATCCCTCCAATTTTGAGTCGATTGCTCGTTGTAGCCTTTAGGGGTGATTTTCTCAAAATTGCAGGGTTGTTGACCCAAAATATCTTAGTGTCCTTCGTTTTAGGTTGTACACAAGCGACCTGCCAAATTTGAGCCGAATCGATTGGCCGTGTCTGAGGCCTTCCCCTTGTAAGGTAATTTTCTTGTCAGAAGCCTACTGATGATTAACCAGTTAATAGGGAACTGAATTTTTTTTCACCGTGTCTAATTTGTAAGCTAAGGGCATCATATGTTACGACACAGTCAAGAAGGCATCTGTGGGCGTCAGTGGTCTGGTACATTGATCTTAGTTTCTGGCTTGTGCGGTATGGGTTCGATTTCCACTTCCGGCAGGTATTTTAAACACACGTGAACAGACCTCCTTCACATCTAGTAACGCCAAGTGAAGAACGTCAGCCGGCCGATATGGCCGAGCGGTTCTAGGCGCTGCAGTCTGGAACCGCGCGATCTCTACGGTTGCAGATTCGAATCTTGCCTCGGGCATGGATGTGTGTGATGTCCTTAGGTTAGTTGGGTTTAAGTAGTTCTAAGTTCTAGGGGACTGATGACCTGAGATGTTAAGTCCCACAGTACTCAGAGCCATTTGAACCATTTTTGAAGCACGGCAGGTTGCACCGTAGTTCAGAATCCTCATTATAAACATCATGATATCCCTTCGCAACTACCTGGGGCAGAGCCGAGTTAGGTTGGGCTGCAGCAGAGGCAGAAGTCCAGGTAAACAGAAACTATGTCGCCAGTGAGCTTCCGTGCATTAGAAACTTTGTTTTATTTAATGAGACAACGGTCATACAAGGTCACATGGCCTTTAATTTATTTGATCTTGAGACGTTGAAAAATTTGGTGCTGGACCGAGATTCGAATCTAGATCTCCTCTTCGTGGTATCCGACCCACACGAAACGACTTACTTCGATCATTTAGTTATTATCCCCCAAGATTGGAAACTCTTCCCGGTCTCCACAAAAGGCTCAGCACAAAAATATTCATGGTTTTATTTCAAGTCCTAGCACATGCACACCGAACTAACTGGTGACAAATAATTTTTTTAATGTCTCTTGATGTGTTGCCAGCAATAACAATAGGTGACGTTATATCTAGTCACACATGCACACTGGTGAGCAAGCAATTCGTGGATAGACAACAACGGTGATTGGTGCCAGGTTCAATTCCTTCATTTTAAATTCAAATATCTTGTTGTTAGCGAAAATAATCGATATCTAACATCTGATTTTACTTACTTAACAATGTGATTACGTGCTGGGTTTGAGTCGCCGTGTCACAAAACTTTACATCAGGGCTATTCGTTTAATACACTCCCAAAATTTGTTAGTTTAAAATATATCAAACCTTTTTCGTGGTTAGCTAACAGGGAGATAAGGGTCTTGACAGGATTCCACGCAGAGCACAAAAATTTCTAAGTTCATATTTACTAACTGATAGTGGTGGAAACTTCGATATTTGACGACTCTTTACGCCCAGTCGCCAATGACGAACGTTGCTCTGATCGAGTATCGGTCAGGCACGAAAGCTTGACTTAGGTACAATGGCTACAGGCGTTTGGTTTCAAACCAGATCCAGAACAAAGGATTGTTCACACATGTGCACAAATATTGGCCCAAGCATGATTATACGGAAATTACTGGTAGTACGATGTTAATTTTGAGGTTTCCAAAGAGCGCTTGTGCTGTTAATCGCGTAGCTTTTAACTGGTTAGTTCAACATCCAGTTTGTGCCACACCACTCGTATCTGGAGCGACGTTTCACTGGTGTGGGAAAACATTTTAAAGAGCAAAACTACTTCGAATTGTAGAACTTTGAGAGTCCAAATATTGTCCCAAAATCTTTTCTCCATAGAAAATATTTAAATCTGCATAAAGATTGCTGGAATGACTTATATGATGGAGTTACTTAACTCAAATTCTAATGAGTATGGTAGTGATTTTAAAATAACACTTAGTGTAATAAAATTGACATTACAATCGTTGAGGACTGTCTCATTTCTAATGACGCATTTCCTAGAATTTACAATATCTTGGTGTTGATTTACGTCTAGACTGATTACTTTAAAGAACAGTGTTCTCTAGTGATCTTTTGTGGTATTCATTCTGTATAGTGTAACGTCTGTACTGCAAAGAGACTGCGCGGCCTCTTCCGCCGGAGGTTCGAGTCCTCTCTCGGGCATGGGTGTGTGTGTTGTTCTTAGCATATATTGGTTTAAGTAGTCTGTAATTCTAGGGACCAATGACCTCACAAGTTTGGTCCATTAGGAATTTACACATTTGAACATTTTTTTGCATAGAGATTAGAAGACCTGCAAGGCAGATACGTTATGTGGGCTGCATGCAAATCAGGAGAAATTCAATTCAGATCATTCGGATACTTTTGGGTATGATAGTACATATCGCACCCCGGCAAAAAAGTGACATAACTAAAAAATGCTATACTTGAGGAAACTCGACTCTTAGAATTAATTCTATGAAACTTATACTGAAATAGAATAAGCTGCCGTTATACCATATTTCACATAAGTACTGTTAGCAATAAATTCCATATTATGTTTCAAGAATGTTGGTGCACTTCACACGTATTTTTCAGTGGCGTAAACTAAGGATGACGTTCTTCGACTTGTGTCTCGTCTTTTGCCGGGATGCAATATGACGTGTTGCCAAAGGAATATCCTGCAAGCATTCTGGTAACACATTTTGAAGGAAATCAAGATACCGTACTCAATTAAGACGATTCTATAAAACAAATGGAACGATGAGCTGGTTACCAATAGTACCGTACAGCACATTCACTGAAAAACTTCGTGAAAAATTTGTTTCCACAGTAGCGTGAAGATTTTAATCTACCCACACGCGAGAGTTGCGCGTGTTATTGATGCCATTATTTTCAAACAGCTATGCGTCGGATACTATTAAGAAAAGGGCATATGTAATTTGAAGTTTTTTGTTCAGAATCAACAACACTATCACCCCTCAAAGCATGTACCTTTCCTCCTGAATCACTTTGTTTAAACACGGTCTCAGTGAAGCTATTTACTCCACTCACTAGAGAGGACAGGAATCGCTGGGGAGTGTAACACTCCGGTTTAATCTTCTTACTTATCCCGCTCGATGGGGATCTGATAGCAGCCCAAATAGATAATAATTAATGTGACCATGTACCTAATGGGGCTGGCAATCGGATTGGACTGCTACGGAGTTGTTACATTCCATTTTGTCCTTCTCGAATGCTGCAACAATGAATGACTGGTGCCAAGAAGAACAGCAACACAGCTTCATTAATCAACAACCTATATTTATCACCAAAAAAACACAACGTAAGGAGACAGCCACTGCCTTCGTCGTACAGAATTAATAACGGCTAATCACAGCACAGGCCTCTTTGTTATTCATTATCGTCACACGCAAATTTTAATCACTGTATCCAACACTGCAATCCAACACTGCAATCCAAATAATTCCGGCGCGGTAGACGCGAAAATACAAATATCGGCACTGAAATATCACTGAATCACACTAGTAATTGTACTTGTTCACTTTCCCGTATATTTCTACCACAAAAGGGGTTAAACCGCGGGGATGGCCACCCCCTTTGTCGGTAGGGCCTTGCATTACGGCCACCGGCCGCCCCACGGCCCGGCCCGCAGCCTGGGTCCCACTCTACTACTACTGTCTCAACACTCGCTCTCGCTCTCGCAACCCGACACACACTATCGATTGTTTGTCCTGTCGACCTGTGCTGTCGCAAAACTTATAGTAAGGGCCTACGGACCCCTTACATCCCCGCCCTCGAAAACTTCTTTGAAGCCACAGGCGTAAAAGAATCGGCTAGGGAATTAGACATCACTACATATGAACAAAACACACAGTGCAAATAAGTAATGAAATTACAATCACCAAGAAAATCCTTGACTCCGGTAGTGGGCTGCCTCTACAATAATATTCTACAAAAAGTTATTACATCTCAAAAATATGGCATTGTCCAAATAACACACAACATCAATCCTACTTACTTAACATAGCATGGTAAATATTTATTATAAACTTATCTTATCAAAAATTTCCAAAAACTTTTCACCTTCAAAGGTTTGTACGAGTCATTAACTACATATCTGTTATAACTTGCTATAGCAAACACAAGAAAAGAAACTAGTTGAATGCCAGCTACCCCTTTGGTATGCCATCCTTTCAGCGGGGTTCGTGCCGTCCATACTACTATCACTCTAATTTATAACTCCCTTCCCAACACATATAAAAGTTAAGGAAGAAAAAATCACAACTTATTTAAATCTTTAACACAAGCAAATTGAAATTGAGACAAAATATGACATTTATACATTGAATGCCGGCTCCCCCTTTGGTATGCCGTCCTTTCAGCGGGGTTCGTGCCGTCCATACTACTACCACACTAATTTATAACTCACTTGGCCAACACACATAAAAGTTAAGGAAGAAATTCACAACTTGTTCATTACAGATTCCATAAATTTAAATGCTACATTGTACCGCTAAGCATGTCTTACATAATTATTTGCAACACTACAACTAATGTGGTCACCCAATGAAAAATTTTAAACTACTGATCATTTCATTTTGCCAAACCTTACTGCCATATGTGAACTGTTATCAAGAAAGCTTAGATGAGAGGTACAATATTTCCTGTTATATTCACATTAATTCAAATCCACTATATGGATATTTGTCATTCATTACTCAGTGCCAGAATCCTGCTTCTAAAGCTTGACCTACGTATAACCATAATTGACTCTGATAGCTAATTGGATACATGAATTACTAATTATTCATTAGTTACACTTTGTTTTATCAGCATACTTCAGATAAACATGTATACCTACAAATAACTTGCAAACAGATGTTGCTCATGTGCTAAATGACATACTTCAATACTTCAAACATCTCACACTCCATATTCTTCATTACACATAACTTAACATCAACTTCGACTGCAAATAAATATATATCTTCAACCTACATCAATTCTCCATATAATTCAATACTTCAAATATCTCATATTCAATATACATCATTACACATAACTCCCTCAACTTAACAGCAACTTCAACTGCATATATATCTTCAACCTTCATCAACTCTCCATATTCGCTGCAATAACCACATAAAAATACTACTTCAGGCTCCTTAGCCTCTCCATTCATCATATTTCACATCATTTATCCGACCAACTATCTCCTTGTGTATTTGTTTCTTTATATGTTCATCTACTTACAAGCTGATACATTACTTCAATTTCCTTACAACAGTTTGACCTTTTCATGCCTCATAAAACAACTCTATAAGATTACCCAAATTCTTGTTAAACCAATTAGCTTACCACGACATTATGTAAACATTCGCTTTCTGATATGGTTCTCATTTTATTCCTTCTGGCATTATTAATTTTGGTTATTTACTCACAGTAAACTGAGCTTTTTTTTTTAAGTTATTGATTCTCTGACATCTCACACTCTACATCAACAGCAACTACTACAAATTTACTACATGGTTCCTGACTGAATTGCTTGGATGACCACTACCAATCCTAACTACTACTCACTAACTTTCTTAACCTAAGGATAGAGAAAGATGGTAGAGGAGTGACACTTGAAATTAGAAATAAAGTCTCACCCAGCTGGGAGTGTACCAGTCGCCACTTGGTATACCAGCAAAAGAGTTGCTAGCTCCCTACACCTTAACTACTTCTCCATATATGAGTGAACTATAAACTTGCTACAAGATTCATAGCTATCATTTGTACAACCACTACCTATTCTAACTACTACACACTAACTTTCTTAACCTAAGGATAGAGAAAGATGGTAGAGGAGTGAAACTTGAAATTAGAAGTAAAGTCTCACCCAGCTGGGAGTGTACCAGTCGCCACTTGGTATACCAGCAAAAGAGTTGCTAGCTCCCTACACCTTAACTACTTCTCCATATATGAGTGAACTATAAATTTGCTACAAGATTCCTAACTATCATTTGTACAACCACTACCTATTCTAATTACTACACACTAACTTTCTTAACCTAAGGATAGAGAAAGATGGTAGAGGAGTGAAACTTGAAATTAGAAGTGAAGTCTCACCCAGCTGGGAGTGTACCAGTCGCCACTTGGTATACCAGCAAAAGAGTTGCTAGCTCCCTACACCTTAACTTTCTTCAATTCATACCTCTTCCTCATCTGGGTTATCCCTGTTCTCGTGTGAGTAGTACCTTTTTATGTTTTCCACATGTTCCTTACCATGCACTCTCTTTGTCCGTGCATACTCCAACTCCACAGTGTTAGGATGACCAATTTTTATAATCCTGTATGGTCCCTTATAAACGTCGTTGAATTTATTTATTTCAGAGTTTATTTTCTTTGATTTTGCATGAACCTTTATCCCTTCCTTCTTTTTGATTCCCCAGGTGAAGGCCTCACCTTCCATTCTATCTATTGCAAATTGAATCTTGTCTGAGTCTTTAAGATGTGCTGGGAAAACTCCTTTTAACCACTTCATAAATATCATTGGGTGCAACCCTCCTTTCGGTCTAAATTTCTGCCCTGTATGATTTTGGACGTACCGATTATCACTGCTCATCAAGGTAACTACTCTACCTTCCCCAACGGTTAAAGTGGCATTGCTAATTCGCTTATCAATTTCTTCTGTCTTGCTCTCCAATTGCTGCACTCCCTGTTGTAATTGCCTGACCTCCATTGCAACCCTCTTGTTATCTTCTTCTCGTTGCACGGCTATAGCATTTCTCAGATGGACAGGCAATTGGTTTTGCCTATCTCCTATCCCCTTAACCGCATCATTACATTGTTTCTGCATTTGCGTCACCTCGGCGATTCGATGATTGCAATTCGTTTCCACTTCGTTGATTCTTTCTCCCAACTCGGCTTTCGTTTCTTCAATATTGTCTTCCATCTTTTTTGTTAACTTTCCTTCCATCTTCTCCACGTCCCCCTGGACTTGGTCTATGCTCTTCTGTAGCTTCCTCTCTCTCTCGTCGACGTCCATCTTCAGTCGTTCTTGTAACTCCTGCATTTCCTTCTTCAGATTACATTCTATTTTCATTTGCGATGTTTTGATCTCTTGTAAACCTTTCTCTAATGATGTGTTAGTTTCTTGTAAATCCTTTAGTGATTCTCTTGTTTCTTGTAAACCCTTCTCTAATGATGCGTTACTTACTTGTAAACCTTTCACTAATGATGCATTAGTTTCTTGTAAACTTTTCTCTAATGATTCGCGGAATTTTTCTTCCCTTTCTCGTAAATCTTCCTTTAGTGATGCGTAGCTTTCTTTTAGCAAGGCTGCCAACATCGACCGTATATCTGCACCCTCTGAAATTGGCTTATTTCTCATCGTTTGTCCCGGTGTCTCGGGATAACTAGTTGAATGTGCTACTGGGCTATCTAATGACACTCCATAATCACTGATACCCGAATCATCTCGGTCTTCCTGTCCAATCCCTTTCCTTTCAACTACTGCCTCACAAACCTGCTTATCTTCAGTAGACATGTTTGTTTATTTTTAACACACAGGAAGTAATATAGAATAACCTCTAGTAACCCAAAACACTCCTAATTACCATGAAACTAATCAAACAGTACCTGAAGTATTATTCAATTAATCCCTAAGTTGATATAATATGCAAGAGCATCGAACACAACAACTCTCAAAACCTAATCACTTCAAATATCAATTTTCACATACACAGCTTATGTCAAATGTTTTAAATAAGATAAATCATACTATTCATAAAATCTATACGTATAAATTCCCCAAAAACAATAAGCATATCTGTATAATTATCATTTAGACAGCGCAGTATGCATAAATAAGTATGCTCAATTTCAGAGTATTTTTCGCAAACTTTTCGGAAATTACTGCAATTGGGCACTTTTTCTAACACGCAATTCAGTTTACAAACGTTTATTTACCGCGAAAACTGCACATTGCAATTTAATGTTACGTCAACCAGTCGTCTCCACTCACCAACTGACGTTACCACGAGTCGCGATGTTTTGACGTTTGAAGTGGGCGTGGCGCTGTACCGCCGCTGCAACCGCGTGAGGTCTCGCTGTGGTGGGACGTCGTAGTTCTCAGCCGGCCGCTCCGTGGCGCTGCAGGTGGGCGTAGTTTGTAGTTCGACTGCTAGATGTCGGGACGGCGCTCGGTGTAGTGCGTCTGTGCTTGAACTACTCTTTGCACAGGTAGTTGGGATGACGTGTGAAATCACCTCGCAGATTGAAGCTCTTTGGCGCAACTGCTACACGTGTCTGCGTGACGTCACTCAATAATTGCGTCGCCACAAAACATTGTCGTCCGCATACCAGTTTATGGGTCCGCATGAAGCTGCCTGATTTTCACTATTCAAAAGGCAATTTCAGTCAAAATATTACCACTAAACACTTCCTTAAAAGCTTTCGTGATGAATTCTTAGTTCGTTTTGCTATAGTAATGTTCACACGTGTTTTTCTTTAGTGTTCACTTTTCACAGTTTTTCGTGCGGATTTACGCATTTGCACATTATAACACAGTTTATTGACACTATTATTCTCATCTAATATGGCAAGAAAAAGTTTAGTCACAATCGTAAGATATTCTTACTTCGTATTGTTCAAAAATGCACTGATTCTTGTCGCGATTTGAAAGTTTATGTTCTGTCTCGATCCAAAATTGAAAAAAAAATTTTTTTTTTTTTCACGTTAGCAAGATAAATTTACCTACTGTTCTTTACGATTCGTGCGAAAATTGCACTTGTCCTTTCACGGTAAGCCAAGGGTGTAACACTCCGGTTTAATCTTCTTACTTATCCCGCTCGATCGGGATCTGATAGCAGCCCAAATAGATAATAATTAATGAGACCGTCTACCTAATGGGGCTGGCAATCGGATTGGACTGCTACGGAGTTGTTACATTCCATTTTGTCCTTCTCGAATGCTGCAATAATGAATGTCTGGTGCCAAGAAGAACAGCAACACAGCTTCATTAATCAACAACCTATATTTATCACCAAAAAACACAACGTAAGGAGACAGCCACTGCCTTCGTCGTACAGAATTAATAACGGCTAATCACAGCACAGGCCTCTTTGTTATTCATTATCGTCACACGCAAATTTTAATCACTGTATCCAACACTGCAATCCAACACTGCAATCCAAATAATTCCGGCGCGGTAGACGCGAAAATACAAATATCGGCACTGAAATATCACTGAATCACACTAGTAATTGTACTTGTTCACTTTCCCGTATATTTCTACCACAAAAGGGGTTAAACCGCGGGGATGGCCACCCCCTTTGTCGGTAGGGCCTTGCATTACGGCCACCGGCCGCCCCACGGCCCGGCCCGCAGCCTGGGTCCCACTCTACTACTACTGTCTCAACACTCGCTCTCGCTCTCGCAACCCGACACACACTATCGATTGTTTGTCCTGTCGACCTGTGCTGTCGCAAAACTTATAGTAAGGGCCTACGGACCCCTTACAGCGTCTCTCTGAAAAGTGAGCAGCGCTCGTGGTGGGGGAAGTTGCCTTTTCCCAAAGATGCTACTGCTGCTGTACGTAATGACTAACAATCAATTTTGCTCTATCACTGTAGAACAGTTTGCAAATATTTAGGTGCTCACTGTCCATATGAAATTCTTGTGTTAGTGTTATTAGTAATTCATATTGTATTTCATGTAATGTTAACGAACTTTGTGGAAAATAGACGACCCCGTTCCGTTCAGACTGGGTCGCCAGCGATTCAGAAGGCGATCTGCGGAAGATCCGTCTTGTCAAATACCCTGTCCTTGCTTGTTATGACTAATTGCGGCAGAGACAATGGGGAATTACCTGCTCGTTCTTCATTTTGCCGACCTGTGAGGGAGGGAAGTGTATGACCACAATCCAATGACCTATCGTCCTTTATGCTTCTCACCTCCACTCCTGCCTTTCCACCATGCTACACCCCCAGAACGCAATCTATCCGTTGTTACGATTATACTGCACTCTGATGTGGTACATACATTTAATACCTGTTTTTAAACAAAATCAATTAACAATAAACATAATTTTATACCATTGAAACACTATTTCTACTAATCTGCGCTTTTTCCATCTACTAAAACACGAGAGCTGTTAGTCCTACACAAAAAAATTAATAGGACCTTTTCCGTAGGAAACGTAATGAAGTTTGTACCGGGAAACATTTTCGCTGAATGCTGCAGTTTCTTAGAGAGTCAAGTGAAGCCTAAATTACGATTTTTAAACTTGGTGGCCTCCCCCTTCCCCATGCCTTCTCCCTTCCCCTTGCGGTTATGATTTTTAGTATGTTATTTTTTACACTCTCACCCTTCCACTGCACAGAAATTTGCGACTGTACGAATTTTTTCCCCCAACTTTCCTTCGTTGACTGAACTCTACTGACTGAACTATACGACGCTGGCACTATCTGTCGTGCAGTTGGATTTCCGCTCGGCGTCCACGTCAACGCCAGCTGCTTCATCCCGTGTTGAAGACGTTTTTACGATGTGTATAAGCGATCTGTGTGTACTGTTATGCATTGCGGCAGTGAGACGTCCAATGAGAAATCTGTTAAGACCTGATGGTTGCTCAGAGAGCATTGGAGAGATACCCTTTGGGAATTACTGACAGAAAGGTAAACGGATGACTCACGGAGCAGAATGAAGTGGAAGAAATAATCGTGACTGTAATGAAAGTGAAAAGGAAGTGCGTCAGGGCGTACGGCAGTTCATCTTTTGTAACTTCATTCTTGTTTACATGTCTGTCACACAAAGAAAAACATAGCTGTGGAGATCTTTGCGGCTTGACTATGGTATCAACACTATAAATCAATCGATTAGGAAGCCTTAGGCATTACCTAACAACTGTGCAGAATGTAGAGCGGCTTCCTAGTTGTGGAAATACTTTGCATTCCATCTGACCAACGGAACAGCTTATTCTTTGGGCAACCTATAGGTATACTTAAAAATAAATAGAAAATGTGAGTGTAATAGTGTTCATTTATTCGTTCATAAAGAAACAATGTTAATGAATATGTCACCGATATTTCCGCACCACATAATAAAAGAGGAATGAATTTTCCGTTCCCTGTATCTTGAAAACCTTTCGGGATTGGATGCACGTCTAAGAGGCCTGGCCAGAAAGAAAGCCAAGGAACTAGCCTGGCCACTTTATTATCTGTCTCGCAGCATCCTGATACGCGATTGTTTTTTCCTGGAACTATATAAAGCATAATGTAGAAAATTTGGTGGGTAGATCGAATAAATAATGATGACCTACTTCAAATGGTTCATATGGCTCTGAGCACTATGGGACTTAACATCTGAGGTCATCAGTCCCCTAGAACTTACAAGGGAACCTCCCCATCGCACCCCTCTCAGATTTAGTCATAAGTTGGCACAGTGGATAGGCATTGAAAAAGTGAACACAGATCAATCGAGAAAACAGGAAGAAGTTGTGTGGAACTATGAAAAAAATTAGTAAAAATATACAAACTGAGTAGTCCATGCGCAAGATAGGCAACATCAAGGAAATGTGTGCTCAGGAGCGCCGTGGTCCCGTGGTTAGCGTGCATAGCTGCGGAATGAGAGGTTATTGGTTCAAGTCTTCCCTCGACTGAAAATTTTACTTTCTTTATTTTCGCAAAGTTATGATCTATCCGTTCGTTCATTGACGTCTCTGTTCACTGCAATAAGCTTAGTGTCTATGTTTTGCGACCGCACCGCAAAACCGTGCGATTAGTAGACGAAAGGACGTGCCTCTCCAATGGGAACCGAAAACATTTGATCGCAAGGTCATAGGTCAACCGATTCCTCCACAGGAAAACACGTCTGATATATTCTATACGACACTGGTGACGGCATTTGCGTCACATGACAGGAATATGTTGTCGACCCACCTAATTTGTACATGGGTAAAAAGATTCTTCTACCTTGCCCGATTTAGGTTTTCTTGTGGATGTGATAATCACTCGCAAAAAAGTGATGAAAACATAAGAGTTTGTCACATAAACTGAAAATAAAAAATTAAACTTTTCACTCGAGGGAAGACTTGAACCTAGGACGTCTCGTTCCGTAGCTGTTCTCGCTAACCACAGGACCACGGCGCTCCTAGACTCCCATTCTCCTTGATGTTGCCTATCTTCGCATGGACTACTCAGTTTGTATATTTTACTAATTTTTTTCATAGTTCCACACAACTTCTTCCTGTTTTCTCGATTGATCTGTGTTCAGTTTTTCAAGGCCTATCCACTGTGCCAACTTATAACTAAATCTGAGGGGAGTGCGATGGGGAGGTTCCCTTGTTAGAACTACTTGAACCTAACCAACCTAAGAACATCACACACATCCATGCCCGAGGCAGGATTCGAACGTGCGACCGTAGCGGTCGGGCGGTTCCAGACTGAAGCGCCTAGAACCGCTCGATCACTGCGGCCGGCTGAGGAGCTACTGAATCGAACTGGGGAAAAAAGAAAGTTGTGGCAGACTTGACTGAAAGACGGTGTCGGCTGATCGGACATTCTGAGGCGTCCAGTAATAGTCAGTTTGGTAATGGAAGGATATGTAGGACGTATGGTATGGTAAGCAGTGGAGTACAGACATCGGGTTGAAATGGATGTAGGCAGTAGCAGTTATGCCGTGATGAAGGGACTTGCAGAGGATAGTCTGTGGACTGAAGATCACAACTGCAACAACGACAGCAGTGTGCTCCCTGCCGCCGTTGGAGAAGCAGCTGCAGCAGCAAGTCGTATCCTCCTAGCTCACTTATTTGTTACATAGTTTAATTCTTAATTTGTTTGCATGTTTTTGGTACTTGCATTGTTTAATTCATAAATTTCGGGCGTATTGTAGTATTTGAGAGTTGTAGCACCGCGTTTTAGTACCTGAATAGTGTAAAATCGCATAGTCTCCTTCCGCCGCCGAGCAGTGTGTCAGCAGTGCGCAAGTAGCAGCATTACTGCATTTACTAGGCAATCTTGTATTTTAATAACCGTTTAACTTTTATCTCGAATTGTTTGTGCTCTCTGTAGATTAGTTCAGACGTTCTTTGCACAACAGTTTTTAGCATAGATAGGGACTGCAACTGCTGTGTTCGGATGCAGGCTGAGTTGGCATCTCTTCGCTCCCAGCTTCAGGCACTGTTGGCTTCGGTCACACAGCTTGAGGCTGTTGCCAATGGGCATCACTGTGGGGGTCCGGATGGGGTTTGTCGGGGACGGCCAGCTCGTCCCACGCATCCCCCGATCGGACTACGACTGTGGCTGCCCGGGATACTGCCCACATTGAGGTTGACCCCTCACCTGTGGAAGAGTGGGAGGTCGTCTCGAGGTGTGGCAGGGGGCGAAAGACATTCCGGAGGGCTGAACGGAAGGCCTCTCCAGTTTGTCTGACGAACCAGTTTCAGGCTCTGTCTCAGGCTGATACTGATCTTCGGCCGGACATGGCTGCTTGTCCTGTTCCAGAGGTTGTCCCTCAGTCTGCAAGATCCGGGGAGTCGCAGAGGGTGGGCTTACTGGTAGTTGGGAGCTCCAACGTCAGGCGCGTAATGGGGCCCCTTTGGGATATGGCAGCAAGAGAGGGGAAGAAAACCAATGTGCACTCCGTATGCATACCGGGGGGAGTCATTCCAGATGTGGAAAGGGTCCTTCCGGATGCCATGAAGGGTACAGGGTGCACCCATCTGCAGGTGGTCCCTCATGTCGGCATCAATGATGTGTGTCGCTATGGATCGGAGGAAATCCTCTCTGGCTTCCGGCGGCTATCTGATTTGGCGAAGACTGCCAGTCTCGCTAGCGGGATGAAAGCAGAGCTCACCATCTGCAGCATCGTCGACAAGACTGACTGCGGACCTTTGGTACAGAGCCGAGTGGAGGGTCTGAATCAGAGGCTGAGACGGTTCTGCGACCGTGTGGGCTGCAGATTCCTCGACTTGCGCCATAGTGTGGTGGGGTTTCGGGTTCCGCTGGATAGGTCAGGAGTCCACTACACGCAGCAAGCGGCTACACGGATAGCAGGGGTTGTGTGGCGTGGACTGGGCGGTTTTTTAGGTTAGATGGCCTCGGGCAAGTACAGAAAGGGCAACAGCCTCAAAGGGTGCAGGGCAAAGTCAGGACATGCGGGGACCAAGCAGCAATCGGTATTGTAATTGTAAACTGTCGAAGCTGCATTGGTAAAGTACCGGAACTTCAAGCGCTGATAGAAAGCACCGAAGCTGAAATCGTTATAGGTACAGAAAGCTGGCTGAAGCCAGAGATAAATTCTGCCGAAATTTTTACAAAGGCACAGACGATGTTTAGAAAGGATAGATTGCATGCAACCGGTGGTGGCGTGTTTGTCGCTGTTAGTAATAGTTTATCCTGTAGTGAAGTAGAAGTGGATAGTTCCTGTGAATTATTATGGGTGGAGGTTACACTCAACAACCGAGCTAGGTTAATAGTTGGCTCCTTTTACCGACCTCCCGACTCAGCGGCATTAGTGGCAGAACAACTGAGAGAAAATTTGGAATACATTTCACATAAATTTTCTCTGCATGTTATAGTCTTAGGTGGAGATTTCAATGTACCAGATATAGACCGGGACACTCAGATGTTTAGGACGGGCGGTAGGGACAGAGCATCGAGTGACATTATACTGAGTGCACTATCCGAAAATTACCTCGAGCAATTAAACAGAGAACCGACTCGTGGAGATAACATCTTGGACCTACTGATAACAAACAGACCCAAACTTTTCGACTCTGTAAGTGCAGAACAGGGAATCAGTGATCATAAGGTCGTTGCAGCATCCCTGAATATAGAAGTAAATAGGAATACAAAAAAAGGGAGGAAGGTGTATCTGTTTAGCAAGAGTAATAGAAGGCAGATTTCGGACTACCTAACAGATCAAAACGAAAATTTCTGTTCCGACACTGACAATGTTGAGTGTTTATGGAAAAAGTTCAATGTAATCGTAAAATGCGTTTTAGACAGGTACGTGCCGAGTAAACCTGTGAGGGACGGGAAAAACCCACCGTGGTTCAACAACAAAGTTAGGAAACTACTGCGAAAGCAAAGAGAGCTTCACTCCAAGTTTAAACGCAGCCAAAACCTCTCAGACAAACAGAAGCTAAACGATGTCAAAGTTAGCGTAAAGAGGGCTATGCGTGAAGCGTTCAGTGAATTCGAAAGTAAAATTCTATGTACTGACTTGACAGAAAATCCTAGGAAGTTCTGGTCTTACGTTAAATCAGTAAGTGGCTCGAAACAGCATATCCAGACACTCCGGGATGATGATGGCATTGAAACAGAGGATGACACGCGTAAAGCTGAAATACTAAACCCCTTTTTCCAAAGCTGTTTCACAGAGGAAGACCGCACTGCAGTTCCTTCTCTGAATCCTCGCACAAACGAAAAAATGGCTGACATCGAAATAAGTGCCCAAGGAATAGAAAAGCACCTGGAATCACTCAACAGAGGAAAGTCCTCTGGACCTGACGGGATACCAATTCGATTCTACACAGAGCACGCGAAAGAACTTGCCCCCCTTCTAACAGCCGTGTACCGCAAGTCTCTAGAGGAACGGAAGGTTCCAAATGATTGGAAAAGAGCACAGGTAGTCCCAGTCTTCAAGAAGGTTCGTCGAGCAGATGCGCAAAACTATAGACCTATATCTCTGACGTCGATCTGTTGTAGAATTTTAGAACATGTTTTTTGCTCGAGTATCATGTCGTTTTTGGAAACCCAGAATCTACTCTGTAGGAGTCAAGATGGATTCCGGAAACAGCGATCGTGTGAGACCCAACTCGCTTTATTTGTTCATGAGACCCAGAAAATATTAGATACAGGCTCCCAGATAGATGCTATTTTCCTTGACTTCCGGAAGGCGTTCGATACAGTTCCGCACTGTCGCCTGATAAACAAAGTAAGAGCCTACGGAATATTAGACCAGCTGTGTGGCTGGATTGAAGAGTTTTTAGCAAACAGAACACAGCATGTTGTTATCAATGGAGAGACGTCTACAGACGTTAAAGTAACCTCTGGCGTGCCACAGGGGAGTGTTATGGGACGATTGCTTTTCACAATATATATAAATGACCTAGTAGATAGTGTCGGAAGTTCCATGCGGCTTTTCGCGGATGATGCTGTAGTATACGGAGAAATTGCAGCATTAGAAAATTGTAACGAAATGCAGGAAGATCTGCAGCAGATAGGCACTTGGTGCAGGGAGTGGCAACTGACCCTTAACATAGACAAATGTTATGTATTGCGAATACATAGAAAGAAGGATCCTTTATTGTATGATCATATGATAGCGGAACAAACACTGGTAGCAGTTACTTCTGTAAAATATCTGGGAGTATGCGTACGGAACGATTTGAAGTGGAATGATCATATAAAAATGATTGTTGGTAAGGCGGGTACCAGGTTGAGATTCATTGGGAGAGTCCTTAGAAAATGTAGTCCATCAACAAAGGAGGTGGCTTACAAAACACTCATTCGACCTATACTTGAGTATTGCTCATCAGTGTGGGATCCGAACCATATCGGGTTGACGGAGGAGATAGAGAAGATCCAAAGAAGAGCGGCGCGTTTCGTCACAGGGTTATTTGGTAACCGTGATAGCGTTACGGAGATGTTTAGCAAACTCAAGGGGCAGACTCTGCAAGAGAGCCGCTCTGCATCGCGGTGTAGCTTGCTCGCCAGGTTTCGAGAGGGGGCGTTTCTGGATGAGGTATCGAATATATTGCTTCCCCCTACTTATACCTCCCGAGGAGATCACGAATGTAAAATTAGAGAGATTCGAGCGCGCACGGAGGCTTTCCGACAGTCGTTCTTCCCGCGAACCATACGCGACTGGAACAGGAAAGGGAGGTAATGACAGTGGCACGTAAAGTGCTCTCCGCCACACACCGTTGGGTGGCTTGCGGAGTGTAAATGTAGATGAACAACATATTTCTCTGTGACAAGCTGAAACTTGTCGGTTGCGTCAATAATAATGGATGAGTAGTTTGTTGTAGACGAGTTACTGCGCTGCATCTGAAAACATAGAGTAGGCCTACTGGGCAGCCAAAACGTTTTAAGCAGTGGATTTAAAACAGGACATTATCTGGTGGAGGGCAAGAACGTCTAAAATCAACAGCTCGTCCACTGTCACTGGGTCTATTGGTCAAATTGAAACTGATCAGGGTGTAAGGACACGATTCAAGGACGGAAAAAATCCCATTCTAATGTAATGTGTAAATCTTCTCTACTAATGTAGGCAGCTTCTTTTCGTTGCCAACAGACATACTACAGCATTTTTTTTTACTATTTTCTCACGTCGCAAATATTATTCTCCTAACATAGCATCCATAATGTACCAGACCCACGTGCTCTCATCTTGTTGCATTCGCAAATGGTGCGTGACAAGAATGATTGTCGGTATGTCTTCGTGTGATCCCTTGGGTCAAATTTCCTCTAATTTTCCCGTCGTGGCCCTTGCGCAAAATGTACGTGGCAGGAAGTAATACTTTCCTTGCGTCATTTTTCAGGGTATTCCCTCACTCTTATAAGGCGAATAATTTATTTCCTACATTGTCTAACCCGAAAAATCCTACAAACGCTATATAAATCGCACAGTACTTCTTTGTGTCTTCGCTATTTCTTCCGTTAATTCAACTGCTCCTGAGGATTCCTTAAATAAATGTGCCTGGCTCGGACAGTAAAAAAAAAAAAAAAAAAAATAAAAATCATCGCTTGAGTGATATAGCAATTTCTGAGTTGAATATTATTCTTTCTTTACATTATTAGCGATTGTTCACTTAAATCAGTCACAACAGCCTACTCACACTGCTGCGTTCATCTGAGGAGATTTCGGGATTCTGCTTCTCATTTGCAACGATTTGATACTGACACGTGTGAGTCATCATCAGTCACAGTTACACTAAAATACTGCCGTAAAGTCACATACATCGTGGCACACAGATGTGTCGTTATCCACAAAAAAGAAAAACGAAAAGTTGAAAATTGAAATTAAAAAGTGACTTATGTTAACGAAGGAATAACTCAACCACAGCAAATTGGGCCAATATAGATCACCTGCTGACCTCCTTCCAATAGCGTATTACGCAACGCATTCGGTGGGTTGCGTATCAAGCAGCCCACTCGTAACTTCAAGCATCGCCTTGCGATACCATCAGAACCAGTGCCCCTTTCTGTCTAGTTATTTAGTGGTCTGGACGTAACCTGGTCTACTACTTCAAGGCTAATCCCACATCCAACAGAACATAAGTCTGGCTTTATAGAGACTCTTTGTTTCTGAAAGGTGCAATAATTCTAGTGTTTTTCTTAAATTATTCTTTATATCCCTCGTTCAGCTTCTCCGTTTTTATGGAATATACAAAATTTTGTTTGCACCGTAGCCCATAATAAGTCGTTGACAACTTCTTCAACTTCACTAGGAGAGACAGAAACCACAATACGTGTAAGAAAGGGACAATAATAATAATAATATTACTACTAATAATAATAACAATAATATTCATTCATCGTTTGATCATTCTGTACAGTGATTTAGACAAGTCATGTTCTAAAGAGATACATAATCTGTCACATATTATGGAGATAATTATCGGAACACACTAATATGTAAGTCTTAATTATGAATAAAAAATGAATATCTTACATTCTAATACCTGTCACTACTGGCTCATTGCATGGTTACGGGGGTAACATTTGTACAATTGACAAAGCAGTAATAATATGAAAATTAAAAACAGACATACCAGAGTATGAACAAGATACGCCAAGATCTGATGAAGCAGCCTGGGTTTATTTGCCGCTGAACGAAGGAACAGGACGTGTTACAGACGTAACAAAACCTTTACTTTCCGTGGAATTTTCCTACTCCATTCAGACCTTTTGACATACACGCTTTAACTCATACAGGTCATAGTTGCTATTCCTCAGGCTCACTTGTTAGGATACGATTGCAATGCAACAATCAACACAGAAAAGAAGCAGCAGATAAATTCTTCATGTGAAATACCATACATAATATACCCATTATGCACATTCTTTAACAAAGTAGCAATTGAGTAGTTTATGCGTTCCTCAAAGGTATAGACACTAATAAAAATTAGCATATATTTGAACTCTTTCCTAAACACACCTCGCGGTTATGCGTCCTTTATTTCTACAGGCAATGCACGGAACATGATTTCTAAGTTGATACAGGGTCTGCTAAGTACGTCTCTAAGAAAGTCGTTCTCACTTCCAGTTTCATACTTGGCTGTTTAATGGTGAAAGTTTCCTTCACAACCTGGCGTGCAAAACTAAAGGATGAAAGTAATTTTTGGATGTTGCGCCCCTGCCAAGTAACATAGCTCGGTAGATCTTGGACCTTACGTTGAATGAACTGCTACAGTATAGCACAGAAGATAACTGAAATAAATACGCAATGAGACGAACAGAAGTAACACTTTTATTCATCCACAATAATTACACTGAAGTCACCGCGAGTCATGGTGGTCCGCTTGACATTAAAAAAGGCGAGACATTTTCTTTAATAGGATGTACGATCACCAGAGACCGGATTTGTTTGCAAAATGCATAGAGTTTTGAGTAGTTTAAAAGTATGTATTAGCAGTGTTCTTTACTGTTCTCTCTTTCAAGAGGTCACTGGTACAATTTTAAAGTGCAGTAATTGCATATTTTGGGGAAAACTGATTTTGCATACGCATTTATTAGAATTACAGGTAATGACAAATTTTCATTTCTCCAACCAAAATAAAAATTTCCAGTCATAATCAAATCATATTTTATAATTAAAAGTGCCTAAGTGCGGTATTTAAGAGTCTAGTTGATTGACAAATGCAATAGTTTTCTCTATTTTCTTGAAATGACGACTACTGACTGTAGTGCGATTGCATCATATGAGCCAATTGTTTAGCCACGTTGCAACAGAAGCTGGGATTCCCCTTGTTTATAGAATGATGAGGAATCATCTGAGATAGGACATAAGATTACATCTGTCGGATGTGTTACAAGCCTTTACTTGCAACTGCAGTCACAGTTCAGAGCAAGAATGCGGACTGAAAAATATTTTGCTTCGTTTCACCACAGTCAAACTGTCGCAATCATCTGTGTTACGTAAATATGTACAGAGTTCGTGAGTGATAACTTAAGTGAGGATGGGCAAGTATTAATATATTTGTCATGTGATTGAAGTATTGCTTCTGACAAAGAAGCTCCGAGTAGTACAGCATCTGAACACAGTGAAGCACAAACAAAATGCAACCAGAAATTCCGCTTAACATAAAAAATGTAAGCACGTGATTTAGGGAACGGGTCAACGTCCCAGAGAATCATGCTACTCATTCGCCAAGGAATTTTCTTCAGCATTTATCAGTGCAAGCTTTTCTCTGTCGAAAATAAATAATATTTATCTTTCTTAGATAACATACTAATAAAAGTCTGGTTGATAAATCTATCCTTCGTGGCATATGTGTGCCCAAGTGTTTCAGCGAACATATTCGTGTTATCAGGGAAGCCTTAAAACATCGTTCCTCATGTTTTATATTTTTTCTTAGTTATTCATTCCATAGTCCCACAAAAGAGGGGATCCTCCTGGGTGTGAAACATGTCAGATAAACACATTATAAAAATGTAATTAGAAAAACTTGAGTTTCATTCATTTTACTGATCCTCAGTCAATAAACAGTAAAATTATGTGCATGAATTAAAATTAAACTTCTAATATTTACAGGTTTAATACTTACATCTGCTTTCATTAAGTCCATAATTCACCCAGTAACTAGTTACTTGGCTATTACAACCGAGTATTGTCAAAAATTAAAGTAAATTATTCATTTCAATGATCTGTAGTTAAGAACAGTCAAATTATGTACAATATTTAAAATTAAACTTCCACTATTTACAGACTTAAGACTTACATCTGCTTTCCATACATCCATCATTCACACAATAGGTAGTTACTTGGTTGTTACAACCAAGTATTGTCAAAAATTAAAGTATAATAAATTTTCATTAAAATGGTCTACTGCACTTGTTGAGAAATTCATGGCTGGAATAGAAGGAGTTGACCGCCAAAATTTCTTTTAATTTTTGTTTAAATTGTGCCTTGTCTGAATCTAAACTCTTAATGGTTACTGGTAACTTATTGAAAATATGCGTTGCTGAATACTGGACTCCTTTCTGGGCAAGAGTAAGTGATTTTAAATCTTTATGTATATTGTTCTTATTCCTAGTATTGATACTGTGTACTAAGCAGTTAGTTGGAAAAAGAGATGCATTATTTGCAACAAACTTCATTAAGGAGTAAACATACTGAGAAGCTGTGGTTAGTATGCCCAATTCTTTGAATAGGTTTAGACATGATGTTCTTGGATTTACACTACACATTACTCTTATTATACGCTTCTGTACTCTAAAAAAATTTTCTCGGCTTGTGGAGTTACCCCAAAATATGATACCATATGACACAATGGAGTGAAAATAAGCAAAATATGTAACTTTTTTTACATTTATATCTCCTATGTCTGACATCATTCGCATTGCAAACACACACTTGTTTAGGCGCTTTAACAGTTCGTTAGTATGTCGCTCCCAACTGAATTTAATATCAAGTTGTAATTCCAAGAATATTACACTCTCAACTTCTCCTATTTCCATGTTATCATATTTTATACACAAACTAGAAGGAAATCTCTTGGAAGTTCTGAACTGCCTATAGGGGGTCTTTTCAAACTTTGATGACAGTGAATTGGCCATGAACCACTTATTAATGTCAGAAAACATTTGATTAGCTGCCCTTTCTAAATTTGTATTTGAGTTACTATTGTTGCAATGTTTGTATCATCTGCAAATAAGACAAACTTGGCATCTGGTAATGTAACACGTGACAGGTCATTAATATACACAAGAAAAAGAAGTGCGTCTTTTCAGGGGTGCATTCGGCCCTGTCTTCATTTTTATGGACGACAACGCGGGAACGCATTGAACAGAGCAGGTGGAGAAGCTCTTGGAACGAGCGGGTGTTTTGACAATGGACAGGCCTACCCGTTACCTCGATTCAAATCCTATCGAGTACATGTGGGATGCGTTGGGGTGGCGTATTGCAGCACTTCAAGATGTACCAACGACCTTCCAGGAGTTCCCAACCGTGCTGGTGGAGCAATGGAACGCCCTACCTCGGGAACTCTTTCCTAACTTGCATGACAGCATGTTGCAGAGCATACATTGCCGTCCGTAGTGATCACACACCCGATTAAGCGCAATGTCCGACCTTTCCCAGTGTCCACGGGACCAACATGAATCACGGACACTTTACCGTAATTAGCAGAGGTTGAAAATAGCGTTTCAGTTCTAAGGATTTTTTTAAAATTTAAAACTCGACAGGTTTCGAGCTCTCATATGTCCAAAATCAGGTGCTGTGATTCGGAGCGCCGCGGTTGTCGAATATAGGACGCGGCGAATCACCAGAGAGCGCAGAGCACGGAATCCACTGCTCGCTGGTGATACACCGTGTCCTGTATTCGTCCACCGCGGCGCTCCGAGTCACAGCACAAAGTTATAACATCTGATGATGGGCATACGAGAGCCCGAAACCGGTCGTGTGTTTTAAATAAAACGAACCTTAGAACTGAAGCGATATTTTCAATCTCTACTATAATGCTCAGTTGCGGATGTTCCTCCGACACGATTGTTTTTAGCGTAATTATTGTCTTTGAATAGAAGAGTCATATCTATTCGTCTCAATGCGAATTTATTTCAGTTACATTTTGTATTATACTGGAACAGTTCTTTTTATGTACGATCCAAATCTCATCTACCTGTTACTTGACAGTAACACACTGTGCGAAAGTTACTTCAGTCCTTAAGTTTTGTGTACCATTGTATACGCACTGATCGAAAAAACCGCAACACCCAAAAATAATTAATGTGAAGTATTGAAAATTTCGGGAATACATTTGTCTATGTAAATGTTTTGGTGATTAACATTGCAAGACCACGTAGTGATCACACACCTGATTAAGCGCAATATCCGACCTTTCCCAGTGTCCGCGGGACCAACATGAATCACGGACACTTTACCGTAATTAGCAGAGGGCGAGATATCGCTAAGCCACTACAAATGTGAAATGCTGGACATCAATAACCGGTGTAACCGCTATACTGTTGAATGCAAGCATACAGTGGTGCATGCATTGTGCTGCACAGGTGCCGGATTTCAGTTCGTGGGATGGAGTTCTACCCCAGTTGCACTTGGTCGGTCATTACGTGGACGCTTAATGCTGTTTGTAGATGACACTGGAGTTGTCGTCCGATAATGTCCCATGTGTGCTGGATTGGAGGCAGATCTTGTGATCGAGAAGGCCGAAGCAACAGGTCGACATTCTGTAGAGCATGTTGTATTACAACAGCGGTGGGCGAGCATTATCCTGTTGGAAAACACCCCCTGAAATGATGTTCATGAATGGCAGTACAACAGGTCGAATCACCAGATTGACGTACAAATTTGCAATCAGGGTGCGTGGTAAAACCACGAGAGTGCCTCTGCTGTCATGGAATCCCACCCGAGACCGTAACTCCAGGTGTAGGTCCAGTGTGTCCTAGCACACAGACAGGTTGGTTGCAGGTCCTCAACTGGTCTACTTCTGACCAACACACGGCAATTACTGGCACCGAGGCAGAACCAGTTTTCAGCAGAAAACGCAACAGACCTCCATCCTGCCCTCTAATGGGCAATAAAGTCGCAAATGGGGGTGGTTTCGGGTTGGTGGAATGCACGCTGCGGGGCGTCTGACTCGGAGCTGTCCATGAAGTAACCGATTTGCAACATTTCGTGGCGTCACTATGGTGTCAACTGCAATTCAAATTGCTGCAGCAGATGCATTACGATGCAGCAGAGCCATGCGCCGAGCACTTTGGTCTTACCCTTCGGTAGTGCCAAGTGGCTGTCAGGAGCCCTGTCATCTTACGACTGTACATTCTCGTGACCACGGCTGCCAACAATATTGTTCAGTGGCAATATTGTTGCCAAGTCTTTCTGCCATATCGCAGAAGGAATATCCAGCTTCCCGTAGCCCTATTGCACGATCCCGTTCATACACAGCAATGCTTTGATAATTGCGTCTTTGTCGCTGTAAAGGTATTCTTTATTAACATCAATTCACCACGTCAAATCTCAAAGGTGACTAACGTTCAATACCGTTACAGCGTGCATTTAAAGCAAGCCTGATTTGTATCCTCTTACTGGTGCTACTGGCGCCACTTTTACGCGACTAGTGCGAAACTGGGTCAAATGGTTCAAATGGCTCTGAGCACTATGGGACTTAACTGCTGTGGTCGTCAGTCCCCTAGAACTTAGAACTACTTAAACTTAACTAACCCAAGGACATCACACACATCCATGCCTGAGGCAGGATTCGAACCTGCGACCGTAGCGGTCGCGCGGTTCCAGACTGTGGCGCCTAGAACCGCTCGTCCACCCGGGCCGGCCTGTGAAACTGGAATAGACATCATCATGCAGATGTATAACCACGCCTGTCAACTTCCATTTATGTTGTACAACTCCTTCTTGGTCATTGTATGTATATAGTAACACTTTTAAATTGACTAAACTCGTTCCTATATGATCTCCTCTTGACATTCTGATTCATTAGCCTTAAAGTTCTCAGATGTTTTCAGCGTTTACGAAGAAGTGGTAGTGCTTTCAGAACCATTTCATCTTCGAAGTAATGCAATAATATGACATTCCTCACTCTACAGCATCTCTTGTTTACTGAAAATAATCCACCCATAGCACTACCGGTTATCCTGGACACATTCAGTTCAGTAAAACGTAGGATGTAACATCGCCAATAACAATAAAGTGCTGGGAAAGCAATGTTGAAAATACCTGTTAATAAAAATCAAAATCGGAATAGGAAATCAAACACTTTTGAACAACAACTTTTTGAGCATGTCACTGATTATGAAAGCGTTACTTTTCATGATCTCCTTCATTAAGGTAAGTGGGGATAATTTTGTGGTCTAACTCTGCAATTAGACACAAAATATGGATAACACCTGATGTGCATCCTCGAATTTTATTTATTCATTCGTTGTGTTCCATGGATCTCATCCACAAGCTGAACGTTCGATATTTGAAAAGCTTGAAGTCGGACCTTTACAAAAGAGAAGCAAATCTTAAGAATTTAAAGTATATGCTTACTAATGAACTATCACTATACTGGATAATAACAGTAGTATGTCTATTGGCATTCCAACACACAGCTCAAGCAGCCGCTGCTAGTCAGCGCTGCTGTCGGTCGTGGCAGTAGTGGGAGATTAAAAAAACCAAGACAGCAGTGGCAGAAAGTTTAAATAAACATTCCAAGATGGCAGTGGTGGGAAATTTAAATTTTCAAGATGATGAAGTTGGTAAAGGGTTGCATTGATGAGAAATTTTAAAAATGTAAGATGGTACTGGTGAGAAATTTAAAGATTTTTTTTGCATCGCTTGAAAATGATGCATTCAATCACAGCAAAGTATTTCTACTTGGGAGACTATCAAAATGAAACAGTCAATTAGTATGCAACCCAAAGTATTCGATTATTTGTAAAAAATAGTCACAATACTTCATCATTTAAGAAAAATTATGTAAGCTTCACCTGAATTGTGTAAATTGGTGTTAAGTTCAAAAAATTATGCGAAAAATCTGAATTCATTTATTTATCAAAATTATGTTGCAAAACTCCTTCTTGGTCGTTGTATATATATAGTAATACTTTTAAATTGACTAAACTCATTCCTACATGATCTCCTCTTGTCACACACACACACACACACACACACACACACACACACACACACACACACACACAGACACACACACATTAGTAGGGCGCCATGCCACTATGGCACTATGACTTTAATGGGTGACATTGTTGTCCTCTTATGTAAACAAATTGGTCACTTTCCCTTGCCTAATTTAATGACCTGTGTGTAAACAAGCAACTTGGTTGTGTTCATATTTTGTCTATTCAAGCTGTAATTAATGAACTATAACTGCCATTATAATTGCAAATAATGGTCCATAACTATCATTTAATTACCATAATTTGTAGACAAGATGGTGGCCGAGTAGTGTACTTGCACTCTACCCAGCTGTCTGACAATTGTCTACTAAAGATGGTAATTTATGGCCCAAAATGGCATTCCCCCTCCCCCCCCCCCCCCACACACACAGGTACAGTGTGCTCCTACTGGACTTCCCCCACCCCCCACCCCCCACCCCCTTAGTGTCCCCAGCATTCATAGGCAAATTTAATATCTAGGGATGTATCACTGTACCAGAGATTTTCGAAAACCAGTTCTCGGTAGAACCCGCGATCTGAGATCATCCTCACACTAACATCTTTGCTGTCATCGGTGTTTCAAGTGTAGGTGGTATTACATAACAATTCTAACATCTGGTGGCTGCTGTAATGGCTTTGCCTCACCTGCAGAAAGAAGAAGAAATGTTGTGGTTACACACGTATGGTCACGTTTTCTACAAGAGGCGTTCAAAAAGTTTCCATTCAAAGCCATACAGTCCAGAATCAGTATGCCAATGAGGTAAAATTGCAGTGAGCATTGGGACAATCATCCCATCGACGCACCAGGTTCAAGATATCTATTTGGTAAAACACAATGTTCTGCTGTGTGAAGAAGTCCATCATTGCCTTTTGCACATCCTAGTCTGACAAGATTTGCCGACCCTTCAAGGTCTTTTTCAAGTGATCGAAGGCATGATAATTGCCTGTGCTCGAGTGTCTCCCATCTGAGTTGTCATCATCCGTAACAGATGTGGCTGGTCTCCCAGATCGACCGGCATGCTGTGTTGAACCATGACCAGCACAGAACTTGGCACATCTTTCCAGAGTTGTTGTTTTTGACAAACATGCTACCCTATACGCATTCTTCATTCTCCAGTGGGTGTCTACCAATGTTGGTCCTTCAGCAACCAAGAAAAGAATAACAGTACGTTGGTCCTACGTTTGGTAATAGCATCGCGATACTTCACTTTTATGCATTTACCACATGCATGTCTGAAACACAAATGCTGGACTAGTTCCTTTCCTATATGTAGGTGCTTATATACCAGCATTGGAAACGTTTTGATTGCTCGCTATACTAACTTCAGTGGCACTACTCACTTGCCACCTGTATTGAGGAGAAGGTTAGTTGCAATCTGTAGTTAAATCTTCACCGTTTAAGAGTTCTCATTCAGCTGATATAATGTTACCGTAAATTGCTGTTAATATACAGGGTGATTCAAAAAGAATACCACAACTTTAGGAATTTAAAACTCTGCAACGACAAAAGGCAGAGCTAAGCACTATCTGTCGGCGAATTAAGGGAGCTATAAAGTTTCATTTAGTTGTACATTTGTTCGCTTGAGGCGCTGTTGACTAGGCGTCAGCGTCAGTTGATGCTAAGATGGCGACCGCTCAACAGAAAGCTTTTTGTGTTATTGAGTATGGCAGAAGTGAATCGACGACAGTTGTTCAGCGTGCATTTCGAACGAAGTATGGTGTTAAACCTCCTGATAGGTGGTGTATTAAACGTTGGTATAAACAGTTTACAGAGAATGGGTGTTTGTGCAAAGGGAAAAGTTCTGGACGGCCGAGAACGAGTGATGAAAATGTAGCACGCATCCAGCAAGCATTTGTTCGCAGCCTAGGAAAATCGACTCGCAGAGCTAGCTCGAACAAGAAGCACAACAATTCATATTTCAGTAGGATGGAGCGCCACCACATTGGCACTTATCTGTCCGTAAATACCTGAACGTCAACTACCCGAGGCGATGGATCGGCCGCCAGGCAGCCCGTGACAGAGCACTTCATCACTGGCCTCCAAGAAGCCCTGATCTTACCCCCTGCGATTTTTGCTTATGAGGGTATGTTAAGGATATGGTGTTTCAGCCACCGCTCCCAGCCACCATTGATGATTTGAAACGAGAAATAACAGCAGCTATCCAAACTGTTACGCCTGATATGCTACAGAGAGTGTGGAACGAATTGGAGTATCGGGTTGATATTGCTCGAGTGTCTGGAGGGGGCCATATTGAACATCTCTGAACTTGTTTTTGAGTGAAAAAAAACCTTTTTAAACACTCTTTGTAATGATGTATAACAGAAGGTTATATTATGTTTCTTTCATTAAATACACATTTTTAAAGTTGTGGTATTCTTTTTGAATCACCCTGTATAATATATACAGCAGTGTACGCAAGAACGAAAAAACTCTCTGTCTCTCTCACTCTCTTTATATATATAATTTTTGGTTTCAGGTGTAATTTAATGGCTAATACTATCACCCTCACCTTATTGCATTTAATGTCTGCATATATATATATATATATATATATATATATATATATATATATATATATATATATATATATATATGAGCTCCACAACTAGTTCATCATGTGAGACAATGAATGAAGTCGTGATAGCAGACATTAAATGCAATAAGGTGAGGGTGATGGTATTAGCCATTAAATTACACCTGAAACCAAAAATTATATATATAAAGAGAGAGAGAGACAGAGAGTTTTTTTGTTCTTGCGTACACTGCTGTAAATATTATATATTAACAGCAATTTACAGTAACATTATATCAGCTGAATGAGAACTCTTAAACGGTGAAGATTTAACTACAGATTGCAACTAACAGCATTTGTGTTCCAGACATGCATGTGGTAAATGCAGAAAAGTGAAGTATCGCGATGCTATTACCAAACGTAGGACCAACGTACTGTTATTCTTTTCTTGGTTGTTGGTTGCTCAAGGACCAACATTGGTAGACATCCACTGGAGAATGAAGAATGCGTATAGGGTAGCATGTTTGTCAAAAACAACAACTCTGGAAAGATGTGCCAAGTTCTGTGCTGGTCATGGTTCGACACGGCATGCATATATATATATGTGTGTGTGTGTGTGTGTGTGTGTGTGTGTGTGTGTGTGCATGTGTGTGTTTGTGTGTGATAAGGAGGGGTCAATAGGATTGTTCGTTAAATTACACATTGGTGATGAGTGCACACTGCAAGTTCTCAATACTGAAGAATCTTTCAATACTCTGTAGTCAAACATTAACATACTGCTGATGAGGAATGATCATTGTTCAGCATCGGCGTTTTCGGGGAACTACTAATATATGATGGTTAATTGATTTGGGGGAGAGGACCAAACAGGAAGGTCACTGGTCCCAAATATATAATGATGATGCATGTAGACTATGGATTCAACAAGACAGAGAGTGTTGATGTATATTATATATTCAAATGCCTCAAATCCAAATGTATGTCTATGGTGACTCTTGAAATTTACAAAAACCTTACTAGTGAACAATAATTTGAAATCACACATTCAAATGCCTTCAATCTGAAAACATGTGTCAGGCAACTCTTGAAATTTATGAGAAACTCATTGATGAGTGCTATGGACATTATGAGGTTGATGTCCCAACTCATAACAAACTATGCTGAGTAGGTTATAAAAGAGATCGAATAAAATGGACAGTATTTAATACACCTACTTTCTTTTTGGGGCACTCCCTTTTCCAAACTGCAAGTATGACACTGACTGTGATAAACCAGTTACACATCTTTAAGCACTAAAAATCAGATGCATATCTTGAAGATAGCCTGATGCTATGAGACAGCAAGCCATTTGTCTGTGCATTTACTGAGGCACCTGAAGAGGAGTAGAGGTGTGCATAGGACACCATCCACACTGCCTGCATCAAACTCACTCCAGCAACCACCAACTGCGTGGAGTGGAGCTACTGCCCCCACACCCCACCACTGCCTGCACCCATCATCCCCCAACTGAGTGTAGCGCTGGTGTGTGTGTGTGTGTTTGTGTGTAAAATATTCATGGTCCAGTCACATTAATGTGACCATTGCCTACTTTCAATGTCAACAAACAATAACCATTCACAGGTGGCAAGTGGCAGTAGAGAGTATTCGAGGGTAACACAGAAAACAGTGCTGTCATTGTCATAATGCAGAAACAGAACGATTTATCTGACATTCAAAAGGGCTTGATCATTGGCTATCAGGTCAATAGTGGAAGCATGTCTGAAAGTTTGTAAACTGTATGTATGCCGCCATGGTTGAAGTGTACTGTGCACTGCAAAATGATGCTATCTAAAACGGTTACTGCGACTGTACACTGTATAATAAAGCGTATAGGTACGTATCCCATTGTTCTTTACTAGAATATTATGGTGTCAGAGCAACATGCACCTATTGTTTTGTATAGCGTGGCATTAGTTAAACATTATTATGCGTGGTTGCAGGTTATGCACTGTGGTAGTAGTTTCCAGCTCCTGTATTCTTGTTCAGGAACGCTATTTGCTGTAATATTAGAGTTTCAAATTAGCAAGAGCGTGTTTTTTGGTGCTCTGAGTCATCACATTCCATATTTGTATCTGCATTCTTTAACACAATCGGTAAATAGCGTTGGGATTTATTACCATGCTGAGCATTCCACATGTTGCATGGTGTTGCTTGAGCGAGGTACAGACTAAAGGCGCGTTTACACCTGTGCGACCTTCCATGCACACTAGGTGCATGCAGCCATTGCGCAGAAGAGGAAAGCAGGTTCATCCAAAGGAGATTTCCCATACGGGATGGGGAGACAATTGCCTCTGCTAGCATGTGGAGCAAGCACAGCTGTACAGGGACGAGTCAAAATGCCCACAGATGTAAACGCACCTTAACAATGCCAAACACTTATATGCTGGTATGGTATTATACGTGGTTTGTATGATTTATGGCAGGCAGGTCTGGTTGATATGAAGCAATATTCGTGAGTGAATAAAGGTTTCAAATATATTTTAATAGTTATAAATACATATTCCAAATCCGAATGGACCCTACATGTGAAGGTGAAGACTAATAAGGAAGTTGCAGATGTGTTTGAGCAGTTGATGCAGGCAGCGATGAATCACTGCCCAGACAATCTTCAAACTGATCATGGGGCGATCAGCACTGCATACACCACCATTCAGCATTCTCCCACACGAAACAGAATACTGTGGTACATTTAAATACGATAATAAAAGTCCATATGTGGGTGCAGTTAATCTCTAAGTATCATACCAGTAGCTCAATACCCTCCCACAAAAACTGCACAGTATGATCAGTCTTGATATAATACTATAAACGCGAGCCCTCTTGATGTCTGTGATGTTGAGCTTCTAAATACAGTATACTATCGCATTAAAATGCTGAATCCATACAAGCAGAAATTTAACGTTTCAAAATATTTTAAAATACATGACAGTGTTTGAGAAATCTTACCTACCGTACTTGTCTACAGAGTTATTTACAGTTTACAAAGTGCGATGAACAAATCCCAAAAACTTACATCTTAAAGAACAGTGAACATGAAGATATTGCTGTTAGCTTCTACACAGAGGAATTAGAGAGAAGCTCTAAACGTACCGTGTTTCTCACAGAGCGCTTCATGAGACACTGAGGGAGCAAGGCTATAGTGAAATGGCTTAGTTTTCTATCAAAGCCCAACAGTTGGGTGGATAGTAAAGACACAGTATATAGTAATGTGAGCAAACCCTTTAAATATGCAGCGTCATAACATGTTTCATAGGATGCACATCATCATGGTAAAGATAGCATTCTTGACAGTTTACCAATTGAAATCTGGGTATAATTATTGTGTATGCAAAACAAAGCTGCAAACGCGTCTGACATGTTGTGATAAGGGGCTTAACCTCTGGCTGAAGCATGTAAGGAACATGATTTAGCATAGTATACAAATAAAGTCTTAGAAGAACGTCACGTTTCATATCGAATTTTAGCTGATACCTGTGGCCGTTTCTAAGTCATCAGTTACTGCCATTACTTTGTGCATTATGGTTGTTACCAACTGATTCTGATGTCGGCAGTCACCCTTAGTTTATTGAATATGATGGATGTTACTAACATCGCCATTGTGTACACTTGGACCTGAAATACGAGGGTGAGCGAAATGAAAACCTTAAATTTGTAATAACAAATCGAAATTTCGCACTGTTATCCTGTAAATTGGTAAGCGTGCTGCAAACAACGTGCAGAATGGCCTGTAGGTGGTAGCATAGTGCAGATTCACACATACCGTCGCAGCATCAGTGTAAAGATGGCTGCCCCACTTGCGACTTGCACCAGGGATAACAGCGTTCTGTTATTCGGTTTTTGTGTAGTGAAAGTGTGAGTCCTATTGAAATTCATGGACGAATGAAGCTTCAGTACGGTGATGCATGTTTGTCACAGCAGCAAGTCTACGAATGGAGTAGGAAGTTCGCAAATGGTATGACTTCAATGGAAGATGCTCCACGTCCAGGCCAGGCACAACGAGTTGTGAGTCCACGTCTGCAGCTCGTGGTCGTGCGGTAGCGTTCTCGCTTCCCACGCCCGGGTTCCCGGGTTCGATTCCCGGCGGGGTCAGGGATTTTCTCTACCTCGTGATGACTGGGTGTTGTGTGATGTCCTTAGGTTAGTTAGGTTTCGGTAGTTGTAAGTTCTAGGGGACTGATGACCATAGATGTTAAGTCCCATAGTGCTCAGAGCCATTTGAACCATTTTTTTGTGAGTCCACAGAACACTGCAGCAGTTGAAGCCATAGTGAAGGAAAACCGCCGAGTGACAGTGAATGACATTGCAGCATGGTTACAGATTAGTCATGGGTCAGCACACCACATTGTGCATGATGTGCTCCAGTTTCACAAAGCGTCTGCAAGATGGGTGCCACGGTAGCTGACTCCTGAAATGAGAGAACGACGTGTTGATGCTTGTGAAGAACTTCTTCGGCGCTTTGAACGAGAAGGTTATGGCTTCCTTGCAAGAACCTGGGTTCACTTCGACCAACCGGAAACGAAGGGAGCGAGCAAGGAATGGCGCCGTTCCTTATCACCAAAACCAGAGAAGTTTCGAACAGAACCATCAGCAGGGAAGGTTATGCTGACTCTCTTTTGGGACGAAAAAGGCGTCATTCTGGAGCATTACTTGCCTAGAGGGACCACTGTCACCAGTGCATCATACACAGATCTCCTAAAGAGTCATCTGCGGCCTGCAATCAAATCAAAGCGACATGGATTGCTGTCAGCAGGTGTCCTTTTGCAACATGACAATGCAAGGCACCACACTGCCCGTACAACAGTTGCAACAATCACAGACCTGCATTTTGAGTGTCTTCCTCATCCACCATAGTCACCAGACCTTGCCCCAAGTGATTTCCATATGTTTGGACCACTCCAAGACGCAACGGGAGGAAAGAAGTTCCGTTCTGATGAAGAAGTACACCACGCGGTGCATGACTGGTTGCGCGGACCACCAAAAGAATTTTTTTCTAAAGGAATGTATGCACTTTGTAAGCGCTGGAGGACTTGCATTGAGCGTGGGGGAGATTATGTTGAAGAGTGATACAGCTTTGTACCACTTCTGCACAATAAATAATATTTCAAAAATATTTAAGGTTTTCATTTGACTCACCCTCGTATCACAGTTTGTCCTGTACCATGATCCGAAATCATTGAGGATGAAATTGATTGAATTGTATTCATCCTTTCACCACGAGAATGAATGAGTTTCTTGCGCATCTCGGTCAGCAATTTCGTCTTCAAGGTATGTAAGATATCTTTATGAGTAATGGACTCGTACCAACACTGAACTTCATTTAAGTACTTCTCAAAAGAGTGTCGGAGATTATTATTCTAAGAGAACATGTGCAGGTTCTAGGCGCTAGGCGCTACAGTCTGGAACCGCGCGACCGCTACGGTCGCAGGTTCGAATCCTGCCTCGGGCTTGGGTGTGTGTGATGTCCTTAGGTTAGTTAGGTTTAAGCAGTTCTAAGTTCTAGGGGAATGATGACCTCAGATGTTAAGTCCCATAGTGCTCAGAGCCATTTGAACCATTTGTCCAGGTTCCTTTTTAAGTGATCTTGTATTCATCAGACCACTACTTCGAGAAAAACGCTCTCTCGAACTCCTCACAAGTCTGACAAATTTTCTTCACGTCAGTCACCCAAAGGCTTGCGTTCCCCTGCATATGCCTTGCCATGTAGCTTCCTTTGATATTCATTTCATGTGTGGGGTAGCACATCACGAAATCCCTTATGAACACAAAGGGATTTAATGTTTTCTTGTCCGGCGAATATTGCTGGAACTGGCAGTGCTTAGGGAGCTTCTCCTCCATCAGCATCATGGTACACAAATTCGTCGGTGACAAAACACCGTGAGCTGTATCCAGATTGTATGCACAGAACGATTGATATGCTTCTGCATTGTTAGAGCCTGATGCGGTGCCCGAGGTCTGTCATTGTCGTGCCTTGACATAAATCTGTCGTTGTTGTGGCTTGACATAAATCTCTGTTCGAGCATCTTTAATGGACCTCGGACCTCCTCTACATCCCTAGATACATTCTCGACAGTGTTTGTTACCTTGGTTCTCCATTGAGCAAAGTGTGAACCCAGCTGTTCTGGTATCTTTTTTAATTATCTCTTGACACTGGCTATTTGAAAGTAAATCTTCGATTTATAAGTTAGCTACAGCTTCCTTTATTCCTTTATCAACGCAATAAAGCTCTTGTTTTCCTTGGCCTTAGCCTTCTAATTTACTACTAAAATGGGTTTGATGTTCATCAAGCTTATGTACAACTGATTATTCATAACTTGGATGAGAAAATGTTAATTGTCCCAGTTAGCGGACCAACACTGGTGTGAACAGTTTCCTAGCTAGTTCTTAAATCCTTAATTTCGTTTGACACATTCACTAACCTATCAGGAAATTTTTCCTGAGTCTATCGTAACTAACTATCTCATTAGAGATCTCGAACTGCTTAGTTTCAATAACAGACACCTGCGAAGTTACTAATTCAAAGTCTCATGTGGTTCGTAATTCGTTTTGTTTGGTTAGACATTGCTACCTTGGTAAACATTCCGGTTTGTTGAGACGATAAAAGTCTTAAATGATTCAAAATTTCCACAAGCAGATGTGTGACTACTTACGTGGATGCTGTGGTCTCTTGTACTCCTGAATGCCCAATTACGTGTTCAACATTAGATTGTTATTCATGCTGCAGGGTAAACATTGCTCGAGTTCTAGCTATAACGTACCAAAAATGGAGTTTGAAATACGAGTTGTTAATCCAGCCTAGTAAGGTCACTCAAATAAGAATTCATTCTTAATCCAACACTTGACACATATAAATTTTTTTTTTAAAAGATTAACTCAAGACACAGACTATCACTACACTAAATACCGTATGGCAATCGTACAACTGTCTATGGCTAAAAGTAGAAGTTTACTTGACTGAACTGGCACAGACGTGTAGTAGGTGAAAATGTTAACTAAGCTTGCCTGTTCGAAGTCTTCACTGATGAAATGATCTCTGTGAAGAACCTTGGCTGCATTGCAGTCATTTCCCCACGACTGCACCCACAAGTAATGCAACAAAATACAACACATGTATTAATATACAGAAACAGAGGACGGTACCATTATTGAAGATCCAGGGAATATAAAAGATCTCTGGAAAGAACATTTTAAGGAGCTGCTAAACGCTGAGGGGCAAGTACATGAGGAAACAACAAATAATGGAGGAATTGAGAGAAGTTGTTAAGGAGAATTAGGAGAAATTACACTGGAAGAAATGGAAGAAGCTGTGAAGAAGATGAATGGGGGAAAGCCCCATGACCTGATGAAGTATCAGTGGACATGATAAGAGCAGCAGATCCAGTGGGAGTGCAGTGGCTGTATAGAGTACTATCAAGCGTGTGGAGAAATAGTACAATACCTGACGACTGGAGAACAGGAGACATTGTTCCCATCTTCAAGAAAGGCAATAAAAGACTCTGTAAAAACTACAGAGGAATAACCCTTATGAGTCATACAGCCAAGATTTTTGAAAGAATTTTACTAAATCGAATAAATGAAAAGATAGAAAAGGAGCTGAGTGAATAACAGCATGGGTTTAGGAAAGGAAGAAGCACGATCGACCTGATATTTTCTATCCGTCAACTGATGGAAAAAAGTTGGGAGTATAACAAAAGGGTGATAATGGTTTTTATAGACATAGAAAAGGCATATGACTCGGTTGACAGGAAAGACTCTGGGAAGAAATGAAGAAGATGAATATAGAAGATGGATACATTAATGTTATAAAGACAATGTACAGAGGACACAATTGTAGAATTAGAACACCATTGGGGAACTCTGAATACTTCGAAATAAGACAAGGACTTAAGCAAGGAAGTATTCTATCTCCTGCACTTTTTAATGTTGTGATGGAGGGAATGAATAGGACAGTTAAAGATATAGTAAAAGAAAAGACAAAAAGATGATTTTTGCAGATGATATGGTAATATGGGGCGATAAAGAGGTAGATGTACAGGTACAGCTTGATGTGTGGACGGAAATAATGAAAAGGTATGGATTAAAAATAAATAAAGATAAGAGTGAAGTAATGGTATTTGGAAGAGAGAAAGGAATCAACAGAAATATTACTTTGAATGGAGAACCCCTCAAAGTGGTAGAAAGTTTTACTTATTTAGGGAGTGAAATATCAAGGGATGGAAGAATAACGAACGAAATTAATAGGAGGTTACAGAAGGGAGGCAATTTCTATCAAACAATAAAACACCTGATTTGGAATAATGAAGTTTCAGAAAGAGCAAAACTCCTTATGTATAAGAATTCCCTATTGTCACCTATGGTGGAGAAACATGGACAATGACAGAAAGGGACTGGAGCAGACTGCAAGCAGGGGAAATGAAATTTCTCAGAGCAGTTAAGGGAAAAACAAGAATGGACAGAGTAAGGAATGTAGAGATTAGAAACGACCTCAAACAAGAAAGTATGAGAGAAGAAATTGAAAGAAAGAGATTAAGATGGTATGGGCATGTTAAGAGGATGCATGGGCTGAGACTCCCCAAAATTGTGGAAGAACTAAAGATGGATGGGAAAAGACCTAGAGGGCGCCCAAGAACACGGTGGAAAATGGGAGTGAGAATATCTGTAGAAAGGAGAGGTGTGACCTGGCAGCTAGTGGAGGAAGAAAAGTGGTGGGAGGACCGAGCCAAATGGAGAGGACTCATCAGCACCCAGACCCGGCAGTAGCTGGAGCGGGATTCGGATATAGATAGATAGATAGATAGATAGATAGTATTAATATACAACGTATATAATAATACAATACATAGGAAACAATGAAAGTCCACATCTAATCTCTATGGTTTTCTCTATGTCCTGTCTAGATAGGTTGACACTCAAAATGTAAAAAAAAAGAAAGAATTTAATTGGATTCAGTTAATCTCGTAATATCAAAGATAATGTTCTAACTAATCAACGAGAAATCAAATCTGCATGTATGAACGTTTGTTATACGCAGTAGTATGATTATTATTTGCCACTCTTTTTTGAATCGGAAGTTAGTTTCAAGATTTCTGCAGCTCGGCGAAATGAATCTTCTGCTGCCCCACGTCTGGCTGGTATGTTTGCTGTAGGCCACAAGTCGGGAATAGATTAGACTGTTCGTGATAAACCATTCAGAAATCGTCCACACAATGACAATATTCTGGACTGGATGCTGGTAAACATTATCCATGCTAGAAAAATTTTAAAAAGGAAAGGAAAATATTTTTAGGGTGAATAAAATTCATCTAGAAAAGTTCTGACGGTGCGTAGGCTCTTGGATTGCTACCAGAGTCCATCCATCCAAAGGTCTCTAGTCTGGTGAGCAACACGTCGGGATTCATATAAGCTGTATGACTTGAAATAAAATTTGTAGTTAGCCTCCTTGTATTAACAAATGGTGTATTTTACTATGTTCTTCTTACACAACATCAAATTTTGTTTGTATCGATCTTATCACAACTTTAGCAAATCAGTTAACTTTCAGAATTCCAAATTTAACAAGATGGCTGACTTTCAACAATTCATGAAATTAGCTACAGACAAGAACTCATTACACGTCTACTCAGTTGGAGAACTAGCACCAGAACGTCCTTTCATAATTCGTTAATTATTATTAAGTACAAAGAGAATTGCCGATTGACACAGAGCGCATGGCTTCTCTCTTGCAGTCAGAAATTAGAGACTGGGCGCTATTTAGAAATTTTAGTTACTGTTTGCATAACTTGTGCATCATTGTACACGTCTCACATTGTGAAACAAATTCGCATCATCTCATTGGAACTTCATTAACAGAAATGTGTCCACTCGCGCTGCGCGTCTCACATTGTTAAAAAAAGAATAACACCATCTTACTAGAACTTCATTCATAGAAATATGAGCACTAGCGCTTTAAAGGGGGTAAATATGAAAGGTGCAGTGTTACAGGCGCTGGGATAAATGTCAAACAGATTATGAACTGCAACTTGTTGCCCACTTAAAAAATATGTATAGGATGGTTAAAAAATTGCATCAAGTTATCGTTGTTGGTTGCTAAAAGTGTTCTGAAGCAGGAAGGAGTAAAAAGAAGAAGACATTAAAATACGTGGGGTTCTACGAACACCTAAGGCATCAAGTGGAATCATCCCATTTTTAATTCCAACAGCGCGGACAGTGCAGAATGAACTAAGAATGGAACAGCAACTTCAGGAAGCGAAAAGACCTAAGACGCTAAGGAACTGTTCACGAGGAAAAGAAGATTGTAGTCCTACTACCTGAGAGAAACACTTAAAAAACAGATCTACTTACATTCGTCAAAAAATTCCACATCCCATGATTCCAAGGAGTGTTTATAATTAATCCACTCCTGAAGACCATGTGTAAATGTACGTAATATGGCATTGTGATCCTAAATGTTGGAGGAGGATCTGGGACTCAGTGGGTTGCGTGTGCTAAGAAGAACAGGAATAATGTGGACTACTTCAACTCATATGGTGATTTACATCCGCCAGGAGAATTGCAGTGTTACTTTATTGACAACAAGCATGTTCTACAATTTTAGACGCTACTGAGGCTTCAGTTTATAATCACTCTGTGTTTCTCTGCCTAATGTATATCCTGAAGACAGCATAAAAAAGAAACTGCATGTACATGAGTGCATCAATTGATGTGTAGATGTGAGGTCATTCACTTTAACTTTGAAAGAACTATCCTCAATATTAAACGCAATTTACTTCCCAATTGACCCAAACAAGGGGAATGGAGTATTGAAGCTATTAGTCTTGAAACGTACAACAGCATTGTTGTCACTGGGCAATGTATCTAAGGGAACTGTCGCCTATACATTGTTGTTGCATGATAGTGTGGTGAATTATTCTCAGCTGACTGTAACAGTGCAACGAACAGTATAAATTACTGAGCGATGCATCACATCCGCGGTATTTCACGTTGGGACCTCTGATTGCTATAATTATTACTGATACACAGGATTTTCACAACGAATGCGGGCAGTTCATGTTTAAGGACCTGGCATTTCTACCTTTTTCAGAAGCTGGAAGTGTAATAGCGACATTCTCTGTGAATGATGAAGCTCCTAAACCATTCAAAACCATTAAATGCCCTACAACTTGGAGGACTATACTGTGGATGACGCGAAATCACCATTTCAAGAACTAGGGCGAATTTGGCTTATCTCTGGGACACTTACTGACGACGGTCCGGAATATCGATCACATCGATGGTGCCGTTTACACCAAAGACAGTGAGAAGGAATGTTGGATGAGGGAAACAAGTCTGGCACCCAGACTGCCCAGCAATCTGCCAACTTAAGAAAATGTACGGAGATGAAGAAGAAGAGGAAGCAAGAATCAGTGCTTTTATTTCCACTTCAAATAATGTTACACTTATTTTCAGTTTCACCAACAAACCATTTTTTAAAACAAAATAATGCATTTGACTTATTCCATTATCCCCCGTACACCAATAGGTTTTAATGGTGAATATGTAGCTTTAACTACATAAACTCCCTGTGTTTTGGTTCCAGAATTGTAGACAGAATTTCAGACAGTCTTTGAATATGCTTTTGAAATCAGTGTTGCTCAAGTGCATGTATCGCCCACATTTGGACACACCATATGAACAAGCAATCAAACAGTGAACTATGATATGTCCATCTGCAAACTATATGTGTTTTGTCTCCACTGCAGTGTGTGGCCAATACTTGGTGGGCTGGATAACATGCTGCACATGTTTACACTGGCAGGCATCCTCCATGCTACAATGGGCAGTGTGTTCATTTGGGACTAGCTGCAGAGAGCTGGTCTGTAACGTTTTATCAGTGGCGTGGAGTATAATTCTTTTGAGGTGTGTTGAAGTGTTTTAAGAACACTGGCCACTGCTCTCTGTACGCTGTTAGGCTTTCATTTCAGAGCATCTAAATTTCATTAAAGACACATCCCGCTTATGTGACTGTACTGAATAAAAACAGCACTAAATTTATCACTTCTGGCAGAGTGGAGTGTAAATATATCTAGTGGATTCTTTTAAGACCGCATGCACAGCGAAATACTAAGGAAGGGCCAGTTGAATGTAAATATACATTGGTGTCTGCCTTGAGAACTTACCACATCATGCAGGCACACCCATATAAATGTAACAGACATACAGCCAGCTTGCTCTATGGAGCATGGTCTGCTCTGGCAGATGGTGTTTGCTTGTGCGTCTCGTACAAAAATTTATTGGGAGACCTTGTTCTGCCTGTACCATACAGTGTGCTCTGGTAGACACTGAATGCCACAAATTTTTTTGTATGTGCAGCAGAGGACTCTGCTATGGAGCAGCTGCATCTGCTTTCAGCAGATAGTATTTGTCCGGTAAAAAAATTTATTGTATAGGGCATGTGACTTTACTGTGAAGCTGTGTCTGCTATAAAATTTATTATATACCACAGACAGTACCCGCTGTGAGCACCAGATGTGTGTCGCCTCCCCCCCCCGCCTCCGATAATATTTGTCTGGTACAGAGATTTATTATATAGCAGAGGTACCTCTCTTTAAAAGCAGGTGCATGCCAACAGACAGCTTTTGCCTATAACTGGTCTATACTATATCACAATACGGTATCAGTTCTGTAAAGCGAAAAATCCTGTTTCAGCCCACAGGATCGTCAGTATCTCTATCCTGATCGGTTGAGAAGTATGAAGTCAATGTTTCTGCTCTGATTGACTGGAAATATGGTGGCAGGAGTTGTTGTTTTGCTAGTTTTGGTCTGCCCCAGGTATTTTATTTTCCCGATGTCCAACATATTTGGTGAACGTTCCCCAATCTGCCACCTGGGGAGGTGGCCGATGGGAGACTAGCAACTCCACACAGGGAAGGGTGCCATCAAATCCCCAAAAATCGATCCAGAACCAAACTTCAGGAACAGTGTCACTGCACCATATGAGATCCACCAACAACATGTCGGTACTCACAAGTTATGGTTCAAAATAAATGATCTTACATATATCCGTTTTTGGTTTTTATTCCAACAGATTTTTGAGATGATTGAGAAATATATCTGCCAGAAAACTTGATACACAGTACTACTGCCCATGTTAAGACCCTCTTTCTATTGATGTTCTTTTCCATCATGAGTAAAGTAATTATGTGAGAATTTTAGCTGTAACATGTCAGTGACTTCTGATATACCTGAAAATAGCTACTTTTGATATTTTACTAAGGTTTAGGAGATTAAGCCTATTCTTTTGTTAGCTGGTACATTTGTAAATAGGTTAGTCACATCAAAACCAACACACCTATTACCAGCAGGAATTTATGTATATATTTGATATTCGTTGCTAAGTCATTTGTACTCTTAACTATGAATTATCAAAAGTATAGCACAGCTTCAGTAATTGAGAGGTTAAAGGAAGGTGTATTTTTAGAATTAACAATGGGCCTCACTGGGGCATAAGAGTTATGGTTTTAGGTTGAGCTATCAGCCTCAGAGTAATGGGTCCATTACAATACATGTTCTTGCTTGTTGTTCTGTGAATAGGAAATTGCATTTGTTAACCATTTTTCTGATTTTGCTCTGGAATTTTACTGTTGGATCTTGTTTAAGCTCAGTTATGTTGTTTTCAGGAAAGAAAGTCAGTTTTTATGGGTATACTCATTTTTGTTCATAACTAATACAGGACTACTTTTGTAATCCTTTACAGTCATGGCGTCATTAATATTAAGTTTCTTGTTTATGATGTTTACATTCTCTCTTCATAAGCTGCTTCAGGTATTTCTTTATGATTCTAAATGATGTTAGTAATGTTGTTTGCTAAGAGAATTTGTTCAGTAACACAGGTGGAAATATATCCCCATAAAATCAAAAAGCTTGTGACTCTATGTCGAATCAACAGGCACATTTCTCTAGGCAAAGTTATTTTAGTAATTTTAAAGACTTATTTCAAATTTATTCCTTGTATATGTCAGTTTAATTGATTTTCAGATCTCTGACACTATGTGAGAAATTTCATCCTCATCATGCTAAACTACATCTGTGAAGTGATTTTGAAACTTGTAAATGTATGTGTGCTTTGAGTGGCGTGATGTGTGATAAGAGAAAGGATAAAACAACATCTGCTGACATTAAAAGGTTAAAGAATTTTTCCTTTATTTTCCACTGCTTCTCATTATATTTTTCTCAACTGATTCACGAAATACAAAACTTAATATTTTACCCTCTCCTAACAGGAACATACATTTCACCTCACTGAGAAGCGATAGTACATTATGTATTAAGATGATGGTGGACCTACAGGATCTGAAATGCATCATGTAATTTAACGAGACATGTAAAAATTGTAACTGAAGGCTTTTTTATTCATACTATCTGTGTCTTAAATACAGTTACATTCACAGCTGTAAAATATTAACATAATTAAAGAAATATATTAGCATGGAGTCACTAACATCTGAGAATATAAAAGCTGTATGTGATCAATAACTGATTTTACTGTGTGTGTAAAAACGTAAAAAAATTGTACAATTTAAACTCAGAATTTCGTTCGTCATAGTTACAAGGTTTGTAATAGGCTGTACAGATCTTAGTTGATCGAGACTGGCTTTAACTGTGCACTTAACCAGGCCCACATCTAACTTCTCTTTAGAATATAAACTTTTTTTATAATAAAATTTATATATACAGTGTTTGTATTTTACTTTTTCCATTCCCCTTCAATACAAAGTGTGTGTGTGTGCGTGTGTGTGTGTGTGTGTGAGAGAGAGAGAGAGAGAGAGAAAGAGAGAGAGAGAGGGAGAGAGAGAGATAGATAGAGATGAAATTTACTGAGGCAGTACATTGAGTATGTTGTCTAACACAAACATTTTGTTGGTGACATATAAATCAGAGAGAGAGAGAGAGAGAGAGAGAGGTGAAATATACTGATAAGGCACTAGTATTTGACATAAATGTTAATGAAGAATAAAGCAGAGATTGTTGAATATATATATATATATATATATATATATATATATATATATATATGTGTGTGTGTGTGTGTGTGTGTGTGTGTGTGTGTGCATAAATTTTTGAAGATGATACCAATTAATGTTATTCAGGTGAAGCTTTCATAATTTTTAAGAGCTATATTATTGTGAATATCTCTCATAAATAATCGAATATTTTAAAATATTGTGGGTGCATACACATTGGCTGTTGTGTTAATGGTCTCTTCAGCAAAAATACTGCACTCTAATTCTCTTTTTCATTTTAAATTGATGCGACAGATTTTTTTTTTTTTTTTTAAATCTCTTGTCAGTGACACTTCGCATGTATTAAATTTTCTGCCACTGCCGTCTTGCATTTTTTTAAATTTCCCACCATTGCCATGTTGGATTTTTAAATTTCCTGAATTTTCCGGTGACTGCAGTACCGACTAGAGGCGGCTGCTTGAACTGAATGCTGGAACGGCTGTAGACGTGCTATTAATAACATGCGTGCCTACTCCAGCTAAAGGTAAATTATTATGAAAGCGACTGTTTTTAATGGAGTTGCTGCTTCCTCAGGTATGTATATAAATTATTCGCTGTTTACTTTCTATTGGTAGTTTAATAGTTACTTGTGCTTCCTCCAGCTACACGTAAGTTAGGTGGAAAGTAGCTGTTTTTAATGGAATTGTTGCCTCCTCAGTTACATGTAGTAAATACTTTCTGTTTTCCTCCTGTTAGTAACTTGATAATTATTTGAATATTTTGGTCATTTTCTTGTGCTTACTATACCTAAATGAATATTAGTGGGAACACAGCTGTTTTTATTGACTTTCTGGTTCCTCGGTTATGTAAATTAAATATTTTCTGTTTACCTTCTATTGGTAGCTTAATACAGGGTGATTCAAAAAGAATACCACAACTTTAAAAATGTGTATTTAATGAAAGAAACATAATATAACCTTCTGTTATACATCATTACAAAGAGTATTTAAAAAGGTTTTTTTTCGCTCAAAAACAAGTTCAGAGATGTTCAATATGGACCCCTCCAGACACTCGAGCAATATCAACCCGATACTCCAACTCATTCCACACTCTCTGTAGCATATCAGGCGTAACAGTTTGGATAGCTGCTGTTATTTCTCGTTTCAAACCATCAATGGTGGCTGGGAGAGGTGGCCGAAACGCCATATCCTTAACATACCCCCATAAGAAAAAATCGCAGGGGGTAAGATCAGGGCTTCTTGGAGGCCAGTGATGAAGTGCTCTGTCACGGGCTGCCTGGCGGCCGATCCATCGCCTCGGGTAGTTGACGTTCAGGTAGTTACAGACAGATAAGTGCCAATGTGGTGGTGCTCCATCCTGCTGAAATATGAATTGTTGTGCTTCTTGTTCGAGCTAGCTCTGCGAGTCGATTTTCCTGGGCTGCGAACAAATGCTTGCTGGATGCGTGCTACATTTTCATCACTCGTTCTCGGCCGTCCAGAACTTTTCCCTTTGCACAAACACCCATTCTCTGTAAACTGTTTATACCAACGTTTAATACACCACCTATCAAGAGGTTTAACACCATACTTCGTTCGAAATGCACGCTGAACAACTGTCGTCGATTCACTTCTGCCGTACTCAATAACACAAAAAGCTTTCTGTTGAGCGGTCGCCATCTTAGCATCAACTGACGCTGACGCCTAGTTAACAGCGCCTCAAGCGAACAAATGTACAACTAAATGAAACTTTATAGCTCCCTTAATTCGCCGACAGATAGTGCTTAGCTCTGCCTTTTGTCGTTGCAGAGTTTTAAATTCCTAAAGTTGTGGTATTATTTTTGAATCACCCTGTAATTGCTTGAATATGTTGGTATTTCTCACAGAAAGTAGTTACCTATCTCTGTAGCAATGAGGCCTGTTTAAAACACACTAGTATTTCTCTTGTAGGTTAGCAATGAACATCATTACTTGCTGTGTAGCTATCAGGAAAGTTCAGTCCTTGATTTTAAATAATCTGACAATTTCTAGAGAAGTGGGTAGCGAAATACTTTCTTCATGGTATGGCAGCAAAGCATCGTGGTAGGGATTCTATGATACACTCCAAGTGTTGGGATGCTATACTCATCAGTGACTACTTGACAAATGCTCACAGCTCACAGAGATTGATCAGAGCTGAGTTCTAAGCATGCACATCTTGTAGTCCATATCAACTGATTATGTTTGAGGTTGGGTGTAATGGAGGCCATACAGGCACCCTCACATCTTTGGAGGATTCCTCACACACATTTCATACAATCCAAAAGCGATAGGTTGGTGCATTAATAGAATGCCTGCAGAGTAGTGTGATTGAACCAAAGTATATACATGATCAGACAATGGTTTCCCTGTCTCGTTAACTGGTGAAATATAAATATAGGTATATGAGGAACTGTAGTTCAACTTCCACACCTGTATGAACGGTGCCATATTTATAACCACGTTGCATTACTTAATGTGGCTTTCAATGTTCTCCTCCCTTTCACTGATGTGTAACAGCAGGAATTGAACTCACCATTCCAGGTGACCTGTCTCCATTAATAGTGTCCTGTGCATAGCCCGGTTCATGTGTCCTGTGACACGCAGTGAGCGTAGAAGAAAGTGTGAGGTTGTGGTCCCTGGGCTTTACGGAGAGAAGACAGCTTTGACTAGCATGGCCTCCCACCGGCTGCCCTTCATCACTGAACTGGTGTGTGCTCACCACACTATGTCCCATCTACCCCGTGTTACAGTCCACTTTAGGCCACTGTCATCAACGTGTTACCCCCTGTGGCAGGTGAATCTGATGGTGGTAGCCAAATTGAATGGAGGAACCAATGCTCCCCCCCCCCCCCCCAAAAAGATGAAGGTGCTATAGTTGCGCGACTTTGGAGAAGGAGCGTCCATTCACTGGGCAACAGGAATGTATACACAGTCAAATGCACCGACATCGCACTTGTTCTCAGCCTGCTCCCATCTCTCATGCCAGTATAAGGCATCACGACACCTAAGCTGTTTGATACAATGAATCACTCATTTTTCCACGTTGACAGGAGCATTCTACCATGCAAGGCAGCAGCCATCTCCAAATCAATGATTAGTAAGTTTAATTTACTACAGTTTGATTGTAGTCCAGCGTGTAGTGATATTCCAGCTCCGTGCCAATATTTGAACTTAATGTGGGGTATAGAAAGGTTTTTCAAATTTTTGTTAATTTCACTGGGCTAAATACTACCCCCCCCCCCCCCCCCCCACTCTTAGAAAAAGCTCCCTGGTCCCTCTGCAAAGCTGTAGATGGTGTAGAATTGGTTCCAGGCAGTCATATGAGCCTCCACAACTGAAGTAAGTCTTAGCGGTGAAGTGGTGTATATGTGCAAGTCGCTGGTGTGGAATCAGTACCATAAGATTCGTCGATGTGGAGTTATTGTAGTACATCATGTAGTAGTACTATTTAAAAGTAATTTGAAATATGTAACAATGCGTCCTTGGTGTGGCAGTGATATCTCTTCTTTGAGCAGCTGTCATCTAGGAAACTACGTTATTTATCGATGTAGGGATTCAGTCCCACATTTGGTATCCACTCTGTGGTTCATTACGAAACGTGAAACATATTACAATGGCTTAAGGATCACATTCTTTCTCGTTCTCTCTCTCACATCACTGATTATGTCTTGCTCCTTTTGTTCAGGTTCAATGTGTTTCTATGGTACAATAAAAAACTGTTATCCTGCATACTTGTTCTCTTTCAGTATACAGAATTGAATTTCGATCTATAATTAGAAGGCGAACTTCAGATCACATTATGTGACATTAAAAAATTAATTAAACCGCCCTAAGCTCTACAACTGCCAAGTTAATTAAAGAGCCTTCAGCTCTGTTTGCAATTAAACTTATGGTATGTACAGCACTGTACTCATATGGTGTGCTTATTCAATAATGATGTAGGTCATAGATGTCTATTCCGTCTCTGCTACTAAGTGAGATGCAGTTTGTTTTTGCCATATACATATCGCTAAGTTTATTTGTGAAGCATCTACAGTGGTCTGTAAAACCTGTTTTTTACTGTATACAATAAAGGCGTTATATAGTAGTGACAAGTATATTACTATAATACGTTTCCTCTTGTTACTCTCTTGTTTTTCAAGTTAGAAACAACTTTTCCAGCACAATTTTCATGATGTTAAATTATCGTTTGGAATTACTTACAATTTCCGATGTTAATCCATGTATATCGTCCAGGAGATGTATGTACTCGGTCTGTATATTATAGATGGCCAATTTTCGGCTTTTTTTCCTACCACATTTATTTCAACACTTATTTTCCACTTTTCATTGTGTCCTGAATATGCTTGTGTACAGTGTGTAGGGTTGACGACTGTCACTAGGTATTTACCCTTCGTCTTTAGTTTGTGTTGTGGTGCGTATGCATGCGGAAAAAATGACGAAATCTAATTATATGATAGTTTTCACGATCTGGCAACGGCCTTGCCGCAGTGGATGCACCGGTTCCCGTGAGATTACTGAAGTTAAGCGCTGTCGGGCGTGTCCGGCACTTGGATGGGTGACCATCCAGCTGCCATGCGCTGTTGCCGTTTTTAGGGGTGCACTCAGCCTCGTGATGCCAATTGAGGAGCTACTCGACCGAATAGTAGCGGCTCTGGTCAAAGAAAACCATCATAACGACCGGGAGAGCGGTGTGCTGACCACACGCCCCTCCTAACCGCATCCTCAACTGAGGATGACGCGGCGGTCGGATGGTCCCGATGGGCCACTTGTGGCCTGAAGACGGAGTGCTTTTCACGATCTGAGTACGAAACTGCATTTAATTATATGAAGTCTGATAGCCTAATTTCTTAACATTATTACAAGACTTAACGTTTTGAAAGCATTTTTAGCACCAGATACGATGGGGAAAGCAAGGTATACTATAACATTACAGTAAGGGAGAAAGAGCTATCGTGTTTCGTCATGCCCACTACGATACCGTTAATGAAGTTATTAGATATTTTGGTTGTGAGTGCAGACAGTTCAATATGCCTATAAAGAACCATGTGATAATGCCTACTGAAAGTGATCATAATTGAGTGGGACTGGAGACGAATGTCAGTGACAATCAGTATCAAACCCTACAGTAATTTCGGCTGTCAGCGATTGCACAGTATTGTATTTCTACAATAAAAATTTATATAATTTGACGCAGATGTTATTTGATTTTATATGTGGTGTTATATTGTTCACTAAATGGCATGAAAAAGCAATTTAACCTCGTTCTGTCCATTCAAATCCAGCTGTGCTGCATTAGAACTGAAATGTGCTAATCATAACATATTACCAAAAGTGTCCACTCTTCAGTTATGTATGATTATGATTAATAGCTGCCCCAATTAGGCAACGTAATATCTCTTTAGTAGAATTTCGCGATCTGCTGTCAGTAACGTAGTGAAACAAAGGAGCTGTGCGTGCGTACTTTGAATCTTTGTCGCCCTCCTTCTTTCGCTCGCTGCATTATGAAAAAATAATGTGTTTTAACATGGCCATTTTGCACTCCCTATTCTGCTAATTTCTGACATGTTTGGAAGACTTAACATTTTTAAAGGTACTTGTATGCTGATTATGTTAAATGAACTATAAATAGTGAGCTAATTATGACTTAAATACCGCGTTCTTGTTTAGAAAAAAAATCTGAGATAACCAGATAAATATATCTATTTGTCATGGAAAAAGAGAATCAGCAGAATTATTACAATGTATAATATATCTGTGTGTCTACCTGGCACTGCAAGTACCTGAGGCGTTAGTCGCTCATTTGATTTTGGCGTATTTCGAAACTTCATCGTCCTGATTTCTTTTCAAAGATTTAATTCATTTATGGCTTAGAAAGAAATTAACATGCCTCATTGTTGCATGTAGTCAGGTAACCCGAACGAATAATGTAATCTCTCTCAACATTACGTATTATACCTTCCCGTAACCTTTGGTCACTCATTTTAAAGTAAGGAGTAGTAATAGCTCAGTAATCTTTGTAGTGTCACCACAAGGCACCATACTTGCTAGGCTGTAGGCTTCAAATCGGCCGCGGTCCGTCAGTACACATCGGACCCGGGAGCCGCCCCTGTCGACGCTAGCAGACCGAGCGCCGCCACTCGGCTGGTCTTACACGAGACAAGCTATCGCACTGCCCAGTTCTACAGCCGACTTTAATAGGAATGGTTCACTTGTTATAGCTTCAGAGATCTTATTTGCAGAGACGCTAGTTAGCATAACCTTCAGCTAAGTCAGAAACTACGACCTAGCCAGGCGGCACATACAGTTTATGCATTGACAATTGATCTATATGTGTGAAGAAATCAGAATTGTAAAGAAGTATTCGCAGTCCAGTCTATAACTGCACCTGTAAATATTATTGTACAAAGTCAAGATCGACGTTCACCGCTGATGCTGAATTAACGCTAAGTATTAAATTGTATCCCTGTCTACTAACTTTTTAATCACCTAAGATGTTCCAGATACATCCCGTCAAGTACAGTTCATTGATCCTCACGTCAGCCTACGTGATCAATGCGTGCAATGGCCACACTTCGTGATCAGACTAACAAGGAGACGGTGGGATCGGGGATTTGTCCGAAATTTTGTGTGGTGAAGGAGGACCCCTAACACCTCACGTGGTTAAGATATTAGGACGCACTACCCGGAAAATCCCGGGAAAAATCGATCCAAAATTTCTTAGGTGCCGTATGAGAATAAACCAGAGGTCTCGGGTTCGATTCCTTCTCCGGCACTTTTTTCCTTCTGTTTCATTTTCTTTTGTTATTCCACAAATTATTCAGAAAGTTTCCCAAATCTACATTATCTTCTACAAATTAGCTACATTATTGAATAAACATTATTTTCTTTTTGTCCAACAACACAATTCATGGCGGTGGGTTTTCCATTTTTAATTGTAAATTATATGAGGGGAAACATTGCGTTTTTAATCAGAATAGCAAAGTCGATTGGGAAACATTCAATTTTTATACATATAATAATTATAAAGAAGAACCGCAGTGGTAATTATCGTAAAAACAAAGCAATAGTTTTTGCGACATCTTGCGCAACGTATGAAAGCGAATTTTTTACAATCACAGGGCGTTTGCAATAAATCTGTACAAAAACATGCCCCATTAACATTTACGAAAATTTTTAGAGTTTCTGATAATTTTGAGGCAAATCAGGAAAATTGAATCATGTCTCGGAATATTGGTGCCGATAATTGATGGTGAATTATAGAACGAATTTTTATACAGTCTTCCCGGGAATTAATTTCACGATTCTCCTGTAACAGTGCGCTGCAATTTTGCAAGTAACAGAAGGAGGAATCGAACCCAAGACCTCTGGCATAAAGGTCCGAACGCTAACCATGTTTTTTGTTCGTGTTGATCGTTGTGTTTGGTCGTTGCGGACGTCGCAAGACATCCTGTTCGAGTTCGGCGGTTGTTCCTTCCACTCAGTTTTTTATTAAAGAGGCCAACCGGCTTTCTGACCGAACACGCTGAGCTACCGTGCCGGCATCCATGTAGGCTAAACGACGGCTCTGCAATAAACTAACATTTTATACTTATACGGCACCTAAGAAACTTTGGATCGATTTTTCTCGGGATTTTCCGAGAAGTGCGTCCTAATATTTTAACCATGTGAGGTGTTAGGGGTCCTCTTTCACCACACAAAATTGCGGACAAATCCCTGACCCCACAGTCGTGCCGTCTCCTTGTAAGAGTCAAATTGCGTGACTCAGCCGGGTCACCCTTTTTCCATGAGGCCCATAGTTCCGCCTCATACACAACACTCTTATCGTACAGCTATCGTAACTTTCACTTCGATACTGGAGGTTTCTTGCCGAGTTCTGTCTACCTTAAGTTCCTATGAGGTACCATTCGCGTTTTATTATTCTATAAGCACGTATTTCGTTCATTAGGTTGCAGTGAAGTGCAAAACTGAACAAATGTCGTGGGTTTTTCTAGCAAATGTTTATTATATACAAACGCATCAACTAGGAAGAGTAAGCGTACACTAGTGATAAATATTCAATAAGACAACAGTTTTTCCCCGCGCTGTCGTTTACACGACGTGTGGAAGGCTCATGAACGCCTCAAATGTCTCTCCGTTGTGCCTGAAGAGCGAGGCACCGTGGTCGCGCAGCACAGCTGGTACGTAGGCTGCCGGAGAACTGGCGCCGGGCTGGGCCGCTCCGTGGGGGCGGCCGTGGCGCCGCACTGCAGGGGGCGCCGCCGCTGGGCGCGTGGGCGGGGCGGCGGGCGAGGGCCGCCGCCCTGCCGCAGGCTTCTCACTCAGAGTAGTTCGCGTACGAGTCGTCTGCTGCGTTTCCACTGCAACAGTTTTGTCTGTATTTACTTATTCCGCTTGCCACACGTCCTTGTACCTAACCATTCTTAGTATTTCTATGGGTGTGGGATATTAATTAAAATTTCGTTCCTATGAGAGCTCATTTTCATTATTTTCAATACAGGACAAAGCCCCTGGTACAACTGCTGAATGGTGTGAGTACATAATGGCTGTTGGGTGTTCCTTACATTATTGGAACTTTTCAGGAGCATGTCGCAAATGACCAGTCCCACAGCTATGCGCGCGTGCAGCTTATTGGCGTGTTTCGAGTTTTAAGGTCGTAGCACAGGAGCACCATACCGACAACTCGATCAGTCTGTGGAATTACTGCAGAAAGAGTGACAATCAGCTGGCCTCAGGTCAGCAGCGTGGCAAAGAAGATTAACCCTTCGAGAAATTGTAGCATAGTACGACTGACATTGATGAACAGATGGGAGACAACAACTGAAATCCGGCTCGAGGTTACAGGCAGAGTGACACCACTATGAACCGTCGGGAATATACACTACTGGCCTTTAAAATTTCTAAACAAAGAAGAAATGCAGATGATAAACGGGTGTTCAATGGACAAATATATTATACTAGAACTGACATGTGATTACATTTTCACGCAATTTGGGTGCATAGATCCTGAGAAATCAGTACCCAGAACAACCACCCCTGGCCGTAATAACGGCCTTGATACGCCTGGGCATTGAGTCAAACAGAGCTTGGATGGCGTCTACTGGTATAGCTGCCCATGCAGCTTCAACACGATACCACAGTTCATCAAGAGTAGTGAATGGCGTATTGTGACGAGCCAGTTGCTCGGCCACCATTGACTAGACGTTTTCAGTTGGTGAGAGATCTGGAGAATGTGCTGGCCAGGGCAGCAGCCGAACATTTCATGTATCCAGAAAGGTCCGTACAGGACCTACAACATGCGGTCGTGTATTATCCTGCTGAAATATAGGTTTTCGCAGGGATCGAATGAAGGGTAGAGCCGCGGGTCGTAACACATCTGAAATGTAACGTCCACTGTTCAAAGAGCCGTCAATGCGAACAAGAGGTGACCGAGACGTGTAACCAATGGCATCCCGTACCATCACGCCGGGTGAGACGCCTGTATGGCGATGACGAATACACGCTTTCACTACGCGTTCACCGCGATGTCGCCAAACACGGATGCGACCATCATGATGCTGTAAACAGAACCTGGATTCGCCCGAAAAAAATGACGTTTAGCCATTCGTGCATCCAGGTTCGTCGTTGAGTACACCATCGCAGGGGCTCCTGTCTGTGATGCAGCGTCAAGGGTAACCGCAGCCATGATCTCCGAGCTGATAGTCCATGCTGCTGCAAACGTCGTCGGACTGTTCGTGCAGATGGTTGTTGTCTTGCAAACGTCGCCATCTGTTGACTCAGGGACCGAGACGTGGCTGCACGATCCGTTACAGCCATGCGGATACGATGCCTGTCATCTCGACTGCTAGTGATGTGAGGCCTTTGGGACCAGCACGGCGTTCCGTATTACCCTCCTGAACCCACCTATTCCATATTCTTCAGTCATACGACAAACCGCAATCGCGATAGGCTACAATCCGACCTTTATCAAAGTCGGAAATGTGATGGTGCGGATTTCTCCTCCTTACACGAGGCATCACAACAACGTTTCGCCAGGCAACGCCGGTCAACTGCTGTTTGTGTACGAGAAATCGGTTGCAAACTTTCCTCATGTCAGCACGTTGTAGGTGTCGCGACCGGCGCCAACCTTGTGTGAATGCACAGAAAAGCTAATCATTTGCATATCACAGCATCTTCCTCCTGTCGGTTAAATTTCGCGTCTGTAGCACGTCATCTTCGTGGTGTAGCAATTTTAATGGCCAGTAGTGTATTACTGCGAGCTCGGTTGAGATTTCGATATGTCATGCGTTGTTTACTGCTGACACAACAGAGTTGCGTGGTGTACAGCCGAGTCAATTGGAGCATTGTGTTGTTTTCTGTGGTGTTAATCGACGAGTATCGCTACTGTTTGTGGCGATCAGATCAGCACCAACGTGTCCGTCGACGACCCTGTGAACGTCCGTACGATTCAGCGATTCTCGAGAGTCGTACCTGTTCAACTACTCAAATCATGGTGCAGGGAGCAACTGGATACGGCTTAACAGGAGTTAAGGGAGCTGAATACTCGCTGGCATGCGGCAGGAACGATAAGCTCTGTTATCATACCCTTCACGACCAGGATAAAAAGTTGAATATTCCACCAGGACAATGCAAGACTGCGCGCTGTAGATCACGCCGTAAACGCCTCGAAGAATGTAAGGGCACTTAACCGGCCTGCAAGTTCCCCCAAGCAAATCTAGGATGCGATGGGAAGCCAGCCTCTAGCCAGTAGTGTTCATGAAAAGAGACAGGATGTATATCAGTTACGGGAAGAGAATCCTCAAGATGACATCCGTAGGCTGTTTACTTGAATGCCACAATCAAAGTAACAGTGTATGGTATTAGTGACCGCCGGCCACTGTAGCCGAGCGGTTCTAGGCGCTTCAGTCTGGAACCGCGCGACCGCTACGGTCGCAGGTTCGAATCCTGCCTTGGGCATGGATGTGTGTGCTGTTCTTAGGTTAGTTAGGTTTAAGTAGTTCTAAGTTCTAGGGGACTTATGACCACAGATGTTAAGTCCCATAGTGTTCTGAGCCATTTGAACCATATTCGTGACCGTTCGATTATACGCCATTCTGATGTATACTATGGACATCAGTTCCGAAAGGAATGAAAGTTTGATTGTTTAATATGTACGAGGTTTAAAGAGAAACAAAGACATCGAACGAAATTAGACACTGAAATAAAGTCAACGGTGACTAGTGAAAACTTGTGCCGGAGTTCCAGAGTTCGATAGCTTCAATGGAGAAAAACTCTGAGGATATTTTCATTTTATGGGTGGGTAGAAACATGTTAAGCATCTTGTCTTACTATTACGACGAGTTGGGAGACATTTGCTGGGCGGGAGAGGTGCTGACATGTGTGCGCAATAAGAAACGAAAAAGATACAACATGCTGTGGCCACGTAACTTCTCTGGTCATAACCACCTTAAGAGAGCGTGTCAGTGTGACAGAAACTAGCATTTAAAGTTGACAGGGGATAGTGAGTTATTCAGTGCTTGCTTCTTAATGTCATCAAATACAATTTGTCCAGACGCTTCTTCATTTTGTAGGACAGATAACAACTTTGCCATATTTTATAGGACGACCTGGGGAAAATTCAGAACGATGTGGCAAAAACTTACAAGAAGAAACTGTAATGAAAGTACAGTCAACCATATATCATGAACACGTATCTCCAACAAATTATCGGTGGCGGATGACCAATTGTAATATCTAATGAGGACTTATTGGAGAATTATTAAATTGGATGTCTAGCAATAAAGAAATATAGGCAATGAGCAGACACTATTGAGGAACAGGAGATGGACAAGAGTGTTACAAACAGCAGAAACCGTGAAAGACTAAGAACAATTGGGAATTAATGATTGAAGTTAAAATACGAGAGAGTAGAAGAAACGGATGGAGATTGACTAGTTGGTAAACAAAAAATGACTAAACGAATATTTTGGTAGACGTTTTGTTTTTCATCACGAGTGATATCGATAAATGGTGATGATGATGATGTAATGAAACTGGTCCCGAACCACCAGAGAACAGTCATTTCTAAGCCCAGCTTTCATAGCAGTAGATTATCGGTGTTTTTAATTGGGGAGAAACCTCCACAATTAGGATAATTTTCGCCATTTAGAACGCAGTGTACAATTTGTAGCCTTTACCACGCCAAGAGAACATCTTGGAGCCTCCAAATAATGTTAACTTATGTTTTCGTTCCGTAAGCCTAGTATTGTTTGGATCTTAAATAGCGTTCGTAGAAAACTCTTGGCAGAGACTTTTGGACTGCGTCAGTTATCAGAGAATTTCCATGATGTCAGCGCAATCTTAACTTTGCAGAGGGGTTAACGCATGGTTGACAGCATGCGAGATGTGAAGAAGGGTTACAGCTCTTTCATAAAATTCCAGTTATCGAAGGTGAGAGTTTGTGTCTTAGCCTACACATGCTGTTACCTTTTTATGCCAGCTCTCCCCGTTTGACAGAAGTGAAAGCAAGATAGTTTTGATCATAGAGTCGCACTTCCCTAAGTTCTTAAATTGGAAATCATTTTTGTGGAAAGTAAAGCGTTTGTTTGTGTTACTGTAGCCCCATACTTCTCTAACTATAATTCTACAGTATTTCCAGAACGCTTTTGACACCATTTCTCACAAGCGATTTCTAAGCTAATTGTGTGCCTGTGGAGTATCGTCTCAGTTGTGTGACAGGATTCGTGATTTGCTGTCTGAAACGTCACAGTTCATAGTAACTGACGGAATGTCATCGATTGAAACAGAAGTAATATCTGTCGTTTCTCAGGGAAGTGTTATAGGCCCTCTGCTGTTCATAATCTATGTACACGATTTAGGAGAGGGTCTGAACAACCCTATTAGACTGTTAGCATATGATGCTATCGTCTACCATTTATTAAAATCCCTACAACATCAAAACCAATTGCAATATGATTTAGGCAAGATGTCTGTAGGGCGTGAAAAGTTCCAATTGACTGGAATCCGTTAAATTTTGGTTACACATCAAATAGCAGAAATTAAAAAGCTGTCAATACAACTAAGTACAAAGGAATTAAAATTACGAACAACTTAAATTGGAACGATCAGATAGATAATGTTGTGGGGAAGTCGTACCTATAACTGTCTTTTATTGGCAGAATACTTAGAAGATACAGCATTTGCCTACCCTCTTCTGGGATACTGCTGCACGGTAAGAGACTTTTTGGGACAGTATTGATACAGGACATCGCGAAGTAGGGGAGAAAGTGACGCAAGTGTGATATACGAGTTGGGTTGTCAGACATTGAAACAAAGGCATTTTCGAAATTTCCTGGCAGATTAAAACTGTGTGCCGGACCGAGACTCGAACTCGGAACCTGGTGGAATTGAAGCTGTGAGGACGAGTCGTGGGTCATGCTTGGGTTGTCCAGATGGTAGACCACATTCCCGCGAAAGGCAAAGGTCCCGAGTTCGAGTCTCGGCCTGTAACACAGTTTTAACCTACCAGGAAGTTTCATAGCACTTCACACTCCACCGCAGAGTGGAAATTTCATTCTGGAAAGGCGTTTTTCATTGCAAAGAGATATTTTCACGAAATTTCGATCAGTGACTTTCTCCACTGAATGCGTAAATACATTGCTGGCGTCCATCTATATAGGGGTGTATTGGTCACCGTAATAATGTGAGAGAACCGAGCGAGATGGGGCAGTGGTTAGCACACAGGACTCGCATTCGGGAGGACGACGGTTCAAACCCGCGTCTGGCCATCTTGATCTAGTCTTCGTTGATCCATTATGGATCGTGGGACGACGGCTGGCATAAACTTCTTGATGCAATAATTTACCAACAGCCGTATGTATTGTAGAAATTTATTTTATTTTATGAACTTCTATGTGCTACCAGTTTCGGCATTACATTGATGCCATCTTCAGGCCCCACTCGTCATAGTCGTGAAATCACTATACACGAAAGAGCCATATAACTGGATCAGTGAGTCAAATCGTCCTGCAACAGCTCTTGGTGGCCAGGCGACACAATTTTTCTCAGTCTGTGTCGCCTGGCCACCAAGAGCTGTTGCAGGACGATTTGATTCACTGATCCAGTTATATGGCTCTTTCGTGTATAGTGATTTCACGACTATGACGAGTGGGGCCTGAAGATGGCATCAATGTAATGCCGAAACTGGTAGCACATAGAAGTTCATAAAATAAAATAAATTTCTACAATACATACGGCTGTTGGTAAATTATTGCATCAAGAAAATCTTGATCTAGGTTTTCCATGATTTGCCTAAATCGCTTCAGGCAAATGCCGGGATGGTTCCTTTGAAAGGGCACAGCCAGCTTTCTTCCCCATCCTTCCCTAATCCGATGGGACCGATGACCTCGCTGTTTGGTCACCTCCACCGAATCAACCAACCAACCAATAAAGTAAGAGAAATTAGATCTCCTATTCGAGAGTAGAACGGTGGAGAAGTAGTCTGACGGTGGTTCGATGAACTCCTGTCAAGCACTTAAGTGTGAACAGCCGAGTAGTAAAGGAGATTTAGATAGTCTATATGCTCGTATTTTGTTCATTGGACGACAATAAGAAAGTATCTAACGCATTTAGGAAGACAGGAAATGGAGAGACTGGTGCCTGTTGTTTGCTGCTTGTTCACAAATTGGGTTGGCTTTCACAACATCGATGAATGCATAGTGTCTTCCACCACGGGTTGGTGATTTGGTGTAACCACTGCCGGCGGGGATGGCCGAGCGTTTCTAGGCGCTTCAGTCTGGAACCGCGCTACCGCTACGGTCGCAGGTTCGAATCCTGTCTCGAGCATGGATGTGTGTGATGTCCTTAGGTTAGTTTGGTTTCAGTAGTTCTAAGTTCCAGGGGACTGATGACTTCAGAAGATAAGTCTCATAGTGCTCAGAACCATTTGAACCATTTTTTGTAACCACTGCAAAAAATGAAAGCGGAAAGAGCACAGCACCAATACTTCCAGTTTTATGAGCCACGTGGGACGTCCACGGCGACCCTATCGACGGCACGGTGTAACTCACACCGACGCTCTGTGCGTTGTCGTTACCTGGGCGCTGGCACTGCCGGCAGGGGGTCCTCCGCGTCCTCGGACTCGACGGCGGGCGCGTCGAGGGCCTGGCGGCGCCGCCTGCTGCTGTGTGGCTGCGGCTGCGGGGGCGGCTGCGCAGCCAGCAGGTTGGGGCTGTCCTCGGGCCGGCTGGGCACGCCCCCGCGGCCGCCGCCCTCCAGCCGCAGCAGCGGCAGCGCGGGCGCCCTGCGCAGCACCGCGTCGCTGTTGTCCGCCGGCGGCGGGTCCGACTCCACCGTCAGCGACCTCCTGCCGGACACGCAGACACACTGCTCACACCAACACGCTAGAGCTAGCTGTGAAATCAAAGTCGGAAGGCTTTGGAGCAAGTTAAAGCTTATTAATCACAATGCATCTGACAACCAAGAATACAGAAATGCTCTGAAACCAAAGATACAGATTACAGAATACACTAATGGCCATTAAAATTGCTACACCACTAAGATGACGTGGTGCAGACGCGAAATTTAACTGACAGGAAGAAGATGCAGTGATATGCGAATGATCAACTTTTCAGAGCATTCACACAAGGCTGGCGCCGGTATGACACCTACGACGTGCTGACATGACGAAAGTGTCCAACCGATTTCTCATACACAAACAGCAGTTGACCGGCATTGCCTGGTGAAACGTTATTGTGATGCCTCATGTAAGGAGGAGAAATGCGTACCATCACGTTTCGACTTTGATAAAGGTCGGATTGTAGCCTATCGCGATTGCGGTTTATAGCATTGCGACATTGCTGCTCGCATTGGTCGAGATCCAGTGACTGTTAGCAGAATATGGCATCGGTGGGTTCAGGAGGGTAATACGGAACGCCGTGCTGGATCCCAAAGGCCTCGCATCACTAGCAGTCGAGATGACAGGCATCATATCCGCATGGCTGTAACGGATCGTGCAGCCAACTCTCGATCCCTGAGTCAACAGATGGCGACGTTTGCAAGACAACAACCATCTGCACGAACAGTTCGACAACGTTTGCAGCAGCATGGACTATTAGCTCGGAGACCGTGGCTGCGGTTACCCTTGACGCTGCATCACAGACAGGAGCGCCTGCGATGGTGTACTCAACGACGAACCTGGGTGCACGAATGGCAAAACGTCATTTTTTCAGGCGAATCCAGGTTCTGTTCACAGCATCGTGATGGTCGCATCCGTGTTTGGCGACATCGCGGTGAACGCACATTGGAAGCGCATATTCGTCATCGCCATATTGGCGTATCACTCGGCGTGATGGTATGGGGTGCCATTGGATACACGTCTCTGTCACCTCTTGTTCGCATTGACGGCACTTTGAACAGTGTACGTTACATTTCAGATGTGTTATGACCCGTGGCTCTACCCTTCATTCGATCCCTGCGAAACTCTACATTTAAGCAGGATAATGCACGACCGCATGTTGCAGGCCCTGTACGGGCCTTTCTGGATACAGAAAATGTTCGACTGCTGCCCTGGCCAACACATTCTCTAGATCTCTCACCAATTGAAAACGTCTAGTCAATGGTTCCGAGCAACTGGCTCGTCACAATACGCAGTCACTACTCTTGATGAACTGTGGTATCATGTTGAAGCTGCATGGGCAGCTGTACCTGTACACGCCATCCAAGCTCCGTTTGACTCAATGCCCAGGCGTATCAAGGCCGTTATTACGGCCAGAGGTGATTGTTCTGGGTACTGATTTCTCAGGATCTATGCACCCAAATTGCGTGAAAATGTAATCACATGTCAGTTCTAGTATAATATATTTGTCCAATGAATACCCGTTTATCATCTGCATTTCTTCTTGGTGCAGCAATTTTAATGGCCAGTAGTGTATGTTGGATGGCTGTGGAACAAGTTAAAGCTTAATCACAATGCCTCTGACAACCAAGAACACAGGAATGGTCTAAAACCAAAGATACTGATTTCAGAATAATGTACAGGACAAAACTGATGTCCATATAGGCTGTCTTAAACCTTCTGGGTCAAATTGAAACAGGTGATGGGTTGTCCACAACCGATTATATTGAGACAGGAAACTAATGGTCGAAAATGCGTATTTATTGCGTTATGGATGCACATAGCAGAATAGCAACGTAGCTCATAGCAGTTGTTCAAAGCCAAGACCGCCAGTCTCAATGCATGTATTGGCAACGGCACTGCAATTTTGCCACGCTCTTGCAAAGATCCCGGGTGTCTGTTGTACACTGGAACAGGTAGTGGGTGATAAACAGCGTACACTTCTGACAACCAAACAAACATACTGTACACATCTTAGCTCATAGCAAGTGTGTTGTGTTTCTGCGAGATGTGCTACCACAGTTCTTGGGAACTGTACTCCTCCCTGCCCGCGAGAGGATGTGTTTTCAACACAAGGTGCAACAGCTCACTTTGATGTTAATGCCCACGAGCAGCTGAATGACACGTACCCACATTGTTGGATTCGAAGGGGAGGTCGTGACTCACGACCAGCGCGATCGCCGGATCTCTCACCTCTGGACTTTATCCTATGGGGTTACGTCAAGACATTGGTGTACCAAACTCCATAGAAACGGATGAAGACCTGCTTGTTAGGATCCAAGCTGCCTGTCTCCTGGTACAACAGGCACCGGGGATCTTTGAGAGAGTATGTATGTATGTATGCATATGTGCACTAGGATGGGTAGGAACGCCAGGAGCAATTTCAACCAAACTCGTTACACACATGCCAGGAGACAGTTACTATTGGGTGGGTGTAGGACACCCCTACGCATGGTGGTGGAGTGGGGCTGAGGGGGAGGAGGGATGTGGTTGCATGTTGAAAAGTGGCCATATCTTCTGCAATTGTTCTACGTCAGTAAAAGTATGTTTACGTTGTATTGCCTTGCAGAAGGTGATTAATCGCCAGTTTGTTGTGGTCTTCAGTCAAAACACTGGTTTGATGCAGCTCTCCACACCACTTTCTCCCTGTGCAAGCGTTTTGATCTCCGTATAACTATTTCGACGTACATCTATTTGAACCCGCTTACTGTACCCAAAGTATTGGCGTCCCTCTACAATTTTTCTCCACGTCCCCTCACCCCATACTTCCCAGCATTATCAAACTGACGATTTGTTGATACCTCAGAGTGTGTTCCTGTCGAGCGAGCCCTCCTTTTATTCAACTTGTCCCATATATTTCTCTTTTCCCCTAGTCGATTCAGCACCTCCTCATCAGTTCTGCTATCTACCCATCATATCTTCAGCATTCTCCTGTAGGGCTACGTTCCAAAAGCTATTCTCTTTTGTGCGTTTCAGTTCCGTAAAAGCCTACTCCGTCCGAACAGGTCTCGAAAGACCATAACGGTACTGACCGACCGTCGTGTCATCCTCAGCGTATAGGCGTCCCTGGATGCGGATATAGAGGGGCGCGTAGTCAGCACACTGCTCTCCCGGCCGTTGTCAGTTTTCGTGACCGGAGCCGCTACTTCTTAATCAAGTAGCTCCTCAATTTGCCTCACAAGGGCTGAGCGTACCCCGCGCGCCAACAGCGCTCGGCAGACCTAACAGTCATCCATCCAAGTGCTAGCCAAGCCCGACAGCGCTTAACTTCGGCGATCAGACGGGAATCGGTGTTACCACTGCGGCAAGGCCGTTGGCCATAAAAGCCTCACTACAGACAAATACCTTAAGAAGAGACTTCCTAACACTTGAACGGATATTAGTTGTTAACAAATGCTTTGCGTGGTATAGACAGTTTTCATTTTCTGTCTTTCTACTTTGGCCATCGCTAGTTATTTTACAGCCCACATAGCAAATTAGCAATTTAATTCGGCTAAAATTCCTTACCCTTCTTTTTTGTTGACGTTCATCTTATATCCTTTTTTTTCAAGACATTATCCATTACTTGATTTACACCCGTGGTCTAGGGGTAGCGTCTCGGACTCATAATCAATACGTATTCAATCCCTGGTTCGAATCCCACCGCTGCTTAAATTTTGATAAATAATCAGAATTCGCGGCCGAAGACTTCCGGCACAGGTCGTCAGCCTCATTCTGCTAACGGTCTTGTCAAAGAGGGCGGAGGAGCGGACAGAGTTTCAGGGCACACTCTTGTCCTAGGGGTGGGAAACTGCCCCTAAAGGCGGAAAAATCATCAATGATCAACAGCATGAGAATGCAGAAGGCAATGGAAACCATTGCATTAAAGACATGTAACGTGTATACAAATGACATGTGACCTGTAATTGAAGAAGTGTCATGATGATCTCTCCAATGACAAAAGATTCCGGAAGTCTCCCATTCGGAACTCCGGGAGGGGACTGCCAAGTGGAAGGTTACCGTGAGAAAAAGATTAAATAATGAACGAAAGGATAACGTTCAAGCCGGCCGGAGTGGCCGAGCGGTTCTAGGCGCTACAATCTGGAACCGCGCGACCGCTACGGTGCAGGTTCGAATCCCGCCTCGGGCATGGGTGTGTGTGTTGTCCTTAGGTTAGTTAGGTTTAAGTAGTTCTATGTTCTAGGGGACTGATGACCTCAGAAGTTAAGTCCCATAGTGATCAGAGCCATTTGAATCAATTTGATAACGTTCTACGAGTCGGGACGTGGAATGTCAGAAGCTTGAACGTGGTAGGGAAACAAGAAAATTTGAAAAGGGAAATGCAAATGCTCAATATAGATATGGTAGGGGTCAGTGAAGTAAAGTGGAAAGAATATGAAGTTAGGGCAGAGAGTGTGTTACTGTGAATAGTTCAGTGAAAGGTTGTTCTTAGCAGAATCGACAAAAACCAACACCGACAACGATAGTTCAGGTATACATGCCGACATCGCAAGCTGAAGATGAAGAGGTAGAGAAAGTTTATGAGGATATTGAAAGAGTAATACAGTATGTAAAGGGGGATGAAAATCTAATAGTCATGGGGGACTGCAATGCCGTTGTAGGCGAAGGAGTGGAAGAAAAGGTTACGCGAGAATATGGGCTTGGTACAAGGAATGGGAGAGGATTAATTGAGTTCTGTAACAAGTTTAAACTAGTAACAGCAAATACTCTGTTCAAGAATCACAAGAGGAGGAGGTATACTTGGAAAAGGCCGGGTGATACAGGAAGATTTCAGTTAGATTACATCATGGTCAGACAGAGATTCCGAAATCGATACTGGATTGTAAAGTGTACCCAGGAGCAGTTATAGAGTCACATCACATTATAGTAGTCATGAAGAGCAGTCTGAAGTTCAAGACATTAGTCAGGAAGAATCAATACGCAAAGAAGTGGGATACGGAAGTACTAAGGAATGACGTGATACAGTTGAAGTTCTCTAAGGCTATAGATACAGCAATAAGGACTAGCTCAGTAGGCAGTACAGTTGAAGAGGAACGGACATTTCTAAAAAGGGCCCTTACGGAAGTTGGGAAGGAAAACATAGGTACAAAGAAGGTAGCTGCGAAGAAACCACGGGTAACAGAAGAAATACTTCAATTGATCGATGAAAGGAGGAAGTACAAAAATGTTCCGGGAAACTCAGGTACACAGAAATGCAAGTCGCTGAGGGATGAAATAAATTGGATGTGCAGGGAAGCTAAGACGAAATGGCTGCATCAAAAATGTGAAGAAATTCGAAAAAGGAATGATTGGCGGAGGGACAGACCCAGCATACAGGAAAGTCAAAACAACCTTCGGTGACATTAAAAGCAAGGGTGATAACATTAAGAGCGCAACGGGAATTCCACTGTTAAATGTAGAGGAGAAAGCAGATAGGTGAAAAGAATACATTGAAAGCCTCTATGAGGGGAAAGATTTGTATGATGTGATAGAAGAAGAAACAGGAGGCGATTTAGGATCCAGTATTAGAATCAGAATTTAAAAGAGCTTCGGAGGACTTAAGATCAAATACAGCAGGAGGCATATATATCATTTCATCAGGATTTCTAAAATCATTGGAGGAAGTGGCAACTAAACTACTATTCACGTTGGTGTGTAGAATGTATGAGTCTGGCGACATACCTTCTGACTTTCGGGACAGCATCATCCACACAATTCCGAAGACGGCAAGGGCTGACAAGTTCGAGAATTATCGCACAATCAGCTTAACAGCTCATGCATCCTAGTTGCTTACAAGCATAACAGACAGAAGAATGGAGAAGAAAATTGAGGATGCTCTAGATGACGATCAGTTTGGCTTTAGGAAAGGTAGAGGCACGAGAGAGGCAATTCTGACGTTGCGGTTAATAATGAAAGCAAGACACTTTCATAGGATTTGTCGACCTGGAAAAAGCGTTGGACAATGTAAAATGGTGCAAGGTGTTCGACATTCTGAAAAAAGTAGCTACAGGGAGAGATGGGTCATATATAATATGTACAACAGCCAAGAGGGAATAATTAGAGTGGACGACCAAGAATGAAGTGCTCGTATTAAAAAGGGTATAAGACAAGGACGTAGCCTTTCGTCCCTACTGTTTAGTCTGTACAGCGAGGAAGCAATTATGGAAATAAAAGTAAGGTTTAGGAGTGGAATTAAAATTCAAGATGAAAGGATATCAATGATACGATTCGTTGATGACATTGATCTTGAGTGAAAGTGAAGAAGAATTAAATGATCTGCTGAAAGGAATGAACAATCTAATGAGTACAGGATATGGACTGAGAGTAAATCGAAGAAAGAAGAAGGTAATGAGAAGTAGTAGAAATGAGAACAGCGAGAAACATAATATCAGGATTGATGGTCACCAAGTAGATGATGTTAAGGAATTCTGCTACCTAGGCAGTAAAATAACCAATGACGGACGGAGCAAGGAGGACGTCAAAAGCAGACTAGCAATGGCAAGAGGTCTACCAATATCAAATAGCGGCCTTAATTCGAGGAATTCTGAGAATGTACGTCTGAAGTACAGCACTGTTTGGTAGTGAAACATGGATTGTGGGAAAACCGGAACAGAAGAGAATCGAAGCATTTGACATGTGGTGCTACAGACGAATATTCAAAATTAGGTGGACTGATAAGGTAAGGAATGAGGAGATTCTGCGCAGAATGGGAGAGGAAACGAGCATGGGGAAAGCACTCATATGGAGAAGGGACAGTATGATAGGACATCTGTTAAGACAGGAGGGAATGACTTCCATGGTACTAGAAGGAGCTGTAGAGGGCAAAAACTGTAGAGGAAGACAGAAATTGGAATACATCCAGCAAGTAATTGAGGATGTAGGTTGCAACTGTTACTCTGAGATGAAGATGCTAGCACAGGAGAGAAATTCGTGGTGGGCCGCATCAAACCAGTCAGAAGACTGATGAAAAAAAAAAAAAATTCCTTTTAACTGTTCTTCCAAGTCCTTTGCCATCTCTGACGTAAGTACAATGTCATCAGCAAACAATAAGTTTTTATTTCTTTTCTCTGAACTTTGATTCCCTTCCCAAATTCTTCTTGGTTTCCAGTACTGCTCCATGTAAAGATTGAATAACATCGGCGATAGTCTACCTCACGTCCTATCAGCCACTGCTTCACTTTCGTATCCTTCGAGTGCACTCTGGTTTCTTTACAACTTGAAAATATCCATTCGCTCCATGTATAGTACACTGAAAGAATGCATTCCGATCAACATTGTTGAAAGTTTATTCTAAGTCTGTAAATACTATAAATGTAGGTTTGCCTTTCTTTAACGTACATTCTAAGATGTAGGCTCAGTATTGTCTAGTATGTCCTACATTTCTTAGAAAAACCAGACTGGCCTTTCCCGAGTCTTGCTTCGACCAGTTTTTCCATTCTCCTGTAAAAAAATTAGTCTCAGTATTTTGCAACCATAGTTTATTAAAGGTATGGGAGTAATTTGTTAATTATCAGGCCTGTCAGACGCTGTCTTCTTCGGAATTGGAATTATTCCAATCATCTTGAAGTACGCAGGTATTTCGGCTGTCTCCTATCTTTCACACCAGATCGGATAGTTTTCTCGTGGATGGCTCTCCCAAGGATTTCAATAATTTCGAGTAAATGTAATCTATTCCAGCGGCCTTGTTTCGACTTAGGTCTTCTAGTGCTCTGCGAAATACTTCTCGTAGCGTCACAGCTTATATTTTCCATCTTCTTCCTCTTTCCTTTATCTAATAATGCTTTCGAGCTCATTTCCCTTAAACAGTCCTATGTATTCGATCAACCACTCAGCTTTCCCAACTTTGATTGTAACTGGCTTGACATCTCAGCTCTTGATATTCATACAGCCGCTTCTGCTTTCTGCGAAGGTGTCTTTAATTCTCCTATAGGCAGTGTCTATCCTTCCCGTAGTTACACATTCTCCTACACCCTTGCATTTCTCTTCTAGCCACTACTGCTTTGTCATTTTGCACTTCCTGTCAGTCTCATATTTTAGATGTCTGTATCTTCTGCTGTCTGTTTCATTTGCTGCATTTTAATATGTTCTCTTTTCATCAGTTAGATTCAACCACTCGTACGTTACCCAACGATTTGTAATGGGTTTTGGCTTTTTACCCATTTGATCCTCTGGTGGGTCCACTATTACGTCTCTCCAGAATACCCATTCGTCTTCTGATGTGTTCCTTACCCCTGTCCCAGTCAGTCGTTGCCTGATGCTACTTTTTAAAATCTGGATAACCACTGGTTCTTTCAGTTTTTCCCAGTTCCCATTACCTTAAATCACCACCTCTCTGCACCATATCTCTGTACAGGTAGTCATATCTCCGTGCCGCTGCTTTGTTGCAAAGCGACTATCGCTGGACGTATTAGGTTGGTGCATAAGTTCTTAGCGAGTCTGTTTTTCATGTTGGTATTCCGGTTGCTATGGGTTTATTTATCAGACTAAGAACAGCCGACCAGTTGCAAAGGATAAAGTAATCTTTACCTAGGTTTCAATAGATATAAATCTATCTTCTTCAGAAGACGGCCTGGGGACAATGAACATCGTAATATATATTAAGGTATGAAACATGAGTCAAGAATAAAGTTTAACATATATTAGGAAAATATTGTATTACAAGATGTGAGAAAGATTCTTGGTACTTACAGTATTATAACAACATGAAGTGATATGTCCTTATCGTTTAGGCAAACATCTGCATAGTTACATTAATCATATAAAATATAGCCCTGACAACAGGGTTTGTCAAACAAATAAAATAGGTACAGAGAAGTTGCAGAGCGCCTAAGCGACTGAGTAAAATCGGCCAGCGTAGTAGCACAGCGGCCAGGGCAGGTGGCGCTCATGTCGCGAACTATGTGCCGATAGGCGTACTGAAGTAACATTTGAAACATCAATATTAAATGCGTTCTTAAATAGAGTGATAATAAATAAATTGGCAAGCATTTAACACTCCCGTTATGACATTGTGGGAGGTATAGGAACAATAACGTAGATACATACATCAAAAAGACAGGTGGCGCTTCCGCCGTGAGTTACATGCAGTGGTCTATATAGCCAAAATATAAAGTTATATTACCATATTAGTGAAGCCCATAGAACGTATATAAGTCAAAACATCAAGAACAATCAGTAATGGCTTTTAAGAAAATTACGAGACCTGGTCTACAATCCAGTTACTACGTGATATAGAATAAGAGAAAATTACATGAGGGCCGCTGTAGTGGCAGCCATACATCGTGAAAAGAACACATTATATAAACGATAGTAAACTGGAAGATTTGAAAGTGCATTATAGCTTCCTGAGGAAATAGACTACTGAGGTTACTAGCATTAATGTTATATATTACACAGTACGGGTTTAAAGCCTTCGAAACTGGAAGATTTGAAAGTGCATTATAGCTTCCTGAGGAAATAGACTACTGAGGTTACTAGCATTAATGTTATATATTACACAGTACGGGTTTAAAGCCTTCGAAAAATTGTTTACAGGCAAGGTTCAACTGATCATTCAGAATATTGCCGTCTTTGAGCTCTAGATGTTTAAAAATAAATAGCTCTTCCCACAGATCTAGTCTCCGTCCTTTGACCTGTCTATGTAGGATAACTGTGTCTTCTAACTGTTTAGGCGTATGGCCGGTTATCAAGAGGTGTTCAGCAAAGGTAGAGTTGCGAATATTCGTTCCTTTTTTACCTAACAGATGTTCTTTATATCGTGTTTTCACAGCTCTGCCGGTTTGACCAATATAATAAGAGGGGCAGTTATTACAGGTTAGCTTGTAAATACCTGAATTAGAAAACCAATCGCTGACAATCTCTACTGACTGTACAAGATTTCTTTTTAAACTGTTATCTGTAGAAAAGGAGACGTTACAGTTATATTTTTTATTTAGAAGACGTTTAATCCTATACGATAAGTTACCCAGGAAAGGGTAAGGTTTATTATTTATCAATTGCCATTTTTATTAATCCACAGCGGAGGCAGCCAGAAGCATTTGCGTCGTGCATGAGGATAATAGCAATGGTCAGACCATAGCAAGAAAATGGTTTTGTCGATTTAAGGAGGATCGTTTTGACATTACTGATTCTCCACGTTCAGGAACATCTTCGGGATTTGATGAAGATCGTTTAAACGCATTAATCCACAATGATCCACGTCAGTGTGCTCGAGAATTGGCAGATGTTATGAACTATGATCGTCCCACCATCGTGCAAGGTTTCCATACAATACGGAACATTCAAAAAATTGGTGAATAGATACCGCTTGCTCTAAGCCAAAATCACAAAAGTCAGCGTGTGGACGTACGTGTATCACTGCTTGCACGTCATCAGTTGTCTCGTGAACAACGTCGACCAGTCACATCCTGGTGACGACAAATGGTGTCTCTATGCTAATATAAGGAACAACCTTCAAGGACATTCCTTTCCTGCGAACATGGTTATACGAGTTCTTCTCCTCAAAATCACGTGATTTCTACTTTCACGGAATCGAAAAGTTACGCCAGCGTTGGCAGACTGTTGTAAATAGTGGAGGAGAATATATTATTGACGATTAAAGCCTCTATTATGTGTATCTGTTGTGTTTATTAAACTTGTGGAAAAATGCTACGAACTATACACCGACCCAACATACAGATATCTCTGTTAATGGATCTCCCACACTGTCTGCCTTTGCGAATCTTGGTCTATCCTTGGACAGAACAAAGGGAAGGTTGGTAACGCCCAATATTTGGGCGGAAATCTTTTCCTCTGTTGGTTGTCACACGACGTGACGTCAGTGAACCTGCGCTCCAGTTACACCTTTGAATGGAACACGTTGGCCGAAGGAATCCGGCCGACACCGGTAAGTGTCCGAAACCAGACTAAATTAGGCAGTTGTTTTGATAGGAAGTCATTTACATTCATTCCAGCATGCAGTCAGCAGCATTCGTGAACTGACACGGACGGTGCTTCTGGCGTGGCAGAAAAAAAAATCCCTAAAGATGACACTCGAAGGCTGTTTGCTTCCATACCATAAAGAACACAAGAAAGTATGCTTGATTTTGGGGCTCTCAGTTTGTAATGATGCTTATGGTGGACATCAGCTCCAAATGGAATAAATGTTTATTCGTTTAATATTCTGTATGTGAAGAACATCTCTTCAAAGTTTGGCTAGTATCAAGTTGGAGTTTCATCGAATAACACTACATTTCCATCTGCGTATTTTCAACATTGATGTATGTTTATTATTTATTTATCTACTCTGAACAAATTGAGACATTTTATTGACTGTTAACTTACAATCATTACTCCAGCAATAGAAAAGTTAATTTTGGTAGATGCTTACTTGACGACGGGCGGAGCGTGCGGCCGAAGCGTGGAAGAGTGAAGCGCCGACATCTCCTCCTGGGTGAGTGACACTCGGCTGCAACACAACACGTGAGTCCGCTCATTACGGTGTCTGCTTCAGCCGACTGATTCAAGGGAGTGCAAACAAATGATAGCTTAAGAGTCGAGAAAAGGAAGATCTCGGAGAGAGCGGAACTGGTGCTGGAATTCGAGCAACGGTGGGACGAAACTGGTGTGATGTGCACAATATCAACTACAGATGAATCAATGAGTTGTTAAGGTGATTACGAAACATTTGCCATGTTCTAAGATTCGACGCGTTGAATATTTCGTGCATAAACTACAAATTGCAAAATATTTAGACGTTATTATAGTAGTTGAAAGAGCCGCTCGCTGCCGGTCTGTAGTATTTTCTTGACAATATTAATGAACCACAACTGCAACGACGTGTACGTTTCGGAGGGCTTCCCAAATTTTAAAGTTTCCTGTGTCGAAGCTCTGGTACTTACGGTAGAACGGCGGCGATAATCATCCTTTAGATATGAGACGTTTGGCACTTACACATTCTCAGCCGCAACAACATTTGTTAGACAGTTGAACAATGCGAAATTACGAACTTTACAAACAGAGAACTCGAGAGTTGAACATTTGTTTTAATAATTCGATTTTCTTAGACCTATACACACTTTCGAGCTGGCGATGGATTAATAGCTTACAACCGCTCGGGAAGCCCCGTGAACCTGACAACTGACGGTGACAGTACTAGGATACTAAAGCCACCGAACGCGAAACGTGCTTGATGAAGTGCACATTTCTCTTGCACTCCGAGAATAAGGCTACGCTAGACAGTCCAAGTGATAGGGAGCCACGCTGATCCACGACTGCTTTACGTCCACATGTAGGCTTCAAATTGTGCACATCCCTCTCGACAGAACCCCAGGTGGGGTTCCGAAAAGAACTGAGGACAGATGAAATAACCCCATCTCTCGGAATGTTCATCAATCGATACTGACAGAATGCGGAAGTGAGCGTAATACAATAATGCAGTGTATTATTTAACTAGCCTCCAGGTTAGCAAAAGGAGGAGGAACTGGTGCATAAGGCTTGTCAGCCTGTATCCTGTTGTAATCATATATGAGGGACGATGGCACACATGTTAGGCGTCCTATCTCGGAGAAAGTAAACGTTTTACGTACGCTGTTCCTTCTTTCTTAGCGACGGACAATGGAGACATCAGCTGTGAAATATTGTGCTATCTGAAACTAAGGCTATTCTCTTATTAATATTCTTCCTGTTAGTTGTGTTTATTGTTTTAATGTATTTGCTACAGACCTCGAAGCAACTAAGACTTCATCTTCAGGCACTTAAGCCACGTCATCGATGTGATATACCATCTTGTTAATGTCCCAGAGCAGCTTCTAGTGTAGAAAGTATAAACAAAATGAAGATACTATTGTTAATTACCAGACTGTTGGCGAGACTGTGCCATTGCCACTTATGATTTCTACGCCGTCGTACCTCGCCACTCTAGGGCAACGACATTTTGTGCGACACTTGAGTCCACACAGCATTTTTCCATGTGTGCCGCGCGTCCACTCAATAGTTACAATGTGAGCCACTCCTTCAGCAGTACCCGTGAGGGTCGGTGGCTTCTCTCACAGCGACGAAATTTTTCTGTATTAATGTGGCTGCTTCTTTGTCCAGCACTGAACTGGAGGGATATCTGCCTGTCTGCTATTATAATTCGAGCTATTCGATGGCGACTGGCGTTGTTTGTACCTTGACGGGGATGGCAGTTTACTATGGCGGCGACAGTTTCTCCGGAATCACGGCATACTCGGTAGTCCGTTCATGCCGTAGTCCGCGACAAGTCAATGAAAGATTGTTTAGAGTTGTAATAGTTCCACGTGGGTTTGGCACGTGTGAATGCAGACAGTGTGTGATATCTCCAATCTCTCTCTCTCTTGTGCTCGATTATTAACATGACATCCAGAACAGTCTTTCATGACACCTTTGTCTCGCGCCGTTACTATCACCTACTGGTGTTTGCTGCTAAATTATTTTATTGATAGTCTCACGACAAGCAATTATCTGGTTATGTTTGATAACAAATATTAATGAAATAACTACACTAATGGCCATTAAAATTGCTACACCAAGAAGATGACGTGCTACAGACGCGAAATTTAGCCGACGGGAAGAAGGTGCAGTGATACGCAAATGATTAGCTTTTCAGAGCATTCACACAAGGTTGGCACCGGTGGCGACACCTACAACGTGCTGACATGAGGAAAGTTTCCAACCGATTTCTCATACACAAACAGCAGTTGACCGGCGTTGCCTGGTGAAACGTTGTTGTGATGCCTCGTGTAAGGAGGAGAAATGCGTACCATCACGTTTTCGACTTTGATAAAGGTCGGATTGTAGCCTATCGCGATTGCGGTTTATCGTATCGCGACATTGCTGCTCGCCTTGGTCGAGATCCAATTACTGTTAGCAGAATATGGCATCGGTGGGTTCAGGAGGGTAATACGGAACGCCGTGCTGGATCCCAACGGCCTCGTATCACTAGCAGTCGAGGTGACAGGCATCTTATCCGCATGGCTGTAACGGATAGTGCAGCCACGTCTCGATCCCTGAGTCAACAGATGGGGACGTTTGCAAGACAACAACCATCTGAATGAATAGTTGGACGACGTTTGCAGCAGCATGGACTATTAGCTCGGAGACCGTGGCTGCAGTTACCCTTGACGCTGCATCACAGACAGGAGCGCCTGCGATGGTGTACTCAACGACGAACCTGGGTGCACGAATGGCAAAACGTCATTTTTTCGGATGAATACAGATTCTGTTTACACCATCATGATGGTCGCATCCGTGTTTGGCGACATCGAGGTGAACGCACATTGGAAGCGTGTATTCGTCATCGCCACTGGCCTATCACCCGGCATGATGGTATGGGGTGCCATTGGTTACACGTCTCTGTCACCTCTTGTTCACATTGACGGCGCTTTGAACAGTGGACGTTACATTTCAGATGTGTTACGACCCGCAATAAATGATCGATCCGTGCGAAACCCTACATTTCACCAGGATAATCCACAATCGCATGTTGCAGGTCCTGTACGGGCCTTTCTGGATACAGGAAATGTTCGACTGCTGCCCTGGCCAGCACATTCTCCAGATCTCTCAGCAACGTCTGGTCAATGGTGGCGAGGAACTGGCTCGCCACAATACGCCAGTCACTACTCTTGATGAACTGTGGTATCGTGTTGAAGCTGCATGAGCAGCTGTACCTGTACACCTGTATATATCTCCATCAAAGTCAGGTGCTTGAAAGGTTGAAGTGCCATTGTGGGGTGACAGGTAGTGAGCGTTGCTGGGGACTCTCCCACGTGTTCACACGGGCCGCCAGAGATAGCTATCCCTCATACACCATTACACGGCCGCAGAAGGCCTTCTGCGACACGTTAGCCTTGCGGCGTGGCAGCGTCCGCCTCTATTACGAGTGCAAAACCTGCTCGATGCGAAACGGCTGCACGAGTGCCTAGCGAGCGGGAAGATATTCCTTATAAGCGCGTTTGGAGCAACTATTTTGCCTGTGAATCCCTAACACCATATAGCATTAATTTATTCGCGCAATATTCCAATAACGGTATTTTGTCACACTATCACTTTACCTAACGAACACATAGAGACGAAATCGTCGAATACTTCAGTTGGTCATCGGACGGTAACTCCGAAAAATATATTGTCACATTGATTCGTCTACTCAAATTGAAATTAAAAATATCATCCCTTTCCATGTCAAAAAGTAGCTCGAACGATTATTAGTGCTTCCACTTCTTGATTATAGCGACGTTATCGTACAAAGTCTTTCACAAATAAATTTTTTTGGTTACACCTGGGGATGGACTCTTTTGTATGATTAATTTGTAATTTTCGTCTTTTCGACCACAATAATAAGAGAAAGTACTTTCAGTAGTAACCATGATTGTTATAATAAAGTCATCTCTTGAGAACTGAGATCTGTAAGAAGAAGATTTTTACATGTTTGTTTACACGGTACGAGGTTCTGGATCAGGTGCTTTTCAGGAAGGAGAGACGTTCCAGCAACATGTGTCACAGAATCCGTTCAGCGGACAGTCTTTTTCATCTTTAGTACATGACTTAAGTGGTTTATACTACTCTTCATACAGAAACCAATTCCTGAGGGAATTGCAATAAATGAAGTTCACGTGTCAGTGTAGTCTTTACAACACAGTTTTTCGGTTCCGAAGAGCTGTAATGAGTTCATGTACTGACAGTAAAATGTTGTTTTTTAATCTCGATAAGGACGTTACGTTATAGCGACTGGAAGCTCATGGGTACAACTGTTTTTAGTGAACTAATTTCTTGTCTTGTTAGTCGCTTGGTGACGTACCCAAGTCTACCACCTGAATACCGCCATATAACGGAAGAAAAATGAAAGATACGGCTAAGACACGAACAACATGCGGAACAAAGGTTCGATTTCCGTCTGTCTGCTGGTACATAATATTACAACTAGCAACCACAGCACACGACACTTGCAGCCTCAGGAACAAGGTCCAAGGCCGGGACACAGTTCGCTGCAAGAAGCAGCGGCAGCCTTTAGACACGGGGAAGAGCGAGTAAGGACGCTGGAGTCGACTTGTGTCTTTTTATATCCTGCGAGTATGTTTGAAAAATTTCACTTGAAGGTGTAGTACCGGACATACTTCACGTTCAGAAATGACAAAACAAAATGAATTCCAGTTCGTGAAGCGTATTCCACGGCGAGATAAATAAAATATCATTGCATATATCAGTCATGGTGCTATGATACAAACAGCTTTTGCAACTTTTTTGAATTAAAGAATGCGATCAGAGAATTAGCGCTTTTTGTGAACCTTGTTGTCAAAAATCTGAAACTGGTTTGATGCAGCTCTCCACGCTAAACTACTTTGTGCAAGATCTTTCACATCTGCATCAGGCGCAGATCTAAGGAGAGTCATGGCAAACCATCCCTCGCTCCCACCCCCCCCCCTCCCCTTACCCAAAAGAAAAAATACATTTAAGCTTTCATATTTCTACGTGTATCGATTCTCAAATTACTTAGATAAATTTTGGGAAGTAAAGTAGTATGAAGACAGTTTAAAAATAGCATGGAATTCCGCAAAAATACAGCTGCGTTTAACGCAGGATACTGTTCAGTGGTTTGCTGGAGGGTGCCAAAGCGATGTACTAAGCATCAACCATAGGGAATTATTATTATTATCTTTCCTTTCTCAGACCTTAGGTCTGGTTCGGAATGAAAGTGACGCGGACCTTGATCAAGCGTCACTTCCTTTTAACTGTACGGTATATGTTACATTGCGTTTAGGAACTTTCGGGTAATTGAACATGTATCAATAATTACGGATTTCTGAAGTTGTATATATAAGTTTGGATGTAGCTGTATTGCATTGATGTACTGGTGGATATTGCGTGGTATGACTCCTGTAGTTGAAAGTATAATTGGTATAATGTCAACTTTATCCTGATGCCACATGTCCTTGACATCCTCAGCCAGTTGGATGTATTTTTCAATTTTTTCTCCTGTTTTCTTCTGTATATTTGCTGTATTGGGTATGGATATTTCAATTAGTTGTGTTAATTTCTTCTTTTTATTGGTGAGTATGATGTCAGGTTTGTTATGTGGCGTTGTTTTATCTGTTATAATGGTTCTGTTCCAGTATAATTTGTATTCATCATTCTCCAGTACATTTTGTGGTGTATACTTGTATGTAGGAACGTGTTGTTTTAAAAGTTTATGTTGTAAGGCAAGCTGTTGATGTATTGTTTTTGCGACGTTGTCATGTCTTCTGGGGTATTCTGTATTCGCTAGTATTGTACATCCGCTTGTGATGTGATCTACTGTTTCTATTTGTTGTTTACAAAGTCTGCATTTATCCGTTGTGGTATTGGGATCTTTAATAATATGCTTGCTGTAATATCTGGTGTTTATTGTTTGATCCTGTATTGCAATCATGAATCCTTCTGTCTCACTGTATATATTGCCTCTTCTTAGCCATGTGTTGGATACGTCTTGATCGATGTGTGGCTGTGTTAGATGATACGGGTGCTTGCCATGTAGTGTTTTCTTTTTCCAATTTACTTTCTTTGTATCTGTTGATGTTATGTGATCTAAAGGGTTGTAGAGGTGGTTATGAAATTGTAGTGGTGTAGCCGATGTATTTATGTGGGTGATTGCTTTGTGTATTTTGCTAGTTTCTGCTCGTTCTAGAAAGAATTTTCTTAAATTGTCTACCTGTCCATAATGTAGGTTTTTTATGTCGATAAATCCCCTTCCTCCTTCCTTTCTGCTTAATGTGAATCTTTCTGTTACTGAATGTATGTGATGTATTCTATATTTGTGGCATTGTGATCGTGTAAGTGTATTGAGTGCTTCTAGGTCTGTGTTACTCCATTTCACTACTCCAAATGAGTAGGTCAATATTGGTATAGCATAGGTATTTATAGCTTTTGTCTTGTTTCTTGCTGTCAATTCTGTTTTCAGTATTTTTGTTAGTCTTTGTCTATATTTTTCTTTTAGCTCTTCCTTAATATTTCTATCATCTATTCCTATTTTTTGTCTGTATCCTAGATATTTATAGGCATCTGTTTTTTCCATCGCTTCTATGCAGTCGCTGTGGTTATCCAATATGTAATCTTCTTGTTTAGTGTGGTTTCCCTTGACTATGCTATTTTTCTTACATTTGTCTGTTCCAAAAGCCATATTTATATCATTGCTAAATACTTCTGTTATCTTTAGTAATTGGTTGAGTTGTTGATTTGTTGCTGCCAGTAGTTTTAGATCATCCATGTATAGCAAATGTGTGATTTTGTGTGGGTATGTTCCAGTAATATTGTAACCATAATTTGTATTATTTAGCATGTTGGATAGTGGGTTCAGAGCAAGGCAGAACCAGAAAGGACTTAATGAATCTCCTTGGTATATTCCACGCTTAATCTGTATTGGCTGTGATGTGATATTATTTGAATTTGTTTGGATATTAAGTGTGGTTTTCCAGTTTTTCATTACTATGTTTAGGAACTGTATCAATTTAGGATCTACTTTATATATTTCCAATATTTGTAGTAACCATGAGTGGGGTACACTATCAAAAGCTTTTTGGTAATCGATGTATGCGTAGTGTAGCGACCTTTGTTTAGTTTTAGCTTGATATGTCACCTCTGCATCTATTATCAGTTGCTCTTTACATCCTCGTGCTCCTTTGCAACAGCCTTTTTGTTCTTCATTTATAATTTTGTTCTGTGTTGTATGTGTCACTAGTTTCTGTTTAATGACTGAAGTAAATATTTTGTATATTGTTGGTAGGCATGTTATGGGCCGATATTTAGCTGGGTTCGCTGTGTCTGCTTGATCTTTAGGTTTCAGATAAGTTATTCCATGTGTAAGTGTATCAGGGAATGTGTATGGGTCTGCAATGTAACTGTTAAATAATTTAGTTGGATGTGAATGTGTTGAGGTGAACTTCTTTAACCAGAAATTTGCTATTTTGTCATTTCCAGGGGCTTTCCAATTGTGAGTAGAATTAATTGCTTGGGTGACTTCATGTTGCAAAATTGTCACTTCAGGCATTTGTGGTATCATCTTGTATGTGTCTGTTTCTGCTTGTATCCACCGTGCATGCCTGTTATGTTGTACCGGGTTTGACCATATGTTGCTCCAGAAGTGTTCCATGTCTGTTATGTTTGGTGGATTATTTATTTCAATGTGTGTGTTATCTATTGTCTGGTAAAATTTCTTTTGGTTTGTGTTGAATGTTTGGTTTTGTTTCCTTCTATTTTCACTTTTTTTGTATCTTCTGAGTCGTTTGGCGAATGCTTGTAATTTCTGCTTCTTTTCGTCTAATTGCTCTGTCGCTTCTTGTTGTGAGATTTTACCTAACCTTTTTCGTTTTTTTTCTGAGATTTCATTTCTTATAAATTGTGTTAGCTGTCCGATGTCTTTTCTCAGTTTTTCTATTTTGATCTGTAGCCTGTGTTGCCATGCTGGTTTTGTGGGTTTCTTCTGTGTGTTGGTTGGTTCTGATCTCTGCCTAGTGTGTATATTTAGTGTAGTGAGTGCTCCTATATATATCAGTAGTTGTAACTCTTCCATCGTTGTGTTTTCATTTATTTTGTTGTGTATGATTGTGTTGATAGTTTTTATTGTTGTTTCGACTTGTGGGTTATTTGGTGGTCTATGCAAGAATGGTCTAATGTCTGTATTTGTGTCTTTGTATTCTATATATGTTAGCTGAAATTTTTCTTCTATATCTAATATCTGTGTCACTTTGTGTTCTATTTGTGCTTGTTCTGGTGGCTGCCTTAAGATTTCGTTTTCCTCTGATTGTTTAATTGGTGTGTGCTGTTCTTTGTTTGTTTGCTCTGGGATGTTTGAGTCCATTACTGTATTTTCTTCTTCTTCTGATTGCACATTATTTTGTTCCAGTATTTGTTGTACTTGTTGTTTGATGTTATCTAATTCTGAGTGGGGTATCCTGTTATTTTTTATTATTCCACGGATCTGATCAGCTAGTCGTTGTTCTGTTAAAAATTTTAATTCTGGGGTCTGGTAATAAATGTTGTGTATACTTGTGATCTGTATCCAGTTGTGTTGGTTCCTAGGTTTGTTGCTTGGTAATAACAGAACATGAGGTGTCGATTAACTTCATCTGACCATCTCATCCTCTGTCTTTGTTTTCCTTCTAGGGTGGTTGCAGGAAGCATATCCTGCAAAACACCTCTATTTGGATTTAAATCATTTTCCAGTTGGCTAGCAGTGTCGTTACCATTGTGGGCGGGCATAGGGTTCAAGCGTCGTCCCTGACCATGACGGCGCTTGTCCGATCTTCATTAGTTCTGTCCTGAACCAACTAATCACACTAGAAGCCCTATTAGTGGTTTGTTCTTTTCGTCGCCTTTTACGACTGGCAGAACATACCGGAGGCCTATTCTTTTCCCGGGCCTCCACAGGAATTATTATTATTATTATTATTATTATTATATTTAAGCATTCTATATTATTATTATTATTATTAAATATTAGGCAATATGGGACGTTAAAAGTGGACATCAGCAAATTATGTTTGGGAATGGTGAGGGAGGAGAAAATTAGAAACTATAAGCCAATCCCTAAATCCAAGAATCCAACCCCGGATCCGTGCCTGACCACCAGCATAGCTTCTGGACACTGCATATATTCCACGTACTTACAGTATTTAAACTTTGGTACCCCACATTCCACTCCTGTCAGCAAATTACCAAACTAATTTCTTGATTACTTGCGAATTGTCCTTTCAGCCTATCCCCCCTCGGATCAATCAAGCTACATCTGAAGACAATATTTCCGCTGTCCGTCACATTTAATTTTTCGTAATGTATCAATAACATAGATAACTCAATAATGATTGCGTCAGTGTGTTTGACATTCAGAGAGAGTAATTAGCAGATTATTGCTTTATTACATGCTTATGCTAATATCTCTTTGCAACAGTCATAACTGTGAAAATCTGTTCTCTTCTCGAGGAAGAAGTAATGTATTATAAAGAAGAGGTTGGTATTCGACTACCTTAATAGGGAAGTCATTACGCCTTTTAAACTCCAAGCTGCTTCTTCTGTTTCGTTTTTTTTTTTAACGCCTTTTCTTTGAGAGAAATGCGCGGTAGGCGGTCCCCGCAGACAGCGCTCATCATAGGGTTAGGAGGTGGCCTTGGCTTTTCCATTCTTTGGTGCGGCTTTTCTTTGGAAGAAGTCTGCAGCAGACAGATTGTAGTAGACATACTAGCCAGTAAGCAGTGGTTGAGCAAAGTTCATGTAATAGTTAGCTCTCAAAGATTTTTATGTTTTGTGCTAATAATGGCGCATTTCATTGAGGAATGCCATAATTAGTACGTTCGTGGTAATAAGTCGTCTGTTGGAAACTGTAGCTGTGGAGGCAACATATTTCCAGGAAAAATGCAGTGCTGCAAGAATTGCATCATCATTATATCGAGGAGGGTTCCAAAAGGTAGACAATAGGCCTTGTTCGGATCTAAATAATACGAAACGTTAAAATACTGAGATGGCTCATTCGCACCAATCCTCAGGTGTACTGCAAATGAAAAGACAAGCTACTGACAATTATTTTGTACTTTGTGTTATTCTAAACATTCTGTGGCTGTGAGCTCAGCAACCGTGTATGCAGTTATATAAAATATAATAGCCAACCGGTTGCACACAATTAAAAAAAAAAAGAAACATCAACCAGGTTTCGATAGTTCTCTCTTCATGAGAATGGTAAAAGCTACCTCGAAAAATATATAAGATATAAATAATATACATAAAATAGATACATATGTGAAAATTCTCAACCAAAACCAGAAAACTGTACTTAGATGAAATCTCATAACAACTTTATAATTTCATCAACAGTGCTCTCGTCGAATTACATGTTTGTGTTTCATGAGTCAAGGATAAAAATCATAATAAAAAATGTAAGCCGACACTGCCATGAGGTGGACACGAGGATTAGTAGTGCCATCTAGTAACAAAACGGCAAAATTATATACATACGCGTTAAGAGCAAAATTACATGGCTGTAGGTATGCACTAGTAACACATAGTACCCAGATAATGCGCAATATGAAAATTTGCAAAAATAGTAAATGTCTTTTTACAGGTAGTTTTAAATAAAGTAAAAAACTGACAATGACAGTTAGATAAGGGAAACCGACATCCTCGACCCTACTGTAGTGAAAAATTCAAAAATCAATGTTCTAAGTAACGGCCCTAAACCTTGAAAAGTTTTTATTACGCAACTGTAATTGTTTGTTAAGAAAAAAACCGCCTTTAAGAGAGAGGTGTTTGAAAATTTTCACTCTTCAAGAATATCGAGTCTCAGTGTATGATACTGACATCTTGCAGTTCTTTGGGTTTATGCCTTGTGATTAACAAGTGGTCGGCAAATGATGACTTATGAATATTAGTATCCCTTTTTCTGGAAGATGTTCTCTAAATCTTACAGATATAGCTCGCACAGTTTGTCCTATGTAACAAGCCGGACAAGAGTTACAGACGATTTTATAAATTCCTGACTTTTGCAAATGAGATTGTGTTGAATCCAGATTGTGAATAAGACTTTTTTAGAGCCTTATTGGCGGAAAAAGCTACTTTGCAATCACATTTGTTTTGCACAAGACGCTGTATTCTGTGAGACAGGTTCAAGAAATGGTATGGAAATAAAATTTTTCTGATCTTTTCGTCATTTATGGAAACGCCCAGATTGGTGATTCTGATCTTCGTTTTATTACTGAAAATGTTACTTACTATGTTGGGTTCGTAGCCACTATTAACTGCAATGTTTTTGATCAATTTTCAATTAATGACCGAAATGATTAGAGAAATTTTAGTTCCATACAATTTCTTGGTTTTGTCTCTTACAGAATACAGCGTCATCTGCAAATCAAATGTGATTGCAAAGTAGCTTTTTCTGCCAATAATTCTCTAAAAAGTAATCTTATTCACAGTCTGTATTCAATACAGTCTCATTTGCAAAAGTCAGTTTATAAAATCGATTGTGACTCTTTCCGGCCTATTACATAGGACAAACGGAGTGGGCTATGTCTGTAAGATTTAGAGAACATCTTCCAGGAAAAAAAAGGTACTAATATTCATAATTCATACTTTGCCGACCACTTGTTAATCACAGGACATAAACCCAAACAACTGCAAGATATCAGTATCCTACACTCCGAGAAAAAAGGTCTCAGACTCAATATCCTTGAAGAATTGGGAATTTACAAACACCTCTCCCTTAAAGACGGTTTTATTCTTAACGAACAGTTAGAGTCGTTACTTAGAACTGCCTGATTTTTTTAATTTTTCACTACAGTAGCGTCGGAGATGTCGGTTTCCCTTATCCACTTGTCATTGTCAGTTTTTTACTTTATTTAAAACTACCTGTAAAAAGGCAGCTGTTTGCAAGTTTGCCGTTTTGTTACTAGATGGCACTACTAATCCTCTTGTCCACATCATGGCAGTGTCGGCTTACATGCCATTTAGTCTGACGCCTCTTACTGCGTACGTGGCGGTCTTAGCCGGCTACAGCTGTTAACTTGTGCCACCGCTTGCAGCCATGGTTTTATCATTCTGTGATAACTGTCTGTCTTTTTTATTATGATTTTTATTCTTGACTCATGGAACGCTGAAGATTGGATGGGTGGATCACGTAACTAATGAGGAGGTATTGAATAGGATTGGGGAGAAGAGAAGTTTGTGGCACAACTTGACCAGAAGAAGGGATCGGTTGGTAGGACATGTTCTGAGGCATCAAGGGATCACCAATTTAGTATTGGAGGGCAGCGTGGAGGGTAAAAATCGTAGAGGGAGACCAAGAGATGAATACACTAAGCAGATTCAGAAGGATGTAGGTTGCAGTAGGTACTGGGAGATGAAAAAGCTTGCACAGGATAGAGTAGCATGGAGAGCTGCATCAAACCAGTCTCAGGACTGAAGACCACAACAACAACATGGAACGCAAACATGTCATTTGTCGAGATCATTGTTGCTGAGGTTATAAAGTTATTATGTGATTTCATGTAAGTAAAGTTTTCTGTTTTTGGTTGATAATTTTCAAATATGTATCTATTTTATGTATATTTTTTATTTATACCTTATATATTTTTCTAGGTAGCTTTTACCATTCTAATGAAGATAGTCTTACAACTATCGAATCCTGGTTAACGTGTTTTTCTTTTTCTTTTTTTTTTATTGTGTGCAACCGGCTAGCTGACTATTACATTTTATGTAACTCTGTATTATGACAGGAGAGAAAGACCCTTTTTTGAAACAAAGTGTTATTTTGGAAACAATACAGTAAAAATTTATTATAAAAAGTCTTACATCCTGTTTACAAGCCGCGCGGCGTAGCCACGTGGTCTAGGACGCCTTGGCACGGATCGCGCGGCTCCCCCCGTCGGAGGTTCGAGTCCTCCCTCGAGCATGGGTGTGTGTGTTGTCCTTAGCGTAAGTTAGTTAAAGTCAGATTAAGTAGTATGTAAGCCTAGGGTCCGACGACCACAGCAGTTTGATCCCATAGGAACTTACCACAAATTTTCTCTTCACAAATACTTAAAATTTACTTATGCTTGAATCCCATCCAAAAATATCAGTAGTGTGCCGTGTGTGCTGGCTGAAACTACATTACGTGATCACAAGTATCCGGACACCCTCAAAAACATACGTTTTGCATATTAGATGCGTTGTGCTACCAACTACTGACAAGTACTCCATATCAGCGACCTCAGTAGTCATTAGACATCGTGAGAGTGCAAAATGGGGCGCTCCGCGGAACTCACGGACTTCGAACGTGATCAGATGATTGGGTGTCACTTGTGTCATACTTCAGTATGCGAGATATCCACACATCTAAACATCCCTAGGTCCACTGTTTCCGATGTGATAGTGAAGTGGAAAGGTGAAGGGACACGCACAGCACAAAAGAGTACAGGCCCACCTCGTCTGTTGACTGACAGAGACCGCCGAAAGTTGAAGAGGTTCGTAATGTGTAATAAGCAGACGTCTATCCAGACCATCACACAGCAATTCCAAACTGCATCAGAATCCGATGCAAGTACTATGACAGTTAGGCGGGAGGTGAGAAAACTTGGATTTCATGGTCGAGCGGCTTCTCCCACGCCACACATCACGGCGGTAAATGTCGAACGACGCCTCGCTTGGTGCAATGAGCGTAAACATTGGACGATTGAACAGTGGAAAACAGTTGTGTGGAGTGACGAATCACGGTACACAATGTGGCGATCCAATGGCAGAGTGTGGGTATGGCGAATGCCCGGTGAAAGTCGTCTGCCAGCGTGTGTAGTGACAACAGTAAAATTCGGAGGCGGTGGTGTTATGGTGTGGTTGTGTGTTTCATGGAGGGGGCTTGTATCCCTTGCTGTTTTGCGTGGCACTATCACAGCACAGGCCTACATTAATGTTTTAAACACCTTCTTCCCACTTCCCACTATTGAAGAGCAATTCGGGGATGGCGATTGCATTTTTTAACACGATCGAGCACCTGTTCATAATAAACGATCTGTGGCGGATTGGTTGCACGACAATAACATCCCTGTAAATATCTCTCCTCAGTGCAGCACTCCATGGAGAATGGTCTGCCATTCCCCAAGAAACCTCCCAGCACTTGACTGAACGTATGCCTGCGAGAGTGGAAGCTGTTATCAAGGCTAAGGGTTGGCCAACGCCATATTGAATTCCAGCATTACCGATGGAGGGCGCCACGAACTTGTAAGTCATTTTCAGCCAGGTATCCAGATACTTTCGATCACATAGTGCGTCAGACTTATATTTTGGCTATACATCCTTGTCCATGGCGGTCTTCTACCTTTGGTTGCGAAGCGTTTATCTGGTGGCTGTCGGGACGCGGAGGTGACCAGTCAGTCGGTGCACGGAGCCCCGAGGAACGGCGGTTGCTTGCTCGCTTGGAAGGACCCTTGCCGCTACCTGTGAATGCGATTTGTTTAACGGGTCCGCCGTATACAATGGGCGACCGCGGGCGTGCAGTACTGTGGATTCTGGAGACGTCGCAGCCTTACTTTACGGCAGTGAATTTGACTCATGGAGTGAATGCTTGTCACGATCCTTGGACCTTTCTGACTGAAACAGATGCTGTGCTTTGGTGTGGACATATCGATACTTTCTTGCCATTTTCCAGTTACCTCTGACAGACTATGTGCCGACAGAGTGTATAAACTGTGATAGTGGATTTCGCCATACACTGTGCTCATGTGGTTTTATACAGCTACAGATTTCTCAGGATTGTACATTGTTAATGAGCAGTTGTCTGACTGCCTTACACTGTTTCTATGGATCAGACTGCTCACCTCATTTTAATGTTGTCCTGTAATGATGGGCTGTGTATGAGTACACGTTGTTGATGCACAGTCGACGTATTAACTGGAATGCACTGACATCCATACACCCATGGACATGTTAAGATAGAATTAGTGCTTGGGACCCAGTGGATTATGCCAAGGAAGTTACTGTTCCTTTTATGGTTCTAAAAAAAAACTCAGATTTGATCTCAATGTGTTTGAAAATTTGTAAAAGGAACACGTGCATATCTAAAATGAAACTAATTCAGTTTTTTTGGATTCTAAAGTAAGCCAGTGATTGTCAGTTTAAAGAATGTGATTAGAGAGTGTTTTGCAAATATTTCTTTTTTGAACTGAGGACAAATGGAGAGTATTTGTCACCTGATCGTTTATGCTTACACTTAATTTCGTATGGAGCTAAATGCTGTAGAATTTTATTGAATTAGAGCCTTAAAACATTTTGTGGTCCTTATGGTATCTCAATTATTAGGATAGTTTTGTTGTTCAAGAGAGATTGCACCTTTGTATTTGACTGAAGTGTTCAAATATTAACCTGACCTCAATTGATTCCACCCTTTTAACTTGTTAATCTACTACTGTACAGTACAGTACATTTGGAAGCAGAGTATCGTTGATTGATTGAGAGAAGGTGGATATTTTTTGTTGCAGTGGTTTTTTTTTATTGTTTCCTTATACTGTTCTTATTTTTCAGAATGCCTGACAATGTAAAGTATCCGCCTTATTTTAGGTGTGGACAGTTAATCTATGTATTACAATGACCAAAGTTAGAGGCTAAAGGCACTGTCTATGAGCTGGTTGAAAAAGTGCTTCAAAACAGTCATTTGCGGTGGAGCAAATCATTACCGAGGCCGGTGAGGTGAGTTTGGATGCTGCTGCATGACAGGGGTGCTACAGAGTGAGGATAGTTGGACACTGAATCAAATACGGAAGTTGGAGGCCTGGTTTAAAAATTACCTGGACAGAATGAATGAGCTAGTGGGTGGGAACAAGGAACAAGTGCATAGTCTAGTAACATACTGTGATACTATTCGAGGGTGGTTTCAGACCAGTAACAGAAGAGTAAGGGTTGTTGACGGTGCAGTTAAAGTGAAAGATTAAAGTAGAGGGTGAAGCAAATGATCCTTGATACTCCATTTATGAAATTGCAGAAAGAGTTACAGGAAATTTTAAATGAATGTTCCCATTTTCCGTTGAACTCAGTTGATTGTAGAGTTGATTTTTGTATTTTAGGGTGGAGTTTCAAATGGAGTATGGACCACGGAAATGAGTGATTTAGATGCCTTGAGACTGATTGTCATTAAAGTAAAGGATTATTTGTTTGATGAAGTTTTGCAAGTGACGCAAGAAAATAGTATGCAGAAACAGTTTAGGACTACAATTTGTAGGTTAATTCCACCAAGACCACTGCAAGAGTTAATTTTTCGGCAGTAAAGACGTGAACAGGAGACTCATGAGTCAGTGATAAAGTATTTGGAGAGAGATAAAAGAAACGTGATAGCCTTGGAACTTTCATATACCAAAGAGCAAGTAAACCGTATTTTACGCCGGTTGAACCCTGATAGTAGGCACCACACGGTATGTTGTCAAATCTCCATGACAGTGACTCAATTGGATGAAGTGGTAAGGCACAAGCAGGCCATGCAGGCACAGAATTTGTGGATCGTACAGGGACAGCAAATCCGTAAAAGGAAGAGCTTGTAGAAGTAACGATTTAGAGAGGAAACAGAAGGAGCAAGACTTCAACAGAAAGGCATACTAAGAAACAGTGATTCACAAAGGTGGGTAGATAGGGGGGTCACATAAGTTAATTTGCTGGAAGTGTGGGAAGCACGTACATCTAAGAAGTGAAGGCATCGGGAAGGAAAGACGGGAACAAGAATTGTGACAGTTACTGCAAGGGGAAGGCTAACGGATTAGTGTGATAAAGAATAAAAGAATTTCACAATTGCCATTTGTGTGTGCAGCATTGAATAATGAAGCAATCTGCACCCTTCTGGATTTAGGTAGTACGATCTTGGTAGTTAATTAGAAATAGTTTCGGAGCATGAGGGAATCTGAGCGTAGAGGGAGATGGTAGCAGATAACGGACAATACTTGACGGATGATAAGTCGAGTTGAATTGTGAACATATGTTAAAATCAAGCTGATGATTGATGAGTTTTCTTGGAAGATGAGGATGAAGGTCATTGAAAATTTAGCCACTGACTATATTTCTGATTCCCCTCTGGTCAGTGGAGCAGTTTCATTATAAAATTAGGCTACAAAGAATTTTTCTGTTTAGCTGGCAAGGGCAAAGAAGCACGGTGGTGTTGGCTTGTAATGAACCCAGTGAAGAAGTAGCTAATATGGGGAAGTAAGATTCGTTAGATGACCAGTTAGTTCATTTAGATGAATTTATAAAGGATAAGGTCAAAATTGTGTGTGGCGACAATGGCAGCGGTTCTTTGTAGCTTGTGGATGCCATGTTTTCCTGTATAAAATGTAATGCAGTGTGTTTATAAGTATCTGGATGATCTGGTGATCTAGGAGTAGTTCGATTCAGGAACACATACAGCACTTACATGAGATGTTCGAGCGATTAAGAAAGGCAGTTGTGACATTCTGTGTTAGACAGTTGTTTTTGAATTTGCTTTTATGGACGTAAAATTTCAGGGGAAGGAATTTTTATTGACCAAGAGAGACTGGAAGCCACTGATCACTTCCCACAACAACTGCAGAATGTCAAACAAGATGCCAGGACAGCCGGGATGGCCAATTTTTTAGGACATTTATTAGTGGCTTTGCGGAGAAGGTAGATCTCCTTAACAGTGTAAAAAGGGATGTAAATTTATGTGGAGGACCTTCCAGAAAGCCGCATCTTTGGCCTTAAAGGACGCGTTAAGGTCAGCATCGGTACTGGCTATCCCAGATTTAAATGCTGAATTCATTTTGCAAACTGATGCATCAGGTCTAGTAACAGGAGCAGTTTTGTTGCAGGGACAGGAAGGGAATCGGAAGGTACCTACGCATCAAGGGGTTAAATGAATTGAAGGAAAGCTATTCAATCAGTTCTCCTGGTTTGTGCAGCTGGTGGATGAGTATACTTGTACTACCGAGATGGGTCGAGGCTTTGAGTCCATCTTGGCTATGGTAATCCGTTCAGCACCTTGTTCATAGTGATTCACCTACATTCTTATATTCTGAAGCTTATCAAATGCAGTTCATAGCTTGATTGTGGTGCGTGAATGTCTCGGAGAGGAGGAAATAATACTTAAACATACTAGGTGCTTCTTAAGTATCAAGTAACAATATTCATTTACATAGATAGCAATTCATCGGGTAGTCATTGTTTTGCACCAATCGACAGCACGTATAACACGAAACGGAACAGATCCTGTCCAGATTTCTGTCTAACTGACCATCCAAACCATAAGTGATCGTGTTGTGCAGCCAAAGGCACTCCATTGCATCTAGTCAGTTGTTGGGCGCATACGACAATGACGAATACAATCTGTCAATTTTCGTTCATGGAGCCTCCACACATGATGGGTACATACATCGTGATGTTGTACGTAGCGCCGTGAGTCGTCTGAAATGACGACGTGGTGCCACTGCTTTGTACGGAATTGTCGCTGTGCTCCCCACTTTGTGGGGGCTCCTCTCTGTGGTGCTGCAGACTTTATCAGGCTGTCCATGTGGGTATTTATCTGGCTGCTAACGAGCCCATTTCCTGACTCAAGGTAGGTCACGTGGCTGTATGATCTTGCACAGCCAAGCGAAGAATACGGTTGTCCTCTCGGGCGCTAAACTCATGTGACTGTTAAAATCCTGCATGGCGTTGAACGCGGTCTCTCTGAACCCATCAATTCCATGTTCGAGTGACGGTTGCGGGATCCCGACCAACGCGAGAAAAAATATCGCGGATCTGTTTTCCCACTAACTGACATTTAAATTCGATTTATGAATGAGGAACGCTCTGCGTAATCTTCCCTCGTATACAGAACATAAATGGTGTTACGCCTGCTTAATTAGTGCAGCTGCGGTGAAATGCTAATCGTTTGCATAGCGAGCCATGTAATACATTTAATGCCAGTTTCACGTTTGTAAGATGCCGCGTTCACAGTGGTGTCATTTTAATGGGTGATGATTTATCAAGCGCTGTCTGATAACAAACTCTACTACTTTTTCATCGTACTGAATTAAAAATCTATCTTTACATCTCGTCTGTTTTCGTAATTGTTTTGATCATTGTAGAAAACAACTAACTCTGCTCCTCCTTCAGAGCGCTAATAGCGAAATGATAAATAAATTACAATAACTGGTAAAGGACCCGTCTTAAGTTGCGTGGGAAGTTTTATTTATTTACTGACGACTGGTTTCGGACAGCTCGTCCTTTATCAGATTATTCAAGTATGTAAGTCTTGCGTTAAAATTAGATGTGCAATACAGGCCACAAAACATGTAAACGCCGCACTATAAAACGCAGCGTCAACACATGCTAATAGCCGTAGTGCCACGTTTACGTGTTTTGTGGTCTGTACTGCACATCTAGTTTTAACGCAAGACTTACATACATGAATTATTTGATAATGGACCAACTGTCCGAAACTAGTCATCAGTGAATAAATGAAACTTCCTACTCAATTTAAGGCGGTTCCTCTAACAATTATTGTAATCACAGGAAAGCTGCAGCCCTGTGCAACTCCAGCATGCTTGAGATACTCAAAAATGTAATTAATTTGAGAGCGAAGGAAATACTTTCCTTGTAGAGTTCTCCAATCAGCAAACCTACGGCTATTAATTCAAGAACCAAAATAAACCAGAATGAGATTTTCTCACTGCAGCGGAGTGTGCGCTGATATGAAACTTCCTGGCAGATTAAAACTGTATACCGGACCGAGACTCGAACTCGGGACCTCTGCCTTTCTCGGGCAAGTGGCCTACCAACTTTTTTTTAATTTTTATTTTTTTTCTATTTTTTTAAAATCTCATTTTGTTTGCTTTTGTTCGTTGCATCTGCTCGGGGCGGACGTCGTATGACATCCGTTTAAGCTCGTTGTTGATCGATTAACTCAGTTTTTTTTTATTACACAAGGCAGCTAAGCCTCTGACCGAACACGCTGAGCTACCGTGACGGCATCAACTGAGCTACCCAAGCACGCCTGACGTCCCGTCCTCACAGCCTTACTTCTGCCTGTATCTCGTCTCCTATCTTCCAAACTTTACAGAAGCTCTCCTGCGAACCTTGCAGAACTAGCACTCCTGAAAGAAAGGATATTGTGAAGACATGGCTTAGCCACAGCCTCGGGGATGTTTCCAGAATGAGATTTTCACTCTGCAGCACAGTGTGCGCTGATATGAATCTTCCTGGCAGATTAAAAATGCGTGTCGGACCGAGACTCGAACTCGGACCTTTGCCTTTCGCGGCCAAGTGCTCTACCAACTGAGCTGTGAGGACGGGGCGCGAGTCGTGCTTGGGTAGCTCAGTTGGTAGAGCACTTGCCCGCGAAAGGCAAAGGTCCAGAGTTCGAGTCTCGGTCCGGCACACAGTTTTAATCTGCTAGGAAGTTTCGCCACAATATAAACGATACTTTGAGATTTCCTACCCGTGCTGGTCTTAGCTGCACAGAAGACAATAAGAAAGTAGATTTTAGTGGCAGTTTATGTACTACTGCAACGAATGAGGATAATTCCTGTTATAAATCAGTCTCATAATGCACTTGTAGATTCATGCAATATTTAATTGTATCACACGGTTCATAAATTAACTGAGGTTGCCATTACGACATTCGGTAGGCATGCGTACCTGTCGAAGTTGTCCACCTCAGAGGTGTCCTCCGGCGTGACGGGCGACGGCACGGGGCTGGCGGTCACACATACCGCCCACCAGGGCGACACCTGCAACAGGAGCGTCTGGTTGGCACATTCCCATCTCTTGTAACAATGAAATCGCACAGCAAGTAGGTACGAGTGGTGCAGCTCCTAGTCTTAATAACTTCTCCTCGAGCAGATCACAACCTTCATAGATTATTTCAACCTAAATTTGTTAGCCAGATGAGTTTCGAGCAGTATTTAGGACATATTATTTTTCCCGATTTGGCGTTCTTTGTGTAATAACCAGTTTCACACACCAACTTGAAGTAGGTTTGCACTCGTGCTTTCTTAAGACAGAAAGGAGCAACAAGTTTACAGATGCTGTCAGGATTTGTTTCATTGGGGTGTCCACAGAGCTCTAGTCAAGGATTTTCTACTGCTTTGCAATTTCGAGGATTTCTTAACTTTTCCTGGTTTTCGTGCAATAAATCACGATTTTAGAAGGCAGAATAGCAGGAGAATTTTAACTCAAAGGGATCGTATTTAAGTATTCTACTTGTTGCTGTGAAATCAGATTTAATAAATAGGAGCTGGTATGGTTGTTGTACATATCAGTCTATCTCATAGTCGGGTCTGACAGATCTCAAAATAGCCTTCTAAGTGTAGGGCAACAACACACTTTTTACACTGCCACGCACTTTCATTTCCTTTCCCTCCTGAGTAGCATACACAATACCCTTTTGTGACTTTTTTTTCTTGTCCTTTGGGGGTACGTGCATCGGGAAATGAGCCCATGTCTTGCCTGAAGTCTCAGAGGTGGTAATCGCTGAACAGGTAGCAGTTCACTGAAGTGAATTCTACAGAAGTATCATCTAAGAAATAACTCAATTTCTTTCAGATTTCCGTAGTAAAGGCTAAATTGTGTGTTGTAGAGTGTATAGCTACTTTTAAAATGAATTTGTTTTCTGTTATGTAACGTTATTCTGTGAAACAGCTAAATGCTAAATAAATACTTTTTTTTTTTTTTTTTTAAATGTTTAGTGTTGCTGTGAAGTCAGTGTAGTAGATTTTTTATTTCCACTGATTTTGTGATACACAGTAAAGAATACATACAACTGATAGATAAAAAAAAATATTTTTCCGTACCCCTTAACCGTGCGTCACATGATAGGAAGGAGAGTTGTTATTTGGTCTTTGAAGTCTATCCACAAATTCCCTTCAAATGTTCAAGGGCACATTTAGGTTTTATCACCTACTGTCTTGGTGTCTGACTTCCCTTTCTTCTCGCTTTGCCTGTTCTCGTCCTGTCAACAGTTCATTATCTCTGTCGAAAACACTATCAACACAGTTCTGCAATCCCTTCTAAGCATCACCATGAACTACTCTTTCCACCATGTTGGTCGTTTAGTAACAGAAACTACCACGTGACACACATGACCCGTGTTTCGTCTTAGAATACTTTTCAGAGCTGTCAGCTGGCCAGAAATTGAACTCCATGCGTTCATATGGTGAGGCGCACATGCGTGATCTGAGTTCGTCATAAGATTTAAATGCTACAGCAACTTCATGCGACTACCGTTCGTCATTTGGTGCGACTGCGTTAATATATATCAGCAATGTTGCACACTCTTCAGTTCGTAAAAGTAATCAATAAGCCCTAAAGAGATGCCTAAAAATGGTGAAGGTGAAAACGCTTAAATAGTATATGCCTGGCGAATCGAGGATATCTTGTTATCTTGTTTGTAGTTAGCATTGCGTTTCTGACACGATCATTTCAAAATCCACTATAGCCGGCATATTCGTTCTGAGAGAATTTGGTAATTGTGTGGATATTTAAAAAAATTATATATCGTTATTTTTCAGTCCCACATTTTTTCTAGTATAACTGGTTTCTACCTCCAGGTATCATTTTCATTAGTTGCGTAAGCGAGCCGTCGTGTCTGTGTCGGAACTATACGTAAGAATACTAACAGATTCAAAAGAAAGGACATATAAAATGTTTTATGCTTCAAAATTTAACAGTAGAGAACAAATGAAGAAAAAATGAAGCAAAAAGAGACTGTTTTAAAAAGCTTAAGTTGCGCGTTCAAAGTGTGGGGATGGTACCGTATTAGCAGACACCTCGAGAAAGACACCTATCAAAATTTGAAGCATTACGTTTTCCTGATACAGTGGATTTAAATGTTTCGATCTTATGTAAATCACCGTTATTCGCCTCGACCATTGAAACGAAAGCTAAAAACAAATTTGATTCTTGTATCATGAAGTCACACACAGTTGTACACTTAAACGCTGTTTTAGATCGAAGTGAAGATTTACAAGTAAAGAACAATTTTAAAACTTCCCTTAAGTCACGGAAACAAAGCTATGCCTGGTACAAAAATTACTTTTCTATTCACTCTTTCCTCTTGCTTGTATGTGCACAGAATTTCTTTCGCATTCCAGTTTTTCCACTCTAGGATGAACGTAATGATACAAATTGTAACAGTAATAACATTTACGCCCTGCATGAACAATCCTTTAACGAATCTATAAATAGATGTTATGCTGCCCCCTAATATTCTTCCGAACATATTGACGACCAGTGCTAGTGCACCATACCGATTAAAGTGGATCAGTGGTTAGTACCCTGGCACTGCATGCGGGAGGACGGCTTTTTAAATCCATACATCTACATCTACATATATACTCCGCTAGCCACCAAGCGGTGCGTGGCGAAGGGCACAATTGGCGCCAAAGTCATATTTCCCCCCTCTGTTCCACTCGCGGATCGCGCGAGGGAAAAACGACTGTCTGAACGCCTCAGTACTAGTTCTTATTTCCCTTATCTTTGAATGGTGACCATAGCGCGATTTGAAAGTTGGTGGTAATAATATATGCTCTACATCCTCGGTTAAGATCGGATTTCGAAATTTAGTGAGCAGACCATTCTGTATAGCGCGCCGTATATCTGTAAGTGTGTCCCACTTCAAACTTTCTATGAGATCTGTAACGCTCTCGCGATGGCTAAATGTACCAGTCACGAATCTTGCTGCTCTTCTTTGGACCTTCTCAATCTCTTGAATCAGACCCAACTGGTAATGGTCCCATACAGACGAACAATACTCCAAGACTGGACGAACTAACGTACTGTAAGCAATTTCCTTTGTTGAAGGACTGTATCGCTTCAGGATTCTACCAGTCAACCGCAATCTAGAGTTCGCCTTACCCGTTAGTTGTATAATCTGACCATTCCATTTGAGATCATTTCGAGTAGTCACACCCAGGTACTTGACGGACGTTACCGCTTCCAAAGACTGGGCATTTATTTTCTACTCTTACATTAATGGGGATTTTCGCCTTGTTATACGCAGTAGGTTACACTTACTAATATTGAGAGATAACTGTCAGTCATTACACCACGCATTTATTTTCTGCAAATCCTCATTGATTTGTTCACAACTTTCGTGTGATACTACTTTCCTGTAGACTACAGCATTATCGGCAAACAGTCTAAGGTCGCTGTCAGTATCATCAACCAGTTCGTTTATGTAAATCGTAAGAAGCAGAGGACTATTACGCTGCCCTGGGGCGCACCTGAAGTTACGCTTATTTCTGTTGAAGTCACCCCGTTCAGGACGACATACTGCCTCCTGTCTGTTAGAAAACTTTCTATCCACCCGCATATGTCATCGGATAGACCGTAACCGCGCACTTTTTGTAACAAGCGACAGTGCGGAACTGAGTCGAACGCCTTTCGAAAGTCGAGAAATATGCCATCTAGATATAAGTTCTCCATGGTTTTCCGAAATCTATCCAGGTAAATGCCAGGATAGTTGCTTTCATCTTTCATAAGGACAGCGCCAACTTCCTTTCTTACTTTCCCCAACTCACTCTTTAATTATCTCGTTGTCGACAGAACGCTAAAGCATAACTTCCTTCATTTTTGTGCACGTCGAACCTGGGTTCCAGCAAAGGATTTAGAGAGAATTACCCTCTAAGGAAAAAAATCGACATACTACGATGGAATTAGCTGAATGGAGAGGGAATCGATAAATGTGATGTACACGCACAGACAGACAAATGATCACAAAAAAATGGTTCAAATGGCTCTGAGCACTATGGGACTCAACTGCTGTGGTCATAAGTCCCCTAGAACTTAGAACTACTTAAACCTAACTAACCTAAGGACAGCACACAACACCCAGCCATCACGAGGCAGAGAAAATCCCTGACCCCGCCGGGAATCGAACCCGGGAACCCGGGCGTGGGAAGCGAGAACGCTACCGCACGACCACGAGATGCGGGCAAATGATCACAGTATCAGAAAAATTGGATGATTTATTCAAGACAAAGAGCTTCATAAACTCAGGAAGTAAATAATGCGGTGGTTCACTTCTGGCCCTTACGCAAGCAGTTACTCTGTCTGACACTGATTTGCAGAGCTGTTGGGTGTCCTTCTGAGGGATATCGTGCCGAATTCTGTCCAATCCCGACGTAGCTGGAGGGCCCTGCCTATAATACTCCAAACGTTCTCAATTGGGGAGAGATCCAGAGAACTCGGCATCTCTCCAGAATTGGCCCTAAATGAAATAAGGGGAACCATGGCGAAAGACTGAAACTTAGAGCAGAGGGCAAAAAGATGGTCTGTACAACACAGTAGGATGGCGAAGCGGATAGACATGTTTTGTTGCAGCGCGTCAGAACCGCAATGACATGCGGCGTAATTGGCAATGTGATGTTTGTGCGTGTGTGTCCATGTGTGGCGAAAGTCAGCGTTTCCACACGCCGCAATCAACACTGCAAAGCTTTATCGCGCAAGTCTTCTTCGGATGACGCAAAGTGCCGGGGTTAACAAGGTCAGTCACGCCGCGGGTGAGTGAACACGTGACGAAACTTTCGGTTTTCCTCCTAAAGAGCGGATTTAACTCGCAAGCTGGCGACCTCATCTGCAGAGGACGACCGGAGAATAACGATTGTTACGAAATTCTTGAGTTGTCTTGCCGAAACGTACTGTGATAATACATTACTGGCTATTAAAATTGCCACACCACGAAGATGACGTGCTACAGACGCGAAATTTAACCGACAGGAAGAAGATGCTGTAATATTCAAATGATTAGCATTTCAGAGCATTCACACAAGGTTGGCACCGGTAGCGACACCTACAACGTGCTGACATGAGGAAAGTTTCTAACCGATTTCTCATACTCAAACAGCAGTTGACCGGCCTTGCCTGGTGAAACGTTGTTGTGAGGTCTCGTGTAATGAGGAGAAATGCGTATCATCGCGTTTCCGACTTTGATAAGGTCGGATTGTAGCCCATCGCGATTGCGGTTTGTCGTATCGCGACATTGCTGCTCGCGTTGGTTGAGATCCAATGACTGTTAGCAGAAATGAAATGAAATGTCGTGTGGCTAGGGCCTCCCGTCGGGTAGACCGTTAGCCTGGTGCAGGTCTTTAGAGTTGACGCCACTTCGGCGATCTGCGCGTCGATGGGGATGAAATGATGATGATTAGGACAACACAACACCCAGTCCCTGATCGGAGAAAATCTCCGACCCAGCCGGGAATCGAACCCGTGCCCTTAGAATTGACATTCCGTCACGCTGACCATTTAGCTACCGGGGGCGGACACAGCAGAATATGGAATCGGTGGGTTCAGGAGTGTAATACGGAACACCGTGCTGGATCCCAATGGCCTCGTATCACTAGCAGTCGAGGTGACAGGCATCTTATCCGCATAGCTGTAACGGATCGTGCAGCCACGTCTCGATACCTGAGTCAAGAGATGGGGACGTTTGCAAGACAACAACCATCTGCACGAACAGTTCGACGACGTTTGCAGCAGCATGGACTATCTACTCGGGGACCATGGCTGCGGTTACCCTTGACGCTGCATCACAGGCAGGAGCGCCTGCGATGGTGTACTCAACGACAAACCTGGGTGCACGAATGGCAAAACGTCATTTTTTCGGATCAATCCAGGTTCTGTTTACAGCATCATGATGGTCGCATCCGTGTTTGGCGATATCGCGGTGAACGCACATTGGAAGCGTATATTCGTCATCGCCATACTGGCGTATCACTCGGCGTGATGGTATGGGGTGCCATTGGTTACATGTCTCCTGTCACCTCTTGTTCGCATTGACGGCACTTTGAACAGTGTACGTTACATTTCAGATGTGTTACGACCCGTGGCTCTACCCTTCATTCGATCCCTGCGAAACACTACATTTCAGCAGGATAATGCACGACCGCATGTTGCAGGTCCTGTACGGGCCTTTCTGGATACAGAAAGTGTTCGACTGCTACCCTGGCCAGCACATTCTCCAGCTCTCTCACCAATTGGAAACGTTTGGTCAATGGTGGCCGAGCAACTGGCTCGTCACAATACGCCAGTCACTACTCTTGATGAACTGTGGTATCATGTTGAAGCTGCATGGGCAGCTGTACCTGTACACGCCATCCAAGCTCTGTTTGACTAAATGCCCAGGCGTATGAAGGCCGTTATTACGGCCAGAGGTGGTTGTTCTGGGTACTGATTTCTCAGGATCTATGCACCCAAATGGCGTGAAAATGTAATCACATACCAGTTCTAGTATAATATATTTGTCCAATGAATACCCGTTTATCATCTGCATTTGTCCTTGGTGTAGCAATTTTAATGGCCAGTAGTGTAAGTGAACAGGGTGCCATGGAAGCCTTAGGTTTCACAGAATTATTGTTTACTCTCTTCCGCAGCGATAGTGGAAGATTACCATTGCCGGTGCGTAACTAGTTGTAGGTGTCGCAAGTTAGCGTGCGCTGTTTATCCTTCAGTGACTATGTAAACAGCTGCTAAGACAAGTCAGTAAGATTCTTGTTGGATACCCAGAACGATACTGCGCAGATATAGTGAACATGTACCCAAAACTGTAGATCTGGAGAAATGCCCCGTGGGAAATTATACGTGGGCGATGGGAAAACTAGAAAAGAAATAACTTGGTACTTTTGAGGAATGCGGTTAATGAATAGATGTAAAAATTAAAGGGATTAACACCTGGAAAAATGAAAGGTATTATACTGAATAAGTAATAGAGTAAAGGTTGCAGACGGAGAGAAAATTCTGTAGGAAAAGACCAAGGCTGGAGCGAGAATCATAACCGCTAGTAGTGTCGGAGGCGGGAAATACATAAGGAGTGACGGAGCACGAGGATCTGTCATAACGCAAGTTTCGAGAACAATAACAGAAAGAAGTGAACAACTGTATGCAGACTGCACTGAATGATTTAAGAAGATCGCTGCAAATAATGAAAACAGTTCTTTCTGGAAGCCAAGGCTGGCCGTATATCTTTCGCCCCGAAATCATGAGTGGCACTTGGCATTATATGACTTCTGCATATTTAAGAGTAACTGCATAGTGGGCTTGCATCCGGGATGGCAACTAGAGAAGAGTTGACTCACTTTGGGAAGAATGAAGTAATAAATGGTTCAAATGGCTCTGAGCACTATGGGACTTAACATCTGAGGTCATCAGTCCTCTAGAACTTAGAACTTCTCAAATCTAACCAACCTAAGGATATCACACACATCCATGCCCGAAGCAGGATTCGAACCTGCGACCGTAGCGGTCGCGCGGTCCCAAACTGAAGCGCTAGAACCGCTCGGTCACCGCGGCCGGCAATGAAGTAACAGGTACAGTCAAATGAGGAACACGAGAGTTAAGGGGGTGTAAAATTAGAACGGTGATCTACGTTCAGGAATAAATCGTCCGAAGTTTTCTCTGTTACATGTACACTTTCTGAGCAGTTATCATTTACTCTTGACAATTTTAAAACTCAACATGAAACGCAGGCGTAGTCAGGCGATCGACGGCCGTCTTTAGCAGATAACTTCCAGAAATGGACACCTGTTCCGGTAATTTTTCAAATTTTCAGAACATTGGCAGACAGAGAACGCATTCCTTACTAATCATCGCTATTCAGATGACAGAGATACTGTACACGCAAGACTAAGAAAAACATTACAGAATTCAACGACTACTACGCTACGCGCAACAGCGACAGAAAAACGTTCGCGACATGAATCTGATGGTGGGGAAGCTGAACAATGGTTTCAGATGTACGCATGCCGGCGACTTGCCGGAAGAACAGCGTGTGACCGGAAGACAACGTTTACAAAACATTCGTTTGGCCTGTTTTCAGTGTCGGCATTCCCACGTCGTAGCGTTGGGTGGGAATTCTGAAGTCGGGAGGGGGACAGCTGATTCTGAATCCCTTCGTGGTTTTCTTAAAGCGACATAATCTTAGTAAATATACTTGTCTGTCTCGGTCGTGTCAATAAAATCAGTTTTATTTAGTGCGTCTCCTTCCTCCTGCATCTCAAATACTTAATTCAAGTTTTTGTTAAAGTTGATCTTTGTGGCTTTAATTGGTGAACAGTTTCACTTACAGTCATTCGACAGCATTGTCAAATAAAACGTTAAGTTCTTCTTCTTCATTAAGTGGCAAGGGTCTTATCGACCATCGCCTGCTCTACAAGCCTCCTCCATTTCCTTTTGTTGAGTGCACTGTTTGTCCATTCAGTGTTCATGTTCATCCTGGCTGTGTACTCCCGGATGTTATCTCTCCACCTACTTCTGGATCTTCCTCTCGTCCCATCTATTGTCTTTCCAAATGCTATTTTAGGTAGCCTGTTTTGTGTGATTCTTTCTATGTGGCCTGCCCAGTTCAACCTTCTTTTCTTTAGCACATCTACGATGTTACGGTATTTGTACAGCTCTCTTAATTTTTCATTTTTTCTTATCCTCCATTCCATGTTATCTTCATCACATACTGGACCAAAAATTTTTCTTAGTATTTTTCTTTAAAGCATTAGCAGTTTTTCTTTATTTTTCTTTCTAAATATTAATGGTTCACATCCGTGTAATGTTACTGGTATAATGGTCGACTGATAAAAGCTTATTTTGAAGTTAGTACTTAGTAATCTTTTCGGTATGATTTTGATAAAACTAAAGAATGTTTTGTTCGCTGTTGCTAGACGGGTATCTATTTCTATATCCATTCCATTATTGTTACTAAACAGACTCCCTAAGTACTTGAAGCGGTCAACTGTTTTGAAAGTGAATCCATCTGCAGCCGAAGGTGCATCACTTTGGCCTTTCTTACTTATGAGCAGATATTCTGTCTTTTCTTCATTAACAAGTAATCCTGATTTCTCATCAATTTTGTAATAATTTTGCATTATTTTGATTAAATCTGTTTTGGAGGTACTTATTAATGCTATATTATCTGCGTCGGGAGGTCTAGTAATGTTCATCTCCTGCATTTGCATCCCTCGTGGATTAGGTTTACTAATTTCTCTATCGATCTTCTCTAAGACGAGGTTAAATAAGATAGGTGAAATGGCATCTCCTTGTCTCATTCCACTGAAGACTTTAAAATTTTGTGTTTCTCCTACAGTTATCTAGATTCAACGTAAAGTTTCATCTGTACAGGTTTTAATTAATCTGATTAGCTCTGAAGGTATTTCAGGTTCTCTCAATACATTTAGAAGTGTCTGTCGGTGGACGCTATTGTAGGCCTTTTTGAAATCTGGAAATAATATGTGTACATCTACATTGAATTCCTACGCCTTTTCAGTTATCTATCTCAGAGTGAAAATATATCTACTGTGGATCTATTTCTGCGGAAACCACATTTGTAGTCACCAATTAATTCTTCACTAATTGGGATCAGTCTGTTTAAAAGGCATGTCGATAGGATTTTATAAGTAGCAGAATTACTTTTTCGAATATCTCGTTGTTGCTTCACCAGTCAGTTTACAGTTACTCTCTTTACGTAATATAGAGTGGCGCTGGCTGAACTAAAAGTATAATTTTTATCTTTCTGTTTTCATATCTACGTAGTTGTCCGAATCAAACATCTGCTTGAAAGTTCAGTTTTGACTGACTTACCATGAGGAAAAAGTAATCTTGAAATATTTCTTATAAATAGAGTTTTATTGTAATGAATATTATATGACATTTATTGGTAAGATTTCCGTATATATACGAGACATCAAGTTCATCGTTCGATCCCGATAGCGAAAGATCGATGAAAAAAACATTACAAAGAGTCACTGTATTTCATAATATCTACACTAGGCTATGTCGTAATGTTTTGCCTTGGAACTTCTATCCTGAGACCGACAGAAGGCAGCATTTTTGTGACTTGTTGAGTGCTAGCAGTTCACAGCCGAATTGTCTACCGAGCGAGGTGGTGCAATAGTTAGCATACCGAACTCGCGTTCGGGAGGACGCCGGTTCAAATCCGCGTCCTCCCATCCACATTAAAGTTTTCCGTGATTTCCCTAGATCGTCACAAACAAATTCCGGCATGGTTCCTTTGAAAGAGCACGGCCGACCTGCTTCCCCGTCCTTCATTTAAAGGACGTGCTCCGTCTCTAGTTGTGACCTCGATCGCGATGGAACGTTAAGCCCTAATCTCCTTTCTTGCCTTCTCGAAATGTTCTCTGCGACTGTACTGAATTGTCAGCGTTCAAGGTTTATGCCAGGCATTGTCCCTTGCTTTATTACGCTGATATGGTTTAGTCACCAATGATAAGATTCACTGATGGCATTGTTATCCTCAGTGAAAGTGAGAAAGAGTTGCAGAAACTGTTGAATTGAATGAACAGTCTAATTACGCCACAGTTTGGACGGAGTGAACCGAAGAAAGACGAAAGTAATGAGAAACAGGAGAATTGAGACTAAACTTAAAAATCGCTTTACATTCTGGTACACACCACCCCCGTCCACCCATACACACATATGAACCCGCATCTCCTCTCCTGAGTCTCTAGGCTAGTTACGCCTTGTCTTTAGTTCGTGTCCAGACTAGTGGCCGGTATTATATAATGGTTCGAATGGTTCTGAGCACTATGGGACTTAACATCTGAGGTCATCAGTCCCCTAGAACTTAGAACTACTTAAACCTAACTAACCTAAGGACAACAAAAACATCCATGTCCGAGGCAGGATTCGAACCTGCAACTGTAGCGGTCGCGTGGTTCCAGACTGAAGCGCCTAGAACCGCTCGGCCACAACGGCCGGCTATTATATAATATGCAAGGGATATAAAGTGAGAACGAGGTGAGTCTCCTCTTCCAATACACACTGAGGTGATAAAAGTCATCGGGTAGCGACGTGCACGTATACGGATAGCGACACTGTCGCATACATAATTTATAAAAAGGGAGTGCATTGGCGGAGCTGTCATTTTTTCTCAGGTAACTTATGTAAAAAGTTTTCGGGCGTGGTTATGGACGCACGGTGGGGATTAACAGGCTCTGGAAGCGGAGTGTTAGTTCGAGCTAAGCGCGTGGGACATTCAGCTTCGGAAATTATTAGAGAATTCGATATTCCGAGATCCACAGTGTCAAGAATGTGCCGAGAATACCAGATTTCGGGCACTATCTCTCACCACGGACAGCGCCGTGGCTGACGGCTTTCACGTAGCGACCGACAGCAGTGGCGTTTGCGTAGAGTTGTCAGTGCTAACAGACAATTCAACACTGAGTGAAATAACGGCAGAAATCAATGTAGGACGTACGACGAACGTATCGTTAGGGCAGTGCGGCGAAATTTGGCGTTAATGGGCTATGGCAGCAGACGACAGACGTGAGCGCCTTTCCTAGTAGAACGACATCGCCTGCAGACCCACTTCTAGGCTTGTGACCATATCGGTTTCACCCTAGATGACGAGAAAACCATGGCCTCGTTAGATGAGTCCCTATTTCAGTTGGTTAGAGCTGAAGTGAGCGCAGACCTCACGAAGCGATGGACCCAAGTTGTCAACAAGGCACTGTGCATAGTGGTGGGGGCTCCATAGTGGTGTGGGCTGTGCTTACGTGGAATGGACTTTGTCCTGGTTATGTTCGGCGACTTGGAAAGCATTTACAGCCAAAAGACGATGGAACTTTTATGGATGACAATGCGTCATGTCACAGGGCCACAATTGTTCGCAATTTGTTTAAAGAACATTCTGGACAGTTCGAGTCAATTATTTGGCTACCAGGATCGCCTGACGTGAATCCAACCGAACATTTATTGTACATAATCGAGAGATCAGCTCGAGCACAAAATCCTGCACCGGACAGCTACAGAGGCAGCATTGTTCGATATTTCTGCAGGGGGCTTCCAACGACTTCTTGAATCCATGCCACGTGGAGTTGGTGCGCTTGAGACATCGCATGGCTTTTGTTACCTCAGTGTAGTGTGCCATACGCATCTCTGAATCCTGCGGATGAAGGTGTAGCATTGTGGAGTGCTAAGGCGTACACTTCTTGATAGTGGGGCCGCCAATCTTAAGATCTTCATCAGACTAACAAATCACCATCATAAAACTGAGCTCCATCTACATCTACATCTACATGGTTACTCTGCAATTCACATTTAACTGCCTGGCAGAAGGTTTATCGAACCATTTTCATACTACTTCTCTACCATTCTACTCTCGAATGGCGCGTGTGAAAAGGAAACGCCTAAATCTTTCCGTTCGAGCTCTGATTTCTCTTATTTTATTATAATGATCATTTCTCCCCACGTCGGTGGGTGTCAACAAAATATTTACGCATTCGGAAGAGAAAGTTGGTGATTGAAGTTTTGTAAATAGATCTCGCTGCAAAGAAAACCGCCTTTGTTACAGTGACTGCCACCCCTACTCGCGTATCATACCAGTGACACTCTCACCCCTATTACGCGATAACACGAAACGAACTGCCCTTCTTTGCACTTTTTCGATGTCCTCCGTCAATCCCACCTGGTAAGGATCCCACACCGCGCAGCAGTATTCCAACAGAGGACGGACAAGTGTAATGTAGGCTGTCTCTTTAGTGGGTGTGTTGTATTTTCTGAGTGTTCTGCTAACAAAGCGCAGTCTTTGTTTCGCCTTCCCCACAATATTGTCTATGTGGTCTTTCCAATTTAAATTGCTCGTAATTGTAATTCCTGGGTATTTAGTCGATTTGTGCGTACCCATGTGGATGCCCTCGCACTTTTCTTTCTTTAGTGTTAATTGCCACTTTTCGCACCATACAGAAATTCTCTCTAGATCATTTTGTAATTGGAATTGGTCGTCTGATGATTTTACTAGACGGTAAATTACAGCGTCAACTGCAAACAATCTAAGGGGGCTGCTCAGATTATCACCTAGATCATTTATATAAATCAGGAACAGCAGAGGGCCTATGACACTACCTTGCTGAACGCCAGATATCACTTCTGTTCTGCTCGATGATTTACCGTCGATCACTACGAACTGTGACCTATCTGAGAGGTCTCTTTAACCCATTACTGTTCCTCATATATGTAAACGATAATATACAAAAAGGAGAATTAGTTCTTTTTGCAGGCGACACTAGTATCATAATCAGTCCCAGCACATGTAAAGAAACAGAATAAATGGTAAACAAAGGTCTTAAAAATGTCATCGACTGGTTTCCTGCGAATGGTCTTACTCTCAGTTTTAAAATGACAACATATTCAGTTCTGCACATCTAGAGACACGACACAATTATAACACATGGTGAGGAAATAATAAATGTGGCGTAAACACCAAAATTATTAGAGATGGAACTAAGGACACAGAAATCCACCCTGACTGTGATCACTACAAGAGGGCCGACTGACTTATTGTTGTCCAATTTCTAACGTGACAATGTCTTCTTCTATCACCGGGATTTCCCTGGTTTTCGCTCTCGGGTACCTGAGGCAGTGATGTAGGAGGGTGGTTTAACTGTGCTGCTCCTCCGCTCCCCCCCCCCCCCCCCCACCCCCCACTCCCGCCGTCCTTTTCATCCTCCTCCTCAGATTGCTCAAAGGAGCGCGTCTGCGGGCTGCGCAGCGGAGAAAGTGTGTCGCCAGCGTGCTGGCGTGAGGCGGACGAGACCGTGACAGCTGCCGCACGGAGGCAACGTCACCGCTGCGCTTACACTCGCCTGCACATGTGCTACAACACTCGTTCTGCCGACGTCTCAGCTGTTTATGGCGCTCTTACCCTTAGCTGATGGCAGCGTTTGGTTAGACTCTGAAATCTAAGCGCAGAGTATTGCGTTGTAACTGTACCAGTTCATATTTTCCTTGATTTCCGTACGCTGCACCTACGGCAGGAAACGAGCGATGTTCTTCAGGGCTGACGAGTGAGTGATTTTACATAAAGAATGTGTGACGTATTTCTGTTACCTTGTACTGAGCAGCTTTAAGTTGATGACTTGCACAGATAGACCGCGAAAGGTTGAAACCCATGAAAACTGCGAAACTCCTGAAGCTGGCTCTATGGCAAACATTAGCAAACTTTTATCTACTTAAGTATTTCGACTACTAAGTCACTTCTGTAAACAGAACAGATTATCATTCTGAATAATATTCCACAGTTCTTCAGAACAGGTATATTAATATAATGCTTTGCTGCTGTTTGCTATGGAAGTTTTTTTTTCACAGATGACGGGAAATTTTCTAAATGTGAGACAAAAGTCTGCCGACAGAGCCCTGTTTCAGACCCGTTACGTGATGTTGACTTGCCAATAGACGTAAAACTGCCCTTTGCCGGTCCCGTTAGTCTTAACTTCCAGGACGTTATACAGCTGGTCCTAAGAGGTCGTCAATCGTCATTATTAAGAAGTCTTATGTTATTGTTCTGCTGTTTTCAAGAACTATAAAAGGCCGAAAAAGGTTCTGTTGTCGGAAAATTTCCGGTGTTCGCTTAGTTCGTGCAGCCGTGGAAGTATCGTCCACCTACTAGCGGATAACTCAGAGTTAACATGGAGATAGAGGACAAAACTCTAGTAATATAACGTTCATAGAACACCTGCTACTGCCATTCTCTTCTAAATGAGATGAATGCAAATAAGACCATTCGACATGGCAATTAAAACCCTGAACTACTGAACGACACAAATATGTTATGTGGTTCGAAGCGTCTTGTTTTACCAGTTATTTTTGGTTTCTCCGACTTAATCTTACAGCAATTAATTAAAGAGAATTTTACAACAGAAGCGCTTCGGTTTTGTTTACAAAGCATCTTCTGTGTTCATTCTGGAAATATGGATACATATCGTCATTCATTTTGCTTGTTAAGATTATAACAACCAAAACGTACAACATACATATTTCCAGAATGACGACAGAACATACTTTGTAAAAAAAGGCGAAACAAGTCTGATGAAAAATTTTCTTTAATTAAATGCAGTAAGCTTAAGACGGAGAAACCAATAGTAATTGCTTTTAATAGCTGCTGCGGAGATGATCATGCAAACAAACATATTATAGTCTTCTTTTATATTATCTATAACAACGGATACGTTAACTAATGAAGAATGCAAGGGGGAACGTATAGTATAGACTTTCTTTTTATTGCAAGGTATTTTAAACAATATGTAACGATTTGTACCGTCTTACTGTAGTTTTGATTCGGTCCTATTCTGGTGCTACATTTATTTTATTAGGGAATCACGCTGTAAATGAAAGTAAAACATCATCTGCTTCCGAGAATTTTTCCGGGTTGTACGGACGTGGACCAAGGTACTCTTCTATCCCTGACGTTTCGTCCAAAGCTACGTTGGACATTTTCGGAGGTGCTCCTGGTTGTGCTGAGTCTTTCTGACTCAGCAAGACTCAGCACAACCAGGAGCAACTCCGAAGATGTCTAACGTAGCTTTGGACGAAACGTCATGGATAGAAGAGTTATATGGACCACGGCCGAACAATCCGGAAGAATTCTCGGCAGCTGAAACATCCGGTCGTGAAAGCCTTCATTGCACCATCTGCTTCCCTGTTTTCTCTCTGTCCCCGAAACGAGAGTGATACTGAAATTACTGAACATTATACCCTCTGTACAGGAATAATTTTGGGCCTTAAGGTAACGCCTTTCAAAATATAATTACTGGTGATCACCAAGAGGCCGTAAGAGAAGATATTGATTTGAACAAGGACGCCAAGAGAGCAGGATGCATGCCTAGGAGGTAGTTGGCAGTTAGTTCCAGCCAGGTACTGGCAGCCTAATGGATCTGAACATTTTCCGCAGAACTCACCGGTAAGACAGACATAGTTTTTGTAGGAACTGCTGTTCAGGGTGACAATGGAAAATCGTGCCTATCTTGATAGCCTGTCCTTTTCTGGCTAAGATCAAATATTTAAATAAGACCCAGTAGAGAAAGTCAACTTCACTTCTGTACGTGTCCTGGAGCAGAAGACACGTACCGTCCGTGTTTATCATAGAGAACCTCGTGGACAACCGCCGGCCACCTTCGGTACAACAAGGGGAGATGTTGCGCGCCATCGTAGTCCACTGTTGCTCCTCGTTGCGAGCGTTTCTCTCTCTCGCTCATCTCAACCTTTTAGGAGCTTCATTGACTCCGATCTGGTAAACCTTATTTTAAATCTTATTTTAATTCATGCTGCATGACATGTGAACCTGAATTTGAACACAAGTGCACTCTTTCATCCAGATTCCAGTGCTAAATATTCGTCTTCTGTTGTTTGTAAATCTTGAATGCTGAATATGTCGCAATTAAGGAGACCAGTTTGGGCTCTTCCCATTCTTACGAGTTTGGTATTGTTCTTCTCGTTCTCCTACATCCCCATGATTAACCTCGATTAATTTATGTACAAAATCACTGCTTGATTCATACCCTCAAAGAGGATCGAGTCAGTTACTTCTAAGGCCACTCGGTATGGAATCATCTTCATTGCGTTCCATTTGTTAGCGGAACTGGTGAGCATGCGAGGTATAACACCACACTAAGTTTACACCAAAGCTGATAGGCAATTACAAATTATGACACCAGTCAGGTGACAATGTTTTTTGAGTATCGGAGACTATGTTTCCATCAGATGGCATTTCAAGAGTAGACGGGAAACGATGCAGACTGGTTTCAAATGGCTCTAAGCACTGTGGGACTTAACATCTGAGGTCATCAGTCCCTTAGACTTAGAACTACTTAAATCTACCTAACCTAAGGACATCACACACGTCCATGCCCGAGGTAGGGTTCGAACCTGCGACCGTAGCAGCAGCGCGGTTCCGGACTGAAGCGCCTAGAACCGCTCGGCCACAGCGGGCGGTGCAGACTGGTTTGACGCAAAAGAGGGTAAAATAAGATGTCTCTCATGACTTCCATGCCCACAGAGTCCGAATATTATCTTATCGTTTCGGTTTCCACAGGAAAAAGCAATAGAAACTCATTTGTTTCCTTAGCAGTGCATTAAATATGATGATATGAAACACGAATAAAAACAAATTGAAATTGTCATACATCGCATCGCGTAGAGCGTCAGTTTCTGAGACAATGAAACGATCTAGATAAGCATCGCATTCATGCGACAGATTAACTAAGGTAAGCCTTTTGTTTAGATTGTACATTGTTTTTAACGAGCGAATAAATTCATATCATACTGTACCATGACTAGAATGTAAACAACCGAAGGCACAGACCTCCTTCTGAGATTTCGAATACTTATTCGGTAGGTTACATGCAAGGTACGCAAGAGCAGTCTCTTGGATCGTTGACGGGGTTGCACAGACCACAAACCACTTCAGTTCTGTTTACATTCTTATGGCTCAGATGCATGCTGTGCTAGCAACACACGTGGTGGTATTAATCTACCATAATATTATTACACCTGAGAGCAAGAGCGCTTTGTTCGACTTATTTTGTTATATTTCATGAGGACACGCTGAAGCACTTGATAATGTACGCACAACTGTCTTGAAATAATTCACAGTGATATACGTTTTCCTTAGCCATCACTGTACTTGCTTACTGTAACGTCACTGTGTGTTTCTGATAACGTCGACGGAACGCCAAGTGCAATATTATCGTGATCGGGTAATAACCTTGTGGCTGAGCGCCCTTAACCGACACACAAACGCTAGAAGACGCCGCTCACATACTGTGCAAAGACTCATTAAATCCAGGTCCCGTGTGTGCTAGGTAAACATGTTTTGGTGGAAGTCTGCTTTTACGATTTTTCATCATTTTGATTTATGATCCAAGCATGTTTCGCCTGTGATTTCTGTGCAGTATGACTATCCTATGATTTTCTTGAGCTTTCAGCCTATCGTGTAAAAAAGCAGGAACACATTTTCGCAACTATTAGATCATAGTTGTGTTCACTATATATGACGCGTAAGAGTCTCCAATGAAGAGGACGGCCTGGATAGTGTGTTTCTAGGTAAGTGAAGATCGCAGTTTCGAGTCTCGCACTGGACGTGTCTGCTGGCATTGAATGTGTCATTGCAGTGCATGTCTTCTACAGTAGTGGAAATCAGTACCAAGACAAGGTTCCTACGAAAGTAATAGTACAGTGTTTGAAGCACACTGTATCAAATTTATTATTAAAGTGATATAGGCAGTCGTGACGGAATTACGTAGTTTCTTTCATAGCAAGAGTACCAAATGAGGTGTTTCCATTACCCGGACCGAAACAGGCATAAAGGCACTCGCTGTTATTTTGTGTTATTGCATTGTTAGCACTTTCTCCAATCTACGTTCTTCTTAATTACCTCAAAAATTCTGTTCGGTATTAATTTTGTTAGAGTTTTTAGCTCTTGCAGTGCAGTTGTCACCCATTCTTCTTTTCTCGCACTTTTCAGCTCACATACGACCTCAAATTGCCCTCCATAGTGATAAACACGCCTTGCAGGTATTCCACAAAGATTGACCAGATGCAATATGTTATTGAAGCATTAGACTTTCATTCCCTAGGTCGTCATACAGTCTAGTCAATTCTGTCTCTACCATATCAGTGTACCACGTTAGAGCAACTTCTAGTGTTCAGCCAAGCAATGCGTGATCTACCTTCAGCGCAGATGGCTGCCCTAATCATAACACTTTCTCTTTCTTACCTTCTGCTCTGTTCTCAGATCATACCAGTAATACTGAAATCCATTTGGCCCATCTACATTAAACTACTTCTCGTCACAGATTATTTAATCGCATTCTGAAGTGCATTTAGTCTTCTTATTTTTGGATGTTACAGCAGGTTTCTGCAGTCGTTTCTTGACGACAAGATGTTTTCATTTGACAAAATTTGTTGTACGCGTCTGGCAGATACTGACAACTGTAAATCAGCAACAAGTTGAGAAGAATAACAGTTGGTCACCCCTGCTTTGAGCGAAAGTAACCGTTTTTTTTGATGCCTCAGATAATTTTGTACCTTGCTCATATCTTCAGTTCTGTCCATCTTCTTTCTGCAGTGTATAGAAATTACCAGTAACTGTACTTGAACGGTTCGACTTCGTGGAGATTTGAAGATTAGAGAGTCTGATATCCTTGTGCACACCGACTTTTACTTTTTCATCTCATGGTAACTGTTTTCCACATGATACTGTCAGAATCGTGATTTGTACACAGAATACTCACTGTCACTAATGGTCTCTGCTCCCTATCTTCAGTCAAGGTACATACACACACACACACTAACACCACACAGAGCCTTTATTCCGAGTTCTACCCTGTACTACCAGAATTTTAGATGAAATTATGATTAACTCAATACCACTAGCTGCTGACGGGCGTTGATGTAGATCAACGGGGACAGTTGAAAATGTGTGCTCCGACCGGGACTCGAACCCGGGATCTCCTGCTTACATGGCAGACGCTCTATCCATCTGAGCCACCGAGGGCAGAGAGGATGGTGCGACTGCAGGGATTTTTCGACGGCACGCTCCCCGTGAGACCCACATCAGCCGATTAGCCGATTAGCCTTAAACGATGTGAAGCTGGCATCTGTTCTTCAGTGCGGATGCACACGATTTGCCTGAACTCTTACGGGACTCGGTAGATTGTCTGCAGCGAGTAATGGGTATAATGGCACGGACACTACGAATGTAGTGTGTGGACTATAAGTTAAGAATGTGGGTCTCACGGGGAGCGTGCCGGCGATAAATCCCTGCAGTCGCACCATCCTCTCTGCCCTCGATGGCTCACATGGATAGAGCGTCTGTCATGTAAGCATGAGATCCCGGGTTCGAGTCCCGGTCGGATCACACATTTTTAACTGTTCCCGTTGATCTATATCAACGCCCGTCAGCAGATAATGGTACTGAGTTAATTATAATTTCATTCTTGAAAACTGTACGGTCAAATGGCTCTGAGCACTATGCGACTTAACTTCTGAGGTCATCAGTCGCCTAGAACTTAGAACTAAGTAAACCTAACTAACCTAAGGACATCACACACATCCATGCCCGAGGCAGGACTCGAACCTGCGACCGTAGCGGTCGCTCGATTCCAGACTGTAGCGCCCAGAACCGCTCGGCCACTCTGGCCGGCAGCTGTACGGTCACCAATGGCATAAATTTAGATATCTTGTTGTATACTGCTCTACCGACATCAAAAGCGATAATACGTATTTGCGTTCGACGTTGTACTGGATCTCATACTATTGCGTATACACTGTGCACAACTATTCCAACCGACAATATTAATTTTCCTACAAGTATCCATGACTTTAGACTGATTTTCACCAGGGTATAGTGGTTGCAACTGGAGGAAGAGACTGGAAAGAGGTGAGAGAGATGTGTGAAGGTGAGTTTAATGTCCCATCGAAAGCGAGATCATTATAGACCAAGAAAAAGGTTCAAAAATGGTTCAAATGGCTCTGAGCACTATGGGACTTAACTTATGTGGTCATCAGTCCCCTAGAACTTAGAACTACTTAAACCTAACTAACCTAAGGACATCACACACATCCATGCCCGAGGCAGGATTCGAACCTGCGACCGTAGCAGTCGCGCGGTTCCGGACTGAACGCCTTAACCGCGAGACCACCGCGGCCGGCCCAAGAAAAAGGGCTGACTGGAAAAAAAATAGGGAATGAAATCGGTCATGGCGTTAGAAATAATCATCGCGCGCCAATTGCCTTAAGCGACACGTGGAAATCAGGAGAAACGATAATCTGGGTGGCCGGACGGAATGTGAAACGGCGCCTCCCAGAATACGAGACTCGTGTTTTTACAGGTCCTCGCTGAGTGAGGGGAGTAGGCGGCGGCGGCTTCTGCTGGCGGCGTCGCGGCCTGGCTGCGCCCCTGCCCCTGCGGCCAGTGCCACGCCCAACACGCGCCGGCGTGTCCCACACAAATGTCAGCACCCGAGCCGTTCCAAACCTGAATCTGCTCACCCCGCCAGGACAGGCCACCGTCCCGGCCGGGACCGGCTCGGCCGTCGCGGCTGGCTCGGGCTACGGGCGCGTGCTCTCTCTCTCTCTCTCTCTCTCTCTCTCTCTTGCCTGCTGTACTGACTGACAGGTGAGAGTCTTACCGGCACTCAAGACAGCTGGAAGCACTTCCAGTTCCAACTGCATTGAAAGTCCGTCCCACTGACAGATGTAGAAGTAACTAAAAGCGTGCTTCAGGAAAGCATGTTAGGACCAGTGCCGTTCATGTTCTACATTACTGAAGAACGACAACAAATAACGAAATTTTTCTTATTGTGTGTATAGAGTATGATAAGAAGCACCCACAGTTAAATTTTCAGGCGATTTACTGGTATACAGGACGGCGAATTTAGTACTCTGAGCTGCCATCTCTAGCTGAATCTAGCTGCCATCTTCAACCAGGCTCAGTATCGAGTCTAATAAGCTTCGAAGAGAGACCTGAGTACGCCATTCCATGCTGTTTCACTCCAGTGTTGGTAGTGGGTGGTGAAAGAGTGGGCGCCAATATATAAGCAGCTCGTGACCAGATGTTTTTGAATGGGTGTGAGATCTGAGGAAAGTGGTGCCAAGGTAACAATTGAACACCTGTGTAGATGTTGGTCAGGACAGCAAGGGCAATATGCAGACATGCGTTATCTTGTTGGAAGGTGCGTTGCGGAGACCTCGAAGGTTGGGAATAGTTATCAGTCTTAAGATATCAGTAATCTAACGCTTGCTGTTCAAATTAACAGACATGTGAACCGGAGATGATCATTTTGTGTACCCAGTGACAGCCAATGTCACCACGCTGCGTACACCCCACGGAACCTTCGCGTCCATCGTGGTTGTGCACGCAGAATGCAGACTTGTCTAAAAAGACGACGTGCTGCCACTCGGTGCCGAGTGTTGCCATCAGGCACACTACCATTGGCGCGTACCTCTCGGCTGCCACATCAAGGGAAACTGCAATAATGGTTGCCTTCCTTATAGTTTCCGGAGCTCCAGAAGGCGTCTCAAGGTCAGCGTGGATATTTGTTTTCGTGCAAACAAGCCAATTTACTGAGCAAAAGTACGTGATGTGGCTGCACAATCCTGCACTGCCGAGCGAATGTCTGTCCTTTCAGGCGTTAGCCGTGTGTGGGATGCTTGACATCCGGCATGGCGTCGAGTATGACGCTCAAAACCCATCGATTCCATATGCGAACGACAGTAGTTCGACGCCTATAAATATGATCAACAATACTGCGAACGACCATGTGCAATGTCGATAGGATCACGACCCCGCCGCTTGCGAATTCCAACATGTACTGGTACACGTTTCTCAAATGGCTCTGAGCACTATGGGACTTAACATCTGAGCTCATCAGTCCCCTAGAACTTAGAACTACTTAAACCTCACTAACCTAAGGACATCACACACATCCATGCCCGAGACAGGATTCGAACCTGCGACCGTAGCTTTCGCGCGGTTCCAGACTGAAGCGCCTAGAACCGCTCGGCCACTGCGGCCGGCTACACGTTTCTCACGCTTACACGGGGCGTCACACGATATTCTCACAAACGAACAACATTAATATGCGATTTATGAGTGAGAGACCCGCTGTGTAGTGTTTCCGTATACGGGATGTGACGTGTGCAAGTGCAGATATTTTTAAGTACATCTGGTACATTAATATGTGTACACACCAGGGAGTTAGTTCATTCTTCTCTGCGGCGAACAGTGTTCCCACAAACACGTCACATAATGTACTACCTGATGCTTGCCGCAAGGTAGTAACTTTAACACTAAGTGGACTATGCCTGTCAAATAGTCTAACCGTTTTGCGTCCGTGCATCCACACTTCAACATGTGATCTCCTACCCAGGGAAAAGTAAATATTGGCATGCTCTTGCCACATATACTTGGAGGTACTTACCAACCGAAAAACATATGACTTGTAATTGCTGTAATTATTAGTCTGCAAATCACGGAAATACTAATGCAATGTTGTTCAGTACACCGCCCTCAGTCAGCAATAGAAAGATCTGCACTTGTACTCGTTACAGCCCTTATACAAAATGTAGATAGTGTTAAACCTATTTACTTTGTGTGGCTCTGCTGAAATGCTGTTCATTTGGAGGCATGAAGAACAGTTAATGGGAATTGAAGCTTGTCGCATGCTGTATTCATGGGGCTGCATATTTTTAATGGTCAGCAACATAATCATCTGGCAGACACTATTAATAGTATCTTTCGATATATCGCAGATCATGGGGTTATCTATAATGTCCTATTCGTAAAAAACCTCACAAAAAACCAGTCAGATTGTGATAAGATTTCAAACTGATGAAAAGATTAGCAACTTGCATTAAAAGTTGAGGAATGTGAAAGTGTGCACTTGAGAAAACACACAATCCATTAAATCACAACTGAAATTTCTTATAAATACATGGATAAAACAATTTGTAGGGATGCGAAAATAGAATAATTATATACGCTCAGCATTAGGCAAAACAGGTGGCAGTCTGTCGACGGTGTTGAGTAAATATGGTGAAGTCTAGGCTCTGTCATCAAATTACTGGGCTTTCAGTTCGATGCTATCTTGGACGATGACAAAATCTACAGACGAAATCTCACAGTAAACGTAACTTTTTTTCAATTCATGCACGTGAGTTTTAAGTCACATCTTTTGGACAAAATACCCCAAAATCAACATGGGTCAATAAAACAATAAATGTGTATTCAGACATCCCTGTGTATGAGGTATGTTGGGAAGTACCTTTTGTCATGCGATTCAGTGGTTTGCAGAGGATCGGCGCAGATATAGATGCTGTTGAAGAAGTAGACGACATTGGGCGTATTTCTTCAGCACGTGTGCAGCTGAACTTTTCTTCAACAAGCTGAATCGCCTTTGTGTATTTCCATAAACAGGCTATATTTCTCATTCGCGAGCATCACATTCTTTGGGTTCAATGTGTCCACTTATAACTGTTTGCGGACCAGCATTCGAGCATCTCATACGTCTTCTTATTCGTGCTGAAGGCCCCCGTCCAACTTTATTAACATTTCACGTCTCGTGCACTGACACTGCTAGTGAGGAAAAGATTACAACAGAATGCAGTTTTGACTTAGTTGTTGGGCCATATTTCTCTGAAACCTGTTCTCCAACAGCGCTGGTCTTTCGGTTTTGGAAAGCGAGCCTGTGTGCAGAGGAGGGCGGGGCAGCGACGGGCTGTGGCAAGTTTCGCTCGCGAGAGGAAAAATTGCGTGCGAGGAGCAGTCCAGACAGCTGTAGTCGAGCAGTCAGTGGGGTTGTCTGTAATGCGTATGAGCTGATTTCTGTTCGCGGTACAGCCTTGGTCTTATTCTTTCTGGGATTTCTGAAAACTACGTGAAGGAGAAGTATGCTTTGGAAAAGCGAACATTAATAGCCGGGAAAGCGAAGTATTAACATCGGGGTACAGACCACAACATACTGATGTGTATATAACGACACAGGTTGATGGATGACACAGAGGTCGAACGGCATCGCTACGTTAACATTTTAGTTTTCAGCATATGAAAAAAATTGTAGCACTTATCTCTGACTGTTCAGGTTTTTCCATAAACGTTTCCAATTATTTTACGTGTGAACTTCCAAGCTTTTCACAAAGCTTGCTGAGGCACAAGTATGCATAATTTCTGTTCTCTTTCAGAAAATATTTTATTTTCGCTATACGTTTATAGTTTATACTTTCTTTAATTCCGTATGTCTTCCCTTTGTTTTGGTGTTGCAGAATCACTGGTAGGAAAACATTAAGCATCCGAGAATAACGGAAAACTGTGTCTTTCCCGTAGCTGCTCTTCCCCCCCCCCCCCCCCCCTCCTCCCCCTTGTGTTACCTAGACAGCTGTCCTGCAGTTTTGAGCTTCACTCTGATAGCATTCAATATGCTGTGTAAACTGAATTAAGCAGTTTATGCCTTGCACTAACGCTATAAAACTGTAAACGTTAAAGAATGATGAAACCATAAGAAAAACACCGTAGGCTTTCAAATACTCTAATGTAAGATGACTTTTATTGCACAATGTACATACGGTGTGTCACTCCTAAGAGTCGTCAGACACATTTTCTCTGGTGTTTCGCCGGCTGGAGTGGCCGAGCGGTTCTAGGCGCTACAGTCTGGAACCGCGCGACCGCTACGGTCGCAGGTTCGAATCCTGCCTCGGGCATGGATGTGTGTGATGTCCTTCGGTTAGTTAGGTTTAAGTATTTCTAAGTTCTTGGGGACTGATGACCTGAGAAGTTAAGTCCCATAGTGCTCAGAGCCATTTTTTCTGGTGTTTCGGCAGATATTTGCGATTTTGTGTTTGCGCTGTGTAGCTTGAGTCAGCAAAACAAATACCACTCATCACTCATGCGACGCACAGTGTCGACGGAAAACGCTGGTTTGCTTTTTGTTACAAACAAAATGAGTTTTAAACCGGAAATTTTATCTGTCCATTCGATAGAGCGGTCACAAATTCGTCTAGTTCGATACTTTTTTCATCGATATGTATTAACGGGACAGTAAAACGGAACAATAGCCATTTATTCCAGCAGTAACTGAGTAGCGCTGCCGCATTGCCGTAGCTGTCATTGCCGCCAAGGGCGATCCTGTCGCTCGTGGAGTCCTTGTTATTTTCGTATTTCAGTGTCACTGGTAATACATAACGATAAAATGAATGTCGCTAATTGGGACCGCTCTATCGATGGAGACGTCAAATTCCGCTTTAAACATCATTTTGTTTGTAACGGGGAACAAATCGACGCTTTCCGTCTGATACTTGGCATCGAACGCTTGTACCCGCACGTGAAGAAAATCCAGTACTGATTGTTCTTGTCACTGTTGCACCACTGCTGTAGTCATTCTTCCTTTTCACGAACATTAATCTCGTGCAGCTAGTGCCCACTATTGCGAACAGGGACTTTACCTCTGCAGGTACCATATCTCTGGATTAGAGGTGTCTACTGAACAATAGTGTCCAGGGTTTGGCGTTTCACATCCCGCTGCTGGAAGAAATTTTCATCGGCAGTATTTGTCAGGAAAACGAGCGGTTGCCGATCGTTAGCCATTGTGTCAATGGCTTGTGTTAAATTCTAAACGTGTCTCGAGCGTGATACGGAACCAAAGCGCTACACATCAGCGATCCGTTCATCTGGTGGGAACGCTAAGCAAGGCGGCTCCATTGGCGCTATTCGAGAGGGACAGGTTACGTAAAAGCACCGAATTCCTGTCTTTCTCTCATCGTCCACAATCCAAACAGTATGCCAAACTGTGCACGTAAAAGTGATTTAGAGTACACGCTCACATTCGCGTCAAGACAAACTTCGCAAAGGAAAGGTGTCAATGCGCGCGGAAGAAGAGCAATTTTTCAATTGGACAGTTGACCCAAGACCAAGAGGTTTTCCTAAAAACAGAACCTCACGAATTTACTTTATCTGTAATTTCCCACACCTCTTCATCTAAAATCGTGTGGGACTCATACGACGAAACTTGTGCTTGTTTAACACTTTTAACTTTTCTTTGTAACGCGTTACTAATCGTGCTCGTCGACTCATTAAAGTGATACTTCAGCGGTATCACGAGTTTTAAACCTCAGCTTGTGCCAGTTACTGACACTGTCTAGTAGACGAATTAGGCAGGGTTAGTAGTTTGAAAATAAGGAGCTCGATTATTTCTGTCAGATTTGCCTCATTCGACGAAAAGCCGTAAAGAGTTTAATTAGTACAATAAGGGGCTACCGTGAGAAACAAACAGCGACTGAGAGAGTCTGAATGAAATAACATCGCCTGGATTCCTAATTAATCGGAAATGGGGCGTCGTAAAGCACTAATAAACGATAAGATTTTTAAAATTTTGCGTTTGGGATCCTCAGTAGCTGACGCAAACACGAAGAGAGTGTCGGCAAGTGCGTTCAGTGTGTGTTTAGGCAGAGGGAGAGCTGAAAGTCGGCCAAGTTCAAGGCTGTGACTGGCGAGCACCGCAGAGGACGATAGTCGATGACCCGTGCGCGGCTGCGATGTTTACTGTCTGCCGAGCACCAGACGCGCGCTCCGTTTAAGCTCGCCTGACAAGGACACAACACTCAAGATCGAGGGCGTCCTCTGGCGGGCGACCTCGTCAAAAGTCGTATCGAAGCTGCTACTCTGGCGTCTCATTCATGGCATTCTGACGTATTCTACCCCTTTGTAGGGTTCCGTATCTCAGTCGGTAGAAACGGAACCCTTTTAAGATCACTTTAGTGTCCGTTGTCTGCCTGTCTGTCCGACTGTTAAAAACCTATCAAGTTGAAATTTATGGCACATACTGAAGTCCATGGTCGCTTGGCGGTGTAAAACATTGAATCTTCCAAGTCAACGAAATCAAAAGCTACGGCGATTTATGTCACATATTTTGATACTCGCAAAGTCACACATCAAAACCAAGAGTATTCCGCGTTGTCCTAGAATCGTGAAGTTTGGCAGGAAGCAGGGTTTTACAATAAAAATAAAGGAAAAAATCCGAAAATTGTGAAGCTGTAACTATATCACACGAAAAAATATTTCTTTTCTCATTTGTTATACAACGTCAAACTTGAAATTACGATTATCAGTAGTTCTGCATTGTAACTGACTGCGTCGCAATGGTAAAAGTTAACATCAGGCATGAAATAACTTTTTGCTCATACGACGCTTTTCAGAATCCATCCATCATGAGATATCCATCATTATTGAATTTTTCGTGTCCAGGACATAAAATAATTACAAAAACTAATAAATATCAAATTTGCAAAATTAAATATGTACAGCAGTATTTATGACAAAGATTCAATAATATACACAAACAAGCAAACAGCAAGATGATTATATTTTTTGACGATCCCAGTATTCGGCGGTTATCACAGCAGTTTCGCTGGCTGCAGCAAGATCACAGAGAGTGCATGCAGCCGGTAGGTTCCTGCAGACTAGCAGATGTAGTTCCTCCTTTACGTTACCACACTGACAAGTTTCCTCCTCATTACTGAAGCCCACATCCTGAGGTTGACTTTGCACCTTGACACCCCAACTCGCAGTCTGTTCAAAGTCTTCCAGGCCAGGTATGACAGGTGTGAACTCCTTGACCGTTATGTGATTGTCTTCGGCTAGGGAGTCTCGCCCAAGCTTCTCTCTGCGAGTTCTGGGGAATGAACGAATTGCCATAGTTTTCTGTAGGAAGCTTTTTCTTGACCTCAGTCTTGGCTGTTGAGGGTCATGTCCGAACAAAGGATGTCTAGGATCGATTTCTTGTTTCTTCTTCTCCACTTCTCTTGCAGCTTGCCTTGGAATGCGTGGCGATTTCAAGCTGCATGTGATACAAACATTCGCAGGCGCATTACATTAGCAATAAAGTCATTCCTTGCTTTATGTCTGACTTCTAGCACTGCAATACATTCCTCCCGAGTAGAGAACTACTGATTATTATATTAATGGTCACCAGCCTAATGCAAGATTTTATGTCACATTTATATTACTGCAATTAAAACATTCTGGAAAATCTTGGAATTACGGGGACCGATATACTGCCAGTAGTAATGCCAATAACAGGCAAAAATGATCGAGATTCTCGTGGCTCAGAATTATTGAACTGTCTATATACATAATTAAATTTGTACGGAACCTTCAATGCGCGTGTCCTACTTGCGCCTGGCCAATTTTTTGCGATATTCCAAGGCTCTTTTCCGACACTATACCCTCCTACATAAGCTTGGTTCCAGAAACTCCTCCTGTAAATGTGGACTACTGTTTTCAGATCACTGACTTTGGGCAGACGAAGGGATTTTTCAAGCCCTTTTTTATTTTGCCATCTAAGCGTTCTTCCTATGTACTATTTTGTGTCTTCGATTCATAAGGCTTAAAATTCTTTCCTTGCTTCTACTGTATCTGTGACTAATTTTGTGTTCCGGTTGGTTGGTTGGTTGCTTGAGGTTAAAGGGACCAAACAGCAAGGTCATCAGTCCCTTGTTTCAAATAGACTCCATTCTACTAACGGGACATCTCAGTATAGTCAGAAAAATAAAACGGATAAAGGGGAAACGTAAAAGGGCAGTCACGTTGTCATTAGTAAAAAACAAATGAGGGAAGTTGGCAAGAGAACGAACCCAACACTATGCTGAAACAGCATAGGCAAGACCAACTGTGAATTAAAAGGTACAACTGCTATAATGCAGAAAGTACGTATGGGAATAGAAAAACTAACCAAGCCTTAAAAAGAAGGGGTAAAAACAGAGTAAAAGGGAAAGAAAAGAGGATTCCTGTCAGGGAGGTGAATCGGGAATCTCTGAACACTGCCTACAGTGGGAGACACCCAAACACTCACCGCCCTGCCCCAACACCAGAGGGAGATTAAAAACTTTAAAACTGAGAATAAAAACCACTCTCCCGGAGGAAACCTAGAACCAGAGAGACCATCCGGGAATCGTCAGCCAACATCAAAGGTAAAGTGTGGGGGAGTCTGTACTTAGCACGCAGAGCCAAAAGAAGGGGGCATTCAACCAAAATGTGGGCCACTGACTGGAAGGCTCCACAACCACATAGCGGGGGTGGCTCATCACGCAAAAGGAAACCATGGGTCAGCCTGGTATGGCCAATGCGGAGACGACACAGTGTGGTCGAGTCCTTGCGGGAGAGGCTAAAGGAAGAACGCCATGGGCCTGTATTCACCTTAATGGCACGAAGTTTATTAGACAGTGGAGTAGCCTCCCAAGAATTGGCCCATGACTGTGCAAAGTGGGATTTGATGTGAAGCCGTAAATCCGCTGCAGGAGGGGTTACAGAAAACGGGGGGTAAGTAACTGCTCCCCCAGCCAAACGATCAGCGAGCTCATTACCCGGGATACCCACATGGCCCGGGACCCGTAGGAAGTCAATGGAACAAGCAGCACGGTGAAGATCAGCGAGATGGTCATGGATGGCAGAGACCAAGGGATGGCGCGAAAAACACCGGTCAATAGCAAGAAGGCCACTCATCGAGTCCGTACATAACAAAACGCGGTTGTGTTGGGATTGTTTAATAAAGGTAAGGGCCCGGGAAATTGCCATCAATTCCGCAGTAAACACCCCACATGAGGGTGGCAGTAGATGATTTTCCGTTCCAACAAAGGAAGTGAAGGCATACCCAACATGATCAGCAGATTTAGAACCATCAGTGTAAAAAACAACAGCATCCCGAAACTCCCATAAAATTTGGCGGAAAAAGGAACGGAACACCACCGGGGGGATGGAATCTTTCGGACCGCGGCGGAGATCCATCCGAATTCGAGGCCGAGGAACTAACCAAGGAGGGGTGGAGGGGAGGGAGCGAGGAAGACAGGACAAAGAAGGAAGCCGAAAATCACGGGTAAGAGACGCAAGGCGCAGCCCAACCGGTAAACCCGCCCGAGGGCGGGAGTCAGGCGGGCGACGCCCATGGTCTGGGAATAGGATAGAATAGGAAGGATGAGCGGGAGAAGAACGGATAGTAAGGGCATAAGACACCAGAAGCTGGGACCGCCGAACAGAAAGGGGGGGGATCCCAGCTTCAACCAGGAGACTATCAACAGGGCTAGTAGGGAAGGCACCGGTGGCCAAACGGATACCACGATGGTGGACTGGATCCAGCACGTGCAGCGTGGAAGGAGCAGCTGAACCATAAACTTGACAACCATAGTCCAAACGTGACAGAACTAGAGCACGATAAAGACGGAGGAGGAGGGAACGGTCCGCACCCCAGGAGGAGTGGGCAAGGAAGCGAAGGACATTGAGTTTACGGAAACATCCTACCTTCAGGAGTCTGATATGGGGCAGCCAAGTGAGCTTGTTGTCGAAAAGAAGACCTAGGAAACGAAACTGTGGAACCACAGGCAATCTTTGTGCAGCGAGATAGAGCTCTGGATCAGGGTGGACCGTAGTACGGCGACAGAAGTGGACCACCCGCGATTTTAAAGGAGAGAATTGAAACCCGTGGGAGAGGGTCCATGCAGAGGCACGCCGTATAGCCACCTGGAGCTGCCGTTCTGCAGATGGCATCGAGGAGGAACTAACCCAAATGCAGAAATCATCCACATACAGGGCAGGGGCGACCAAGGGACCGACAGAGGCCACAAGTCCATCGACAGCAATGAGGAAAAGAAGGACACTCAAGACAGAACCCTGTGGGATGCCCGTCTCCTGGGTCCGTGGAGAACTAAAAGCAGTACCAACTCGAACTCTGAATGACCGATGGATCAGGAACTGGCGGATAAAAATCGGGAGTGGGCCCCGAAGACCCCACTGATGAAGGGTTAGTAAGATGTGATGGCGCCAGGCCGTGTCATAGGCCTTGCGAAGGTCAAAAAACACTGCAACCAAATGGCGGCGCTGGGAAAAAGCCTGCCGAACTGCGGATTCTAAGCGAAGCAAATGATCGATTGGAGATCGTCCCTCTCGAAAGCCACACTGGTAAGGGGACAATAGATCCCGAGATTCGAGGACCCAAGTGAGCCGACGGGCTACCAGCCGTTCAAGTAACTTACAACCAACATTGGTCAAACTAATTGGCCGATAGCTGTCAACAGATAGGGGATTCTGACCAGGCTTAAGGATAGGAACCACAATGCTATCCCTCCACTGAGAAGGGAAATCACCCTGGAGCCAGATACGGTTAAACACCCGAAGAAGATGGTGCCGTTGTGGAGCACTGAGATGTTGAAGCAGCTGGTTATGAATGGAATCTGGGCCAGGAGCTGTATCATGAGAAGCAGATAGAGCAGAAAGAAATTCCCATTCAGTGAAAGGTTCGTTGTAAGATTCTGACTCACAAGTGGTGAAACATAAGGTGACAGCTTCAGCCTGCTGTTTTTGATGAAGGAAAGCAGCTGGATAGGAGGCCGACGCTGATGCCACTGCAAAATGGGTCGCAAGATGTTCTGCGAGAACTAATGGGTCCGTACAAATGCCATCTGGGAGGTGAAGGCCTGGGAGGGTGGACTGCCGATGGCGACCTTGGAGAGAGCGAAGTGTAGCCCACACCCGTGACAGAGGGACAGTGGAACCAAGGGAAGAAACGAATCGTTCCCAACATATCCGCTTGCTCTGTTTGATTAAATAACGGGCTTTAGCGCGAAGGCGCTTAAAGGTAGAAAGGCTGGCTACAGATGGGTGCCGCTTAAACTGTTGCAAAGCTCGACGGCGATCACGGATGGCAATGGCAATGGCCGTACTCCACCACGGGACTTGCCGACGACGAAATTGTCCAGATGAGCGCGGGACAGCAAGGTTAGCAGCGCGAACAATCGCGTCAGACACGTCACGTAGGACGTCATCAATACAACCCGACAAAGAGGGAGAAAACTCGACCTGTGCAGTATATAGAGGCCAATCGGCGAGGTGGAAAGACCAACGAGGTAACCTCTCCATCGGGGAGCGGGAAGGGAGCGTGATAATCAACGGGAAATGGTCACTATCACAAAGGTCGTCGTGTGGCGACCAGTGTAATGAAGGGAGGAGAGAGGGAGAAGAAAGAGAAAGATCAATGGCAGAAAAAGTACCATGACCAGCACTGAAATGAGTAGGGGAGCCATCATTAAGAAGGCACAGGTCGTGGTCTGCAATAAATTGGTCGATAAGAAGACCTCGTCTAGATGGAAAGGCACTGCCCCACAAAGGATGATGAGCATTAAAATCCCCAAGGAGGAGGAAGGGAGGAGGAAGTTGCTGAAGAAGGGTGGTTAAGGCAGCAGGTGTAAGAGTCCTGTCAGGAGGGAGATAAAGATTGCATACTGTGACTGCAGAGTCTAAGTGGACCCTAACAGCAACTGCTTCCAATGTAGTTTGGAGAGGAATCCACGTGCTAGCAATGTCTGTACGGACCAACGTACAAACGCCACCAGAAGCCCGCAAGGGTCCGACCCGATTTCGACAGAAAACACGGAACCCACGGAGGGTCGGTGAGTGAGCATCAGTAAAATGAGATTCCTGGAGAACCACACAAGCTGCTGAGTAGGACGAAAGAAGGGATTTCAATTCCGGAAGGTGACGATAGTAGCCATTACAATTCCATTGGAGAACCACAGAACGATGGTTTAAATGAGGGCTGAACACGCTAAATCCAGTCATACCGCCGGGTCCCCACCCGTCACCGACAAGGAGGGGGCGACATCCATAAACGACAGGTCAGAATCCGGTTGTGAAGCCGGGGAAGGGACCTCCGGTGACACCAGAGGCTCTTTGTCCCGGGACTTATGTTTCTTCTTCTTTTCAGGCTGAGATCGAGGAGGGCTGTGTGGCATAATGGAGCCAGCTGCAGCAAGATCAGGAACAGAAAGAGACCGGGCGACCTGGGGGCCGATAGACCGCGGCTCTCGCGGTCGCCGCGCTGCAGTAGACCTTTGACCTGGAAGGTGCCGGGAAGGGGCATCCCGGGAGAGGCGCCCTTGACCGGCAGACGCCGAAGGAGTGGGACACTTCTCCGGCTGGGGAGGGGGAGCGGCGCCCAGAGGAGAAGGTGTGGGAGCCGCAGGGGAGGGGGGAAGGAGAGGGGTCCGGGACGGGGGTAAGGAAGGGGGAGGAAGGGATGAAGATGTAACCAAGGCGTAACTAGATGTCATGGACACAGGGTGCAATCGTGCATATTTCTTACGGGCCTCTGTGTAGCTTAAACGATCAAGAGACTTATACTCCTGTATCTTTTTTTCTTTCTTATAGACTGGGCAATCTGCTGAACGTGGAGAATGACTACCATGACAATTTACACATACAGGAGGGGGAACACAGGGACTCCCCTCATGGAGTGGACGTCCACAGTCACCACAGAGAGGGTCCTGGGTACAACGAGAAGACATGTGGCCAAAACGCAAGCACTTAAAACACCGCATAGGAGGTGGGATGTACGGCTTCACATCACAGCGATAGACCATAATCTTAACTTTCTCAGGAAGGGTATCCCCTTCAAAGGCCAGGATAAAGGCACCAGTATCAATACGATTATCTTTAGGACCCTTCTGAACACGCCGAACAAAGTGAACACCCCGCCGTCCGAGATTGTCCCGAAGTTCCTCATCAGTTTGAAGGATGAGGTCTCTGTGAAAAATCACACCTTGTACCATATTTAGAGACTGGTGAGGGGTAATGGACACGGGAATTGTGCCAAGATGGGTACAGGCACGAAGGGCCGCAGATTGGGCAGCTGAAGCAGTTTTTATCAGTAATGAACCCGACCGCATCTTGCTCAGGGAGTCCACTTCGCCGAACTTGTCTTCAATGTGTTCCACGAAGAATAAAGGTTTGACACTGGTGAAAGTATCTCCATCAGTCCTGGTGCAAACTAGATAACGGGGGAAAGGTTTTGCCCCTAGACGACGGGTCTGACCCTCCTCCCAGGGGGTAGCCACGGAAGGGAAGGCCGAAGGGGCAAGAGAAGCAGCACTTGAGGAATCAGTACCACGCAGAGAGACGGCCGCAGAAGAGCGGCCAGAGGTTTGGACCCTTATGCGTTTCATCTGCATAGCGTCCGCCCTGATACCACCCACTCCGATCAGGGGCTCTCCTCACGGGCGCCACCCAGCCACAGCAAGGGCCGTCTGGCACGGCGGCCATTGCCGGGAGTTCCGATGCTCCAGGATGACGAGCAACCACTCCAAGGCATGCATGAGGAGGTCACAGCTCAGGCATCAGAAGTGTGATCCCTGTGTGTTCAGGGGGCTCAACCAAAAGGGTACATAGCGACCCCACCACACGGTCTGGCTACCGTGCTGGCTATGCACCCTAGCATCAGACAACGACGTAGAAGAAAAGGTGGAATATACTAGGAGGGCACACGTCGGAGACACTAGGTAAGGTGCTCTTCCCCAAATGGCTCACACTACGGAAGAGAAATTTTGAAATGGAGGTCAAACCCCAAAGGGGGACCAAGGAATGCCAAAAGGAGGAGATGATTACGCAACAAAGCCAGAGTGTAAAACCAACAGAACCAGGAGGATAGCGAGGGCCAACATAAGCAAGGACACCAATAGAGGGAGAGGAGAGGGCGAGGGGAAAGGGGTATGGAGGGGAAAGGAGGGAAAGGGAAAGGAAATGCAGCCCAGGAGAGAAAGAAGGCTGCAATGGCTCGGGGCCCCGTGCTCGCCACGCACGTATCCACGAAAGGGTTGTGGACCCCCTGGGGGGAATTTTGTGTTCCACTGGCTGTTATTGTCACTTCTAGTCTTCATTACTGCCTGTATCTTTCTTTCCCTTCTAAGTTAGACAACCTGTTCATTTGATTTAATAGTTATCAAAAAAATTTTGCTACTCTCAGGTGCAAACAGTGACGTCAACTGTCTTCATTTATGCCTGCATCTTCGTTAACGAAAAACGGAAGCAAGACTGGCTACGTTCTACAGCACTGTTTTACTCATGAGTCTCTTCCTGCAGATAGTGAACCTGTTGTATAGTCCTACACGTCAAGAAACAAGTGAATCCGCCCCCCCCTCACATTCACTCACGAATGACCATGACGGTGCGTTCAGAAAAATTTTGGAGGCGTATACGGAGTTGTTGTCCAAACGCCGTTGCATATGTTGCAAGTTGCAAAAGCAGAAGTGCAGCGTGTATAAAAAAGAGTCATCCAATTTAAAAAAAATCATAAGTATTTCGTTATTTGAGATATGTGTGTGAACAACGTACTGTTGGAAAGAGCAAACTCTCGAGTATTACATGCTTCTCGCTAAGTAGCATGCTGGCATCTGGAAGTACGGGAATTTTTAAATCAAAGTATCACTAAATGGTCGCACTGGACCAAATGCTTCAGCCTTACATTACTGGCCTCCAGGGTCACCGGACCTGACTGTTTGTGATTATTTTTTGTGGTGATTTTAAAACACTCTGTTTATGTGCCTCCGTTACCAACAACAATGAATGAAGTGAGACATCGTATAACAGCAGCTGTGGAAGCTGTAACTCAAGACATGCTCGCTGCAGTGTGGGAACAATTTGAATGTCGCATAGACATATGCCGTGCATCTCAAGTCGGGGCATATTGAACACCTATGAAAAGGTATGAAAAAAACTTTTTGAGCTTCCCGTTCATAAAAAAAACAAAAATCAAATGGTTCAAATGGCTCTGAGCACTATGGGACTCAACTGCTGAGGTCATTAGTCCCCTAGAACTTAGAACTAGTTAAACCTAAACTAACCTAAGGACATCACAAACATCCATGCCCGAGGCAGGATTCGAACCTGCGACCGTAGCGGTTTTGCGGTTCCAGACTGCAGCGCCTTTAACCGCACGGCCACTTCGGCCGGCACAAAAATCACTGTATATATTTATTAGTTTCAGAAATGTAGACGTGCCAAATCGGTTGATTCTTTTTGATACGCCCTGTATATAAAGGGTTACGCCTCCGCCTATTGTTTCCTTGAGACAAAATTTTCATGATAAAATTTTTCTTTTCATCGAAATACGGAATGGCTATAATCGCAAAGTGCACTAACAGCCTTTACGGAGCCGTGTTATAGTTCTCACAGTTGTGTAGTAAGAAATGCTGGGTGCCTGCGGTAATGTAAGAAACCTCAAATTTGCTCTGCATATCGGTTATAAGTCTCAAGCAAGAAATAGTACAAAAGTATTATTTTTAATTTTGTCGTTATTTGTTTTAGTTTTTTGCAATTTCATGCTTATTCGTAACGTGATGAATATTAAAAATTAACGTCTGTGACGGGAAAACAGCAGAGAAGGAATTTAAGAGACGTACCACGACGATAAAATGTCCAAAAAAAAGATAACAATAGCAGCAACAATAATAATAATAATAAATCATTCATTTGCTACTTTTGCGCAGCGATGTAAGGAAGTGACTTTCTAAAGTGTATGGATAGTGGAGATAATTCGATATGGAAACGAATATGTATTTCTTAATTAGGCATAAAACAATGAAAATCATCCTCGGTCGATAGGCGTTCCTGAATACGGATGCGAGGGAAGGGTGGGCACGCGGTCAGCACACCGCTCTCCCGGCCGTCGTCAGCTTTCGCGACCGGAGTCGCTGCTTCTCGATTGAGTAGCTCCTCATCTGGCCTCACAAGGACTAAATGCACCCCACCTGCCTACAGTGCTTGGCAGACCTAGCCGGTCATCCATCCAAGTTCTGTCCGAGCGTGACGGCGCTAACTTCGATGATCTGACGGGGACCGGTGTTACCAGTGCAGCAATGGTGTTGCATCTCGTACCTTACTCTGTACCACTTTATCACTTTACAACTTTAGACGCGGATGGGTATTAGAGCAGAGATGTACTAGGGCCGACACCCCAGCCGCCTACCGCCCCCTCCGCTACATTGCATTTGCGAAGGACACACAGATTGAAGTCCAAGTCCTGCCGATGCCGATATTCGATCCGCGACCGTTTGGTAGCCCACCAGTCGCCGCAGCTGATTAGGTAGTTAATGAAAATTTTTTTGAAAAACACGGATGTGTCTCATTTCATGACTGTTTTTAGGATGTAACATCCACACCGTTACTCTCTTTACCGCGCTTGCACGTAAGGGGTATATCATCTGCAGCGTTTACCGGAAAATCTGTTGGGTCTGAAACATCCCCTTAGAAAAATTAATGAATTACTGTGCTGGTAAACCCATAACGTTATTTGATGTTCAAACAGCAGAGAAAAACTGAACGTACTCAGACATTTCTCTCTTTACTTATTCCGATCATCACTAAACTGAGACACAATATTTTTAGCGCAACGCATCCCTACAAAAGAATGGCCCTGACTAACAATAACCTATACCTTTCATGAATCACTTACCTCACAAAAATCTTCATTACTCGAACTACTGCAATACAGCGAGCGCCAATAATGCCAACTAAATAAAAGATTCTAACTACTGAAGACACTAACTACTGGTAGGCATAGTTAGCCTACAGACAGAGAACAAACAATGACAGAGAACAAACAATGTATTTACGTTAATAGTGTTCAAAAGTCATCTCATATACATATAATCAGTTCATGATATCCAGTATTACAAATTTACTGTTTCTGATGGACACACGTCCAGATCGTCCGCTCTCAAAACTCCGCCATCTCTCTCCCCACATCCACCACTGCTGGCGGCTCACCCCCAACTGCGCAACGCTATGCGCTGTTCACAATTAACTGCCCAACACTACAATAGCGAATATTCCAACAATGCCAACCAGCCACAGACTGCACACAGCTCAGCCAGTGATTTTCATACAGAGCGCAATGTGACATTACCAACATAAAAACCTAAACAGCCTACTTACAGGTCATACATCTTCTATGTATCATTTTTTTCCGTTGGATATATGGGAAAACGTGGAAATACATTCAGATGTCGTTTGCAGATTCATTATTTATTGAACGTTTTGGATACTTACACTAAGTCACTATATTATATACCCACAACCGCAGCAGCATTTTGCAGTGTTTTGGCATGCTCGTGTGAAATCACACTTTTCTTAGAAGCAACTATCAGCATCGTGTACCCATACAGAGCATATCAACTGTAACTGTTTATGAATTCCAGTCTTTGGTCTTTGTCAATTTACTTATCACGCGTTCTTCTTAAGATAAGAAGACGTGGTCCTTGTCGTTCATGGACTACTCTTACGGAATTTTACGTTCTCGTATTTAGTCGAGGTTGAAAGCGCTACCGCCCTTACGCAACCAGACGCGAATCAAGCCATATAAGCTGATTGAAATGAAAGATAAAAACTTGCACTGTCACAGTTAATCATTATTTTAGGAGCGTTTCAGAAGTTTCTATTTACTTCACACTTGCGTAACATGTCCTACAAATTACCGTTTTATCGATAACACAATCTTGGTACTACTGCAAGACTGAACTGTTCAACATCGAGTTCAAAATCGAAATAATAATTTATTTGGGATGTAAGTGGATCTGTAATAAGTGTTGTATGTACTGAAATCTGCTGGATGGCCAGTTAGTCACAACTTCTAGTTTTAAACTAGATAGTATTGTCATCTCACGAATTAAAATTTTCTTCTATTCGTAGCACAGAATTACAGAATCCATTTTCAGATGATACCATCTGAACGGGAAATTTTTAGTTCTAAAATTGAAATATTCTAAGGTAATCCAAAGAATTTTTTAAATTAAGTAATTTTATGAGGGAATGTCCACACCTACAAAAATTAGTTGTTTATGTAGAAAATTCCTAGTAGTTGTACGCTGTCAATTTCTCATAGAAATTATAACCACTCATATCCGCGATCTGTCGATTCATATGAGGTATCGGAAGCATACCCAATAAGTAGGGCCTCACGCAGCTGTTCATTTCCTAGTCGTTGACGAGGACTGCAGACAGCGCGTGCATCCTGCTCTTAGACGCCTCTTGTCTGTGGAAGGAGGCAGCAGAAACCTCCGGCTGGTGACTACAGCCAAGGTCAGATCCGCGCCGGATATTCTCAAAACTGGTCGGCAAACCTGTTGCTTTTTGCGGCCAGGTCCTCTGCAGGAGAATTGTGTAATGTGCCAGGCCTGCCGTCTGCAGTGAGCAACAGTCAGCCGGAGGCTTGGGGAGCCCGGCTGCGGCCACGGTCGGTTCAGCCGTCCCTCACCGATAAGGCTCCGATGCCGTGACTCTCGCCGAATGCTCCTACATCTCATCCTGTACTAGTTAAATACAATTTATTTTATGTTGGTAATACTTGGAGACGTCATCTACTCCTGTCCATTAATATAGAATGTAATGCGCATGAGTGCAGATATTTCTATAAGTGACTGAGGACAGTGTACCGAACAATATTACTTCAGTATTTACGTAATTTGGAGACTAATAGCCATTACAAGTCTTATGTTGTAAGGAAGGTTAGTAGTTCCAAGTACATGTGGCAAGAGCAAGCCATTAACGCTTATTTTCCCCTGGGCAGCAGGTTAGCTGTTGAAGTGTGGAAGCGTGGATGCAAAATGTTAAGCGTATACTGACAGAGGTAGTGCAGTACAACCGTGCAGAAAACATCAGGTCGTAAAGTTAGTGAAGCGTCTAGGGAAGAATATTCAGCGCAGACGAAAAGAAAAAGCAACACGCAGATGAGTGTACATATTAAGGTAATATATATAAAAATATCTGCACTTATAACCGTTACATGCTCTATTACAAGGCCAGGAAGAACAGCAATTAGTGATATTTATGTATTGTGCATATACAGAATAAAAGAATATATGACTTAATTTGTGTGTGGTTTGAGAGTATGCAGTACTCAAAATCTTGTACAGATGTGCCCTATTTGGCAGCAACAGTGGCTCTAACTGGGCTAGTTATTAAATCGTAGTGAATCTGGATGACAAATGCAGGTGCTTCATCTATGCTGGTACAAATCTGTACCAGAGTTCACCAATCTTATTGATGGCCAGTGGGTGGCGCACCAGTCTCTCGAAAAACCCGCAACCAGACCTTTCTGACGCGTGAGAGATGTGGAGAACGTGCTGACCAGGGCAACTGTTGAACACACTCCATTTCGAAGTAGGTCAGAACAGCATTGGAAACATGCAGTTGTTCTCTATGTAGTTGGACAGAAATGGCTCGGAGTAATCGAAAATAGGTATTACGAGTCGAAAATGTAACTGATGGTGTCCATATTAGCCGCTATGGGAATCAGCGGAAATTACATTGTATACCCAACGGTACTTCACACCAACAGACTAGGTGCTGGACCCAAATGAGGATGAGGAATGCAGTCTGTTTACTTTAGTTATCCTCCAAGCTTCGATGCACGGATACGTCGATGGCGATGCAGAATTCGTCTGAAAAGACGACGTGGTGACACTCTTGTATCTAGCATTGTTGTAAGGCGCTCGCACCGCTGTAGACTCGGCTCTATCTCTACTGCTGTGTCAAAGGGAGCTGCAACAACGGCCGTCTTGCTGGCAGTCCATGAGCTGGTCCAGCAGACGTCGTCGTACTGTCCACTTGCATACTTGTCTTGCCGCAAACAAGCAAATCTCTAATTCAAGGTACCTGACGTGTCCGTACGATACCGCACAGTTGAGCGAACAATAAGTCCGTCCTCTCGGACGCTGGTCGCTAGAGGCTATTGAGATCCTGCCAGTTATTATGACCCTCCTGAATTTGTCTTACTGTATTCGCTTGACAGTAGTGGGATTTTCTCACAAACAACCGACACTGCGTTGCGATTTGTGATCGAGAAACCCGCAGTGTAGCCTTCCTCAGTATACAGAGATAGATGGATATACTCCTATCCACACTGTGTGGATGCATTAGAATATTAATCATTTGCATATCCAAGCATCTACTACATTCACGTCAATTATGGATTGCTGCATGCCGTCTTCATGCAGTTTTAATTGGTAATGACCAGCAGTGGGTTGAAAACTTTTTATTGACCGTTTATGTGATTGTAGAGGTCGTAATAATGATGTAATGACTGCGTAAAATACACGTCAATCTTTGACGATGCTGCTATAAGACAAGTCGCTACAAAATGGCGGGGGCCCATTCTGTGTAAGCTCAGAGTCCATTAAGACAGGTTGATAAGAAATCGCCATGGTGGGACGCTGATTTGAAACGCAGTCCTCCCACATACAATGAGTCGTCAGAGTTTATTTTCCTATTAAAATCAGCGGCCTATCAAATGGTCTAACACTCATGATCATACTCGTTGTTCCTTCGTGTGCAGGACAGCAATACTTGCGATTTTCGCAACGACTGGGCTGTGGGAGCGACGAACTGGCGGAGTTTCTGCTTTATACCGGTTGAAACCGCACCACAGGGTAACGAATTACTGCCGACGTTATCAGTAGCAAAATATTTGTCGTGCTTGACTAGCATTTCCCGTCAAGAATAAGATAACTTTTTAATGGCGCTTATGACTCATCGTGAATCTGCTTTGAACTATTTGCTCACTGTTGCCTCAACTTCGCACAAAATAACGTGACACTCCATTTGCAAAAAAAATTTGTATTAGTAAGTCGTACGATACTTCCGCCCGATTTTGATATTTGAAGCCAAATATTCAAAGCATTAAATGGTGTTTCTAATGCCGTGGCATCCAGTACTCAACATAGCCGTTGGGCATAATTTTACAACTGAGGTTGTGAGACAGTGTTGCATTATAACGATCTCACAAAAATACGGAATACAATACTGCTGACTTAAGGACGTATTTTACGAGAAGCTATTCCGAGCGCACAAAAGAAAGTATCGATCTACACAGATATGGAATAATTATTTCGTAATTAGATCTTTCTGTTCTTGACATCAAATTTTACTACTCACCTATACATAATGACTAGGGTTACATTACAGTTTGTTGCTGTGACTGTATTTAAAAACTATACTTTATATTCATGAAATATGTGGTATAAAATTCCAGTAAACCAACCAGATTTGCTAGCGCTAGTACTACATGCCTACATGCCTAAATATTTGCATGCGATGACAGACCCTGATGCATTTGCATTTTCAATGTTTCCCCGTGATTTGAATCGTCTTCAAGGTGAACACGTGGCGTCGATTCAAAAGTCGTAATTCCATCCGTGACTGGTAGAATAGGTAATTCACCTTCTGTTACAATTTGGTACAATTTCGTGTTCACCTGCCCACCAAGCAATCGACCGAATGAGATGGCGCTGTGCGGGACGAACGAGTCATTCATATTTAGTTTCTTTGTGGATCGTTTAATGCAAATGCCGGGATGGCTCCTTTGTAAACGAATCAGAGGATTTCCTTCCAAATCTTACCAAATCCGAACTTTTAGTCCATTTTTGTCTTGTCTTCGACTTGATGAAACCCTAATCGTATCTCCTTGCTACGACCAATTGACGTTCACTTATCTGCATAATCTATGTTTGTTTGTCCTATTTTGGAGTACTACTGTGCGGTGTGTGATCGTTTAAATGGTTGGAGGACATTCAAAAAGCCCAAAGGAGGACAGCTGGTTTTGTATTATCGCGAAATGGGATGGAGAGAGTCACGGAAGTAACGAGCGAGTTCGGGTGGCAATTATTAAAACAAAGGCGTTTTTCTATGCGGCGAGATATTTTCAGGAAATTTCAGTCACCAGATTTCTTTCTCGATTGTTAAGTCATAGTGCTGAATTCCACTTACCTCGGGAGAAACAACTATCGTAATAAAATACGAGACATCAGCGTTCGCACGGAAAGACGTAGGTGCTCGTCGTTCATACGTGTTAATCGAGAGAGGGACGGTCGAGAAATAGTCAGAAAGTCTATCTATAAATCCTCTGTAAAACACATAAGCGCTAAATGCAGAGTAAACTTGTAGAAGTAAATGTATCGTGCCCGCACCTGTAATGACCAAAGTCCTGCGGTGCTCCTGATTGTACTTGGTAAAAGGTACATAAATTTCTAGTGGTTATTTGTTCCAGTTTTCCGTAAGTAGACTGGAAGGGTTCAGCTTTGACCCTCTAAATTACAGTAACGCTTCCATTTTAATTGTTATATTGTTATGGCTATCCCACCGTTCTTGCCAAGAACATTTCCTGTAACCGGTTTGTCCATGACCTTGCTTGAGTGTCTTTCTGCTGAGGGACAGGTCTTCCGACGCCAAGTATAGTTCCAAAAAGTAATAGTAGTAGTTCCAAAAAGTCAGTATCAAGCAAGTCGGCTGCAAATTATGAATTTTTCCGCTGACACATGATGGTTTCCGTAACTACATTTTCGCTTGTCCTGTTGCGCCACATGTACTCTTTGATTTTTCATGTCTTCATCTGGTAGTTTGTTATGGTGCAAATTTGATAACAACGGAAAATATGCCTGTTACGGTTGTCGTAGGAAATCAGCGGACTACTGGGCAATAAACGTTCTGACCATCCTGCAAAAAAGTGCACGAACTGATGCTCACTATAAATTCCTTGCAGGATTATGTTTACTGTCAGAGGCTTGCGGTTAAGGCTAACAATAATTTAAACTTGAAAGAAATTTTGAACTGTGCTATCCAATAGCAAATACCGCTTAGTTGTGGTCTTAAGCGGAAAAAGATTATCACCATTAATATATTAAGAGCAAGCCACATGGTTACCATGAAACGTCCCCTAAGAAATATTATGAATTACTGTGCTGGTAAACTTCTACGTTATTTCATACAGAGACAGTTGAGTAAAACTGAACGTACTCAGACATTGCTCTCTCTACTTATTCTGATCATCAATAAACTGACACACAATACTTTTAGCGCAACGCATCTGACTTTCAATAATCCCTACAAGAGAATGGCCCTGGCTAACAATAAACTATACCTTTCATGAATCACTTACCTCACAAAAATCTTCGTTACTCGAACTACTGCAATACAGCGAGCGCCAATACTGCCAGCTAAATAAAAGATCCTAACTACTGAAGGCACTAACTACTGATCAGCATAGTTGGCAAATGAAAGATTTTGATAGAGAACAAACATTGCATTTGCCTTAATAATGTTCAAAAGTCATCATATATAAATCAGTTCATGATATCCAGTCTTAAAAATTTCCTCTTTCTGACGGACACACGTCCATATCGTCCGCTCTCAAAACTCTGGCATCTCTCTCTCCCCCCCCCCCCCCTTCCACCACTGCTGGCGGCTCACCTCCAGCTGCGCAACACTACGCGCTGTTCACATCCATCTGCCCAACACTACACAAGCGAATATTTCAACAATGAGTCCAACCAGCCACAGACTGCACACAGCACAGTCAGTGATTTTCATACAGAGCGCTACGTGGAGTTACCAACATAAAAACCTTAACAGCCTACTTACAACCAACAAAACGAAACATCTGGTAATGTTAATACCCTCTATGAATTGCGATTATTGTGCAGTCGACGACGATACTCGGCATTTTTTTAAACTGGAATGTGAAAAATATCAATAAAAAGGCTAGAAAATACTACATTAAGAACTAAAAATTTCTGATTAATTTTCACTCCGATTGATTCTAAGTTATTTGAACTATCAAACCTGTAAATATATGTAGAAATTCATTAGACCTTGCAAAATGAATCTTGAATAATACTTCGTTTGTACTTATCACGTGATTTGTTGGTTTTTTTACTTGTTACTTTATGAAAAACTTAACTCTGAATGTCACAACGTTCAGTGCTCTTATATTCATGATAAAAATACACGAATATTAATTTTAAAAATACCCTTATGTTTATGTCCTACGAACGAGGTCTCTTCAAAAAATTCCAGAACGTACGTAATTTCAAGTCAATGGCGTGTTGGAGCGAAATGCGATTGGCATCCCTGCACACTCCTGTGTTTAATGTGTAACTGCCGGAAGTTTCGTTGTAGTATATCTGTTAGTTATTGTACAGTGTTGTATTGAATAGAACGTTGTGTCTCACAGTTGCGAATTTCGAGATGGTAGAGTTAAAGGAGTAACGCGTTCGCATTAAATTTTGCGTGAAACTCAAGAGAACCTGTACAGACACACTAAATGGTGAAGGAAGGCTACGGAGACGAGTGCTTAGCCGTCCGACGACACTCATATCAGGAACGTCAAAGAAATAGTGCTGCCAATCGAAGACTGACTGTCCGAGAGATTTTAGTTGGATCATGTCATGAAATCCTGACACGTATCTTGGAATACATCTTGTTGCCGCCAAGTTCGTCCCACGGCTCACGAGTCAAGTCCACGAAGACCTTCGCCTCGCAATCTGAGGAGAGCTTTTGGATTGCACAAATGACAACGAGACGTTCCTTAAGAGACTCATAACTGGCGATGAGACGTGAGCCTGCGGTTATGATGTTGAGGCCAAGGTTCAGTTTTCACAGTGGGTCGGGAAAGGTTCTCCAAGACCAAAAAAAGCTCGTCAGGTCAGGTCAAATGCGAAAGTCATGCTGATAGTTTTCTTTGGCTTTGAAGGATAAGTTCATCATGAATTCCTGCAACAGGGACAAACTGTTAGTCTGTGGTACTATCGGGACGTGTTGTGAAGACAGCCAGATAATGTGAGAAGGGAACGGCCTGAAACGTGGCGAGACAATTTATGGTTTTTGCCTCACGATAACGCAGCCGTACATTCGTCACTACTGGTGCGTGATTATTGCACAAAAATCAAATCTCTGTGCTATCTCATCCTCCGTACTCTCCAGACCTGGCCCCTGTGGTCTTTTTTATTTCTGAAGTTGGAAACCCCGTTGAAAGGACGAAGATTTGCAATGATAGACTAGATAAAAGAAAATTCGCAGACGGTGCTTCGCGCGATCCAGCAAGAGGCGTACGAAGAATGCTTCCGGAAGTGGAAACGGCGTTGGGAGCTTTGTATCCATTGTGTAGGAGAGTATCTCGAAGGAGCCCATGCCCAATAAGTAAAAGGTAAGCGTAGAAATTTTTTTTGGATTGTTTGAACGGACCTCGTGTAACGTGCTAGAATTTAATTTCACCTCATGTTTTCGAATCTTGTAGCTGGCTATAGATGCCAATGGTCGAAGTTATTTGAAATGAAATAAATATATACTTTTGCTGTAGGGCTTGCTCTATAATTATAAATGGTTGAAATGGCTCTGAGCACTGTGGGACTTAACATCGAGTTCATCAGTGCCCTAAAACTTAGAACTACTTAAACCTAACTAACCTAATGACATCACACACATCCATGCCCGAGGCAGGATTCGAACCTGCGACAGTAGCGGTCGCGCGGTTCCACACTGAAGCGCCCAGGACCGCTCGGCCACACCGGCCGGCTTCTATAATTATAGTCCGTGTTCTTGACTTCCAGTATTTCAAACTGTGTTTGGGTACAAATGAAGCCGCAGGTATGTAAAGAGAGCACAAGCATCCGAGTGCCACCTAGAGTTATTTGCAGGTTACCTCTGTAGCTGTAAACGTAATCACTTGCTAGTCAGCGCGAGCACTTAGTCACTTAATGCTACGCGGGAAGGTCGCTGCAGGCAGCTGCTCAAAATAAAAAGGTGGCCCGGTGTGGGTATTGTCTCTCAGTGAAGAGGCTGTTAGGATGCGTTGCCTCCCCGCGGTGCAGAATTGCGGCTGTCTGCCACCGGCGCCAGCGGGCTTCAAACAAGAAACAAGCGCAAAGCGACATGTGTGTCGAGACCGGTCCTTCCGGAATGCTAATTACCGATCCTCGTGCAGCCAGATAGACGACTGGAATTTGCCGAAGACGACAGGCTGTCCTCGTCAGGTTCTGCGAGTTTCTAAGCTTTCACTTTTTCTCCTTCAGTCTTTGCTTTTTTCGTCTTTTCTGCTTCCGTTCTTTTCTGTCCTTTTGCATGGTGCGGGGACTGGTTACACAGATTGATTGCGAGTGTAATAGATACTACACTGCGGCTGACCTAATAGAGCAACTGACCTTTATTTTCTGCACTAATGGCGGCGTGGATACCCAAGTAGTTTCCTCTACAAGTCGATTTTTGTTAGTGAGGGTCCTTGTAGTAACCATCACTATTTTTAATACGAGTGTGTCTAACTTTTGCTCAGTAATTGATTGCTGAAAGCCGGCCGCGCTGGCCGAGCGGTTCTAGGCGCTTCAGTCCGGTACCGCGCGACTGCTACGGTCGCAGGTTCGAATCCTGCCTCGGGCATGGATGCGTGTGATGTCCTTAGGTAGTTCTAAGTTCTAGGGGACTGATGACCTCAGATGTTAAGTCTCATAGTGTTCAGAGCCATTTGAACCATTTGATCGCTGACGATCCAAACCCAATGCTGTAACTACTACACCACTGATGGGAGTCCGTCGCCTAGCGTTTTGTCTTTACACCGATGCGAGACTGATCGCGTGCAGTATTCACTTTTGTGGCGTGAGTCTTTTTACGAGCAGGACGCAAAAGTCGATTGCTCCCATAATGGTAGGCATTAAATTGCATCAGAAATGTTGTGTGCTGAGGTACTGACTAAAGAGCGAGTCTTTCGTGTATCATTGTGACTCTCTAGAAGATTAATTAAACAAGACAGATTACCAATGCGCCAAATATTCAGTTTTAGTACACTGACCGGCACGAAAAACGCAACACTTATATTTCTTACAGAAACTGAAAATTATTTTAAATTTATGACGCTTTTATGAGACTAATCCACTATCTTATGATGGAATATTGTGGTACAGTCCCATTGTTATTAATTATTTTTATACGTTCAAATGATACGCACAGAAGGTGTATTTAGAATTTGCGTATCACGAAAGACGTTGTTACGCTCCTGCGAGAGAAAGAAAGTGCTAGCGTGCAAATATTTCCAACCGAGAAAAGTAGCTGAATTATTTGGCAATCGGAGCTTCTGAGAACACACCGTTGGAGATACAGAACATTTCATTCCCATTATTTATTAAGTGAAATAACTATCTACATCTGTATCGTCATTTTATTATTTTTATTATTATTATGCGCTAAATATTTTTTACACTTTCGCAAGGGACGCCGTGCACCCAAATACGGAGAGCTGAAACGATTCGCTTTTCACTGAATTTTACGGGTGCTTTCACGCGCAAGACGCAGAGCTTTGTCTTCGCTTCGCTGTAGCTGTCGTGTATCTTTCCAAGGCAATCGTCGCTACTCGCTTTACACAGAGTGAAATGGCAGTCTTCAGATGGGACACCTCAAGCTGCCTGCCCGCAGTTACGAGATGAACTCTCAACCTCAGTTTCGGTACACTCTGACAGATCAGAAGCTTACAGTTTCTGTCGACTACAAGCTGTATATCATTAGTCCAACGAATATTAAAGTTTTTCTGCGCGCGTCTGGCGATGGAGGAAACAAAAAATGGTTCAAATGGCTCCGAGTACTATGGGACTTAACTGCTGTCGTCATCAGTCCCCTAGAACTTAGAACTACTTAAACCTAACTAACCTAAGGACATCACACACATCCATGCCCGAGGCAGGATTCGAACCTGCGACCGTAGCGGTCACGCGGCTCCAGATTGTAGCGCCTAGATGGAGCAAACAGTGACTGCGATTAACGTAGAGAGTTTCGTAGTCGACACATTCTACTGCAGTTCTCTCTGTATTGAGGACAAATTAAAGTTTTATCTCTTGATTTGTACAAGTTTTCGGTCTTAAATTGAAGAATGTTGACATTAACGTCATCCAGTGTCACTGATGAAGTGTTCTGCCAAATTACTGCGAATAATTTTCGCGTCACTCGATATGCAGATTGTACTAGAGCCAGATTCTGTATCTTTGAAACCATCGCACTACGATATATCGTCAAATTTGGCTTCCTGTCTAGCGTGAACGAAATTGTGAAACACAACGCAACGTGTTATGATGTCTCCCGCAAACCCAGGTGAGACTTCGAAAGTTCTGTGAAAAATCCGCCACTTATTGGATAATTCCAAACGTATAAGCGGTAGTCAAATGATAACGAGGAAGATGGGAAAAAGTAAGTAAACTGATTATTATTTCAAAAGTAATCATCATAGCTGTTAAGACATTTATACCACTGTGAGACAAGATGGTCAAAGACTCCATGGAAAAATGTTTGCGGTTGCCTAGGGAATCGTGATTGTACCCAGGGGTGCACCTATTCGTCTAAAGCAAATCGACTGCCACGAATGTCTTTCTTCACACCAGCTCCGGGAAAGTCATGGTGACCTTTTTCTTCGGCTGCAAGGGGTCGCTGTTCGTTAACCTTCTGGAACACGCGCCACGGTTAACGTACAGCGGTATATGGACACTTTCAAAAATTGAAGCGCACTATCAAGTCCAAAAGCCGAGGAACGTTGACGGACGGCATCATTCTGTTGCAGGATGATGCCCGCCCACATTTTGCAAGGTCGGTTCGACTACGCTGCAGAAATTTCTCTGGGAAACCTTTACACGTCCTTCATACAGTACCGATCTCTCCCCATGCGATTTCCATATTTTTGGAGCCCTGAAAAAAAGAAAGAGATTCGTGGCCGTCGATTTGCTTCCGACGAAGAGGTGCTCCCCGCAGGGAACAGCAAGCATTTTTTCCGTTTTGACCATCGTATCTCACAGTGTGATAAATGTATTAACAGTTGTGACTCTTAGGGTATTTCCATTTCTGTGGCTAAATGCTATTCCTGTCGCAGCAAAGTCATATTAAATGGTAATTAGTTGAAACCCTCAGCTGCCGACAGGTGTTATTTATATACCTCGATGGGGACAGCTAAAATGTGTGCCCCGACCGGTACTCGAACCCGGGATCTCCTGCTTACATGGCAGACGCTCTTATCCATCTGAGCCACCGAGCACACAGGTGAATACCGCGACTGCAGGGACTTATCCCTTGCACGCTTCCCGTGAGACCCACATTCCCAACTGTCCACAATCTACATGCGTAATGTACCTAATAGATATTTGCCCATCCACTCATTACTCGCGCACACTAAGGTGACGATTCCCGTAAGAGTTCGGGCAACCTGTGCGCATTCGTACAGACGAAGGTCAATGGCCGGGTTTATTCTACAGAAGCTGCATGTTCATCAGTGGTATCTGTTCTTTCGAGAACAGTTACTATCTTCATATAAAGTCATATTATATTAAGTCTGGTAGCGAAAAGGCGTCTCGCCATTTGTACAAGTATCTCTCGTCACGGGCCTCTCCCTTTCACATCGCATTTGTGTATAAAGAACCCGTGGCACTGCTGAGGAAGCTGCAAACGGAATCAGCCACAGTCGATCCAGTTCTGGGATGTGTAAAAGCGCTGGCCGGTCTACTGGACAGTTGTCAGTTCGATGCACTGAGTCATTCCGAGTGTGGCCCATCTGCTTGTCTCTCAGATCTACGCTTTAAGTACGGTTCAGTCAGTGAGCATCAATGCCATGTATTATGACTAGGAAAATTTACGTCTAAGACCTGTTTTCTGTAAAATGAGTGTGACGGATTGCGCCTGTTGACTTGAAGTAAACATACCGGTTGCAATATTCTCTCTCAGGCGGCGAATGAAGCGACGTCATAGACTGGCAGGCACGATTGGCCTTTTGGCCAATCAGCGTTATGTAATTTCCCATTTACGTCACGCGCCAGTCCGAGTCTGCGGCGTTTTGCGCTTGCAGTGGCAAAGGTCGCTCAGCGGCGAAGACTGGTCTCGACGCAGCTGAATGGTTATGACTGCCAACAAGTGGATACCAGTTAGCAAACAGCTGCCAGTACTGACGGCTTCAGTTGAAGGATAACAAGAACTGAGTAAAATAGAAAGCAGTGTTAGTGGCAAAGGGGGAGGGGAGAAGGGAGGGCAAAATTTCTACAAGTTCACTTACTGAGTTGTTGATGCGGAGGGAGGTGGCTTAAGCAGTTAATTTGACTCTTTTATATACCACATGTCACGTAAATAAAAAATCAAGAGTAGCGATAACTGCTAAGACACGGAACTAGTTTCCAGGATCGATAGAGGTGCGCAGAGATGAGACAGTAGACGCATACACCGAGGCTCAAATCCTCGACCGATCATCCAGAGTTAGATTTTCCATGGTTTTCCTAAATCAAGTGAGACGAATCCGCTAGCTGTCACCGAAAATATCATGGACAGTATGAGAATATTATCCAAAGAATCAGATGTCCCTTCTCTAATAGCTGTTATCTCAATGGGATCGTATAGTTCTTTCCTACGTTCGTATTCGAGAATGTTAGACTTCAAGTTCCACTTGATCACTATAATTTACATCCCTCGTCTCCTTAAACCACTCTAAGATTATTCCTACAACAAGCCTTTCCAACTCCTGTACCGACTTCTCTCTCTATTCTTTCTTGCACTTGCCGTCCACAGGAGTTTTAAACCTCAAAAGCAGAAACAAAACGTTATAAAAAAGAAAAGTAGGAAGTAGCAAATTAAGTAGAAAACTGAACGTAAAAATCCGGTATTAATTTGGAAGTGTGTGATATTTGATTGAACGGTGATTGAAACTGTATCTTCCACATTCAGTTTGGATTCACGTGCTCTAAACTAAATTTTAAAGACATAGTGTCATCTCTGTCTCACCTATAGGAAGTCTGATCATACAGTTGAGGACCTAATTAAAAACGAACACTTATTTTCTTAAAAGTTATCCCTCCCGATTTCATATATTCATGTAGTCACTGACGGTAAGGACGACTCCGTAGGCAAATGGCTGCTATTTTTTCTTCATTTAGTAGCTAAGTATAAATCTACGTTTATTGTAACAGCATAGTGCTACCGAGGCAAACTGACAGAGCACGGCCGATTATCGAGTCGAGCCCAGAAGAGAAAAAAATGGTTCAAATGGCTCTGAGCACTGTGGGACTTAACAGCTGAGGTCATCAGTCCCCTAGAACTTAGAATTACTCAAACCTAACTAACCTAAGGACATCACACACACCCATGCCCAAGGCAGGATTCGAACCTGCAACCGTAGCGGTCGAGCGGTTCCAGACTGAAGCGCCTAGAACCGCACGGCCATCCCGGCCGGCAGAAGAGAAAAAGTCTCTTGACATCTAAGACAATTGAAAAACTGCATATTGATTCCTACGCAGAAGTTTTTTTGGCCCGTGCAAAATGTCATCAACGCGAGCATCAGATCTTTTTGTTTTCCATAATCTTTATTCCGTCTAGTAAGGGGTTCGCTTCTTCAGAATTCTGCAAATTTTATTTTACTACTAGCTGACGAACCGGTTATTCCCCGGGTATTTATTTTGCCAATTTTCTATTAGAAACGTACGGTTCCTGTGCGCAGGGAGCACCTGCTTCGCGGTATGAAACCCGATGTTGTAAACGTTCCTGTGGCAAACCTTCTTTTTAACTCTGTAGACGGCTGTTGCTTTCTCCTACAGCCATTTGCGCTTCGTAGTTGATAGCTGTCAAAAGCGCTGCCAGGTAACATGGATTTCCTTAAGGTGACTCGAATGTAGGATTGTCGTAACAGAATAAAATATGTGCAGTAAAACTTCGTGTACGATGCGGCATTTTTTGACGCATCTCAGACTTTAAGACGTCATATCTGCTGAACTGTGATAATAGGTGTTTCTTGCCCTCCCCCCCCCCCCCCCCCCCCCCACACACACACACATGCAACGTATACACACAAACACACATCCGTTTTTACAATACGTGCGGATTTAACTTTGTGGCCGTATCCTCTTTCTGAGGCCGCAGTCGTCAAGGTAACCTAAGGCAGCGATGTCGAGTACTCCATTTGTTAGTTTCTTGTGTAAGCTTCGTTCTGTGTGCTATCGTATTTTAACTCTTCATGGACTATATTCCGTGACGGGGACCAGCCCAGCATTTGCATAAACGAGCATGGGAAACCGCCTAAAAACCACATCCAGGCTGGTCGGTGTACCAATCCACGATCGTTAATCCGCTCCGCGGATTCGATGCAAGGCTAGCTCGCTACCCGGTCTCCCAAGCCGGCGCGCTCCACGTTACGCTATACCAAAAGGCCACACGCGAACATAAATATGTTTCATAATTATACTGCCATTATCATGAAATATTAACACGAATTAAATAAAGAAGAGTCGAGAAACCGGTAGAAACGACCTCGGAAAAGATAAGTTTGGGTTCCGGAGAAATGTAGGAACACGCGAGGCAATACTGAGCCTACGACTTACGTTGGAAGATAGATCAAGGAAAGGCAAATCAGCATTTATAGCATTTGTATTTTTAGAGAAATATGTTAACAATGTTGTCTGGAATACACTACCTGGAATTCTGAAGGTAGCAGGGGTAAAATACTGGGAACAAAAGAATATTTACAACTTGTACAGAAACCAGACAGCAAAATGGTTCAAATGGCTCTGAGCACTATGGGACTTAACATCTATGGTCATCAGTCCCCTAGAACTCAGAACTACTTAAACCTAACTAACCTAAGGAGAGCACACAACACCCGGCCATCACGAGGCAGAGAAAATCCCTGACCCCGCCGGGAATCGAACCCGGGAACCCGGGCGTGGGAAGCGAGAACGCTACCGCACGACCACGAGATGCGGGCACCAGACAGCAGTTATAAGAATTGAGGAGCAGGAAAGGGAATCACTGGCTGAGAAGGGAAAGGTCCTGGAAGTGCAGTTGAACGGAATCGTCAGTGTCCTGAAAGGAGGATATAAGATGAAAATCAACAAAAGCAAAACAGTGATAATGGAATGTAAACTAATTAAACCAGGCTATGATGAAGGAATTAGACTATGAAATGAGAAATTTAAAGTAGTAGATGAGTTTTGTTATTTGGGCAGCAAAAAAAATGATGATGGCCGAAGACGAGAGAATACAAAATGTAGACTACCAATCGCTAGAAAAGAGTTTCTGTACAAAAGAAATTTGTTAATATCGAATATAGATTTAAGTGTTAGGAAGTCTTTTGTGAAGGTATTTGCATGGAATGTAGCCATGTACGGAAGTGAAATGTGGACGATAAATAGTTTAGACAAGAAGAGATAGAAGCTTTCGAAATGTGGTGCTACAGAACAATGCTGAAAATTAAATCGGTGATATACGTAACTAATAAGGAGGTACTAAAAAGAAATGGGGCGAAAAGAAGTTTTTGCACGACTAAAAGAAGGAATCGGTTGGTAGGATATCAAGGGATCACTCATTTAGCACTGGTGGGAAGTGTGGGGCGTAAAAACCGTAGAGTGAGAACAAGAAATAAATACAGTAAGAAGTTTCAAAAGCATTTAGGTTGCAGTAGTTATTCGGAGATGAGTAGATTTGCACAGAATAGAGTACCACGGAGTGCAGTATCAAACCAATCTTCAGACTGAAGACCACGACGACAAAAATTCTACTGCAGTCAGGTGGGTGTGTAGTGAAGCGCGTCCGAAGGGCATCTCTTCTTGAAGACTGGAACGAGTTGGGGGCGTTTTACCAATCGTGTGGGATGCACCGTTCTTCCAGTGACTTACGACACGCCATTGTTTGAAGATGGGCGATATCTTCCGCATATCTGTATTGCAGTCAAAAGGATACTTCATGAGATCTACGAGCTTCTGCTCTATCGAGTGGCCGGCCAGAGTGGCCGAGCGGTTCTAGGCGCTTCAGTCTGGAACCACGCGACCGCTACGGTCGCAAGTTCTAATCCTGCCTCGGGTATGGATGTGTGTGATGTCCCTAAGTTAGTTAAGTTTAAGTAGTTCTAAGTTCAAGGGGACTGATGACCTCAGATGTTAAGTCCCATAGTGCTCAGAGCCATTTGAATCATTTCTATCGAGTGTTTTGCACTCAGATTTTAAAGCTATCAATGCTGCATTCGAGTGACTGACGAAAGTGGGAATTATTTTGTGATCTTCGAATTTCAGAAGGCAGTATTTATTAATTTAACCGTAATTTTATCACCATTCGGTTTGGTTTCATTACGAACAACGAGCGTCAAGCTAGAAGATTTAAATCCGTTAACGGATATTACGTGAGTCAAATCTTTTTGTTTTGTTTGTGTTAACTCAGCAGACATAATAATTAAAATTCATCGTGCTTCTGATATTGCCACTGAACTATTTCGCATCCATCACTGTCTTTCACTGCACAAACTATGGTGCTTACTATATTTCTCAATTTGTGTTGCCAGACGTCCACACTCTGCTTCCCAGAGCTCAACGTTTGCAACTGGTTGCTCGGGTAATTTCTGATCGCTTTCCTAGGATAAAAATAAACAGATTTACCTTATCAACTTTCTAGAGATCAATAACGCTATAATAGCCTTGTGATCGCTGTTTACACTGAATCTAACATTAAGTCTTTTCTTTACCATTTGAACTAAATACAAGAGACCCACTCTTTGCAGCGTGTTATGCTGAACCAAAAGAGGTTTCTATAAACCCTAAAAATGCCTCATGACTGCAACACATCTGCTCTACTGTTCACATTGCCGTTTCCCCTGTGTGGCGCATATCTAATCCTTTAAGGGGGATACTATAGCTGTACGCTTAACAGCTTAAGTCGATAAATGGTGGTAGTGTCGTAAACGCTCGAAAGTCAAAATTAACTACAAATGTGCCTGCTTTCCGTGCATTAGAAAATGATAATGTGTAGAAGAACACTCACTCGTAATATTTTTCCTGCAACATTTGAGTATATTTTTTCCTCTTCAGCGACTTGTTAAACGTAAATATTATTACTGGATGCTCGAAAAACGTAAATTAGTGTATTTTTGATTGAGCGGATAGATCTGTTCACAGCCTTAACGCCGATTGCTGATGCAACAGAAAGAATAAACTGCGTAACACTGATTACATGCACTGTGCGGCTGATCCCGGCGGAGGTTCGAGTCCTCCCTCGGACATGGGTGTGTGTGTTTGTCCTTAGTATAATTTAGGTTAAGTAGTGTGTAAGCTTAGGGACTGATGATCTTAGCAGTTAAGTCCTATAAAATTTCACACACATTTGAACATTTTTGATTACATGCGATCCAGTCACATTAATCTGAACCGAGGGGGCTATCAACAGTGTCTCCTCAGCGAAGGTTGCTACGTATGGGCCTCCGCAGCAGGCGCTTACTAGGTGCGTCCGTGCTGACTGCTGCTCATCGATAACGAAGGTTGGAATTTGCACGCCAGTACCGCAATTGTACGTCCACTGAGTGGCGACAAATGGCCTTTTCAGATGTATCACGCTGTATTCCCCATCGGAGAGATGGAAAACGCCCTGCAACAATCATCGCAAGGGTTCAGGACGGGGGAAAGAGCGTTGTGATTTTTTTCGTGGCATTCCCTGGGTTATTCCGACATTCTAAAACGCACAGTGGATCAGCACAACTATTATCTGTCCTTGGGGACCACGTCCATTCCTATATGTAGTGTGGTTTTTCTCGACACGATGGCATTTACCAGCAGGACAATACAACGTGTCATACTGCTCTTAGTGTACGTGCGTAGTTTGAAGAGCTCCAGGGTGAGTCTACCGTACTCCCCGGCCTCCAAAGTCCCTGGATTTAAACCCAGTCGAGTATCTGTGGACCATCTCGATCAGGCTGTTCGCCCCATGGGTCCTCTACCGGGAAACCTGGCGCAGGTGGAGACGGCAGTGGAGTCAGCGTGGCTCCATGTACCCGTCTGAACCTTCTTGGACCTCACTGCCTCTTCTCTCACTCCTCGCAGCGGCCTTCGCTGCAAAAGGTGATTATTCAGGATTTTGACAGCTGATCACGTTAATGTGATTCGACAGTGTATAATTTATATTACGACATGACAACAGTGACAAATTCATACTTTTCGGTTGGTAGGACATGTTCTGAGGCATCAAGGGATCACCAATTTGGTATTGGAGGACAGCGCGGAGCGTAAAAATCGTAGAGGCACACCAAGAGATGAATACACTAAACAGATACAGAAGGATGTAGGCTGCAGTAGGTACTGGGAGATGAAGAAGCTTGCACAGGATAGAGTAGCATGGAGAGCTGCATCAAATCAGTCTCAGGACTGAAGACCACAACAACAACAACAACTATCTGAAGTTAATGATTTTATATTCATCTAAGATGATTCTGTAAATTCTCTTAGGAACCTGTTGGACAGTCGGCCGAAACTGGTTGTTTAAATAAAGATTTTATCGCAGTTCGAGACGGTAATCGGGATATTTATCAAATATCTACGCGTTGTGGGGCACCACCTCGTGAAAATGTACTTAAATTTACCCAATAGCGTTTGGTGAGAGATATGTTGTCTTTTTTCCAAAGATTCTCATTTCAGTTTGCTGAACACATCCTGTTACGCCCCTAGCAGCGTGTCTCGAAGAGCGTACGACGTCTACAGAGGTGCTCGCCTGATAAGGACTCCAAACAGTGGAAAAATACTTTAGAATTGGTCGCACCAGCTTCTTGTGTGCAATTTCCTTTACATATACGCTGCACTTTTCCAGAGTCCTTCCGACAAACCAATCGACTTTCCTACTAGCGATTGAACAGGTTCGTCCCAGTGTATGTCGCTTTTTAGTATTACCACTAACAAGTTACACGATGTTTATCGCTAAACCTGTAACCGGATACTATCGGTAAGTGTTCGTGCGGGTGAATCTGCCGATATCCGTAGCAATAACTACTTTGTAGTTAAAGTCAAAGGACAACGTCAATATTACATTTTTTGCCTGTTTTCCATTACATGCCATCGATAATGATTGTTACTATACTTTTTATTCGTATTACTTATTCGGGACGAAGTGCCACTGAACTTACTTTAAAGTACAGTGTCCTGGAGAGGGCAGACGTTCTGCCGACGCCTTTAAGGACTAGAAAAGCAGGCGACGTGCTCTCCAGCCCAGTGTCTCGCACAGTGACGCGTCCGTCCAGTTTTCGTCGTACCAGTCTGAGGCCCGAGTCCACCCAGCTTCGGTCTGGAGTAACAGGGGGTCTTATGGATCTATCGGAAGCCACTACAAAACGACGCTGATACTCTGTCCAGTGGACTCTTTGCTTTGTGGTGTAACTCCTGTTTATGTAGCACGCACGAAATAAATAATTTTAGATACAAAATCAGTGGGTCTATTAGCTTGTCTCTTAAATTTGTTCACTAGTATGCAGTGCAACGCTCATTACATTGAAATGTCTAGCAGAGAAACATTATATAACATCGTGGTAAATAAACGTAATCTGCTAGCACAGCCGAGAGTATTAAGGCACCGTTTCTGTGATGGGGACATTTCGGCTTGCCTGGATAAGACTTTTAGGCGGTTGCTCACATTCCGCTAGGCGAATGGCGGGTTGGTAGCCATGTGCTGGCTCGGTTACACGATTCGGAAATATCCAGAGAAACTTCCTCACACTTTCACATAAATAACACTACACGCAGTTAGTGGGGGTACGCCCACTGCGTCCCGTGGGGAGAGGAGGGGCATCCGGCCACACCTCAAATTTGCAAATCCGTTCTTAACCGTGCCGATCCTGCACCGACGTGAAACAAGGGCAGGAGAGGAACGAAAAAGAAGAAACTGGCGAATTAATGTACATTTGATAAACGAACTCCATCACTAACCTTTAACAGCATGCAGTATGCGACGTTAATTTGTAGCACGATTGCATTTGACTTGACAATATTACGGAAATACTCCGGCGGATATTTCATGATATCAGTTTCATTACTTGCGAACTTGTGCGGAATATATTAATAATATTAAAGACTAAGTTGTAGTCGGCCGGGGTGGCCGAGCGGTTCTAGGCGCTTCAGGCCGGAACCTCGCGCCTGCTACAATCGCAGGTTCGAATCCTACCTCAGGCATGGATGTGTGTGACGTCCTTAGGTTAGTTAGGTTTAAGTAGTTCTAAGTTCTAGGGGACTGATAATAGCCGGCCGGTGTGGCCGTGCGGTTCTAAGCGCGTCAGTTTGGAACCGCGTGACCGCTACGGTCGCAGGTTCGAATCCTGCCTCGGGCATGGATGTGTGTGATGGCCTTAGGTTAGTTAGGTTTAAGTAGTTCTAAGTTCTAGGGGACTGATGACCTCAGTAGTTAAGTCCCATAGTGCTCAGAGCCATTTGAACCATTTGGACTGATAACCTCAGCTGTTAAGCCCCATAGTGCTCAGAGTCATTTGTACTAAGTTGCATTAAAATGTAGTCAAAGTTGGCATCTACGTTTACGGAACAGGTTAAAATGATTTAAGGTTTTTAATATCCGTAGATGAGGATAAAAAACTTGGGGGCAAGGGATTTGCGGTTGCGGTGCTGATCTAATTTCCCTTAAACACGCATAGCTCAAATGGCTTATTTCTCTTCTTTACGGGACAAAGTTTACTGAATGGAAGCAATCCTGTGACAACACGTGGCGCGGTGTGTAAACACAGGGCGGTAGGCTGGGGGAGAGTGGCGGCGCGGCCCTGCTTGCGGTACTCACGGAGAGCGCGAGGCAGAGAGCGGCTGTTGCGGCGGCGCGCATGGTTCCTCTGGTCTGGTCTGGTGTGTGCTGCGGTGCGGCTGACACTGTACGCCGCGCCGGCCCCCGAACGCTTATATGCGGCGCCGCGCCGCGCCACGTCACGCGGCACCCTCCCCACCACAGCACGGCGCCGGGTCGCCTCTCGTCACCCCGGCGACGCAGCTGCCGATACCGTATCTGCATCGATACCTTCTCGGAATTCCCACAAGCTGCTCTCTCCCTCTTCCGCACATGTGTAAACAATTGCCAGAACGATACACTATCGAGAAAACCGCTTGACCCGGTTCCACACCAACATTTATTAATGCAAAAACGATGATACAGAGTAAGTAAAATAAGGCCTGCGACTCAAGCCCGTGACCGGGCTATTGTGTTGACTGCAAGTAGAATGCAGCCATTCTGCCGGCAGGTGTGGCCGAGCGGTTCTAGGCGCTACAGTCTGGAACCGCGCGACCGCTACGGTCGCAGGTTCGAATCCTGCCTCGGGCATGGATGTGTGTGATGTCCTTAGGTTAGTTAGGTTTAAGTAGTTCTAAGTTATAGGGGACTGATGACCTAAGATGTTAAGTCCCATAGTGCTCAGAGCCATTTGATCTCAATTTGATTCCATATTTCTAGATTTCAGGAAGGCTTTTGTCACCGTTCTGCACAAGCGAGTGCTAATCAAATTGGGTGTCTGTGCAGTGTCGTCTTGCCTGATGATTCCTGATTTCCTGTCAGAAAGGACACACTTCACAGTAGCTAACGGCAATTTCAAATGATTCAAATGGCTCTGAACACCATGGGACTTAACTTCTGAGGTCCCCTAGAACTTAGAACTACTTAAACCTAACCTAAGGACATCACACACCTCCATGCCCGAGGCAGGATTCGAACCTGCGACCGTAGCGGTCTCGCGGTTCCAGACTGTAGCGCCAAAAACCGATCTGCCACTCTTGCCGGCCTAACGGCAAATCATTGAGTGAAACACAAGTGATATCTGGCGTTCCCCAAGCAAGTGTTAGGAGCCCTCTCCCGTTTCTGACCTGTAAGCGGCGACCAAAAAGATTCCGCTCGAAGGACATGGAGTCCGGAATCGGCATGCCAATCAAGCAAAACTGCCGTCAGTATTGAGGTAATCATCCCACCGACGCACCAGTTTGAAGATACTTGTTTGATAAAACACCGTGTCCTGTTGCGTGAAGAGTCCTTAATGTCTTCTGCAGTTTACAGTCGTTTTCGACAGACACGCTGCCCCATATGCATTATTCATTCTCCAATGGGTGTCTGTCGGTCTTTGCCCTTCGGCAGCCAAGAAAACAATATCAATACGTTGGTCCTCTCTGGACGCTTTAGGCAATAAAGTCATCCATATTTCACGTTTCTGCATTTATTGCACTCATGCACGTTGCATACAGGCAGCAGCAACGCCGTTCAAAATGGTTCAAATGGCTCTGAGCACTATGGGACTTAACATCTGAGGTCATCAGTCCCCTAGAACTTAGAACTACTTAAACCTAACTAACCTAAGGACATCACACACATCCATGCCCGAGGCAGGATTCGAACCTGCGACCGTATCAGTCGCGCGGTTCCGGACTGAAGCGCCTAGAACCGCTCGGCCACCGCGGCCGGCAGCAACGCCGTCAAACGGAAACGTTTTGATCGTCCCTTATATATGAATGTTTTGGAACACAATGTGAACAGTCCTCACTAATTGAATGCAACTGATACTATCGTTTATCGTCTAGTAAATTCCTCAGAAGATCAATATAATTAAGAAATGTTTTAGACACGGTGGAGGGGAAACTATCTCTTGACAATGAACAGTACAAAGTGTGAGGTCCACCACATGAGTATTAAAAGGAATCCGTTGAATTTCGGTTACACAATAAATCATATAAATTTAAAGGTTTTTAATTCAAGTAAGTACCCGTGGTCTAGGGGTAGCGTCTTTGATTCATAATCGGTCCCGGGTTCGATCCCCGCCACTGCCTAAAGGCGGCCGAAGACTTCCGGCATAAGAAGTCAGCCTCATTCTGCCAACGGCCTTGTCAGAGAGGGCGGAGGAGCGGATAGAGGTTCAGGGCACTCTCTTGTCCTAGGGGTGCTAAATTGCCCCTAAAGGCGGAAGAATCAACAATGATCAACGACATGAGAATGCAGAAGGCAATGGAAACCACTGCATTAAAGACACGTAACATGTAACCACAGGACATGTGGCCTGTAATTGAAGAACTGTCATGATGATCTCTCCATTGGCAAAAGATTCCGGAATAGTCCCCCATTCGGATCTCCGGGAGGGGACTGCCAAGGGGGAGGTTACCATGAGAAAAAGATTGAATAATCAACGAAAGGATAACGTTCTACGACTCGGGGCGTGGAATGTCAGAAGCTTCAACATGGTATGGAAACTAGAAAAACTGAAAAGGGAAATGCAAAGGCTCAATCTAGATATAGTAGGGGTCAGTGAAGTGAAGTGGAAGGATGACAAGGATTTCTGGTCAGATGAGTATCGGGTAATATCAACAGCAGCAGAAAATGGTATAACAGGTGCAGGATTCGTTATGAATAGGAAGGTAGGGCAGAGGGTGTGTTTCTGTGAACAGTTCAGTGACCGGGTTGTTCTAATCAGAATCGACAGCAGACCAACACCGACAACGATAGTTCAGGTATACATGCCGACGTCGCAAGCTGAAGATGAACAGATAGAGAAAGTGTATGAGGATATTGAAAGGGTAATGCAGTATGTAAAGGGGGACGAAAATCTAATAGTCATGGGCGACTGGAATGCAGTTGTAGGGGAAGGAGTAGAAGAAAAGGTTACAAGAGAATATGGGCTTGGGACAAGGAATGAAAGAGGAGAAAGACTAATTGAGTTCTGTAACAAGTTTCAGCTAGTAATAGCTAATACCCTGTTCAAGAATCACAAGAGGAGGAGGTATACTTGGAAAAGGCCGGGAGATACGGGAAGATTTCAATTAGATTACATCATGGTCAGACAGAGATTCCGAAACCAGATACTGGATTGTAAGGCGTACCCAGGAGCAGATATAGACTCAGATCACAATATAGTAGTGATGAAGAGTAGGCTGAAGTTCAAGACATTAGTCAAGAAGAATCAATACGCAAAGAAGTGGGATACGGATGTACTAAGGAATGACGAGATACGTTTGAAGTTCTCTAACGCTATAGATACAGCAATAAGGAATAGCGCAGTAGGCAGTACAGTTGAAGAGGAATGGACATCTCTAAAAAGGGCCATCAGAGAAGTTGGGAAGGAAAACATAGGTACAAAGAAGGTAGCTGCGAAGAAACCATGGGTAACAGAAGAAATACTTCAGTTGATTGATGAAAGGAGGAAGTACAAACATGTTGCGGGAAAATCAGGAATACAGAAATACAAGTCGCTGAGGAATAAAATAAATAAGAAGTGCAGGGAAGCTAAGACGAAATGACTGCAGGAAAAATGTGAAGACATCGAAAAAGATATGATTGTCGGAAGGACAGACTCAGCATACAGGAAAGTCAAAACAACGTTTGGTGACATTAAAAGCAACGGTGGTAACATTAAGAGTGCAACGGGAATTCCACTGTTAAATGCAGAGGAGAGAGCAGATAGGTGGAAAGAATACATTGAAAGCCTCTATGAGGGTGAAGATTTGTCTGATGTGATAGAAGAAGAAACAGGAGTCGATTTAGAAGAGATAGGGGATCCAGTATTAGAATCGGAATTTAAAAGAGCTTTGGAGGACTTACGGTCAAATAAGGCAGAAGGGTTAGATAACATTCCATCAGAATTTCTAAAATCATTGGGGGAAGTGGCAACAAAACGACTATTCACGTTGGTGTGTAGAATATATGAGTCTGGCGATATACCATCTGACTTTCGGAAAAGCATCATCCACACAATTCCGAAGACGGCAAGAGCTGAAAAGTGCGAGAATTATCGCACAATCAGCTTAACAGCTCATGCATCGAAGCTGCTTACGAGAATAATATACAGAAGACTGGAAAAGAAAATTGGGAATGCGCTAGGTGACGATCAGTTTGGATTTAGGAAAAGTAAAGGGACGAGAGAGGCAATTCTGACGTTACGGCTAATAATGGAAGCAAGGCTAAAGAAAAATCAAGACGCTTTCATAGGATTTGTCGACCTGGAAAAAGCGTTCGGCAATATAAAATGGTGCAAGCTGTTCGAGATTCTGAAAAAAGTAGGGGTAAGCTATAGAGAGAGACGGGTCATATACAATACGTACAACAACCAAGAGGGAATAATAAGAGTGGACCATCAAGAACGAAGTGCTCGTATTAAGAAGGGTGTAAGACAAGGCTGTAGCCTTTCGCCCCTACTCTTCAATCTGTACATCGAGGAAGCAACGATGGAAATAAATGAAAGGTTCAGGAGTGGAATTAAAATACAAGGTGAAAGGATATCAATGATACGATTCGCTGATGACATTGCTATCCTGAGTGGAAGTGAAGAAGAATTAAATGATCTGCTGAACGGAATGAACAGTCTAATGAGTACACAGTATGGTTTGAGAGTAAATCGGAGAAAGACAAAGGTAATGAGAAGTAGTAGAAATGAGAACAGCGAGAAACTTAACATCAGGATTGATGGTCACGAAGTCAATGAAGTTAAGGAATTCTGCTACCTAGGCAGTAAAATAACCAATGACGGATGGAGCAAGGAGGACATCAAAAGCAGACGCGCTATGGCAAAAAAGGCATTTCTGGCCAAGAGAAGTCTACTAATATCAAATATCGGCCTTAATTTGAGGAAGAAATTTCTGAGGATGTACGTCTGGAATACAGCATTGTATGGTAGTGAAACATGGACTGTGGGAAAACCGGAACAGAAGAGAATCGAAGCATTTGAGATGTGGTGCTATAGACGAATGTTGAAAATTAGGTGGACTGATAAGGTAAGGAATGAGAAGGTTCTACGCAGAATCGGAGAAGAAAGGAATATGTGGAAAACACTGATAAGGAGAAGGGACAGGATGATAGGACATCTGCTAAGACATGAGGGAATGACTTCCATGGTACTAGAGGGAGCTGTAGAAGGCAAAAACTGTAGAGGAAGACAGAGATTGGAATACGTCAAGCAAATAATTGAGGACGTAGGTTGCAAGTGCTACTCTGAGATGAAGAGGTTAGCACAGGAAAGGAATTCGTGGCGGGCCGCATCAAACCAGTCAGTAGACTGATGACAAAAAAAAAAAAAAAACCCGGGGTTTACAATTAGGAACATCTTACATTGGAACTACCGCACAGAGAATATTTGTGTATGGCGAACAAAAGACTGCCTTTTATTGACAGAACAATTACAAGATACTGCCAGACTAGTTCTGCGCGATATGGGATCCTTACCAGAGTGGATTGAAGAAGAACACTGAAAAACTTCAAAGAAGGGAAACTCGATTTGTATCATCGCAAAATGTGAACTACTGGTACATTAATAACCCGTGTAACCGCCAGAGTGTTGAACGGAAACGTGCATACATTGCGTTGTTCAGGCGCCGGATGTCAGTATGTGGGATGGAGTTTCCTGCACAGTTTCAGCACAACAGGCACAGTCACTAGACTGACGTACAAATTTGCAGCCAGGGTGCGTGGGGTAGCCACGACAGTGCTCCTTCTGTCATACGAAACGGCACTTCAGACCCTAATTCAGATGTAGGTCCAATGTGTCTAGGGCTCAGACAGGCGTTCGGCTGGCCTTCTCCTCCTAACCAACACAGAGTTATCACAGGCACTGAGGAAGCACCAGCTTTCATCAGAAAACACATCATACTTCCAACGTGAACCTCCAATGAGCTCTCACTTGACAGCACTGAAGTCGGAAGTCGCAGTGGTTTGGCCTGAGTGGAAACCACGCTTAAGGGCGTCTGGCTCAGAGCTGTCCTTGAAGTAACCAATTAGCAACAGTTCGTTTTGTCACTGTGGTGGCAACTGCTGCTCAAATTGCTGCTGCAGATGTCCCAGAACCATACACAGAACACGATGGTCTTCCCTCCTGGTAGTGCCAAGTGACCATCAGGGGCCTGGTCTTCTTGCGACCGTACATTCTCGTAACAACCACTGCCAGCAATCATGTGCAGTGCCTAAGTTCTTGCCAAGTATTTCTACAATATCGCAGAAGGAACATTCAGCTTCTTGTGATCCTAGCAAATGACTTCGTTCTGTGACGTGTTGGTAATCGCGTCTTGGTCGCCTTAAAGGCATTCTTGACTAACGTCAGCTCACCAGGTCCAATCACAAAGGTAAGTAACACTCACGACCGTTACAGCGTGTATTTGAAGCAATCCTCATTTGCGACCTCATAGTGGTTCCACTAGCGCATCTCTTATGCGACTGGAGCGAAATTTGAGTAGACATCGTCTTTCAGGTGCAAAAACACGCCTACCAACTTTCATTTATGTTGCATAGCTCTTTCTTGGTGTTGCAACTTTTTTCGTCAGTGTATTTAGGTGATCATTTCTTACACGTGCTGATCGGTGGTGAATCGGTCGAGAAATATTCAAAACCTGAACCTTCTGCCAAATTCGTGAGCTTATGTAGAAAGTATTGATATAGATGTAGATGTATCCGGGACCTTCAGGGCTGAAGTCTAGCACTCTACCGAGGTCATCTTGAAACAGAGTCTCAAAAGAAATTCATGAATTGACTGAGGATTTATTTCCTGGACGACGTAGCTACGTTGGTTAGAGAGTCACGTACAGACCTAGAAATAGCTTCAGGGGCGTCCCGTGCAAGTGTGTTGGGACACTTGTTGTTCATATAGTACATTAATGACCTGGAAGACAATGTAGACTCAGACTTTTCACAGATAAACAGTTATCTGCTCAGGAGTACTATCCGAAAAAAGTTGTACAGATATATCGTTAGGTCTTGATAAGATTTTGACGTGGTGCCTAAATTGGCAGGTAGTTTAAATGCTCAGAAACGTACAAATGTTCACTTCAAATAAAGAAAAAACTTAGTATCCTATGAATACACTATCAGTGACTCACAACTGGAATCAGTCAGCTTAGTTTTTTATTGCAGAATCTGGCCATTTATAGTGCTATTGGAACCTAAAACTAAGCAACAATCGTTTTCTTCTTATCTTCTCAGAATATATTAATGCCCTGGTTGATGGGCTGCCTCTGTTATTTTGACGCCACCCTCCTAGGTGATGAGTTTTGTTGTTGTACAAGAAATTTTGCAGCCTTGATCAGTAGCCTGAAACATTACCTGTTCTGTGGGATGTCTTCTGTGATGTTAAGTTTTCTCAAACTGCTCCTTGTCTCTCCCAGCCATCCCGTCGTGATTTTTAATTTGGAAATGAAATTAAAAATTTTCTTCGTTAGCCTATTGTCATTCATTCTGTAAATATGACCGTAAAATTTTAATTTTATCTTTCTTATCGTGCCTGCGATTGTTTCCATGTTTATATGTAGATATTCATTTCTTATCCTGGTACAGTTGTTGCCTTTGTTCTTTTGTGGTCCTAAAATTTTTCTGAGTGTTTTCCTTTCTTTCTTTTCCAGTTATTCTTATTCGCCTCATTTATTCATTGTTGTGTAGTGTTTGATGTTCACGTGGAATGATGCTGATCTTTTATCATATTGGTTTTGGGTGAGTTGTATGTTAAGTCTTTTTTCTTCGATCTTTCATTACTTCTGGAGTTATCTCTTTGATTGTATCTATTCCCTCAAATACTTAAACTCATCAACTCTTTTAATGGTTCCGTGTTGCATTTGTATACATTTCTTTTCTGTGGTATTTACGATCAATGTACTCCGTTTTCCCATACGATATTTGTTTTAGCTGCAATTTCATGAAGTGTTTTTATCATCATCGTTGCTTCAGTTTTCCCCTTAGAAATTACAGCAACATCGTCAGCACAAGCGAGACATTTCACCTCGAATCTTCCCCTTCCTTGCTCTAGATGGATTCCTTTGATGTTTTCCTCTTTTATTTCTTAATCCTACTCTCTCGTGACCTTGTCTAAGACCAAACCGAAGAGAATCGGTGAGAGCCGATCGCCCTACCGAACACCTTTGTTAATTCTGAAGGGTTCAGGAACTTCTTCCAGGAATTTAGCTTTTGAAGTTGTGTCTGTGAGTGGCTGTTCGACTAACTGTCTGGTGGTTTCGTCCATATCTGCTTCTTCCAGTGTTAGGAAAACTGTTTTTCAGTCTACACGGTCGTAGGCTTTTTTGAAATCAATGATTGTAACGACTGTGTTAAGGTTGCGCAGTTTTCTGATCCTGAGGATAGTTTTCAAATTAAAAATTTGGTCTGGGCGCGATCCATATTTTCTGAAACCGCTTGATAGTGGCCAGTGGTATGTTCTACTTGATCTTCTATCTTCTTCATTGGAGGTTTGGATAAATTGTAATTTTCTAGATGGGTGGAAGTAGATACATGCCTCAGTAATTGTTGGTGTCTGTCCTGTCACCCTTCTTACGTAGCGGATGGATTATGGGTTGTTTCCAGTCGTCCGGTATTCTTCCTTTCTCCCAGCAATCTTTAATAACCTTATAAATGATTCCAGCTGTCCGCATCCCTTCCAGTTTGCACATCTGAGCTAATATTCCGTCTTGACCTGGCGCTCTGTTGTTTTTCAGATGGCCCATCTGTTGGTTAGTTTGACTCAGTGACGGCGGGTCAGACTTAACTTATATAAAATGCTTATATAGACTTACATGTATAACACTTATATAAACTTATAAAACTTGTAACATATATAAATACCTGTGTGTAACAATTGGCAGGGGTATGAAGTGGAATGATCACATAGGCTCAGTCATAGGTAAAGATGATGGAAGACTCCGGTTCTTTCGCTGGATACTCGGACAATACAGTCAATCTACAACATCCACATCTGATTGCGCCCTGCAAATTTCACTTGATTCCCGGCGAAAAGTTCAGACTATTTCTCTAGCACACTGCTCCCGAAAAGAGCGCGGGAGAAACCTTTCCTTGTGAGCTCTGATTTCTGTTATTTTGTTACGATGACCATTTCGCCCTCTATAGGTGGGGCGCCAACAAAATGTTTTCTCATTCGGAGGGGAAAGTTGGTGACTGAAATTTCGTGAAAAGATCTCACCGCAACGAAAAATGTCAGTGTTCTAATTAACTTTCCCTCTTTGGACTTTTTCGATGTCGTCCGTCACTCCTATATGTTAAGGATCCCATACCACGCAGCGGTACTCCAGAAGAGAATGGACAAGCGCAGTGTAGGCAATCTCTTTAGCAAAACTGTTATATTTTCTAAGTCTTTGGTAATAAAACACAATATTTCGTTCACCTTCCCCGTAGCAGGTGGCGCTGCTGTATTTGACCACGAACGGCATCTCTCCAGTGCCCTCAATACGTAGCACGTGTCACCCGTGGTCAGAACAGAGTTCTGCGTTGTTGTGAGTGCGTTATGTCGGATCAAAGTGAATGCGAACGTGGGCTAATTATTGGGGCTCGTACGTTGGGTGCTTCCGTGGCCAAGGTGGCTGAAGTGTTTGGTGTTTCAAAGGGACCTTCTCGAAGACTTATAACGCTCACAGAGAAAGCGAAGAACATGATGCGGCAAGTCACAACGCGAAGGAAAGTGTATGTATGAATGATCGTGGCGGACGGTCGAAAAGGACTGTAACAAAAAATAAGAGAATGACAGCTGCAAAGGTTACTGCAGAACTGAATTTCGCACTCGCTAACTCTGTCAACTCCAAAAGAACACGAAGGGAGCTGCATGAACAAAGAATTTCAGAGAGAGCTGGAATTACAAAACCACTCATCAGTGATACAAATGCCCGCGGTGCGGAAGCCATAAATCCTGGTCTAAGGAGAAATGGAAGAAAATTATTTGGTCGAATGAATCTAGTTTCACACTGCTTGCAACTTCTGCCCCAGTTTGCGTCCCGAAAGTGAAACATGGCTGATGTTCGATGATGATCTTTGCAACCATATCGTGGTACTCCATGAGTCTCAGATTTACTCTGGAATGTTGCTTTACTGCCAAGGATTATGTGAGTATTTCGGGTGATCAGGTAAGTCCCGTTGCACAAAATTTGTTTCCCAGTGACGATGCTGTGCTGCATGACGACAGAGCAGCTGTCCATACAGCTCGCATCGTCCAGGAGTGGTTTTGTGAGCACGACAATGAAATGTCGCATCTTTCCTGGCCACCACAGTCATCTCATCTCAATAGTATTGCGCCTTTGAGGTCTACTTTGGAGATAATGGTGAGCAATCACTATTCATATTAATCATCGTTAGCTTAACTTGTCATTGTTTAATATTCCATCGAAAATCATACGGGACCTATATCTCTGACGTCGATCTGTTGTAGAATTTTAGAACATGTTTTTTGCTCCAGTATCATGTCGTTTTTGGAAACCCAGAATCTACTATGTAGGAATCAACATGGATTCCGGAAACAGCGATCGTGTGAGACCCAACTCGCTTTATTTGTTCATGAGACCCAGAAAATATTAGATACAGGCTCCCAGGTACATGCTATTTTTCTTGACTTCCGGAAGGCGTTCGATACAGTTCCGCACTGTCGCCTGATAATCAAAGTAAGAGCCTACGGAATATCAGACCAGCTGTGTGGCTGGATTGAAGAGTTTTTAGCAAACAGAACACAGCATGTTGTTATCAATGGAGAGACGTCTACAGACGTTAAAGTAACTTCTGGCGTGCCACAGGGGAGTGTTATGGGACCATTGCTTTTCACAATATATATAAATGACCTAGTAGATAGTGTCGGAAGTTCCATGCGGCTTTTCGCGGATGATGCTGTAGTATACAGAGAAGTTGCAGCATTAGAAAATTGTAGCGAAATGTAGGAAGTTCTATAGCGGATAGGCACTTGGTGCAGGGAGTGGCAACTGTCCCTTAACATAGACAAATGTAATGTATTGCGAATACATAGAAAGAAGGATCCTTTATTGTATGATTATATGATAGCGGAACAAACACTGGTAGCAGTTACTTCTGTAAAATATCTGGGAGTATGCGTGCGGAACGATTTGAAGTGGAATGATCATGTAAAATTAATTGTTGGTAAGGCGGGTACCAGGTTTAGATTCATTGGGAGAGTGCTTAGAAAATGTAGTCCATCAACAAAGGAGGTGGCTTACAAAACGCTCGTTCGACCTATACTTGAGTATTGCTCATCAATGTGGGATCCGTACCAGATAGGGTTGACGGAGGGGATAGAGAAGATCCAAAGAAGAGCGGCGCGTTTCGTCACAGGGTTATTTGGTGACCGTGATAGCGTTACGGAGATGTTTAGCAAACTCAAGTGGCAGACTCTGCAAGAGAGGCGCTCTTCATCGCGGTGTAGCTTGCTCACCAGGTTTCGAGAGGGTGCGTTTCTGGATGAGGTATCGAATATATTGCTTCCCCCTACTTATACCTCCCGAGGAGATCACGAATGTAAAATTAGAGAGATTAGAGCGCGCACGGAGGCTTTCAGACAGTCGTTCTTCCCGCGAACCACACGCGACTGGAACAGGAAAGGGAGGTAATGACAGTGGCACGTAAAGTGCCCTCCGCCACACACCGTAGGGTGGCTTGCGGAGTATAAATGTAGAGTAGATGTAGACTTGAATTTACCCATTCCGAGATTATTCAAATGGCTCTGAGCACTATAGGACTTAACTTCTCAGGTCATCAGTCCCCTAGAACTTAGAACTACTTAAACCTAACTAACCTAAGGACACCACACACATTCATGCCCGAGACAGGATTCGAACCTGCGACCGCAGCAGCAGCGCGGTTCCAGACTGAAGCGCCTAGAACCGCTCGGCCAGATTAACCGGCGCGGGTCACGCTACTCAGATGTTGTCACACCTTGTATTGCCGGTCGCTATGGGAATCAACGTCAACAGGGATATGATGAGCGACATCAGTTTATTTGATAGCAGCCAAATACTAATTTTCCGACGAATGGGACACTAGGTCACGAAGTGGACGGGAATGGCTGGAAAGACTTAATCTATGAAAGGCGTTAGTTACCGATAACATTTTATGAGAACTCTATGCACCGCAACAGGTCTCATAAACTAAGCGAAGATTTGTTAATAACAAGTCCTCCCTCGGGCTTGGGTGTGTGTGTTTGTCCTTAGGATAATTTAGGTTAAGTAGTGTAAGCTTAGGGACTGATGACCTTAGCAGTTAAGTCCCATAAGATTTCACACATATTTGAACAAGAGCCATGAATGAAGGCAAAACAAGCGAAACAGTCAAGTCTACGAAGCTACTACGAAATGTGCACGCGTTCCATGAGGCGAAACGCGGACAGAATCTAAGAGAACCTGTTTTTGTTTGGTGCATTAGTTCTTAGCGTTCTTCCATAAGTTCAATAAACACACCAGATACACTAAACAGAGACTTCAGTCAGTAATATTAGGTCTGCAACTTTGCATTCGCCGTTTTGCAATAGCGGCAAGTGGGGTTCGGGTGGTTGGTCATAGGTGTAATACTATAAGCTTAGGCATCTGTAAACATAATGCCATAAAAGTATTAGTCGATTTGTGATTGCATCATAAGGTTATTCTCGATTAAGGACGTCAACTTACGTACCCATTCCTCGCCATTTGCGGCAAGTTTTAATTTCCTTCTTTAACATGAAGAAATCTGCGGCTGTGGCTATTAGAACGTTGGGTCAGACAAATGGTGAGGGAACTATTAGTGCAAGAACGTGCAGAGAATGTTTTCAACGCCTTAAGAACGGTGATTTTGATGTCGAAGACCGGCATGGAGGTGGAAGACAGAACGTTTTCCTAACTACTGAAACACACGAAGACAGTCACAGGACATTATTGCCGAAAGCAATTAATGCGTTCGAGCCCAGCACTGAAACACAAACGGCCACAATACAGCGATAGACACGTAAAGGTAATTTTGCAGCAGGTCAGTGCTCGACCCCATGTCGCAAAACCCGTCAAAATACACTTGGAAACGTTGAAATGAGAAGTCCTATCCATCCTGCCGTATTCTCCATACGTTGCTCTCTCTCTGACTACCACCTTTTTCGATAAGTGGCGTAGAGTCTGGCTGACCAGCACTTCCGATCATATCAACAAGTGCAGAATTGAATCGATTCATGGATCCCCACAAAGACGCCCAGTTCTTCCACCACGGGATTCGTATGCTATCCGAAAGATGGGAGAATGTAGTGGCCAGCGATGGGCAATACTACGATTCATAATTTTTTTTTCACAGTAAATCCCCGAACTTCGAGAAAAAACGGTGGAAGCAAAGTTGTAGACCTAGTAATATATTCTCCTTGACTTAACAACAAGCTGCCAACGCTGGGGTAACTTTTCTGTTCCGTAACTGTAGAAATCATTTGGTTTTGAGGCGAAGAGCTCATCGAACCATCTTCGGAGATCTTCATCCAGGAAGGAAGTTTCTTCAAGGATGCTCGACAGAGAGCGGAAAAGGTGGAAGTCTGAGATTGCAGGATCAGGTGAATAAGATGGATGTGACATGACTTCCCAACCAACTCCCATATAATGCTTTTTTGTCAGTCTAGCAGAATGCGGGAGGGCGTTATCGCAGAGTATCATCACTTCACTCCTTGTTCTTGGACTGCGTCTCCAGAACGACTCCTTCGTTGAAAATAATTTTCAGCAGTGATGATTACACCTCGGGGAAGCAATTGTAGTGCACCACACTGTCGCTCTTAAACCATATGCACAGCACCATCTTTTAAGAATGTGCGTACGTCTTTGTCCTTACGTCAGCACAAGAAAAATGGCTCTGAGCACTATGGGACTCAACTTCTGAGGTCATTAGTCCCCTAGAACTTAGAACTAGTTAAACCTAACTAACCTAAGGACATCACAAACATCCATGCCCGAGGCAGGATTCGAACCTGCGACCGTAGCAGTCTTGCGGTTCCAGACTGCAGCGCCTTTAACCGCACGGCCACTTCGGCCGGCACGTCAGCACAAAGACACCATTTGTCGTCACCAGTAATGGTGCCGGATAGGAATGGTCGCTGTTGTTCACGAGCCAACTGATGACGAACAAGCAGAGATGCACATATGGCCACCCGCAGATTTTTATGATTTTAGCTTAGAGCATGCGGTATCAATACACGAATGATCGACTGGTCGCAGTTCATCACATTTGCGAACTCTCGTGAACTTATGCACCAAACTGATAATAGTTAGGTAAAATATTTGTGAGGTAGACATTAACCTGAGGCTTAAAAGGGGGCAGAAACTCTTCTAGGATTTACAAGCAGCTACAGAATGTTGGTGCAGCGTTCTACAGTTATTTGCAATATTGATGATGTTAGTAAGAGCCAAACAGAGAGAGTCACTAAATATTTATTCACGAAATTCCACTCTCTGATTAACATGAATTCCTTACAAAGGAAACATGCTATGATCGATTATCATTCCTGGATTCGTCTGCGACCATAATAATGTACTTAGTTTAGTTAATAGTGGAATACAGTAACAATAGTTTCTTTGAAATTTCACTTACCACTCCTCCCACCTGTTCGCCCTCCATATGACGCTTGATATACTCAATACTTTTACGTTTTAACAAATACCGCCAATAACTGCCAATATGTTCATCTTCATGAGCATCATCGTTACCATGAGGCATTTGACGTTCATTGTTCGACAAAACCCATCTCTAGACTTTTCAGTGCGTCGCTGTCTTCTACTACCCGCATTGACGTTGCTCCTGTGTTCTTTCTATTGTTATTCACCTAGGTCGTTGTCTAATTGTCAGCCGTATTTTACTTCTTGGCATCTAACAAAGTAGTTACTTGGTCCATTTGCCAAACACCTGGCCTGATATTCCGTACATGTCCATTTCATTTTTTATTACGTTCATGATTACATCTTCATCCCAGTCTAATCCATTTTTTTCGTTTCCCTGCCTCTCCTTGTGGTTTACAACAAGCATCAATCCATTGCTCACTCGGCAACCGTCAGTTTTTGAATCGTTTTCGCGTTAAAAGTCCATAGGTCACTGTCATAAGTGAAGGTGGATAACACGGGCTGAGCTACGGTCGCGGGTTCGGATCCTGCCTCGAGCATCGATGTGCGTGTCGTCTTTAGGTTAGTTAGGTTTAAGTAGTTCTAAGTTCTAGGGGAATGATGACCTCAGATGTTAAGTCCCATAGTGCACAAAGACATTGGACCATTTTGAACACAGGCTGACTGTATACTTTTAATCTTGCTCGTGTTGAGCGTCACAACTGACACTAGTATTAATGTCAATGAAAATCACCTCAGATGTATTATTACACATTTACTGTGTTACGACCGGATCGTTATTAGAACTTCTTCTGGTTGCCTGCAGCTAAACAAAAGAGGAAATTAGCTAAAGCTCCAACATCTTAACGAAAATTGCCAGCTCACACTAATAACAGCCTTATAGTGAATACTCATCGAGTCATGCTCAATGGTTATTGTATATAATGTTGAAGACCAAATCCAAAAACAATTACCAAAACATTCTACCGACCACCTGGCGAAAGTCTGGCAAGCAGGCTCGGCATGCTTCCTACAGCAAACCGTTGATGCAGGGCCGCGCCACGGCACCGGTAACCAATACCTCAACGTAACACTTGGCCTCTGTCGAGGCCTTTGCGATGATAATCATTACGAACAATGACAACACCTTAAGCTCAAAACTGGTACTAAAGACTACACAGTTAATCCCACAATTGAAAAATAGAAACGAACAAAAGTTAACAGCACAATTACGCACAGTAACAAGAGAGCAGGTGACGGTGTGTAACGTCTGAAAAGAATTGACCGTTGTTACTAGAAGTGCAAGACGTTGCCTCAAATCATACTTTAATCGATTTGTCGATGGTAATAGATCTTGCGGTGTTGTGTTTTTTAACATGTGTTTCTTATATTTTTTGTTAAATGTTGTAAAAGTAAGGAGAGCGACGCGTCATGCTGTCATCTAGTATAACGACGACCGTCAAAGCACTTGCGTCGGTAGCGGCACCGCTATACCAAAGTGTCGGAAGCGGCAAAGAGTACCCATCACACCGCAGCCGGCCCCTGGAGGCCCCAACGAACGCCGAATGTAATAATAACTAGATTGTTAAATGTGAGGATCGTTTTCTGTTTTAATGGTTCCGAAAAGGTTCTTGAAAAATGGCTCTGAGCACTATGGGACTTAACTTCTCAGGTCATCAGTCCCCTAGAACTTAGAACTACTTAAACCTAACTAACTTAAGGACATCACACACATCCATGCCCGAGGCAGGATTCGAACCTCCGACCGTAGCGGTCGCGCGGTTCCAAACTGTAGCGCCCAGAACCGCTCGGCCACTCCGGCCGGCGAAAAGGTTCTACGTAGAGAGTTCTCATCTAGTCCTCTTCAGGCTGGGATCAAACTCTCATCTCGTTGTGGCTGAGTTTTCAACCTGAAATCTTGATCATCGGACGGTATTTTATCATTACTGTTCAGTTATTTAAAGTATATTCCGATTTCAGGAGTAATTTTATGTTCCGTGGAGGATAGAAGTGAATGAAGAGGTATTCACAATAAACGTAGAAATCTTGAGGGAATCGTGGTCGGTGCAAGAAAATATTTTGTAGTGAAATTCATGTCAGATTGTTCACTAGTAGAAGATATTCTGACCAGTACTGTGTGGAAAGTTTGTGTGTTGAGGATATTGGTTTCGATCAGCGTGATAGGCTACTGATCGAGCTACAGCTGAATAACTAACGATTCTTGTGCGGAAGAGATATTCCAGTAATTCGACACGACACCGGGGACGCGACTTTCAAGTAAAGTATCTCTCCTGTACGCTGTACGGGAATATACATCATGCATGTGCGAGTGCAGGCTGTAGACACTTGGTTGACAACATACGGAGATTTCTGTCTGGCCGTGGGTCGCGCTCGGATAACCAATGCCTGCCGGGCGCTGGCACATGAGCTCAGGGTAACCGGTCAGAGGGTTTGCTACCCTCTGAAATAAAAAAAAAAAAACCGGGTGAATGGCTCAAAGAACAGCCTGAACGGGTGTTGACGGACTTCTGCCCAGAACACATTCAATGAACAATATAGAACAAAATGAGATACGCAGGTAATCCTGGTTCGAGTCCCGGTCCGACGCAAATTTTCATTGCCGTCATTGCATTATACAGCTGATGGTTGTTCATATTCGCAACTGCCAATGCATTTCATGTATGCCATTAGTTGGTGGGTTGTGGAAAACAGCATTGAGCAAAGTACCGTCTCAGTAGCTGGTTATTAGCGTGGATTCGCAGTGAGCTGTGGGTGCCTCAGTGGTTTTATTGAACACAGGTCTTAGTGTGGTTAATTTTGCGGAACTCTAGGTTTACAACATCACTACAAAACTATTACAGTCTGCTAATATCCATATTTCTGAGTTTTAGTAAAGTTATGCCCGCTGGAACCACTGATTAGAATCACGACTGGCGATACTGCACACTTTTACATATTACGACGAATGACGCACATCAACTTGTGTAAGTGGAAGTTTCTGAGTAGCGCCAAAGGCTGAAAAGTATAGCTTCGTACAACTTGTTAACGTTAAGGTCTAAAGTGGGAGTGGAAAAGCAGGCATTTTTTTCCAGCGCACATTTTTTTGTAATTCTTTTCGGAGGGTTGACGGGCACTCGTTCACAACCGACGCTTCGTGTATTGTATTAGAAGAAACAAATAAAAGGAAACAAGCTTCACGCTCATATGTAAACTGAAGAAGAAGTGTACATCTATTCCTTTCAAGTCTATTTTTAAAAGTTGAGAGAGTTTTATTCGAAAGAAAGGTATTATAAATACTGAAGTGAAAAGCACTAATAAAAGAGAATACATGCACAACAGACAAATTATATTTCTCAATATTAAAAGATGTAACCTGATTGATTGGAAAAGAATCTCTTAGGGACAGAAGGATACGAAAAAGTTTGCTTGATCTTCGTTAGTAAAAAATGAAAGGAGTCAATAATTGAATTTCCGGTTTCTGACTAAACCCAAACAGAGATAGTAGTCAGCTGTATCGTTTATGGTTGTAATTATTTAGTGATATATTTAATTTTTTTTTGGAGAGGAATCACTGAGAGAAACCGATAAGTAATACGAGAGCAAAGATTGCTAGAAATTTAATTTTTTATCAGTTTGTGTAAAAATCGTAACAACTGTTAAGAAATAGTTACATCGCTGATTTTATTGTGAGAACAATCTTTGCTCGCGTGGATGGGTGAATCATAAACAAAAGAAGCGTGTAAATCATTCTCAATATCATACAATCTTGTAGATTAGGTTTTATCAGATTTTGAATTGTAAAGAAGACAGAACTTTTGTATTTTATCGGAAGGGTAAACGATGTGTTTACGGGAAACGCCAAAGTTAGTGGCGTACTTTAAAATATCGTACACTTAATCATGTCTGACAGCAAGCAATATTGTAGAAAAAGATTTTCAACTTGGGTAGCAAGCTGTTATTTAGAACATCACAGTTCAGTACATACAGGTTGCTATTACTCACAAACGTGTGAGTGATCCAGAAGACACCCAGAACTTATTAATCTTATAAAAATAAATGAAAACGCAATCAGATGCGTTGATAGGTCATCCACGCGCGCGGTTAGAGCATCTGTGCCGAAAAGTGGGGGTAGTAAGAACTCAGCTTACACGGTCATGCCATCTAGTTTACTGGTTCTTTTAAGTTATGTATCTTAACTGCTATCACCCACAAGCTGTAACACGAAATATATAAAACAGCATGCTACAAGTGCTTAAACCGAACAGTATCGTCATTTGACAACTATGATAGTGACTGAATAGTCATTTTTGTGGCGGCGTTCGTAGCGACAAGCAATTCGCTGTAGAAACGGCTTACGAAGTCACCGCCACACTTTTAATAGCGGGCCGACCGGTCCTCTGGAACAGTGAACAGAAAGATGAAAACCCAAACACTCTGATTAAATAAAAGTCGGTACTTATCTTTATTAACGAAGATACAGAAACACAGTAGTGAACTCCGTGTCTACAGAAATCTGTCTAGTTCGAGTCGGAGCGGCTAGGTCAGCGTCGGCAGACGACAAACAACAACTCTGCTGCGATGAACACACAACTGACTAGCAAGTACATAATTCGGTGGCGAGTATACAACTGAGCGGCGAATACAGAACTGTCCTAGCGCTCGCGACTCCAGCGCTTAAGAAACCAGAAGCCAGCGGTGGCGCGCGCAGACTTGCGGCGATTTCCTGTCTCGCTGGCGCTGCTTATGCGGACGGCGTCCGGACTTTGATGCTGCCAACCTTTTGGCAGCGGGCTCGGGTGGCATTACTGGCTAGGATATAACAGTCATAAAATACAGTTGTAAAATAATTATGTAAAATATATCAGGAACGGTAATTTTGATATTACAGAATGATCATAAGTCATAAATAACGCAATTACAAAAGGTGAATTGTCTTTACAAATGTAAAAAAGCTAAAGCAAACAAACTGGTGTTTTTCTCCAATGTTGTTAATACGATTACAAGAGAGATGTATTCTTGTATTCCACCTAAAGATGACGCAACCATTAGATAACTGTTTTACCTGGTAATCTTTTGTTTGATCATTTACTCACTGACTTACCTATTAGGAGATGATGAAGTTTTGTGCAACCGCTGGCCATTCCCTCCTTTACCGTACGTAACAGTAGCAAGTACAACACAGCTAGAATTTGTCAACACACGACTGAAAACATTCAGTCTACTTATTTTAGCTCTCCATATTTCAATGCCAACACTATTTTTTGCAGTAATTTTTATTCATTCGTCATGGTCACGTTGAGTGAGTATATTTACTGGCTTTAGTTAGTTGATATAGTTACTTCAATTCGGGAGGACGACGGTTCAATCCCACGTCCGACCATCCTGATTTAGGTTTTCCGTGATTTCCCTAAATCGCTCCAGGCAAATGCCGGGATGGTTCCTTTGAAAGGGCACGGCCGACTTCCTTCTCCGTCCTTCCCTAATTCTATGAGACCAATGATCTTGCTGTCTGGTCTTTTCCCCCAAACAACCCCAACCCCCAGTTACTTCATACTCGTATGTGTAATCAGTTGTTCACTGTGTCATGTGTCTAATGTGGGTCAACTTTGTGTACACTTTGGCATCGGCTCTTTCATTGTACAGACACGTAGCAAATTCAGCACAACTCGCTTTTAGTTCGTGAGTAACACACAAGAACTACTCAGTTCAGCTTTTTAAATTATTTTAAATGTTCAATGATAACTCGTTATTTGTTGTAATTACTTTTATTCTGTAGTCACCATCAATTTATGTGGTCAGAATAGCTGGGTCTCTCATATTGTACGTAAATATTGCACAATCGATTGTGCAATAAGTCGTATGACTTCGTCAATCGGTACCGGCTTGTGTAATCACTGGCATTTGTTCTCTTGCATTGTACATAATTGTAGCTAATCTACCACCGATCGCTTGTAATTTTATTAACAGTATACGATAACTACCAGTTTCTTTGCTTAACTCTCAACGACAATGCGTCTTCTGTAGCTATGTTATTTATGACTTCTGATCGTTCTTTAAGGTCTTAATTATAGCTCCTGGTGTACTTTGTATTTTATAGTTACTTACTTCCTTCGTTCGTGTCAAATGACGATGCACTGTCACCTGTTCCTTTGGTATTGTGGAGAGTACTGAAGAATGGGATACAACCATGGAGGTAAAAGAAGAAGGGAGGTGGCATTACGTCACAAACTTGAAGCCGAGGTCCGTCATCTTAACTAGCCCAAAAGATTAGGTTCACTGCATTCATACCTCCATAGTTCACTGAGGTGACGCTTCCCCGTGACATCTCTCTGACTTTGTCGTATTACTTGAGCATATACGCATGCAACAGAAAAAACTTTAGGAATTGCCTTCCTGACACAATGTTAATTCATGTAAGCTCTATAATTTTTAGTATTTAAAACAGTTGTTTTTGGCACACGACAGAAACAAATAACTGCTTTTATTCTGTAGTCATGATCACCTTGTAAGATCACAAACATTGATTCTGTTATACTGCATGCAATTACCTCACAGTCGATGGAATGAGAAGTTGTTTGGCGTTAACAACCTAGTGACGATACAGCTTTGTGTAACCATTGGTAATGTGTTCTCTTCCGTTTCAAATTATTGTAGCAAGTTTAACGCAGCTCGTTTGTAATTTTATATATTGTATACATTAACAATATATAACGAAAATCTCCACTTTCGTTGGTTTAACTCTTTTAAATTTCGAAGACACTGCATCTTTTGGACCTACATTATCATGACTTAAGATCGTTCTCTGCGGTATTTACCGTTCCTGATATATTTTACGTAATTTTTCTGTAACTGAATTTTATAATTGTTGACCTACTGTCACAGGTGTCAAATGACGATGTAGTTTGGTGTAAGCACTGTCACCTGTTTCCATATTATTGTGCGTAATTGTGTTATCAACTTTTGATCGTTTTCAATTGTTTGGATTAAATGCGTTATCTTTCAAAATGGTTCAAACGGCTCTGAGCATTATGGGACTTAACATCTGTGGTCATCAGTCCCCTAGAACTTAGAACTACTTAAACCTAACTAACCTAAGAACATCACACACATCCATGCCCGAGGCAGGATTCGAACCTGCGACCGTAGCAGTCGCGCGGCTCCGGACTGATCGCCTAGAACCGCGAGACCACCGCGGCCGCCCGTTGTCTTTAATATATGTTCTGTGTTTACGGTTTTGTCATTGCTTGCAACGATTATGATCACAAAGGCGACTATCGCACTCTACGGACAAATACTACGTGTACATATTGTTTCCTCTGTCGTGGCGCGGCCCTATCTGGACGTTATGTTGTAGGAAATCATGCCGTTCTTGCTTGCCGCACGTCCGCGAAGCGGCCGGAAGAATGTTTACGATCTTTATTTTTAGATTTAATGTTTAACATTATATACTACAACCAAACTATTTGTGTCACTCTTTTACACATTTCGGTGAGGATTTAGTATAAGGCCGTTACCAGTTGAGTTGCCTATTTTATTCGTTAAGATGCTGTAACGTTGGCGTAATTTCCTGTTTTGCTTAACTACCAGTAATCTCAAGAGATTTTACGAACGAACACAATAACAACAAATACCCAACAAATACAGCTGAGCTAGTCTTTATTAATCATTAACATGTTATTTTATACTACGCAAAAATATCGGAGGCTTATTTTTGAAAACCATGCTTAAGAGCTAGATTTCCTAAAGCACTACAGGCAGTTTTTATCCTTCTGTTTGTTGTTGTCCAGCCAGTCGTTGTCTTGAACGGTTTTTTTTTTTTTGTGGTTTTAGGGCGCACAACTACAATGGTCATCAGCGCCCAGACTACGTTAGGAATGCTCCGCGAGGCACAAGTTTGAAACAGCAGCTAAAAGGGAAAACACGATAAAAGACAGATTGACAGGCATAGGATTAAAAAACAGCATAATCAAATGTCCTTAGACAGGTTTGTCAAGTTGATAAAACGAAGAACGCGAGCAGCTGCTCCTGGGTCATCCGCTAAAATGGCATCCAGAGTACATGGCAGGCCAAGATCAAGACGCAGTGTATTAAAATCCGGACAGGACGTTAAAATGTGGCGGAACGTGAGCAATTGCCCACATGGGCAGAACGGCGCCGGCGCAGCCGTCAGCAGATGGCGATGGCTGAACCGGCAGTGTCAAATTCGTAACCGGACCAAAACGACCTCCTCCCGCCGAGAAGGGCGTGAGGAGGACGTCCAAGCCGCGGGAAGAGGTTTCAAGGCCCGAAACTTGTTGTCCGTAAGTGCAGTCCAATCGGCATGCCATAGCGATAAAATGCGCCTACAAATGACCCTGCTACAATCTGATGAAGGGACACAACAAGAAGCTGTCAGAGGCTGGAGGACCGCAGCCTTGAGCTTCGTTCCCAGGGATACCGACATGGACAGGAACCCACATAAAGCTAACCGGAGAACCGTCGTCCACCAGCTGCTGAAGAGAGCGTTGGATCCGGTGCACGAAAGGGTGAACCGGATACGGATCACTGAGGCTCTGGATGGCGCTCAGGGAATCGGAGCAGATGACATAAGCAGAATGTCGGTGGCGGCAGATGTAAAGAACAGCCTGGTAGCGGGCAAAGAGCTCAGCTGTGAAGACCGAACAATGGCCATGGAGCCGGTATTTGAAACTTTGTGCCCCGACAATAAAAGAACACCTGACCCCGTCATTGGTCTTAGAGCCATCTGTGTAAATGAAGGTCATATTAATGAACTTCGAACGAAGTTCGACAAAACGGGAGTGGTATACCGAACTGGGGGTAACCTCCTTTGGAAGCGAGTTGAGGTCAAGGTGAACGCGAACCTGAGCCTGGAGCCAAGGTGGCGCGTGGCTCTCGCCCACTCTAAAGGTTGCAGGGAGTGAAAAATCAAGGTGTTGAAGGAGGCGACGAAAGCGAACTCCAGGGGGTAGCAGGGCAGGGACATACAACCTGTATTGACGGTCGAGAGAGTCGTCAAAAAAGGAACGATAAGACGGGTGGTCGGGCATTGACAGTAGGCGACAGGCATACCGACAAAGCAGTATATCGCGCCGGTAGGTGAGTGGCAATTCGCCGGCTTCAGCATGAAGACTCTCGACGGGACTAGTATAAAACGCTCCGATCGCAAGACGTAAACCCCGATGTTGTATGGAGTTGAGGCGGCGTAAGATGGACGGCCGTGCAGAGGAGTATACGAAGCTCCCATAATCCAGCTTGGAGCGAACGATCGACCGATATAGGCGAAGTAGGAGGGTTCGATCCGCTCCCCACGACATACCACCGAGAACACGGAGGACATTTAGAGAACGGGTACAACGGGCAGCCAAATATGACACATGTGGAGACCAGCTAAGTTTCCTGTCAAATTTTGTTGTCTCCACGAATGGGAGAGCAACGGGACCGAGTCGTAAGGACGGTGGGAGAAAATCTTTGTAGCGCCAGAAGTTAATACAGACCGTCTTCTCGGCAGAAAAACGGAAACCATTGGCGACACTCCAGGAGTAAAGACGGTCAAGAGAACGCTGAAGACAGCGCTCCAGGAAACATGTACGCTGCGCGCTGCAATAGATGGTAATATCGTCCACGAAAAGGGAGCCTGATACATCAGCTGGGAGGCAATCCATTATTGGATTGATCGCTATGGCGAAGAGAAAACATGTACGCTGCGCGCTGCAATAGATGGTAATATCGTCCACGAAAAGGGAGCCTGATACATCAGCTGGGAGGCAATCCATTATTGGATTGATCGCTATGGCGAAGAGAGCGACGCTCAAAACTGAGCCCTGTGGCACCCCATTCTCCTGGCGATAGGTGTCTGACAGGACAGAACCCACACGTACCCTGAACTGTCGATCCATTAAAAAGGAACGAATAAAAAGAGGGAGGCGACCGCGAAGGCCCCATGTATGCATGGTGCGGAGAATGCCCGCCCTCCAACAGGTGTCGTAAACTTTCTCCAAATCAAAGAACACAGCCGCGGTCGGGCGCTTCAACAAGAAGTTATTCATAATGAAGGTCGACAAGGTAACCAGATGGCCAACAGCAGAGCGGCGCCTACGAAATCCACATTGTACATTGGTAAGTAGGCGTCGAGGTTCGACCAGCCAAACCAAACGAGAGTTAACCATTCGCTCCATCACCTTACAGACACAGCTGGTAAGCGAGATGGGTCGATAACTGGAAGGCAAGTGCTTGTCCTTCCCCGGCTTAGGAATCGGTACAACAATGGACTCGCGCCTGCATGCGGAAACATGTCCCTCAATCCAGATGCGATTATAAGTACGAAGAAGGAAACCTTTACCCGCAGGAGAAAGGTTCTTCAGCATCTGAATATGAATAGAATCAGGCCCTGGAGCGGAGGACCGCGACCGGAAAGTGCATTTTCGAGTTCCCGCATGGTGAATGGGGCATTATAACTTTCACGATTCGAGGAGTGGAAGTTAGTTGGCCTTGCCTCCTCTGTCTGTTTTCGGGGGAGGAAGGCAGGGTGGTAATGAGAGGAGCTCGAAACCTCGGCGAGAAATCGGCCGAAGGAAATGGATACATCCTCAGGGGCCACAAGGACGTCATTCGCGACCGTCAAGCCAGAAACTGGTGAGTGGACCTTAGTGCCAGATAGCCGGCGCAGGCTACCCCAGACAACACAAGAAGGAGTAAAACTGTTGAAGGTGCTTGTGAAAGCAGCCCAGCTGGCTTTCTTGCTTTCTTTAATAATAAGACGACACTGCGCACGTAATCGTTTATAATTGATACAATTCGCCACTGTAGGGTGGCGTTTAAAGGTGCGTAAAGCACGTCGACGAGCACGTAAAGCGTCTCTACATGCTGCGGTCCACCAGGGGACCGGTACGCGACGTGGAGAAGAAGTAGTGTGAGGGATAGGCTATTCAGCAGCAGTGAGAATGACTTCCGTGAGGTGTGCGACCTGACTATCGCAGCTTGGGAAGGTTTGATCCTGAAAGGTCGCCCTGGAAGAGATGAGCCCCCAGTCCGCTTTGGAGATGTTCCAACTAGTTGAGCACGGAGAGGGGGTATGATGCAGGAGATGGGTAACACACGGGAAGTGGTCGCTCGAATGTGTATCAGAAAGTGCATACCACTCAAACCGGCGTGCAAGTTGTGTAGTACATATAGAGAGGTCTAAATGGGAATAGGTGTGAGATGTGTCCGAAAGAAAAGTAGGGGCGCCAGTATTGAGGCAGACAAGATTGAGCTGGTTGAAAAGGTCTGCTAACAGGGAGCCCCTCGGGCAGGATGCTGGAGAGCCCCAAAGGGGATGGTGGGCATTGAAGTCTCCAGCTAACAAAAATGGTGCAGGTAGCTGAGCAATAATTTGCATCATGTCTGCCCTGGTAACGGCAGACGACGATGGAGTGTAAACGGTACAAATGGAAAATGTAAAAGTGGGGAGAGTGATTCGGACGGCAACTGCCTGCAGGCCGGTGTGCAATGTGATGGGATCGTAGTAAATATCATCCCGGACCAGCAACATAACCCCTCCATGAGCCGGAATACCTGCCACAGGGGGTAGGTCAAAACGCACAGAGGTGTAGTGTGCCAAGGCAATTAGATCGCATGGGCGTAGCTTCGTTTCCTGGAGGGCTACGACGAGCGGACAGTGCAAGCGGAGCAGCAACTTCAAGTCCTCTCGGTTGGAGCGAATGCTGCTAATATTCCAGTGAATAAGTGCCATCGTGAGAAGAAAAAGAAGACGCAAGAAGGGGTCACCTCGAAGGCCGCTGAGGGCCTGGCTTCGAGCGAGTACTGCCGCCGCTATCAGTAGGCGGACAGTCATCGTCCATTGGTTCATTGGTTCGATAGGTTCATCGGCCATCGGCACGGTCGGAAGGTGTCAGCTCAGGCAATCACCCCTCCCTGGGCCTGGCCTTTACCAGGGGGTACGTGCGTGCCTTACTTGTCTACCCAGGGCGGGGAATTACGCGTTACCCCGTCACCGGCTACGCGTGCGAACGCGTGGGTCGGCCTTCAGGCACGCACAGGGAGGAAGGAAGAAGAGGAAAAAGAAGGGAGAGAGGGAGAGAAAGGACAGACTGCCTCAAACGCCGAGGCGGAGACCAGAGAAGGCAAGGAGAAGAAGGCAAGGAGAAGGCAAGGGAAAGAGTAAGTAAGACAGTGAGATGGAGAAGAACAAAGAAAGGAACCAACCAAAGGAAGGAAGAAACCAGAGGAAGTGAAAAACCAAAATGACCGCAAATATAGGTCATGGAACCGTCCGTCTCCGGACGCAGGCGCTAACTACCCCCTTGAGGGGGAGGGACTCCTTTTAGTCGCCTCTTACGACAGGCAGGAATACCTCGGGCCTATTCTAATCCCCGGACCCGCAGGGGGTGTCTTGAACTGTGCTATATACTGAATTCAATGATTGCTTCTGTATGTTCATTGTTAACGTGAACAGTTTTATGCTACATTTTTTTGATTGTCAATGATTGTTGTAATCATTTTCAAGTGGTTTATTTAAATCGCGTAACGCGAATGCCAGAATGTTTCCCATTCTTCTTCGTTCCGACGACGTGTTCTATCTCTAATGACAGCGACATCGATGGGCATTAAATACCTCCCATTTATTTTTCAGCCGTATTTTCAGATGTAACCTGTTAACAATGTAGTTTCAGTCAAATGTTCACGTAAATTCTATAACGTTCTTTAGTAGCCGTTAAAGAATCTACATGAACATTTGACTGAAACTACATTGTTAAAAGTAAAGCGCTCACTGATGTTCTGTGCCAGAAATACGAAAATTATGGGTGTTGTTGCAGTTTCTCTTCTCTAGAGGGAAACAGTGAAATTACATCAGCAAAATGAAGATGGTTCAGATATACACCGACGAAAAAAAAAAAAATCGCAGCACCAAAGAATGATTGATGTAAAGTTAAGAACTTCGGGAGTACATTTGTCTAGGTAATATACACACATCAAAAAAACTTTTGCATCAACTCGGTTCCGAGAGTTCCGGAACCTGTACAGAAAATCAGAACAGAGATCAACATGAACATCATTTCCGCCCTTTTTATTGCTAATGAAAACCACACACTGCATGTTGTACTACCATATAACGAGACCTTCAGAGGTGATGGTTCAGACTGCTGTACACACCGGTACCCCCAATACCCAGCAGCACGTCCTCTTGCATCGATGCATGCATGTATTCGTCGTGGCATGCTATTCACAAGTTCATCAAGGTACTGTTGGCCCAGATTGTCCCACTCCTCAACGGCGATTCGGTGTAGAACCCTCAGAGTGGTTGGTGGGTCACATCGTCCATAAACAGGCATGTTCGATAGGGTTTATGTCTGGAGAATATGCTGGCCACAGTAGTCGAGTGATGTCGTTACCCTGAAGGAAGTCATTCACAAGATGTGCATGATGGAGGCGCCAATTGTCGTCCATGAAGACGAATGCCTCACCAATATGCCGCCAATATGGTTGCATTGTCAGTCGGAGGATGGCATTCGCGTATCGTACAGTCGTTTAGGTGCCTTCCATGACCACCAGCGGCGTACGTCAGCCCCACATAATGCCTCCCTAAAACAGCAGGGAACCTCCATCTCACTGCGCCCGCTGGTCAGTGTGTCTAAGGCGTTCAGCCTGACCGGGTTGCCTCCAAACACGTCACCGGCGATTGTCTGGTTGAAGGCATATGCGACACTCAGCGGTGAAGAGTACGTGATGCCAATCCTGAGCGGTCCATTCGGCGTGCTGTTGGACCCATCTGTACCGCCCTGCATGATGTCGTGGTTGCAAAGATGAACCTCGCCATGGAAGTCGTGAGTGAAACGTCCAATAGGCGCTGCTCATGCATGGTTGTTTTACATCTTTGGGCGTGTTTGGTGACACCCTTGAAGAAAGGCACTTTGTCTGTTATACAATATCCACAGTCAACGTCTATCTTCAGGAGTTCTGGGAACCGGAATGATGCAAAACTTTTTTTGATGTGTGTATATAAGTGATTAACACTACAAGATCGCGGATTAATGTAAATGCGAGATAAGTCATTGCAAGTACGAAATGCTGGTTCATTAATAACCTGTGTAACCACCAGAATGTTGTAAGCATGAGGACGTGCATGCATTGGCTGGTAGAAATCCTTCTCACAAATCCTGTGATATTGAGCATATTTAGCACAAAGGTCCTCATCACAGATATGTTCCAGAACTTCGTGAGCCCATTTCGTTCCAGTGCTTCGTGAGCCTTTCAACTACTTCACGTCGCCTTTCAACTACCTCAATAACAGTATCTCTTAATTCAAGTTTCATCACTTTATGAGCAATATTTCGCTTCGTATAGGAAAGTCTGCTAAGTTCCTCCCAATCAGCATCAATTTCTTCGCCACAATAAAAGCATTGTGTATTAACATTAATTATCTTCCTGGATGATCAAAGATTCAACATGGACAGTGCAGGGCCTTTTGTCAAAGACGATCTAATCAGTTTTGGGTTATTGTACTTCTCCTGACAAGTTTCAGCCATAGCAGTTAATAATTTACGACCTGCGATTCTCCTATCCTTCCTGGATTGTAGTAGCGTCTCCAGTCCTTTCTACTTCGCTTTAACCACATCGCCATCTGCCATACTGCCATCGCACATAAAACACATCTCTATACGATTTGGAGCACTCATCTTAAATGCACAGGCCGCACAACGAATGTAAACTCAAACGAGGAAACGCGAATTTTGCAAGACGGAAGGAATTTTGAATGCATCTGTCGTTAACAATGGAAACAGTAACAAAGGAACGGAGAGTATGGCAGCCTCGGCTGTTTACTACATGTCAATCGAGGGAGATCTATAGATACCGCTACACCCGAAAGTGGGGCAGCTTTATGTCTTCCTATTGGTAATTTCATTTCAATGATTAACTTTGACTTACAAAACAACTAAATGGAATTACTTTGACTTTCAGGTGTAGGAACGCTTGGTAATACGTAAAACTGAAAAACTACATCTTATGTAAGGTGAAATTTGATAGCTTGACTTTTTCATTTGGAATAGCCGTTTTTGAGTTATAGGGATTGGAACAGACTTTTTAGCCAAGATTGTAAAAATGAGTAAACTTCGACAATTTACTGCGACCAAACAGCTGCACCGATTTTGACATTTAAGTGTGTCATTCGACGCAAAATTTAATGCCCATTCATTTTGCTAATATTAACATTTTCAATAGGATGCATGGTTCCCGGGTAATAGGCGAAAACCTGAAAAAATTGTCGAAATTTCGTTTTTTTTTTTTTTTTTTTTTTTTGCCACAAAAAGTTGTTTCGAACGGAGGTCGGAAACTTCGATTCTACATACTTTCAATTATATACACGAAATAAATATGTAGAATCTTCTGCCTCATTTCTGGCAAGCCTTTACTGGACTATGCAACCAATTTTTCTGCATGATAGACACACTGGACCTACACCCGGGGTTATGGCCTGGTGTATGATTTCATATGACAACGGAAGCACTCTCATGGTTATCCCAGACACCCTGACTGTAAATTTTTGCATCAGTGTGGTGACTGGACCTATTGCGCTGCTATTCGTGAACAGCATTCCAGGGGGTGTTTTCAACAGGATGACGCTCGCCCACGTACCGGTGCTGTAACCCAACACGATCTACAGAGTGTCGACATGAGTTGGCCTGCTCAATTACCAGATCTGTCTCTAATCGAGTACACATGGGATGTTACTGGACGACAACTCCAGCGCCATCCACAAACAGCATTAACCATTCCTGTATTGACCGACCAAGTGCAACAGTCGTGGAACTCCATCTCATAAACAAACTTCCGGCACCTGTGAAGGAAAACGAGGAAGACCTGCATCCACACAGACAGATAAAGAAACGGAAATCGGTGCTTCCTACTTCGAACAATCAGAGGAGTGCCAGTTTACTTTGCAGGAGTTGAAGGATCAAGTCACGAGTGCCTGCGACACAGACGTAAGGACCATAAAACATGACTCTTCCGGAAGTATGTTGAAGAAATAATGATTGTTGACAAACACAAAAAGACCACAGTAGTGTGTTTCGAAAGTACTGGCTATAAGATAGTGTCTGATACTTTGTATCTCAGCAGTCTGTCAGATCCACGAGAAGAGCGTGTAACCTCCCCCTCTCTTATCGACCTTAATGACAGTGAAAAATTAAACCGCGTGTACCTAATGGAAATTTGGGAAAAGCAATCGTCACCGAAGTTAATCTGTCGGTAAAGAGGGAGGAAAGGGTTACATCTAAATGAAAGGAAAAATGCAAATGGAACTGGTGGAAATTAATTTTGAAAAGGGGTAAAGTTAATAAAGAAAGTAAATGTGCGGCCGTTACATTAACAATTAACTAGCGGTAATTAGATATTTGAGATTTGGGGGAAATTACGGTCGCCAGTCCTAAGGACAATTACTATAGTAACTGAAAAAGAAAGGTTATTACACATATAATTAGCACTAGAAGCGTGGCAACTGAAGGTTGACACGTGTAATGTGAAAACTTTAAGTTTGTCAGAAGTAATAAATGTCGCTACACTCTGACTTAATTTAGCAAAAGAATTAATAAAACCGGAAAACTGAAAGTTAACTTAGTGACTGAAGTTAATAGTGAGCTTTCTTCCTGAAGCACATCGAAATTCAGTAAAATACGGTTAGTCTTGGACTACCTCAACAATCATTTCAAAAGATACTTGAATCTACGCAATTTAGAAATAAGAGATTTAACTTTGAACTTGAATTAAATGATTCTGAACAATTAACAATAGTAAAATTTAGTACGTACCAAGCTGAGCTGGAGTCACAGGTAAGCTAAAATACGCAAACAAAACTCGCACTCTTAATTTGTGCTTGTGTAATCTAAATATTGTAGCCAGCTATAAATACCTTAACTGAACTTTGAAATTAAAGCAGTGAAATCGAATGCTTTTACTTTAATGCTGGCGTTTGAATTTCAACGACACTCGAGCTCATTCCGGAAAAGGAAGGGACCCTGCTTGGTAATGCAATTGGGACAATGAGCAACAAATGTTCATGGTAAGTTGCTGTAATTATAGTTACGAAAATGGAACAGTTTGAAAAGCTGAGGTCTGCCATACAGTTCTAAAACTTTACGTGCTTCCAGTCTTCCTTGTTTGTTGATTGAAGGTTTGAAGCCGTCGATCGAGGAGGTGGCGACAGTCACTCATTGTCGGCCGTCGCTGTTGCAGAAGCTGGGTGTTGGCACGCCTTCTTCTCGACACGGTCTCCAGCCGAAACGGGCTCTTGATGTGTGCCAGCTAACGCTTCCCGTCCGCGACACCGTGTCAGAGTCTCACATAGCAAGTCGAGCGCAATTACATGCTGCCAAACCCCGAAAGCGCGGCAACTCGCGGGAGCGTCACACAACACACCTGCTCCACTGCACTACTCCAGCCAGACTCCCTTCTGCCCAGCCCGCGCTCCACGCGGCAGAGTTAACACTACCAAAGATCCTAAACACTTTCGTTCTCCACACGACCTATCGATGTATTCGTTCGATAGTATAGTTTTCCCTAGGCCAGACCCAGCGTATAAATACAAATAATATTCACAAAACAAACCAATTATACATCGACATAAATGCATATATATACAAATAGTAAAACAATTACAATATACAAAGACACAGAAATGTTATATCTTCAGATAACAAAATAAGGAAAAAAATTTGCAGTGCAATAGATGGAAATAGGAGGATATGCATTTCCGGTGTTACACGTGCCCCACATTGTCTGAGGATGTTCGTGTAACCTAAACAGACTCAGAAAATGTCCCAAAAAAGAAACAGCGGAAATGCATGTGCTCAAAACATTAACAAAATTTAGTATTCGTCCAATTAAGCATAAATCAATTTTTAGACCATAATAATTGAGTGGAGACACTCCTAATCTTATTCCACTCTGTCATCTTATACAAAAGAAAACAGGTTGACAACATATTAAAATTCATAGAAAACATAGAAAATGGTTTAGCTATTCTAAAATCATCAAAATTCCTAACATTATTAAGAAATTAAATTCTGTTTACAAAATTAACCAGAGTACATGGTAAAAAAAAACAGGTATATCAAAATACGCAAATTAATAATTAATTACATAGAATACACATTTTATATAACCTTTTCATAATTAATATTCTCGTCATGAGAGTCCACTTAACGCTAAACAAGAAAATAATATAGAGCAGATCGACAAAAACATAAATATTGACAACAGAATTCTTTCACATCAGCTGTCCGGGAAGAAAAACAACTCCGCCTTCCGTACCCGCAAGTGCAAAGAATGCCGACAGCGGCACAAGAGCCGACAGCGGCTCCGCCTCGCCAGTTTTGTTGCGCCCGCCTGTGCGGCACGCTTGATCTCACTCGCCTGTGTAACGGCATTTCCAGAACGTCCGTTTCACTGAATTCTTTCGGAAAAACTCACTCCCGAGTAATCTCAAGGAGTCCATTAACACTATCACAGTGTATAACTCAACACTGTCCATCATCACACGCATGTACTAGCCTGAAACTTAAAACAGCGTCTAAGTACATCGGCAATGGCTAGTAAATCACATATTTATGAAATTTTACAGCTAGTTATAAAATCATATTTACATTCCTTAATCTACTGTGACTCAGCTGAAAACTTAAAATAGCAGCTTGGATTTTTCGATTGATTATTAATCAATTCCTCTTAAATCATTTAGTCAAAATTAATTACTTTTTAATTACAACTTCTTTAATGTATTCTTGGTCAGGCAAAAGCATGCCAATCTAGCAAATCGTTTAAATCTTACACTCTATATTTACATATTGTACAAATTACCCATTCTGTGGTATTAATCAATCCTAGGTTGGTACAATTTCGAGTCTACAATGTTCCGTATACCTAATAGTTTTCCAGAGCTTGGATACTCTAAGCAATAAGCATTTGTGTGAGGTATACCAATGACTTTATATGGTCCATTATAAACAAACTTAAATTTAGAGATTTCATTGTCGATCTCGCTCGATTTCTCATGAGCTTTTACAAGTACTAAGTCTCCGATTGCAAACTTAGCAAAACGCGCTTTAGCGACATGACGACGTATGCGAGCATCGGCTTTTACCTTCATTATTTTTCGCAAACGATCTTTTTTCACACCAATATTAATGTAAATCTGTGGAGGGAATTTGATTATCTCTTCCACAAGTCCCGGTTTGTCTGAAAACACACTCTTATTTCTCATTATTACTTCATACAGGCCTCGTCTTTGTTCGTGTGTTACGTTTGACACACCGTCTATAATAGTTTCCAATTCACTTTCTACACTATTGTCAATGCCGAGCGTCCTCACGTTACAGTAGTTCAAATTCCTACCTACGTCAATGACATCCGGCCAGTTAACAATGTTTATATGCTGGTATTGCCTATGCACAACGTCTCCTGCCTCGTCAAAACTAGCTACTATTGTTTTATCTTGGGACGTACATGTCAAAGTTTTGCTTTCGTAATTAATCACTGCACGGTACTCTAATAGCCAATCTAACCCGATAATTACTTCCGTAGTTAAGTCTGGCACGACGACAAACTCTTGTTCAAATCGTGCCCCACATATCTCGAAGTTGACAAAAATCTGTTTTGTGACCGGTATACTGGTCTTCCCAGTAGCACCGATAATTTTCAATCCTGTTACTGGCATAACTACGATGCCAGGTCTGTCTTTCAGTAACTCAAATATTTTCCCAGATACAGAACTCAATTCTGCACCGGTGTCAATCAACACGTTTAGTTGTAGGCCGTGCATATTAACAGACACTACTATCTGTCTACACTTGTCCTCGACTGTTTCTTTATTTTCCCACAGTAAAAAAAAATGGCTCTGAGCACTATGGGACTCAACTGCTGAGGTCATTAGTCCCCTAGAACTTAGAACTAGTTAAACCTAACTAACCTAAGGACATCACAAACATCCATGCCCGAGGCAGGATTCGAACCTGCGACCGTAGCGGTCTTGCGGTTCCAGACTGCAGCGCCTTTAACCGCACGGCCACTTCGGCCGGCTTTTTCCCACAGTAAATCCTCGTCTATATCCAGGTCATTCCAGAAAAAACCATCCGGCTTTGATCCTGAATCCGGCTTATCTGGCGGCCTTTTCAGCCTCTGTTCACATACAGTTTTAATTTCAACACGTTTGTCCTGAGGCTTCGTCTGTAGCTTCGCCTCCAATACCGAAACCTTTTCATGTAACTCGTCAACTAATGAAAGTTGCTTTGCCATCAATTCACTAATTGTCACCTTCGTTGATTCCTCTTTGGTCAGATTGATCTCATCTGCCAATCTACCTGGAGGAATGTGCCCAGTAGTATCTGCAATTACTTCCTCTAGACCTGCGCAACCCACACTGCTATCGTCTGACCGTATAATGTCAGCTCTAACCACATACACGCTGTAATCTATGTGCTTTTCTACCAGTCGTGTCCGGCTATCACTAAAATTTTCGTAATCTTTCTCCTTAATACTCTCGCAATGTTTAAACTGGAGGTTGGCGTCGGATGGGTCGGCTACTTCTACCACTATAACTTTCGGTAAAGTCTGCCGGTTAGGGCCAGAACTTTCCGTTACTACTTCAACATCCAACTCCTGCGGGACGAAACACGACGAATCTTGCTCGTGCTCCCCATTAACATCAACTATTTCTAGTAAAGTCTGCCGGTTAGGGCCAGAACTTTCTATCACTTCACAAATACTATCTTCATGTGGGACGAGACGCGGCAAATCCTGCCCGCGCTCCCCATATACACATTTCTCCCGTACAGGCCCCTATAATCTCTTAGTTCGTCGTATAAGCGACCGAACTGCCTTAACCAGACCTCATCCCTCTCTGCATCCCCTCGCTCAATGACGGACGTGTTATCCGACATCTGATCTTCTCTCAACAATTGCGAATCATTCTTAAACTCGATCTCCAGTTCTGCTGTGGGTGTTACAGCTGCCACTTTATAACCTATTTCCGGAACACTACTTACATTGTTCTCACTGACAGTGAATGTATTTTCTACTGCCGTGTCTACAGCTGATCTACTACTTGTGGGCGCACTCCTTTCTCTTAACACTGGCACACTCTCCCACCGTTGATTATTCCACACGGAATTTTCATAACGACGACCCCTGCGTTTTCTCCTGTTATTGGGCCGCCAAAATTTCTCCACGCCCGGTCGGCCCCTCACCGGCGCGGCTAATGGTTTCCCTGTCTCGTCCCAGCAGATACGCTCCCCGGATACTGCTGAGGCGGCTGGTCACAAACTCTGGCGTTATTACTATTCTGTGAAGCCCGTATCACGTTAGTATGATACTGGTTTCCGTCATTCCTGTTATTATTTGCATTGTACCGATTGTTATTACGGTCCGAACCATTTTTGTTATTGCTGCCATGGTTGCGGTATGCATTATTCCCATGGTTATCGTTGTTGTGGTACCCGTTGTTGTTACCACGACGTCTACCACTGTCGCGATTATTGCGCCAATGGTCCTCATCCTCAACTCTTTCCAGGAAATCATTGATTGTCTTGTAATTGCTTCCTACTTATCGTTTTGTATCATCTGGAAGCTTCTTGTAGAGTTTCCAGACTATTTCGGATTCTGTGCGGCGATCACGCAAATATTCCAACTTGCGGATCCAGCCCTCACAAAACTCCTTCATCGAACCGCGCGAATTCGCATCGAAAGGCCTCGATACGACAAATTCGCGCCAGACACTTTGCTGTTTTTGCTCTGACCAGTATTCCGCCAGAAACAAATTTTTAAACTCGTCAAAAGTTAGGTTCGTAATGTTGAGGTTTAAGCCCCAACGCTTGGCATCACCAGCCAACACATCAATAATCGCATTAATTTTTAATTACTATTAAAAACAGTCTTGATCACGATTTATTTAACAAGGTGACCGGTTTCGACCACTACTGTGGTCATCTTCAGACCTATAAGTTGTATACAAAGCTCTAATTAGAGGGCTACATACATTAAACAAAATACATAAAGTTATAAAGCTATAAAACGTTGAATTACCATTGAGTAGGAACCTCTTTCTGTTGGAGAATCACTACTGGAGAAACCAGTGCACGTCTTACTATATATAATGGAGGCTCTACCCACTTCTGACTGCATGATGTCATTATTAACCAATGAGTAATAAGTCGAATTACAATTTAAAATTTCTTAGTTAAAAGAACATTGTCAAGAATTAGAAATAAATACACACTAAACTTAGCTTATTAAACAGCTATTGTCAATTAAGAAGCGCTAAAATATTTAAATATGTAGGAAAATGGACTTCGGTTTGGCAGTACATGGGTTGCCCTCTCAAGGCCTATCAGCGAACCATTTGGAACCACTGGTTGCTATGGTGAAGTTAGACGCCGTTGCAAAGATGAAGCAGCAGGCTTTTTTCACTGAAGTTGCTGTAAAGTCGATAGTCGAACTAGTGGTTGCCATGGTGAGGACAAACGCCAGTGCAAAGATGTGGCAGCAGGCTTCTTTCCAACGAAGTTGTTGCGAAGTAGAATGGCAAAGACTGTGGCGTCAGACGATGTATTATTGAGCAGCAACTACTATTTATTAAAACGAAAAGAGTAAGCTACAATAATCTGTAGCTGACATGTATACTACATGCTGCCCAAATACGATACGAAGTACTTGTCCGTATATGTGAAATATTATCTATGAAGTTGATATGTAGATTACATGAGCCTTTTTTTTTCATTTAAGGCATTGCTATTCCTCAAGTTATATGCCAGTCATATAAGCAACTAAAAATGAAAGAATTTAAAATTATAAAATTATGAGCCAGTGTCAAAAATAAAACGATGTGAATAGCAATATGCAGTCTAAAAGCATAAAAGCAAAAATTCTAAAACAGATAGTCAATCATAAAATAATGATTGGTAAAAACAATTACAATGTAAAGATAAAATATTTGCTAAAAGTCTTTATAATTAAAAAAATATATATATAATTTCTATTCTTTAACCTTTTAAAACAAAGGACAGAAGAGTAAACATTCTAAAGCAGATCATCAAAAAGCTCAAAGAAATGTTTGTCTTTGAACTGAAGTTGTTCGTTTAAATCAGATAATGGATTACTTTTGTGAAGTGAAAAAATTTCAATTTCTTCTAAGGTATTTAGCAGTGGTCCTTTTGGCACAGTATGTAATATTTTCAAATTGCTAGAAATGCAACCCTCAGAATGATTGTATCCATCAAGATGTTGACCAAATATTGATTTGATACGTGCAGTACCAGTAGTATGTTCTTTGAAACGTGTTAAAAAGTTACGGCCAGTTTGGCCAATATACTGTTTCTCACAGTCATTACATATTATTTTATAAACGCCTGACTTTTGGTATCTATTTGAGTCTCCAATTGTGTGTTTCAGTTTCATCTGTAGGAGGTTATTAGTTTTAAATGCTATTGTCACGCTTGTGTGTTCTTAAATAATTTATTTATTTTATCTGAGATAGATCCCATGTATGTCATTTGTGCAAATCTCTTCTTAGAATTTATAACAGCGTCATTTTTTTCTTGTAATTTTTGATATAACAGATCAACCTGTAGGGAATTATAATTGTTAGCAACTGCTATCTGTTTTAATGTACCAATTTCCTTTTGGATTGCATCATGTTGGAGAGGTAATTTCAGTATCCTATGTATCATAGTTTTAAAAAATGCCATTTTGTATCTTAATGGATGGCATGATGTAGCATTTATTATTACGTCGGTTGATGTGGGTTTTCTATAAATAGAAATATTATGTTTTCCATTCTGATTTGTAATTGTGAGGTCAAGGAAATTAATACTATTGTTACTTTCGTGTTCTACTGTAAATACAAGTTTTGGATGTAAATTATTTAAGTTGTTAGCGAAAGCATCAATTTCTTCCTTAGAGCCGTTATATAATAGCAGTGTGTCATCAACATATCTTTTGTAGTATATAATTTTATTTGTTATTTCTGGATTATTTTTGAAAAATTGGATTTCAACGTAGTTGACGAAGATATCTGCTATAGTGCTAGCCAGGGAATTCCCCATTGCAAGTCCATCTTCCTGTATGTATATTTTATTATTAAATGAAAAATAATTAAAATCTAGAGTAATTCTTAACAGTTCGATTAATTCAACTATTTCTTTGGGGCTCATGATTTTGTGACGCGTTAAGTTATCATTAATGATAGAGATAGTCTCTTGAATAGGTATATTCGTGTAAAGATTTGTGATGTCCAACAATGCGAACCTTGGGTTTCTTGGAATATCCACATCATAAATTAACTTAGTTAATTCGAAACTGTTTTTAATACTAAAATTTTCTTCATAAACGTAGAAGGATTTTAAGATTTGATTGAGCTTTTTGTTCAGGTTATAAGAGGGACTGTTGCTATTGTTGACAATTGAATTGGTAAATTTGGTTTGTGTAATTTGATTTGCGATCTCAACTTAGGTAAAGTGGGGTTCATAACTCTAAGTGTTATTTTATCTTTAGGTGAAAGTAAAGAGTCACTATCATCAATCAGCTTTTTAATTTTTGTTTGAAATCTTGAAGTTGGGTCTTTATTAACCTCAGTTATTCAATTAGCGTTAAAAAATTGTAAAGTTTGTCCTCACCATGGCAACCACTAGTTCGACTATCGACTTTACAGCAACTTCAGTGAAAAAAGCCTGCTGCTTCATCTTTACAACGGCGTCTAACTTCACCATAGCAACCAGTGGTTCCAAATGGTTCGCTGATAGGCCTTGAGAGGGCAACCCATGTACTGCCAAACCGAAGTCCATTTTCCTACATATCTAAATATTTTAACGCTTCTTAATTGACAATAGCTGTTTAATAAGCTAAGTTTAGTGTGTATTTATTTCTAATTCTTGACAATGTTCTTTTAACTAAGAAATTTTAAATTGTAATTCGACTTATTACTCATTGGTTAATAATGACATCATGCAGTCAGAAGTAGGTGGAGCCTCCATTATATATAGTAAGACGTGCACTGGTTTCTCCAGTAGTGATTCTCCAACAGAAAGAGGTTCCTACTCAATGGTAATTCAACGTTTTATAGCTTTATAACTTTATGTATTTTGTTTAATGTATGTAGCCCTCTAATTAGAGCTTTGTATACAACCTATAGGTCTGAAGATGACCACAGTAGTGGTCGAAACCGGTCACCTTGTTAAATAAATCGTGATCAAGACTGTTTTTAATAGTAATTATTTATAAGACATTGATCACTGATGTTCCCATAATGCAGTCAAAAGTAATGCATTAATTTTTCTCTCATTACTCCATGATCTGGGTAAAACTCTTTCACAATTTTTAATGAAATCTGTAGGGTGTATACCACCCTTTTTCAAGGGGTCGAACCGCTCCTCTTTCGTCAACAATTCCGAACTATGTGCACAGATTGGCACATAGCTCTGTTTTTCGTCAAGTTTCTTTTCTAATTCCGAAACTCTCGTAATTACTTGACAAGTGGTTGTCGCAAGCGTTTCTACTTCCCTTTTTTTCTCTTCGCAGGTATTAGCCTGCTTCGTCACTTTAGCATCAACCTCGGACACTAAAGCCTTTAAAGTTTCCACCTTCTGTTGATCCTCTTTTTTCACTAATTGAATTTGTTCCGTCACCTTATTCTCGATGATCGGAGCAACTGCTTCTCCTACACTTTTCTCGATTCTGCTAATTTCGGAATTAAAACGAGTATTTATGCTTGCAATTTCCGCCTCATCGCTTACCATTTCCTGTTTAAGATTACCGATTTCGGTATCAATTACAACAGTATCTTCTTTCATTTTATCAGCTTTTGTGTTAACAACTCCAACATTGTTGTTAACAACATTAATAGCTTTGTTCTGATTGTCCAGCTTCCGTTCAATTTTTTCAGCCTGAGCTTCTTGCTTGGCAGACTGAGCTTTAATTTCTGACGATTGACTTTTGAATTCATTAATCAAAACATTCAATAAATCAGTTAAATTCCCGGAAACTACCGGTTTTTCTTCTGTAGCGGCTTCCTCTTTAATTGTCCCCCCGTATTCGTCATCAAGGGGTTCAGATTTGATTTTCGCTTCCGATTCCGAAACATTTTCTACAGTTTGGAATTCCATTTCTGCTCTTTGTTGCGTTTCGGCGGTCGCGTCTTTCATGCTAGCCGCCTGCCCCTGAACAATGGGTACCGCGGCGCGCGTTTCCCACTGTTCGACCGATTGTTCCGTATCCAAGTCTACCAAATTTTGGCAGTTGTTGCCTTAACTCATTTTAATAATTTTCAATATAAATGCCAAATCTCAAATCTAATTAGGATTCCTCACACTAATATTCTCGCTGACGTATCGACCATTTCGTAACCAGTACCTTGTTACGAGATTTGCACAATGCAAAATTCGTGTCCAGAACAACCTCAAATCCGAAGATTGTCCTGTCACCAGGTCGCCACGTGTAACCTCCACCTCACTTATCGACCTTAATGACAGTGAAAAATTAAACTGCGTGTACCTAATGGAAATTTGGGAAAAGCAATCGTCACCGAAGTTAATCTGTCGGTAAAGATAGAGGAAAGGGTTACATCTAAATGAAAGGAAAAATGCAAATGGAACTGGTGGAAATTAATTTTGAAAAGGGGTAAAGTTAATAAAGAAAGTAAATGTGCGGCCGTTACATTAACAATTAACTAGCGGTAATTAGATATTTGAGATTTGGGGGAAATTACGGTCGCCAGTCCTAAGGACAATTACTATAGTAACTGAAAAAGAAAGGTTATTACACATATAATTAGCACTAGAAGCGTGGCAACTGAAGGTTGACACGTGTAATGTGAAAACTTTAAGTTTGTCAGAAGTAATAAATGTCGCTACACTCTGACTTAATTTAGCAAAAGAATTAATAAAACCGGAAAACTGAAAGTTAACTTAGTGACTGAAGTTAATAGTGAGCTTTCTTCCTGAAGCACATCGAAATTCAGTAAAATACGGTTAGTCTTGGACTACCTCAACAATCATTTCAAAAGATACTTGAATCTACGCAATTTAGAAATAAGAGATTTAACTTTGAACTTGAATTAAATGATTCTGAACAATTAACAATAGTAAAATTTAGTACGTACCAAGCTGAGCTGGAGTCACAGGTAAGCTAAAATACGCAAACAAAACTCGCACTCTTAATTTGTGCTTGTGTAATCTAAATATTGTAGCCAGCTATAAATACCTTAACTGAACTTTGAAATTAAAGCAGTGAAATCGAATGCTTTTACTTTAATGCTGGCGTTTGAATTTCAACGACACTCGAGCTCATTCCGGAAAAGGAAGGGACCCTGCTTGGTAATGCAATTGGGACAATGAGCAACAAATGTTCATGGTAAGTTGCTGTAATTATAGTTACGAAAATGGAACAGTTTGAAAAGCTGAGGTCTGCCATACAGTTCTAAAACTTTACGTGCTTCCAGTCTTCCTTGTTGGTTGATTGAAGGTTTGAAGCCGTCGATCGAGGAGGTGGCGACAGTCACTCATTGTCGGCCGTCGCTGTTGCAGAAGCTGGGTGTTGGCACGCCTTCTTCTCGACACGGTCTCCAGCCGAAACGGGCTCTTGATGTGTGCCAGCTAACGCTTCCCGTCCGCGACACCGTGTCAGAGTCTCACATAGCAAGTCGAGCGCAATTACATGCTGCCAAACCCCGAAAGCGCGGCAACTCGCGGGAGCGTCACACAACACACCTGCTCCACTGCACTACTCCAGCCAGACTCCCTTCTGCCCAGCCCGCGCTCCACGCGGCAGAGTTAACACTACCAAAGATCCTAAACACTTTCGTTCTCCACACGACCTATCGATGTATTCGTTCGATAGTATAGTTTTCCCTAGGCCAGACCCAGCGTATAAATACAAATAATATTCACAAAACAAACCAATTATACATCGACATAAATGCATATACATACAAATAGTAAAACAATTACAATATACAAAGACACAGAAATGTTATATCTTCAGGTAACAAAATCAGGAAAAAAATTTGCAGTGCAATAGATGGAAATAGGAGGATATGCATTTCCGGCGTTAGAAGCGTCTGAGAATTGTAGGCCCACTGCAGATGAACTTCTTGAGGGCATCCGTATACAGGTCCATGATACATTGCTGTACGCCCCCCCCCCTCCACCCGTCCACCTGTCCACCTGATCACCTGATGATTTCTTGTCCAATCAGTTATTTCTGAATCATTATCCAGTTCTTTGAGACATTGGTTTCGATAGCCAGACAAGGAGGGGAACTCTAGATAAATGGCAAAAGGGTTTTGCTTTGTTACATGGAGTGATTTCTGCAGTAAGGCCAACGTCATTTCTATCTTCACTATTGACTGGGCTCAGTACATTCATCCACAAAGGTTCGGATCGTGACTTACGGACGACGCTCTTACTCCCAAAGCCCCAGACGTCAGATAGTCAGAACTCTACTAAAAGTTGTATATCGACAGAGAATATCTACCAAAACAACGATATGGTTTGTATTATGTGCTGTCGTACAGGAGAACGTGCGTAAAGGATAAGTGGCAAGTAACACCTAATCTGTGGAGCACAGGAAAAGCTGAACTGTGAGTAACTGTCGCGTAGAGCTCTCGTGGGGAAGGCGGTAGAACGTTAGTTGGTCGCACCAAGGTCCCGGGTTCGAGACCCAGTAATGCTAATTTCTGTACTGTAGTACATGTGAAAGTGTTATATGAGACATGTTCCTGAAATGCAAAAGTAATGTTCAGAGTTTATAACAATGTTCTACTGGCAGTCTGCTTTCGCTTGATTTATTTGAAATCTGGAGGTTTCGTTGTCAGTGCATCTGGATTCGTAGTTCGATGTATGGAAGCTTACCTGTTTGAGACGTCCTCGACTGCACGACTTGAGCATTGTAACATAAAAAGTGAAGAATTCATCCAGTTCATCTTTGATAACGGAGATTTTAACATTGCACCATTGACGGCTTGGTTCAAATGGTTCAAATGGCTCTGAGCACTATGGGGACTTCTGAGGTCATTAGTCTCCTAGAACTTAGAACTAGTTAAACCTAACTAACCTAAGGACATCACAAACATCCATGCCCGAGGCAGGATTCGAACCTGCGACCGTAGCGGTCTTGCGGTTCCAGACTGCAGCGCCTTTAACCGCACGGCCACTTCGTTCGGCGATTGACGGCTTCAATACTTTCCATTCCATGGGAAGAATCGTGGCAGTCACTCCCTACACAGCTATGGAGACTGACAATAACATTGATCGGGAAGGAAAGCGTTCAACTTCTTAATTTTTGTACCTCAACTGACCACCTATCACCCTAAAGCAAATGATGTTGGATAAAACAGTATTATTATAAGGGATCTCAATTTCAGCGACCCTCAGTGCTTAACGCTATCGCTCTCTGGACATGAGAGTTTATGATTTTATGGAAAGTGGAAGAAATTCACTGACGTGCCATAGTGGAATGGATTCATGGAAAAAGCCGCAAATCACTGACAGTCGGTTCGTTTGAAAATAATGTGCCTCCTATTCTTAAATCATCCTCCTACTTTGCACAAAACAATATGTACATCTCTACTAACACTACTGAAAAAATGCATAAAAGATGGTCAAGGGTGGTGATGTATCACATTCGATGAGCCACTTTATCTGAGGGCGATGGATATTGTAAGAAGCGAAGACAGTGATTTAGAACATGTCATTGTATAGTTAAGTAGGTATCACCTTCTAATGTCCTTCTTGGGGAACATCGGTGTAATGATGGCAGGAAGTGCCTTGAGAGACTTGCTGTCCACAATATTTGCTGAAATTAATGTTTTGAGTGGGCATGTGTACACTCGAGCAGTTACAGCTCATACACTGATTCACATGTTACTGGCGTATTACATCGTTCTGATATTTAAATTGTGTTTTTAATATTTTCCTGCCCTTTCATTTGTTGATGTGTACAACTTTTTATATTACATGTACCTAAATATAAAATGGCCGTTACTATGTACTTGGTTTTCATTCTAACAACCCACTCTTCCCACTTAAGGCAACGATAAAAATGAACAAAAATACGCATGAATAAAAACAAGTATGTGCTCATTAGAGAGTCGTCTTTCCCAGAGGAAATTTCATTGCACTGAATTACTTTGGCTTTCAAGTATATTAACACTTAATAGTGCCTAAAACTGAAAAACTATATGCTTTTTTAACATGAAATTTCATGTTCTACAACTCTGAATAAACTTGACAATTTTTATTTGGAGTAGCCGTTTTTGAGTTACAGGGGCTGGAGCCGACTTGTTGGCCAAGTTGCTAAAAATCAACGAAGTTTGAAAACTGATTGCGTGCAAACGGCATTTTGACATTTAAGTAGTTCATTCGACGCAAAATTTAACGCTCTTTCATTGTGGTAATACTGACATTTTTAGCAGAATCTATAGTTTCGGAATAATAGGCGAAAACCTGAAGAAGGTGGCAAAATTTCTCGTTTTTTTTTTTTTTTTTTTTTTTTTTTTTGGCCTCAAAAAGTTGTCCCGAGAGTTTTGGAGGTCGAAAACTTGGATTCAACATATGCTCAACTATATACACAAGATAAAAAAATAAAATCTTCTACCTCGTTTTTGCATGCAAAAAGTACCCCATTACTTGAGTAGCAGGCTCTCAACAGGCCTCCTCCTGATCAACGCACAGCCATCACTGGCACCGAGGCAGAACCAGCTTTCATCAGGAAACACGACAGACCTCCACCCTGCCCTTCAATGAGCTCTCGCTTGACACTACTAAAGTCGCAAATGGCGGAGATTTGGGATCGATGGAATGCACGCTGCAGGGCATCTGACTCGGAGGAGACCTTTACGTGAATCAAAACTTGACATGTAACTGCAGAATGACAGGTCATTACTGAATTCGGGGCGGTTAGAGTATTTACCAAAACAAGTAGACTCAGCGTTTTGTAACTATTTTGCGATTGTCCATAGGTTAAGTGAAATAAACGACACCCTAATGTTAGCCACAGATAATGTTAGCCACAGATGATTCTGAATGCTGGGTCTTTATTCCAACCCCTCTCTGCCCCACATTCTCCACCTGCCCCATGTATTTCATAACCCAGAAGGGGGATGACGCACATGAAGGCATTACCTTGTCCGCAGATTTATTACGCCATCAGCAATGGTACTACTGAACATCCGTGCTGCTCCAGCTAACCTTACTGCTCAAACCAGGCAGCCCCGGCACAGTGCACTGCTGGACATTCACAGAGACAGTACTTGTTAATTTAGCAGGACAAAAAAATCGTTCAAATGGCTCTGAGCACTGTGGGACTTAACTTCTGAGGCCATCAGTCCCCTAGAACTTAGAACTACTTAAACCTAACTAACCTAAGGACAACACACACATCCATGCCCGAGGCAGGATTCGAACCTGCGACCGTAGCGGTCGTGCGGTTAGAGACTGTAGCGCCTAGAAACGCTCGGCCACTCCCGCCGGCTTATTTAGCAGGACAGTTTCAGCAACCTGTGTGATAGCAAGATGTCCGAAATTCTGAGACAAACAGGAGTAAGCTACAAGAAAAGACTGATAATATACAGTATCTACAAGAACCAAGAGAGAACAATAAAAATGGAAGGCCAAGAACAAAGTGCTTGGAAATAAAAAGCAGCAGTAATTTAGCTTTACACACTGTATTTAGTTAGTTTTTATCTCATATGATTCTGCGAAGAAGTAAACTGTATGTATGTAATTTACTGACTAGTGCATACGAAATTGTTCTAAGTTTCTGGGCATATTTTAGTGCATCTGCAACATGCTAACTGACTTTCTAGCGTAGCTCCATGCCACTATAAGCGCTTCTGTCTCCTGATTCAGACTGATTCTCGTGACCGTTGAGTAGTGTGCTTGCGTAGCCCATTAGCTGCAGCCGCAGACGAACGTACACACCACAAGCAGCAGCAGCAGTTTCAGTTTATACACAGGATTTAGTTTAGTTTTCATCTCACGTTCCTCTACGAAGAAGTGGAGCGTATCTGTGCCTTTTACTGTGCTGACTAAAGTACGCGTCATATATCTTGGCGGCCGAGTTTAGGTTCGTTCTGCGCATCTGACGTCACAAAACACAGTCAGCCAATGAACAGAGAACGACGTTGCCAGATCTCGACAGCAGTGGAGAGCAGGGACGAGTGTCTTCAGTTTTAGAAACGTTCAGTCATAAATAAAGTAATAGAACAAAAGCAATCTCTTGATAGCAGACTTTCTTTTACAGAAAGTTTGGAAAAAGCATTCTTTATACCAATTGCTTCATATTCTATTAATTAATTAAACCAAACAAGCAATAAGACTCCTAATTCAGGCGATAGCAAGGAAAGGTGTTTGTTTCAATCTCACAAACTGCTTTTTCGCAATAAAGAACAGCGGTAATTGTTTATTTCCTATTGTACTTCGACGAAGCGTGAGTATTTCATAGTCATACCTACAGTGTTTATAAGTAGTTGCGTGAGGTGTTAGGATCCTTATGGAGTTACACTGTTCATTGAGCTGAGGTAGCGGAACCTTTGTTTTATTAGTTTTAAATGTCAGTTGAAAAATATGTACTACTGTAGAATGTTATGACTAATAAAAAAAATGGTAGAGCAAAAAAAAAAAAAAAAAAAAAGAACGGTTAAGGTGTTGGGCTGCCAAGTGAAAGGTTATGAGTTCAAACCTTGTGTAGTGCTTAATATTTTCTTTATTAAAAAACAATATTGGAGTGCCTTACTTCACGAGTTTTATTCGTTTGAATGAAATTTCTAGTGCTTTGCCTCTTCATTAACTTTTTCGCTGCTGCAGACACGTGCTCCCCGCATTCCGCGCATCACTGCACTTCTCGCCTGTGCAGACACATGGCGTTCCCACTGCTTTGACACACTTATCATTCGATTTCACAAAAACTATTTGGCCAAAAAATTTGATTTTTACATGTCTTCTTGCCTGATACCTTCCCCCCATAAATGACTTAATTTTGTTTCGATGTGCAGCATTAAATGTAGTAAACGAAATTGTGAAGAGTTTGCAGAGGTAAAAGTCCATAGCGTGTACTTTCCGTATGGTCGATTTTAGTTGCCACAATGTTGAGAATAAAATGTGGACAAGATACCTAAATTTCATATAATATTTACTGTATAACAATATCTCATTTAATTTAAGTACCACATAGGTGTCGTATGTAATATTGAGAAACATTCCGTCTTTCGCGACTGTAATAAAAGTTTTATATACACACGGCGCGTTTGGCTTTATTTTAAATCACTTCCATCGGTGAAAGGTATGGCACATACACAATGGTATTCATGTTTTATTTCTTGTTTTTGTTCCACAGTCGCAGTTTTACCAATGGTATTGAAATATATCCCTCTTCTGCAACTGTAATAAGCGACTTATTTAGACCAGACGCGTTTCTCTCTTTTGAAGCATCATAAGAGGACTGTATTTTGTGTCCTCCATTGCCAAGTCACCTTTCGTAGTTTTGTGCTGCGGTAGCACAATATTCAACGTTTGTGTTGGCTCATCAGTGTTTTAGCAAATAAATGCTGTTTGTGTATGCCACACACTAAATTATATTTGACATAGCTCTGAGCACTTCACTGACAGACGGTATATTCAAGTCCTAATGTTTTTGTAAGTCCACAGTTTTGTTTAATGTATTTTGTCTACTTCCTTTTGATTGATTGAAGTGCTTTAAAATAAAGCCAAACGTGCCCAGTGTAAGTAAAACTTTTGTTACAGTCGCGAAAGGTGCAATATTTCTCAATATTACATACGACACTTATGTGGTACTTAAATGAAATGAAATATATAGGTATCTTGTGCACATTTCATTCTCAACATTGTGGCAACTAAAATCGACCATACGGAAAGTATACTCTATGGACTTTTACCTCTGCAAACTCTTCAAAATTTCGTGCAAAGGTTTACTATATTTAATGCTGCATAATAACTGCATTGAACATCGAAACAAAATTAAGCCATTTATGGGGGGAAGGTATCAGTCAAGAAGATAGGTAAAAATCTAATTTTTGAGCCAAATAGTTTTTGTGGAATCGAATGATAAAGAGTGTCAAAGCAGTCGGAACACAATGTGTCCGCACAGGCGAGCAGTGCAGTGACAAAATCGCCCACAGCTCGGAATGCAGGGAGCACGTCTTTGTAGCAGCGAAAGGGTTAATGCGGCCGTGGTGGCTTTACTTCATGAATTGCGCGCTCCCCCCTACACGTAAGCTTGCGAACTATGCTATACTATGGCGCTGCTTCTATTGGCGCGTGCGTCGTGTGCAACTGGCAACGCAGCAATCTCCGGCGTCTGGGCGGGCATGCGCCAGCCGCCAAGGTAAAAGAATTGAACTATAGTGTATATTAACTTAAGCCTATTAGTGCATTTGCATTGTATGAGCTGACTTTGGGGTATACTGAAAATAAGTAGTGTAGCAGCAAAATTTAGGTTGCACCCAGAGACTCTTTGGGTCAGTGTTATATTAGTTGTGGTATACACAAAAATTAATTAGGGACAGGGACTGCACCTGAACCGTACGGATGCAGGAGAAACTGGCCACTGTCCGTAGGCACCTGGAAGCTGCATTGGCCACAGTCGACAGGCTTGAGGCTGCTGCCCTGGGCTGCGGTGTCGTTGGAGCCTGTAGTGTCGCCTGGGGTCCTTGATGTCGCAGCACCTTCTGATATGCACGTCCCAGCCAGTCAACACTCACCTAACGGTGGATAGTGAACAGTGGCGGGTTGTGAATCTCTGGGTCGACGTTGAAAGTGGATGCTGGACACATGGTTGTCCACTTACACCTTAAAAACAGGCCTGAGGTATTGCCACTGCTGAAAATACGTCCGAAACAGCACGGGACTCATCAACTGTTGAGACTGGGGCCAGTCCTCCTGAAAGTTCGAAACAAGTGTAGAGGGCGAGATTGCTTGTCATTGGGAGCTCCAACGTTAGCCGGGTGTCTGAGCGGCAGGTCTGCGGAGAAGGCCAATTTCCACTCCCTTTCCTTTCCAGGGGGCACATGTAAAGGTGGCTCTACTCGCAGTGATTGAGCGCACTGGGTGGACCCGGCACCCGGCTGCAAATCGTGGCTCATATTGGTAATAATGACACCTGCCGCCTGGGTTCGGAGGCAATTCTCTATTCATACTGCTGCCTGACTGGGGGTGAAGACATGGGATGGAAACTGCGCTGTCGTTTTACAGCATTGTTCCCAGAACTGATCACAGTCCTCTGGTTTGGAGCCAAATGGAAGGCTTAAACCAGAGGTGCAGATGATCTTGTATGCAGATTTGTTGACGTCCGCTATCGTATGCAAAATTGCAGGACCTTTCCCATTAAGAGATCAGGCGTGCGCTACACGCAGGAAGCGGCTACTAGAGTTATGGGAATCACTTCACAGGCCCTATACGATCCATTCTGATTCCAGACAGGATGTAATTCACCAAAGCGGTTCGCAGAAAGGAAGTGTTCATATAGTATTAGGTAACTGCAGGAGTGTCTACAGAAAAGTACCGGAACTAGTATCGCTTATAAACGGTAAAATAGTACTTGGGCCAGAAGCCTGGCTGATTTCCAGATGTTAGTAGAAATGAAATTCTTAATTCAGATTGGATTTATATCGCAAAGATAGATTGGACGCCCGCGTGGAGGCGTGTTTATAGCTGTAAAAAATACGATACTATGTATTGAGGTTATTACAGATTCCGAATGCGAAATAATTTGGGCGAAGAAAGTGTTAAAGCTGTATCAAACATGCTCATCAGATGCGTTTCTACATCCTTTGCCTCAGGAGCAGTAGTGACGGAACATCTGACGGAAACTTGTAGAATATTTCGCGTAAATTTAAAGGTTGAGTTATAATATTAGGTGAGAGACTATTGTTTGGGAGGCTCATGTGATTAATGTGGGTAGCAAGGACAGGGAATCATGTGAAATTGTTCTAAATGCCCTACCCTATTATTACCTTCAGCAGCTAGTCAGAGAACCGACTAATCAAGGCGATGTATTAGATTTCCTGGTCAGCAACAAACCCAAACTTTTCGACTCTGCATAGAAAGCGAATCTGTGATTGTAAGGTCGCTATAGCATCACTGAATACGGTTGTCAATAGGACTGTAAAAAAAGGTTAGAAAGATATTTCGGCTCAGCAAGAGCGACAATAAATAGATTTTGGGCTATGTGAGCGGTCAACATAAAAATTTCATCTACAGCACTGACAATGGTGAGCATCAACGGACAAAATTCAAGAATATTGTGCGATATGCTTTAGACTGGCATCTGCCGAGCAAAGTTATGACGCATGGAAAAGACTCATCGCACCAAGACAGTCACGCTGCAAAGCTGGAACGAAAATAGAAAGAGCTGCACTGCAAATTTAAACGCTGCCAATGACTCACACACAAACGAAAATTGAACGAAGCTAAAATTAGCATAAAGACAGCCATGCGTGAAGCGTTCAAGGAATTTGAAGGTAAAATTCTGTCTACCACCTTGACAGAAAACCCTTAGAAGTTTTGGTCTTCTGTTAAATCATTAAACGAATCGAAGTCAACTGTCCTGACACTCAATGACCGTAATGGCGTCAAAACGTAGGATGATACAGGGAAGGCCGAAATAGTAAAAATCTTTTCCCAAAACTGTTTCACTGACGAAGATCTAACTGTAGATCCCTCTAGAAATCGTCGCAGGAACATCAAAATGGCAGATATCGAAATAAGTGACCATAGGACGAAAAGCAACTTAAATCGCCCAACAGAAAAAGGCTACTAGACCTGACGGGATACCAACACGATTCTAAATAGCGTATGTAGGAGACGTGTTTCCTCTTGTAGCAGCAGTGTACCGCCGAAGGAGCGAAGCGTTCCTAACGACTGGAAAAAAGGGCAGGTCATTCCCGTTTTCAGATAGGGTCGTCGAAGAGATGCTCGGAACTATACGCCTATATCTCTGACATCGGTCTGTTGTAGAAGTCTGAAGTATGTTACATGTTCGTGTATTACGACATTTCTGGAGACCCAAAAATATACTCTGTAAGAATCAAGATGAGTTCCGAAAACAATGATGCTGTGAAACCTTGCCCACGAGATCCAGAAATGAGTATATACAGGCGCCCAGGTAGACGTATTCCTTGTCTTAAGGAAGGCAGTTTCGCACTGATGCCTAATCAAAAAACTACGAGAGAAGACTGAAGAGTTTCTACAAACGGTACACAGGATTTCATTCTCAACGGAGACAACTCCTCAGACGTAAACGTAAATTCGAACGTACCTCGAGGGGATATTATTGGAGCATTACTTTCCACAGCGTATACAAATAACCTGGCGAATAACATCGGAAGTTCGAAAATATCCGAAAAAGAGTATTGCGTTTCGTTAAAGGAGCATTCAGTAAGCGTGAATGCGTCACGGAGATGCTCTGCCGACTCCATTGGCAGACGCTGTAATAGAGGCGTTCTGGATTACGACATGGTTTACTGAAAAATTCCGACTGTGTACGTTCTTTCGAGACTGGAAAAGGGAAGTGGAGAAATGACAGTGGTACGCAAAATATCTTCTAATACACGCTGAAAGGTTTTTGGTGTAGTACGGATTTAGATGTAGAAAAATGTTTAAGGTATCGATGCAGCCTTTAGCCCCTGCCGTTCAATCTATAAAGCGAAGAAGAAATGACGGAAATCTAAGAAAAGTCAAGAATGGAATTAAAGTACAGAGCGACAGGATATTAGTGATAATATTCGCTGATGACATTCCTCTAGTCACTGAAAGAGAACAAGAATTGCAGGCCTGTTCAACGGAATGAACGGTCTAATAAGTACAGAATATGGATTGAGAGTAAATTAAAGAAAAACGAGAACAGCGAGGAACTTAACATTTAAATTAAGGACATCGAAGTTAAGTAACGCTGCTGCCTTGGGAGCAAAGTAACACATCATGACTGAAGAAAGGAGTCCATAAAAAGCAGACTAGCACAGACGAAGAAAGCATTCCTAGCCAAAAGAAGTAAACCAATGCCGAAGAAAGTTCCGAGAATGTACGTTGGAAAACAGCGTTGTATTGTAGTGAATTACTGACCATGCAGAAACCGGAAAAGAATAGAATGGAAGCGTTTTAAATATGGTGCTACAGATGGGTATAAAAATTAGCTGGACTGGTAAGATAATAAATGAGGTTTCAACAGAATAAGCGAAGAAAGGAACATATGGGGCCGGCCGGGGTGGCAGAGCGGTTCTAGGCGCTACAGTCTGGAACCGCGCGACCGCTATGGTCGCAGGTTCGAATCCTGCCTCGGGCATGGATGTGTGTGATGTCCTTAGGTTAGTTAGGTTTAAGTAGTTCTAAGTTCTAGGGGACTGATGACCTCAGATGTTAAGCCCCAGATAGGGAAGAAAATGAGTTATTCTGAACAGTTCAATGAAAGGGTTGTTATTATGCGAATCGATAACAAACCAATACCGACAACAACAGTTCACGAATACGAGTCGATTGTCGATATCGCAAGCAGAAGGCGAAGAGACAGAGAAAGTATGTGAGGGTATTGAACGGGTAAAGCAGTATGTAAAGGGAGATGGAAAACCTAGTAGCATGGAAGACTGGAATGCGGTTATAGGGGAAGGAGTAGAATAAAAGGGTTACGAGAGAATATGGATTGGTGCTGGGGATGAGAGACGAGAAAGACTAATTGACATCTGTCATAAATTTTAGTTAGTAATAGCGAATATTCTGTTTAAGAATCACAAGGAGAGCAGCTGTGCTTTGCAACGGCCGGGAGATACGGGAAAATTTCAGTTAGATTACATCATAATCAGACAGAGATTCCGAAATAAGATACTGGATTGTAATGTGTTCGTAGGAGCAGATTACAATGGAATAGTGACAAAGAGTAGGCTGAAGTTTAAGAACAGATCTGAAGATGGTCATTACTGACTGAAACCGGTCATCGTCGAAGGACTATATATTGTGATCAAAGACTGAAATAAAAATTAGCTCAGTAGACAGTAAAGTCGAAGAGGAATGGACATCTCTAAAAAGGGCAATCACACACGTTGGAAAGGAAAACATGATTACAAAGAAGGTAACTGCAAATAAATCTTGGATAACAAAAGAAATACTTCAGTAGATCGATGAAAGAAGGAAATACGAAAATGTTCAGGCAAACTCAGGGATACACAGGGATACAGAAATACAAGTCGCTGAGGAGTGAAATAAACAGAAAGTCAAGGGAACCAAAGATGAAATGGTTACATGAAAAATGTGAAGAAATCGGAAGAGAAGTGTCTGTCGGAAGGACTGTCTCAGCACGTAGGAAATCATACAATCTTCGGTGAAATTAGAAGCAAGGGGCTAACATTAAGAGTGCAACAGGAATTCCCTGTTAAACGCAGGGGAAGCGCGGAGAGGTGGAGAGAGTACACTGACGACCTCTATGAGGAGGAAGACTGGTCTGATGACCTAATAGAAGAAGCTGTACTCGAGAGGGGAGAGATAGGGGATCCAGCATTAGGATCAGAGTTTATAAGGGCTTTGGATGACTTCAGTGCAAATAAGGTAAAAGCGATAGATAACATGCCATCGGAATTTCTGTAATCACCGGAGGAAGAGGTGTGTAGAATGTATTGGTCTGGCGACATAGCAAGAGAATTTCACAAAAACATCATCCACACAGTTCCGAAGATAGCAAGAGCCGACAAGTGCGAGAATTATTGCACAATCAATATAACACCTCATGCACCCAAGCCGCCAACAAAAATAATATACAGAAGAATGGAAAAGAAAATTGAGGGTGTCTTAGATGAAGATCGGTTTGCCTGTTTGGCTTTAGGAAAGACAAAGGCACCAAGAGGCAATTATGACGTTGCCGTTGATAATGGAAGCAAGACTAAAGAAATAACAAGACATGTTCATAGGATCTGTCGTCTGGAAATAGCGTTTGACAATTTCAAATGGTGCAAGATGTTTGAAATTCCGAAGAAAATAGGTTAAGCTAAGAGAGAGACGGATCATATACAACATGTTCAAGAGCCAAGAAGGAATAATAAGAGTGGAAGACCAAGAGCGAAATGCTCGGGTTAGAAAGAGTGTAAGACAGGGATGTAGTTTCTCGCCATTACTGTTACAGTCTATACATCGAAGAAGCAATGATAGAATTAAAAGAAAGGTTCAAGAGTGGAATTGAAGGTGAAAGTTCATCAATGATAGGATTCGCTGATGACATTGCTATCCTCAATGTAAATGAAGAACAATTACAGGATCTGCTGTACAGATGAACAGTCTGATGAGTATAGAATATGGATTGAGAGTAAATCGGAGAAAGACGAAAGTCATGAGAAGAAGCAGAAATGAGAACAGCGAAAAACTTAACATCAGGATTGATGGTCACAAAGTAGATGAAGTTAAGGAATTCTGCTACCTAGGTGCAAAATAACCAGTGACGGACAGAACAAGGAGGACATCAAAAGCAGACTAGCAATGGCAAAAAGGGCATTCCTGGCCAAGAGAAGTCTGCTAGTATCAAATATAAGCCTTAATTTGGAGGAGAATTTTCTGAGAATGCACGTTTGGAGCACAACATTGTATCGTAGTGAAACATGGACTGTGAAGAAAATGATTAAATAGTGTAACGAAAATAAACCATAACAGTTGTGTTACCTAGTCCTGTCGTGAATTGAGCCATATGTGAAGAAAACGGTTCTCGGAGACCTACCATGTATAATTTTGACTGACAATTTCAATTATTTAAACTCAAAAGCCCCAGTTTTACTTCAAACATGGTTCAAATGGCTCTGAGCAGTATGGGACTTAACATCTGAGGTCATCAGTCCCCTGGAACTTAGAACTACTTATACCCAACTAACCTAAGGACATCACACACATCCATGCCCGAGGCAGGATTCGAACCTGCGACCATAGCGGTCGCGCGGTTCCAGACTGAAGCACCTAGAACCGTTCGGCCACTTCGGCCGGCTCGTTTTCTTCCAAACGTAACAAAAGTTACCACGCCAGAGTTTGGCAACAAACATCAAAAGAACATAAAACACAAAAAAATCCCGTAAATAAATACGGAAACGGCTCTTATTTTGTTCAGTTTTAACTAAAAGGGCCAAATAAACTTGCACCTGGTTATGAGTATGTCGTAACACGTCGTCTTATTGAATGTAAACACAGTTTATGTAGTTGACAAGCGACAAATTCAGAATTCCCGCCTGCCGCTGTGGAAGAGCGGTTCTAGGCGCTTCAGTCTGGAACCGCGCGACCGCTACAGTCGCAGGTTCGAATCCTGCCTCGGTCGTGGATGTGCATGATATCCTAGGTTAGTTACGTTTAAGTAGTTCTAAGTTCTAGGGGACTGATGACCTCAGAAGTTAAGTCCCATAGTGCTCAGAGCCATTTGAACCATTTTTTCAGAATTCCCACCAACAGCGTGCCTTGCACCAAGAGATGTCGAGCCGGCTAACTGTGAGTGGTCGGCACTCAGAATTGAATGGCGGACGCCACAACTTACGCAGTGAACCATATACCACAACAAAACACGTAAATGCGCCCGATAAAAACACTACACGCGTGCATAAAACACTTCCTTCCAAAGGAATACGCAAAACAAGTGCAATAACAACCTCAGTAACATAAATGAGTAAGACAGAGAAAGTAAATAGTAATAACCACTTTTAAGGGTGGATTCAACAATGTCAACACTGACTGCGAACACTCTTTTCAGAAACTGAATTTGTTTTTGAAGAAGATAAATATGGAGAAAAGATCGTCACAAAAGAGAGAGAAATAACAATTACATCTAAATGAAATGATTTAAGTCTTTACAGGTGGAGAACGCTTGTTGCGTTGTGACGTCGACGGCGGTCCGGTGATGCTGGCGGCGTAATTATTGTGGCCCCATCAGTCATGAAAATGCAATAGACTTGTCCTCTTGCTCGGAATATGATTCTCTAGACGGGATATAACCTTCCTTTGGTCATAAGTTGCTCAGACGTAATAGTTAACGTATAGGTCCAGTTTGATTTGCGTGCGATTACGATGTTCCATACGCACACAATTATCTGTTTGCGACGTCCCGTACACAGTTTTATAAGAGCGTAGAACGCACTTATACTCGCTGATCGCGAAGTTAGAGTCCGTCAGCTTTGATCAAGTACGGTCGCGAAATCACAGTTCTGGCGAAAAACAGTACCATACGTAGCAGTTTACAACTCACCACGGCGACAGTTAATATTTTAACGCCGCAGCAGCTCATTAAGTTACACACAAGATAACAGGTTCCAAGAACATTATTCGTGCAACTCCGTTACGTGGAAAACAGTTCGGTTCTAACCATGACAATCACTGTCCATTCGCTTGAGCACTGTAACTGTTACTTACTGTACTCAATTAAGCTCACAGTATTCACAGTCTTAACATTTCGTTTCATAACGTCCACGTCGAAATTTAGTTTATACCGTGACTGAAATTACAAGAACGCTGCCGTAACGTTTCGCGAGCTTCTGTCTAGCACGATTACACAACACGTGCAAGAAAGGTGCAACGCTGCACTTCCACTCATTGTCACTGTTTGACTGTGAAGTATCGATATCACTATCGCATCACAGTTCACACAACAGTGCTGATATTAACAGTCCCGGATGTACCATATTTCCGATCCGGGGCAAAAACTTGATAATGGCGCCCCCCTCGCCTTTCCCCATCGAGCGCTTGAGATAGGACACCAAAAATTTAAAAAGAAATCTTTTTTTTTTAAAGAAGTTCGTTTTATAGCGCACGTCTTTCTGAGGAATATGATATATAAAGCGTTTAGGTTCGAGGAAATGTAAGATACGTTATTCGGTATTGAGTGTGCCAAAGTGCAGTGCACGCCCCTTCACACAGCTTTCTTCTATCGCACGTCACTGTATTTCGCTCTGTGGAATTGAAACGTGTGTGTTTTCTAAACGAACCATCAAACCTATAGTCAGGACAGTGGAAATTAAAATGTCCTGCGAGGCCTCTCCTGCTCCCATCGGCCGGTTTGACATCCTACACCTTTAAAAAACACAATAACTAAGTGGGATTATTTGTGACTAGGAGAATAAGAACTCCTCAGAAAATTCCACTCTTTATTGGTTCAAAATGGTTCAAATGGCTCTGAGCACTATGGGACTGAACTTCTAAGGTCATCAGTCCCCTAGAACTTAGAACTACTTAAACCTAACTAACCTAAGGACAGCACACACATCCATGCCCGAAGCAGGATTCGAACCTGCGACCGTAGCGGTCCCGCGGTTCCAGACTGTAGCGCCTAGAACCGATCGGCCACCCTGGCCGGCACACTCTATATTGCCTATTAGCTAAAAACTTCCTCTTTTGTGTGACATAAAATTAAATGTACGAAACATAAAACCAATAAAGACAACAGACAACCAAGCAGTACACGTTTTTTCAATCATTAGGGCTCACTATCTTTGTCTCCCTACTCTTCCTACAACTTTACACGCATGCTTTCCATTCTGCGAAAACATCTATTACCTTGCCAAAGTTCGTCAAACATTTAGCGACGGGAAAAATCAGATGTCGTTGTCTAATACTGAGCAACCTGCTAATACGGATAGTACCCAAGACTGATGCGGTTTCTCAATCTGATTACGTCTATTTTGTCACTGTCTGCTAGATATTACGAAAAACCCCTTTCTAATATTGCAATTGTAGCACACGTCAGATAACCGAGAATATTTTGGCACAAATGGTCATTTTTATTTACGTCATTTACATAATTAATACGACACAACATAATTTACGAAAGTTTTATGTTAGGAAAAGTTTCACATTTCATTCATAGGCTCTAGTTTCTCAAGCTTGGAATCGAAAAGTAGTAGCACTAAATTGTTATAGAAATTTGGAATCATCATATTCTTCCACATACACTGAACAGCCAAACAAACTGGTACACCTACCTAATATCTTTTAGGGCCCCTGCAAGCACGGACAAGGGCCGCAGCACGACGTGGCATGTACTCGGCTGATGTCTGAAGTAATGCTGGAGGGAACTGACACCAGGAATCCCGCATGGCTGTCCGTAAACCCGTAAGAGAACGAGGGTGTGGAAATCTCTTCTGAACAGCACGTTGCAAGGCATCCCAGATATGCTCAATAATGTTCATGTCTGGGTGTTTGGTGGCCAGCAGAAATGTTTAAGCTCAGAAGAGTGTTCCTGGAGCCACTCTGCAGAAATTCTGGACGTGTAGGGTGTCGCATTATACTGCTGGAATTGCCCAAGTCCGTCGGAATGCACAACAGACATGAATGGATGCAGGTGATTAGACAGGATGCTTACGTACATGTCACCTGTCAGTGTCGTATCCAGACATTTCAGGGGTCCCATATCACTCCAACGGCACACGTCCCACACCATTACAGAGCCTCCACCAGCTAGAACAGTCCCCTGCTGACATGCAGGGCCCATGGATTCCATACCCGTACACGTCCATCCGCTCGATACAATTTGAAACGAGACTCGACCGATCAGGCAACATGTTTCCAGTTATCAACAGTCCAATGTCGGTGTTGATGGCGAAGGCGAGGAGTAAAGCTTTGTGTCGTGCAGTCATCAAGTGTACACGAATGGGTCATCGGTTCAGAAAGCCCATATCGATGATGTTTCGTTGGATGTTTCCTACGCTGACACTTATTGATGGCCCAGCAATGAAATCTGTAGCAATTTGTGGAAGGATTGCACTTTTGTATCGTTGAACGATTCTCTTCAGTCGTCCTTGGTCCCGTTCTTGCAGGATCTTTTTCCAGCCGCCTCAATGTCGTAGATTTGATGTTTTATCGGATGCCTGATATTTAAGGTACACTCGTGAAATGGTCGTACGAGAAAATCCGAACTTCACCGCTACCGCGGAGATGCTGTGTCCCGTTGCTCGTGCGACTATTATAACACCACGTTCAAACTCACTTAAATCTTGATAACCTGCCATTGTAGCAACAGTAACCGATCTAACAACTGCGGCAAACACTTGTTATCATATGCAGGCGTTGGCGACCGTAGCGCCTTGTTCTACTTGTTTACATATCTCTGTATGTGAATACGCATGACCATACCAGATTCTTTGGCGCTTCAGTGTAGTTTGTGTGATGTCCTTGTTTCTTCTCTATCCTCGTTCTAGCAAAAAGTCTTGTCATCACTAATTCTGGAACTACTCCTTCATTGCCAGAACTTATATTCCAGTTAACTTCACTAACCTTGCCAGTATCATAGGTACAGTTACTCCGCGTTTATTCTCTGGTTAGACGTTATTGCATTTTCCACGCTGTTGGGTGTACGGTTGGTAGTGTAGCGATATGGCAAAAAATTTTCTGAATACACCGAGAATATAATATGTAATCTTTGTTACCTGTTATTGGTATTAGTCTTTTATTTCCACTCTGATAATCTGGATCTATGGACTTAGCAAATCATTACAACAATGCTGATCATTCGTGCACCCAGTCAACCACATAAAGAAACAGCGATTGGCATCGATCCTTTCGGGTTTACTCGGCTCAGCTTATAGAGCTCCGTCCTCTTCTGTCTGCGGGAAGATGCGACTGGGATTCCCCTGGCAGAGACATCATGTACACTATGCACACATTCAAAAATGAACTTATGATTTGTTCAGAAATCAACTTAGAATGTGTTCAAAAATGTTTAAAAACCAACTGGGATGCATTTCAAAATCATATGAATACTCGATAGAACAACGTGCTCTGGATGCTAGGCACTTTGTGAAAAAAGATTTTTTTCTTAGAGAATATGAATTCAGCGTCCCCTGACATTGTCGCCCACGGCAGGTATTCCATTGTTCCCCTCCCCCCCCCCCCTTCCTGCCACCCCCTCCTGGATCCGATCCCTGCATATTACACTTGGTTTCACGCAGAACATTTGACAAAAGCATTACAAAGAACATCAAGCATACATTACAGTTTTGCATGATCAATTAAATTTTCATGTAGCAATATTAAAAAAATAAAAACAGTTACATTTCATACTGTAGAACAAAACAAGAAATATTGTATACCATCAAATATGTGTGAACAGATTAAATGAAGGAGAAGGAAAGAGAGAAGAAAAGAAAAAAAGTCTCACAATTTGCAGTGTCTTCCTAGTACTACAAATGGTTGTTGAAAATTAGGTGAGTGATAATGTAAGGAAGTGTGGAGGTCCTCCACAGAACCAGCAAGGATAGGAATATATGGTCAAGACTGACAAGAGGACGATAGGTGATCTGTTAAGATGTCCGGTAACAACTTCTTTGTTATTAAAAGTATGTATAGAGGGTAAAAACTGTAGAGGATGAGAGTGATTGGTGTACAGCCAGCAAATAATTGAGGACATAGGCTGCAATTGCTGCTCTGTGATGAAAAGCTTGGCATACGAGAGGAATTCGTGGCAGCCCGCATCGAACCAACCAGAAAACTGGTGACTCAAAAGAATGTGGTCGCTGCTCTCTCCAACACCATTTTCTGGCACAGGTGTTGTCACTGACAACTCACTCATCCATCTGTGCTTTCTCTGGAATCTTTGCAGTTGAGGGAGCGTCCCGCAACTAATGAACTGGTTCCCATTTCACTTTCTCAGTTCAAAGCAATCTGCCGCCTCATCGGCAATGAATACCTGACGCCATTTACACCAGCCTCCGAATTACTGATGGAGCAGTTGGTCAGGGTGCTCATACCGCAACTGCACAAGACCTTGCTGACGACGTCAACCAGCTACCTCGCTGTACAGTAGTCGGCTCCATCGACGGGGCCAGTGCGGTAGAAATTCTGGGTGGGCGCAGGCATCGAATCCTGCCACACCTCCCGCGCTACGTGCACCGTGGCCAGTACAGACCCGCCTATAAGCATGGCCCCACGCACATTCTGCTGGTTGTGATGGTGGACGCAAGGGGTTGTCATAGGTTTTAGGCGTCAACTGTTTGACATCGCGGCCCATCATGAGCTCAATCTTTTCTCCTAAACCATCTTCAGCGGCGACTGCGTTTACAAAAAACGCCCCAACTGCCACCGCCTCGAGCCCAGGGAATTGGCAGACAGGCAAAGTACCTGTCCCGCTGTCAGCTGCAACCCTGTGCCTCTTCCGCCACGCGCTCACCACTGCGATCTGTGCACCGACTACCCCAATCGTAAACACACAGTCGAGTGGACTAGACTGTTGGAGTCCGTGGACGCGGATCCACTCCCACCACGAAGGTCGCTCCTAGATTAAGGAGATTCTGGCCTTTGTTAGGAAATTATGAGAGTAAGTGTTGCTTGTTGTTATGTAAGAGCGACCCTTAGCTAGAAAGGAAACAATTAGGCTAATGTGTTTGACTGGAAGTGCGTAATAACAGAGTTTATGTAGGAGTGTATAACACTAAAAGTGGATGTAAGTCCCGCCTGTTATTCAAAACTTGTTTTTCCATCTGACCTAAAATAATAATAATAATTATTTTAACTGCAAACACGACAAACAGAATAGCAGCAGGTCCAAATGATGAATATTTCGTAGCCCAGACAGGCATTAGCCAGTAAGCTCAACAATAAATACACAACACGTTAATGAAATTTCAGAAGACGATCTTAGTATACAGTTTAATAAAAAAGAAACAAGCTTTAATGTAATGCCGACTATGTAAAAAAAAATAAAAATAAAAATAAAAATAAAATAAAAACCTCTGTGAATAGCATATCATTTGCATCAAAGAAAGTGAAAAGGAAGGTGGAGGTAATATGGTTAAAACAAGAAATTAGGGAACTGCTTGCTGAAAAACAGTTGCTCAACACTGAACTTTACAACACACATCTAGAACTGGCCAATAAATTTCCAATATCAGCTCACTTTGAGGAAGTAATAGAGAAGGCCCCTTGACGATGACACAGAAGCGCTGAAACACGTTTGGATCACATGGAAAAAAACTGTTTTGCGTAAAAGACGGACCTCATAACGAATAATTTTTAACGCGGACAAGTCAAATACGAAGCAGCAAGTCTAAATGATGAACAATAAAAAAATATTTTCCGATGCCTAGAGAAAGAAAGTAATAAATTCTAAGTGTGTTGTGTTGTTGGTGTTGTAAGTGGGTAAGGTGCGTCTGTGACCTGAAAAAAAGTCACATTCCATTATGGGATGAGTTTGTAGGTGTTAGCGGCGGTCAAAGTTCGATGTCAGGCATGCTGAATGAATCTTGAAATGAGAAGGAAAAGAATGGATGTAGTTAGATTATCAGAGAGGGGTTGGCTATTATACATGAGCGTGTAATTTGGAGCAAGATGGTGGAAAGTCGGTGGAGAGCTGTCTGGAATTTATTTTACTTGTCTGTCGCCAGTCTTGGCTTAGTATGTTACAGTTATGTATGTGAATGTAGGCATTATTGAAACACCTGGGGTTCTCTGAGTGCATCGAAAGATAGCAGGAAGAGTGGAGGAAGGAAAATGTGGACTCAGATTAGTGGAACGATTGGGTATGTATAATGTTCATGTCTGGGGAGACTGGCGGCCAGCGGAAGTGTTCAGACTCAGAAGAGAGTTCCCTGAGACACTCTGTAGCAATTCTGGACGTGTGGGGTGTAGCATTGGTCTACTGGAATTACCCAAGTCCGTCGGAGCGCACAACAGGCATGAGCAGATGCAGGTGATCAGACAGGATGCTTACGTACGTTTCACCTGTCAGAGTCGTATCTAGATGTATCAGGGGTACCATATCACTCCAGCTGCATAGGCCCCACACCATTACAGAGCCTCCACCAGCTTGAACAGGCCACTGCTGACATTCAGGGTCCATGAATTTTTGGATATAGTAAGTGGGTAATTTCCCCAACCCCACAAAAACATTAAGTGTCATATAACATTTTGTGTAATGTAATATCTTCTATAGACACCTTTTATTAACCTGACAAGTTCCACATCATTACGAAGTGTCGTATTCATGATCTATTTAACAAGTACTAATCTAATCTGGAGTCATGAGGTTGTCTCCATACCCGTACACATCCATCTGATCGGTACAATCTGACAAGAGACTCGTCCGACCAGGCAACGTGTTTCCAGTCATCGACAGTCCAGTGTCGGTGTTGACGGGCTCTGGCGAGGCCTAAAGCTTTGTGTCGTTCAATTATCAAGGGTTCATGAGTGGACCTAGGGCTCCGAAAGCCCATATCGATGATGTTTCGTTGAATGGTTCGCACCCTGACTTTTGTTGATGGCCCAGCATTGAAATCTGTAGCAATTTGCTTAAGGGTTGCATTTCTGTCGCGTTGAACGATTCTCTTCAGTTGTCGTTGGTCCCGTTCTTACAGGATCTTTTTCCGACTTCAGCGATGTCGGAGGTTTGATGTTTTACCGGATTCCTGATATTCAAGGAGCACTCGTGAAATGGTCGTACGGGAAAATCCCCACTTCAGCGCTTCCTCGGAGATGCTGTGTCCCATCGCTCGCGCACTGACTCCAACACTACATTCAAACTTACTTAAATCTTGATAACCTGCTATTGTAGCAGCAGTAACCGATCTAAAAACTGCTCCATACACTTGCTGTCTTATACAGGCGTTGCCGACCGCAGCGCCGTATTCTGACCGGTTTCATATCTCTGTGTTTGAAAACGCATGCCTATACCAGTTTCTTTGACACTTCGGTGTAGAAGCAATTTTTGAGATTTGTATGGGGAATCTGGAAGGTAACATTGTGCTTGGATTGTTTTGGATGAAGCTATTGGGGCTTACATTTAATGATAGAAAGCAATTTTAAAAGCTGAGAGTTATGAATGACTTATGATGACTACCAAAAGCACTGAAGACCGCTGCAATTATGTGACTCATAAGATTGGAGGCTGCTGTTGTAACATGTGGCGGAAACTGAAATGTACCACTGACTGAGTTCAGCTTGGGAGTTATTATGGAGATCTAGGTCGGAGCCAAAAGTGAAGTCGTATGGAATGGGACTACAGGTTGGATAGAGACAGTGGCACAGAGGACTGTTCGGTAATGGTAATGCTTAAGTGTTCGACAGGATGACAACCGAGTTTTGTGGCTGAATAAGAAGACTTTTTGTTTAGGTGTCATATTGCACCTCCGTCTCGGCCACTGGGTGGTAACTGTTGGCACCATGAAAGTTACAGGGGGACATGCGGTTGAGGAGATGTGATATGAAGAAGAATACATTTGGGATAGAGGAGTGATTTCTACAGTGTGAGGAATTTTGTAACATTATGTTAGGGTTTCAGTAAAGGACATGAAAGACGAGGATTTTACACTGTACAACATAACATTTATGGCAAATTAATATCAATCCAAACTTGTTGTGCAATATACAGGGTGAGTCACATAAGATGTAATAACCCTTTTGTTTCATGAACGGTTAAAAATATCGAAACGCGTCTCTCTCTCTCTCTCTTTTTCCTTTTTTTTTTTGTGTGGTGTGCATACTGTAAGTACCTTCGGTACACACACCATCAGATTATTTGACTTGTCGCTCTAACGAAGTAGGCGAGTGTCAGCAATATGTCTCGTGGCCTTATCGTGGCGTGTTTATCTTCTGCCGTTAGGTCAGACGATAGAAACGCCACTTGCACGCTTAGAGTAGCAGATTGACGGTGACCAACTTTAAACAGAACTTCATTAATTTTCACACACATTTATTAAAATAATAACAAGCATAAAATTACTTACCTTTATTCTGGATGCTATTTACAATTGACAATCTGAAGTTCCTTTGGTCTTGGTACGTTAATCTTATTCTCACATATCTCTGATACTTGACAAAGTGTCTATACATTTATCTTCATGGCTGTGTACAGGAATATGATAATCTTATTAGGCGCAGACTGAAACTTGACTATAGACAAATGCAGACTAATGTAGACTGGTACAGACTAACGCAGACTGACTAATCGGAGGTCTGTACACTCGTTATAATACCTCGAGCGTTCAGGTACCACTGCGCGAGTGTGATCTGCGAGGAGAAAAGGTTCTACGTTAGCAGCAATCTCATCGGCTGCGTTACATATTAATAGGCGGATCGGTGGAAGCAGAATTTGGTCCGTCTCTAAGACAGCGCCATCTCGTAGTGACGGACGAGCGCTGCGCCTGCGCTGTTGTGCTTAGTGGGGCGCGCCCTAGTGGGAAAGTTGTGTACGCGCGGACTACGCGGAACTATGTACACAACAGTATGGGATACATTCGTTGAACTAAACATTTTATTAAAAATGCTTTGGTGACCAACTTTACACCGCAAAATAAATTTTCTTCTTAACGAAACGTTGTCTCATGCTGAACGTAAGCGCATAATGCCAGTGTTACCAGCTACGTGCAATACACGTTTTTGCATTGCAATGCGATTTCTTGCGCTCGTAAATAAAATAAATAATTTACTAACAATGATTTGGTAACCACCCAAATCACATAACATAAATTTTGTCTTAAAAAATAACTTTAGCCTTTGTTTAAGCATGTGTTCAAACTACTGACCACGGACTGACAGCCACGTTTGCAATCGACGTTCCAAAGAAGCCGAACAGATGTAATTATGTTGGATGATATGGTAGAGCATGTACTGGCGATTCGACGACACATATCATCTGGTGTAGTTGGTGATTCGTCATAGACCTCATCTTTAAGTGCTCCCCAAAGGAAGAAATCGAGAGGAGCCAAATTGGGGACCTCGCAGCCATTTGACAGCAGATTTTCGTTCTAGTCAATGTCTGGGAAGTTTTCATTCAGTATTTGTGTTGCAACACGGGACGAGTGAGCTGCACAACCGTCGTGTTGCAGCCACATACACTGTCGAATATCCAGTGGTACCAATTCTAGAACACCCGGCAGAATGTTCATCAGGAATTGTGTGTACGAATGTCCTTTTAGAACGCCTGAGATGAAGTAAGGTTGTAACCTCCCTCTTACTAATCGACCTATCCTGCTTTCGATATGAAATATGACCGTGGATCGCGTGTATGCCTAATGGATTTTTTCTAATTGTATAAGGCTATCTTTCCCGAAGAAGTGATACCGATAAGCACGAGGAAAGTGTACAACCGACCCTTCTGATGGAAAGTCTACTAAAAATAAAAGTAATTAAACCGATCTGGGCTATAAAATGGAAAATGAAAGTTATTTTGTGCATTCACTCACGAACAACACTGGACCGAAAGGGGTACCACTGCTCATGAATCCAAAAGTTACACTAATGAACGAAAAGGAAGTAATTAATGGTCACCAGCCCACTAGGGAAATTTACATCCAAAATCCTGTACAAGATGATAGGAAAGAAAAACATGTATTATTAAACACTGACGTGGCAACTAAGGGTTTCCAGGTTTTTTTTTGTTTTTTGTTTTTTGTTTTTATACTGATTTTAAGTGAGTATGTAATGATAAAGAAAACTGAGAAGTCACTCTTACGTTATGTTTGGCATTAAATTTTGAAAAAGGCAATCGAGTAATGATTTGATAATATGCAATTAAACTGAATGTAACTACTGTACTTCGTTATGTGAACAATTACTTTCAGTGACCTCAGCATAATGGTCATCAAAGAAATTTAGAAAAAAATGCATGCACTTTTTACTTTGCCGTTACTTATTTTGCAAATTGGATTTCATATTATTGTCTGAACAACTGAGGCTTTTTTACTGACTTGAACAAAATTAAATACTAGAATGCGTACCAAACCAAACAGTAATGTGCTCCAAGCTATATGTAAAATAAATAAAACTTCCGCACTCTTGTGCATTTCTTTAGATTTGGATTTTTTCCAGTGATTGATTCTCAAACTTGAAAAATGAAACTGCTTTACTTTAGTCATATACTGAAGCCTCTGTTGTACAACAGTTAATTTAAAGTAGACTGAGGCTAAAATTCTTAAAAGAGAAATTATTCATTAATAAACTGGCTGTAACTACTCAATTTGTTTCTTATGACACTCAGTTAGCATATAAGGAAAAAAAGGAACAAGGATCCTGCTTGGTAACAATGTCTGGGGACAATGAGGACACAATCGCCCTGAGTTTAACTGATTATTATTTAAATAAATCTTATCAATCAAATCACATTCAGTTGTGCTGCTGGGTTAGCCGTTAATACTTTCTACCAATGAACAGTCTTACTTCAGTACCGTGCATACGACGAAACTCGGAGCCGACGACGAAACTGTGTTGCTGGAACTGCTGCAGTTGTTGAAGACGGTAACATATTGTGGAGCCACGGCTAATTATAAGAATGGGCAATCGTAATTAATACAGCCTCTTCCGCCCGTCCACTGTCCGTACTCCTGCTCTAGACATCTGGCCGGCGCGCGTACATGATGCCGCCGAAAATGGTACTCTCTACTGCGAGAGCATTTACAACACACTTCCGCACGCTACAAGCGCTGGAACCCGTCTATCCCTCTCTCCGCGCGCTCTGCGCAAACAACTCCCCTATCCAAAGATTTTACAATGCACAAGCACTGTTATTATCGTTGCTAGTCGATGCAAATAACAATCCCTTTGGCTTTTTCCCAGAGTTTATAAGTTTCACAGTAAGACACAGATAAATACAATGAAATGTCAACAGACTTCTACCTAAATGTACACATACAGTGAAGCAATGTCCTTACTTACTAAAAGAAAGCATTTAAATTACAAATATTTACACACAATTAAAAAAAGTTATATATCGGTAGCAGGTGCCATGCATCCTGCATTTTCGGCCTTACAAGGTTCCTGAGTGGAATTTATTATGATGCCACACCATACGTTTACACTCCACGGCCATTGAGGTTACCTGACGAAGCCAGTGTGGATTTTCGGCTGCCCAGTAGTGCATGTTATGCAAATTTACACTAGCGTGGTTATTAAATGTTGCTTTATCGGTAAAGAGCACACGTTGGCAAAACGTAGGTTCGCCTCTCAGTTGCTGAAGGACAAACCGATATAATTCTGTAGGGTGTTCGAAATCACTGCCGTTGATGGCCTGACGTAGGCACATGATCGGGATGGAAATTCTGCCGATGCAGGATGCGAATGACACTCGTCTGGCTGATTCCATATTCCTTGGGAATCTGTCGCGTACCACTGTACGGATTCACTAGCGTCGCAACCAGAACACCTTCTTCGTGTTCTCTGTCAGTTGCAGTCTTCTTTCTTGGCCTCTTTTTGACGTTCAAGCAGCGTATCCCCACTAATTTGTGCAATTGCCTGGCGCGTCGGACTTTGGCGATGCAGATGGATATCCCTACACTGCACTGTTTTTACGGCGTTTCTTTTACATTCGCCATATAAAAGCAGTATGTCCAACTTCTGCTCACTGTTGTACCCGTCTGCACGAGACGAATGTTGAAGCAGAAATGAGTGGCCTGCACTGCAGACAAGTAATCAGACAAATGTGTTGAATTCTGACACAATGTAGCACGAAAGTTCCGCTTAGCGGTGTTTGCACCGCTAATGCCGATTCTGGCCACCGTGCTCTCAATTTCTGGGACATATCTCGAATTTTTTAAAGACATGCTTCAACGTCGACATTAACAAACGCTGTATCACTGTAATAGACAGTACTGTAATCTTCTTCTGCAGCGAGACGGACATTATCTTTGGAAGATACCAAATGAGATCTAGAAAGCCTGTGAGATGTACCTGGTGCTGTGCAACTATAGCCCTCACGTTACAACCAGCCACCGGGGATGGCTTATGGAATGGTTCAAATGGCTCTGAGCACTATGGGACTCAACTGCTGTGGTCATCAGTCCCCTAGAACTTAGAACTACTTAATCCTAACTAACCTAAGGACATCACACACATCCATGCCCGAGGCAGGATTCGAACCTGCGACCGTAGCAGTCGCATGGCTTATGGAGGTGAGGTGTTGTAACTGCTGTCACAGCATTATGAAGTTACGGGAGAAGGCTGGGGAAGGAGATACTGTTTTAACCAGGATGGATAAGGTATTCAAATTGATGGGGTGGCTGTTAACAAGAGGAGGAAAACGGATTTTGATTAGTAGCCAGAGAAACTGGTGTAAAGTATAGAGACGTTCAGATTGTAAAGGTTTAGCAGAAACGTATCATGTCTTCCAGTGTTGGAATGGGAACGAAGCATTTGGTAGGATGGTTTTGGTTTCATGTGGACTGATAGGGACGATGAGACGAGGATTCTTCAGAGGTCTATGGAAGTATGTGGTGTGCTGATTACTAGTGATTTGTAAGAGTATTTCAAACTGGAAGAATCTTTGCGGAGTTGACGCGACTTGTAGTGAGAACAGTGGATTATATCTCACATTAGTTGGTATGTTGACCTGTATGGTACTGAAGGCAGCAGAGACATTGCTGTGATGGTATTTCAGATTGAAACAATCTTTGTGGGGGTTTGGGAAATGTAGGTACTGTGATCAGTGCACTGCAGGCAGCGGAGACGTGGGTACAGGAACCGAGGAGCTGACAGGGTACCCGAGTGAGGCAGTGAACGTTGGAATTAGTGGGAGGAATGAGTGGGTAGATCGAACCTGTAATGTTCGGATACAGTTTTAATAGTATCTGCTTGACACAGTCAAGATGTTTAAACATCTGTGCATAACGTTGCAAAGCGATTGAGGTGTAACGAGCGTGTGAGAACTGTGGTAGAGAAGGCGAATGGTCGACTTCGGTTTATTGGGAGAATTTTAGGAAAGAGTGGTTCACCTGTAAAGGAGACCCTATTCATCTACATCTACATCTACATCCATACTCCGCAAGCCACCTGACGGTGTGTGGCGGAGGGTACTCTGAGTACCTCTATCGGTTTTCCCTTCTATTCCAGTCTCGTATTGTTCGTGGAAAGAAGGATTGTCGGTATGCTTCTGTGTGGGCTCTATCTCTCTGATTTTATCCTCATGGTCTCTTCGTGAGATATACGTAGGAGGGAGCAATATACATCTACATCTACATCTATACTCCGCGAGCCACCTTACGGTGTGTGGCGGAGGGTACTTATTGTACCACTATCTGATCCCCCCTTCCCTGTTCCATTCACGAATTGTGCGTGGGAAGAACGACTGCTTGTAAGTCTCCCTATTTGCTCTAATTTCTCGGATCTTTTCGTTGTGATCATTACGCGAGATATATGTGGGCGGTAGTAATATGTTGCCCATCTCTTCCCGGAATGTGCTCTCTCGTAATTTCGATAATAAACCTCTCCGTATTGCGTAACGCCTTTCTTGAAGTGTCCGCCACTGGAGCTTGTTCAGCATCTCCGTAACGCTCTCGCGCTGACTAAATGTCCCCATGACGAATCGCGCTGCTTTTCGCTGGATCATGTCTATCTCTTCTATTAATCCAACCTGGTAAGGGTCCCATACTGATGAGCAATACTCAAGAATCGGACGAACAAGCGTTTTGTAAGCTACTTCTTTCGTCGATGAGTCACATTTTCTTAGAATTCTTCCTATGAATCTCAACCTGGCGCCTGCTTTTCCCACTATTTGTTTTATGTGATCATTCCACTTCAGATCGCTCCGGATAGTAACTCCTAAGTATTTTACGGTCGTTACCGCTTCCAATGATTTACCACCTATGGCATAATCGTACTGGAATGGATTTCTGCCCCTATGTATGCGCATTATATTACATTTATCTACGTTTAGGGAAAGCTGCCAGCTGTCGCACCATGCATTAATCCTCTGCAGGTCCTCCTGGAGTACGTACGAGTCTTCTGATGTTGCTACTTTCTTGTAGACAACCGTGTCATCTGCAAATAGCCTCACGGAGCTACCGATGTTGTCAACTAAGTCATTTATGTATATTATAAACAATAAAGGTCCTATCACGCTTCCCTGCGGTACTCCCGAAATTACCTCTACATCTGCAGATTTTGAACCGTTAAGAATGACATGTTGTGTCCTTTCTTCTAGGAAATCCTGAATCCAATCACAAACCTGGTCCGATATTCCGTAAGCTCGTATTTTTTTCACTAAACGTAAGTGCGGAACCGTATCAAATGCCTTCCTGAAGTCCAGGAATACGGCATCAATCTGCTCGCCAGTGTCTACGGCACTGTGAATTTCTTGGGCAAATAGGGCGAGCTGAGTTTCACATGATCTCTGTTTGCGGAATCCATGTTGGTTATGATGAAGGAGATTTGTATTATCTAAGAACGTCATAATACGAGAACACAAAACATGTTCCATTATTCTACAACAGATTGACGTAAGCGAAATAGGCCTATAATTATTCGCATCTGATTTATGACCCTTCTTGAAAATGGGAACGACCTGCGCTTTCTTCCAGTCGCTAGGTACTTTACGTTCTTCCAGCGATCTACGATAAATTGCTGATAGAAAGGGGGCAAGTTCTTTAGCATAATCACTGTAGAATCTTAAGGGTATCTCGTCTGGTCCGGATGCTTTTCCGCTACTAAGTGATAGCAGTTGTTTTTCAATTCCGATATCGTTTATTTCAATATTTTCCATTTTGGCGTCCGTGCGACGGCTGAAGTCAGGGACCGTGTTACGATTTTCCGCAGTTAAACAGTTTCGGAACACTGAATTCAGTATTTCTGCCTTTCTTCGGTCGTCCTCTGTTTCGGTGCCATCGTGGTCAACGAGTGACTGAATAGGGGATTTAGATCCGCTTACCGATTTTACATATGACCAAAACTTTTTAGGGTTCTTGTTTAGATTGTTTGCCAATGTTTTATATTCGAATTCGTTGAATGCTTCTCTCATTGCTCTCTTTACGCTCTTTTTCGCTTCGTTCAGCTTTTCCTTATCAGCTATGATTCGACTACTCTTAAACCTATGATGAAGCTTTCTTTGTTTCCGTAGTACCTTTCGTACATGATTGTTATACCACGGTGGATCTTTCCCCTCGCTTTGGACCTTAGTCGGTACGAACTTATCTAAGGCGTACTGGACGATGTTTCTGAATTTTTTCCATTTTTGTTCCACATCCTCTTCCTCAGAAATGAACGTTTGATGGTGGTCACTCAGATATTCTGCGATTTGTGCCCTATCACTCTTGTTAAGCAAATATATTTTCCTTCCTTTCTTGGCATTTCTTATTACACTTGTAGTCATTGATACAACCACTGACTTATGATCACTGATACCCTCTTCTACATTCACGGAGTCGAAAAGTTCCGGTCTATTTGTTGCTATGAGGTCTAAAACGTTAGCTTCACGAGTTGGTTCTCTAACTATCTGCTCGAAGTAATTCTCGGACAAGGCAGTCAGGATAATGTCACAAGAGTCTCTGTCCCTGGCTCCAGTTCTGATTGTGTGACTATCCCATTCTATACCTGGTAGATTGAAGTCTCCCCCTATTACAATAGTATGATCACGAAACTTCTTCACGACGTTCTGCAGGTTCTCTCTGAGGCGCTCAACTACTACGGTTGCTGATGCAGGTGGTCTATAGAAGCATCCGACTATCATATCTGACCCACCTTTGATACTTAACTTAACCCAGATTATTTCACATTCGCATTCGCTAATAACTTCACTGGATATTATTGAATTCTTTACTGCTATAAATACTCCTCCACCATTGGCGTTTATCCTATCCTTGCGGTATATATTCCATTCTGTGTCTAGGATTTCGTTACTATAGAAGCATCCGACTATCATATCTGACCCACCTTTGATACTTAACTTAACCCAGATTATTTCACATTCGCATTCGCTAATAACTTCACTGGATATTATTGAATTCTTTACTGCTATAAATACTCCTCCACCATTGGCGTTTATCCTATCCTTGCGGTATATATTCCATTCTGTGTCTAGGATTTCGTTACTGTTCACTTCCGGTTTTAACCAACTTTCCGTTCCTAATACTATATGCGCACTATTTCCTTCAATAAGAGATACTAATTCAGGAACCTTGCCCTGGATACTCCTGCAGTTTACCAATATTACGTTAACTTTTCCTGTTTTTGGTCTCTGAGGACGGACGTTCTTTATCAACGATGATAATGTCCTCTCTGGTAAGCCGTCAGGTATTTTATCGTTTCGCCCAAGGGGGGGTCCCTCTAACCTAAAAAACCCCCGTGTGCACGCCACACGTACTCTGCTACCCTAGTAGCTGCTTCCGGTGTGTAGTGCACGCCTGACCTGTCTAGGGGGGCCCTACAGTTCTCCACCCAATAACGGAGGTCGATGAATTTGCAACCATTATAGTCGCAGAGTCGTCTGAGCCTCTGGTTTAGACCCTCCACACGGCTCCAAACCAGAGGACCGCGATCGACTCTGGGCACTATGCTGCAGATATTAAGCTCAGCTTGCACTCCGCGTGCGATGCTGGTTGTCTTCACCAAATCAGCCAGCCGCCGGAAGGAACCAAGGATGGCCTCAGAACCCAAGCGGCAGGCGTCATTCGTTCCGACATGTGCTACTATCTGCAGCCGGTCACACCCAGTGCGTTCAATAGCTGCCGGAATGGCCTCCTCCACATTACGGACGAGACCCCCCGGCAAGCACACCGAGTGCACACTGGCATTCTTCCCCGACCTACCCGCTATTTTCCTGAGGGGCTCCATAACCCGCCTAACGTTGGAGCTCCCTATAACTAATAGGCCCGCCCTCTGTGACTGTCGGGACCTTGCCGGAGAATCGGCCACTGGCCCAACAGGCGAGGCATCCTGTGGTGGCTCGGAAACGATGTCATCACCACTAGGAAGCACCCCGTACCTGTTGGAAAGGGGTAAGGCAGCTGCCACGCGGCCAGATCCCACCTTTGCCTTTCGGCCAGGCACGCGCGAGCCCACCACTGTCCGCCATTCACCCTGGAGTGATGGCTGACCGGTAAGATGCTCACTGCCGGAAGACGCAGCGACATCAGGGGTTCCATGTGATTCCAAGGCCACCGAAGTAGGCATAGGTCTCACCACAGTTGCCCCAACGCCACTACGAGCCGACGCCTGCGCCTCGAGCTCGATGAGCCTAACAGACAAAGCCTCCACCTGCCCCCGAAGAGTGGCCAATTCTCCTTGCGTCCGCTCACAACAACCACAGTCCCTACACATGACTATGTTTACCCTACTCTATACGGTGACAAATTCCCAAGATAATCTTCTGATGAGCTACTCTGATAATCAAGAAACACTCACTGAAATACGAGACGCGAAAACTACGCTAGGTTTTCCCAGAAAAACTATTTAAAAGCTAAGCGCAGCAAATAAGTACAAAAACGCTTTATGCAAACAGTACTCGCTGCTGCTGGTGCTCTCGCTCTGGCTGTCACAAGACAACTGCTGATTCAAGTGACTAGTGGCTAACGGCCGCGAAACAAACAAAAGACGGTTTTAGGGCGCTTTCTGTTCTAAACGATCAAGAAAACACTAAGAAATCTAACACGAAAACTACGTAAAGTTTTATCAAGAACTGTTAGTTACTAAGCAGAGCAGATAAACACAAATAGAATCCCTTCCTTAGTGGAAGGTCGTAAACAAAATGCAAAATAAACGCTTTATACAAACAGTACTCGCTGCTGCTGGTGCTCTCGCTCTGGCTGTCACAAGACAACTGCTGATTCAAGTGACTAGTGGCTAACGGCCGCGAAACAAACAAAAGACGGTTTTAGGGCGCTTTCTGTTCTAAACGATCAAGAAAACACTAAGAAATCTAACACGAAAACTACGTAAAGTTTTATCAAGAACTGTTAGTTACTATGCAGAGCAGATAAACACAAATAGAATCCCTTCCTTAGTGGAAGGTCGTAAACAAAATGCAAAATAAACGCTTTATACAAACAGTACTCGCTGCTGCTGGTGCTCTCGCTCTGGCTGCTTGACTCCTCGGTGAAGGTATGTTCTCGAAACTTCAACAAAAGCCCGTACCGAGCTACTGAGCGTCTCTCCTGCAGAGTCTTATACTGGAGTTTATCTATCATCTCCGTAACGCTTTCGTGATTACTAAATGATCCTGTAACGAAGCGCGCTGCTCTCCGTTGGATTCTCTATCTCTTCTATCAACCCTATCTGGTACGGATCCCACACTGCTGAGCAGTACTCAAGCAGTGGGCGAACAAGCGTACTGTAACCTACTTCCTTTGTTTTCGGATTGCATTTCGTTAGGATTCTTCCAATGAATCTGCCTCGCATCTGCTTTACCGACGATCAACTTTATATGATCATACCATTTTAAATCACTCCTAATGCGTACTCCCAGATAATTTATGGAATTAACTGCTTCCAGTTGCTGACCTGCTATATTGTAGCAAAATGATAAGGGATCTATCTTTCGATGTATTCGCAGCACATTACACTTGTCTACATTGAGATTGAATTGCCATTCCCTGCACCATGCGTCAATTCGCTACAGATCCTCCTGCATTTCAGTACAATTTTCCATTGTTACAACCTCTCGATACACCACAGCATCATCTGCAAAAAGCCTCAGTGAACTTCCGATGTCATCCATAAGGTCATTTATGTATATTGTGAATAGCAACGGTCCTATGACACTCCCCTGCGGCACACCTGAAATCACTCTTACTTCGGAAGACTTCTCTCCGTTGAGTACTGCTCGAATGTTGGGATCCGTACCAGGTCGGACTGAAGAAAGACATGGAAGCAATTCACAGGCGGGCTGCTAGATTTGTTACCGGCAGATTCGAACAACACATAAGTATTACGGAGATTCTTCGAGAACTTAGATGGGAACCGCTGGAGGGAATGCGACGTTCTTTTCGAGAAACACTATTGAGCAAATTTAGAAAACCTGCATTTGAAGCTAACTGCCGAATGATTCAACTGCCGTCAACATACAATGCGCGTAAGGACCACGAAGGTAAGATATGAGAAATTAGGGCTCATACGGAGGCATACGGACAGTCGTTTTTCCCTGCCTCTATTTGCGAGTGGAACAGGAAAGGAAACGACAAGTAGTGGTACAGGGTACCCTCCGCCACGCACCTTACGGTGTCTTGCGGAGTATCTGTGTAGATGTAGATTAAATACGAAATCTTTTCTGGGTGTGATTTACTTATAGTACAGTATGCTGTGTAATCTGGGAGGCCATCAAGTACACTCCTATTGCCCACTAGAAGTGCGGTAAATATGCATCAGCTTCTGAGCACGGTAACGATATTTCTGCTTGGCCTTTTTTTTCTTTACATGCGGCCGTCGTTTACCATGAAAGCAAAGCGGTGTTTTGGTACTTATTCTCAGCTCCTGATCACGATGAGTTTGAGCTTTATTCTCTCTGTCAAAGAACTCTATTGAGAGTCTTGTATTAACTGTCTCATTTTGCATAACAGATTCTCGATCAAGCTATGTTAACAATAAATTTTTAATTATCTCAGGAAAAGAGACTAAAAGTGACTATTATTTGAAAAAAACTGTGAAAGTGCGTCATACCAATCAATATCTTTGCCCTTACGTGGTCCTAAAGAGATCCGCTAAGTTGGACATGACCATTGACACTGCTGAATGCCACCACATTGAGAGTGGTTCGTATAGGCCAGAGAGGCAAATGTCCTTGGTTAACATACTTTGTCCCCCACGTGATGTCGAGGTGGCGCAGTGGTTAGCACACTGGACTCGCATTCGGGAGGACGACGGTTCAATCCCGCGTCCGGCCATCCTGATTTCGGTTTTCCGTGATTTCACTAAATCACTCCAGGCAAATGCCGGGATGGTTCCTTTGAAAGGGCGCGACCGACTTCCTCCCCCGTCCTTCCCTAATCCGATGAGACCGATGACCTCGCAGTTTGTTCTCTTCCCCCAAACAATCCAATCCACACATGATATCCAATGTAGGTGCTACTGGGACGTGTCTCAGGTTCTCCCCGGCACACCGAATTTCCGAACACATTTTTTAAGATATTCGTTTTAGTTGCTAAAGGTGGTGAGGTAGTAAGACAAAGGATGCAATGAATAACATTTCGAAGGAAACAGGCTATTGCTGCTTAGAAGAAGCTTAGCACAAACTACATCTCTGCATTCCTTGCAAATAAACGAATATTTGACCTCCCTATTACATTTTCAAAATTAAAAAGTAATAATTCCGACAAAATTCCGGTGGGTGCATGATTTCCACATCATTAGAGATTTTCTGTATTTTTACAGCTGCAAGCCGATATCAAAAAATCACTTTGCGATTGCAGATGACTAATCATCAAGAAGAGGTATTAAAGGCGCCACAAACGTTTCAGCTCCAGCATCCCTGCTAATATTAAGTGACAGTAATTTGCTGCTGCTAACTGCTTGAATCAGTCAGCGACAATTCTGAAATTTCTGAGGCTGCAGGTTACATCTTCTAGCTGGAAATTTCAATATAATGCAGAGTCAGATGGTTATCCGCTTCGATTGTAAGTAGTTTTATTGGTATAGAATCACGACCGATTAAAAGCCCATCTTCAGGCGTACAAGACTGCAAAAGGGAAAATGAGGAAACTATAATAAGATATTGTGTAACACTGAACACTTGTTTCTTGTAATAACAGAGAGATATCACTTTTAACAGATGATCGGGCACTCTCACTATTTATGTCCAAGTACACGATTTTCACTTTATTTTTATATTTTAACGACGTAGATTTAACTATATTCAATTATATATTATGCATTCACCATTTGTTATCGTCGGTCTAATCAGTTACCTCTTACGCTATTCGCCTCTGTATGGTTTCAATTTACCTTGTAATACGAAGGTCGCTGCCTTCTACCATCGTGTCAATCCATGTCACGGCTTCACCTGGCGGTTGTCACCCGACCGCAACCTAGTGTTCACAATGTACGGCGGCCATGTGCCTCACGGTTTAATTTATCTCAGGTTATTCGGTGATGTTCTCTCAGTATTTCACTTCCTTTTTTTCTTCCTTTGATCTCTCACTTTTGTTAGGTTAGTGTGTAGCTATCTGGTGCGACAGCCTTACTTTAATTCTGACTAACCCAACCGTAAAAGCTTCAGAACTGTTGCAGGACAGTCAATCACCACTATTATTATAACAATCAAATACACCAGGTCTCATTATAGTTTCTTCATTTTCCATTTTGGAGTCTTTTTCCATTTTGGAGTCTTGTACACCTAAAGATGGGCTTATAATTGCCCAAAACCGGTAGTGGTTTCGAACGAGTAAAACCATTTACAACTGAAGTGATTAATTATCGACTCTGCTGCGAAGATGAGTTGCGGATGTCCGTCTACCCAGATCTTATATTTAACTCAAATATGTTCTGAAAGTGTATACGATTTGTAGATTTAGATGACGGAGGTGCTTGTTTAAAAAGAAATAAGACAGAACTAGATGCATGGTTGTATGCAATTCTTGTACAATCACAGAATCCTCAGTAAAACAGAAAGTTCGAACTACGAAGAAACGTTACGCATGCCACGAGCTATAAGAAAGCTGAAGTAAAAAGTAAAAGCAAAAAGAAATCAATGAAATTCTCATTCCCTGAAGCTGAGAAGCTTGTTGTGTGTTCCTAAATCTTGCTATCTTTACTTCTTTCCTGATCATCGGCATGTTCCTAATAAATAACTATCAATTGTTCTCCGAAAAAATGTGGTTTTTCCTTCTTCTTCCTATTTTTACACATGAAATGAGGAAAATAGCTGGTGATGTATGTTTTTGCAGTCACTCCGCGAATACATTACAGAATCTTTCTCCGAAGGAACTCCAGCCTGTCCTAACGTGCTGGTTGTTTACCATTAGATGACCTACAGATGGTCTTGCAGTCATTAATAAATTTCTTCTCGAAGAGTCCTCTTTGCCACGAAAGGTTCATACAGTTAGACATCTTCGTGAGCGTTTGGCAAAATGGCCTCGTCCACTAATACGTGGCACTTTACGGAAAGCATTTTCAATTTTACTCTTGTTTTCGATAACAGAGGGAATGACTACTGTTCTTCATGCAAAGCTGTTATCAGTAGTGCAGGTTGGAGAATGGTAAAAGACTGTGACCAACCAACAACAGGTCACTCCTTCCTACCCGCCCCCCCCCCCCCCCCCCCCTCCCAAAAAAAAGCTCCGGAGAATCTGAAACATACTGCAATGATGCAATGAAATCAAGACTTGTGATCGAGGTAAGTACATAGGTTCTAATTGTTTGTGGGTGAAGTTATTCGTTCACGAAATGAGCACTGTGCTGTAAAATATTGTCTTATCAGATACTGCGTAGCCATGAAGCTGTATATAAACCTCAAGTAAGTGTTCTCCATAAAAGTGGAAAATTAAAGTTAAACGTGATAATAAATGGGCGTTGATGCACTCATCTGAAGATCTACCAGACATTGCTTCCTCCGGAGAATAAAATTTCGCAGGTCTTTGAAAGATGAGAATGGGGATCATGGCACGACTACTACTTTGCAAGCGACGTCCGTGGAGAGAATGGTTCAAATGGCTCCGAGCACTATGGGACTTAACTTCAGCGGCCATCAGTCCCCTAGAACGTAGAACTACTTAAACCGAACTAACCTAAGGACATCACACACAGCCATGCCCGAGGCAGGATTCGAACCTGGGACCGTAGCGATCGCGCGGTTGAGAGAATTGTCCTCATATGGTCTGAAGTCCAGTGTCACGTGCACGATCATGTCACTATTGCTACGGTCTCTGCCAGAACAGATCATGAGTGAGATGGGGTCGAGATTCTGTTCGTAAGAACATATAACAAAAAATATTTTTGTAGCGTGCCGTAGCCCATAGCCGTTCTTGACTTAATAATGTGGTTGCTGAACCTTTTTTTTTTCTTATTCAGTGTTCGTCTCACCTAAGAAAGGGCTGCTAATGATTGGCAAATATTGTTGTTACACTAAGACCGGATCACCTTCGTGCAGTCACATACCTGAACAAGCCGAAATTCGCACCGTGTAAGCTTTATTCTGTATCTTTTCATGTTTACCGATCAGTGTATAACTTGTACATAATGAAATAGGTAATAAGGAATACAGACAAAAAAATTGACATAATGGCAAAGCAAGAATGGCTAGAGGAAAAATGCAGAGCTATAGAAAAGTACATAACTACAGGGAAAAATAGACGCTTCTTATAAGAAAATTAGAGAAACCATTAGAGAGAAGAGATGTATTGCACAAATTAACTAAACGAAAGGATCGCCTTGTAGGGCACACTGGGGAAGCATGGAAAGAATATATCATTTGGGATTGAACGAAAACGTAGATGGAATCCAAAATGTGCTCGCTCAGAACAGACTTGTTTGTAGAGCTGCATAAAATCTATCTTCAATCTGAAAATCACGGTAACAACATATTCTTCAAATAAAATTCTGTTTGATTGTAGACAGTGTAGGGTGTAGGCGTCTACTACTGTAAAGGACCCCTATTACAGCTCAGGATAGTTCAGCAAAGGTCATTGACAGAACAAACCACCGAGAGGCCATAGGACTGTAGGTTTATGACGGCTCTTCTGGTCAGAAGTCCTTTAGAGAAGTGTAAATAACGCCGACATTGGTCTGTGGAGAAATAATTCTGTAGTCAGGTGGATGAACGAAAGGATGGCGAACGTTGTTTACCTGAATATATCATGGCGTCAGTGAAAATTGGTGGGAGTGGTGTGATGTTTTCAGGCTTTTGTGCTAGGTCTAGGGTTGGATCCAAGGTTTTGACGATGGCAAAATGAACATAAATACGCATGAAAAAACTAAAGGCAACTGAGCCGTGGTAAAAATTTCTGTTTTGAAGAGCGCGCCGCAGCGCGCAGTGTGAAGCAGTCGCCCTCCGTTTCTGGCGGTGGCGCCGCTGTGGCAATCGCAGCTTTGGTGTCCCCCTCTCGTGGGAAAGGGGAAAGGTTGCCTGTTCGCGTACATTTAAGGGGAGCTATGAGCTCGCCAGTTGGTCAGTTGGTCAGTCGCAGTCAGTCTGGGTCAGTCCCTCGTCCCCAGCTCACTAGTCTGTCTCTCGTCCGAATTTGTGAGGTAGTTTGTGTCTGTCTGTCGTCCGGAGTGCTAGTATGTCTTTCGTTCGGATCAATCTTTAAAACCGGATAAATGAGAGTCTTTCCACTCTGCCAGTAAGAGAACTCAGCAAGTGGTCGCCCGGTCGGGGCTTAGTTCCTGCATCTGAGTCTGCGCGTTAGGCCGCCAGTCTGCTCGAGTGGCTCGGGCAATGGTCATTGGCGGTTGGATCGATCGGTTGGTCGGTGGCGCACTGAGACATAAGATGACTTGTCCGCCTTGAGCGTCGGCGCATGTGAGGTCGCCACGTGAGACCAGTGGGCCGCGCCGTATAGCGAGGGGAGTGGCTTCGCGGTCGACATGAGAGCAACAGGAGTCAACCCACGACATGTCTGGCCGGTGCTAGCTGCGACGCCGTGGTGTAACTGGTTCTCCGAGCGCTTCTGGGCCCCTTCAGTTACCACCTTGTGGAGCTTGGCTCGGTCCTTTCCTGGTGCAGGGATGTCGTTTTGCCAGTGGATGTCTTTCCTCTGCTTGGTTGGGTCCGAGCCAGTATTTCCGGCGTCGTGTGTTTGGAAGTGAGTGGGAGACGTACCAGCAGTGGAATCGCGACAGAGCATCAGTCGCGGACGGAGCAGCGGGCAGTCGGTCGGTTGGTGCGGATCAGGAAAAATGGGAGATCGGCGCGCCTTTCTGCGTCCGTAGAAGCGGCTGGCAGCGAACGGTTCGGGAGAGCGATTTGGGGGTGCTGCGCCAGGTCTTCTCGAGAAATCGCGATTTATTAGAAGTTAAGTGATTGGTGATATGTTCTGTGATTTACTCTTGTTAAATTCTACTTGTTTTCTTGGTCAGTCTCTCGTCCCCAGCTTGCTCGTCTGTCCCTCGTCCGCATTTGTTAGGCAGTTAGTGTCTGTCTGTCGTTCGAAGCTGGCTCTGCATGTTTGTCGGTTTTGGTGTGTTAACGAATTTATTGCTTGGAGTGTAACGCCCTAATTCCTGAAATATGTTTTGATCTTGCATATCATCTTGAGAGGCGGTATCTGTGTACTGTAGAGCATGTTAACTTGTTTGGCCAACCTTGTATAATTTTATATAAAATTGAATTTCATGGACTTTTATTTAAATGGTCATTTTAGTATATAAAGTTGCCACCCTTCCACCATAAGACCTTTCTTAGACGTTGAAATCAAGTTGCACCTTCGGTGGCAAAGTTAATATTCTAATTTTAGTGTTTTGTACCATTTCCATCCCTACTACAGGGTGCATAGTTTGTGTGCTTGTCTGAATTGTTAAAACTTTTAGTTTAAAGTAATCTGGTGTGTTGCAGATTTGCACCAGTGTAGTCTTTCAGAGGTTGTTGTGAGCGGTCGTAATTTCGGCCGTGTCAAAAGGGAGCGGCAAGGTTCTCAGCCCGAAAGCTCATACAGTCAAAAATTTGTTTCTTTCTGCCTCTGAATAAATTGTAACTTGATATTTAGAGGGTGCTTTCTGATTATAATTTTAAATCTGTTTCTTTTAAAAAAATGATTTTAGGTGAATAAAATTCTCATTTGTTAAAAGCAATTTGGTTATGATTTCATCAGTTACTCCCTGGCAACTACTTCCATGCTCACATAGTGTGATTAAATGTGTTAATGTTCTTGATGAATCGCTAGTAAGTAGAATAAATTCTCAAGAAAATGCTTTGAAAGTAAATCACGGTTCAGGAAGATACTTCCCGCCTTGTGGCATCAGATTGGAGCTGTATGTAATGTCTTGTCCACGACGAAAAGACCTAGAGGAAAATCGCGCGAATTTGCTGAACTAATCTGTCAAAGCACCAAACTGAACCACTTAGAACATCTTTAGGACGAACATGAGCGCAATTTACGAGTTAAAAATTTGCCATTTGCCCCTTTCTATCAAAGCACCGAACTGAACCACTTCGAATATCTTTAGGACAAACATGAGCGCAATTTACGAGTTAAAAATTTGCCATTTGCCCCTTTCATTGCATTATTACTAACTGTACAAACTTCCCCTAAAATTAAATTTCGTAAAATGGAGGACTTACATGCAGGCAGCTACATGACTGGCGTCCTTTGAACGAACTGCACTGGCGTGTTGAGGTTGTGGGCCAAGCAGGTTGCTTTTGTTTTCTTCTCCAGGATACTGACATTCTGCACTCTCTTCGTTACACGCATCAGCTGTAGACCTATACTGAGGATGTGCCTTTCGCAATGTGTTGACGTGTAAATTGCTATCCAGTCACAGAGTTGAGATAGTAATTTATTCGCTTGTCTGGTCATTAACACCATTATCACTTGCAACAGATCTCCTTTACTCAGACTGTGTAATGTGGAAAATCTGACATCTAGTCGTCAGCGAGTACCAAAAAATTTAGGGGTCTCGATAGACAGTAAAGAAAGAAACCTTAGGTAACATACGGGATCGTTGTGCGGAGTAATAGTTGTTTGCTTTCCCAAAGAAGGAACACGGACTCTGGAATCTTACGATCTAAGTCGCGATACACTGAGATGACAAAGGTCATGGGATACTTCCTAACATCGTGTCGGACCTCCTTTTGCCCGGCATAGTGCAGCAGATCGATGTGGAAGGAACTGAACAAGTCGTTGGAAGTTTCTCACAGAAATATTGAGCCATGTTGCCTTTATAGCCCTCCATAACTGCGAAAGTGTTGCCGGTGCAGGGTTTTGTGAACGAACTAACTTTCGGTCACTCCCATAAATGTTCCGTGGGATTTATGTCAGGCGATCTGGATGGCAAAATCATTCGCTTGAGTTGTCCAGAATGTTCTTCAAACCAGTCGTGAACAAATGTGGCCCAGTGACATAATGCATTGTCATCCATAAAAATTGCATCATTGTTTGGGAACATGAAGTCCATGAACGACTGCAAATGGTCTCCAAGTAGCCGAACAGTGCCATTTCCAGTCAGTGATTGATTCAGTTGGGTCAGAGAACGCAATCCATTCCACATAAACACCATTATCAAGCCTACAGCCGGCCGCGGTGGTTTCGCGGTTCTAGGCGCTCAGTCCGGAACCGCGCGACTGCTACGGTTGCAGGTTCGAATCCTGCCTCGGGCATGGATGTGTGTGATGTCCTTAGGTTAGTTAGGTTTAAGTAGTTCTAAGTTCTAGGGGACTGATGACCACAGATGTTAAGTCCCATAGTGCTCAGAGCCATTTGAACCATTTTATCAAGCCTACACCATTATCAAGCTACCACCAGCTTGCACAGTCCCTATTGACAACCTGGGAGTAGTGGGACAAAGAGAGTGTCACTCCACTCTGAACTGTTGCCAAATTTAGTCAAGGTAGCGGATTCAAAACGGCGGCCATAGATGTGGCAAGATTGGAGTGACGCCTTGGTGAGAAATTCAAATGTTGGCTGGAAAATACGCCAGTTGGGCTATCTCCACTAACCTAAGAAAATGGTAGGAAAATTTTGTAGGAAAAAAATTGCGAGAAAGTAGGTCAATTGGGCTACTCCCACTAACCTAAGTCGTCCTTTCCCCTGGAATTGGTGGGAAACGGTCCGTCTCCATCCAGTTGCTGTTGAGAAAGAAGTATTATTTATTTATTTTCAGTGGGAAGCTGGAACAATTTATTTAGGAATGCATTTCACATAGTTTATTTATTGCACTGATGCAAAACACTCGCCCTGAATTACAGGGATCACATTACGTAGCCTACAGACCCAGATGCAGGATAGGAAGCAGTGTATTTATTTCCAGTTTGGGAGCCGCAACAATTTGTTTAGGGGGTGGAGTTCACTTAGTTTAATTGTTACACTGATACAAAACACTCGCCCTGACATACTTGGGGTCACAATACAAGGCCTTCAGACCTGCAGATTACCCATAAATTACCGAAATAATGTAGTATAGTCATGGACAGACATAGAAACAACTCATAAAGTATAAACATAGGCTTCTGTGGCCATTGTCGAATTAAATGAAATTTTTCTGGGTTTGTGACTGCATTGTCAATACATATGAAACTACCGACGTTCGGTCCCTGTTGCAAGCGACCTTCTTCAGGGTGTTTTTGTTTACTGCTGAATGAGAAAACTTTGTTTCTTATACACCTGCAGATATGGCTGTTATCTAATTCTGATAGCTTCGACGTGAAGTCTTTATTCACAAATGTACCAGTACAAGACACCATGAATATCTTAGAGGAACGCATGGCACCCAGGATCTGCGATCTAATGCACCACTGTTCAACGACCATCTATTTCAGGTGAAAAGGGGAAGTTTTTGAACAGACAGATGGTGTAGCTATGGGCTCCCCTCTCTCGCCTATTGCAGCAGACATCTTTATGGAAGAATTTGAAGAAACGGCACTCCAGTCCACACCATTATGCCCGGAATGTTGGCTCCAATATGTTTGCGACCCTTTGTTATAGGCCACATGGAGAGGAAGAGCTATGAAATTTCCACCAACACCTCAACTAGCAGCACAGCAGAATCCAGTACATTATGGAGATAAAAAAGAATGGGGTGCTGCCTTTCATCGACAACTGGGCCATAGAGTACATATGAAGCCAACCAGTACTGACAGGTACCTGCATGCTTCCTCCCATCACCACCCTACGCTGAAGAAATCCGCCCTGCTCACTTTAAATAAGACGTCTCACAGGATCAGCGATGAAGAACATCTAAAGGGCGAACTAAAAAACCTAAAGTCCATTTTTTGGCCATTGGTTATGGACTGAGAGTAATAGATGAAACTGTGGCAACAAAGAATGAAGACAATAGAGGAGAACAATAGGAAGCACAAAACATCGCTGTTTTAACATATTTTCAATGTGTCACTGAACAGGTGGGCAAAATTCTCTGCCGAGCAGGCATCAAGCCGATTTTCCGAAGCAGCAGCAGAATATAATATGTTCTTCGCATAATGCTGATGAACTACATTGAGCTGGAATGTGCGAAATCAGGTGCGAATGTGGATTAGTGTAACTAGGTGGGATGGGGCGGCCCATCAGCACACGGGTACTTGAACATGAAAGATATCCGACTAAAACAGCACACCAAGTCAGCGGTGGAAGAACACCAGGATGAGTGCGGCAAACAGATTGATTTTGATGGCGCACGTGCACTGGCGAAACAGCCTCTTACTTTTAGAAGGAAGATTACAGAGGAAATAGAAATAGCCAAGTGACCAGCGAACATGAACAGAGAAGGTGGGTGCCGATTTACGACGTCTTGGCTGCCAGCAATAACAGCGCTATGGGACGATAGCTCACATGAAGTAACATATACAGGCACGAGAGAGACCGCAGCGGCCGCAGGTACATAGAGAGAAAGCAGGAAAACGACGCCACGTCACAGCTGCCGCCTGGTTTTGCATTCGCCGATTTCCACTAGTCACAGGCAGTAATGCAAACACCAATCAAAACGTCTGATTACCACAAATGAAAAGAAATAATAGAAACACCAATAAAGACTTGTAACATCCCTCCCCTTCATCCTAAACAGTCTATCATAATTAGATAACAGCCGTGTCTGCAGGTATACAGGAACCAAAGTTTTCTCATTCAGCAGTAAACAAAAACACCCTGAAGAAGATCGCTTGCAACAGGAACCAAAACGTCGGTAGTTTTAGGTGTATATATTGACAATGCGGCCACAAACGTAGAAAAATTTTATTCAACTCGTAAACTATCAAAATAATGCATGTAGAACGCTCTACAAACAAGCTCACTAATTGTAAACTGTTGAAATAATGGATTGCACAGCCTATAGAAATTTTCACAAAATAATGCAGTTCATTGATGTATAGACACATTCAGCACGTGTAAAATTGTCAAAATAATGCATGTATAATGCTCTGCAATTACGCTCACAACGGTTAAACTGTGCACAAACACTCATTGCATACAAACGCTTTCGAACTATCGTTAAGACATTCGACCACAACGTATCAGTTGTATGCTCCCTACAGAGGTTGAAGGCGGAATGATGACCGGCTTTGTTGGGCGTGGACGCCGGTGCGGCGCGCTGACGTGGGTCCAGCCTGTCCCAAAGGCGAGACGCGTCTCTGCGCACATGGCTGGAGAGGGCGGCAATGTGCTTACCTGGCCACCGTGGCTGGTGTGCTGACGCGTCGCCTTTGTAACTGCGGGTCCATCACGGATTAGCATCAACGCTAGGAGACAGGCTCCTCTAACTGCTACGCGTGGCAACCTGTCCCACAGCCGATATGCATCTGACTGGCGCCCGTGACATGAACGACGACTGGTTGAGAGCTTCTGTACGTGACAGTTCTATGACAAGGCCTAATTGCGGGGCGAGATGTTTTCCTAGAGACCCATCCTCACAGGTGTGGCTAAAAGGTTTTCAGTGTTATACGGAAGTCTCATGTCTATGTAAATGACAGCCAAGTCTCCCTCTGGAGACGCTATAGAAATCTTTTGCTCTGCTTTCAGAAACTTTTTTTACGAAAATATCCCAGAATAACACCAAATGAATTGTTCGTGATGGCCCTAATGAGGCACCCCGTCCATCATGTGTTACTCTTCCCAGAAATCGTGACGTCCTGCTTTCAACAAACGTCTCAGGAACAGTAAACGCACGCTCTTGTTCTCACCACTAAAAGCCTTCATCATGTCTGCATGCTTGAGAAAACATCTTTAATCATAAACGCATTCTTGTTGCTTGTAAAGAAAGATGATGGTCACATCAATCCCTTCCAGGAAATAATAACGTTCCTAGAAGGCTTCTCATTGGCTGTCCATTCAAATGAAGCTCTCTTATTGGTCGCCTCAGTCCGCTGCTGTCTGCCTTGTGCATTCTATCATCTCTGTGTGTGCGTGCATGCTTGTCTCCAAGATGAAGAGAGCTAGCAGCAACAATCCAGGGAATTGCGGGAAGAGGCATAGAGTTCTGGAGGCAGGATTACCAAGTGAGTAAATAATTTGTATTTTGAATGTAAATTTTCTTGTGTACGTTAAATTCTTCTTATTAATTTCGTTTCTTTGTTATAGTACAACTCCTAAGATTATGAGGAGAGATGGGAGGGGGCTAGACAGTGGCAGACTCTCGAAGTCCAGTCTCTTGTGATGGGCTCACAGCCAAGATTGCCTTGTGAGTATAATACTCATAGTAATTTGTTCCTGTATAGTAGCAGTTCAAAAATTTTCTTACTTCATACCCGTTTTTTATAGCTCACTTGATGCGAATGCAAACTGAGCTGGAGGCAGATCTGGAGGCTGAAAAGAACTATCCACTGCAGCAGCAGCAACGCTATGTGGAACAGCTTCCAGCTATGGGTAACCAACAGCAACACTCACGTGAGCATAGAAATAAAAATATCGATGTGTGATCTTTCTGTGTTACTCTACATTCAAAATAAATAAAATTATTTCTCGTCCTGTTACACGAACAGCTCTAGAGGAGGAGTTCGATTTGTTGAACAGGCAGCTGGAGGCTTTTCATCAGCAGATGTGGGAACAGCCTCCATCAAATAATGAGATGCCCGAGTAGCATACTTGTAAGTTGAAAAAGATTCCGTTTGTACGTGCCTCTAGTAGTAGTAGTAGTAGTAGTTGTTGTTGTTGTTGTTATTGTTGTAGTAGTAGGGTATAGGAAGATTTTTTCTCTAACAAATTGGTTTATATATCTTGTTTGTGGTTGTTGTCGTAGACGAGACAGACCAATTACCAGGTGCCGATTCTGACAAGGATAATGACATGCCCGAATGGGTCAGGCAAAGGGTCACTGGAATAGACACAGAAAGGTGGCGTGATCTGGCCCTGTTAGATGATGGTGATGATGACTTCTTTGAGTGTGTGGTAGAGTTGCCCGATGAAGTGCTCATGCCTTGGAGCCAGAGCGAAAAAGGTACTTACTCACTCTGCTTATAACCTCAAGATCGTCAGTATTCTATCTTCCACTACCCCAGCAGTGGCAAGCAATGCACTTAATTATTATTTCTTTATCTCTTCTTTTACAGCGGTTGCGTCTCCGCAGCTGCAACACAGCGTGGCGCTGATACCGCTGATGGTGGCTAGACTTCCTCTCCAAAGCAGCACCCGGTAAGGCAAGCCTCGCCTATACGGGCGCCGCTACACGTAGATTGGGAGGTAGTGGTCACCACCCCGACACCACTGCTCTGGCGTCCTGGACCGAGCAACAGTCTCACAGCCCTAAAGTTACTGGGTCGGCTCTGCACCAGCAGCAACAGCATCGGGAGCCATCGCTGCAGCCTGGCTTTTCCCACTGGTCTGACCCTGTAGCACCGCAGCATCCTCCTCCTGTCATCATCGTCAGATCAGCCTCGTCAGAATCGGCGTAAACGCAAGCTATGTATGCCTTGGCGCATTCCGATTTGCCCCTCCCCAGCACCATCATCAACGAGGTGGACATAGATTAGTATTAATAGTCATAAAGAAGATCCTGTGGCTAGTGGCAGTTCCCTCTCCCGTCCTTTTAGTGAAGGACATCAGGTCAGTGATACCATACTGCAATTAGAATACTCGGAGATTGCAGATGCTTTCGAGGAATGAATCTCACGAGGATCGAGAACCTGCAAGGAGGGTACTGCAACCCTGTTGGTTTTCTAAGGGCATGCCTTCCTGTCATGGAAAAGGAGCTCCTTGAGGTAAGCAATGATCCATGGCATCCCACCATTAAATGCAGTGTGGTGCTCTGCATCAAACTATCACACCCCACCAAAGTTGATTCTGGTGTTGAAGAGACAACTCTTTGTTGTCTTTGGAGGGAAAATGACGTGATATCGTCGAGCAAGTCAATCGTCGAGTGGTGTCGTAAATCCACCTTGAGTGCTATACTGGCCCAGTTTTCCGAGGTGGGAGTCAGAGGGTCAGCTAAAGCACTCAGCCGAATACTACACCTGCACATCCATACACATGTCTATGACCCGGTAAATAGAGGCTCAAACTAGAGAAAGCTCCCTAAAGAAATAGCTAACAAGTGGGCATGCATTAATGTCGAAAATAGAATGGATCAGTCTTGTTTCGCATGGTCAATCCTGGATCGTGTAAGAAATTACAAATACAGAGATCACCCTACCATGTAGGTGGTAATATTCGTGGGTGTTACGACTTTGATGGTATCAAGTTCCCCGTCAAGATCCTGGACATATCTAAATTTGAGGCACAGAATATTGGAATATTGGTTCATGTTTGTGGCCTGGAGAAGAGCAAGTCAGATGAGCAAGACAAGCATATTGTTGTCGGCCCACTCCATTTCTCAAAATTTGTTGGTGAGTATGTGTGTGCATGTAAAGACGCTGCTCTACTCTGAAGGTGACTATTATCACTATGATTGGATCAAGAACATGTCCCGAATTCTATTCTCTCACTTGAGTAAATATGAACATAAAAAGCATATTTGCTTAAGGTGCCTGAATTAATTCTCCTCAGACACCTTATTAGTGGCGCATGTTGTAGACTGCGCTTCCAAGGGCCCAGTATGTGTTATTACGCCTACTGAGGAAAACAAATTCACAAAGCTTAAGGATGCTCACCACCAGGAGAAATCCCCCTTTTGTAGTGTATGCCGACTTTGAATGCCTCCTTGTTCCTGTGACCCGCTCTGAAGGTGACACTACGCCTCACATACCACCTTTACAGAAAATCACATACCATATGCGGCAGTGTACCAAATTGTATCGTCCTATGATTCCAGTCTTAATCACTACAAATCTTATGACGGGGATAATCCTATGGTTTGGCTGCTCACTGACATCGAAAAAATTTCATGGTAGATTGATAAGCTTTACAGTGACAACGTTCCCATGAACAAATCGAAGGAGAATGAAGATTCGTATAACAACACGATTGATTGTCGTATTTGTGGGCTACCATTAGACAGAAAAGTTGTAACTCCTCGTAGAGACCACTGTCATCATACGGGGAAGTTCTGTGGAGTAGCTCACGATATATGCAGTTTGAAGTACCAGATACCAAGGCACATACCCGCTTTCTTCCGTAATTTAAGTGGGTATGACGCTTACTTTCTAGTTGAGAACGTGGGTGGTTTCGATATGGGGAAAGACCAGGTCAGTGTCCAACCTGAGAGCCTCGAGAAATACATTTCGTTTTACAAACCAATGTCACCAAGAATTATGCTCTGCTTCCTTGATACAGTGCGTTTCATGCAGGTGCCACTCCAGAAACTCGTTGAAACTCTACCTTGGGGTGGATATTCATATCACTCGAGCTGCATTTCCCAACGAGGAAAAGTTTCAGCTTGTGAATAGGAAGGGGGTTTCCCATATGAGTCTGTAGATAGTATGGCGAAACTCAATGAAACCAGGCTATCTAACAGAACTGCATTCTCCAGCAACCTTACAGGCGACGCCATACAGAATGCAGAGTATGATCATGCCCTGAATGTCTGGTGGGAATTCAGCATCTCCACTTTCGGAGAGTACGCATGGACTTATATGGACACAGATGTGCGCTTGCTTGCGGACGTTTTCTAGAAATTCCAGAGTCTATGTATAGCCAGATATTCTATGGATCCTGCCGTTTATTACATGGGACCTGGGTTGTCTTGAGAAGCAATGCTCAAGAAAACGAAGTGCAGTATCGAATTATTGGTCGATGCTGACATGCTTCTTTTCTTTGAGCAAGGGATCCGTGGGGGACTTTGCCAACGTATCCACAGGCATACGAAGGCAAATACCCACAGATGGGTGGCAGGTTCAATGCATCCATTGATTCGAGTTACTTAATGTACCCAGATGTGAATAACTTATACGGGCATGCCATGCAGCATTCATTACCGAGTGCTGAGTTTCGGTGGGTGCCTGAAGGCAAATGCAAGGGCTAGGTGGGAAAATCATGGGGATATGGCGGCTGATTCTGATGTAGGGTATGTGGTGGAGGCAGAACTCACATACCCTATCAGTTTGCATGATGTACACGCCGATTTGCCGCTGTGTCCAGAACAACTAGTTCTGCCAGGAGGCTCTACTCCTAAAGCGATAACAATGCTGAGGAATAAGTGAAGACACATTATTCATTATTGTGACCTCCAGCAATGTCTCAACTTTAGTATGGATCTGGTTAGAATCACCCACGCTATCTCCTTCAAGCAGTCCCCCTGGTTGAAGGAGTATATTGATTTGAATACGAGACAGAGTGCTTCCATGATGTGGTACTTTGAGAAAGATTTTTACAAATTAATGAATAACCCAATTTTCGGTAGAATAATGGAAAACTTGAGGGAACGAAATGAAATTTTGATTAGAATCGAATGGGATGGGCGTTATGGCCTAAGAAAATGCATTGCCAGACCAAATTTTAGGCAGGTCATCATATTCAATAAGAACTTTGTCGCTGTGGTGTTTGGATAGGTCTAGTATGCATATACCAAACAAACAGGTTTCGTAAACTCTACTGCTGTCATGCAAAAATTTCCTAATTTGAAAATGAATTAGGCTCAGGAAAATTTAAAATTTGATACGGACTTATGCTGTTTCTGGTTTTTACAGACAGCTGATAACTTGGAAAAAGGTAATCATTTATTTAAAGTTTATATTTTTTCATATTATATAAAAAATGAAGTTACAGTATTGCAAAGTTATTAGAAAACAGGAATATAACAAAGTAAAACGCTTTTAAAATAGATCATTCTCGAACAGTGTATCATTGTCATGTGCAGAGGTTGGCCAGGTAAATAGTTCATTATAAAAAACTTCGAAGCTTTCAGGAATATGAATTATCATCTTCTTGATGTCTTCCATTTCCTTGATGTTGACTGGAACTTTCCCTGATGGATAGGCTGCAATTGAACGAAAATCAATATCTACGTTCTGGGAGCAAGTTTCAGCACTTAATAGCTGTGCTTTTGTAATCCATCAGTGGAAGTGTATGTTGCGATTACCCCTTTTTCTGTAGAGTTATAGTGCAACTCTGTATATCGAGTGGGAGCAAACTTGAATTTTGCTTCTTTTGGCACACTCCTCCCTTAAAATTCTCTGGCTAGTGGGTGTTTTTGTGTAACATTCCTTCCACCAACCATCAAAATCTTTTACATTAGTGGTGAGTAGCTTGGTGATGTGAAAGTTGTTACTAGACTGAGCACACAACTCTTCATATTCATCAGGTGTATACATCCCATCATTTTTACGTATCATCCTCTTACTAGTACCAAAATCTCGATCGTTTGGAAGATATTAATGCCGTCGAACCGGAAAATAACGAAAAATTTCTTCAAAACGTCCTGAATCTGCAAGAGTAAGGCAGAATCTTATCATGGAGTGATTCCAATTCTGCCCACAGGTTCCATCGGAAAAGGAATACAGATTTTTAACATTTGATGGAATATTAGTGGCATTGTATTTCAGTAGCATGGTGCATATCTCATTGGCTCCTTTGTGGGCTACTCCTTCGTGGTACAGGAATATTTCAGATTACATAGTTTTTAGGTTGTTCATCCCAAAAAGTTCACCCAAAGTTACCTCAAGTAAAATATATGCTGAACTGGGATCGTTGGAAGGGGAAGATTTTGCTTAAAATGAAATTAAAGTGTGACTGTGTCTTCGCATTCCACACATAACTTGGTGACACTTTTAAGTTTATTGTAAAATTTCTTGGGTAGTAAGTTCAGTAAGAGCAGCCCATTTAACTGCATCACCAATAGAGGAGCTCTTGATTTTTGTATCAAGTTCTTCACATTTTATCTACCTGCGGACGTCCGAACCATAATGAAAAGTTGTCATGAAAATATGTAAGATAAAACTCGTATTTTACATCTAAATGAGGGTATTTTTCTTTAAACAAGGAATGCATTTTTTTTAACATCAAGGCGGGCATCAGGATAACTGATGTCTTTGGTGCCATAGTGGCACATTGGTGGAGAATGATGAAATATGCTCGACAGAAATCGTGTTCCTCTATATTTTTACCTCTTTTATCTTGAGGAGATTTACCCTCTATTAGGAGATCAATAAGCCTTCGAACCAGGCCCTCAGTAATGCCGTAGAATGAAATAAATGCTTTCTTACATACCCTTTTCCTGTCTCCTCTGTATAGTGAGAAATATTCGAAATTGGCCGCTCTTTCTCTAGGTTGTTCAGAACGAGGCCTACTGTGCTTAATGCGTATTTTTCAATCAGTTGTAAGAAAATGTCTTGCCCGTCTTTTGATTTCAACTGACTCAAATTAGCATCAATTTCAGATTTTTCATCATCGCTAAACTTAGAAAAGTGTCGTAATATATAGTTACAAGCAACACCTGTTGTTCTAGATGGGATGAGACGCCCTTTCCAGTTGATGTGTTCAACCCCACGAACTTTAGAGGGTCTAATGACGTTTCTTCGACGTTTTTCTTCATTTCTCCTCCTCTTATTAGAAGCTGTTTCGTGATCATTTTCACTGCTTGTGGTACTCACAGACATATTGAACATAGAACAGGAAACGTTAAGCACGAACTTGGAAAACGTGGAAAACAACAATACAAAGATTTCGATAAGAGCAGCTGTATCTACGGATCTGCTCAATAGACTAACGTGGTCCTTGCGTTCAACATGCATCTTGCCTTTCTAAGTATCTTTTCATCGATTTTTCGCAATTTTGTGACTGAAGTGGTTTCTGCACTCGCCGATTCAATTGTAGAACAAACGTCTTCTGCGAGTAAAGTATGGTTGTAATTCTCCTGGTGGTTGCAGGTCACCAAATGAGTCGAAATAGTAGACGGTATCTGCATTTTTCTTAACATATGACACTGAATGGGTGCCGGAACCTCCAGGAACATCTAAATTCACAATACCACATTCATCAGTTTTCCACATAGTCTTCGGTAATGTATCCCGCATAAACACACCACAGAATCTTGAAACCTTGAATTTTTTTTCTAGCAAACTGAGGATCAGTATTTGTGAGTGCTCGATCTGGTAGGACTGCAAATAGGCTTTTTTTATTGATGAATAGACCAAGCCCTTTCCTGTACAGTTTCAAGTGTAGTCCTTTCCCAATGGCTGCAGCTGCAATAGTTGCAGCACTACCAGCGCAGGACCCTACCGTCGAGAGCGCGGAGAGAGGCGGGATGAGGAATAGAAGAAAACCATCAGACGTCTTGGGTATTGGTAGAACTCGAGGTGCTTTAACCGATCCTCCTCTTCTTCTTCCCGCATCTTTCTGCGTCAGAGTGTTTTTAGCTGGATATATCGCTGTCAGGATACATTTCTTCAAACAGCTCTGCTTTACACCCTTCTTGTTTAGTGCACAATTCATCACTTATAAACCTAACTTAATTTTTCCAAGCATGGTTTGATCGATTGCAAATGCTGCAATGCGTTGACCTACACCAATAACCTTTCTTCTGCGTATCATCTTAGCCTTATCAGCTAAAATCCTATCTGCAATGTGACGACTTGAGAGATCTTTACTTGTAGCGTATGCTATGTCGTATTCCATACACGCTTCGTCGAGCAGATTAACCCCCTTATCACCTCGTGCCAAGCGTTTATGAAGCTTTGTTCCAGGTTCACAGTAGTTATATCCTGGAATGTGTAACTCCACCGGCAGTTTGTCTAGAATGCCACCACCTCCTCTAATGCGTCTCCTAGCATGCATGTTATCCTACTGCGGTGGTTGTGGAGTGTGCACCACATTATATAGCAAATCGTTAGCATCAATCCAACTGTTTTGTGCTGCAGGAAAACCAAGCCATTTGACTAGTGCTCTAATGACCCGACTTCTTATGACTCTCTAACAGGAACACATTCGGTTCTGAGCTTTTCCGCAACTCCTCGATGTAGAAGCAATCTGTAGTTTCTTCGCCTTTACTATCCTTCAAGGTATAAGTTCTAGGATTCGTTCTTTGCGCTTTGGAAACTATAAATATCTCTGTCGACCAGTTCGGTACGTATGAGATCTCAAATTCTGTCTTATGTTTTGAGATAGAACCAAACCACCTGCATTAAATTTCTGTTTGCGCGGATGTAGCATTTTAATGCTATAGTACACCGTATCCATGAGTCCATTATCACGAACATCGAATGGTCTCATTTTCAGTTTGCTATGTTTGGTTCGATTATACTGAGCGATTATTTCTGTGAGGATATATGTCCATTCGTATGAGCAGCGAAAGTTAAAACGTATCCACATTTGACCTTTTATTGTTCTGTCCAAACACTCTACGACACTTGCCTTCAGGTGGGTGAATGTTAAGTAGTGATGTATTCCATACCGCTGCATCATGGTCTTGAAATACCAATTATAAAACTTTCCACCGTGATCGGTTTGGAAGTTGTTTGGGCATCGGTTCGTCCCTGTCTGTAGCAAACGCCCAAATACATCCGCGGCATTTCTACCCCTTTTTGTTTTAACAGGTAACGCCCAGGCAAATTTGGAGTATATATCAATAACCATTAAAATATATTTGAATCTATTATTCTCATGTGAATATTTCCTCATATCTACAGGTTCAGCCTGCCATAAGTCATCTAAACCTTTAATCATATCATACCTACGAGGGTATGTTTGCGTGCGGATTTGTGCAATTCTCCAACTACTGTCTCCATACTTATTCGACGATACCTCTCTCTCTAAGCTCAGGGATTATTGAAACAGCCTCATTCGAATGAGCTTTATTACCTGCAGCAGCTGATGCCGTGAGCAGCTGTATTAAATCTATTAACTCGTTGGGGTCGTCATAATATAAATACTGCGGGATTTAATTGTTCACTGCTTTATGCTCAATGTCAATACCATCGCCTCTGCTGTCATTGTTGTTTTCGCCATCAAGTATTGGTTTTATAATGGTTTTATATTTCTCGTTGCTCAGGCTTTTTGCGATCTTATGCACATCAGTAAAAATGCAGTATTTCACGGTACATTTTCCTGTCATTAAATGAATAATTTATAGGTTTTTTGTGGGTCTTACGAAAATAAGATTCATTAATCCAGGTGTTCTCTCAACCCGTCTATTACCAATCTGTATTGCGTCTATATTTATAGGTTGCGTGCCCATCATATACGGTCTCCAGGTACTGGTAGAAGTAAAGCTGTGAGGACGGGGCGTGAGTCGTGCTTGGGTAGCTCAGCAGGTGCAGGCACAGTAGCTTAGCTTGTTCGGTCAGAGAGCTGGTTGGCCTCTGTAATAAAAAAAACTGAGTGGAAGGATCAAATGGCTCTGAGCACTACGCGACTTAACTTCTGAGGTCATCAGTCGCCTAGAACTTCACACACATCCATGCCCGAGGCAGGATGCGAACCTGCGACCGCAGCGGTCACGCGGTTCCAGACTGAAGCGCCTATAACCGCTCGGCCACACCGGCCGGCGTGGAAGGATCAACAAACGAACTTGAACGGGTGTCATGTGACGTCCGCAGCGACCAAACAAAACGATCAACAACGAACAAAATGCAAAAAAAAAAAAAAAAAAAAAAAAAAAAAAGTGCTGGTAGGGCACTTGCCCCCGAAAGGCAAAGGTCCCGAGTTCGAGTCTCAGTCCGGGACACAGTTTTAATCTGCCAGGAATTTTCATATACGGTCTTCCCCTGCTAAGCCGAATGTTCTGTTTGACCAGGGACGTGTTGGTTAATGAATTCGTCAATGGCAACAGAGCTAGACATGCGCGCGAATTTGCCCATGGTGCATCGTGTATTGATGTATTCACTTCTATTACCAGGCTATACATACAGAAACTCCTGAAACTTTCGCCTGTACCTACCATCATTCAATTTTCTTGTTTGATCAGTAACGAGGTACCCATACTGTGAATGATACAAGCAGTCAGGTCATATTCATACCAAATCATTGGTTGGTTGGTTGGTTGGTTGTTTGGGGAAGGAGACCAGACAGCGTGGTCATCGGTCTCATCGGATTAGGGAAGGAAGTCGGCCGTGCCCTTTCAGAGGAACCATCCCGGCATTTGCCTGGAATGATTTAGGGACATCACGGAAAACCTAAATCAGGATGGCCGGACGCGGGATTGAACCGTCGTCCTCCCGAATGCGAGCCCAGTGTCTAACCACTGCGCCACCTCGCTCGGTACAAAATCATTGAACGATATGTCACTTCCTACATTTGCATGGTAAATATGTTTTAAATTCTGACTGTCTTGTTTGAAGTCTATAATGAGTTTTGCATTAACCCCAACCAACTGTTTCGGGATTCTGGGATATGTTTGGCTTAGATAAAATACATCAGCACCCATATAACGGCCTAAACAGAAATAATTTCGAATTTGGTCTTGATTTTCCATAGAAACACGTCAAATATTAAGACAATGTTTGGCTTTACTTTTTCAGGTGGGGGGGGGGGGGGATATCACCGCTTTCATTGAATGTCGTGTATGTAATAACTTTTACACCGCACAGTATCTCCTGTAATAGTTGATACTTGGGTTGGAACAGTGTTTTTGAGGATACAGAAACACGTTCAAATCGGACTCCATCTACATGTGTTAGCAGCGTTAAGAGGACATTAGTCTTGCCACAATTGGATGGACCTATAGTAATTGCTCTTATAATATCAGGAAGGAGTACTCCGTTGATCTTCTTCTTCTTCTTCAGGTCTTCTTTTGCATCTTCATAGGACCAGTCACCGACAACAAAGTCCTTGTGATGACGATGTTTCACCCACCCTGACATGACACTAAGCCAGGTACTGACAAGTAGTTGGCATATGTAGAAAGATACACTTAAAGGGATGGTAATAGTATGTATAGCCACTGTATCTCCAGCACTCAACCATTGAGCTATGTTAGTTGCATAGAGAAATCAGCTATATATTTTACCCCTGAAGAGTAACTTCATCATCATTTTGTCAATGAGGGGTGAGGAGATGTTTGGGGCAATTGTCTGCTGCTGCATCATTATAGGTGTAGCATTGAAAATCGAGATATTAATAAGTGTAATACTTGGACTGCAATGAGAGAGGTATGAAATAAAACACAAACACATAGTGAGATTACATACACATACATTATTTATTTAAATATCATGTATCAGGTGTGTTTAAAAAAAATCATCAGACTCTTCCTTTACCTTCTTCTTCGCACCTGTACAGTATTGCGCGCATATCTCATTAAAGCCAATGTGTGCCTCGCAATACTCGAGTTTTTCACATGAACATTTAATCTGTTTCTCTTTTGGTTCTGCGTTTATGTGCAAACAAAGCTACTGCTCCAAATCATCGACATATACACTATGCACACGTAGGAAGTTTACAACATCATTGTATGTGAAGTCTATGCTCGGCAGCCAATAACTCAATCTCTCCAATGCAAGGCATAGCACAGTATCCAGATCGTATAAGTTCGTAAATGAGACGTGCCATAGATAAACACATTTGTCACCTGATTTTACACAGGGTGCAGAGTCATCACACACTTTTGTAATAGATAGTGTCACACCAATAAGGCGAATGTGTGAGTCTGTGTGTGTGTGTGTGTGTGTGTGTGTGTGTGCGTGTGTGTGGGGGGGGGGGTGGGGGGGGTGGGAGGGGGGGTACGAGTTGGATAATACTCTGCAGCCATTTTCTGATTGATGTGGCGCTCCGCACGACATATTTCGTCCTAGTTGAAATCAGATATAGGCGTTTTAACACCCTTCGAAGCATTTTAAATTTCTATTCTCACATGCAAGCCCCAGTCATAATGTGCTTCTATACTCATGTTTACATGTTTTTTTTCCACTGGGAGTTAAAGTATGGGCACACTTGATACCTTCTTATCCACAGCATGTGCACTCTGTGCCTGCACTAGCACAGATACGTTCTGTTGGGATGGATCGTGTGTCGGTGAGCAGTACTGTCCATCTTGCTGTTGTTTAGGACCACTAGCAGCATTCAATCTGTTGGGAGCAGACCACATGTCCTCATCACACATGAGTGGGACACACAATGACAACTCTGTGTCCTGCTCCAGCAAGTGGGCCATGTGTGCTACAGGATCCCACGTGGCCGCTACAGGTTCAGACATGCAGGAGGTTGTTGCTGCCGCAGGTCCAGAGGTTGGTGTAGGTCTCAGAAAGATGGCAGCTGAGGTTTCTGCAGGTCCGGACACAGCAGAGATCAACATGTTGACGCTCATCCCTGCATGCTTGGACATGTCAAGGACTACTGCTGAACAAAGAGGAGGAAGCATGGAGCAAGATGCGAAAACAATCGACATCACTAGTAATGCTAACCACAGACAAAGATGTGATATAGTATACTTACTTTTCCGTTTCTTCCTGTTCTGCAGGGCTGTGCTGGATCACGACTGATGTTGACACTGCACAGTTCTTATTCTTTTTCTTCTTCTTCTTCTGCCACTGCTGCTGGTTAACTGAGCGAGATTGAGGTCACAGAGCTGCTGAGCCTGCCCTATACCCCCTCAAACAACGTTATGGGATACTACCATCCTACTGGCTGAGGTCTAACACATGACCAGATTAAGATTTCCTTTTGGTTTCCATCCTTTTTTTCTGGACTGAAATCTTGGACTACATCACAGGAGGTTGGGGCGATGGTGTTGGGGGGGGGGGGGGGGGCGGGCAACAGCGCACTATGGTGGCAGTGTTGTGAACTAGGCAAGTCAGCCTCCTATCCACAAGGTGAACACCTGTGGTTCATGTGGAACAGGACAAAGTGGATGTGGGGTGTTAGGCAATTTCAAAAAGGTCGGCATTTCCGGCACAAGCATCTATCTGCATGAGTACTGAAATGTATGTTCACGCCTTCCCACTGCACTGGCACTGTTTGTAGAAAAGTATTAACCACATGCTCCTCGTCAGTTATCTTTTTTTTTCCACTCGTTGTGTAGGAGGCTATGGATACAGTCCTCAGCTGTGTGCTTGCATGTAGTACACATATTAAATTCACCCCTGCTCATCACTAGAATTTGCTCAATTGTACACATGGATGCTTGCACTGGAGTGAGTGAATATCTTACCTCTTGTTCTTTGGCTGCACTTTTATTGAATGATCTACATTTACAGCCCACATTAAGCATAGCTGCGTAACTTAGCCCAAATTCCTCTTCACCAAATATCAATGTTATTGACACATTCCTCAGATGCTAATATACTACTATTTTTCCAGCACAGACATCCCATCCATTGAATACAGTAAACAATTGCATCTGTCCTCACAGTCCAGTAGCTAGACATAGACTGAGTCCTTTTTCCGCCATTTTCCCCCAGACCGCCATCTTGGATTTCGTCATGGAAGGGGAGAGGGAGAGGGACGACAGTGCCCTCTGGTGGCGGTACTGTGAACTAGTTCACCTGGACTCGAGACCTCATGGTGAACACACTGGATGGAGCTACTGCCTATGACAACAAAATTGTTTAAATAAACAATACATGCAAAATAAAGGCTTACATCCATTCTATCTAACAGCCCAGCACAGACTGAGTCCTTTTCCCGCCAATTTACAGATGGGGGAGGGGAGTAATGCATACGAAGTGAGTGTTTCATATCAGTGCAATAAATAATCTACGTGAAATAAACCCCCTAAATAAATTGTTGCAGCTCCCCAACTGAAAACAAATAAAGTACTCTCTTCCCTATCCTGCGTCTGGGTCTGTAGGCTATGTACTGTGATCCCTTTACGTCAAGGCGAGTATTTTGTATCAGTGTAATAAACAAACTACTTGAAATCCATCCCTAAATAAATTGTTCCAGCTTCCCACCGAAAATAAATGAAGTACACTCCTTCCTCTCCAGCAGTTGGACAGAGACTGATCGTTTCCCGCCAATTCCAAGGAAGAGGAAGTGGCTGAATCACTTAGGTTAGTCGAAATAGCCTAGTTGATCTATTTGCTCCCCATTTTTTTTCTCTGCCAAAATTTTCCCGCCAGTTTCTTAGGTTAGTGGAGGTAGCCCAAGTGACATTCTTTCCCGACATTTTTCCCGCCATTTTCTTAGGTTAGTGGAGGAAGCCCAATTGACCTATTACCTCCGCAAAAATTTGAACTTCCTGTCATGACGTCACTGTGACATTGCCATCTTGGATCTGCCATCTTGAATAAACCTGACAACAATGCAAAGTGGGGTGATGCTCTCTTTGTCCCGCTACTCCTGTGTCCATGGCTTTGTAGGGTCTGCGCCACACTCGAACCCTTCCATCAGCTGTTACCAACTGAAATAGGAGCTCATCTGACCAGTGACCAGGCCACGATTTTCCATACGTCTAGGGTCCAACTGATGTGGTCACGAGCCCAGGAGAGGCGCTGCAGGCGATGTCGCGCTGTTAGGAAAGGCACTCGCGTCGGTCGTCGGCTGACACAGGCGTTAACGCCAAATTTCACCGAACTGTCCTAACGCTCACCGAACGTCCCTCAATGATTTATGCTGTTACTCCACGCAGTATTGCTTGTCCTGCTAGTACTGACGACTCTAGGCAAACGCCGCTGCTCTCGGTCGTACAATGAAAGCCGTCATCCACCGTGTTCTCTGTGGTGAGAGGCAATGCCTGTAGTTCTGTTACTCTCAGCATACTTTTGACACTATGGATCTCGGAATCCTGCATTCCCTAACTATTTTCGAAATGGAATCTCCTATGCGTCTAACTCCAACTATGATTCCATGTTCAAAGTCTGTTATTTCCAGTCGTGTGGCCATAATCACGTCGGAAATCTTTTCACATAAATCACCAGAGTAGAAATGACAGCTCTGACAATCCACTGCCCTCTAATATCTTGTTCAAATGGCTCTGAATGGAGAATGTGTAAGGGCTTCCCAGCGAAACTTCTGCTGCGTGCTCTAATTTCTTGTGCATGTGATACTACGGCCATCTGCATATGTGCGTATCGCTATCCCATGACATTCGTCACTTCAGTGTATCCTGAGATAACGATTGAAATGCTAACTTTCTGCTGTATCTTAATGGAGCTTGGCTATCACCAGCAGTATGTGCACCGGTCATAGTTATGAAGCTGCACAGGGATACCATGATAAGAGGAGACAAGATGTTAGCAGATGAGACTTCATTAATATTCAGAAGCTTCATTTCACCGAATGGCAGTAGATCTAGTGCCTTTCTTGGCAAGTTCTAGACAACACTCGTTTACACCAGTGTGGTTTTTCAGTAGAATATGTCTAGTTTTCAGAAGAATATCCTTCACATCGCGGGAGTAGCTACATATTTGAGATAACTGATTTCTTGATTCGTAAATATGATTGGATGCAGCTGCACGAAATAAGACTACAAAGGGAAAAGTGAGAGATAGATGAGATGTGTGCATCCGTGCCAAGACTGAAAGAGATTATAAGAGACAGTAAAATGAAAACGAGGCAGATGTAAAAAAGTAATTAAACTGTTTATTGTTTAAAAATTAAAGGTCGTAACTGTGAGACAGGACGGTCAATGCCTTCATCGAAATACGATTACGGTTGCCTACGGAACCATGATTGTACCTAGACATGCATCTCTTCGTGCGAGGCAAATCGACGGCCACGAGTGTCTTTCTCTAGGGCTCCATAAATATCGAATTCGCATGGATAGAGATCTGAATATGTAAGGGCTTCCCAGCGAAACTTCTGCAGCGTGCTCTAAACAGCCTTGGCAATACTTGGGAGGGAATATGTTCCATAGGCAATCGCAAACATCTCTCACTTTTCCCTTTGTACTCTTATTTCGTGCAGCTGCATCCAATCATATTTACGAATCGAGAAATCAGTTATCTCAAATATGTAGCTGCTCCAACGATGTGAAGGATATTCTTCTGAAAAATAGACATATTCTTCTGAAAAACTAGACTGGTGTAAACGAGTATTATCTGGAACTTGCCGAGAAAGGCACTAGATCTGCTGCCATTCGGTGAAATGAAGCTTCTGAATATTAATGAAGTCTTATCTGCAAGTCACTGCTAACATCTTGTCTCCTCTTATCATGGTATCCCTGCGCAGGTTCATAACTGAAGGCATTGACCATCTTGTCACACAGTGGACTAAATGTATTAACAGTTATTGCGAGTAATTTTGAAATAATAAACATTTTACTTAAGTTTTAGCGTTCCGAACTTCAGTCGGTAAAAACGGAACCCTTACAGGATCGGTTTGTTGTCCGACTGTCCGTCTGTCCGTCTGTCTGCCCGACTGTTAAGAACTCTTTTTCTCAGGAACGAGTAGACGCATGAAGCCGAAATTTATGTCACATACTAAGGTCTCCGGTCCCTTGGCGGTGTAAAACATTTAAGCTTTTAAATCAATGCAATCAAAAGATAGGGCCATTTATGTCACATATTTTGATACTCGTAGCTTCACTCATTAAAACCTATAGGATGCGTTCCGTTGACCTCGAATCATGAAATATTTCAGGAACTAAGGTTTCAGAGTATAAGTAAATTAAAATTACGAAAAATGTTAAACTGTAATTATATCACACAAAGGATATCTTTTTGCCGTCAGAACTTACATTGTATTCACCTTCCGTCAAAGGCGTAACAGAAAAATATTATTGCTTGCAAACATAAAATGTAAGTTGTAATCATATTTTAGTAAGTAAGTAAATAAAAAATATTTTATTAAAACTTCTCTCCCCCTACATATATAATCTGAAGTCCCTTGCTCGTTTTTTTTATATACAGGGTGGTCCATTGATCGTAATCGGGCCAAATATCTCACGAAATAAGCGTCAAACGAAAAACTACAAAGAACGCAACTTGTCTAGCTTGAAGAGGGAAACCAGATGACGCTATGGTTGGCCCGCTAGATGGCGCTGCCATGGGTCAAACGGATATCAAATGCGTTTTTTTTTTTTTTTAAAAAGGAACCCCCATTTTGTATTATATATTCATGTAGTACGTAAAGAAATATGAATGTTTTAGTTGGACCACTCTTTTCGCTTTGTGATAGATGGCGCTGTAATAGTCACAAACATATGCCTCACAATTTTAGACGAACAGTTGGTAACAGGTAGGTTTTTAAATTAAAACACATAACGTACGTACGTTTGAACATTTTATTTCGGTTGTTCCAATGTGATACATGTACCTTTGTGAACTTATCATTTCTGAGAACGCATGCTGTTACAGCGTGATTACCTGTAAATACCACATTAATGCAATAAATGCTCAAAATGATGTCCGTCAACCTCAGTGTAGCGACATTCCTCTCAACAGCGAGTAGTTCGCCTTCCGTAATGTTCGCACATGCATTGACAATGCGCTGACGTATGTTGTCAGGCGTTGTCGGTGGATCACGATAGAAAATATACTTCAACTTTCCCCACAGAAAGGAATTGGGGGACGTCAGATCCAGTGAACGTGCGGGCCACGATAAGGTGCTTCGACGACCAACCTACCTGTCATGAAATATCCTATTCAATACCGCTTCAACCGCACGCAAGTTATGTGCCGTACATCCATCGTGTTGGAAGTACATGACAATTCTGTCATGCAGTGAAACATCTTGTAGTAACATCGGTAGAACATTACATAGGAAATCAGCATGCATTGCACCATTTAGATTGCCATCGATAAAATGGGGGCGAATTATCCTTCCTCCCATAATCCCGCACCATACATTAACCCGCTAAGGTCGCTGATGATCCACTTGTAGCAGCCATCGTGTATTTTCTGTTGCCAATAGTGCATATTATGCACCGGGGTGGTGAATGACGCTTCGTCGCTAGATAGAACGGGTGCAAAAAATCTGTCATCGTCCCGTAATTTCTCTTGTGCCCAGTGGCAGAACTGTACACGACGTTCAAAGTCGTCCCATGCAATTCCTGGTGCAAAGAAATATGGTTCGGGTGCAATCGATGTTGATGTAGCATTTTCAACACCGACGTTTTTGAGATTCCCGATTCTCGCGCAATTTGTCTGCTACTGATGTGCGGATTAGCCGCGACAACAGCTAAAACACCTGCTTGGGTATCATCATTTGTTGCAGGTCGTGGTTGACGTTTCACATGTGGCTGAACACCTCCTGTTTCCTTAAATAACGGAACTATCTGGCGAACGGTCCGAACACTTGGATGATGTCGTCCAGGATACCGTACAGTATCCATAGCACACGCCCGTTGGGCATTTTGATCACAATAGCCATACATCAACACGATATCGACCTTTTCCGCAATTGCTAAACCGTCCATTTTAACACGGGTAATGTATCACGAAGCAAATACTGTCCGCACTGGTGGAATGTTACGTGATACCACGTACTTAAACGTTTGTGACTACTACAGCACCATTTATCACAAAGCGAAAGAAGTGGTCCAACTAAAACATTCATATTTATTTACGTACTACACGAATATGTAATAAAAAATGGGGGTTCTTATCTTTAAAAACGCAGTTGATATCCGTTTGACCTGTGGCAGCGCCATCTAGTGGGCCAACCATAGCGCCATGTGGTTTCCCCCTTCAAGCTAGACGAGTTTAGTTCTTTGTAGTTTTTTCGTTTGACGCTTATTTCGTGAGATATTTGGCCCGGTCATTATCAATGGACCACCCTGTATATCCGTGCTAGTCTCAGGAACGACTTTAGAGATTTTGAATCGGTCTTGGAGCTTCCAAGATAGATATCTTTCCTTTACTGATATCGATAACAGACAAAAATCGTTCGAGATTTTTCAATTTCCGGGACGGATGAGCTGTCTGTGTACATAGTTAAGTTTTCACGGAACTCTCAGAGCGCGAGTCCTACTCGCACCTGGCCAATTTTTTTCCCAGCCGTCTTGTTTCCATCCGACTGCCCCCTACATATTCCCATGGAGACATTATAAATGCGTTACCTACAAGCTGCAATATGAGTTTCTGATGTTGATGTAACTTTCTTTACTGGCACCATAAATCATTGAGAAAATGCAATCTGTTATGAATTTAATAGAATGAATGTTTCTGCAATCGAGATGGAAGAGTTTGTTCACGTCCCTTATGCGACTGTAGTCGACTGATGAGGCAATGAGTCTGATGGATAGCAAAGAGTCTAATTATAGAGGCTGCGTTATTTTATACTGCTTCCTCCCGCATTGCTGTGGATGTCCGATGTCTCTGTTGCCAACGCAAGCTTCTTAACTTGTAATTTTTAATACTTTATGTTGGGTCAGCCGATAATTACGGTACAGAGTCATTACCACAGAGAGCACTACACGCCAGGCAGCCTTCAGCGTGGCGCCACAGACTTTCATCGGTCGCCACATAAATGGGCATGTAACAGGAACTGCACTGTGAACATTTCTTTAATCATCAGTCTTCTGACTGGTTTAATTGCAACCGACGTCCTCAATTATTTGCTGGATGTATTCCAATCTTTGTCTTCCTCTACGACTTTTACACTCAACAGCTCCCTCTAGTAATACGGAAGTAATTTCCTGATATCTTAACAGACGTCCTTTCATGCTGTCCCTTTTTCTTGACAATGTTTTCCATGTGGTCTTTTCCTCACTGATTCTGCTCAGAACTTCCTCACTCCTTACTTTACAAGTCCGTCTAATTTCCAACGTTCTTCTCTAGCACCACATCTCAAATGCTTCGATTCTCTTCTGTTCCGATTTTCCCACAGTCCATGTCCCACTGCCATTTAATGCCGTGCTCCAGATGAACATTCTCAGAAAGTTCTTCCTCAGGACCTATGTTGGATGCTAACAGACTTCTCTTTGCTAGGAATGCCCTTTTTGCCAGTGACAGTCTGCTTTTTATATCCTCTTTGCTCCATCAAAACGGCTCTGAGCACTATGGGACTTAACATCGATGGTCATCAGTCCCCTAGAACTTAGAACTACTTAAACCTAACTAACCTAAGGACAGCACACAACACCCAGCCATCACGAGGCAGAGAAAATCCCTAACCCCGCCGGGAATCGAACCCGGGAACCCGTGCGTGGGAAGCGAGAACGCTACCGCACGACCACGAGATGCGGGCTTTGCTCCATCCTTCCTGGGCTATTTTGCTGGCTAAGTAGAAGAATTCCTTAACTTCATCTAATTCGTGAGCCACATTTCTGATGTTTAGTCTCTAGCTGTTCTTATATCTTCTGCTTCTCATTACTTTCGTATTACTTCGGTTTATTGTAATTCCTTCCTCTGTACTCAGTAAACTGTTCATTCTATTCAACAGCTTCCGTACTAGGATAGCAGTCTCTTCAACGAATCTTACCATTGATAAACTTTCACCTTGAATTTTAATCCCTCTCTTGAACGTTTTTTTTATTTCTCTCATTGCTTTTTCGATGTATAGATTGAACGGTAAGGGTGAAACACTACATCCCTGTCTTACACCTTTTTTAATCCGAGCACTCCGTTCCTGTTCTTCCAGTCCTACTGTTCTCTCTTGATTCTTGTACATATTGTATATTACCTGCCTTTCCCTTTAGCTTGCCCCCATTTTTCTCAGAATTTCAAACATGCTGCACCACTTTACATTGTCGAAGCTTTCCCAGGTCGACGAACCCAGTGAACGTGTCTTGATTTTTCTTCAGTCTTGCTTCCATTATCAATCGCAACATGAGAACTGTCTCTCTGGTGCCTTTACCTTTCCTAACGCCAATTGATCGTCATCTAACAGATCCACAATTTTTTTCCATTCTTCCCAATATTATTATTGTCAGCAACTTGGATGCATGAGCTGGTGGTACATCGCCAGTCTCATACGTTCTACACACCAACGGGAATAATCGTTTTGTTCCCACTTTTCCCAACGATTTTAAAAATCCCAATGGAATGTTATACATCCTTTCTGCCTTATTTGATCCGAAGATGTTCAAATTTCACCGAAGGTTATTTTGACTTTTCTATGTGTTGAGCCCGTCCTTCCGACAATCATTTCTTTTCGGTTTCTCCACATTTTCATGCAGCCTTTTTGCCTTATCCTCTCTGCACTTCCTATTTATTTTGTACCTAAGTGATTTGTATTTATGTATTCCTGAATTACCCTGGACATTTTCCCTGGGCCCTCTTCTTTCTTCTGTTTTTTTCGCAGCTACCTTCCTTGTATCTAAGGTTTTCTTTCCAACTACTGTGATATCCATTCCTCTTTAACTGAACTGCCTACGAAGCTACTCACAGTCGGATTATCTATAGCCTCAGAGAGCTTCAAGCGTGTCTCTTCATTCCATATCCTACTTCTTTGCACATTGATTCTAACTGACTAGTCTCTTAAATTTCAGCCTCCTCTTCGTCATTACTAAATTGTGATCTGAATCTACACTCCTGGAAATGGAAAAAAGAACACATTGACACTGCTGTGTCAGACCCACCATACTTGCTCCGGACACTGCGAGAGGGCTGTACAAGCAATGATCACACGCACGGCACAGCGGACACACCAGGAACCGCGGTGTTGGCCGTCGAATGACGCTAGCTGCGCAGCATTTGTGCACCGCCGCCGTCAGTGTCAGCCAGTTTGCCGTGGCATACGGAGCTCCATCGCAGTCTTTAACACTGGTAGCATGCCGCGACAGCGTGGACGTGAACCGTATGTGCAGTTGACGGACTTTGAGCGAGGGCGTATAGTGGGCATGCGGGAGGCCGGGTGGACGTACCGCCGAATTGCTCAACAAGTGGGGCGTGAGGTCTCCACAGTACATTGATGTTGACGCCAGTGGTCGGCGGAAGGTGCACGTGCCCGTCGACCTGGGACCGGACCGCAGCGACGCACGGATGCACGCCAAGACCGTAGGATCCTACGCAGTGCCGTAGGGGACCGCACCGCCACTTCCCAGCAAATTAGGGACACTGTTGCTCCTGGGGTATCGGCGAGGACCATTCGCAACCGTCTCCATGAAGCTGGGCTACGGTCCCGCATACCGTTAGGCCGTCTTCCGCTCACGCCCCAACATCGTGCAGCCCGCCTTCAGTGGTGTCGCGACAGGCGTGAATGGAGGGACGAATGGAGACGTGTCGTCTTCAGCGATGAGAGTCGCTTCTGCCTTGGTGCCAATGATGGTCGTACGCGTGTTTGGCGCCGTGCAGGTGAGCGCCACAATCAGGACTGCATAAGACCGAGGCACACAGGGCCAACACCCGGCATCATGGTGTGGGGAGCGATCTCCTACACTGGCCGTACACCACTGGTGATCGTCGAGGGGACACTGAATTGTGCACGGTACATCCAAACCGTCTTCGAACCCAGCGTTTTACCATTCCTAGACCGGCAAGGGAACTTGCTGTTCCAACAGGACAATGCACGTCCGCATGTATCCCGTGCCACCCAACGTGCTCTAGAAGGTGTAAGTCAACTACCCTGGCCAGCAAGATCTCCGGATCTGTCCCCCATTGAGCATGTTTGGGACTGGATGAAGCGTCGTCTCATGCGGCCTGCACGTCCAGCACGAACGCTGGTCCAACTGAGGCGCCAGGTGGAAATGGCATGGCAAGCCGTTCCACAGGACTACATCCAGCATCTCTACGATCGTCTCCATGGGAGAATAGCAGCCTGCATTGCTGCGAAAGGTGGATATACACTGTACTAGTGCCGACATTGTGCATGCTCTGTTGCCTGTGTCTATGTGCCTGTGGTTCTGTCAGTGTGATCATGTGATGTATCTGACCCCAGGAATGTGTCAATAAAGTTTCCACTTCCTGGGACAATGAATTCACGGTGTTCTTATTTCAATTTCCAGGAGTGTATATCTGCTCCTGGGTACGCCTTACAATATCTGATTTCGGAATCTCTGTCTCATTATGATGTAATCACCTAGTTCCACTAAAATGGATGTAGAGAGATTATAGGTAAAGTTTAAGCAAATTCTAAATCGTGATCTGGAGAGTTACGTGCCTAGTAAGTGAATAAAGGATGGAAAAGACCCACCATGGTTTAATAACGAAATTAGGCTGATGCTGAGGAAGCAGGGGCTGTTGCACTCTCGGTTAAAAAGGAAACGCATAAATGACGACAAGCGAAGGTTAGTTAAGATTAGTACATCTGTGAAAAGACGTACGCGCGAAGCACACATGTGCCAGCGTCACATCTTAGCATAAGATCTGACAGAGAACCCGAGAAAATTCTGGTCGTATGTAAAATAACTAAGCGGGTCTAAGGCTTCCATTCAGTCCCTTGTCGACCAGTCCGGTGTGGTAGTTGAAGACAGCATAACGAAAGCTGAAGTGTTAAGTTTCACGCTCAAGAAATCGTTCACACAGGAGAATCGTACAAACATATAGTCATTTGACCACAGAACACACTCCAGTATGGACGACATATTAATAAGCACACCCGGCGTAGAGAAACAACTGAAGGATTTGAAAGCAAATAAATCACCAGGTCCGGATGGAATCCCAGTTAGATTTTACAAACAGCACTCTACGGCATTGGCCCCTTATCTAGCTTGCATTTATCGTGTATCTCTCGCCCAGCGCAAAGTCCCAAGTGACTGGAAAAACACAGGCGACTCCAGTACGTAACAAAAATAAAAGAACGGACTCGCAAAATTACAGACTAATATCCCTAACTTCCGTTTGCTGCAGAATCCTTGAACATATTCTCAGCTCGAATATAATAAAATTCTTAAGACTGAGAAGCTTATGTGCACGAATCAGCATGGTTTTAGAGAGCATCAGTCATACGAAACTCAGCTTACCCTTTTCTCACATGATATACTGAGATCTATGGATGAAGAGCAACAGGGAAATTTATATTTCTAGATTTACAGAAAGCATTTGACACGGTCCCCATTGCAGGTTGTTAACGAAGGTACGGGCATATAGCATAAATTCTCAGATATGTGAGTGGCTCGAAGACTTGTTAAGTAATGGAACCTAGTATGTTCTCTTCGACGGTCAGTGTTCATCAGAGACAAGAATATCGTCAGGAGAGCCCCAGGGAAATGTGACAGCACCGCTGTTGTTTTCTATATACGTAAATTATTTGGTTGACAGGGTGGGCGGCAATCTGCGGTTGTTTGCTGCTGATGCCGTGGTGTACGGTAAGGTGTCGAAGTTAACTGACAGTAGGAAGATACAAGAAGACTTAGACAGAATTTACAGTTGATATGATGAATGACAGCTACCCCTAAATGTGAGAAAGTGTAAGTTAATGCGGATGAGCACTAAGATAAAACCTGTAATGTTCTGAAACAGCATTACTAATGTCGTTTAAATATCTGGGCATAACATTGCAAAGTGATATGAGGTGGAACGAGAATGTGAGAACTTTGGCAGGGAAGGCCAATGGTCGACTTCGGTTTATTGGGAGAATTTTAGGAAAGAGTGGTTCACCTGTAAAGGAGACCACATTTAGGACGCTGGTGCGACCTATTCTTGAGTACTTCAAAAATGGTTCAAATGGCTCTGAGCACTATGGGACTCAACTTCTGAGGTCATCAGTCCCCTAGAACTTAGAACTACTTAAACCAAACTAACCTAAGAACAACACACACATCAATGCCCGAGGCAGGATTTGAACCTGCGACCGTAGCGGTCTTGCGGTTGTCGTCAGTACAGCTCGAGTGTTTGGGATCTGTACCAGGTCGTATTGAAGGAAGACATCGAAGCAATACAGAGGCGGGCTGCTAGATTTGTTACCGGTAGCTTCGAACAACACGTACGTGTTACGGAGTTGCTTCGGGAAATCGAACGGGAAGGCTACGTTCTTTTCGAGGAACACTATTGGGAAAATTTAGAGAACTGGCAGTTGAATCTGACTGCCAAACGATTCTACTGCCGCCAATATACATTGCGGTATGGACTACGAAGATGAAATACGAGAAATTAGGGCTTACGCGGAGGCAAATAGACAATCGTTTTGTCCTCACTCTATTTGCGATTGGAACAGGAAAGGAAATGATAAGTAGTGGAACAAGATACCCTTTGACACGCAGATTACTGTGGCTTGCGGAGTATCTATGTAGAAGTAGGTGTAACGGAAATCTTCTCAAGTGTACCTCATCCTCTTGTGATTCTTGAACACATCATTCACTATTTCTCCTCTCTCGCTCTACTAACAAGCCCATAATCTCCCATAACCCTTTCTTCTGCTGCCTCACCTACAACTGCATTCCAATCTCACGTGACTATTAGATTTCCATATCACTTTACGTAATGAATTACCCGTTCAATATCTTCATGTACTTTCCCTATTTCTTCATCTTCTACCTGCGACGTCGACATGGACACGTGAACTGTTTTTGGCAGTGCTGATTCGTTAACGATTCAGATAAGAACAATCCTCTCATTGAACTATTCACAGTATCTCACTCTCTGCCCTACCTTCTTATTCATAACAAACCTTACTCCTGTTATACCATTTTCTGCTGCTGTTGATATTATCCTATAATAATCTGACCAGAAATCCTTGTCTTTCTTCCACTTCACTGACAAACATCGTATCTATATTGTGCCTCTGCATTTCCATTTTCAGATTTTCTAGGTTTCCTATCAAGTTCAAGAAAAAGGCAGAGTGCCAACAAACTCCCGTCAACTAGTCACAAGCGTAAATAAACCTTAAATATGAAAATATATTAACGCAATGTAAAAAAGTTTGAAAGCGAGAAGGAATTACCAAAATCTAAAAATTGAAGCAGTACACTCACGACATGCAAACTGGTATCACTAGACGCATTGAAATGCTAAGCAAAACCTAAGGAACGACCTGCCTGTTGGTAATAGAACTTAATGTCCTCTGGTTTTTACGCTACATAAATAAATAAATAAAAATCAGGCAAGATATCAAAACATTAATTGAAGCAACGGTCACCATATCGTGACAGTTATCGCCATAAACACAGTATCATATAGCTAAAAACGTCGGCAATGGGATGAAACCATGTTACAGATGTAGAATTAATAGGATACGATAAGGAAAAAGGAAACAATAAATATGTCATAGGGCTTAATACATACACGTACTTGCTGCGTGGCAACGTGTGTAATTGCCAAAAAGTATTACTTTTGTAGCGCAGAACCCTCAGTTTAACAGAGTAGTTTATAGCTAGGGAGACAAGAGGAAAACCTGTTATTTAAAATGTAGGAGACTATTGTACGTACGTGAGCTATGTGCGTGGTATTGTTGATACATAACCAATGGCGATTATTTCTCACCTTCGTATATTTTTCTTTTACGTAACGTTTGATGAGTGCATGTTTTTTGAGGATGCGTTAGTATAGGTAATTCCTCCTTCTATCCTTTTCTTGTTTGACGCTATCCTTTGCTAACAACCAATCTTTTTTTGACATGGCTTCCAAATTTAACCTCTTCATCTCAAGTTTTCGGCTTCACAGACGCTAAACAGTGTGTTTACAGTATGTTGCTTTATACTACCATAATTTTACTGATGTTTGTTTTATATTACGATTGATCCTTATGAGAACTTTTTGTATGGGACATTTCATTTATAGTATTTTTCGTGTAATATGTTCCTGCTTATTCACTATTAAGATACGCTGTACACAGTAACCCATAAATGAATGTGTTGTTTCCATTTTACCCTACGGTAGCCTATCAATTTTGCATTTGTAGTATGGTTTGGTTCCATTGCTGACATTTTTGGCTTTATGGCGATAATAATCACGTTTTGATGACTATTATTTCGTTAATGTTTTGGCATCTTGCATTATTTTCATTTATTTATTTATTTAGCGTAACATTCAGTAGGCAATAAGTTATTTTGTCAACTGACAAGTCATTCTCCAGGTTTTGTTTAGCATCTCAACATATCTAACCATACGCTTTTGCATCCATCTGCGAGTCACTTCAGTTGTTAGATTTCAGTAATGTCTTCCAGCTTTCAAACTTTTTGTCATTGCTTTAATATATTTGCATCTTTAATGTTTGTGTAGCCTTGTGACAAGTTGACGGGGTTGTGTTTAAAAAAACTTATGTCATATATACCGGGAGTTTGTTTGCATCCCGCCTTTTCATTGGTTCGAGTTATCTTCCCTGGATATTGACTATTCTAGTACACTATTCAAATTTCCAGTTGCACACGGTTTTTTTATGTTTTCGTTCTTGTCTCATCTTTCATACCCGTGCAGAGTTTCTACTACTTAACAGACATTGTTTCATATCCTATTAGTCTCTCTTTATCATTTGTTCAAAAACTCATGTTTTCACAATAATTCTCATGTTACAGTATGTAGTGATAGCTACTATAAGGGTTAATTGCACTTAGGGTTCACTACCCTCTACGCTTCATTGTTGATGACCTCTGGTTTCGTGTTTTCTTTTCAGTCTTATATCTTTGGCTATGTCATATGAAATCTGGTTCTTAGTGTATACGACACAAGAGGATATGTCAATCGCATCTTCATACTACAAGCAAAAAACAATATTAATAATAATTTACATTCATTATTTTGTTTTCTTGATTTTCAGTATTCATTCTTTGCGACAGATTTTCTGTGTTCATGACGTTCCGTTACAGTATGACCATTATATGTGACACCATTGTTTGCACGACGTAACTTAGCGCAATTTTCAATGATAATTTTTTAATTAGTACTCTACAATCTTTTTATTTACTACAGTACAGTTGTTTTTACTGTCCTTCGTAATATCATGTTAGTATTGTATTTTGTTGCTTAGGTGGCTTTTACTAATACAGTGAATGGGTACATTACAATTCAGTGAAAGATATTTGTGTGTCATGAATTTTATTTTACAGTCTTCATGTCTTTGATCTCACTTTTTATAAGTTTTACTAGTGTGGTAAATTTAATTCAAATAATGAAAAATGATATTGCATAACAGAATTGATTTCTATTGTAAGCTTGATGATTTTGTCGATTTGTACAGGGTCCTGAAGATGGGGCAAATGTAGCACCGAAACTGATAGTTACAAAAAATATTAAATTAAATTATGGCTGTTTGTATCTATTTTCTTCAAGTATTCGACCAGCCGCATCTTCATTCCATTTCAATAACATGGAATTACAGAATAAATGCAAATGAAGACAGCACATGAAAATAAGTAACGTCACGCCATGCCTGTGATATCATCCCAGTCTAAATCACATACCGAACTATCTCAGAGCAACAGCTTTCTCCATTCTGTGGGGTAAGAGTCGACTGCATGAAGTCTCTGCACACCACACTCTCGTTGATGGTATCGGTTTTCGAAGTAACAGTTGCTGCGTCTTCGGATGGCTCTTCGGTTATCCTTACGAGTAAGAGTTGAGCCCCTTACGGGTTTCTTCCACCGAGTTACGCTACTGGCACTACCTGAATTTGAGCCCGCGTCCTTCATGAGGCAGTTTGGCAACCTGGACGCACAGTCACTGACAGGAACTACTCCTGTATCTCTTGTCTTTAATAGGTGCCGAAAACACTTATGCTGGCATTGACTATGCCAGTATTATGTGCTTCATTTTTCGACAGGTATGTGTACTCGTCATAGAACTGCGACAGATATTTATTGACTAAATATTTTAGTTTTGCTTTAAAAACCGCATCGTCTGCAAACAGGACTGGCGTAAGAGCACAAAAAACCAAAAGCTGATGCTTTATTTTACAGTTGATTCCGTCGCACTTCATTCTTATCTGTTGCGATGACAGTGCCCGAAATACAAATCTGTGTTCTTTACTCATTAACGGCAGAGGATCTTGGTGTGGTTTTCAAACTACACTGATTTAGCAAAATGTCATACGATAGTGGGGCACAGGTGTGTTGTATGTACACCACACACCCCCTGTGCTAGCAAACAGCAATTCTGTATGAGACCTTTGTTGAGTAATTGTGCAAGTGATTTGCAACGCCGTCGTGAGCTAACGCCTTTCGAATGAGGTTTGGTGGTCGGCGCCTGATGGATGGGAATTTCAATTTCGGCAGTGGTGCAGCAATTAGATTTCACACGTCCAACCGTGTCAAGGGTGTATCGTGAAAGATTAAGGGGGGGTAGGACGTCAAACGGGCCGACTTAGAGCAGGAGAGGCACCAAAGGACATTTTAATTTCCACTGTCTTTGCTTTTACAAATAAATTCATAAAACTTTGTCAGCATGACCAGGAAGTATTCAAAATTCACACTCATAGCAGTGGAAGTTCGAAAACATAACGAAGTAATTTTTTTTACTTGCAAAATTTCATCATTTTTTTCCACTTACTAATGGCTGCATTTGTTGCTATAGGTACACTTTTCTTCATTAGTAAGAGAGATTCTTCGATGAATTTCGCACAGCATACAAACTATACTTAAAAGTGTATGAAACTCTAGAATTTTCAAAATCTATTAAAAACTGTGGTAAAAATTGAGGTAATTAACTATAAAATTAGCGTTTTTTCTAAACATGAAGTTTAAAATATAACAGCTCATTCGTTTTTTCATAAATTAAATAAATTCTAGAGTTTCATACACCTGTAAATATGGTATGTATGCTGCGCAAAATTCATCGAAGAATCTCTCTAACGTATGAAGAAAAGTGTACCTATAGCAACACATGCTGCCATTAGTAAGTGAAAAAAATGATGAAATCTCACACGTAAAAAAAATTATTTTGTTATGTTTCAGAACTTCCACTGCAATGAGTCTGAATTCTGAATCCTTCCTGGTGATGGTGACAAAGTTTTATGAATTTATTTGTAAAAGTATAGACACTGGAAATTAAAATGTCCTGTGATGCCTCTCCTGCTCCAAGTCGACCAGTTGGACGTCCTACCCCGCTTAAATGAGGATGACGTCACTCTCCACAACAGGCGAACTACCAGCCCTACAGCCACCCTTGATGACCGTGACAGGCGACATCTGAGATGGCTTGTCACTTTTGACATAAGGGCAACACAAGACGTGCTGGACATGTCTCCCAGTGGATAATCCGAAAGAACATGGCTCCCGTGGGGTATGCGAGCCGGCGCTGCAGACAGATGCCACTGTTAACCCAACGTCAAAGGCCACAACGGCTTGCATTTGTCGCTAGTCATCAGGGATGGATACTGTAACAATGGCTTAACGTGATATGGTCGGACGAATCACAGTTTCCATTACACCATGCCGATAGGAGGCACCATTTTTGGCGCAGACCACGTGAATCGATGGATACAGCTGATAAGAAGGTGTGGTTCACGGCGGTGATGTGTATGCCTTGGTCTGGGGTGCATTTCCCTGGAATGGAATGGGCTCACTAGTTGTTCTGGCAGTGACGTTGAATGGTCCACGGTATGTTGAGCTGCTATAGGCCCATCTCCACCCATTTTTGGCTTTCCTGACTGTAACGATGATAACGTGCCGCCACATCACTCCCATATAGCCCGGGAATGGTTCCTGCAGGAACATGCAGGGAATGTCCAAAAACCAAGATGGCCATCCAGAGCCAATATTTGAACCCCATTGGGCATTTCTGGGGTGTCGTGGAACGCGGGCTCCGTAGCATGGATACTACACCCACGGAGAGGCCAGAATTCGCTGCCGCTCTGCAAACGATTTGTGTCAGCTGCTTTCAGAGGAGTACCAGAGGCTCGCAGACTCACTTCCACGGCATCTCACTGCAGTCTGCAGGACCAGAGGAGGCCCCACGCGACATTACGTGCCCATCCAATGACACTTGCTAAGTCAGTGTACTTCTGCATCAATCTAAAAATGCGTCGGCTTAATGCCTGCCTCTAATTCGGTTACGCTCTATAGATCCACTAGAAGCTCAAAAAAACTGCGAAAAACCTCAAGGTTTTTCCTTTAAGATGTCCGATATACAACCCATCCTTAGAAGCACTACTGGCTTGTTCTCTTTCTATAATGACCTCGTTGTCGACGGAACGTTATTTCTAATTCCTACTTTTTATCTTCTTTTTACTCTCTACGTTCATTTGGCATGGATACAGCAAGCATTACGGAAATTTGCATTTTTTGTTTACTTTTTTTATGAAATGAAACGATTGTAAATTCACTGGGAGAAAGACACGGGGTGGTGTTAACATCTTCATAATGGAGATTAATGACATGTACTATCTGATAAAAAGTGTCCAGACAGCTAAAGTGGACATTAATGTGGGGCGTGTCTGTCCTTCATCTTTATCACGAATTGAACTCTGCTGAGACACTTTCAGTTAATGTGGAGAAATGGCAGTCCATTCTTCATCAAAAGGCAAAACCCGGGTAGGTAGTGATTCTGGATGCAGGAGTCTGGAGCGAAGTCGACGTTCTAACTCCTCCCAAATACGTTTATCTGAGTTCAGGTCGGGACTATGGGCGGGCCAGTCCATTTGAGGAATGTTATTATCCACAAACCATTGTGTCACTGATGTTACAGGTTGCACTGTCATTCTGATACATTGATCTCCTACTAACTGTCCCTCTACTGTACGCTGCACACAGTACCGTAAAATATGTTCATGCCCTTCCCGACTTGGCGTTTTCTCAAGCACAGTAAGGGGGCCACACCCTAACCACAAAAGCCATCCCCGTACCGTAAAACCGCATTCTCTGTACTCCACTGTTGATAGGACATAACGTTCTCCAGGCATTCGCCGAACTCAAACCATTCCAACGGAATTTGGCAGGGTACAGAGTGATCCATCACTCCAAATCAATTGTTTCCTGTCATGTATTCTCTAGTGGCGACGCTCTTTAAACAACCTCAACGGTCGCTTAGCACTGATTAAAAAAATGTGTGGCATACGAGGAGCTGCTCCATCATTTTACCACATTATTTTTAACTTCCTACGCAGACATGTGCTAGCTTGACTGCTGGAAGCATTTTGCAACTCACGAGTGATTCCTTCCGCTGATTTCGGGCGATTTTTTACTAACACTCTCGGTAATGCTCGACTATTCCTGTCAGTTATTACATGATATCTGGCTGGTTTTGGTTTAACAGTTGTTTCTTCGCGTTTCCTCTTCATATTCGCATCATCATTCAGACAGATTGTTGTTATCGTTGTAGTCTTCAGTCCAGAGACTGGTTTGATGCAGCTCTCCGTTCTACCCTATACTGTGCAAGCTAATTCATCTTCAAGTACCTACTGCAACCTACATCCTTCTGAATCTACTTAGTGTATTCATCTCTTGGCCTCCCCCTACAATTTTTACCCTCCACGCTGCTCTCCAATACTAAGTTGGTGATCCCTTGATGCCTCAGAACATGTCCTAGCAACTGATCCCTTCTTCTAGTCAAGTTGTGCCACAAATACCCCTTCTCCCTAGTTCTGTTCAGTACCTCCTCATTAGTTACGTGATCTACCCATGTAATCTTCAGCATTATTCTGTAGTACCATATTTCACAAGCCTCTATTCTCTTCCTGTCTAAACTGTTTATCGTCCATGTTTCACTTCCATACATGATTATACTCCATGCAAATACTTTCAGAAAAGACTTCCTGTCATTTAAATGTATACTCGATGTTAACAAATTTCTCTTCTGCAGAAATGCTTTCCTTGCCATTGTCAGTCTTCATTTTATATAATCTCTACTTCGACCATCATCAGTTAATTTGCTCCTCAAATAGCAAAACTCAACTACTACTTTAAGTGCCTCATTTCCTTATCCTAATTTCTTCGACATCACCTAATTTAGTTCGACTACATTCCATTATACTCGTTTGGCTTTTGTTGATGTTCATCTTATACCCTCCTTTCAAGACACTGTCCATTCCATTCAACTGCTCTTCCAAGTCCTTTGCTGTCTCTGACAGATTTACAATGTCATCGGCGAACCTCAAAGTTTTTATTTCTTCTCCATGGATTTTAATTCCTACTCCGAATTTTTCTTTTGTTTCCTTTACTGCTTGCTCTATATACAGATTGAATAACATTGGGGAGAGGCTACAACCCTGTCTCACTCCTTCCCAACCACTGCTTCCCTTTCATGTCCCTCGACTCTTATAACTGCCGTCTGGATTCCGTACAAATTGTAAATAGCCTTTCGTTCCTTGAATTTGACCCCTGCAACCTTCATAATTTTAGAGAGAATATTACAGTCATTACTGTCAAAAGCATTCTCTAAATCTACAAACGCTTGAAACGTAGGTTTGTCATTCCTTAATCTATCTTCCAAGATAAGTCGTAGAGTCAGTATTGTCACACGTATTCCAACATTTCTACGGAATCCAAACTGATCTTCCCCAAGGTCGGCTTCTTCAAGGTTTTCCATTCGTCTGCAAACAATCCGTGTTTTATCTAGCAGTCGTGAATTATTAAACTGATAGTTCGATAATTTTCACACATGCAACACCTGCTTTCTTTGGGATTGGAATTATTATATTCTTCTTGAAGTCAGGGTATTTTGCCTGTTTCATACATATTGCTCACAAGGCGGTAGAGTTTTGTCAGGGCTGGCTCTCCCAAGGATGTCAGTAGTTCTAACGGAATGCTGTCTACTCCTGGGGCCTTGTTTCGGCTCACGTCTTTCAGTGCTTTATCAAACTCTTCGTGCAGTATCATATCTCCCATTTGATCTTTATTTACGTCCTCTTCCACTTCCATAATACTGCCCTCCAGTACATTACCCTTATATACACCCTCTATATACTCCTTTCACCTTTCTGCTTTCCCTTCTTTGCTTAGAACTGGTTTTCCACCTGAGCTCTTGATGTTCATGTAAGTGATTCTCTTTTCTCCAAAGGTCTCTTTAATTTGTCTGTAGGCCGTATCTATCTTATCCCTAGTGATACATGCTTCTACATCCTTATATTTGTCCTGTAGTCATCCCTGCTTAGCCATTTTGCATTTCCTGCTGATCTCGTTTTTGAGACGTTTATATTAATGTTTGCCTGCTTCATTTACTGCATTTTCATATTTTCTCCTTTCCTCAATTAAATTCATTATCTCTTCTGTTACCCAAAGATTTCTATTAGCCCTCTTCTTTTTACCTACTGGATCCTCTACTGCCCCTCACTATTTCATCTCTCAAAGCTACCCATCTTTCTTCTACTCTCTTTCCCCCATTCTTGTCAATCGTTCCCTGACGCTCCCTCTGAAATTCTGTACAACCTCTGGTTATTTCAGTTTATTCAGGTCCTATTTCCTTAAATTCCTACCTTTTAGCAGTTTCTTCAGTTTTAGTCTACAGTTCATAACCCATAAATTGTGGCCAGAGGCCACATATGCCTCTGGAAATGTCTTACAATTTAAAACTTGGTTCCTAAATCTCGTGTCTTCCCACTACATAGTCTATCTGAAACCTTCCAGTGTCTCCAGGCCTCTTCCATGTATATAACCTTCTTTCATGATTCTTGAACCAAGTGTTTATTATAATTAAGTTATGCTCTGTGCGAAATTCTACCAGGTGTCTTCCTCTTTCATTCCTTACCCCTAGTCCATATTCACCTACTAATTTTCCTTCTCTTCCTTTTCCTTCTATCGAAATCCAGTCGCTCCATGACAGGCAGATCAGAAGGCTACAAATCACTACACTAGGGTTGAAATGTTTCTGACGGAACTGTGACTCAGGTGACAGTCCATGATTAGTTCGCCTTTGAAGTCACTGAGCTCTCCTTACGTACACACTCTGCTGTTACTGCTTCTCTGTTGACAACGGAATTGTATGCCTCGTCCCAGTTTATAATGGCTGTTCCGCCTCTCTTGATATCTATGGTCAGTTCCGTATTATACTGGGGTGTGTAGTTTTGTCATCTAGTGCATATCGAAGGAGCAATGATGGAAATAAAAGGAAGGTTTAGGAGCGTATTAAAATTCGGAATGAAGGAATATCAAAGATAATTTTCGCTAATTATATTGTTGTCTTCTGTTAAAGTTATGAAGTACTATAGGACGTTCTCCATGGAATGAACAGTTTCCTGAACACAGAATATGGGCTGAGAGTAAACTAAAGAAAGGTTAATAAAGTCTTTAATTTGAGAAAAAAATTCTGATAAAGAGATTGTGGGCATGAAGGGAATAGTAGTGTTTGAGGCGTGGTGTTATAGAGTGATACTAAAACTTAGTTGGACTGGTGAGATAAGAAATGAAGATGTTTCCCACACAGTACATGGAAAATGCTCTCTGAAATAAATGAGAAGAGCAGGATGTGTGTTCAGACATCGTGGGCGAAGATGGGGTTAGAATGAATAGCACAAGCAATTGAAGAGGTTGTCACAGTAAAGGAGATCAAGGCAGCTTGTATGAAACCATTCAGAAGACTTGATAAAAGATTCATACTTGCCAGTTTCAAAGGTTAATTTTCGCATTATGGAAACCTACATTTATAACATTTGTCGACTTGGAGAGAGCTTTTGACAGTGTTGACTGGAAACTCTGTTTGAGTCCTTGGAGTCTTTAATGGCGGCATGACTGGATAAAATCTTCTTAGTTTCGAAGCAGCGTCAGTTCCCATAAAATTCTCGAGCTTTCGATTGGTAGCTCCTCTATCGTCATCAACGCTAAAACTATTGACTGCTGGGTTTGTTTTTTTCCTTATCGTACTTTCATTCCCTGGCACCAATGGGTGGGGGAGGGCTGTTAGAGGCACAATCCGCCGCTCTTCAGCCGATAGACAATACAGTGATAAAAAAAGATAAAACAAAACATATAAAAAGGCGATAAAAAGGAGAACATAAGAAACATAATAAGGAGGGAGATAATGGGGGTTAAAATATATGCTTACATGGAGATGTTCATTGTGGGACACAGTTGAAAATGATCCACATAAAGACAAAAACACAGCTGGCGATGTGTGTAGCACATAAGATGCATCGGAGTCACAAACACAAGATAAATGTTGACCACAGTTTTAAAAATCCTCACCAGAATAACGGCGCTTCAAACCCACTGAATGAGGCAGAGCACACATGACAATGAATAAAATTGCTAGGAGGGATCTACAGAGGGAAGGGAGACATGAGACGTTGGATGAGAGGGGAGAGGAGGGGGCAGTGGAGGATGGTGGCTGGAGAGGATGGGATGAAAAAATGGGGTCAGGTGACACACCACAGGGCAGGAGGTGGGTGGAGTGGGAGAGGGAAAGCAAGCCAGAAGGGAGTGCAAAGACACAAGACGGATTTTCTGGAAAGGTAGGGGTGTAACAGGGAGGAAAAACCGCTCAGGGGTACTGAAAAGTAAGGGAGAGGGAGCCCTGAGGAAGGGGGAAGGTGGGTTTAGAATTGGTAGGAGGGGTAGATATCAGAGCGAACCTCACCTTCGAGGAGTAGGTGCTGGCAGGTGCGTTGGTAAACGAGGCGGATGTTGTGGAGAGGGAGAGAGGGTGGAACACAATGGTAAAGGTGCAGCAATGGGTGGGGGGTAGAAAAGATAGGAGACAGCAGGGGGTGAGGGGGATTGAGTATGCAGATGATGTAGAGGGTTGAGACGTGTTCGAGGAAAAGGAGAGGATGTGAGAAGGAGATGAGGTCATACAGGATCCGTGTGAGGGGTGGAAGACAGATTATGGAAGGCAAGGCAGAGTTCATGGCGTTCGAGCATAGGGAAGGTGTTCAGAATCTGGGTGGAGTGGGAATCCGGGGGACACTGGCATAGCAAAGGATGGGGCAGATCAAGGATTTGTAGGTGTAAACAATGGTAGGAGAATGCAGTCCCCGTGTCCGGCCAAACAAGAGTTTCAGGAGGCGAAGTCTATTGTGGGTTTTGTGTAGGATCACAGTCGAGGGCGAGACCAATGTATTTCAGGGAAGGAAAAATTTGGAAATTAGTGGAAAGCTTCTTTAGGATCAAACTGATAAGGACATCAGTTCCTAGACTTACACATTACTTAATCTAACTTAAAGCATTTTAAACTTACACTAAGGACAACACACACACCCATTCCCAAGGGAGGAATCGAACCTCCGACGGGGGTGAGCTGTGCGAACTGTGACAAGGTGCCCCGGACCGTGCAGCTCCAGGGTAGGAGTGAGGTGGATAGGAAAATCATAAATGCTAAGGTAAAACTCGAGGAGCCGGAAGGAGGGGGGGGGGGGGGGTATATGAGCCACGATGATCGCCTGGATCTTGGAGGTGTTGATGCGAAGAAGCCACTGGTTGCACCAAGTAGTGAACTGGTCAAGGTGGGTTTGAAGGATATGTTGGGGCCATTGAAGGGTAGAGTAGACGGCCAGGAAAGCGGTGTCATCAGAAAATTGGAGGAGCTGAACAAGTGGGGGAGGTTTGGGCATATCTGCAGTATACAGGAGATAGAGGAGGGGGGGGGGGAAGGACGGAACTGCAGTGGGATAAGGCATATGGGAATTTGTATTGTGGATAGTGACACAGCAAAGACGATGGGAGAGGAAGAAATCAACGAGGTGAACGAAATTTAGAGGAATTGCAGAGATCCGGAGTTTAAAGAGGGGCCCGGGATGCCATACACTGTCATAAGCGTTCTGGATGTCGAGGGAAACAAAAATAGCGGAACGACGAGAGCTAAGCTGAAGGGAAAGAAGATTGGTAAGGTTAAGGAACTGGTTGTCAGTGGAGAAGGAGGGTCGGAAGCCACACTGGGTAAGGGGAAGGAGGTGGTGCTGGTTGAGGTGGTGATGAATATGTTGGGAGAGGATGGATTCGAAGATCTTTTGAATATGGGGGTGAGGCAGATGGGATGATAGGAAGAGGTATCAGAAGGTGGTATGCCGGGTTTAAAGGACAACAGGATGCAGAAGTCTTCCACAGGTCGGGACAAAAGCCGGTGGAGAGGACGACATTATACAAGGTAGCAAGAACAGCCAGGAAGGATGGGTGAGATTCCTTTAGGTGGCGGTAGGTGACATAGTAGTGACCAGGGACGGTGTTACGTTTGGAGCGGAGTATGAGTTTGATGTCGTGTGCTGTAATGGGAGTCTTTAAATCTGAGGGGGATAATTGATTCAAGTACTGGAAACAGGAGGTGAGTGGCGGGGCAGAGGAGTCGGTGCATTCAAGGACAATGGAGAAGAGGGAGTAATCGAAGTGAGGATCGAGCTCTAACATGGAAAGTAAGCGTTTCCGGACACATGTCCACGTAACATATTTTCTTTCTTTGTGTGTGAGGAATGTTTCCTGAAAGTTTGCCCGTACCTTTTTGTAACACCCTGTATGTATATATATATATATTATGGATAGATAAACATAAACAAGATGCAATACAAACGGCCGAAGGCCCACAATAAAATTTTGATGATTTTAGAATAAACTACCATAACCTTTCAAAGGCAGAAGGCCGCAATGCTTGAGCTTGAAAGGTAATTTTAAGAATAGTGTTCCAAGCGGCTGAAGGCCCACAATTAATTTTCCAAAATTAAAAAAAATATAACCATAAGCATTAAGTTTTAAAGGGCTAAAAGCGCACTAAAAGAAAGGACAACACAACGACAATAACCTTTCAGCAAATAGCCACTTGCCGGAATTCAGACTTACTCATATGCGGCTGAAGGCCTTTAATTTACATAAAACACAGTAAAACCAAGAATTTCTTAAATAATTGGCTATGATAGATTATAAGCAGACAATTAAACACCCGTGAGAAAGACAGTAAAGACAACGGCACTCAGAAGCATCCAGGGGGTCGTTCTGCCTCGTTCACTTAGGTGAAACAGGTGGTGAGTCCAACTACACTCGATCCGTCGGTAACCCAACCAAAGGAAAGCCACGGACCGACAGACAAAACGACTTGCTTGCCACCAATCGGTACATGAGAACTCAAAAACCAAAATGTTACGGACGTAATTATCCACAATAAAATATGTATATGTATTAAGCTGTCAAAACTACACATCGTGTTGGACAGCGACAACAGTTGAGGAAAGGACACTCCCTTAAATTACGTTAGTGGCCAGGGCAGGTAACTGGAACACTAACGGCCACAAGGCAGAAAATTCCGCTGGTGCACTTGAATTGTAATCAACCAATATAGTTAATTGCACCGCATGGCGGCTAAATTTCAGCAATACAAACACTCGGTGTTGCTCACAGGAAAACCTCCGCAACAGCGAGCCACCGAAACGAACTACACCTAGCTTGGGTACTTAAGACACCATTCAACTTTGACGTCCTGGGCCGCTGAGCGACGAAGCTCCACACACGCTCCGACACTGCGCCAGCGCCAGCGGACTCAGCCAGCTGCGCCGCACGGAGATATCCTCCCTGGGTCCGCACCAACCGACCGACTAGCCGCAGAATGCCAACATCCAAAATAGTCGTCAGTGGAAATAACGCCAACTACACACACAACCTGACAAACACTTGCACGAAGACCTGAACGATACCCAATGGTAACTAAGCAGCCTCGAAGACAAATCGGGAGTCGATGCGCGCGCGCACGCACGCACGCACGCACGCACACACACACACACACACACACACACACACACACACAAACACAGAGCCGACTCATGAACGATAGGCGAGCCAAAACGCATCGTCCGGTAGACGCGTTCTAACTGACTGGCAGTCCCGAACTCGCGACCCGAACTCCCTTACGACAGACAACGACCGGGAAGTAATAGCAGTCGAATAAAGACACTACGAGAGGGGATATATCGATACGCGCTGCTAACGCCGGTCACGGTCAGTCAAAGCAGCAACTCAGTGACAGTAGTAATTTAAATTAACGTAGTGATGTGGAAGAACGTTAAAAACAGGGTGTAAAATACATGATGGCGGGAACACGAGCCACGCACGGCTTAGGGAGGTGGGAAGCAAAATGGTTGGCTTGGTGCTGACACAGATACGAGATATGTTGCGCCCTGTTAAAGACGACATAGCTCTTCGAATGCCCGAGGTGTATGGTGTCCTTTGCGAGTGCGGCAGCATCTATGTATTCCAGACGATTCGCACGGTTGTAGAGCGTTGTATCAAGCACAAGAGCCATATTAAGCAAAGGGAGTTCGACAAGTTGGCCATAGCAGAGCATTGCCTCGAAAATGGACACAAAATATAGTTTGAGAACATAAGAGTCTTGGCTCATGCATCAACATACTGGGATTCTGTTAGAAAAGAAGCGGCTGAGATTGGAATGAAAGCATCAATTTCAACAGAGACCAGGGCCACGCACTGAGTAGGGCGTGGGGGTGGGCTTTGGACGTTGAAAGGAAACAACAGCGGATGCTGAACGATTTTAGGGAGGCGGGAGCGGCAGTTTCAAATGTGGCGCCGGCGCCTCGCGCCGCCACCTGACTTCACTCGTTCCTGCGGTGGGCCGCAGCTGCTATAAGCTGTCCAACTCACCTTCTGCGCACGCATCGTTTCGGCCCTCTCTGATTGGTGTCAGCTACCGTAATCATAGGTATATATAAGTGAGAAACAGTGGCAGCCCACTCTCTCCATCTCCACACCTTCCATCTCCTTTCCCAACGCAACTTCCACCATCTACCCTTCCCGGATGATGAGCTTCCCCCTGACATCTACCGTTCCTACCAACTCTAACCCCATCTTCCTGCCTCCTCCTCAGGGCTCCCTCTCCTTCCCCTCCCTCCTCCTAAGCGGCTTCCCCCTCCTACTCCCCTCCATCTCTTGTGCCTCCTTTCAGTGTCTCTGCACTCCCTCCTGCCCTGTCTTCCCTCTTCATCTCCCGCCCCACGTGTCTCCTGCCTCTTCGTGTACCCACTGACGCCCCTCCTCTCTTCATCCCGCCGCTTCCCCTGCTGCCCCTTGCTCTCCCCTCCTTTTCCATTCTCTCTGCCCTTTCCCTCGGCAGTTTTATTCTTCGTCGTGTGTGCTCCATGTGGGTTTTAAGTGTGTTGTTCCGGAGTTTTTTACTACTGTGGCGGAATTTTAACCTGTGCATGTCCATTCAGTGCCTTCTCTGAGTTTTGAAGAATCGCCAACTGTGTTTTTTTTTAACTTTCTGGTGACTTATTTTTTAACTGTCCTCCATGAACGTCTCTGTGTTAGTCTATTTTTTACCTCCATTTTCTCCCATTATTCTGTTTTCAGTTCCCCTTTATCGCCTTATGTAAGTAACATTTTATTCTTATTTTAAGTTGTCATGTCACTTGGCTGAAGAGCGGCAGGGGAATGAAATCACAATAAAGAAAAAAGAAATGGCAGTCCAGGCAGTCAATAGTTTTACTCCTGACGACGATGGCGGAGCTTGCCATCGAAAGCTCGAAAATTTTATTGGTTAGCGATGCGGCTTGAAAACCGAGAGGATTTTATCTGTACTCTCTTTGAAATTCTGGAGGTGGCAGGAGTAAAATACAACGAGTGAAAGGCTATTTACAACCTGTATGGAAACCAGACGACAGTTATAAGAATCGAGGGGCATGAAAAGGAAGTAGCGATTGAGAAGGGTGTGAGACAGAGTTGTATCCTGTCCCCAATGTTATTCAATCTGCACATTGAGCAAGCAGTAAAGGAAACCAAAGAAAAATTTGAAGAAGGAATTAAAGTTCAAGGAAAAGAAATAAAATCTTTGACGTTTGACGATTACACTGTAATTCTGTTAGAGACAGCAAAGGGCTTTGAAGAGCAGTTGAATGTAATGGACACCGTGTTGAGAAGTGTGTATAAAGATAATGGAATGTAGTTGAATTAAGTCAGCAGTTATTTCAACGTCGAGGGTCGGCGCAACTTGTCCACGCAGTCCACCCACCGTTCTGCAGTCTGAAGATGGTTCTTAAATAGAATCGAAACCAGTCACTCCAAAAAAATAAATAAGTTGCGATCAAGACTGTTTTTAATATTTAAATCAGGTGATACCGAGGGAATTAGATTAGGAAACGAGACAATTAAAGTAGTAGATGACTTTTGCCATTTGATCAGTAAAACAGCTGATGATGTCAGAAGTAGAGAAGATATAAAATTCAGATTGGCACTGGCAAGAAAAACGTTTCTGAAGAAGAGAAATGTGTCAACATAGAATATCGATCTACGAATTACATCTTTCCTGAAATTATTTGAGCCGTGTGTGGAAGTGGAACATGGACAATTAACAGTTTAGACAAGAAGAGTATAGAAGCTTTCAAAGTGTGACGCTAGAGAAGAATGTAGAAGACTAGATGGGTAGATCACGTAAGTAATAACGAGATACAGAACAGAATTGGGAAGAAAGGAAATTTTTGGCACACTAGAAGAAGTGATCGGTTGATAGGGCACATTCTGAGATATCAAGGGATCATCAGTTTAGTATTGGAGGGAAATGTAGGAGTAAAAATCGTAGGAGACCATGAGATGAATACAGTAAGCAGTTTCAGAAGGATGTAAATTGCAAAAGTTATTCGGAGATGAAGAGGCTTGCCCAGGATAGAGCAGCATGGGGAACTGCATGAAACCAGTCTACGGACTGACGACCACAGCAGCAGCAACAACAATTTTTTTCTATACAAAAAGTTTTAAGTCCTCATACAGTAGATGTATTTATTTTACTACTAATAGCTCACTGGTTGGTAGAATACTGCATTGTGAGTAAGTCTGGAATACGTTTTGACCAATAACGTTGTACTATGCTATCGCAGTAATTTGTCTGGCAGTTTTTATACAATTAACAATTTTGTCAAAATTGGAGAAACACAAAATTAGTAACTGCTGAAACATATAAAAATGCATCCAAATTCAAAACATTTCATTCTCGAGCTTTTCTGATGCGACGTACTAATACTAGGTCAACACACATAGTTTTATGTACAAGTGTCGTAATATTACCGAAACTGCAGGAGCATTAACATAAAACTTTTATTATTGAATTTGCATGCAGATCTGCCTAACACGGTTACTTTTTGTATCGAAACTACATTAATCAAACTGCTTTCTAAAGGCAACAATTACAAGTCACAAAAGGCCAAAATAAATTAAAGCTTTTAATGGCAATTTCCTATAAACCGCAAATTAGCTACAAAGAATCACTGAAGAAAATATTTGACATTGTTAATCAGCATCTTAAAGTGGATGGTCTTGTTGAATCAAAATAAAGTCAATTGAGCGATTCATTTAGTTAACTATACAAAATGAAAACAGTTGTGAAATTTCGCATAACCTTAAAGAGATTGTATAAATTCTCTGTGTCCAGGGCACTTCCTCCTTTAAGACCGTAATTCTCTATTTTTTAAAACTTGTTAGCCGCGTGATGGTGATCCCTCTTCCTCGAAACGATAATACCTTGCCAAATACGTAGAAATACAAACATCATATTTTTTTCTCTTTTTATCAATGTACGATAAACAGGCAGAACGCGTAATATGACTAAGTTTGCTCTCAAATGGGTCAACAAAACAAAAATCTCACGACACTGGATAAATCGTGTTTAGTCATAATGTGATTTATTGCCGCATTTGAAGTTCGGCCGGCCGGAGTGGCCGTGCGGTTCTAGGCGCTACAGTCTGGAACCGAGCGACCGCTACGGTCGCAGGTTCGAATCCTGCCTCGGGCTTGGATGTGTGTGATGTCCTTAGGTTAGTTAAGTTTAATTAGTTCTAAGTTCTAGGTGACTGATGACCTCAGAAGTTGAGTCGCATAGTGCTCAGAGCCATTTGAACCATTTTTTTGAAGTTCGCGGATTTCCCATCTAACGAAGAGCGCGGAGCGTCACTACATGATAACGAAATTCCACAGACCACGTCCTGTGTTTTGCATCTTTGTAAGAACTGGTGCTACAGCTCTTTGCTGCAGTATTGAGAGTATTGATGATCTATAGCGCCCTATTAACTAAATAGTGCGTCCTATTTTAAGAAGGATAAACTTACAATTTTAGCATCGAAAAGAGGCAGGAAGCGAAATATTTCAAAAAATTGTACTAAGAAGACAGACACTCATTCTATTATCAATATGTGTTACTTGTGGACAATATATTTTAACTTTATAATACAATAAGTATTTACATCTCCATTTTCACTTTATTCGTAGCCTTATTGCACCTAAGCATACGACACCTACCCGTATGATAAGGCAATACCTCCCGTGTTACGACTAAAATAAATTTCATGTAGCCTGCTAATTTATTATTGGAATGGAAAACATATCGACACCATTTGTCTGCGAACTGCATATATTTTTCGGCCTTACTGCTTTCATCTACTAAACTCTCAATGCATTTTATGTGCTGAGTAAACTATGCATTCCATTCAACGAGTCAATCATTCACTCATTTTCGTGTCCGGTCATCATTTCCAAAAGGTAGCAACTCCGATGGCCTTGTTGATTCCCTCGATCAGATCCTGTGTTGTGCAGGGTTGTTCAATTTGAGGATAAATTAGTAGGTGGGCCGGGTCTTATGTTGTTCCGCACTCGCAGGATGTATCTCCATTAGCTGGAAGAATGCCCCACATTCATCGAGTCATGTAATTCTTCGTACTTTCACAGAGGTAAACAACGTCATCAGCGAAGTTTATCGTTGATGTCCTTTCACCTTGAATTTTAATCCCACTTGTGATCTTTTTCTGTTTGCTTCATTTATTCTTCAACATACAAATTGAACAGTAGAGGAAAAAGATACAAGCCTTACGTCCTTCTTAATCAAAGCACTTCTATCGTAGTTTTCCATTGTATTCTCTTGGATCTGGTGCTTATTTCCCTAAAGTATTTTTCCTTATGCAATATACTTATTTCTCCGAGGAATTAAAATATTTTGCACTACTTTGCAATTTATTTTATTTATTTGCAACTTTGCAGCCGGTTACCTATAATTTAAACATAGGCTGTGTTCCAGAGAAAACGCAGTAAATATTCTAGAGTTCGAATAAAAAAGAGCTGCCAACATGAGTAACTTAAAAGTAGATATCCTTAAACCACTGAATAAGGAAATGAGTGAATGATTGACTCGTTGAATGGAATGATATACCAACATCAGGAAAGGAAATAGGAGTAACGTGCTGAATTACAGACCCATTATACTGACATCGATTTCTAGGATTCTGGAACATATACTGTGTTCGAACATTATGAATTACTTCGAAGAAAACAATCTATCAACACATAGTACGGATCCATAAAATATCGTTATTGTGAAACATAACGACCTATGTATTCACACGAAGTAATGTGTGCTATTGACTGGGGATGTCAAATTGATCCCATGGTTTCCAAATTTTCAAAGGCTTTTGACACCGTTCCTCACAAGCTGTGGCCGAGCGGTTCTAGGCGACACAGTCTGAAACCGCGCGATCGCTACGGTCGCAGGTTCGAATCCTGCCTCGGGCATGGATGTGTGTGATGTCCTTAGATTAGTTAGGTTTAAGTAGTTCTAAGTTCTAGGGGACTGATGATCTCAGAAGTTAAGCCTCATAGTGCTCAAAGCCATTTGAACCTTACAAGCTGCTTGTAAACAAATTACGAGCCCATGAAGTACCGTCTCAGTTGTGCGAATGGATTTGTGATTCCTTGTCAGAAAGATCATCCAGTAAAACAGGCGTGATTTGTGGTGTTCCCAAGGGAAGTGTTACAGGCCCTCTGCTGTTCCTAATCTATGAAGCAGTTTTGGAGACAATTTGAACAGCGCTCTTTTTTTTTTTGTAGATATTTACTGTCATTGACCGTCTCGTAAAGTCATCAGGAGATAAAAAGTCGCAAAATGATTTAGAGAAAATATATGTAAGGCGCAAAAAGTGGAAATTGAATGTAAATAATGAAAAATGTGAGGTCACCCACATGAGTACTAAAAGGAATCGTTGAATTTCGGTTACATGGGATAATACAGATTGTTTGTGTTGTTCTAGTCTTCAGTCCAAACACTGGTTTGATGCAGCTCTCCATGCTACTGTATCCTGGGCAAGCCTCTTCATCTCCGAATAACCACTGCAACTTAAATCCTTCTGAATCTGCTTACTGTATTCATCTCTTGGTCTCCCTCTGCGATTTTTACCCGCACACTGATATTTATATTCAACTAAATAATAAGAGATTACAATCACAAGCAATCTGAACTGGAACGATCACATCAATAATGCTGTGGCGGAAACGAACTAAAGAAAGAGTTGTTTTGGCAGAACACTTAGAAGATGCAATAGGTCTAGTAAGGAGACTGAAATCACTACGTTTGTCCATACTCTTCTGGAATATAGCTGCACGGTAGAGGATCCATATCAGACAGGAATGACGGAGGACATAGGAAAGGTTCAAAGAAGGGCAGCTCGTTTGGTATTATCATGAAATGCGGGAGAGAGTGTCACGGATATGATACGCTAGTTGGGGTTGTAATCATTAAGATAAAAGCGTTTTTCGTTGCGGCAAGATCTTTTCACGAAATTTCAATCACCGACTTTCCCCTCCGCACGCGAAAATACACTCCTGGAAATTGAAATAGGAACACCGTGAATTCATTGTCCCAGGAAGGGGAAACTTTATTGACGCATTCCTGGGGTCAGATACATCACATGATCACACTGACAGAACCACAGGCACATAGACACAGGCAACAGAGCATGCACAATGTCGGCACTAGTACAGTGTATATCCAGCTTTCGCAGCAATGCAGGCTGCTATTCTCCCATGGAGACGATCGTAGAGATGCTGGATGTAGTCCTGTGGAAAGGCTTGCCGTGCCATTTCCACCTGGCGCCTCAGTTGGACCAGCGTTCGTGCTGGACGTGCAGACCGCGTGAGACGACGCTTCATCCAGTCCCAAACATGCTCAATGGGGGACAGATCCGGAGATCTTGCTGGCCAGGGTAGTTGACTTACACCTTCTAGAGTACGTTGGGTGGCACGGGATACATGCGGACGTGCATTGTCCTGTTGGAACAGCAAGTTCCCTTGCCGGTCTAGGAATGGTAGAACGATGGGTTCGATGACGGTTTGGATGTACCGTGCACTATTCAGTGTCCCCTCGACGATCACCAGTGGTGTACGGCCAGTGTAGGAGATCGCTCCCCACACCATGATGCCGGGTGTTGGCCCTGTGTGCCTCGGTCGTATGCAGTCCTGATTGTGGCGCTCACCTGCACGGCGCCAAACACGCATACGACCATCATTGGCACCAAGGCAGAAGCGACTCTCATCGCTGAAGACGACACGTCTCCATTCGTCCCTCCATTCACGCCTGTCGCGACACCACTGGAGGCGGGCTGCACGATGTTGGGGCGTGAGCGGAAGACGGCCTAACGGTGTGCGGGACCGTAGCCCAGCTTCATGGAGACGGTTGCGAATGGTCCTCGCCGATACCCCAGGAGCAACAGTGTCCCTAATTTGCTGGGAAGTGGCGGTGCGGTCCCCTAGCACCGCGTAGGATCCTACGGTTTTGGCGTGCATCCGTGCGTCGCTGCGGTCCGGTCCCAGGTCGACGGGCACGTGCACCTTCCGCCGACCACTGGCGACAACATCGATGTACTGTGGAGACCTCACGCCCCACGTGTTGAGCAATTCGGCGGTACGTCCACCCGGCCTCCCGCATGCCCACTATACGCCCTCGCTCAAAGTCCGTCAACTGCACATACGGTTCACGTCCACGCTGTCGCGGCATGCTACCAGTGTTAAAGACTGCGATGGAGCTCCGTATGCCACGACAAACTGGCTGACACTGACGGCGGCGGTGCACAAATGCTGCGCAGCTAGCGCCATTCGACGGCCAACACCGCGGTTCCTGGTGTGTCCGCTGTGCCGTGCGTGTGATCATTGCTTGTACAGCCCTCTCGCAGTGTCCGGAGCAAGTATGGTGGGTCTGACACACCGGTGTCAATGTGTTCTTTTTTCCATTTCCAGGAGTGTATTTTGTTGTCGTAGTAAGAAATGGTCATCGCAATAAATAAAATCAGGGTGAACTCGCACTAGAAGATTTAAGCGTTCGTTTTCCCGCGCGCTGTTCGAGAGTGGAACACCAGAGAAATAGCTTGAAGATGGTTCGATGAGCCCTCGGCCAGGGACTTACGTGTGAAATGCAGAGTAGTCATGCAGGCGTAGATATATCTGTTCTTACACAAATTATTTATATCAACAGGAAATTTTTGCTATACGTGGGCCAGCAGTTAATGATACAATATGCGTTTTTACGTCTTACACAATACTACTGCCGTCATCGTATTGTTCCTCTCTTAAGAGTCAACATCAAACCAACACCGACAACGACAGTTCAGGTATAAATGCTGACGTCGGAAGTTGAAGATGAAGAGATAGAGAGTGTATATGAGGATACTGAACGCGTAATTCAGTACGTAAAGGGAGATGAAAATCTAACAGTCATGGTGTACAGGAAGGAGTAGAAGAAAGGATTACAGGAGAATATGGACTTGGTACTAGGAATGAGAGAGGAGAAAGACTAATCGAGTTATGCAATAAATTTCAGCTATTAATAGCGAATACTCTGTTCAAGATTCACATGAGGCGGAGGTGTACTTGGAAAAGACCGGGAGATACAGGAATATTTGAGTGAGATTACATCATGGTCAGACAGAGATTCTGAAATCAGATACCGCATCGTAAGGCGTACCCAGGAGCAGATATAGTTCAGACCACAATTTAATAATGATGAAGACTTCCAGAATGAGATTTTCACTCTGCAGCGGAGTGTGCGCTGATATGAAACTTCCTGGCAGATTAAAACTGTGTGCCGGACAGACTCTCGGACCCGGGACCTTTGCCTTTCGCGGGCAAGTGCTCTACCATCTGAGATATCCAAGCACGACTCACGCCCCATCCTCACAGCTTGCCCGCGAAAGGCAAAAGTCCTGAGTTCGAGTCTCGGTCTGGCACACAGTTTTAATCTGCCAGAAAGTTTCATGATGAAGGCTATACTGAAGCTTAAGCGACCAGTCAGGTAGACTCAATATGCAAAGAAGTGGGATACGGAGTACTAAAGAATGAAGAGATACGCTTGAAGTTTCCTAGGGAGATAGGTACTGCAATAAGGAATAGTTCAGTAGGCAGTACAGTTGAAGACGAATGGACATTTCTAAAAAGGGCAATCATAGAAATTGGAAACAAAAACGCAGGTGCGAAGAAAGTAACAGAAGAAATACTTCGGTTGATCGATGAAATCAGCAAGTACAAAAATGTTCAGGGAAATTCAAGAATACAGGAATACAAGTCACTCAGAAATGAAATAATAGGATGTGCAAGGAAGCTAAGACGAAATGAAGCATGAAAAATGTGAAGAAATCGAAAAGAGATAATTGTTGGAACAACTGCCTCAGCATACCGAAAAGGGAAAACAACCTTCGGTGAAATCAAAAGCGAGGTTAATAACATTAAGAGTGCAATGGGATTTCCACTATTAAATGCAGACGAGAGAGTGGATAAGTGGAAAGAGTACACTGAAGGCCTCTATGAGGGGCGACTTGTCTGATGTGATAAAAGAAGAAACAGGAGTCGATAGAGAAGAGGTAGATAATTATTAGAGACAGGACTTAATGTCAAATAAGGCAGAAGGGATCGATAACATTCCACCAGAATTTCTAAAACCATTGGGGGAAGTGGTAACAAAACGACTATTCACATGGGTGTGTAGAATGTAAGAGTCTGGCGGTATACCATCTGACTTAACAGGAAAATATCATCGGCACAATTCCGAAAACGGGAAAACGTGAAAAGTGGGAGAATTATCACACTGTCAGCTTAACGGTTCATGCATCCACGTTCCTAACAAGAAAAATGTACAAAAGAACGGAAAAGAAAATTGAGGATGTCTTAGGTGATGATCAGTGTGGCCTTTGGAAAACTAAAGGCATCCGCGAAGCAGTTATTGTTGCTATTCATAATGGAAGCAAGACTAATGAAAAATCATGACAAGTTCATAGGATTTGTCGACCAGGAAAAAACGTTCAACAATATCAAATGGTGCAAGATGATCAGATGATCACAATTCTGGGGAAAATAGTGGTAAGCTATACGGAGAGAGGGGTAATATACAACATTTACGAGAGCCTAGAGGGAATAATGAGAGTGCAAGACCAAGAATGAAGTGCTCAGATTAGAAAGGGTGTAAGACAGGGATGTAATCTTTCGCTCTTACTGTTCAATCTATACATCGAAGAAGCAATGACAGAAATAAAGAAAGGTTCAAGAGATCAATGAAAGATCGAGGTGAAATGACATCAATGATAAGATTCGCTGAAGACGTTGGTATCATGAGTAAAAGAGAAGAAGAATTACGTTATCTGCTGAATGGAATGAACAGTCTACTGAGCACAGAATATGGATTAAGAGTAAATCAAAGGAAGACGAAAGTAAAGACAAGTAGGAGAAATGGGAAGAGCTAGAAAGATAATATCAGAATTGATGGTGACAAAATAGATGAAATTAAGGAATTATGCTACCTAGGCAGCAAAATAACCCATGCTGGACGGAGCAACGAAGACAGCAAAAGCAGATTAACACTGGGAAAAATTGTATTTCTGGATAAGGTAAGTCTACTAGCATCAAACATGGGCCTTAACTTGAGGAAGAAATTTCTGAGAACATTGAATGGTTTTTCATACGTTCTCGTCACTGTTGAACTTACTTCAAAATTTGTTTCTTTCACACCGTTATGCAAAGCCACTAGACGGTCTGAATCCAACGTCTTTGTTAAAAATTTCTTACGTGAAGTTGAACACGCTGACAAGGTCATTTCAGGTAACAGACCACAATTCAGATCTTCTGTTTGGTCACGCATGCTGTGAAATCGTAAAACCAAAGCTGTTTTTATTTCATTGTACTCTCCACGTTGTAACCCATCTGAACGCATTATGAAAGAAATTAATAAGCTTTGCAGACTTTATTGTCACAGGAAGCATCAGTATTGGGACAGATACCTACACTTATTTCAAAATGTACTGAATGAAATGCCTCACGACTCCAGTGTGTTGCCACCTATTCTTGTATTGAAGAATGAGGAACCACCGAACAGAATCAGAGAGCCTATACCTTTTCCGAATACACGTAAACTTCGACATAAAGACATGATTGATTTGGCTATTAAATATATGAATTCTGCTGCAGACAAAACTACATGGTAAGACGAATGCAAAGAAACTACACATTAGTCAAAAAGTTCTCATTAAAACCCATTCATTGTCATATAAGAAGAAACATTTGAGTTACAAATCCTTTCTGATTTCCAATGGACCTTACAGGATCTGACATATTGCATGATAATTGCGTTGAAGTTGAAACTCTGTGTACTAAGAAAAATAAAGGATTACACCACATTTCTCATGTAAAACCGATTATTGAGAAATAATTTGCTTTCTGACTTAGTCTTTGCTATAAAATTTTTCACTGCAAGTTACTATTACGCTTTGTCACATTTAGCAAGCAGCGATGTTTTGCAGTTTACTGTCTGGTCAAGAACTTGTGAAATATATTAAGACAGTAATTTTACGAGTTCACTTTTATAGGGAGCAGACGACACAGTCTTATTGTGTGTCCATTTCTGCTTGTTAGTTACACATTTTTGTCACGACTATAAGATTCACATTCTGAGGACATATACTGCTAATGAGGTTCTACTGCAACATTTTGGTTTACTTGAAAAAAAAATTGTGTAAAATACTTTCTGAGAGGTCACAGACGACGCAGTATTTGGTTTGTGTGACAGCTACACGATTATATTACGACGCTACTTATGAGTGACACAATTTTCATTATCGCTTTTACGCTGTATCTGTTTCATGTCTGCACAGTATCACATCAATACATTACAGTTCGGTACTTTCAAGGTCACGGCAATGAACGTAATAACTACGACATTATATGCGATTGCAGGCTTTCTCGGCGTATTTCAGCTATGAAATCTTCACGGGTTATCAGCCGAGTGGCCTGAAGATGATGGATACGCATTCCATTGAAACGTTGCGACTAGAAGACGACGCCACTCGGCTGATAACTCGTGAAGATTTCATAGCTAACTACGGCATTTATACTCATAGCAATTTCCTTTTATATATGACAAGGTAAGTACACTGATTTTTGGAGAATTTTTTGTATGAACGACGATAACTACGACACTTGGCAGATTTTTACCGTTAAGCAATGACAGAAATTTCTGACAGCAAGATGTATAGTAGTGCTACATGAGATGCATTTGAGTGATTACTTTTTGTACTTTAAACATTATTAGAAATATTTTTGAACTACAATGATACAGAGAAGGTTTTTGGTGATACATTTCATTCTGCAGTTTTAATTTGTAAGATATGCGGTATAATTACATTATCCCTCATGGGGGTATGCCTGCTTTGTGTACCACGTGGGTGGCAAGTTCAAGGAGCCCTAGCTAATATGGTATTTGCTTATACAGTTTTAGACATCAGTACCATATTTCTCTAACTCAGAATTACACAGCTATATGACATTTAACAGAGAGAAATAAACATTTTACTACGTCTCTGACATATGTTTAGGTAATTGCACAGTTGGATAACTTCGCATTTAGGAAATTGTACTTTGTCTACATTTTGTGAACTGCTCACGTTTACCTTAGGAACCATTGTGATACTGCTAGAACTTTGAGTGATGTATACTGTATGTGTCCTTGATGTAATGCTCTGCTGCGCTGGGCTGTTTCTGCCGGAAATACCCATTCTTGTGTTGCCATCAACTTCAATTGTGTCGCTTCAGCCGCTTTTAAGCTCACTGCACTCCTGCAAGCGCTCACATAGCTCTAGAAAAGAGAGGTCGTTGACCTCGCTATGAACATTTCTTCGCAGAACACACCACAAACACAACACACACTATTACTTGTAAACATATGACTACAATTTGGATATAGTACTCTGTGCTACATACTGAAATGCACATGAATTGATGGGAAATATTCTTACGTTTACACAACTGATTATGACAAGTGTCTCTCTACGACAGTTGAGAGAATTTCTAATGACTTATGAAGTGCCAAATGGCTGTTGAATGACGTTTTTATGTTTGTCTCTGTACATATTTGCTTATTTTATTTGAAATCTGGTTTCTAGTTCCGCTGCAGCAGTGGTTTTATAAAATAAAATTCAATACATTTGCTAATGTGAACACTTTCTGTCAATAGATCCATTAAATAATAATTTTATGATACACAAGGAGCACTTGGGAAGAAAAGAAAAATAAGAAGGAGAAGGGACTAGTAACAGGAACTGCATACATAATTTTCTTTTCAAGGGCTTGGTAATTTTTTGGTAGAATAAGTTCTTGTGGTGCCCCACTTTAGTTTAAAATACACTCCTGGAAATTGAAATAAGAACACCGTGAATTCATTGTCCCAGGAAGGGGAAACTTTATTGACACATTCCTGGGGTCAGATACATCACATGATCACACTGACAGAACCACAGGCACATAGACACAGGCAACAGAGCATGCACAATGTCGGCACTAGTACAGTGTATATCCACCTTTCGCAGCAATGCAGGCTGCTATTCTCCCATGGAGACGATCGTAGAGATGCTGGATGTAGTCCTGTGGAACGGCTTGCCATGCCATTTCCACCTGGCGCCGCAGTTGGACCAGCGTTCGTGCTGGACGTGCAGACCGCGTGAGACGACGCTTCATCCAGTCCCAAACATGCTCAATGGGGGACAGATCCGGAGATCTTGCTGGCCAGGGTAGTTGACTTACACCTTCTAGAGCACGTTGGGTGGCACGGGATACATGCGGACGTGTATTGTCCTGTTGGAACAGCAAGTTCCCTTGCCGGTCTAGGAATGGTAGAACGATGGGTTCGATGATGGTTTGGATGTACCGTGCACTATTCAGTGTCCCCTCGACGATCACCAGTGGTGTACGGCCAGTGTAGGAGATCGCGCCCCACACCATGATGCCGGGTGTTGGCCCTGTGTGCCTCGGTCGTATGCAGTCCTGATTGCGGCGCTCACCTGCACGGCGCCAAACACGCATACGACCATCATTGGCACCAAGGCAGAAGCGACTCTCATCGCTGAAGACGACACGTCTCCATTCGTCCCTCCATTCACGCCTGTCGCGACACCACTGGAGGCGGGCTGCACGATGTTGGGGCGTGAGCGGAAGACGGCCTAACGGTGTGCGGGACCGTAGCCCAGCTTCATGGAGACGGTTGCGAATGGTCCTCGCCGATACCCCAGGAGCAACAGTGTCCCTAATTTGCTGGGAAGTGGCGGTGCGGTCCCCTACGGCACTGCGTAGGATCCTACGGTCTTGGCGTGCATCCGTGCGTCGCTGCGGTCCGGTCCCAGGTCGACGGGCACGTGCACCTTCCGCCGACCACTGGCGACAACATCGATGTACTGTGGAGACCTCACGCCCCACGTGTTGAGCAATTCGGCGGTACGTCCACCCGGCCTCCCGCATGCCCACTATACGCCTTCGCTCAAAGTCCGTCAACTGCACATACGGTTCACGTCCACGCTGTCGCGGCATGCTACCAGTGTTAAAGACTGCGATGGAGCTCCGTATACCACGGCAAACTGGCTGACACTGACGGCGGCGGTGCACAAATGCTGCGCAGCTAGCGCCATTCGACGACCAACACCGCGGTTCCTGGTGTGTCCGCTGTGCCGTGCGTGTGATCATTGCTTGTACAGCCCTCTCGCAGTGTCCGGAGCAAGTATGGTGGGTCTGACACACCGGTGTTAATGTGTTCTTTTTTCCATTTCCAGGAGTGTATGACATAGAATTGTCACATTTCACCTGGTAGATCTTGTTCCTTGTGCAGACACTTTGCATAGTTGCGATGATCACTGATGCACACATGCTATTGTAAGCCTACACGTATATTTCCCTTATCTGCATTGCTGTCTTTGCTGTAATATCTTTTCTGCTTTCTGATGCTTAGGTATAAGTCATTGCATTTGCTGCTGCCATTTGTCAGGTCATTACCTACTGAATTTTATTTTGTATTACTGTGATAAGCCAGTTTTCCCACTGATTTATTTTTCTTATTTGGTGCATATTGCCTTATATTACTTGTAATGTTGCATTTACTTTGCTAATTTAGATATGCTGCTGTTTGCTTTGCCAATTTGTTTTTTTTGTCTTTGTTGTTTGTGCTAATTGTTTTGTGCTGCTGCATTGTCTCGTACTCTATTTTATGTATCTGAACTCAGTAGATCTAAGTTAGCTTAAGAGCGGGTATGCTATTTAAGAAAATGCATTATGATGAGTTGGGAAGAAATGCATTGAGAATCTATAAGAAAAATGTCTGGCCAAAATCTATTGTGTAATGAGGACCAATTATTTTGGAAGAGGAAATGAACGGATGTAAGTAAGGTATAGTGACAACAGGTTCAGTTAAGATTTTCTTGGAAACGAATGATGAGGTAAGAAAAATATGGAAGCACAAGCACTGGTTGAAAGTATAAATACTGATAGATAGGATTTTTTGTGGAAACCAATGTTGAAGTAAGAAAGGTCTTCGTGAATTAAATGTAGAGTTTGTTGGAAATGAAGTAGTTTTGGTTGAAACAATGGTATAAAATGCACACCACAAGTACTGCAGTATCAAATGTTACACTTATTCTTTGACATTTTCACTTCAAAACTGATCCTGTCTTTTCATTTTGTGTTGTTCCGCTATGTTTATGTTGTACCATTGTCTCTGTGTTCTTCCTAGTTCTTTGTGTTTACCTGGTAAGATAAATATGGTAACATTTTTTGTTCCTTCCAACACTAGGCTGTATTCACTATGATGAGGAATAATGTTATCCTTAAATCTAATCTCTGTTTTTGTACCATGTTCTTTACGTTAGGAAGATCGTTTTTAATGTTATTTATTCTGTTATGCTTCTACTGATATTCTCATTTTTCATCTATTTACTCATGTCATAATTCCTGTATTACTCTTATATATACTTAATTTCATTCTTTTTGTAAAGCCTGTATTACTAGAAATGTTATTTGTACTATCACGTTCTTTATTATAATGATGTTTTCTTTACATTTGTGATTGTATTTGTGTGCTGTTCAGTTGTAATTGTACAGACACCAATTCTTTAAGTTAGGTAAATATTAGGGATTTATTTTATTGCTCACATTTGTCTGTTGGTCATACTATATGTATCAAATCTCAGATAATATGACTGTGTTAGTGCTTGCACATGTGTTGAGAATTCAGCAAGGGACTGGTTAACAGCATTGCCGGTTGTATGGATATTGTCAAAAAATCAGTCAGTGCACAATGGTGGTTCATGGACTTGCTATATTACCATCAAGACTCTTCAATTGTGACTGTGCGCCCAGACAGACACGACGGATGGCTGTTGGCCATCTCTACAAGGACTACAGTGGGTCTGCATCTTTGGTGGCCCACTACTATCATAATCTGTACAAGGACTACTGTGGGTCTGCGCTGTGGTGACCCATCAATTCCACCAATATTCTTCAAGACTTCGACTGATACTGCTGTGGGTATGCTCTGTTGTGGCCCATTACCAATCTTACGATATCAATTGAAATCTTCATGTGAAGACTCAGCACTGCGTTTCAATGAGGAGGACAACACTGCTTCTTCAAGACTGCATGGTTGCCCACTACTTACTTGTGCATTTTCATATACTACTCAGCCTTTGTGCATAAAACTGGCGTGGACTTCTCTTGTATTGTATTATTAGAACTGTCTTTAGGGACTGTTAGGAGATTTTTTGCTTTATTGACCAACAGCATATTACTTAACCTTCGTGTGCATCTGATCTATTTGATATTGTTAATATAAAAAATTTAACAACTTAGTCTTAGCCACTGACCAAAACACTTCGTAAAATTTTTTGAGGGGAGCAGGGGGCTATGTAAGTAGTTTGTTTATATGTTTGTATGTTGGCAGCGCTATAGACTGTCTTAATGTCACTGACAGCGCTCTGCGTTCTCGGTAAGAGACTCTGTGATTGGACGGACTAACAATTAGCAGTTAGCGAACGGACGGCTTGGACATGTGTCCTTCGTGGAGACTCAGTGTTGGTAGGACATGCATTTCAAAATGAGGATGGATGTAGTTGGTGATGTTTAGGTGGTGGAATTATTGACGACTACATAATTTTTGGAACTGAATGTCACATGGATAAGGTAAAATCTGCGAAATACATTGCTAACCACATGCCTCCTAGTAGTTAGAATCTTTATATTTAGCTGGATGTAGTTGCTGCTTGCTGTAATTGCTGTAGTTCGTGTTATGATTTTCTGTCAGGTAAGTAACTTATGAAAAAGTATGGGTTATTTTTAGGATTTCTTCCAGTTCAGCGCCATTCTTGGTGTTAATTATTTGAAGCCATGTTGTCATTGTATAGCAGTCATATTACGCTGCGCTTGTATATTGTGGATAATAAATTAATAGGTTAAGTTTGAGTTGTCTTTGTCAGGGTAAATTCTGTAGGTCAGCGTTGAAACGATAAAAATAAGTAAAGAGACAGTAGCAGCAGTTTCACTCAGCAGTTTAAGTAAATACGAAGAAGTTTCAACTGTACCATAGGATCGGAGCGCCACCAGGACGTCTGCCGCCGGAAGTTCGAAGGGTAGTTCAAATATGCGTATAGTCCGCAGTCCCAGTTCGGAATGATCAACCTCGACGTTGCCGACATTTCCGTCTGTGTGGCAGGAGTGTAGTCTTTGTTTCATGTCTTGAAGAACCCTGTCGCACGTTGCGTCGTTAGTAATTTTTACAGGGATGGTGTTACTTACGGTCGAAGAATTGGATGCCGACGACGTCGGCAGCCGGGATCTTGGCCTCTTCCTTTAAAACGCCGTCGACATCGAGTGCACTTGGTCTAGCAAAGTCGTTTCTAAAAGCGAATCTCACGGTTGATTTTCGGTATTGATTCCCCATGATTTTGCAGCCATACCGCGTCATGTTAGTGTCGGCCGAAGAAAGTAAATAAGGCGAGTGGCCTGCACTGCAGGCGGAAACACACAGCACGTCCGCGCTGCTCGGCCGCTGAAGCAGTACCTTTTAACCACTGCGCCATTCTCTCACCCGCGTACGCTTTAATTACGAAATGGTAAGATATGGTCCATGATGTCACACCTTTTCCACTGACTGTGGATACCATCAAAGGAGTTATGAAAAACATAAGCTCATTGAAAGTGACACAGTAGGTATTCTACTAGCTTTTATCAGATCGGCTTCTTTTGGAGAGAGTGTGAGAATTTTAATAGCTGCAAACGTTATCGTCAAAAAATTTCGACAAAGTGATGGAAAAGGTACTCACGTGGCAGTTAGTGCTGTATCATCATCACCCAGCCCAAACCGCTTAGGATAGAAATTTGAAATTTTGAGAAGGTGTGGATCTTACACTGTAGGCGCCGTTTAAGAAGAGTTTTTCGAAATTCCTATCTAAAGGGCTGAAATAGGTGATGAAATCTTTTTTTTTTTTAAATGCCGCTATTAATGTAATTTCGAAGCTTGAGCCATAAGTACATTCGGAAAACACCATGCTTATATGCCCTTAATAATAATATAAGGAAACTAATTTAAACTCGATTTTATATAACAATAATAAATGCTTATAACATAATGAATCATCCATTACAAGATCAATTGACAAAAAGGACGTTGGAAACGCACCTGGAATCCAGATTATGCAGAAAAGATTTCTTACGAGCTCTATGGGTTAATTATCGTCTTTAGCAACTGCAGTGAAATATCTATTAAGATCAGACATGTTTCGCTTTATTCTAAAGCTTCTTGAGTGGCTACTGTAGCTATATGGTTTTTTTTATCTTCCAATTTTGTTTGGTAAGATCTTTAACAGTTCACTTGCTTTACTTACTACTATAAACAGTTTTCATTCTTATTGCTACTCATGCTTTTTTGTTGTTGTTTACTTCATTCTTCCTGTTCTTCCATGTGTATGCCTTGGGTTTTTCAGCACACAACACTTTCACTGCACCAAATATATTCGCGGTTCTGCGTGTTGAGAAGAACTACTGTAATCTCGCCGTTTCGGGTTTTGTTTTACTATCGTGAGCAGCGTTCGTCTTTTGTTTGTTTTGGTAGTGGTGGGAGCGTCTCCTATCGTTCTGTGAGTGTTTATATTTTCCGACTGTATATATATGTATGTTTGTGTGTGTGTGTGTTTGTGAAGGGTACTAACATGTCTTAACTACTGTTTGCGTAAATTATTTGTTTACTATGGTACAGCATAGGATAGTCTAGGGCAGCAATATTTTCTCGTTTGTGATATTATTTTGCGGTGTCTAGGAGGTTTGCTCTGTCTCTGTAACATGTATTATTAGTTTAAATAGCTTCTGGTTGTTGACGTTTGTCTCAAAGAGTTCAAAGAACAAAATCTTAGCTCAAAAAAGTTGGCTTGCGAGTGAAATTAGAACGTTATATGCACATAAAAAAATACGCGAACAAAATCATAAACTGTATGAAAAACACTTGCACTTAGCAGACACTATGAACAACAACACCCTCCTGTGGTATGTATAAGGGGCAAAGTTGAAGAACACACCTGTAATGCTATAGAACAGTTAAAATAGAGGCAGAATAAGGAACTAGAAGCACTTATGGACAAACATATATAATGAAATGTCCCAAGCAGGCATAGACATACACATAAGTTCTAACTACGTCTCATGAACCTCAAAGACATCAAACTAAGGGAGAAAGAACATAGCTACTACCAAAAGGCTTCGTAGAATCTGAGAACGTACTGTCTCGAAAACCGAGGAAGACACAAGAATCATGAACATAGGCCTAACAAGAGAATTAGTAGGCAAAAAACTTAAAAACATCATAGATACAAGACGTGAACACAGTTAAACAAGAGAGATAACCACAGAAACTAAGACCCTGAAAACCCCTATATAAGAACTACACACAGGCAACATAATCATAACGAAGGTAGACAAGGGGAATAATGTTGTCGTAATGGATGAACATGAATACAATAACAAGACATAAGAATTCATTTCATAGAATAAAATCACAAAATTAAAGTCCAACCCAACAAAGAGATTCCAGACAAAAATGAAAAACACACTCCAGGCTATAGAACACACTTGAGGGCAGACAAAAAACTCATATGACATGCATGAAATCTAATACCATAAAACTCTGCAGCTAACCAAAGCTTCATAAAGCGAATACTCCTGTTGGGCCTGTCTTCTCTTGTAGTTTTAGGAGATGTTCTTTGTTACTGAATCTGACTATTTTCATGTACTTTTCTATTGTGGTAGGCTGGTTGTTTTCTTTCCTGTGGTATTCTACAAATGATGAAAAGTTGATGCCACATCCCTATGCTATTTTGTGTTCCTCATACCTCATTTCTAAAGTTCTGTCTGTCTGTCCTCAGCATAAAGCATCAAAGCTGTTACACTGAAGTTGTAAATGCCATTTTTGGTATATGTCAGTGTGATCTTTCTTTTTTAGATGTTTCTGTGTAGAGTTGATGCTTTTGTATGCTATTTTTAGTCATTTATTTCATGAGGATATTCCCAATTCTGTGAGTCAGTTTGTTTTCGTATGCGAGTGTGTACTAGCTTGTTTGTTGGGTTTTGTGTTGTTCACTTTTACGTAGTGGTGATGATGTTGGGATGTATGATTATGGAGGGTGTTGTGCGTCTGTGGATTTGTGAAGTGTTTTTTTTTTCATGTTTTTCTGAATTTTCTTGTTCAGTTTTGTTAGTAGGGATTGTTGGTATCCATTACTTTTTGTTACCTGAGTGATTGTGTTCAGCTCCTTATTATAGTTATCTTTAGCATGTGGTACTGTGTTTGATCCTTGGATCATATAACTGTGGATGTATTCTTTTTGGACCTATCGGTGGTTAGATGATTGCTGTCATATTGTGTCTGTTGTGATGTTTTTCCTAGAATTGCAGAATGAGTGTTGGTTATTTTGCTCTGTGGTGAATATTTTTATGATGTTTATTTGGCCTGTTTGTTCTGTCTCTAACGTGAACTATATCTTTTTGTGTAATGTGTCTGTCTCTACCTACAGTTGTTCTATTTTATTTTCTGGTTCATCTACCAAGCTGAGAACGTCATCCGTGTATTTCCACAAAACCAATATATTGTATTTTGTTGGTACTGTCTTCTGGAAATTTTTTTCATATTTTTTCGTTCATAAAGAAATTTGCTTACTTTCCTGAAATTAGGAATCTCATTGTCAATCCTTCTTCTAGTAGATAGAATTCTTTATTGAATTCAGACTAATTTTAGTCGTTAAAGAGAAGCAGTAATGTGCTTATCTCTCTTCTGTGGCTATGTCGTAACTGATTGTGAGTATCCAGGTCTGACTGAGATTCTGGAGTATATTTTTTCTACATCAAATGAGTCCAACATGGCTGTATCTGGAATATATAAGTCTTTTATGTGATTTATTAATTTCTCTGTGTTTTTCACTGTTCTGTCATTTTGTGTTTTATACTGTTGTGTGAGTATGTCTAGTGAGGATGTGCGCTTATCTATAATTTATGATGGGCCTCATGGGAGGTATGTACTTTATGAAGCTTTCTTGGCTCTAAAGTTTTGGGGCATTCGATTTTACACATGCCATAGGAGCGTTTTGTCTGCCTTCAGGTTTGTGTTCTATTGTCTTTAGTATGTTTTTCATTTTTTCTGGAACCTCTTTGTTGGGTTTAACTTTAGTTTTGTGGTTTTATTCTATGAAATGAATTCTTGTGTGTCAATATTGTATTCTTGTTTATCCATTAGGACAACTGTACGCTCCTTGTCTGCCTTCATTCATAGCATTTTTTCCAACCATTTCAAACATCATCATAACCATCATCATCATCATCATACAGCAGTCCACGTGGTGGAGGTATGATCAAGGGGACAGAAAGGAAGAGTGATTACAATAAAGAGGAAAATGCTATTTTGAAATGAGCTGACAATATACTGACCAGCATAATAAACCAAAAACTGCTCCAACGTATGTTGAAGTACTTCGTTCATATGTAACTGCTTCTCTACATCAAATAAATAGTAAAGTTCTGGTGATAAAAGCTAAGAGAGACATATTTAACATACTGTGTCCTGTGCAAGAGGAAGACCAAGGCAATAACGAGTAACAACACTCTTCATTTATTTATTTTGAGTGACAAGACTGTTTATTTTGAGTAACAAGACTGCCTATTTCTTATTTTGAATAAGAAGGTTGTTTACTTGTTTATTTTCATTAAAACGTAATTCCTTAACATCTGTTGTTGTTGTGGTCTTCAGTTCAGAGACTGGTTTGATGCAGCTCTCCATGCTACTCTATCCTGTGCAAGCTTCTTCACCTTCCAGTATCTACTGCAACCTACATCCTTCTGAATCTGCTTAGTGTGTTCAACTCTTGGTCTCCCTTTACGATTTTTACCCTCCACGCTGCCCTCCAATACTAAATTGATGATCCCTTGATGCCTCAGAACATGTCCTAGCAACCGATCCCTTCTTCTATTCAAGGTGTGCCACCAATTTCTCTTCTCCCTAATTCTATTCAATACCTTTTCATTAGTTATGTGATCTACCCATCTAATCTTCAGGATTCTTCTGTAGCACCACATTTAGAAAGCTTCTATTCTCTTCTTGTCTACACTATTTATCGTCAACGTTTCACTTCCATACATGGCCACACTCCATACAAATTCTTCCAGAAACGACTTCCTGACACTTAAGTCTATAACCGATGTTAACAAATTCCTCTTCTCCAGAAACGCTTTCCTTGCCATTGCCAGTCTACATTTTATATCCTCTCTACTTCGACCATCATCAGTTATTTTGCTCCCCAAATAGCAAAACTCATTTACTACTTTAAGCGTCTCGTTTCATATTCTAATATCCTCAGCATCACCCGATTTAATTCGACTGCATTCCATTTTCCTCATTTTGCTTTTGTTGATGTTCATCTTATATCCTCCTTTCAAGACGCAGTCCATTCCGTTCTGCTGCTCTTCCAAGTCCTTTGCTGTCCCTGACAGAATTACAATGTCATCGGCAAACCTCAAAGGTTTTTTTCTGCTCCGTGGATTTTAATTTCTACTCCGAATTTTCATTTTTTTTCCTTTACTACTTGCTCAATATACAGATTGAATAACACCGGGGAGAGGCTACAATCCTGTCTCACTCCCTTCCCAACCACTGCTTCCCTTTCATTCCCCTTGACTCTTATAACTGCCATCTGGTTTCTGTACAAATTGTGAATAGCCTTTCGCTCCCTGAATTTTACCCCTGCCACCTTCAGAATTTGAAAGAGAGTATTCCAGTCAACATTGTCAAAAGCTTTCTCTAAGTCTACAAATGCTAGAAACGTAGGTTTGGCTTTCCTTGTTCTATTTTCTAAGGTAAGTCGTTGGGTCAGTATTGCCTCACGTGTTCGAACATTTCTACAGAATCCAAACTGATCTTCCCCGAGGTAGGCTTCTACCATTTTTTCTGGTAAGAATTCTGTAAAGATTTCGTGTTAGTATTTTGCAGCTGTGATCTATTAAACTGATATTTCGGTAATTTATCACATCTGTTAACACCTGCTTTCTTTGGGATTGGAATTATTATATTCTTCTTGAAGTCTGAGGGTATTTCGCTTGTCTCATACATTTTGCTCACCAGATGGTAGAATTTTGTTAGGGCTGGCTCTCCCAACTCTATCAGTAGTTCTAATGGAATGTTGTCTACTCCCGGGGCCTTGTTTCGGCTTAGGTCTTTCAGTGCTCTGTCAAACTCTTCACACAGTATCGTATCTCCCATTTCATCTTCATCTACATCCTCTTCCATTCCCATAATATTGTCCTCAAGAAGATCGCCCTTGTATAGACCCTCTATCTACTCCTTCCACCTTTCTGCTTTCTCTTCTTTGCTTAGAACTGGGTTTCCATCTGAGCTCTTGATATTCATACAAGTGGTTCTCCTTGCTCCAAAAGTCTCTTTAATTTTCCTGTAGGCGGTATCTATGAGATAAGCCTCTACATCCTTACATTTGTCCTCTAGCCATCCCTGCTTAGCTATTTCGCAGTTCCTGTAGATCTCATTTTTGAGACGTTTGTATTCCTTTTTGCCTGTTTCATTTACTGCATTTTTATACTTTCTCCTTTCATCAATTAAATTCAATATGTCTTCTGTTACCCAAGGATTTCAATTAGCCCTCGTCTTTTTACGTACTTGATCCTCTGCTAGCTTCACTATTTCATCCCTGAAAGCTACCCATTCTTCTTCTAGTGTATTTCTTTCCCCCATTCGTGTCAATCATTTCTTAATGCTCTCCCTGAAACTCTACAACTTCTGGTTCTGTCAGTTTATCCAGATGCAATCTCCTTAAATTCCCACCTTTTTGCAGTTTCTTCATTTTTAATCTACGGTTCATAACCAATAGTTTGTGGCCAGAATCCAGTCTGCCCCTGGAAATGTCTTATAATTTAAAACCTGGTTCTTAAATCTCTGTCTTACCATTATATAATATATCTGAAACCTTCGAGTATGTCAAGGCCTCTTCCATGTATACAACCTTCTTTTATGATTATTGTGTTAGCTATGATTAAGTTATGCTCCGCGCAAAATTCTACCAGGCGGCTTCCTCTTTCATTTCTTACCCCCATGTCCTTCTCTTCCTTTTCCTACCATCGAATTCCAGTCACCCATGACTATTACATTTTCGTCTCCCTTCACTATCTGAATAATTTCTTTTATCTCATCATACACTTCATCAATCTATTGGTCATCTGCGGAGCTAGTTGTACTAGGCATATAAATTTGTACTTCTATGGTAGGCGTGGACTTCGTGTCTATCTTGACCACAATAATGCGTTCACTATGCTGTTTGTAGTAGCTTTCCCGCACTCCTATTTTTTATTCTTATTATACCTACTCCTGCATTACCCCTATTTGATTTTGTATTTATAACCCTGTATTCACCTGACCAAAAGTCTTGTTCCTCCCGCCACCAAACTTCACTAATTCGGACTATATCTAACTTCAACCTATCCATTTCCCTTTTTAAATTAACATCTATAAAATACTAATTGTATGCAGTGCTTTATCTCGAATGTGGACTGTAATTATTACAAATTCAAATTACAAAATTTGGTGGTAGTACCAACTAAGCTAATTTATGAATATCATACAGTCTCCTGCATACTGTATTAACTTTTCAGTCATAATTTACATTACTTATTTTCAAAATCTAGCACTATATCAGTACTGAAATTTTTTTACAGATTCCCACTGCCACTGTACATACTTAGTAGTGCTCAAGTATTCCTGTAGAATGTCTCTCATCTTCCTAGCTTCTTTAACTGATTTGTGTTGACCTAATCTTCCAATGCCCCTCAGATTATTTTGCTACCATTCTCCTGGAAGGATAACACAGTAATTTGCGTCCTCTTTCTTTCCCAGTTGTGCAACATAATTCTTTCCCCATGTGTCCAGTAAAAAATTATGTAGCACACAAGTAGATAGTGTGATTTTTTCTACAGATTCAACAGGTAGCTCCATTTTCTTAATGAGAATTCTGAACCTCTTGCTCAGAATTCCAAAAACATTTTCAGAAGTTCTTCTTGCGCTACTCAAACGGTAATTACATATTTTCTGTTCCTGTGTGAGATTTCTCTTATATGGTTTCATTATATGCGCTGATAATGGAAAAGAATCATCAGCTACAACTATAAAAGGCACTGCAGTTTGAGTTCCTGATAATATCTCTGGTGCAAGAATGTCCATTACGTTTTCAGCACCAGTAGCAGCTTCACAGAGAGGACTGTTCTGGAACACTCCTCCAGCACCAATCCTCCCATTGCAACCTATATCCACACATGTAAATTACCCTGTGTGGCAACAAATGCCAGTAACACAATGCTGTTACCTCCTTTGTAATTGTGGGAGTATGATCCCATACATCTTGGTGATCGGAATTCCACATGATTGCTTTCTAAAGCACCAAGACAATTTGGAAAGTTCCATATGTCTTGGAACTGTTTTGATATACGTTTCCATTCACTTTTTCTTTTATGGCACCTGAAAGACAGAAAATGTGATTTGAATATGTCAATGTAACTTTCATACACGTGAACTGAAAAATAAGTATAATCTTATGGAATCACTACGTTTCAGACACATTTTTCCGTAACAACTGAAAATGATAAATTATGAAGTGTACTGATTTTGTCTGAAAATTCCGCTGGTACGGGAGAAACAGTTTTGGCCTCTAAATTGTAAAGTTGAATTCTTAACATAAACTTTTACAATGTGGGGATATATTTTGAATATAACTGCCAAACTTTAAAAATGTGTGATAATACCTGGACACAGGGATAGCACAAGGTTGGATCAGAGATACATTGTTCCCCCAAACAAATATTTTTTGGAAATTTTTAAGATGCCACTTTAAAGACTTTGTTGCTATTTCTAACGAATTTCGCAGAATAAAGAGAAAACTAGGGGTTTGTCAGCTAACTAAACGTAACAAGTAAAACTGCATCAAAAAGTTGTGGCAGGGGCACTAAGAATACACACCCCGATATATGCTTCTTGCTGCCCCTTCCGCTGGAGGTTCGAGTCCTCCCTCGGGCATGGATGTGTGTGTTGTTCTTGGCATAAGTTATTTTAAATAGTGTAGAAGTCTAGGGACCGATGACTTCAGCAGTTTGGTGCCTTAGGAATTCACACACATTTGAACATGTTTCTTGCTGACAGTAACACATCTGAACAAAAATGGTTCCTTTATTGTACTTTTCAGCTTTTTTAAATGTGTTATTACATTAACTTATTTTGGTCATGTTCTCATGAAATTCAACAAAATCAACGTGCTTTCATGTATGAGTCCTTCAAGCATTGGTAAACTGTGTCACAAGTTTCAGGAATAATTGAGGATATCGTGCTTACAGGCATTCTGAATGAAAACATAAGGCTTCTGTAGCTTTTTCCAGCAGCTAGAAACGCCTGTGTTAGAACTAACCTAAAGAAAATTATGGAATTGACTACAGCTTACAAGTATGCACTGTATGTACAGCAGCCTAGTAATACTACGCTTATATAAAGGTACCTACTTACCTCTTTCAAGATGAGATATATTCTCGAATGACTGTGTTTTGCTTCGTAATTCTTGGACTTACTAAATGAAGCAATGTCAACAATTCTGCCTTGCATATTCTCAGAAAAATTTTGTATGATTCCCTGTCCTCCAATTTCAGTTCATCGCGTAATAAACTGTGCAATTCCCGACCGCCCTCGTCACGTCTTAAAATCTAAGGTCTACTCCACCATCTTCTATTACGCCATCGTGAATTTCTTCGTGGACGCCGCCGAGATATTACTGCAGTAATGACTGCATAAGCAGCAGTTGCCAGTCTCAGTTCGTCATCAGCCATTTTCTAAAATAATGTTGCGCCATCTGCAGTCATTGTCTGTGCAAACTCAGCTACCAGATGGCATGCTAGGTCTTGTAGCAGGAAGTTGTTGCATCTTATTGCACCATTAGTGGCGCAAGATGTGCCCTCGTGTGTTCAGGGCTTAAGCGTTCAATAACAGCGACAGCTGGGGACGCCAAGGGAGTGCCCGCGCCCCAGAGACGGATAGGTTAGGCCCCTCTTTGACCTCAGTCATTATCACGAACAGCTGTCTGTTATACGGGGATGACTCAACCGGACTGTAGCGCTACTGGGTTACGTGTGCTTGTTTTATCCTGTACCGTCGCAGCCAAGACGTACTCAGATTTCAAGTCAGGTGCTTCATTTTTGCCAGACTATAACTGTTTCCGTAGGTGTCATGCAACTTATGAAATTACATGGGAAGAACCGACTATTCTCCAACTCACAGACCCAGAAACAACCGGCAGTCGTTCGATATGCTGCTGCGAACGCTCAAGTCAAACGTATGAATTCTGTCGTAGCAGGATATCAGCTCGCACATAGCATAGTGAGTATCCAGGCGCTGTTTGGTCTGCAGACGTCAAGCCCCCAGCTGCGAGACAGAACGCGCCAACTGCGCGCCTAGTTCGTGACCCGCAGTTTTTCCTCGGTCTCCGTTTCCAAGAACGACCATGTTGATAGCTCACGTGCAGGCAGTAAACCTTCCGGATAAACATTTGCTAGAAAAATGGCGAACTTAGTCATATGTACAGATACACCACAATTTTATCCGTAAGCACATCTGCCAGAATCGCTAGCACATATAGCACAAGCTATCAGGGGCCCTGCAGACGCAATGTTCCGTGTTTCTTTTTTTTTGCTTGTGTGTGTGAGGGGGGGGGGGGGGGACGGCGGGGGGGGCGGGGGGGGGGCAGGGGGGCGGGGGGGGGGGGGGGAGGGGTGAGCATCGGCGCCCGTTATGGGCTGACGGGAAGACGACAATCAAACAATAGCAGCTAACTTAGTACTGTTTTTGCAATCCTGTTTTGCATTCCCTTCACCAGTTTCAAGTTTAGCCGCATGGTGCCTTTAAAGTATGTTTGTCTACCAAGTTTCAATGGATTTCTATAAAAATTTTCGAGCGTTGTAGCCTATTCCCCTCAAACCGAATGTTGCAGTGCTAGGTCCCCATCTTCTACCATTCTGTTTAAAAATATTTATAGTGTGTCTGCAGAGGAAAGTAAATTTCCCTCTAAGAAAGACAGCGAAATACTGAATTGTGGTCAATGGCCCACTTGCACAACAAAAGAGAAACATTTACTCCCAATTTAAAGTAAGTACTGAACGTGTTAATATGGAACAAGGTTTTGTGAGCATTTCGGGCAAGAATCTGTAGAATGTGGCATATTCTAAAGTTAATGGAATGGCACACCCTATACGTACAAGGCTCAGATTCTTCGAAAAAATGTGTTATCATAAGGAAGAGATGACACAAGTGTCGAAGAAAACAATGGCAGCAAATGGTGGGAGCTGTCTTGCAAGTTTACTTGTTGATATTTTCATTGAGAATGTAAATTATTTATAGCAAAACATCAGATAGTTAACAAAGTAATTAATACGTATCATAAAATGTATGTATTATGTGTGTACGTGTGTGTATGCGTATATATGTTCCACATCTCCTCCTAAACGGGTTGATCGATTTGGATCAAACTTAGTGCACAGATACTTTACAGTCACGCAACAATTGCTGTGGGAGTAAGAGCCACCTACCTACCAAAGGGTGAGTGTGGGAGTGGAAAAGGTGCGTAACGCGCGTCTTATGAATTCCCAGATTTTTACTCAACCAGTAATTGAGAATGAGACTACTTAGCGACTTGCAACAGACTTCATACATAATTTCAAAGCTTTATGAAATTTTTTATCGCTGACAACCCCTAGAAAATCATGAAAGAATTTCCGCTGTTCATGGAGTAAAAGTACCGCATGAGGCACGACGCTATAATTTATTACTTCTTTACTACTAACTGTATTCGCGAGGCATTTTGCAGACAGTAAGCAGATATAGCAGTACCTGCAAAATTGTATCACTGTACGACAAGTAGTTCGGGAGATATGACGTCATAAACAAGATGCGTGATAAACTGCCGCATTATGCATGACGTTTTAAATTTATTACTTCTGTCTTACTGACTCTAACGACAATTAATTCCGTAGATTGTATCTACACATGCCGCTGAATGTTTCTACAAAATTATATCATTGCACGACTCATAGTTCAGGAGATATAAGGACGTAAACATTAAGCACAAGGCCAGACGCTTCGTGCTACAGAAGTAAGCGCTCAGTTATAAATACACTACTGGCCACTAAAATTGCTACGCCAAGAAGAAATGCAGATGATAAACGGGTATTCATTGGACAAATGTATTATACTAGAACTGAAATGTGGTTACATTTTCACGCAATTTGGGTGCATAGATCCTGAGAAATCAGTACCCAGAACAACCCCCTCTAGGCGCTGCAGTCTGGAACCGCGCGACCGCTACGGTCGCAGGCTCGAATCCTGCCTCGGGCATGGATGTGTGTGATGTCCTTAGTTAGGTTTAAGTAATCCTAACTTCTAGGGGACTGATGACCACAGAAGTTAAGTCCCATAGTGCTCAGAGCCATTTGAACCATTTGAGCTAGCCAACCCCCTCTGGCCGTAATAACGGCCTTGATACGCCTGGGCATTGAGTCAAACACATCTTGGATGGCGTGTGCAGGTACAGCTGACCATGCAGCTTCAATACGATACTACAGTTCATCAAGAGTAGTGACTGGCGTATTGTGACGAGCCAGACGTTTTCAGCTGGTGGGAGATCTGGAGAATGTGCTGGCCAGGGCAGCAGTCGAACATTTTCTGTATCCAGAAGGGCCCGTACAGGATCTGCAACATGCGGTCGTGCATTATCCTGCTGATATGTAGGGTTTCGCATGGATCGAATGGAGGGTAGAGCCACGGGTCATAACACATCTGAAATGTAACGTCCACTGTTCAAAGTGCCGTCAATGCGAACAAGAGGTGACCAAGACGTGTAAACAATGGCACCCCGTCCCATCACGCCGGGTGATACGCCAGTATGGCGACGACAAATACACGCTTCCAATGTGCGTTCACCGCGATGTCGCCAAACACGGATGCGACCATCATGATGCTGTAAACAAAACCTGGATTCATCCGAAAAAATGACGTTTTGCTATTTGTGCACCCAGGTTCGTCGTTGAGTACACCATCGCAGGCGCTCCTGTCTGTGATGCAACGTCAAGGGTAACCGCAGCCATGGTCTCCGAGCTGATAGTCCATGCTGCTGCAAACGTCGTAGAACTGTTCGTGCAGATGGTTGTTGTCTTGCAAACGTCCCCATCTGTTGCCTCAGGGATCGAGACGTGGTAGCACGATCCGTTACAGCCATGCGGATAAGATGTCTGTCATCTCGACTGCTAGTGATACGAGGCCGTTGGGGTCCAGCACGGCGTTCCATATTACCCTCCTGAACCCACCGATTCCATATTTTGCTAACAGTCATTGGATGTCGACCAACGTGAGCAGCAATGTCGCGATACGATAAACCGCAATCGTGATAGGCTCCAATCCGACCTTTATCGAAGTCCGAAACGTGATGACAAGCATTTCTCCTCCTTACACGAGGCATCACAAAAATGTTTCACCAGGCAACGCCGGTCAACTGCTGTTTGTGTATGAGAAATCGGTTGGAAACTTTCCTCATGTCAGCACGTTGTAGGTGTCACCACCGGCGCCAACCTTGTGTGAATGCTCTGAAAAACTAATCATTTGCATATCACAGCATCTTCTTCCTGTCGGTTAAATTTCGCGTCTGTAGCACGTCATCTTTGTGGTGTAGCAATTTTAATGGCCAGTGGTGTAAACACCTGGGTAACGTTGAGTTTCTCTGCTAGTAAATTATAAACGTTACGTAGATGATACACTAATCTGATGACACAACGGATGAAATTGAATGCCTTGTGAAAGAGATTAGTGAAATGCATCAGAATAGCGTCTTTACAGTTGAATACAAGACAGTCAAAGGTTTAAATTTCCAGGATCTCTTCATAACTCGCTCCAGTAAGAGACAGAGATTTCAAGGATACAGGAAGCTAAGATAGAAAGATGCCACAGTCAGCAAAATCTCATGTCACCCAGTTCAGCACAAAACGGCTTCATGCAGGTCAGTGCACAACAGAATGCACAAAATAGTGTTAGAAACAGCTGACAAAATTGAAACACCAAACACCAATAAAACAACTGTTTACAGTAATGGCCACAGTCAAAAATTAACAGATGACCAAAACATTAAAATAAAATCCTACATAAGCAAAAACAAATTTATACCAAATAACATCCTATCACAGTTAAAAGCACAATATGTGAGCAAGCTGTTTTTAGGAAAACTGTTGTTTAAAGTAGAAATCTTTTTGAAGAGCAAATACCAGTATCATTATTTACAAAAATTACAGACTAAAGGTCTATGTTGTCCGAAATGTCAACAATAAAAGCAAGCCGTGAAATCGATCAGTGATATACAAATTTAACTGCAATTCAAGTGTGAAATAATGCATTGGCCAGACAGCAGGAAATTTATGCTTTTATATAAAGTTTGCTCTGTTACTTCTCCACTACTCAATATTAATTAGTGAACCCATGACTGCTGCAGTTGGTAAATCAGCACGCATATCAGTTACTAAAGTAACTTAATAACGAAGAACCACAGTATAGCAGCTTTTGTGTAGTGGAGAAAAATTTTGAAGCCTTCTCCTGGTAACAAGCAGGTCGGGCCATAACAGCGGGGCAGAACTGTAACAGGGAAGAAATGCTGATGTTGCGTGTGGTAATGCCGCAGGACGAAGTTAATTGCTACATACCATTAGTGCTGTGCATCCACAGTGTCAATGCAGCAGAATAGTGTCATAGGAGAGAAGGATGCCATCATTTTGACGATTATGCAGCGTGGAGTAAGTAAGCGTAAGTCGTATACGAGAGTAAGACCTAGCTGCCTACAATCTTTGACGGAGCAGCGAGTCCCATCTGGGAGACATAGCCACTCTGAGCTGCAGCGCCACCATGAGAGTCAAGACTAGTGGAAAGCTATGGGCGCCATCATACAGTGAGCCTTCTGGTGGCCTAACTATCAGTTCCAGAGAGCACACCATCATCCGACCTCACAGGGGATGGGGAGAGGGTGGGAGTGGGGGGTGGGGGGAGGAATGCAGCTGCCACCTACATCTACATCTACATTTATACTCCGCAAGCCACCCAACGGTGTGTGGCGGAGGGCACTTTACGTGCCACTGTCATTACCTCCCTTTCTTGTTCCAGTCGCGTATGGTTCGCGGGAAGAACGACTGTCTGTAAGCCTCCGTGCGCGCTCTAATCTCTCTAATTTTACATTCGTGATCTCCTCGGGAGGTATAAGTAGGGGGAAGCAATATATTCGATACCTCATCCAGAAACGCACCCTCTCGAAACCTGGCGAGCAAGCTACACCGCGATGAGGAGCGCCTCTCTTGCAGAGTCTGCCACTTGAGTTTGTTCAACATCTCCGTAACGCTATCACGGTTACCAAATAACCCTGTGACGAAACGCGCCGCTCTTCTTTGGATCTTCTCTACCTCCTCCGTCAACCCGATCTGGTACGGATCCCACACTGATGAGCAATACTCAAGTATAGGTCGAACGAGTGTTTTGTAAGCCACCTCCTTTGTTGATGGACTACATTTTCTAAGGACTCTCCCAATGAATCTCAATCTGGTACCTGCCTTACCAACAATTAATTTTATATGATCATTCCACTTCAAATCGTTCCGCACGCATACTCCCAGATATTTTACAGAAGTAACTGCTACCAGTGTTTGTTCCGCTATCATATAATCATACAATAAAGGATCCTTCTTTCTATGTATTCGCAATACATTACTTTTGTCTATGTTAAGGGTCAGTTGCCACTCCCTGCACCAAGTGCCTATCCGCTGCAGATCTTCCTGCATTTCGCTACAATTTCCTAATGCTGCAACTTCTCTGTATACTACAGCACCATCCGCGAAAAGCCGCATGGGACTTCCGACACTATCTACTAGGTCATTTATATATATTGTGAAAAGCAATGGTCCCATAACACTCCCCTGTGGCACGCAAGAGGTTACTTTAACGTCTGTAGACGTCTCTCCATTGATAACAACATGCTGTGTTCTGTTTGCTAAAAACTCTTCCATCCAGCCACACAGCTGGTCTGATATTCCTTAGGCTCTTACTTTGTTTATCAGGCGACAGTGCGGAACTGTATCGAACGCCTTCCGGAAGTCAAGAAAAATAGCATCTACCTGGGAGCCTGTATCTAATATTTTGTTCCTCTAGAGACTTGCGGTACACGGCTGTTAAAAGGGGGGCAAGTTCTTTCGCGTACTCTGTGTAGAATCGAATTGGTATCCCGTCAGGTCCAGTGGACTTTCCTCTGTTGAGTGATTCCAGTTGCTTTTCTATTCTTGGACACTTATTTCGATGTCAGCCATTTTTTCGTTTGTGCGAGGATTTAGAGAAGGAACTGCAGTGCGGTCTTCCTCTGTGAAACAGCTTTGGAAAAAGGTGTTTAGTATTTCAGCTTTACGCGTGTCATCCTCTGTTTCAATGCCATCATCATTCCGGAGTGTCTGGATATGCTGTTTCGAGCCACTTACTGATTTAACGTAAGACCAGAACTTCCTAGGATTTTCTGTCAAGTCGGTAAATAGAATTTTACTTTCGAATTCACTGAACGCTTCACGCATAGCCCTCCTTACGCTAACTTTTGACATCGTTTAGCTTCTGTTTGTCTGAGAGGTTTTGGCTGCGTTTAAACTTAGAGTGAAGCTCTCTTTGCTTTCGCAGTAGTTTCCTAACTTTGTTGTTGTACCACGGTGGGTTTTTCCCGTCCCTCACAGTTTTACCCGGCACGTACCTGTCTAAAACGCATTTTACGATTGCCTTGAACTTTTTCCATAAACACTCAACATTGTCAGTGTCGGAACAGAAATTTTCATTTTGATCTGTTAGGTAGTCTGAAATCTGCCTTCTATTACTCTTGCTAAACAGATAAACCTTCCTCCCTTTTTTTATATTCCTATAACTTCCATATTCAGGGATGCTGCAACGGCCTTATGATCACTGATTCCCTGTTCTGTACATACAGAGTCGAAAAGTTCGGTTCTGTTTGTTATCAGTAGGTCCAAGATGTTATCTCCACGAGTCGGTTCTCTGTTTAGCCACCACCCACAATCGATGCTACTGGCCATCTGGTGGACCACAGCGTAACTTATAACACTCTAGGAGTTACTACAACAGCAAAGCAGCCCTATAATGCTATCCCTGTACCAAGATTTAAAGTTTGAGCAAGTTTGTGCATGCTGATGGAAAACAATCGAACTGTACATCGTCATATGAAGGGTTACATGTTGGAAGGATGGAATACATTATCTATCAGGAGTCGAAACAATGATATATTGGTTTCAAAAAGAAAAATCCGTAGTTGTGCAAATAAATACAGTCGCCAGCCTAATTAGGCAAAAATAATAACAAGTAAATTTGCAGTAAGCAAGATAAACTAGCTGCTGTATTAATCTTGACTTCGAAATCTGTTTAGTAAATGAACACTCTAATCTATATCAGCGAAATTATTAGTCATGAGCTTATGTACTATCTGTTTAAGTTCAGCAGTAACAAACTTCTTCTAACGTATACTGGTTACTTTGGTGCATAAAGAATAATGTTAATTACAACATGCTACTCCACAGGGGAAAAGTACAGTAGAGCCCCTCTAATCCGTCACCTTCGGGATCGGGACCATGGTCGGAACGAAAACAAGGTCGGATTATCCGAAAAATCTAATTTTTAGTGCAAAAAATATAAAAAGACATTTAGTACAAAAATTAAACTATTTAAGAACTAAAAGACGTCTACAGTAATATAAAAACATGTTTTTTACACAGTGTTAAACAATATATTAACTAAAAAACGTCTACATACACTGTGATGTGTATTGGTTTTAAAAGGAAAAAAGACAAACAAATTGCAGTACTGTACTGTACTTAATAACGTATAAACGATATATACTGTAAACTAAAAAATGTTTACAGCACTGTATATAAAAAAGAATTTTTTTACATAGAAATAAACTACTGTATGTATAAACTACGAAATGATTATACTGTAAGCATTGTTTTTACAGTAAAAATGAAAACAAATTTCTTGGAAAAAAGGTCAGTGATACATTTTTGTTTAGCGGATGTTGTTCTAGATTTAGCTGCAGTGTCCTTCCATTTTTTTATCCACAAAATGTGCATTGGAGTTGAAGATGGAATCTGCTCGATGTATTGAAGGGCGATGACAAAATCGTTATTTTGCATCGTTGTGTGAAATCCGGGTGGGGGGTTCGTCTTCGCTGTCCGAATCCTCATTCAAAGTTTCCTGGCTAAGAGCGGCAACAATCTGAGCTCTTCAAAAGCGTCACAGTCTTTGTCACATTCGTTGAGCCACTCTTCAACTTCATTGTCAGGGACGTTCGGCTCCAGAGTTTGTAGGTCTTTAACGATTTCCAGTGCGTCGTTGTTTTGTCCATCTTCGGTATGCTCATTTTCAGTCATAACTTGTGGCCAAAGCTTACCCCACGATTTCCGCAGTGTTTCAGGTTTCAGTTCATCCCACGCTGCAGCGATTGTGTAGATAGCATTTTTGATGTTCGGGGATTTCATTGCCTCAAATAAGTTATGACCACTTTTATATTTTTCCAAGACTGAACGGATATACTTTCTGCGATATGGCCTTTTTAACCATTCGATAACGCCCTGATCCATTGGTTGGATGAGTGAGGTCACATTAGGAGGCAGAAAGAGAGCTTTTATGTCACCGTTCACCAGATCTTCCTCAGATGGGTGTGATGGTGGGTTATCCAACAGCAATAGATCACGAACAGGCAGATTTTTTTGTTTCAAGTCTTTTTCGACCGATGGCACAAACTCGTCGAAAAACCAGGTTTTAAAAAGGTTGCAGTCCATCCAAGCAGATTTTTGATTGCGGTAATAAACCGGCAAGGAAAATAAGTTTATATATTTGATTGCCCTTGGCTTCTTAGATTTGCCAATGACGTACTGTAGAGAACACGGAATAAAGCAAACAACGACGTTTTTTAATCCCAACAAAGGATAAAACTGCAAAATAACGCACAGTATAACAATATGCACAGCGATAGACACCGCAACAATGACCCGACAGACGCCCAGTCAGTGACAAGTCGGCACAGGCTCGCGAGCCTGAGCATGGTCGGACTAACCGCAGTGACGGACCATCCAAGGTCGGATTAAAGGAGTTCTACTGTACTGTTAATTTGGAAGTGAGATGGCCCTGAAGCTCCAGTATTGAAGGCCAGTAATTTTGATATAGTTACCTAGCTATTATTTTAACTAACAAGAACACAAATAGCATTCAAAGACTGTATGTAACCTTTGCATAACACAGAACATGAGATGTACATGTGGACACTGTATCTGTTATAGTTTAAGTAAGATGAAGCAATTGATGATTTTAACAGGGCAACTAGTTTTGCATGAACTTTCTCTGTGAATTAATGATTAACTGACTGTATCATGCAGTGAAGGACCCTAAAACTGTTCTGTCTCATAACATATTGCCTGATTAATTCTTTCAATGATAAACAATAGTAACAACATACATAAGAAGAACAGACACACGAAATCACTATTTACAAAACCTTTTTATCAATATAACTGTTGTATGCCTTCAGAGTGTTATGGCCAGGACTTTGTTTCTGTAATCACTGTTCTTTAGTAAATTTTACATTCTGAGAAATGATTTTAAAAGTCTTTGAAAGTTTTGCTTCAGAATAAAATTGCAATTAAATATGGTTTTACTATGGACTGATCTTAGGAACTTGAACTATGACATGGAGTATTTTACTCAAAATACTATTTGCAAAACCAAATCCTTACTCTGCAAAGTCAGCAATTGTTTTAATTTGTGTAATTGATCATTCAAGCACTTTCACTTTATAGTGAGAGGAAAATTTGGAACTTTCTTGTAGCAGGAACAGGATACTTTCAAGGTGAATAACTTAGGATAAAACACAGTTCATGGTGTGTAACTAGGCATTAATCACTTAATATATGAACACTTCAGCAAACACTGGTCCGTGTGTGTATTTACAAAATTAAATTTTACTTTGTCTGAGGTCGGATGTAGTGGCGATTATCTGGGGCGACAGAACAAAGCCTTATCATGTAAACATGGCTCTTGATACAATATACTCTGTAATATCGTCTTGGCGTTGTAAACACGGATATCAGAGCAACCCAATAAATGCCGTGATACACTGACTGGTAACAGTCCACATCTTAGCCATAATTACTCGACTTTACCAGTAATCTTTGCCTCATTGGTCAATCGGGTTATTGACTCGTCGAGAGCTAGCCACGACTATATGGCCACCAACACTTGCCTCACCAGTTCGCGTCCTTGCACCATTTGCTTTCCGCCTAAGCCCTTTCGTTGTGGAGGGACGTCCCTCTAGCATTTCTATCGTATACTACACTCCTGGAAATGGAAAAAAGAACACATTGACACCGGTGTGTCAGACCCACCATACTTGCTCCGGACACTGCGAGAGGGCTGTACAAGCAATGATCACACGCACGGCACAGCGGACGAACCAGGAACCGCGGTGTCGGCCGTCGAATGGCGCTAGCTGCGCAGCATTTGTGCACCGCCGCCGTCAGTGTCAGCCAGTTTGCCGTGGCATACGGAGCTCCATCGCAGTCTTTAACACTGGTAGCATGCCGCGACAGCGTGGACGTGAACCGTATGTGCAGTTGACGGACTTTGAGCGAGGGCGTATAGTGGGCATGCGGGAGGCCGGGTGAACGTACCGCCGAATTGCTCAACACGTGGGGCGTGAGGTCTCCACAGTACATCGATGTTGTCGCCAGTGGTCGGCGGAAGGTGCACGTGCCCGTCGACCTGGGACCGGACCGCAGCGACGCACGGATGCACGCCAAGACCGTAGGATCCTACGCAGTGCCGTAGGGGACCGCACCGCCACTTCCCAGCAAATTAGGGACACTGTTGCTCCTGGGGTATCGGCGAGGACCATTCGCAACCGTCTCCATGAAGCTGGGCTACGGTCCCGCACACCGTTAGGCCGTCTTCCGCTCACGCCCCAACATCGTGCAGCCCGCCTCCAGTGGTGTCGCGACAGGCGTGAATGGAGGGACGAATGGAGACGTGTCGTCTTCAGCGATGAGAGTCGCTTCTGCCTTGGTGCCAATGATGGTCGTATGCGTGTTTGGCGCCGTGCAGGTGATCGCCACAATCATGACTGCATACGACCGAGGCACACAGGGCCAACACCCGGCATCATGGTGTGGGGAGCGATCTCCTACACTGGCCGTACACCACTGGTGATCGTCGAGGGGACATTGAATAGTGCACGGTACATCCAAACCGTCATCGAACCCATCGTTCTACCATTCCTAGACCGGCAAGGTAACTTGCTGTTCCAACAGGACAATGCACGTCCGCATGTATCCCGTGCCACCCAACGTGCTCTAGAAGGTGTAAGTCAACTACCCTGGCCAGCAAGATCTCCGGATCTGTCCCCCATTGAGCATGTTTGGGACTGGATGAAGCGTCGTCTCACGCGGTCTGCCCGTCCAGCACGAACGCTGGTCCAACTGAGGCGCAAGGTGGAAATGGCATGGCAAGCCGTTCCACAGGACTACATCCAGCATCTCTACGATCGTCTCCATGGGAGAATAGCAGCCTGCATTGCTGCGAAAGGTGGATATACACTGTACTAGTGCCGACATTGTTCATGCTCTGTTGCCTGTGTCTATGTGCCTGTGGTTCTGTCAGTGTGATCATGTGATGTATCTGACCCCAGGAATGTGTCAATAAAGTTTCCCCTTCCTGGGACAATGAATTCACGGTGTTCTTATTTCAATTTCCAGGAGTGTATTTACATGCATCTCAAGTCAAAGAAGTTACAGAATACAGATTTTACAGAATCTTTAATCGACATAAGCTTTACAGACTCCACACAAGTTCATGTACTTGGTACAGAGCCTGTGGTACCTGATATGCACGCAGTCTATGGTGTCGTTAGGAGTGGCCTGGCCAGTGGCCACCCACTTCCCAGCACTGCTGGTGGCTGTGATCAGTATGATCCGCACAGCATGCCGGATGTACAGGGATGTAAATGTGCCACTGATTCTTGGATCGTTCGGAGGACGACTGCACACGATGATTTTATTGGGGATACTACGGGGGATGCACAGGAACCCAATGATAATGTTAGTTGTGTTGCTAATGTTGTGGATAATGAGGTAGTACAGACGCCTTTATTTTCCCAAGGATGCAGATTCGTCACCACTTACGATGGCATCCCCTCCTCCAAAGGGGGAGGCAGGAAGAAAAGGAGGATGAAAAATTACGGTATATTGATAATTTTTGCTTATGGACAGTCTGATATTATCAATACAGTAATATTACACGCAACTGAGGAAGACAGGACTACAAAAGTTGAAGGATGAAAAATGCTCGTAAGCCGACAAGACTGAATCCTTCCAAAAATCTGAGCCTGAGAATCAAGGTAAAGCTCGAGGAAACATTGTTTCAGCAGAAGGAGACAGTTACACGGGTCACATCGTCGCAAAGAGCTATTATCATGACAGTAGAACCAACAAACTGCATAAGGCATCATTTAGATTCAATAGTGCCAAAGAGCACAAGGAAGTTGGTTTTTAAAGGTAACGATATAAGAGAGCATGGCATTGCAAGACATAGTGACGTGTAACTAGTTGTGAAGTAAAGAAAATATTTGAAGCTGACGACGTCAACGTAGTGTCCAACACATGGGAGCTGCACTAATAATAAAAATGATCTGTAAAATAACTTACACTGTTTTGGTACATTGCATGTTGAGCAATTATTATTTTCAGTCACTCAGAATAGAAGCTTTCGAAATGTGGTGCCATAGAAGAATGCCGAAGATTAGATAGGTAGATAACGTAACTAATGAGAAGGTACTGAACAGAATTGGGGAGAAGAGGAATTTGTGGCACAGCTTGACTAGAAGAGGGGATCGGTTGGTAGAACATGTTTTGAGGCATCAGGGGATCACCAACTTAGTAGTGGAGGGCAGCGTGGAGGGTCAAAAATGTAGAGGAAGACCAAGAGATGAATACACTAAGCAGATTCAGAAGGATGTCGCTTGCAGTAGGTACTCGGAGATGAAGTAGCTTGCACAGGATAGAGTAGCATGGAAAGCTGCATTAAACCAATCTCTGTATTGAAAGACCACAACAACAACAGTCACTCAGAAGCTGAAATTAAGTTTTAAGATCGGCAATACTTAATTTATACACAAAACTGACTTCAGCAGTACTTTCAGAACCTGTAAACAAAGTATTACTTTGACTTTAAACGCAGCTAATTCTGCTCTGGTTTTGTGCATCTGGCGGAGAAAAGGTATTGTGCCACATTGAAAAATACTGAATATAGAAACCACAACAATCAGAATTGAAAGTAAGTGTATCTAACGAGTTACAGATTGTAAATTTTTGGCGCACTAGAAGAAGTGATCGGTTGATAGGGCACATTCTGAGATATCAAGGGATCACCAGTTTAGTATTGGAGGGAAATGTAGGAGTAAAAATCGTAGGAGACCATGAGATGAATACAGTAAGCAGTTTCAGAAGGATGTAAATTGCAAAAGTTATTCGGAGATGAAGAGGCTTGCCCAGGATAGAGCAGCATGGAGAACTGCATGAAACCAGTCTACGGACTGACGACCACAGCAGCAGCAACAACAATTTTTTTCTATACAATAAGTTTTAAGTCCTCATACAGTAGATGTATTTATTTTACTACTAATAGCTCACTGGTTGGTAGAATACTGCATTATGAGTAGGTCTGGAATACGTTTTGACCAATAACGTTGTACTATGCTATCGCAGTAATTTGTCTGGCAGTTTTTATACAATTAACAATTTTGTCAAAATTGGAGAAACACAAAATTAGTAACTGCTGAAACATATAAAAATGCATCCAAATTCAAAACATTTCATTCTCGAGCTTTTCTGCTGCGACGTACTAATACTAGGTCAACACACATAGTTTTATGTAAAAGTGTGGTAATATTACCGAAACTGCAGGAGCATTAACATAAAACTTTTATTATTGAATCTGCATGCAGATCTGCCTAACACGGTTACTTTTTGTATCGAAACTACATTTATCAAACTGCTTTCTAAAGGCAACAATTACAAGTCACAAAAGGCCAAAATAAATTAAAGCTTTTAATGGCAATTTCCTATAAACCCCAAATTAGCTACAAAGTATCACTGAAGAAAATATTTGACATTGTTAATCAGCATCTTAAAGTGGATGGTCTTGCTGAATCAAAATAAAGTCAATTGAGCGATTCATTCAGTAAACTATACAAAATGCAAACAGTTGTGAAATTTCGCATAACCTTAAAGAGATTGTATAAATTCTCTGTGTCCAGGACACTTCCTCCTTTAAGACCGTAATTCTCTATTTTTTAAAACTTGTTAGCCGCGTGATGGTGATCCCTATTCCTCGAAACGATAATACCTTGCCAAATACGTAGAAATACAAACATCATATTTTTTTCACTTTTTATCAATGTACGATAAACAGGCAGAACGTGTAATATGACTAAGTTTGCTCTCAAATGGGTCAACAAAACAAAAATCTCACGACACTGGATAAATCGTGTTTAGTCATAATGTGATTTATTGCCGCATTTGAAGTTCGGCCGGCCGGAGTGGCCGTGAGGTTCTAGGCGCTACAGTCTGGTACCGCGCGACCGCTGCGGTCGCAGGTTCGAATCCTGCCTCGGGCTTGGATGTGTGTGATGTCCTTAGGTTAGTTAAGTTTAATTAGTTCTAAGTTCTAGGCGACTGATGCAGTGGGGTCCCAGTCGATCAGAGGCTCCTTGTCCATGCACTTACGATACAGCACTGTGGTGAATACTGCCTGCTTCAGCGCTCGCAGTGCCCTCCTCGAGTGTAATTGTTTAAATACATGAAGAATAGGGCTTGCAGCTCGAAACTGTTTATGGCTGAGAAGCAGCAGTCCACCTAAATTGTTTAAATAAAGTTAAAAAACCACATGGTCACACACAGATGTGGAAGGGGGAATGTTACACAGGGTTTCATGACCGGAGAATATTTTAGTTAAATGTAAGAAACAAAGTGGAACAATTTGATCTTCTTGGCAGGTACCTGCAACTGTTTGCCGCCGGGGGACACAAGCGCGAGGCAAACCTGAGTATTTGCAAATGATAACGCCTTCAGAAGCAACTGACTCCCAGTTATCACTAAACAGCCTATTGAAGCTATTGGCCAGTATGCTGTATGTGGTAATACTGTAAGTACTTTGTATATAAGTGTAGTTTTAACGACGTGTGTTGTGGGAAAAAGTAAGGGAGATTTTTCTCACAAAAACAGTGTTCTAGATGATATAAGGAAACATCAGTTTAAGAAACGATCTCATAGACGAAGGAAGGTACTGAACATAAGAAAATTAAATGGAACGATTTGCTATTGAACGCTTTGATGAGAATGGTCTGGATCTAAAAGGACCACCACCCCTGGACGTGGTGAGCAGTCAATCAGTATATAATGGCCTACCATATGCCCGAAGGTGTCAGTGAAACATAATTAACAAAGCAAATTTTTACTGCTCAAATGGACACAGTTGTCTCGATTCTCAGCCTGCCTGACATTCAACACGCCGGCAACGCGCCGAAACCAGCATGTAGCGGTTGCAGAAGCAGCGGCGACAGCGCCCTCTGACGTCACGGGGCACAACAGCCACGCCGTGAAGACAGGATCGTTTGCACTGGCCATGGCCACCAGCAGCTCTGGAAAGGGTGTGACCAGGTGACACCTGACAATACCATACACTTTGTGCAGAAGAGAGCCTACCGAGGAAACTCATGATAGGAAAAAGCCAGCTCTGGATTTTGGCTAGTAGATGGGTATTGAGAAGATCATGTGTAGATCGGATGTTTCAGAAAGATAATGAAGAGAGTCATGTGCAACCAGATGTGAGTGGAAAAGTCACTTAGGAAATGTATAAAGTGTCAGCGATGATGGGCAGTAGTGAACAGTCGTAGTCAGTAAGCCGTCAGTAGAACTGAAGCAAGCAGAGTATCAATGAAGGCACCAACAACTTGGACGGCAGCAGCTAGTGATGGAGCAGTAGTACTTTGTTCACGAGAAGACAGTACTTCTTTGGGTGACAGCTGCAACTGATAGATGAGTAGTAATTTTACAAATGTCTTATGTATTTGTCACTGAATAGCAGCGGCGACCGCTGAGGCATTCCATTGGTGGTGCCAAAAAACTTAGTTTGGTAGCATCGAACGTATTACGGAATTTTGTCGATACTTCATGTATATCATAAAATACAATACAAAAAAACGGAGACAGAAACAGAAATAAACACTCATTACAACAACGCCCTTGTTCAACACAATAAGAGTTTTATATATTCCTGGAGAACATGATAGCAAGTGTTTGTATGTATAAGAGAGAGAGCTCTCTCGCACACACAAATGCACACGCATGCACAAAAATCAACAGCGCAAATCTTTACTCCTCACAGGGTATTTTCGGTCACTTTTACGTGGCAGTCGTAGGTAGAGGATGTTTTGATGTATGGTTGCTTGAAATAACGGTGGATATCGGGCCTGAACTACCACATTAGAACTACACTGCCATCCTCAGCTAACAACTGCGCTCTAGCCGTTACCAAATGATTTATGTGCTCCGCTTTCCTTTGAAATGTGGTTGCTGGTTGTTTCCTTTTCTTATTTTGAAATGACTGCAGAGAGCAGTCTTGCTCCGTCACAGGGTTCGAATATGACTCTCACAACACCAGAGGGAATGAGCAATCCATATGTCCAGTGCTCAAATGGTTTAAATCATACCTAACTGGAAGAGTGCAGAAAGTTGAAATAAATAGTTCACATAATATGCAAAAAACTGGTGATTTCTCAAAATAGAGAATTATCAAGAATGGGGTGCCGCAAGGTTCGGTCTTGGGTCCTCTGCTGTTCTTAATATATATTAATGACTTGCCATTCTATATTGACGAAAATGCAAAGCTGGTACTTTTTGCCGATGATACAAGTATAGCTACCACACCCGGCAGACAAGAATTAACTGGTGAAATTGTAAACGATGTTTTTCAGAAAATCATTAAGTGGTTCTCTGCAAATGGGCTCTCATTAAACTTTGACAAAACACAGTCTATATTGTTCCACACAGCAAATGGAATGACCCCATTAATAAATATAGACTTCGATCAGAAATCGGTAGCTAAGGTAGAATATTCAAAATTTCTGGGTGTATGCACTGATGAGGGGTTGAACTGGAAAAAACACACTGAGGATCTGCTGAAACGTTGGAGTCTGTTACTTGTGCTGTTGGGTCACTGCAAATTTTGGCGGTATACATCTCAGTAAATTAGCTTACCACGCCTATTTTCGTTCTCTGCTTTCGTATGGCATCATATTCTGGGGTAACTCACCATTGAGTAAAAGAGTGTTCATTGCACAAAAGCGTGTAATCAGAATAATTGCTGGAGCTCATCCAAGATCATCCTGCAGACACTTATTTAAAGAGCTAGAAATCTTCACTGTACCCTCACAATATATATATTCACTTATGAAATTTGTTATTAACAATCCGAACGAATTCAAAAGTAATAGCAGTGTACATGGCTACAATACTAGGAGAAAGGATGACTTCACTACTCAAGGTTAAATCTAACTTTGGCTCAGAAGGGGATAAATTATGCTGCCACAAAAGTCTTTGGCCACTTACCTAATAGCATCAAAAGTCTGACAGATAGCCATATAGCATTTAAAAGGAAATTAAAAGAATTTCTTAATGGCAACTCCTTCTACTCATTAGATGAATTTTTGGATATAGTAAGTGGGTAATTTCCCAACCTCCACAAAAAATAAAAAAAATAAAAATAAAATAAAATTATTGAGTGTCATGTAATATTTTGTCTAACGTAATATCTTGTATCGACACCTTTTATTAACCTGACACGTTCCACATCATTACGAAGTGTCGTATTCATGATCTATGGAACAAGTACTAATCTAACCTAATCTCCATTATTACATCGGTTCTGCCATCCCAGGAGCGCGGAACACGGACGTAGGCTGACAGCCCTGTAAGAGGGAGGCGTGGCTTGTCCCCCCACTCCGCACTTCTCCCCTCGACAGTCAAAACTCCTCGTTTGTTTTACGTTCGCGGCCGATTGCCGTAAAAGTGTCCGCTACAACGTCAGTGCCAGTACGAGAAATAATAGGACACGTATGAATTATTCGCACCTGTAATCTGGATTTTGCGAAGCAAATTTAATCAGATTACCAACATTTAAAACTGTAAGTGCTGTAGTCACCAAAAGCAGCAACTCCATGACTTTGGGAAGACAGCTTCAAAATAATTAGTAGGAACGATATTGCAAATCGATTCGTCGCTCCTTCTTGTTGGCAAATAAATGTCATCTCAAACTTAAATTTTCAATTTTACACACGAATGACTTTTCACAGGATAGCATCCCTAAGGCACTCATTCTTCTATCATGGTGTTTCGTTTTAATCCTCTTGAGCAATGAAACGCGCTGCTTAGCTCCTGATGTCGAGACAGGCATCGTGATTATCAGTTTAAAAACTTTAACAGTTTCGTCGAATGTGTCGCGAAGTTCATCCTCTAGAATCAACGAAAGAAACGGAACTGCGTCAGCAACTGCTCTCAACTCAGGCCTAGCGTAGAATACTGGAAGCTCGCCCTTCAACTTTCTGTTTTCCAGAAATGTATGTGTCTTTAATTTAAAGGTATTTGTCCGGAAAATCTGTGATGCATATGTCAAACAGATTTACGTCAAATAAATTGGCTGCAATGACGTGTCCAGTGAACTGAAAGCGTAATTTTATTTCAGAAAGAACGGCTTCGCACACTTCCAAAGCAACTCTTTTTTTACTCCCATCGAGAATCCGTGGCTTCTTGGCAGGCATCGTTTCGCCATTTTCGATACTAATCTCGTTAAGGGTGGAGTGAATGTTATCTCTGATGTTTTGCAATACTGCTTCAAATTTCTCGTTGTCTTGCGTTGGTGTGGTCGATTCGGTTATCTTCTTCTGAAGCTAGTTAAAAATTAAGTCTGCATGAGGCATTATCTTATAGAAAAATGATAGCCAGAAAATGAATTAGTTATCTTGCAGTCTTTTTAAGAATCAGCTTTTTCAATAGTAGAAGATAGTTTTATCCTCTCAGTTGTTTCAGTGACTTCCAGAAAAGTTAAGATTTTTCTCTGTTTTCAAAAACATCTTTTACTACCCGCGAATGGTAATTTCACCTCGCTACATACTCAGGGTAGGCTTTTTTTAATAATGCTGTGCAACACTTTTGATCTCTGTGGCGAGTTATAAAAAAAGGAATTACCTGAAAGTTGTACAAAAAAGATGCGGACTTTGCGATTAACAGAGGCTGCCGTAGACGTAAGGTTGAACTGATTCGCATAACAATAGACGTAGTTTGCATTTGGATATTTCTCTGTAATTGATTTCTGAACCCCGTTCGACTTGCCACTCATAACGTTTGCACCATCGTAACTCTGAGCTATTAGTTTTGTTCGATTATAGCCAATTAATGGTTCAGTTTCTTTCAGAATACTGTCAGCTATAGTATGAGCATTTTGAGTTTCTGGATTAACAACGTTCCAAAATCTTTCAACAGGTTTTCCCTCAGTAACATAACGCAAAACAATAAACAACTGAAATTCGCAAGACACATCTGTGCTTTCATCCGCAATTATTGCAACATAATCGGCACGTTTCATTTCTTTACGAGCTTCGTCATGGTACACGTCCAACGTGCATTGCAGTAGTTCGTTCTGAACAGTCTTAGAAATGCCTTTAAACACTATGCTTGAATGAGATGAACTTCAAGATCTTTTTCCATTTATGCACTGAACTGAATTAGCTCGCGAAAAACCTCCTGATTTTGAGAGGCATCAGATCCATCGTGCCCCTGAGAGCCAGTTCCAAAGCACCACAGAATCGAATACAGTTTACAGTTAGATTCAATATATATTTATTCTTTTTTACGTGTTTGTTGTGGCTGTCAGTTGGTTGTCTATATTGCGAATATAGTTTCTGCTGAATGTTGCCTTTGCCTAGAAATGAAAGACTAAGCACATTATTCATGTGTCAATTTGACATTTCATATACTTTCATTTTTGGACCATATATGCCCAAAATCAGTTATTGCGGTCTCACACCAATGAACATGTCCCCCAAATAACACACAAGATAACAAACAACAGCGTTGCTTTCATCACAACCACAAATCCATTTCTTCTTTTGGTAAATTTCTGGACTGAACTTATGGCATAGATTTTTTGTTTGCTGCTGCAGATTCAGATTCAGGAGTGGCCTACCTAGTGTTTTTTATCTGAGAGTCCTGTCGCTAAATGTCTGTTTTAATACCTCATTCACTTTGTTCATGTTTGCTATTCTCACAGTCAACTAAATTTTCCGTTACAGATAACACTGTGCAGACAGATCTATACGGTCAGTTACCTGACCTCGCAACAACTACAACGTGTTTGTACAGAACTGTATGACACGAACGTAACAAGTATAAACAGAAACACTATACCTTTATTTAGAAAACCGATGTTCAACATGTGGTGAAGACGTTAGTTTTGTTCTTTACCAATATTCCTGCTGTTGTGAAATACACCAACACTGAAATAATGCCTCTTAGTTTCAAAATCTAAGGGCATAATTATATTCAAATTACATATAGCTATTTACACTGCTGGCCACCGTAAATGCAACACCCTGAAGGAAGCATCCGAATCAAGTGAAATTTACACCATGAGTTTGCAGCGATGAGATATGCAACTGATTAGAGTTTCAGCGCAGACGCACATCACGCGCGCCTGTGGCGCCACCTCATAGCGCCATTTAAGGCTTGGCGATTTCGACGAGTGTACTTTCGGCACGTGTGTTTACCTTGTGGTTGTTTCACAAGACGATCAGTTATGCCTCGTAGACAACAGCGAACATCTTTTGATCAAGTATCCGAGTTCGACAGAGGAAGGATAGTGGCTTACCGAGATTGTGGATTATCATACAGAGAAATCGCTAGTCGTGTTGGACGAAACCAAACAACTGTAATGCGGATATGTGACCGTTGGATGCAGGAGGGTACGACGGACCGACGTGGTCGATGGCATTCACCTCGGTGCACCACTGCACGTGCTGATAGGCAAATTGTGCGCATGGCAGTGACGGATCGCTCAGTGACATCCCGAACCATAGCACAGCACATTGCGTCTGTAACGCATCATCCAGTGTCTGCGCGTACCATTCGACGCCGTTTACAGCAGAGTGGTCTGTCCGCAAGACGTCCATTGCTTCGTCTACCATTGACGCAGAACCACAGACGTCTCCGTCGCCAATGGTGTGATGACAGATGGATGTGGACGGCAGAATGGAATGACGTTGTCTTTACTGACGAGGCACGCTTCTGTCTGCAGCACCACGATGGTCGGATTCGAGTGTGGAGACATCGTGGAGAGAGGATGCTGGACAGCTGCATTATGCACCGACACACTGGTCTTGCACCGGGTATTATGGTATGGGTCGGTATTGGATATTACTCTCGCACGCCTCTAGTACGCATTGCCGGTACTTTAAATAGCCGGCGCTACATATCCGAGGTGCTGGAGCCAGTTGTCCTTCCTTACCTTCAGGGCTCGGCCACAGCCATATTTCAACAGGATAATGCGCGACCACACGTGGCACGCATTGTCCAAAGGTTCTTCGTCAATAACCAGATTGAATTGCTTCCCTGGCCGGCTCGCTCTCCGGGTCTTTCGCCGATAGAAAACGTGTGGTCCATGGTTGCTCAACGAGTGACCCAGATTACATCCCCAGCTGCCACACCAGATGATCTTTGGCAACGTGTGGAAGCTGCTTGGGCTGCTGTACCCCAGGAACACATCCAACGTCTCATTGACTCAATGCCGAGACGTGTGGCAGCGGTGATCTCCAACAATGGCGGCTACTCTGGCTACTGATTCTGGCAAGAACCACATGTCACAGACGTCTGTAAACGTAATCATTGGATACTTGGTCAACATGTTATCTACAAAATAAATTTTGTTGTGCTACCTCTTGTCTTTCTTGGTGTTGCATTTACGGTGGCCAGCAGTGTATAACGATATTTAAGTGTATTATTTCTGTATTCGATTTAATTAAGCATTAATTAGCGTTTAGTGATGCATTAGCATTAACTTGCGGGAAGATTGTAAAACTGGATTACCAGAAATCTGCACCCCAATGTATTCTATCATGATCGCTAGATGGCACATCATGCTTCTATAGATCCTGCAATTTACTGGTCTCTGGCGGAAGGAACTTATAGCTCAGGGCCAGACTAGCTGTGGCACCACCACCGCCATAAGAAGCGTGTAGAAACTAACGGCCGAGAACTTCACACAGCGCTCATGAGGGCAGACGGTGCCAATCTGCAGTTGGCTCCAAGCTTCAGAAAACTACCGCTAGAGCATGTGCAGCGAAATGCGCTTCAAATCAGAAAATACATGTTCGGAAACAACGTTTTATGCGCAGTTCGCGTAGACTTCCCTTTTTTTGTACAAGTGGTGCCACAGCACAGCGGCACTACCTCAGAAGCTGCACCTGTTGAATAGTAAACAATTGACACCAGATGTAACTCATGTACCGGTATATATCTTAGTTGATCAGATACCTCACATATAGATATGTCTGTTGAAAAATTAACCTATTTAACAAGTTTGTCATTTCACTACACATCCTCCTTTGCTCCCCACCACCGGCCCTAAAACAACCACGGAGGTTCCACTCCCTCTTCACTCCATTATAAACGTTAATTGGGGGAAAACACAACGACAATACATTCATCAGTGTCCTGATTGCATGACGCAGGCCACACCAAATCTATTCTGGTAGGTTGGACCTGTACCAGGATGACAGGAGGTGTAAGGGGAAAAGTGGGTTGTGGAGGAAATGGCAGGATAGGGAGAGCACTGGGAGTGATGGTGTCCTTGATTTTGAGGAGGATGTTGAGGGGCAGGGGGTGGTCTTTAACTGTTCTGAAACCTGCTGAGCCCTACTACTATTCTGACAGAAATTTCTTCCCCTTTTTTGTGGGATAGTCTCATCTGCACTGTCTTCCATGGTTGAGGTACCACCCTCGTCTTCCATCAATCGTTTAAGAGGTGTAAGAACCTCAGTTGTGACTAAATCTCCCTTATGAAATCAATATATAACTCCTTAAATAAGGTACTGCAGCTATCCTGTTTTTCATTTTTCATAGCCTCCTGCATCTCCTTGATAGAAAAGCTGGACTCCTTTATCCTCTGAATTTGCTATATCTTCCTCTTTGCCATCTATTTCAGTCCATAGCTCCTGTAATGTTGTCTCTGAATTTCTTTATTTATGACACGTATCCTTGCAGCATCCCCTTGCTTGTTAGGTAGACTAATGAGTTTATAGATCACATCTTGTCTAACATGCAAATCATTTGCTGTAATTGTTCTAGGGGAGAGTGGGGCAAGATGGGCTACTTAAACACTTAACAATTTTTTGTAGGCTTACAAAATGCTCAATAAAATACCAGATATTCCACCTTAAACTTCAGTATTTCTAGAGAGTTCATAAAAAATTAGGACCAAAAAATGTTAGAATTTACTATAAAAAATATTTTTCAGGACTTACCAAGTAGCCCATCTTACCCATTAGTGAGGGCAAGATGGTTTGCACAGGTGGGGTCAAGATGGATTACCTCAATACTGTATAAGGCAAAGGTTGTATAATGATTCAATGAACACAGGTTTACAAATTTAGAAAAGATTTATTTTAATATCTAATGAAAATGCATTAAGTAAACATTATATGATGTTGAAGTTCAGTAACTATTAACTTTAAAATATTACCTTTAAACATTAACTTCAATTACAAAAGATAACTCCAATAACTAAATACAAATCATATTTGTAACATTGTACTACATTAACTTCAATACCTAAAACACACTATGATAAAAAGTTATATTAGTTACTCAAAATATTAACTTCAATAGGCCTAACTAAAATAATTCTTGTTTGTGGAGGATTAAGATGTTCAATCGTTTTTACTATAATTGCTAGTAGGCTTAGTTTATTGTTATTTGGTTATCATCGTCTTTTGGTAAGCAAAATTCAGACATGATATATCTCATCATCCTCGTCCTCTTCTCCCGCACATGAACAGTGAGTCCACTTTTTATCAGAGACACATGACACCGATCCTTCTGTTGACTGCGAGTAGAAATAGCCACAATACAGGCAAGCAGTGTCATCTTCTTCTGATGTGCTTTCTTCTTCATTTTCCCCTTTTTATCTTCTTTGTCAAGTTTGTCATTGGTTTTTTTTTATTTTTCCCACTTTTTCCTCTACAAACAAAGAGGGATTTTTTAGCATTCTTCTCAGGTGAACTCTTTCCTTCGTTTTGCCGGGCTTAACTTTACTTGCACTCTCCATAAGTTCTATTTTGTAAGGGGAGCTAGTAACAAGCTGTTTCCTTTTTGTGGCCTGTTTTTTGGCTGTTTTTCTTTCCGACATGAAGAATTGGGACAATTTGTTCTGGTGAAACAGCAAATGAACTTAATTGATTTGTGGTGTTCTCAGAAGCCTGCTTGTTGTAGTGTGGTAACTGGGGTTATTATCATTCCAAAATGAGCACCCAGGGCTTAGGCCTACAGCAAGTGCATCTTGCTCTTTAGGACTGGATTGGTTGTCAGGACCATCGCTTGTCTCTGGCATAACCTGCTTATGTGAGCCAATTGAAGCCTCTCCTTGGTCATTACTGACAGTAACGTTAGCAGCCTCACTTGCAGCTAATGGAGTGTCTGTAGTGAGAGAAGCTTTAAACAGTGAATCTGGGAAGATGTTTATTTCGAAAGGGCAAATTCCTGTTTTTTGAAACTGTTTATGGCAGTCAACATGGTTGCAGCTCTGAGAAAAGTTTTGTCCAAAATCTCTGCAATCTGAAACATGATAACAACTTTACCAGGATTTGATCTTAGGCAGTTGGTTAGCTCTTGATCATAGTATGTGCTGAGAGGCTTCATGAATGAAACATCTAGAGGCTGAAGCCTGTGGGTACAGTGGGGTGGAAAACAGAGGGTGACCACACAATTATCCCTTGCTGTATCATTTATAGTCAGGCTCTGCATATGGGTTGAATGTCCATCCAACAATAACAGCATGAGTTTCTCTTTGGTTGCTTTAGAAAATTCAATTAATTTGTCAAACCATTTCTCAAATGGTTCAAATGGCTCTGAGCGCTATGGGACTTAACTTCTGAGGTCATCAGTCCCCTAGAACTTAGAACTACTTAAACCTAACTAACCTAAGGACAGCACACACATCCATGGCCGAGGCAGGATTCGAACCTGCGTCTGTAGCGGTCTCGCGGTTCCAGACTGTAGCGCCTAGAACCGCTCGGCCACCCCGGCCGGCCGAACCATTTCTCAAAAATGTCTTTTTGCATCCAACCAGAGACACGACATTCCGCCCACATTCCAGATGAACAATTGTAAAGTAGTTCTGGCTTCATTCGCTGGCGAGGATACATTACATGGGTGGCATAAAACCTCCAGCTACATTCATGCAAAATCAAACAGACAGTTTTCCCTCTTTTGGCAGATAACGAGACTACTTGTGTTTTGCCTTTCGATGCCAATATCTTGGAACTGTTCTTTGAAACTGCAGAAATCCGACTTTCATCGCAATTATAAATTCGATCTGCTGTAAATTTGTGCTGGTCATATAGTTTCACTAGTAAACCAAAGAATTTGGATACTTTAACTTTGTTGAAAGCCATCGCTCTACCTGCAGAGGTTTGCTCAGGTTTCCTAATGATAAACTTGAGTTTTTTTTGCAAAAATCTCCTAAGCCAATCCTTTCCCGCTGATTCTTGGGTCTGGTTAAAATTATGCTGCTTGTTATTTCTCACAGCTAACTGGTATGGCAGCCACTTTACATCATTACCAGTCAAACGAAACAAACGGCTTTCCATTTTCTTTATATAAATAACTAATTCTTGTTCTTCTCCAGGGCTAAATACACTTTTGTAAGGTGTCAGTTGATCCTTTACAACAAAAGATTCACTTTATGAACTTCAATAGATTCTGATTTTAATTTTTTTACCTTACGTTCAAGAGTTGTTTGAGGCACCTGAAATGCTGTTGCTGCTTGATAATCACCCATTTGGCCGTTGACTACTACAGTGGCAGCATTTTTCATAGCTTCTTCACTCCGTGAACTCCTCTGTTTTCCTTTAATATGTCTGAACCATTTTCTTGAAATAAAAAATATAATTAGATTTCTTGCCTTATGTGTTATGTCATGTGGGGCACCCCATCTTGCCCTCGCTCTACGTACTCTGTCTGGCCTCCAGTGGCCATTTTTAGGCTAGGTTAATATTATAGAACAAAGGATATATTCAATTAGTTATTGCATGCATTAATTTATTGCTAAAAAGCGTCTTTTTCAATTATTAATACTTAAGAGTTCGAGAAACAATTACTTCTCTTACCTTTTCAAGTCTGAAAACGACTAAAAATTACATAAGCACAGACGAAAAAATGTTTTGCTGTATACACTCTGAATGGTTTGCTCAAAATGGCTGCCAGCACTGTCAGGCACTCGCATAGCAACACCCTACTAGGTCAAGTATTCGCCACTAGGTTGCAACATCTGCCACGGCAGCACTTACGAAAATCCTGTCTTGCCCTCCACCCCATCTTGCCCCGCTCTCACCTAAATCTGTTCCACGATTCTTGATAAGCTTTCCTTTTTACTAATCAAGTTACGCTTTTCTGCGTACATCGCTTGAGTCTGCTTGGTATTGTCATGAAGATATTTGAGGTACGGCTATAATCTTTCTTTAACTGCATTTTGTATATCATCTTTTCATAGTCTGAGATCACTTCTCGTCTGAGTTTCTTCATTTTCCCTACAGTTTCCAATGCTGCTCTGTTAATGTTTTCCCATTCTGTTCAAATTGTTGTGTGTGATAGGTGATTTATATTGTCTTCTTCTTGTAGGTATACTTTAAAAATGTCTTCTTTGATGTTGTGTAATTTATTTTTTGTTTCTTCTATCTAATCAGCAGGTTTATCTTTCCTGTAAGATGATAGTGATCTGAGTTGATGTTACTTCCTCTGTGAATACTTACATCTCAGACAAGTTACCTAAGTTTTCTATTTAGTATAAAGTAGTCGACATGATTTTGATGGCCTCTTCTGCACCATGTATACTTTTTCCTAATGAACGTATTGGCAAATTTCATATAGCTGAATATTGTCAGATGTCCTAGTTTCTGTCCATTATTACTGACTGTGTGCTCTTCTCTTGTTTCTACAACTCCATGTATTGTTGTGTTTCCAACATATCATGCAGGTCTCCACTTATTATCAGGTAATCGTATTTAATTTTTCCTGTTTGTTTTTGTGAACCTCCGTAAAGCAATTTTGCTTCTTCTTTATTTTCTTCTTCTGTCTACTTTTAGCTATACTGTTAATATTTTTTTCAGTCACACATTATCGATCAATTTGGGACTCCACATTGTGCACTTGGTGTCTGATTTACACTGCTGTAGATCATTATGTAATCATTCACTTCTTTCGCGCCTTCTGGTTCCTTTTTTTTTCGTCATGACAGCTATATCTGAGTCTTTTTGCTTTTAATTCTCTGTTCTCTTTTTCTTAATACACCCTGATTCTTGTACTTTCCATACTGCTGATACAACCCTTTCTGAAATTCACTATCCATTGTCCTTGACATATGTGGGTAGTGTCATTTGAGATTCAGTCTAACTTGTTACTGTGAAGAATTAGAGTTGATTTATTTCTCTGTAAGAGGTATGATATATTTCATATCAACTTGCCTCTCTTTTCATAGCAATCGATCTGTTCCAAATATGAAGACTTCGCATGAAAACTGCTTTGTTCGTGATAACCTAATTTCCGCGTTATGTAAGTTGGTTCTGGTGCAACATAAAGGACACATTCGCCGACAACATAAAATTACTCGACATTGGCGGTGCCTTTCCATGTCGATCTTTATACTTACTTTCACTTTATTAAAATTTCCGTATGTGGTTTCTCTTTTAGAAATCATCCGCAGCTTTGCTAACACGTATTGTGAGACGCACTGCTTACTTACACTGACGTGATGTGGTTTATGAGGAATACCTGTCATCAACTAATGATATATGAGAACACTGCTCATCTTATTTTGACGTATTTCATTCGAAAGAGAAGGTCGATAGATCGCAGTTCTGATTATTAGTTCTGCTGAAAAGACAATGTTTTAGTATTAATTAAAATTTTAATAAAGACACAGCGATAACTTTCGTTATAGCTTGCCTGGACAAAATCCAATTACAGTTTCGTAGTCTTTTAGTCAAACGGCATCGTTTGTTTTTCATCAAGACAATATTGAATTCATTTTGACATTTGTCTAGTGATTTTTGCTCCTGTATATTTTAACCCTTTCTATTTCCTTTCAACGCGTTTCAACCAGTATATTGCAAACACGATATGTATGTGATTGGAGCTTGTATGTGAGGGACTCTCATTTTCATTTCGACACACTGAAGTATGTGTATAATTGACCATCAACTTATCTTAAAATTACAATGAACTTAATTTGAATCATAAGACACATCGTAATTCTGACGCAGGGGTTCTCTGAGGCCACGGGAATGACTTCAGAAGCCACTAGACCAAAAACAACAGCCTCAGCTGAATCAGGGGCACTTTGTGGTGACAGTCTTCACAAGAAATGGACGAGTGTAGTTAGGTAGACCTAGCAGACAGCGACAGATCTGCGTGTCTCAAAGACGGCGCTATACCGATATCGTCGGGGATGAAGTTGACAATATGAGGAAGCAAGATACTTCAGTGCATCGTCGTCGTCTTACTGTTTATGTACAGAACAGTCATGACCCCATATTATTCGAATTTTGTATTTATTATATGTAAACTTAAAAAGCAACTCAGTGAACATAATTGTGAAGTTGTGAGCTTACAACGCTGGACAACAAATGGCTACAGGATAAGTACGAGGGCTTTTCAGACAGTAAGGTCCAGTCAGTCGCGAAATGGAAACCACAGTGAAAATCCGATGAAGCTTTACATAAATGTGTTGGGCAGTGTGTCTAGTATGCCCATCGATCGCGTCACGTCACTATTTTCAGTTCTGAGCGTACAGTGAGCACGTAAAGATGTCTCGAAAGCAGTGTCACTGGCCAAGTATCAGTACCTGTGACAGATTTGGACAGATTTCATGTAGTCGACAAAAAGTATCTGATACACATTTCCGTACTCATGACAATTCTCGGCCGCACACTTCCAGGGGCGATGACGATGCTCCTGCAAGTGTTTTGGTGGGAAGTGTTCGGTCGCGCATCACTGAGCCCGGACTTGGCTCCCTTTGATTTTCACCTCTGTTCACATGAACCGCTGGCTATGAAGACAACATTTTGGCACAGACTACAAGCTGCAGATGAGCGTGGAGAATGGGAGGAAAGTACAGGCGACTGACTTCTGTGACGTGGTTATTGGAAGGATAGTACAATGCTGCAACAAATGTGTCTATTGGAGCGACGACTGTGTAGAGAAGCTGCTGGAAGGTGTGGTTAACAATTGCACATAAAACACTATGATTTCCGTTTCGCAGCCGATCGGACTTTACTTTCTGAACAGCCCTCACACATGCATGGGAATATACGTTATTGGTGAGGGCTCGAATTAATACCATTAAAAAAAACTATAGGAAGATGCCAAGTGGCAGCAACCTATTGACAGAGTGCTCAAGTGGTGGAGCTGCCACTTCTAGACAACCTTAGTTGCCTCATTTACTATCACGGTTCCGTAGAGTCACCTTTCACCCCTTCATGTTGGCTGCACTCCATAGGAGTGCACTTTCCGGGGGTTACACGGCATCGGCTATGCGCGCGTGAGAGCGGTATTTGTTGGTATTGCTACCAAGAGATCGCACTGGCGTTTCTCGAGATTTTAAAACTCTGACCACTTTAGCAAGAGTCAGAGCCATTGAAACAGTACCAGACTATTTTCCGATGATTCTACATTCACGAACTATGGCAACGTTCACCGGTATGACTTGCATTACTGAATGTAGACAATCCCCACTAGCTACGGCAAGTTGACCATCAACGTCCTTAGTCGGTTAATGTATGGCGCTGTGTCATGGGGAACTCGTCCGCATTTTATCCAAGGCACATTGAATGGACGCAAATATAGAACTTTTTGGATCAGGAACTTCCGGTACTACTGCAGGATGTCGCTCTGGAGGTTCGACCACGTAATTGCTTTCAGAACAACGGGTACCCAGCGCATTACACAACTGAAGCACGGGAGGTATCAGATTGTGTTTACACGGGTCGGTGGATCAACAGGCGTGGCACTATTAATTGGCCCACGAGGTCGCCGAATTTTATATCGCCGGATTTCCTGCTGCTGGCATATTTAAAAGATAAGGTGTACCATCAAGTGCCAATAGGGCGTGTAGACATGGTAGAGTGCATCATAAACACCTGTGCTGACATTCTCGAAGATATGTTTCTGTCCTATTTATGGTACTTTGAAAAGCGGATCACTAAATGTGTTGAAGTTGGCGGTACCAAGCGGAAAAATAGAAAGTTTAGAGGCCCAACATGTGTAGTACAAGTCTATGAAACATGTAAAACTGGCATCTGATTTCTTAACAAGTATCCTGTTAAGGATAATTTATTATGCAACCATTATAGGTTTTGTCTCCCATCTTCAGCTGGCGTTAAATTTTTACGAGGGGTGTTCAGTAAGTGATGATACACATTTCTTTTCTCAGTCAGTTTCGGTTCAAAAATTGCGGAATTCGTTGTGGGGCTTCATAATTCCGATGGGTAGCGGCGCTATACCTAGTCTTCAAGATGGCGTCTGTAACGGTGGTGCGTCCCAAACGGAGGGCTGACATTGAGTTTCTTTTGACGAAAAACCAGAGCATCGCAGATATTCATAGACGCTTGCAGAATGTCTACAGAGACCTGGCACTGAACCAAACCAGGTGAGTCGTTGGGTGGGGTAACAAGATCGCACAAACCAGTCCGTTATCGTCCGTGCGCGCCGGCCGCACGCATCTGACTCTTGCAGCGCTGAAACGTGCGGATACTTTCATTTGAGGTGATCGACAGATCACAAACAAACACTTCGCTGCCGAACTTTCTTTCACCCTCGTAGACCAGTTGCTGGGTTCCTTGCCGCCTAAGACAAACCCATAAAGGACAACGAAGACTCATCTGTGCGGAATTGCTTGTGCGTTACGAGACTCATCATCACTTTTTTTGTTGAACATCGTCACAGGCGATGAAATATGGGTTCATCACTTCGAACCGGAAACAAAATGGCAATCCATGGAATGGCGTCACATCACCTCTCCTCCGAACAGAAAGTTCAAAGCCGGACCGTCAGCCGGTAAAATAGCGACGGTCTTTTGGGACTCTGAAGGGGTTGTTCTGTTTGATTTCCTCCCTCATGGTGCAACGATCAATTCTGAAGTGTATTGTGCTATCCTCAGGAAACTGAAGAAATGACTTCAGCGTGTTCGTCGGCACAAAAATGCAAACGAACTTCTTCATGACAGCGTAAGGCCTCACACAAGTCTGCGCACCCGAGAGGGGCTCAAGAAACTTTTTTAGACTGTTCTTCCTGATCTACCCTACAGTCAGGATCTCGCACCTTCAGACTTCCATCTGTTTGAATCAGTGAAGGATGCACTCCGCGGGAAGTAGTACATGGATGATAGGCAGGTTATTGATGCAACTAGACGTTGGTTCCGGCGCTGACCAGAAGGGTGGTACCATGAGGGCATACAGGCCCTACCAGTAATTTGGCGTAAGGCCATCGCATTGAACGGAGACTATGTTGAAAAATTTTGTTTTGGAGCCAAAAGAGTGGGGAATAATTTGATGTATTGTAATCCTGAAGAAAACCAACCCGCCTTAAAAAAAAGTGTTGCAGTACGTATTGAACACCCCTCGTAAAAAGTTGTTTTCATATCATCAGTATGGGTCATGAGTCTTCATCTAACAAACACATGATAATGTGCACATTTCGGCTTTGAGATGTCATTTTCAGAGAAAGATCTACGACCGTAGAGGAATTATATTCTAAATGTTGTGCACAATTTGGAAACCCAGCATTGCCTGTCCCCTGCAAAAGTAGCTTATCGTGTAAGCTGTCAAAAGCACGTGTGAAGTATAGTCATCTAACTAATGAAATAATTTACTCTTTGCGAGAGTTGCACTTAGACATTCCTCTCGCTGCAGCTACATAATTTTTCTTTAAAACAGTTCTAGATACGTAACGCCATATTTGGTGACCATATCATAGACACTGATGTTCACTGGAATAATAGTAAATAAATAACGAAAAGTGCTGTAATAAAATGACAATAAATTCACTTGGGATTCTATGTTTCGTCAATGGGATCGCTGACTGAACAACCCTTTAGACAAACCCATGTCTTCCAGTCCAAAATTATTTATACCGATGGAGACTACCGGATCAACGTCTGTTTTCTGTCTCTCTATCTACATCCGGATCCCGCTTCAGCTACTGCCGGGTTTGGGTGCTGACGAGTCCTCTCCATTTGGCTCGATCCTCCCACCAGTTTTCTTCCTCCCCTTGCTGCCAGGTCACACCTCTCATTTCCACAGATATTCTCATTCCCGTTTTCCACCGTGTTCTTGGGCGCCCTCAAGGCCTTTTTTCATCCGTCTTTAGTACTTCGATAATTTTGGGGACCCTCTGCCCAAGCATCCTCTTAACATGCCCGTACCATCTTAATCTCTTTTTTTCAATTTATTCTTTCATACTTTCTTGTTTAAGGTCCTTTCTAATATCTACACTCCTTACTCTGACCATTCTTGTTTTTCCCTTAACTGCTCTGAGAAATTTCATTTCCCCTGCTTACAGTCTGCTCCAGTCCCTTTGACATTGTCCATGTTTCTCCTCCATAGGTGACAATAGGGAAGTAATATTCTTATACATAAGGAGTTTTGCTTTTCCTGAAACTTCCTTAATCCAAATCAGGTGTTTTATTTTTTGGTAGAAATTGCCTTCCTTCTGTAACCTCCCATTACTTTCGTTTGCTATTCTGTTTCCTGTATGCATACAGTAGTCTTGCACCCAAAACATCTTGCTTTATCTAATTCGTCATATTCTCCTAATGGTTCAACCACGCATAACACATTTACAGGCAGATCCAGTCCTATGCTTACACATAGTAGGTTCCCTATACCTCGCGATATTTTATCGCACAAATTGATCCTTAGTGCTCTTGCACGCAGCTTAACTGGTTCACCTTCAATGGGAGACGAACCTTGCGGCCGTTTGTCACTAATAACAGTTCTTTTTCAGATGGAACGATGTTCTGCCGAGTTCTACTATGCGCTGTCCAAGATCGATTTTACCGCCATGCTTCTACAGGAAATCTAAACCTAGGATCACGCAGTAACCTTTACCTACACGAGGCATTCCGGATATGTTTTACTCCAACCTGCAAAATTAATATCGCTACGTCATTGCCCACTATTGAACATAACTTACACCTTGGGAGATTTAATCGCCTCTTTCCCATGATGTTCAAACTTACTACGGACGCTTGTGCACCGGTGCCTAATAAAAGCTTGTTCTCTTCCATCCAGTCCGCTAATCAAGCAAAATACCGGTCCTGCGCATGTTTCAGTCGTGAGCGAATTCATTGGGAAGGCCGCTCTGTGGCCTTGTGGTTCACCGAGCGAGGTGGCGCAGTGGTTAGCACACTGGACTCGCATTCGGGAGGACGACGGTTCAATCCCGTCTCCGGCCATCCTGATTTAGGTTTTCCGTGATTTCCCTAAATCGTTTCAGGCAAATGCCAGGATGGTTCCTTTGAAAGGGCACGGCCGATTTCCTTCCCAATCCTTCCCTAACCCGAGCTTGCGCTCCGTCTCTAATGACCTCGTTGTCGACGGGACGTTAAACACCAACCACCACCACCACCTTGTGGTTCCCTTTGCAGTCTAACGGTTGGTTATTTCTGTTTCGTCCCTCTCTTACACGGGATATAGGAACAAATTCTTCACTTCAATGCAGAGAGTAGAGATGTGAACATCGTATACTACTGACAACGTCAAACCGACCTAAGTGCAGTAGATTATCGCGTTCCGTATGTTGCGTAGATTGCTTTGAAAGCGAGTGTGTGTGTGTGTGTGTGTGAAATCTTGTGGGACTTAACTGCTAAGGTCATCAGTCCCTAAGATTACACACTACTTAACCTAAATTATCCTAAGGACAAACACAAACACCCACGCCCGAGGGAGGACTTGTCCGCCGGGACCAGACGCACAGTCCATGATGAACGTGAGTGTATTATCGGCTGAACCAAATACATCTAGTTTCTTAAGGAGGTATTATTTCTCCCTCACTACTGCTTCCTCCTGTCTCGTGACAGGCAGAGCCTGATTGATCACGAGAGAGATAAGGCTGACGGCGTTTTATCCGGGATAAGAACCTATAATGTCAGACGTTCATACCAATGTGAAAATTACAATAATTTATTAATTAATAACTAGTGTGTGCGTATCGCGGGCAGTAGTGAGGTTAGTTCGATAGGGAGTACTAAATCAGTCAGTGATGAGAAGTCAATGGCGTTCAAACAAAATCGATATGAGGAAGAAGTTGCGCTAGTATGATATGTGGAAACAACTTATAACTACGTCTACGCACTAACAGCATGAGATAAAATGACACAAAATGATGAACCTACAGTCAGCTCCCAATGCGTAAAATCGTTTCCCACGTCACTACCTGAAGTTATTCTTTAGTAATTTTGAAGCGTGATTTAATAGAAACAGAGATGACGTAGAACGTATTCTAATATGGAGCAGCAGAGCAGGCCAGTGAAAACAATTATCATTTTTTATTGTATTATGGTGGATAAACTTAAGCAATTGAGAATGTAAATATATTTTCTTGAAAATTAATTATTTGTGCTGCACAAACGTCCTGTTAATGAAATTAGCTATACCACAAAGCATGCAATTCAGTACTGCACAATACCTGATCACACCAATAGGAATAATTCGAGATATAAATAAATAAGTGCAACAGAATTTTCTAAGTTGTTAGATGTTTGTATAAACAAAAACCTAACTAGTAGTCAAACGTTACATATCTTCTGATACATCTCAGTTCCGTAACTTTTGCGCTAGTTACGTTACTTTTATTTCAGACTCTTGACATTACGTGGAAAGAGTCAGTTTTTGCTATTATAATACACTTCCTCTGTGAAGGCTATGGCAATATGCTAGCCATTTGGAGATAAAAATGTCACAAAACTGACTTACTTTTTCTGTTTTCACTCACTAATGTTTTATGGCATATTGTGGGGTAGCTCTTCACTGAGGAAAGCAGAGATGCGCTTAATATGTATGATACGTGGCGTCAACTCTACAACCGCTTATAGACAGCTGTTTGAAAAGCTACGCATACTGACGTCTGCCTCACAGAGAGGGAGGGAGAGAGAGAGAGAGAGAGAGAGAAAGAGAGAGAGAGAGAAAGGTTGAATATAGTTCAGTACAAATCATTGTCCAAAAAAAGAGTCGTTTCTTAAGACAATCATGTAAAAGGTCAACCTGTTGCAGCAGTTTTCACTGAGAAAGTATGCTACAAATGTAATAAAACCGACTTGTTCACATCATAAAGCGAGATGGCAGTTATGGGCCACTGAACATATAAATAATTAAACTAGACTAGAATATGGAAGACAACATGGAGGGGAAGACGCAACGATGAGCATGAGTGATTGGAGTGGCATTAATGAACGCTGGTGGTTAGTGGAATAGCACTATGTATAAGCGGGAAGTGCAAGTCCATTATTTACATTTCTTGTTCCGACTGCAGAAACTGCATTTGCAAACCGGTCAGTTCTTTGTCCATCTAAGGAATTAGAAAACATGCCATCAAAGAATTTCAATTGGAATTCAACAACCGATATCAAGTCCTGTTAGGGCGGAAATGGCTGGAGAGAACGCCTTAATAGAAGACACTGAGCATTACATTTGTGGAAGAACAGATAACGAAAAATAATAATAAATTCTGTCTCTCCGCTGAAAACATAAAAAAAACTCTGCGTACGTATGTGTGTGTAGCATTTGGAAAAATATCGCATCTACTTGCTAAAACAGAAACTCAGCCAGATAACACTTTGTTGTTGTTGTGGTTTTCGGTCCAGAGACTGGTTTGATGAAACTCTCCATGCTACTCTATCCTGTGCAAGCTTCTTCATCTCCCAGTACCTACTGCAACCTACATCCTTCTGAATCTGTTTAGTGTATTCATCTCTTGGTCTCCCTCTACGATTTTTACCCTCCATTCTGCCCTCCAATACTAAATTGGTGATCCCTTGATGCCTCAGAATATGTCCTACCAAGCGATCCCTTTTTCTAGTCAAGTTGTGCCACAAATTTCTCTTCTCCCCAATTCGATTCAATACCTCCTCATTAGTTATGTGATCTACCCATCTAATCTTCAGCATTCTTCTGTAGCACCACATTTCGAAACCTTCTATTCTCTTCTTGTCTAATCTATGTATCGTCCATTTTTCACTTCCATACATGGCTAACTCCACACAAATACATTCAGAAACGACTTTCTGACAGTTAAATCTATTCTCGATGTTAACAAATTGCTCTTCTTCAGAAACGCTTTCCTTGCCATTGCCAGTCTACATTTTATATCCTCTCTAGATAACACTCACCCTCTCCATACGCGACACACTAAGACAAATATTGTACACGCTTCAAGAAATGCTACGAATCAAAGTTTATGCGTTCGTCGATTTTGAATATGAAATTCTATTTTACATAGTAGTTAGTATGGTTGCCCAACACTTGTAGTGACTGTAAGCCAGGAGAAAGCCTCAAAAATTAAAGTATCCTAAAAGAATGAAAATAAAGGTTCTGAGGAATGTCCTCTAATAGAGCCAGCTTTGAGAGCCATCAGCACGTAGTTCAAGAGCTTACATACAGTATTTCAATTTAGTATGTAATCTGAGAAACGAGAGCCACAGTCTAATATAACAGACACGGACGGCACTCCATCTCGTTCTTGTTACCCGCTGCGATAGCAGCACGCCAAGCGGCCAGCAAGTGATACTGATTAATTCAGCGGGGTTTTGTGAAAGGGAATCGTAAATGTATATATTGTCTTGTAGGATGATTTTTTTCGAATGAGAGCGTCTGTAGCGAAAGACATTGCAGTAACAATAAGGTTTCCTAAGGACCCTGCTTGGTATATAACATCGTATTGCTGAACTGCATCGCCAGGATTCGCTTGTAACCTACTTTCGTGTAGAAATTATTAATGTTTCCTTTTAGGAGTATAAAATGTCTAGCAAATAGCAGAAGAAAAGATCTCATGAAGAAAAACTGTTTCTCTATATAATAATAGGGTGTTTTGTTCGCTGCACTTCGAAGCAGAAAATAATAATACCGAAGGAATGCAAAATGGATGAAGACGAAACTGCCACAAAGATGTGACAGTCCGTCAAAAGCAATTCAACCTTGCTGTGGCACAGAATTAGCAAGTTCCTCAACTCTCCCGGTATCATTACCGGATACATCCTTATCTTCAACACAGTTCTGATTCGAAGACAAAATGGTTAAATTAGGTGAAATTACTCGTGTGTTGCAAACGCGTATGGAGTGTAAGAAAGGACAAATTATTACACTTCTTGCAAAGCTAGTACGAGTCAAGGGAAATGTCTGTTGTTATGACAGCAACGGAAAATGTGTTCATGTGTGAATCTATGTGCTTATGTTCTTTCGGAGCCACTTGGTAGGCTGCAGTTGTACGACACGTGCATTTCTTTACAAGTACATTGTAGCTTGTCACCGTATGCAAGAGTTTTAGCCCCGTTTGAGCTAATTTTAGAATCATCCATGTCTTCTGATATTGAACAAGTTCTTGGACGCAAAAAAATAAAATAAAATAAATATCCTGTAAATCCCGTAGAAAACGGATGAAAAACAAAACATTATCCCTACGAGACATGCGACTGTTTTCTCACCGCCTGGAGCGCTAGTGTCGCTCCAACGTTAAGAACTTAGTTGCTAGAAACTCTCTGAGTTAATAGAGTTTCCGTTACAAACGTATAAAACGATTTGCATCTTTAATACTGAATTACATGGTAAGTTTTAACGTAATTTCAAATACAGTGCATTATGTAATGGAAATAGTAAATTGATAATGAACCAATTGTACTCACACAGCGTCGAATCTTAGGGTGTCAAGAACCCAGGTGCTAAATCGAGACATTAGATATGGGATTAGCCGCCCAGATGCTCTGTGTCTTCGTGCTGATTACCTTTCTTACTCACATCACTCGTGGCACTGAGGTAATGTTCATATTAGTTGATAACGTTCATTAAATGTGTTATGACGTCTATCTGTATCTTATTTAATATCACAATGAGACAAAATCGTGCAAAACTACAACTTTTATTCAGCACAAGCTGAGAGACGAGGAAACTGGTGGGGACGTTCTCCAGGCGTTACATCGTTTGAATTTCAGATTTAAAAAAATGAGGTCAACGTAGAACTCGATATTATTTTCGCACGTTCTCGTATCACCATGGCGACGATTGTACCACATAAAGCTGCCATATTACTGATAGGATAGGCACCTTACATTCAGTTAATATTTTGCGAATGGGAGATGTGATGTAAAGAACAACAATAAATTGTATGAGACGTTTTAACGGAATACTTATGTATAAGTAAGGGACAATAGTTGCTAGCACCAGCGGTTTAATTGAGGTAAATGCATTACATTATTAACAACAAAGAGAAGTATATAATATCAGGCTAAATTTTACAAAGTGTTGTTCATGCGCTTGTCGTGGTAAACAATGCTTAAAGTTTAAAACTAGTTGCTTTTAAAAGACGTTTACAAGCTAATAATGTTACTAATATAACTATTTTACGAGCGGTGTAACGTAAATTAAGTAAAGCATATGTCTCAATACGTTTGATTTACACTGAGTTGATTCCATTGTACTTCATTCACTTCTTCAGAAAGACACTACATAATTAGAATGCGATTTACCCTGCAATTAAACAGCGGTTATCCTGGTCCGTTGACCGACCCTCGCCGCGTTCGCTGTCGGGATAGTGAGAAGCCAATGATCTCTAATCACCTATTTTGCGAAAGATACGAATAGTACACATTTCGTACATCATCCTTGCTTCACTTTTAGCTTCTCTTACGTAGCGTTTACAAGCCAGAAAATAGGAATAGTTCGCGTTCACTTTCTGCGTTTGCCTGATATTGAAATACGGCTGTATATAAATAAATAGTGTTTTTGTATTTTCTTGCTATAGTGCGAAATCCTAGTTGTCGAGACCCACTGATCTGTAGTATTAACTCGAAGTAAACGAGGCCTCATTATGTTGAGAACTATACAGGATGGTCCATTGATAGTGACGGGGTCAAATATCTCACGAAATAAACACCAAATGAAAAAACTACAAAGAACGAAACTCGACTAGCTTGAAGGGGGAAACTACATGGCGCTATGGTTGGCCCGCTAGATCTGCCATAGGTCAAACGGACATCAACTGCGTATTTTTAAAAAATAGGAACCCCCATTTTTATTACATATTCGTGTAGTACGTAAAGAAATATCAATGTTTTAGTTGGACCACTTTTTTCGCTTTGTGATAGATGACGCTGTAATAGTCACAAACGTATAAGTACGTAACATTCCACCAGTGCGGACGGTATTTGCTTCGTGATACATTACCCGTGTTAAAATGGATCGTTTACCAATTGCGGAAAAGGGCGATATCGTGTTGATGTACAGCTGTTGTGATCAAAATGCCCAACGGCGTGTGCTATCTATGCTCCTCGGTATCCTGGACGACATCATCCTAGTGTCAGGACCGTTCGCCGGATAGTTACGTTATTTAAGGAAACAGGAAGTGTTCAGCCACATGTGAAACGTCAACCACGACCTGCATCAAATGATGCCCGAGTAGGTGTTTTAGCTGCTGTCATGGCTAATCCGCACATCGGTAGCAGACAAATTGCGCGAGAATCGGGAATCTCAAAAACGTCGGTGTTGAGAATGCTACATCAACATCGATTGCATCCGTGCTATATTTCTATGCACCAGGAATTGCATGGCGACGACTTTGAACGTCGTGTACAGTTCTGCCACTGGGCACAAGAGAAATTACGGGACGATGACAGATTTTTTGCACGCGTTCTATTTAGCGACGAAGCGTCATTCACCAACAGCACTAACGTAAACCGGCATAATATGCACTATTGAGCAACGGAAAATCCACGATGGCTGCGACAAGTGGAACGTCAGCGACCTTGGCGGGTTAATGTATGGTGCGGCATTATGAGAGAAAGGATAACTGGCCCCCATTTTATCGGTGACAATCTAAATGGTGCAATGTATGTTGATTTCCTACGTAATGTTATACCGATGTTACTACGAGATGTTTCACTTCATGACAGAATGGCGATGTACTTCCAACATGATAGATGTCCGGCACATAGCTCGCGTGCGGCTGTAGCGGTACTGAATAGCATATTCATATTTCATGGCCCGCACGTTCACCAGATCTGATGTCCCCGGATTTCTTTCTGTGGGGAAAGTTAATGGATATTTGCTATCGTGATCCACCGACAACGCCTGACGACATGCGTCAGCGCATTGTCAATACATGTGTGAACATTACGGAAGGCGAACTACTCGCTGTTGAAAGGACTGTCGTTACACTTATTGCCAAATGCATTGACGTTGACGGACATCATTTTGAGCATTTATTGCATTAATGTGGTATTTACAGGTAATCACACTGTAACATCACGCGTTCTCAGAAATGATAAGTTCACAATGGTACATGTATCACTTTGGAGTAACCGAAATAAAATGTTCAAACGTACCTATGTTCTGTATTTTAATTTAAAAATCCTACCTGTTACCAACTGTTCGTCTAGAATTGTGAGCCATGTGTTTGTGACTTACAGCGCCATTTATCACAAATCGAAAGAAGTGGTCCAACTAAAACATTCATATTTCTTTACGTACTACACGAATATGTAATAAAAATTGGGGGTTCCTGTTTTAAAAAAAACGCAGTTGATATTCGTTTGACCTATGGCAGCGCCATCTAGCAGGCCAACCAGAGCGCCATCTGGTTTCCCCCTTAAGCTAGACAAGTTTCGTTCTTTGTAGTTTTTCGTTTGACGCTTATTTCGTGAGATATTTGGCCCGGTCACGACCACCCTGTATATTTGTCGCAACTATTATATGAGTAAGTCATCTGTCAAAGAAAACCATTGTCAGTTGGAGACATCATTGCAGGGAAGTTCGTCTCGAAATATGTATTCGTTAAGGAGAGAAACTAGAAAGTAAATGAATCAGTGTTTAGCAAAGGGAGTTTTGGGTAGGGACCGAAGTGAAAGGGAAATATGTTTTCGAGGATTGAAAATTGATACAAATGAAACACTTGTTCATCTTCGCTTCTATGAAACGTATCTCACGTACTGAACATGTGCTCGTAGCTCTTAAAGCAAGCATTTTAGAGCTAACATTTAGTGGAAAGCAGTTAGCTTGCAATATCTCACGGCATCGAAGATGAACAAATTCTCACAGCTCTTAAGGTATGCATTTTAGAGTCCTGTTCGCTAGACACTTTTTTCTTGTATTGGTCCATACTACCTCCTCCGAAAGTTTGTCGGTGGACTTCCGGTTCACTCTATTTTGCGTGTGACAGTTGTGATGTGCCGGCCGGTGTGGCCGAGCGGTTCTAGGCGCTTCAGTCTGAAACCGCGCGACCGCTACGGTCGCAGGACTCCAACGATAGTGGCAGTGAATAGAGAAACAACTGAAATCATCAAACTTGAACAAAGTTCCAGGATCTGATGGAAGCACTGTAAGACATAATCAGTTTTTGGGTGAGTTAGACCACCTTTTAAACATTATCTGTCATAGATCCCTCAGACAAAAGCCCATGTGCAGTGACTGGAAGGAAGCACTGGTCACATGTCTACAAGAAGGGCAGCAGATGTGATCCGAAAAGCTACTGTCTAGTGTCATTGATATCAATTTGGTGCCGGCCGCGGAGGTCTCGTAGTTCTAGGCATGTAGTCCAGAACCGCGCAACTGCTACGGTCGCAGGTTCGAATCCTGCCTCGGGCATGGATGTGTGTGATGTCCTTAAGTTAGTTAGGTTTAAGTAGTTCTAAGTTCTAGGGGACTGATGACCTCAGATGTTAAGTCCCATAGTGCTCAGAGCCAACAGTTGTGATGTCAGACTGCTTCAGCTCGTTCGAAAGCTTGTCTGTTAAATGAATTACAGAACTGACAGTGAAATACTGAAAGTAGCATGTCGATGAGGTGATGAAATAAATTAATTTTTCTTCGTTTTAGTAGTTTCAGTTAAATTTTTGTGTCAATCGTGAACTCTTGCGTAATTTTTTTCGAAACCAGGTCAACAAATGGCTGAAGCTATGGAATGATAGGGCACCGAGCAGAGGCTAATAGTCTTTTATCTGAGTGTATTTGTGTATGTGTATTCTTGGTTTAATAATATATATCTGTTTCTTAAAAAATGCTTGCAGATGTTTAGGAAATAAGAACAGCGTGATCTTTCTACTTCTTATATTCGTATTACGACCTTAATAACTTCTGTACGGGTTAAGTTTTCTCAGTGGTATAGTACCAGCACAAAGGAAACTAGGATCCTTCTCTTGGAAAGCAAGGTATTGAAGGCAAACGGTCTCTCCAAGCTACACAAAAAACATTTTACCCCAGAATGTTTTGAAACTGGTATGAGAAGCAAGACCTAAAGAACAGATACGCTGGATACGCTGGAAGCGACATCTGCATTGGAAAATGAAGTATAAGGTGAATTTTATTTGCACTTTTGTCGAGCTGAGTCTAAAGAAAATAGCTGTGCACAAGTTTATATTCTATCTGAAAGAAGATCTAGCTCAAGTTTGATTAAATTTGTACAAAAATTGATGGCAAACGCTGCGAGTAATGTTGGTGAAAAAGAGCTGTTATTATCAGAGCATTCATATTAAGGAATCAGAGCAAAACTGAAGCAGCAGAATGTAGTAGTAACGCAAACGACCATTATAACAACACTATATTTAGTCGGTTGCTGGAGAACAATGGACGCATTCGGTTGTTGTATTACGTATCGGTTGAATTATTCAGTCATTCTGTTGAGCGAAACCAATCAGTGGGAGCATGGAATGAAAACAGTCGATGCAGACCGTTGTAGTGTTGCATGCTGACTGAGCAGTTCTTGTTTTCCAAGTGAAACCTGTCTGGTTTTTTTTCTGTCGATTGATCCACGTGTCCGTTCGTAACTGAAACAAATCTTTAGGGTTGTAATTGGCTGAACTATCTATTCATTATACTGAGTGAAACCAGTCGGCAGCAAAGCTGCCCTGGCAGATTAAAACTGTGTGTTCATTCAGCGATAGTTGAACTGAAGCAGCAGTATACAACTGGGGTACACATACCCCCTCAGGGTACCCCAACCCTCGGGGGTACACAAGTTATAGTAAGTATTGTACACATTCATTTAATTATGTGCTGACATCGTTTAAAACTGGTTGGGTATATTACTATAGATTAAGTTGTTTCAGATGCATTTAAAATGTAGCTAATTCAGCTGATATGTAGTTCGGGATACGAAGTTAAGCATAAAAGTTCCTTTAGGGATATGTGAAGAAAGGAACACTGCCAAATTTTAGCAATTAGGTTAAATTAGGTTGTTTCTATTCCGTGTTACTGAAAAAGTGTGAAGATACCTGTTAACTAAAAATCCCTTGTATCTAGCACTTAAACAGTTTGTTATTAGCTATTTATTTATGTGGAAGATAAAGATATCGTGAAGAAAATTACGTTACCGGCTACGCACGTACAAATTACACCCAAGCACACAAATCTGTTTACGTTTTACAATCCCTGACAGGTAGCAGGTATAGTGTTTCATTCATATGATGAAATACTGTTCACATTAATACGTTGGTACTTACCTCCAGCCATCACTGTAAACAGTCTGTAACCACGTTCGCACCCCTCTGGACAGCTGGGGGTGGCAATTTGAGTTGCATCATCTCCAGTGCATTCAGTGCTCAGCGTTTTGGTATTGTTGAATAATTATTGCTGACTGCATTCTGTTATCGCCTGTCGTCACTGTTATTGTTGTTGCGATATTTGATTTTTATTGGATGCCAGCAAATAGCTTTCATTTCTATTTTTCGCACATGTTTATGAATAGCCGTTTCCAAAGTGAAATTTGTGTCGAACAAAATGCCCAAACATCTTGTAGTGTGAGAATGTAAGATATCATTTGACTAGATAAAAAGTAACATTCAAGATAAATGCAATTAGCATTATCTGCAAGGATGATTCATCTTCTGAAACTACGTTAAGTGAAGAAATACGCGCGGTGTAGCCGCGCGGTCTGGGCGCCTTGCCACGTTTCGCGCGGCTCCTCGTCGGAGGTTCGAGTCCTCCCTCGGGCATGGGTGTGTTTGTGTATGTGTGTGTGTGTGTGTGTGTGTGTGTGTGTGTGTGTGTGTGTTGTCCTTAGCGTAAGTTAAAGTTAGGTTAAGTAGTGTGTAAGCCTAGGGACCGACGACATCAGCAGTTTGGCCCCACAGGAAGTAAGTAGTTCTAAGTTCTAGGGACTGATGACCTCAGAAGTTAAGTCCCATAGCGCTCAGAGCCATTTGGACCAACCCACTGTCTCCTTTTTCTCCCATTGATTTACAGCATATTGCACTGCCACTGTCTCTTCTCTTACTGTCTCCTTTTGTCTCCTCTCACTAACAGTCTCCTTTTGTCTCCTCTCTCACTAACAGTCTCCTTTTGTCTTGTCTTTCTTTCTCAGTGCCCCTGTCTCCACCATATCTCGGCGTCCACCCCTGGTAGCCGAGTGGTCAGCGCGACGGAATGTCATACCTAACAGCCCGGGTTCGATTCCCAACTGGGTCGGAGATTTTCTCCGCTCAGGGACTGGGTGTTGTGTTGCCCTTACCATCATTTCATCCCCATCGACACGGAAGTCACCGAAGTGGCGTCAACTCGAAAGACTTGCACCAGGTGAACAGTCTACCCGACGGCAGGCCATAGTCACACGGCATTTCCATATCTCGGCAGCTCAAAAAGTCTTGGTGGGCAAACTTATTTTTCTCCTGTGCCCACGTGTTTAAAATTTCGGTGCAAATTGCGTCCCACCCCTCCCCCCTATACCTATGTGTTAAAGTTCTCCCGTTTGGGAGGGGGGGGCGGATCCCCCCCCCCTTCCGCCCACCACGTCTGTGTATAGTCTGCACTCATCTGTGTTTTTCATTTGCACTGTCTCCTATCTTTTCTCTCTTTTGTGCTGTAGCTGCTTTATCTCCATCCATCTCTCTTTACTTTCACCGCCAGTTTCTCTCTCCCTCCCCCTCCGTCCCCCCCAATCACTGTCATCTCTTTGCCGGTCGGTGTGGCCGTGCGGTTCTAGGCGCTTCAGTCTGGAACCGCGTGACCGCTACGGTCGCAGGTTCGAATCCTGCCTCGGGCATGGATGTGTGTGATGCCCTTAGGTTAGTTAGGTTTAAGTAGTTCTAAGTTCTAGGGGACTGATGACCACAGATGTTAAGTCCCATAGTGCTCAGAGCCATTTTTGAACTGTCATCTCTTCCTTCCTCTCCCACTGGCACGATCTCCTCTTTTTTCCTCTCCGCTACTCTCTTTCAGCACAAAAAAGTGCGAATATGTTCGCATCGCAAAATTTTTGGTGAGGAATGCGGAATGAGGATTGACACAGCTGTTTCCCCACTTTCCTCTCAAGAGTCTTTTGAAGAGGAACACATTCGTCTTTTTTTGCACTCCACCAGGAGCATTTTTCCGCTGGTTGCCGTCTTATCCCTGCTACAGTAAGGTGTGCCGCTTGCATGAAACTAATTTATATTCGTGATATCTTGCCAGATTGGGGGCGATCTGCAGTGTTGTAAAACTCAGAATAAAAACTTCAGAGAGCCAAGATCGCTAATAAAATCGGTAAGACTACGTTACCATCCTCGGATCTCCAATGGATGGAACCAAGTTGACGGGCTAATAGGTTTACAAGTCAAGTATAACAATGTACGAAATTATTTGTCCATACCTTTGGAAAAATAACATACCTTTGTTCTAAAAATTCACATAATCTCTACCATCTGTGCTATGTATCGTATCATATGGCAAATATGCACGTCTAGATCATGATAATCACTGGATATCGGCGTGTCAGATTTTAACTGAACAATATGTACAAATACAAGGATAGTGCACCAAATACAAATGATCATGCTCACACAAAAGCTGACTGACTACAGACTGAGATGAAGAGTAAACACAACTATTCTAAAGCCCACCAGTTGGCACAATGGTAATACAATTTGGGATCTTTTTTATGTAAAGTAAAGGTATTAATATACAATACCAAGTAACAGTTAATAAGCTGAATGAAAAGAGCTCACAAAACCCATTATTCATATACAAAGCATAATCTAAATCAGAAACCATAGTGATCTTAAAACAACAAACATTTTATAAAAAGTTAACTGGTTTATATATCCAGTTTATGATGTAAGCCAGTAAGTAATGAAGCCACCTTATAACGTTCATCGATGAAACAGGCTTCAGATTGTCAAATATGTGTCTAGAATAACAAACTCGACAACTACAGCTACTAAGTATTCAGATTCCAAACCAAGAAAAGGCAATATATACACATGTTATGATATTTTGTATACTACACGACTGACAGCAGAGTATGATGTCTAGATACATGATAAAGTGTCGCTCGATGTCTAAGTGAATTTATGTTGTGGTTAGGCTTCGAATTGGGGCGTTAACCATTTTAATTTACATCATAGATACAGTGGAAGTTCAGCGTGTGTCAATAAAGCACGTTAGTGAAGAACCTGTACCATACAAATTAATTTCGTAACTTGTAAAATTTGTTGTTCGATCTCTAGGAATACAGATTAACAAAATGAGTTCGCAACTTCTGAGGGTTTCGTTCGGCAGGAATCTAAGAGCGCAGTTAAAATTGCTCCGAGTGAAACGAACAGCTGAGACAATTACATGCTTACTTGTCACAGATAATATCAAAAATGTAGTTTCGCTTGAATCTCGTTGCGACATGCGATCATGAAACTTTATTGCTGTGAACAGATGTGCAACGTCATTTAGACGCCACTTCGCAGCAAGAGCTTGGAGAAACTAACGTCTCCCCTATGCACTTTGCAGGGTGGGCACTGAGCACTACCACAATGCAAGAGAGATAAAAAAAAATGTTTCGCCTCCCACATGAGTGTATTACATTGCGTGTTCCAGATCTCTTGAGAAGTAGGAAATGAACTGTGCCAAAACTAGTGGAAGAAAACGGAGGTAGTTGTGCTGCATTATTTCAAAACTGGGTTGTGGCCCTGTCATTGGCAGGTTGATCATCAAACTGATTCAGCTTTGTTTCACTTATCTTTGCACATATATTCCACTGTTGCTCAAATAATGCTATGATGTGCAGTGGAAATTTGTAAATTGGGAATACTATGTTAGCCAAATGAAAGTACGTCTACTTATCTGAGCTCGTCCCTATCGAAGCAGGAAAGTATTTGATGACCCGCAGGGGCACATTGGGGACCGCATTCTGGCTCTGGGAGGTCACTGGCATGAGTCTCGATCCTCCGGATGTGAACACATGTGACTCCTTTCTGCGGGGCTATATTAAAGACAACGTGTACAGCAATAACTCCAAAGCCACTGCTGAGCTGAAAACAGCCATTAAGGTCATCGACAGCACAGGTGTTCCGATACTTCGGCGGGTCATGCAGAATTTCGCTGTTAGCCTGAGCCACATCCTCGCCAATGATGGCAGGCATATCGAAGTGTCATAACCTAAATCCAAATATCTGTAGGGACGTTTACATATTGAAAAAAACTGTCTGCACGCCGTAGTTTGTAACTAATTTACATTTTGTTCACCTAGTTTAATAATTGTCACCCTGGATCTGAAACGATAAACTGGCTGCCAGCGCTTTTGTCATTTGGTGTCTTAGAGATACATACTGCGAATACGGTAATGAATTTATCCCAAGAACTGGAAGATAGTGTATAAGTTTCGTATAAAGCATTTTGTTTGCAGTTCATTCCTAAAAAAAAAAAGTGTGAAATGTTTTTTGTGCTGCTATCAGATGACATACCGGTATGTTTTCATCCATAAGGCTCTGTTTTTACACGTAATAGCCGAATAAGTTTCATGGTTGTTACTTAATCCAGTACAGATACTGAAACAATACTCAAACAAGAATCAGAATACACTGGAGAACGTTGATTTTTTAAGAACATTATTGTATTGAGTAGGGCAATACAAACTTTTTTCACCTCAGGAGCCTCAGTCATTAAGTTTTGGATCAACATTAATCCTGGTTTTCTGTAATTATTTTCAAAACCAATTATTAAAATAGTCTACATGTGCACTGTTCTGCCGGACATGTCCGTCTCTATAATTATATAATCTATGTATGTGCGGACATGGCCGATAGAACAGGCACTCCTGTTTCTGATACAGCGGTCGTAAATATCAATATTTAGAGGGCATTGCCGTCTTCGAACCCGGATCCGGGTTCGAATTCCGGTCCAGCACAAATTTTCAACTTTTGTCATTGAAGTAATTCATTGCCCACTTGCGGATGACGTCGGCATCGCCCCCTAGATATTAATACGAGATTTCTACTGACATCTAGAAGTTTTCATTTTGCTACTGAAGCTTCTTCTGTCACGTAACTTCCAGTGCCTGATTACATCAACTTTTATTCAGTAACACTAGTCATAGTGCTTCTCATAGATTTTTTATAGAAACTAAACCATCCAGTTGAATATAGTTTCAGTTTGAGTGATTCCATACGGGTAAGCGATTGAAATTTGTGTGTATTAATCATATTTTCAGTCACGTCAATAAGAGGAAGGACGCAGTTGCAGACGACACGTCTTGACTAATTCTCTGAAATGGTGGTTTTATTGTTTTTGTCTCCTTGGGTGCTAAATGCGGAGAAACATTAAATTTCAGGTGTACATAATCTGGCTCCAGTTCTATTCTAACTGGCTCCAGTTCTATTCTAACAGCAAAAGCATCGGTGTCAAAACATTCCTGCGAAAAAATTTACTACTCAGCTTGGTATGGTCTGTAGAACGAAGTATTACTTCCTTTCTCATATTTTCCCATAGATCTTTCGGCATCTTCCTAACACTCTCCCCTGGGTTGAACAACCCTGTAACCATTCCTTCTGCCCCTTTTTGTATCCGTTCAATATCCCAAGTTACCATATTTTGCATGGATCCCACAAACTTGAGCAATAGTCTAGGATGAGTCGCGCAAAGGATTGTGTGCAATATCCTTTGTAGACTGATTACATTTCCATAGTATTCTATCAATGAACCGCAGTCTGCCATCTGCTTTACTTACCATTATTATGTGATCGTTCCATGTCATTCCCTAAATATTGTTATACCCAGACGTTTATCTGAGATGACAGATTCCAACTGTAACTCACTGATATTATCACAACCTGTACATGTTTTCGTTTGGTGAGGTGCACGATCTTACAATTCTGAACTTTGAAGCAAGTTGCCAATATTGCATCACTTCGAAACCTTACCAAAATATAACTGAATATTACTCAGCTTCTTTCCTACGGTGCTTCATTACATATAAATGTACCATCTGCGAAAAATCTTTGGTTACTATTAATATGGTCCGCAAAACTATTAATATACAACCTGAACAGTAAGGGTGCCAAGGACACACCAGAAGTTACTTCTACGGCAGTCGATGACCTCCATCCAAGCTAACTTGCTGCGTTTTCCCTACCAAAAAAATCCTCAATCCAGTCATAAATTTCGCTTTATACCCCATACGATCCCACTTTTGATAATAAGCTTGGTGTGATGCTGAGTCAAATGCTCTTCGAAAATCGAGGAATACTACATCTACCTGACTGCCTTGACCCGTGGGTTTCAGTGTGTCGTGTGAGAAAAGTTCGAGTTGGGTTTCGTATGATCGATGTTTCTGGCGTCCATGCTGGGTGACATGGTGGAAATTATAGTGTTCTAGATGCCTTATTGAGTTTGAGCTCAGAATATGTTCTAAGACTCTACAACAAATGAATGTCAAGTGTCTTTGACGGTGGTTTTGTGGATCACTTCTGCCACCCTTCCTACTACCACCCTTACTGTAGACGGTTGTGACCTGTGCTTTCTTCCAACTACTGGACGCAGCATTTTGTTTGAGAGATCGAAAGGGGCGCTAACTCATCTGCAAATTCCGTATAGAATCTAATAGGGATTCAGCCGGACCCTGGAGATTTGTGCAGTTTTAACGATTTCAGTTGTTTTTCAATGCTACTGACATTGATACCTATTTCATTCATCTTATCAGTGGTATGTGAATTGAGTTTGAGCACTGCTCCTAGGTTTTCCTTTGTAAAGGAAAATTTTAAAGCCCTGTTAGGCACTTCTACCTTTTCTTTGCTACCCTCAATTTCTGTTCTGTCTCGTCTGTGAGTGACTGGACACTGTGGTGCCACTAGCAGCCTTTACATACGACCAGCACATCTTTGGGTTTTGTGAAAGATCTTTCGACATTATTCTGCTGCTGTAGCCAGAGAAGGCATCTTGCATTGCTTTCTTGAGAGTCAAACGCATTTCATTTAACATATCTGTCCATAACCCTCTGCTTTGTCGTAGACCTTTTAATCTGTAGTCTGTTTCTTGAGGAATTCCTTTACTGTGACTGTGTACCGTGGAGAGTCCCTCTCATAATGCAGTGTTCTACTAAGTACACATCCATTCAACAGTTTGTCAACTATTTTTTTAAAACTTTAGCCAGAGTTCTTCTATACATTCCTGTCCTGAGCTAAATTTTTAAAGTTCCTCAGTGAGGTAAGACACTACTATTTCCTCGTATAGTTTACTGGACACACAGTTTAAATCTTTCTACTCGTTTTAGTTACCCATTGTACTTTGGTAACCATTGTTGCTACACCTGTCTCATGGTTACTGATAGCAGTTTTAGTTCGGACATATTCAGGGGTCAGGTTTATTTGTTGCCATATCTTTCCATCATGAATGGAATTTCGAACCATCTGTTATAGATAGCTTTGAGAGAAGGCATTATTTATTCATGTTTCGCAGAAAGCCTTGTCACGCTCGTCATAACAAAACCGTTATTATCCCAGTTGATTGTTCGACGATTAAAGTCTCCTCCGATGATTACAGTATGGCTGGGGAACTTACGTACTAATGAACTGAGGTTTTCTCTAACAGTTTCCGGTTCCATGAGGAGGTGAGTGTGGTAGTCGATAGGACCAATTCTATAATTTTATGCCCACCCCTGATACGGAGTCTTGTCCTAACAATCTCGTATCCAGTTTCAGTTTCTATATCGGTAGATTAGTTTCTTGTCTACCGCCACAAATAAATCACCTCCAGTTTCTGTTATCCTATCCTTTCGTGTACGCTTAAATTTTCCACAAAAATCTCACTGTTGTCAACTTAGAATTTTAAGCAGATTTCTGTACATAGTATTATGTGCGCTTCACTGCTTTTTAGCGGCGCTTCAAACTCTGGCACTTTGATGCGAATGCTTAGGCAGTTAACATCTAGTATTTTAATGCTCTGTGGGGGCAATTCTCTTTATCTTACTATCTTACAATCTGGGTCTCCTGAAGCTACCATTATCTGCACTGTGGATGCAATGTCACCTAATCTAAAAACCCTTGTGAACACCCCACATAGGCAGCTACCTGGGTAACTAGCTCTGAAGTACAAAGCACACCTGACCCATTTGGGGGACGCTACTGATATCAACGCTACGGTGGAGGTCCAGGAAGTCACACCCTAGCTTGTCAGTGAACTTTCGAAGTTCAAGCCTTCCATTCGATAGAAAACTGGGAGACCACGATCTATTCGGGGGCAATGCCACATGTTTTGAGCTTCACTGAAACTCCGAGAGCAAAGCTACTGGCCTCAACCTTCTGTCAGTATCTGTCTGGTATGATCATAGTATGACCTTAGAGCTCAGACGACAGGCGTAGCCTGCTCCCAACACGTGTATACATCCTGAATGCACACAGTGTTCCTTTCCATCCGTTGCGCCATTGCACTAAGGGGTGCCATTATAGGCATGTTATTAGACCCCTTCCTTTGACACTTGGCTCGGCACTTTCTACGTCATATATGGCCTAACGGAACAGCGATTTACAGTGATTTGTGGTTGTGAAGTAATTAGTCTGGGTCATCTGTTTTCTTCCGCATACGATATCAGATTTCTGCAGGCGTTCCAAAAAATCTAAAGCGATTGAAAGTTCAAGTTTAAACGTTGGCTTAGAGGCAGCAGATTATTTGAAATTTCAAATTACATCCGTTTCTATTCGATAAGTCACAAACGAAGAGCTGAGTTCAAAATCCGTTTATTTGAAATTAATTATAAAAGAATCTAGATTGCAAAGAATGTTTATTACAGTTAACAGGTCTCGATCATCATATGATGATCTTCAGACCAAAACTGTAATCTGATACAGGGTATAAATTAGAGGGATATGTAAAAAGAACTTAAAATTAGCTATGAACTTAGAAAGAAATACAAATCCAAAGTGATGGGCAATATCTTTACGTACAGCAGGAACCACTGAATGACGATAATCAACTGCTCGGGAGAACAGTGTAGCTATTTTTTAAATACTGGAGGCTCCGCTTACAACTGACAGCATGATGTCAGCATTGGCCAATCAGGTACGAGGGTTGGAACTTATAGTGGCAATTATTTATTACAACCGATACAAAAGAGTTACATGTTTGCACCTGTTACTGTCCTTCAAAGTAGTCACCAGCGTTGTGTAGAACACGTTGCCAGCGATGTGGAAGGCATAGTATACCGTTAGCAGAGCCTGTTCTGTTGATGGTGCGAATGGAGCGGTCTTCTGTCTGTCGAATCTCTGGAACAGTTCTGAAGCGAATGTCACGAAGTTGTTCCTTCATCTTCAGAATCAAATCAAAGTCACAAGGACTTAAGTCTGGGGAGTATGGTGGGTGGTACAGTACTTCCCAGTCCCATCGACCGAACAGAGCAGCCACAGCTTGTTATCCTAACGCATTATGTTCCTCCACAGCAAACCGTCAGTGCATAGTATTACTGTTCGTTTTTGGAGCATCACCTGCGAACAGCTTTGCGAAAGAAGCGGCGACACTTTCTGCGCAACCCATCCATCATTTTGCACGACAATGCGCGGGCGCATACAGCGCAAGCTGTGGCTGCTCTGTTCGGTCGATGGGACTGGGAAGTACTGTACTATCCACCATACTCCCCGGACTTACGTCCTTGTGACTTTGCTTTGAATTTGAAGATGAAGGAATCACTTCGTGGCATTCGCTTCAGAACTGTTCCAGAGAGTTGACAGGCAGTAGATCGCTCAATTAGTACCATCAACAGAACAGGCTCTGCTAACGGTATACTATGCCTTCCACATCGCTGGCAACGTGTTCTACACAACGCTGGTGACTACTTTGAAGGACAGTAACAGGTGCAAACACGCATCTCTTTTGTATCGGTTGTGAATAGTTGCCACTATTTAATTTCCAACCCCCGTTTAAGTCAGAAGAATTATGTACAGAAAGACGTACTTATTAGTAAATAAAACGTCAAAATCACATAGATTTAACTTATTAATACAGAAGCTCTGTAGAGAACGCTCCATAGATGCAGTCCCAGGATGTAAATAAATAATTAACGAACTATCGATCTACAGTAAATAGTTGTTGATCGTGATATGTTAGCAAATAGTAACAGAAGGGGTATGAGAGGCCAGCAATATGAAATGAAAATACGTATCCATATTTCTAAAATTTATGATTTGATAACTAATGAAACAGTAAGTAATCTTAAAATTAATTGAGACAATTACGTGATGAATAAGTATATATTAGAAATGCAGAGCTATGACTGTCCTAATGTGCTGATTTTTATACATTGTAATAACATTAAATAAATATGTAAAAAATAATTTGAAATTAAAGAAAAAATGCTATGAGCCATTATACAGGGTGATTAAAAAAGAATAACTTAATTTTGGAAGGTAATAATTACGAAACATGGAACTCGCCGGGAAGGGAATGTGTTTAGTTTGAATGGCCGTGGCACAGTTTCAGAAAACCGTCGTTGGATGTCATTCAGTGCGTCTTCTCAGTTTGCAGTCAGTCAGAAGTAAAATGGCGTCCGCTCAAGAGAAGGTGTTTTGTGTGTCACTCTTTGCAAAGAGTGAGTCAGTGATTTTAGTCCAGCATGCTTTTCGTCGGCGTTTCGGCTTGATCTGCTGCACCCAAAAACATTCATCATTGGTACCGCCAATTTGAAGAGACAGGATGCTTGTGCAAAGGTAAGTGTCCAAGTCGACTTCGTACTCTGATGACATGATGGAAAGAATTCGGCAAACATTTAGGCGGAGTCCATTGAGTCTGCCAAAGTCTACTTGCCGCACAAGCAGATCAAATGGTTCAAATGGCTCTGAACTCTATGGGACTTATTTTCCCATAATGCCGTGGAGGGCTACCTATACACAAGGAATGTGATATTTATTCGTTTCCTTTTCAACCTTTTAACACATTTATTTGCAGTAATTGCATTAACAAGTTGTTTCTTCCTGGTTCTTTTGTGAGTTCGTGCATAGTGTACATGGGGCCCTGAGCTATTGCAGCCCATTCTTTCTTGCTGGGCTGCATTTCCTTCACGGTACACTTTCCTCCTCATCCTCGTCCATTCCCACTGACCCCTCCTTCCCATCTGATTATCTGTTCTGATTTATGTCGACCTGGCTATACCTGGGTCGTTGTATTCCTTGCAGTTTTGTTCCTTTTGCCTGTTCTCTTTCACCCTTTTGGCGTTTTGGTCTCCCCGTGAGGTCTGACAGCCACTTCTAAATTTTCTGTCTTTAGTGTGAGCTGTTTGGGGAAGAACTCTCTCCTTAGTGGCTACGGCGTGGGTTCCTCTCTCCCCTTCCTTCCCCTCTATAGCCCCCCCACCACCTGCTAGGTCACCAGCATATGTAGCCAGTCTGTGTGGTGGGGCTGTTATGTACCCTTCTGGCTGAGCCCCCTGACAACACAAGGAGCACTCTACTGATATATGAGCTGTTGCCTCCCCATGTGTGCCAAGGAGTGGTTGTTTGTCATCCTGGAGCATCAGAACTCCTAGCAATGGCTGCTGTGCCAGATGGTCCTTGCTGTGGGTGGTAGGCACTCATGGGGAGAACTCTTGATCGGAGTGTGTGGAATCAGGCAGATGCTTGGTGCATGAAACGTACCAAGCTGCAAAAATCTGTTCTCAAACCGCTGTCCCTCTGAGTGGTAAAGTCTCATTGAATTCTGCAGCCTTCCGTTCCCTGGTTTACACCCTGGAAGGAGGGCCAGACTCGCCGTCTTGAGGTGAAACGCTTTACCAATTACCTTGCCTCGACTAGAACAGATGGGGGCACATTCACCACCACAAAGCTGTTGTTTTTTGTGAAGCATATCGAGGATAACTTTGGCGAGGTGTAGTCCTCAGTAAGACGTGCTCGGGTTTCCTGTTGATCAAAGCTTGTTCTGCCACAAAATCTGTAGCTCTTTGTGCTTGTTATCGTCTTGGGGACATACCAGTTTCTATTACCCCTCACCAGTTTCTGAATAAGGCTCAGGGAGTGATTTTTCATAGGGACCTCGTCCTGAAAACTGATGAACTTTGGGCTAATCTGGAGGGACGTGGCATTCACTTTGTTCAATGTATGTAGAAGGGCCATAAAGGCAACCACACCAATACCAGTGTGACATACCCTCCCGGAGAAAGTCAAGATTATGTGTTACTGATGTGATGTGAAGCTGTATGTTCTGCGACTCATGAGGTGCTTTCAGTGCTTTCATTTTGGGTGTATGTCTTCCTGCTGCAAGGCAGACCCTCTGTGTTGTGACTGTGAACACCCACACCATGAGGGAAGCCTGTGTTATGCCACTTGTGTGTGTAAATTGTTATTACTACCACTCTCCTTGCTCATCAAATTGCCCAATTTATGAGAAATAATGGGAGAACCGAGTCCCTGGATAGCCTATCTTATGCTTAAGCTCGCCAAAAATATGACCGACTCCACCCTGATTTCTTCGACTTTTGCCCTTGTTAATCCTCTTCTACCTCTTCCTTATCCCAGCCCTGTGCCCCTCGTCCTCCCTCCCCTGCAGTACACATCCGCTCCCCTCCCAGGTGCCACTCCACCTCCATGGCCAAAGAAGTGCCCCCCTTCTTTGGTGCCTGCCAGTGATGGAGCAGCTCCTCCCTGGGGACCCCTCTCCTGTTGTCTCTCAAGCCTGCTACCACAACTCGACCTCATGGCACACCGTCTGTGCACCTCAAGGTCGCTCACTCTCTTTCGGTTCCAGATCTTGCAGAAGCCTGCTCTCCCTCTATGCTTTGCCCTCCTCAACCTCTGAAAAAGAAGAAGAAGAAAAGAAAGTCCCAGGAAAAGGCCCATGCAGTGCCCCCAGAAGTGTTATTTCCCCTCTTGCAACATATGTCTGACATCTTATTTATGGATGTCACCTCAACCTTGTAGCTGACGACCATTGACTGGTAACACGATCTATCTTTGTTTTATGTCTAACCTGGACTCTCGCCACATGATAATCCAGTGGAATTGTAATGGATATTACCATCATCTTCCAGAAATACAACTTGTTTCCTCATATTCTGCATTCTGTCTTGCTCTTCAAGAAACACACTTCTGTGATGACCTCTCTCCAACATTTTGTGGTTATCACACATTTTGCTGGAACCATGCTGGCCCAAGGTTTCCTGCAAGTGGGGTGTGCACTTTGGTTCGCAGCAATGTCATTAGTGACTGGAACCTCATTCATACCTGGAAGCAATAACGGTACAAGTGCGAATGACCCCAGCAATCACCATTTTCAGTGAAACTTCGTGGCAGATTAAAACTATGTGCCAGACCGAGACTCGAACTCGGGACCTTAGCCTTTCGTGGGCAAGTGCTCTGCTAACTGAGCTAACCAAGCACTACTCACGACCCGTCCTCACAACTTCAATTCTGCTTGTGTCTCGTTTACTACCTACTGAGCACTTGCCCACGAAAGGCAAAGGTCCCGAGTTTCTGCATCGGTCTCACACACAGTTTTAATCTGCCAGGAAGTTTCAGATGAGCGCACACTCCGCTGCAAAGTGAAAATATCATTCTGGAACGATTTGCAATGTCTACCTCCCTCCAGATGCGCCACTTCCTTATGTTGAACTGAGTATCTTAAAATAGCAACTCCCACCCCTGTATCTCCTCCTCGGGGACTTCAATGCACGCCACCCCTTTAGAAGAATACCACTTCGATCGGTAGTAGGGGTTTTCTAATTAACCAGCTTAGTATAGACTGATTTGTGTCTCCTCAATGACAGTTCCCAACCTACTTCAGTGCCGCTCATGGTACCTTTTCTGCTATCCATCTCACGATCTTCTCCCCTGCTGTCATTGCTTCCCTACACTGATTACCTCATGATGATTTTCGTGACAGTGGCCACTTTCCGGTGATTCTATTGTTCCCTTGCTGCAGCCAGCCAGACAGACCCCACGTTGGGCATCCCACACAACCAGTTGGCCTTTATACACTACTGGCCATTAAAATTTCTACACCAAGAAGAAATGCAGATGATAAACGGGTATTCATTGGGCAAATATATTATACTAGAACTGACATGTGATTACATTTTCACGTAATTTGGGTGCAGAGATCCTGAGAAATCGGTACCAAGAACAACCACCTCTGGCCGTAATAACGGCCTTCATACGCCTGGGCATTGAGTCAAACAGGGCTTGGACGGCAGCCCATGCAGCTTCAACACGGTACCACAGTTCATCAACACTAGTGACTGGCGTATTGTGACGAGCCAGTTGCTCGGCCACCATTGACCAGACGTTTTCAGATAGTGAGAGATCTGGAAAATGTGATGGCCAGGACAGCATTCGAAAATTTTCTGTGTCCAAAAGGCCCGTACAGGACCTGCAACAGGCGGTCGTCCATTATCCTGCTGAAATGTAGGGTTTCGCAGGGATCGAATGAAAGGTAGAGCCATGGGCCGTAACACATCTGAAATGTAACGTCCACTGTTCAAAGCGCCGTCAATGCGAACAAGAGGTGACCGAGACGTGTAACCAATGGCACCCCATACCATCACGCTGGGTGATACGCCAGTATGACGATGACGAATACACGCTTCCAATGTGCGATCACACGATGTCGCCAAACCATCATGATGCTGTAAGCAGAACCTGGATTCATTCGAATAAATGACGTTTTGCCATTCGTGTAACAAAGGTCGTCGTTGAGTACACCATCGCAGGCGCTCCAGTCTGTGATACAGCGTCAAGGGTAGCCACGGTCTCCGACCTGATAGTCCATGCTGGTGCAAACGTCGTCGAACTGTTCGTGCAGATGGTTGTTGTCTTGCAAACGTCCCCATCTGTTGACTCAGGGAGCGAGACGTGGCTGCACGATCCGTTACAGCCATGCAGGTAAAATGCCTGTGATCTCGATTGCTAGTGATACGAAGCCACTTGGATCCAGCACGGCGTTCCGTATTACCCTCCTGAACCCACCGGTTCCATATTCTGCTAATAGTCATTGGATCTCGACCAACGGGAGCAGCAGTGTCACGATACGATAAACCGCAATCGCGATATACTACAATCCGACCTTTATCAAAGTCGGAAACGTGATGGTACGCATTTCTCCTCCTTACACGAGGCATCACAACAACGTTTCACCAGGCAACGACGGTCAACTGCTGTTTGTGTATGAGAAATCGGTCGGAAACTTTCCTCATGTCAGCACGTTGTAGGTGTCGCCACCAGCGCCAATCTTGTGTAAATGCTCTGAAAAGTTAATCATTTGCATATCACAGCATCTTCTTCCTGTCGGCTAAATTTCGCATCTGTAGCACGTCATCTTTGTGATGTAGCAATTTTAATGGCCATTAGTGTATATGTCTGACATGCATTTTGACACCTCTCTCTCGGATTGCATTGATGTGGTCGTGCAAAATGTGCCTGCAACTATTTTTCATGCCGCTGCACCGCTGTCCCCCTGTCCAAAGGCCCCCCTCATCGTCGACCAGTGCTGTCGTGGACCAAGGATTAAGAAATCGCTATCCAGGACCGCAGACGGTCGCTGCAACGATTTAAGTGATACCCGTAACAGACCATCCTTATTGCTTTTAAGCCTCTTGACGCTAAGGTTCGCTACATTATGTAGCAGGGTAAAAAGGAATACTGGGAGCAGTATGTTTCCTCCCTGAGGACGTATGCCTCTTCAACGCAGGTTTGGTCCAATCTCCGCAGCCTTCTGGGGTGCCAGTGACAATCAACTGTCCAGGGTATCATGCTACAGGGTGCTCCGTGTACTGATCCATCAGTCCTTGCAGAACACCTCACAAGATACTTGGCGACAGCATCAGCATCCTCTTCCTATCCTGCTAGCTTTCTACTGCAGAAACGATGAGTTAAAGAAACCCCCCTCCGTTTCGCCCCCACTGAGTTGAATCCTATAATGAACCCTTCACTGAATGGAAATTGTGCAGTCTCTGACCTCTTCACATGACACAGCCCCAGACTTGGATTCCTTTCACAACCAAATGATCCAGTATATGAATGGTGCCCAGAGGCAACATCTTCTCAGGGTCTTCAGTCGCATTTGGCTATGGATGCCTTCCCCTTGCAATGGCGAGACAGCATAGTTATCTGCATCCTTGAGCCCAGGAAGGATTCATTGTCTCTCAACAGCTACTAACAGACTAGCCTGACCATCATACTTTGTAAGCTGTTCGAGAGTATGGTTAGCTTCGTATTATGTTGGGTACTCGAATCTTGGAGCCTTTTGTCCCAATGTCAGTGTGACTTCCGGGAAGGATGATCTATAACTGACCACATACTCAGATTGGAAACAGCAATCTGAAAGTCTTTTACTAACATCTGACACCTTGTTATGATCTTATTTGACCTACATGAGGCATACAACACGGCTTGACGCTGTCACATTATAGTGTTACCCTCCGTGACTGGGGCTTTCGCAGCCCCCTTCCGATTTTTATCAGTGAGTTTCTATACAACTGCATCTTCTGGCTTAGAGTTGGCACTGCACTCAGCACCCCTTCGACCCAGGAGAAAAGTATTCCACAGGTTTCTGTGTTAAGTATCATGCTCTTCCTCGTCGCCATCAATGTGCTTGTACCCTCTGTTGAGCCTCAAGTTACTCCAGCGTTGTATGTCGACGATTTGTGCATCCGGTGCAGTTCCCATTTGGTAGCGTGTGCTGAACACCAGCTCTAAGGCGCCATCTGATCGGCCTCTGTGTGGGCCATTTCCCAAGGCTTTTAGTTTTCTCCCTCCAAAACGCATGCTATGCATTTTCGCTGTCGACCGACAGTATACCCCAATCCAGAACTTAAAATTTAGGCGACCAGCACCTAGACGTTGTAGCACACTCCTGTTACATTGGCCTCCTTTTTGATAAAAAGCTGATGTCGCTGCCCCATATTTGCTTCCTGAAGACCACCTGCATGCGGAGGCTTGATGCTCTCCACCCCCTGGCCCACACATCTTGAGGTGCAGACCATGCTATTATTCTCCATCTTTACTGTGACCTGATTTTGTCTTGACTATGTCATGGTTGTCAGATTTATGGCTAAGCAGCTCCTTCCACTCTGAAACTACTTGGTTCAAAATGGCTCTGAGCACTATGCGACTTAACTTCTGAGGTCATCAGTCGCCTAGGACTTAGAACTAATTAAACCTAACTAACCTAAGGACATCACACACATCCATGCCCGAGGCAGGATTCGAACCTGCGACCGTAGCGGTCACGCGGTTCCAGACTGAAGCGCCTTTAACCGCACGGCCACACCGGCCGGCTGAAACTACTTGACATGGGGTGTGTTAGGCTATCAGTGCCTTTCACACTGGTCCTGTTGACAGTCTCCTTGCAGTAGTGGGAGTCTCCCTTTACATATACAATGGAGCCAACTCATGGTTTCTTACACAATCGCCAGTCGACGATTCCCTGATCATCCCATGTACCCCATCCTCATTACATACGAGGGATGTCTCTCTCCTGATACCAGCTCTTGCTGGTTGGAATGCATCTCACTTCCCTATGTCGGTATCTCCAGCTCCACTCCCTGGAAACTGCCCTGTGCACTACTTCGCACCCGTCCTTGGATGGTGCTTCGACCACGGTTTACGACCGACCTATTCCAGGTTCTTAAGGTATCTGCTGCCCCTGTGGTATTCTGGCATCTGTACATTCCATCTGTGAGGAGTTCCAGGGTCCTACCATCTTCTACACTGATGGGTCTGAATCGATAGATAAGGCTGGATATGCTTTTACGTCTCCTGCTGGCATGGAACACCATTTACTGCTGGGATCATGTAGCATGTTCCCAGCAGAGCTACTAGTCATTAACAGGGTCCTCCATTTTGTTACTTAAGCTTCCATCCACAGTGTTTTAATATGTAGACTCAATAAGCAGCTTGCAGGCTATAGACCATTGCTACTCTCGTCACCCTTTGGTCTCTGTTGTCCATTATCTACTCTCTGCTCTTGCCATGCTGCCTGCTAAGTTATCACGTGGGCATCCCAGGGAATGAACTGTGTGTCTGTTTGGCTAGAGGCAGATACTTAGTCCCTCCCCAACTGATTCCAGGTGCAGATATATGGATTCACACCAGCATCCCATGTATTGGTGAAAATTGCCTTCCTTTTAGCCCTTCATACTAATTATAGCCTTCCAGATTCCTTGTCTTTCATATTAGTGGACGATTCATGGATGGCTGAACTAGTCTTCAGTTTCCTCCAAAAAAGCGGTTTTTGTATTCAGTTATGATGTTTTGCATTTCTTCTGGAGCAGGGGGAGGGTGATTGCGGTTGGGGCCTCTCTTCGGGTTTTCTGGGTCTGGGACCCATGACCACTTCTCCTTGCAAAGACTCCTCTTTTATCCCTCTGTTCTTCCAGTATTTAGATTTGGCTTACCCTGTTCTGCCTTCTACTGTGTGCATTAGTAGCTTCCTCGCTTTATGGTAGCTTTATGGAAGCAAATTCTCACTCTGGCTGGCATCTAGCCTCTACTTATGCACATAACTTTTGAACTGCAGGACTGATGACCTCGCTGTTTAGTCCCATAGCCCCCATTAATCAATCAGGTAACTATGATGGAATTGAATAGTAATGACTCACCCTTTTCTCCAAACAGGACCTCAAAAGCTCAGTAATATTGATATCTGGTGACGTAGTAGCCAGGGCATACGCGATAATTCATCCTCATGCTCAGAAAACCAGTCCTGGACGATGGGAGCTGTGTGGACAGGGCCTCTGTCTTGTAACTCAGCATCGCAATTTGGAAAAAAAATTGTACATTGGGATGGGCCTGATCATTCAAAATTGTCACATAACCCTTGGCAGTAATGCAGCCTTGCAGAATAGCCAATAGGGGCCATGGAATACCATGTTGTTTCTTTGTTGTGTTGGTAGGGGAAGCAAATTCTCAATTGTTCCAATGTGTCAATTCCTAAGGGGCCAAACTGCTGAGGTCCTCGGTCCCTAGACTTACACACTACTTAAACTTATGCTAAGAAACACACACACACACACACACACACACACACACGCACAGACGCATATGCCCGAGGGGAGGACTCGAACCTCCGGCAGGAGGAGCCGTGCAGTCCGTGACACGGCGTCTCTAACCGCGCGACCAATCCATCCACGCTGCGAGCAAATTCTCTGGTCTTTTCCGTTTTACCTGGGTGGTTCTCTAGGTATTATCTCACGAGAGAAACTTGCTGCTGGCTGTTGATGAATTAGATTCGTAATTCTCATGCACAGTCTTACAACTTTAAAATCCTTGTGAATGTGTAAGTTCTTCAGCCGAACTGAAGCGTTTTATCTTGTTTTGCAAGATGTGTTCAGATAAAATCATAAAGCTTCATTAATGTTATGGGATGTTCGGGGTTTCGATTTATTCAGTATTCTGGGTTTGCTCTGTTCCTTTGGGACATTGTGGTATGGAATGTTCCTTACCTCATAATGTTTAGTTAGAGTTGGAGCCATCTTTACCTTGTATGAATGTATATATACACTAAATGACAAATGAAATTTGTACTAAGGCTGGAATTCAAAGCCGAGTCTCCTACTCACTGTGCAGATGGCCTAACCACTACGCCACCCTGGATTTGTACATCCGCACAGACTACCGTAGCCAAATATGGCCAATGCTAGGGTAGTCACTACAGTAGTGCAACGCTACTATGACAGGGTGGCGTAGAGGTTAGTACATCTGCCTAATGAGCAGCAGACCCAGGTTCAGATCCTGGCCTTGGTATAAATTTTCAGTATTCACTTCAATCTGCATATATAGGCCTACATCATAGATGTTTGAGACTTGAAGAGGTCTCTGGAACCATAGTTTCATATGAATTGTGCCGTGGTGTACGTGTGCTTTTTTCTACTATAATTTATGGGTATTTTCCTGCCTCAGATTAATGTGTGTTTAGATACACACATTTCTAAGTATTTCTCGTTCAGTGAAGCCTCAGCTCTCAATGCATGATCCTAGTTAGGCTGAACGATCAGCATCTAACTTGTTATTTGTGTTCCTATATATTCATAGGTAGGAGACATTTTACTAACTTGCTTTGTTTGTGAGGACCACGTATTGTATGAACCAGTGGGGCTTTCAGCTTTCCTCGTTTCGTTGATCTGTACGTGGTTCTTCATTACTTAATCTAGTTGTACTCTGTGTAGTTGTATACTCTTTATTCAGTAATTTCGTGAGTTTTATCTGTTTCACCAAGATGTTACCCGATAAGTGATTTATTCACCCAGGTGTTCTTTCTCTTTTCTCATATTTTATGGACGCGAAATCCTGTATCTTATACGTATGTCAGTAAAATTGATTGTCGGTATAATAACCGTAATTGCATACATTGGTGATGTTTAATTTCTCTCCGAACTTCATCTTCTTGTGTGAATCCAGTCTGAGTGCATGAACCTGTGAGCTCCTTTCCCTCTTCTTTCACATCCCAAACGATACTTAAGAGGTACAAAGTTGCGTTATTTTAGCGTGACCTAGTGACTTGTTTCATGCTCAGGCACCAGCCAGCAATTGAATTAGGATGTTCCACCTTGTTTCTCATGTGTAAATTGCAGAATAAACTTTCTCACTGAAGACTAATGACGTATGTTCCTCGTATTCTTTCTAACTTACCTCGTAGCCACCTTCATTGCAAAATATATTGGGCCGAACGCTTATGTTTTCTCTAAATATGTAATTGTTGTCTTTGCAAGCTGCACAAAGGGGCCAGTGATAGTAATGAAAGCTAATATGAAAGTGAGCCCTCACCATTTCAGTGCATAGTCTACGTATTGTTAATTTACTTCATATTTAATCGCCTGATGACACAATTTGATTTTTCATAGCTTAAGTGGATTACTCAAAACCCTTTTAATCTTGATTATGCAGTCAAACAATTTTTTTCAATTCGGTCTGATGTCTTCTTTATGGTGGTGATCTTGTAATTTGTAATAGTTCATGTCATACATAAATGGCTTAAACACTATAAACGCATGAGCACTTACAACCGTAGCAGTAGACGAGAGGGTTTGTTACACTACCGTATGAACACCAACAATATTCCCTCGTTTGAATTCACTTAGCTCCGACATAATGAACTCGCAGCTATACGGAACACGACTGACACTTGTCACCTATCGAAGACATTGCACAGGTGCTGTTTGTGATCAAACACAACATCGTAACTTAGGCTTGAGTAGCATCTGCATTTTATGTTCAAGCACGTATTTCTAGCAGTGTTTGTATTCTTTCGTCCACCCACTATAAGTTTACGTGCCAAGCCATACAACCGTAATGACGTCAGCTGCGAAAATGAACCGCCAAAAAAATTTAAAGCAATATATTTGTTAGATTGCAACGAATCTATGGATTTGGTGGACAAATATGACGTATCTCAACGGAGTGTGTTCGCAAAGCACTGAAATGATACAAAAAACCCTTCTACATCTACATTTATACTCCTCAAGCCACCCAACGGTGTGTGGCGGAGGGCACTTTACGTGCCACTGTCATTACCTCCCTTTCCAGTTCCAGTCGCGTATGGTTCGTGGGAAGAACGACTGCCGGAAAGCCTCCGTGCTCGCTCGAATCTCTCAAATTTTACATTCGTGATCTCCTCGGGAGGTATAAGTAGGGGAAAGCAATATATTCAATACCTCATCCAGAAACGCACACTCTCGAAACCTGGACACCAAGCTACACCGCGATGCAGAGCGCCTCTCTTGCAGAGTCTGCCACTTGAGTCTGCCACTTGAGTTTGCTAAACATCTCCGTAAAGCTATCACGCTTACGAGATAACCCTGTGACGAAACGCGCCGCTCTTCTTTGGATCCCCTCCTTTGTTGATGGGCTACATTTCCTAAGGACTCTCCCAATGAATCTCAACCTGGCACCCGCCTTACCAACAATTAATTTTATATTATCATTCCACTTCAAATCGTTCCGCACGTATACTCAAAGATATCTTACACAAGTAACTGCTACCAGTGTTTGTTCCGCTATCATATAATCATACATACCTTCTTTCTACGTATTCGCAATACATTACATTTGTCTATGGTACGGGTCAGTTGCCACTGCCTGCACCAAGTGCCTATCCGCTGCAGATCTTCCTGCATTTCGCTGCAATTTTCTAATGCTGCATTTTCTCTGTATACTACAGCATCATCCTTTTTTCAGTCTTTAGAGGCCTGTGCTAAATTTCCACGTTATTTACAAGATTCATGCCGGAAAGAATACTTAAGTCGACGAATTTCATTTCGGTCTCAGTCATGAGGTTTCAAGGACGTTTGAGAAAAGTACTTCCCGAGCAACTTTTAGTCGGCAGTAAAGCAACATGGATCTGTAAGGAGATGCATCATATGCATCAAGAATAAAAAAAAAATGGAATCGAGTTACTGCTGTAAGCATTGTGATGTGGACTGTGTTGTACCGACCTCGCTGTTTGGTCCCCTCCCCCAAACCAGCCTACTAAATGTTTCGAAACATCACATAAAAAAAACCTATCTGAAACATGCTTCTTTGTAATGTTATCTAGTTTTAGAAACTTCTACAAGAAGGAATATGAAGAGTACACTTTACTTTGAGAACTTATTGTTGGGAATAGATACAGAAGAGCCTGCGATGATAACGAATCGGCGCAGCAGCGCTGAACACCTTGAACAGCACGATGGTCACTGCTACGTGGAGTGCCCCGACAGCACACAAATATACGCGCTGTTGTGGCGCGCTCAGCTGTGAAAGGGTTAACAAAATTAGTGGGAAACACAAGTGTAAATTCAAACATATGTAATAAGTAACCGTTAAATTTTTTACATGATGGCTTAGCAGTCAGTACATCTTTTTTTATCACTGGTCGGTGTTTCAATGTTACCATGTTACCAACTCATACTGATGGAAAGTTGTAGTAGGGAACAGTTGTGTCGCAGTATGGGAATCTTTCACTACCAACATTCTTTCCAAACGCGAACTATACACTGTGATTGCTAAGGTTTTTTTTATTTTTTATTTTTTGCCTGGTAACCTAACTCTTCTGACAGAACAGTTGAACCCACGTTTTGATATGTTCGTAATTACTGTCTTGAAGACAGCCATACCGAATAATTCCTAAGCACTTCTAGTATTAGGATTGGATTTGATCATACTTCCTTTCCGCCTATACTTTTGTAACGAAATGAAAATTTTGACAAGAGATTTTGGTTTATTATAACTAGTGCTTCGAGCCAAAGGTTTCGCTTTCGAGAATCTAGAAAACGGTATTATAAGGCTGGAATACAATGAGCGACGTGTTCCTCTGCTCTTGATGAAAGCTGTAGGAGGTTCTGCGAGGTTACGACGCTGGTGTGTTTTCTTGTGAATTGATCCTTTGACACAGGCGATATGTAACGAGATTGGGAGCTGATTACACTGTACTGATGGTCTGTCCGGTTTTGTTACATACCTGTCTTCGTAAAGACAGTAGTTGCATCAGCAGTACTATTTTTGCAGACCACAATCTTATCATTGACTGAGGTGAAACTGTTGTCCGCTGTGCGTCAGGAATTTCAGGGACCATCACACGCCTGGAATGATCCTAGAACCCCACGAGTTTGAGCCGCGTTGAAAAGATCTGGAACAGCCTGAAATAGCTAGTCCATGTCTCAAGGATGGTCCCTATCAGTCTTGCTAACGTGCGTAAGTTGTACCAGGAGGAGTTGTACGCTGATGTCCTACACGCCCAGAACACTTTATCAGTTGTCAGAGATACTCGTGAGGCATTTCTCGTTTTAAGGCTGAAATTAAAGATATTTGGCTCGGTGAGTATGGATCTATTGTCGACACTTCCTGTATTTCGTAAACTGTGCAAGTTGCCGAAATGTGATATCATACAATTACGCAGAGGATTGAGTAAATTACTATTGATACTCATAACATTTTATTACCGTGATGTTGAAGCAGCCATCCTCTTTAAAACTGGTATCGTGAAGATTTTTTCCACGACGTTAGAGAGCTCTAAGAAATAAACGCCGTGACGTTTCTTACTAATTATTGCAATACTTTCTCTAACGGAGCAGGGAAGTCTGCTCAACGTGGAGTCAAGTCTAAGCACTGTTACACGATTCTTACTTGCCAATACATATAAAAGTAAGCTGTGTTAGTGGCGGTAACCCCTCATATTTATGAAATTTCTCACAATTTTTTACGAAATGTATCACTTAATAAATTAACAGGCGTTGTCTCACTACACACCTCTTTCCTTTGAATATTGAATTATATTAAATAAGGTATAAGGCACCATTAAAAAGGGCTTGCCCACCATCGTTTGTGGAAACTTTGTTTCCGTACACAGGGGCCATCCTGAAATATTTGTGTTGCCTTCCTCAAGTGATACAACATATGTTACGGATATTCCTTATTTAAGTGTTTCGATTACGTGGAAGTCATTCGATGGCTAAAATTTCTCTTCTCGGTAAACAGTGCATGAAGGAGCCCATTACGTAGCTTTCCCAGAGTTGGATGACAATATTTCGTACAACGTAGAGATCTTAAAATGTGGAGACAGGGGAATGAATCCAGCAGAAATTTCTAATCAGACATCTGCGGGCTAGTATCCCTGAAGCTAGGCATGCAGATTACTGTGGGGACCCTTGCTATTTTATAACCAAAGAAATTCTGACAAAAGCAAATAAAAAAAAATACAGTTCTAAATATGTTTTGGCCGAGACAGATCAACAAATCTCAAGATGACACAACGATGAAAATTCGTGACGCTCTACAATGAACCAGTGATTTAGGGTAAACATTAATAAAACCGACAAACTACAGGGAATGGAGGAAAACAGGTCCTATGAACATGTGTCCGGAAGTGGCCAGTCTACATGCAACGACAGTAAATCGTCCTGGAACACAGCACAGAGCTGCATCGCATCCATATCACTACAGATGTTTATACTCACCTCCATGGGATTGCAGGTGATACGGATAGTAGCGATCGTCATGCAGGATACACATAATTGTACTCTGGTTTGCATCATGTCGGTGGGCCACTTGCCTGGAGCTTGTACTAGGGTTCGTCTCAGTTTCCTGTAGAAATCTGCCCTCCAAGTCTGTTGTTGGCACAGTCTGCCGTCTCCCTGCATGTTTGTCTCTCTGGAAGGACCCGTGATCACAGAAACGCCCAAAAAGGGCTATAATGTAATGTGACGTGGCTAGCGTCTCTGAGGGTACTTGTTTTGTTATAACCGCGTTGCCTCTCTACATTCATCCATTTGTTTGACCTTACACAACCACCATCTTGGCTTGTTCCCGACTTAAATACCAGACCGTTTTGCTGCTTACAGTACGCACCCTCAGTCACACAGCCTGCATCGCGCAAGGAGCACACGGTGAGTGGTCAGAGGAACTGTCATTCGTAGTACCATCTGCCATGGCAACGTTGCATTTCCGGACACATGTTCATAGGACTTTTTTCCTCCATTACCAGTCAGGAATACGTTCCCGTAGTTTGTCGGTTTTATTAATATTTGCTCTGTATTAGTTTTTACAATGTGTAGAATACGGATCCGACTTCTTCACCTATACAGGGTGGTCCATTGATAGTGACCGGTCCAAATATCTCTCGAAATAAGCGTCAAACGAAAAACTACAAAGAACGCAACTTGTCTAGCTTGAAGGGGGAAACCGGATGGCGCTATGGTTGGCCCGCTAGATGGCGCTGCCATAGGTCAAAAGAATATATAAACTGCGTTTTTTTAAAAATAGGAACCCCCATTTTTATTACATATTCGTGTAGTACGTAAAGAAATATGAATGTTTTGGTTGGACCACATTTTTCGCTTTGTGATAGATGGCGCTGTAATAGTCACAAACATATGGCTCACAATTTTAGACAAACAGTTGGTAACAGGTAGGTTTATTAAATTAAAATACAGGACGTAGGTACGTTTGAACATTTTATTTCGGTTGTTCCAATGTGATACATGTACCTTTGTGAACTTATCGTTTCTGAGAACGCATGCTGTTACAGTGTGATTACCTGTAAATACCACATTATTGCAACAAATGCTCAAAATGATTTCCATCAACCTCAATGCATTTGGCAATACGTGTAACGACATTCCTCTCAACAGCGAGTAGTTCGCCTTCCGTAATGTTCACACATGCATTGACTATGCGCTGACGCATGTTGTCAGGCGTTATCAGTGGATCACGATAGCAAATATCCTTCAACTTTACCCACAGAAAGGAATCCGGGGACGTCAGATCCGGTGAACGTGCGGGCCATGATAAGGTGCTTCGACGACCAATCCACCTGTCATGAAATATGCTATTCGATACCGCTTAAATCGCACGCGAGCTATGTTGCCGGACATCCATCCTGTTGGAAGTGCATCGCCATTTTGTCATGCAGTGAAACATCTTGTAGTAACATCGGTAGAACATTACGTAGGAAATAAGCATACATTGCAACATTTAGATTGCCATCGATAAAATTGGGGCCAATAATCCTTCCTCCCATAATGCCGCACCATACATTAGCCCGCGAAGGTCGCTGATGTTCCATTTGTCGCAGCCATCGTGGATTTTCCGTTGCCCAATAGTGCATATTATGCCGGTTTACGTTAGTGCTGTTGATGAATGACGCTTCATCGCTAAATAGAACGCGTGCAAAAAATCTGTCATTGTCGCATAATTTCTCTTGTGCCCAGTGGCAGAACTGTACGCGACGTTCAAAGTCGTCGCCATGCCATTCCTGGTGCGTGGAAATATGGTACGGGTGCAATCGACATTTTTCAGATTCCTGATTCTCTCGCAATTTCTCTGCTACTGATGTGCGCATTAGCCGCAACAGCAGCTAAAACACCTACTTGGGCATCATCATTTGTTGCAGGTCGTGGTTGACGTTTCACATGTGGCTGAACACTTCCTGTTTCCTTAAATATTCTAACTATCCGGCGAACGGTCCGGACACTAGGATGATGTCGTCCAGGATACCGAGCAGCATAGATAGCACACGCCGTTGGGCATTTTGATCACAATAGCTGTACATCAACACGATATCGCCCTTTTCCGCAATTGGTAAACGGTCCATTTTAACACGGGTAATGTATCACGAAGCAAATACCGTCCGCACTGGTGGAATGTTACGTGATACCACGTACTTATACGTTTGTGACTGTTACAGCGCCATCTATCACAACGCGAAAAAAGTGATCCAACTAAAACATTCATATTTCTTTACGTACTACACGAATATGTAATAGATATGAGGGGTAATAGTAAAAAAGAAAAAAGCAGTTGATATCCGTTTGACCTATGGCAGCGCCATCTAGTGGGCCAACCATAGCGCCATCTGGTTTCCCCCGTCAAGCTAGACGAGTTTAGTTCTTTGTAGTTTTTTCGTTTGTTGCTTATTTCGTGAGATATTTGGCCCGGTCACTATCAGTGGACCACCCTGTGTATTCGACTTGGCAATTTAATTTTGGGGAATATACGGCAAACACATTATGCTAAGAAATTGGCTTGATCCGCCTCCGATAACGGGCATGAGGGTTGTAACAAAACGTTATGAGTATTGAAGAAACGACGACTGCAAGCTTCTTCACAATACACACCTCAATTGACACCAACTTCTTATGACTGAGCTCTACAAAGCTATGAAAAGAAAAAAAAATGTAAGAGTAACTTATTTTATGGTCTGAGTTTTATCTGCTACTCGCAGGTTTCATTGCAGTGTGCTGTACGAGAGTGGGTGGGAACCACTGCTCTGTTTATTCCAGCAGTTAACTGGGTCAGCGGCGCAGAAAGAAAACTGGCAGTACGAGCAGTCGGGGCGGCTGCGACGTGGAATGAAAATGGCCTCCACGCGAGAAATTCTAAGTCGCCGCACTGCTTGGAGAGAACGCAGCTCCAAGTATCGCTGCCCCAGCAAGACTTTCCCTGCCTCTCCTGTTAGTCGGTGCTTTGTGTTTCACATATAATGCAAAACGACAAGTCTAGCTTTAAGAACGTAGTCTAGCTCAGTGTGTGAGCTACAGTCAGAACTAAGAAAATATTTAGTATCTATCGAGCTCAGCAAAGAAACTGTTTTGACTTCTCTCTAGATATCTGAGTGCCACATAGGAAGCTCTGTTATTACAATTATTTGCACAAACACATGAGTATGTAAAACGTCGTTCTATAACTATCATGACAAGGGTTAAATTTGTATGGTTCCATAGATTACTTTATAAAGTGTTTCATCGGTCGGCAGCAGTCATTTGTAAATACCATTCAGGAAGGAAAGGTTAATTGTTTTTCTTTTTTATGGCATACATTTACTCATCCTAATAGTGTTGATGAATTCCACCATAATACTCACTGGTTGATGCGATGAAATTATTTGTGTCCTTACCAGCTTCTAAGGTAATGAACTAAATAATGGCTTTCGAAATATTCTTCCACAGTCCTGTTCTCTGACCCATGTTGTACCGCGAACTACGCCCCCCTCCCTCCCGAAAATGTTTTTGTTTTTTCGAAGGGATTGGGCTTAATCAGGTCTGTTCGGAGAATGTAGAACATTTCGCATCCTGTCAAGAATAGTGACAGAACTCAAAAATGCAGTACATGAGAAAATTCGAATTAAAGAAGTCCATAAAAATTATACTGAAATAGTTCACTATGACTATGCAGTGACTACAGGTCCCTTAATGCTCGGAAAATTATCGATAACTATCCCATTCCTCATATCCAGAATTTCACGCAATTACTGCATGGCTCGAAGTTCTTCTGTCTTAGATTGTTTGAAGGCGTATCACCAAATTTCCATGCAACAGCCAAATATTCTGAAGACAGCCATCATCACACCCTTTCGCCTATTTGAATGCAGTTACATGCCTTACGGCTTGAAAAATGCTGTGCAAACATGGCAACAGTTCATTGATTCCATTTTGCTACCTCTGCCTTTCGCTTATTTGGATGACATTCCGATTTTTTCCTTGTCTGCAGAGGATCACCAGTTTCACCTCGATGCAGTTCGTTCGGCTCTTGCGGCCAATGATATGGTGATCAACCATGACAAATCTCAACTCTGTTCTACATCTGTTACATTCTTTGGCCATACGGTCTTGGCCAACGGCCTCTGACCAACGGATTCTAGTGTCGAAACCATTCTCGCACTGCCTCTTTTTGATGATTACGGTCAACTCCATCGTTTTCTGGGTATGGTAAACCTTTATCGACGCCATATCCCTCGCCTCTGGCGTTAAGCGCCATATCTTTGGATCCGAGGATCTTTGACTTACTTTTGTCTATAGCTTTGCAGAGCGCTACGTTTCTACAGCCATGTTGTATTCACCTTGTTCTGTGCTTAAATAAATGTTCATTCGACAGCTAAAGTGTGTTACTACCGATCTGCGACATGTTATATCCACAGGCACATGGTAATGACATTTAGTTGCAGGTCATGCAATAACTTACTGTGTGCAGAATTTCAGAATTCTGAGGATATCTGCACATCAAACATCAGTAAGCCACACTTTTCAAAAGTGTTTTTACTGTGTGCGATAGGACACAGGGCGCCTTGTGCTCTCTGCAGTCAATAGCCCCGAACTCAGTGCTCAGCTAGCTACCACAACACAGCCTAGAGCCATGATATACCATTGTTTCAGATGAGGGACCATACGCCACCTCTGCCCAGCGAGTCATAGACCAAGTAGTGCCAACCTCGGTACATAACTAAAAATAGCGCCACTCTTAGCTCAGTTTACTTGTTGCCTTGTGCGATGGCTCTCAAGCAGACGCCTTTGATAGCTAGGTTGCTTGCCTGCAGGGACCTTCGCATGTCTACAGGTCATAGCACAGGTTATATTTTTCTTGTGAGGTTCTCTGAGTGTTACATGTGCAGGCGAATCAGGTCTGTCTGTATCTGATCTCACAACCTGGAAGGCCCGATGTTGCCACAAGTGCAGCCATGCTAGTGAACTGCTCAGCTAGAACGTAACCCGAAAGTTCCTTTTAATGAGTACTGTGTGTCCACTGCAGAGGAAAGAAAGAATTATTGCTTCAAATAATTCATTTAGGAAAGAATTGTTCTTATGTGCTTAGAAGACTTAGTTATTTCAATGAGCATCTGCATGTGCATCTGAAACCGACATTTTTATCACCAAAAAACTTGCCACGGACCTAACACTGTGTGACAGCTTAGGTAGGCTGGCCAACAGTCCTCCCTGCCTGCTAGTGAACAGTCATGCTCACCATCAAGCAAACCTACACAGTGAAATGTTCTTCATGACACAAGCATAAGGATCATTGGAAAGTTGTTGCAGACAAGCATATGGGCAGCACAATTGTCTGTCAGCTTTTGAAGTCAAATCTGCGATTTTTATTTCAAGCGGCTCACCACATTATGCTTTTCATCTAGGAAAATCCACTAGTGATACCAGTGGTCTCATCCAAGTCCTCAGTCAAACACGGAGACTGCTTAGCCACGGATCGGATACTGGCACATGAAAGAATGTTGTTAAACAGGAAACAGGAAGGCCAATCCCACATGTACTAACTCGTATTAATCGGAACACTACAGATGATGGCAGTAAGAGAATGAGTGTTCAGGAACAGCTATGTTCTTGAAGCTACAACTTGTAACGCAGTCAATACCGTATACGAATATTTTTAGACCATGATATCTGACAAGTTTTGCGATCTCAAATTTTCTTCTTCTAGTAAACCAACAAAAATAACCGATCGTGTTCCTGGTCCACAAATTTCATGTATGAAGAAGGGGAACGAGTTCCAACAGAAATGTTTTCGAAGTTTTCTTACGAAGACGGTGTGTTGCACTTTCTCTGACTATCCCATGGTCAGAATACGCATTATATGTATTTGAATTAAATTTGAGGGCCCCCAGACGTGGAAAGAGCTTCTGGACTGTTACTGATATACTGTATCTTTGTTGTCGATTGATATGTGGTGTGTGGAATTCTACAGCATAAACTGATGGTGGGCGTGGTAAATCTGTTACTGGGTTTGATTGTCGCAACATGCCTTGACAATTGCTTCTATTTCTAAAGTGTAGGTTTTTTTTCAATGCATGTTCATATTCAACGTTTGTATACTACGTGTGACTTCCTCACGTAAGATCTCAGCTAAATAAAATTTTGGGTAGTGAAATCGACGTGTGACATAGTATCCATACATTTTATAAAAATGGATGTACATATTTATACGTCTCTATATTCCACATCTCCTAAACCACTGGACGAATTTCAGTCAAACTTAATATGCGTATCACTTTACTGTCTGGAGAGAAGCACTATGGGGCAAGAACCACATACCTAGCAAAGAGGTGGGATAGGGTGAAAAAGTAGTGTAGCTCACGACACATGAATTCAGACTTTATGCGTCCAGTATTTAAGAAGGAGAGCACTTTGTGAGTTGCAACCAGCTTTACACATAATGTCAAACCTTTACCAGAATTTCCCTCGCTGACAATCCCCACAAAATGAAGAAAAAGTAAAAGTGTTTATCCCTTACTATATATATATATATATATATATATATATATATATATATATATATATGTGTGTGTGTGTGTGTGTGTGTGTGTTTTTGCTGGGACCATCCAAGTGGATGGGCATATGGGCATGACTGAACAAAGGGGGGGGGGGGGAGAGAAGAGATGGTTAGTGAGAGGGGGAGGATGCGGTGGATGGAGAAAGGGGGAGTAGAAGATGGACACACAGCAATGGGGAAGAGATGATGGAAGATGAGGTGTGAGAATGAGATGGACAGAGAGAACGGGTTGAAGGAAATGGACAGACCAAGAGAGAGACAGAGAGAGGCAGAGTAGAAGATGGACAGAGAAAAGGAGAGACAGAAATAGATGGAGGAAGGGGGAAGATGAGACAGACAGAGAGGAAGAGGTGGAGAGATGAGGAGGTGGGAGGAGGAGGTGGATGGAGAGGGTGGGTGGTGGAGATGGAGAGAAGGGGAGGAGTAGATGGACAGGCAGTGGGGAAGGAGAAGATGTGTGCAGTATTTGCACCATACAGGTATGTGGACAAAACTACAGGTAAAAGGCTAGTACATAGATAAAAATGTGTGTGTGTGTGTGTGTGTGTGTGTGTGTGTGTGTGTGTGTGTGTGTAAGTCACTGATTATTTCTGGGAAGGAATACATTAACCCAAAAGAAATGTTTACAGTATAAAATAACACAAATATAAAATGTGGGATGAGATGCTGTAATTCAATGAAATCACAACCACAGAACATAGTTGCCCTCGACATCTACACAGACTTGTAACCTCTCCATGGTGTACCTGGACACAAAGTGCAAGATTGCTGGAGTAGGAGATGAAGAACATATTTTGTTCACCATGATCACAGTATAAATAGCTTTATTGTTCCGAAATGACTGGTTTCAACACTCTTATGCTGCCATAATCCAATCTAAGAGGAGAACATGAAGATGATTTAGGTGGGGGAGAAGAGACTACAATTAATTTTGCCTGTTAAATAAAATACAAAATTTCATATACTTTACGGAATTTTTTTTATAAAGATGTCGTGTTACATTGTACAAAAGTGCAAAAGGCCCTCCATGGATCTACATATCTTGATAAAAAACACACAGTTGATAAAATGTACACCATTAATAACATCCTTTTACCACCTATGCATAATGGCATGCAACATCATTGCCCCGAGCCTCCTGCACAGCATTGTGGTACAGTCAGTGTTAACACAGAGTTGGCAGATCCAGTACAAAGTTACCTGTCTCACCACTGGATGCCATAAGCTATACACACTAAATGATCACATGTTGAGGCTACAAGAAATGAATAGTAGTGCACCAGAAACAAGGGTGGATCCTTCAAAATGCCAGGTACAGCAATACAGGTGCAAAGTGAGCATTCATTTATAATCACCATGGGCTTATGCTCCATATAAAATCTGTAGTCATTCATACAGATTTTATAAGCAGTGCTTATTGTACAGTGAGGAAATTGCAGTATTAATCATTTTTTTAAAATAACCTACATCTTTAATTAACCAAGTAGTATGACATAAAGAGAAAACCCCAATGTTGTGAGTGCAAATTCTAAGCTGGACAGAGCTGAAAGATCGCCCAAAGAATCACTCATGAAAAGAGCTAGCGTATGAGAAACCACATGTAGCTAAACTTACTTCAAGAGTCGTCTAAATCAGATGGAAACCTGTTGGGTACAAGGTATCTATTACAGATTCAAATCAAAACATACACGCTATTAAAAGTAATGTAGACAGCTATAATAAAATTAAGACATGAATGGTTCATTACAGTGCATATGACAGTACATGAAAGTTTGTGAAGGATGTGTGTAATTCATACTGTGTGACAGAAACTTCTATGAATTTGGGCATTCAAGCAAACAGCAATGATGAAAATCAAGTAGTTGAGCTGATTTCAAGGTCCATATTTAGTATTATGGCTCGGGGATGAGACTGAATCTGTTACACCCACAATCGCTCATGGTTATATGACAATAAAGCTTCAAATTAATGCACTAGTCTCATATGAAAGTCATTTATTATTTGCTCATCTAGTGCATTAATTTGAAGCTTTATCATTGTAAAGCTTTTTCTAGTATTTAGGTATATTTGTGCAGAATAGGCATTATTATAATAAACTGCAATGATTTTCCTGAATATTTATTATTATTATTATTATTCTTTCCTGTCTCAGACATTATGTCTGGTTGAAAATGGAAAGTGACGCGGACCTTGATCAAGCGTGACTTCCTTTTAACTGTACGGTATATGTTACGTTGCATTTAGGAACTTTCGGGTAATTGAACATGTATCAATAATTACAGATTTCTGTAGTTGTATATATTTTTTGGATGTAGCTGTATTGCGTTGATGTACTGGTGGATATTGTGTGGTATGACTCCTGTAGTTGATAGTATAATTGGTATAATGTCAACTTTATCCTGATGCCACATGTCCTTGACTTCCTCAGGCAGTTGGATGTATTTTTCAATTTTTTCTCCTGTTTTCTTCTGTATATTTGTTGTATTGGGTATGGATATTTCGATTAGTTGTGTTAATTTCTTCTTTTTATTGGTGAGTATGATGTCAGGTTTGTTATGTGGTGTTGTTTTATCTGTTATAATGGTTCTGTTCCAGTATAATTTGTATTCATCATTCTCCAGTACATTTTGTGCTGCATACTTGTATGTGGGAACATGTTGTTTTATTAGTTTATGTTGTATGGCAAGTTGTTGATGTATTATTTTTGCTACAGTGCCATGTCTTCTGGGGTATTCTGTATTTGCTAGTATTGTGCATCTACTTGTGATGTGATCTACTGTTTCTGTTTGTTGTTTGTAAAGTTTGCATTTATCTGTTGTGGTATTGGGATCTTTAATAATATGCTTGCTATAATATCTGGTGTTTATTATTTGATCCTGTATTGCAATCATGAATCCTTCCATCTCACTGTATATATTGCCTTTTCTTAGCCATGTGTTGGATGCGTCTTGATCGATGTGTGGCTGTGTTAGATGATACGGGTGTTTTCTTTTTCCAATTCATTTTCTTCGTATCTGTTGGTGTTATGTGATCTAAAGGGTTGTAGAAGTAGTTATGAAATTGCAATGGTGTAGCCGATGTATTTATATGAGTGATTGCTTTGTGTATTGTGCTAGTTTCTGCTTGTTCTATAAAGAATTTTCTTAAATTGTCTACCTGTCAATAATGTAGGTTTTTTATTACATAAATCCCCTTCCTCCTTCCTTTCTGCTTAATGTGAATCTTTTATGTTGCTGAATGTATGTGATGTATTCTATATTTGTGGCATTGTGATCGTGTAAGTGCATTGAGTACTTCTAGGTCTGTGTTACTCCATTTCACTACTCCAAATGAGTAGGTCAATATTGGTATAGCATAGGTATTTATAGCTTTTGTCTTGTTTCTTGCTGTCAATTCTGTTTTCATATTTTTGTTAGTCTTTGTCTATATTTTTCTTTTAGTTCTTCTTTAATATTTGTATTATCTATTCCTATTTTTTGTCTGTATCCTAGATATTCATAGGCATCTGTTTTTTCCATCACTTTATGCAGTCACTGTGGTTATCCAATATGTAATCTTCTTGTTTAGTGTGTTTTCCCTTGACTATGCTATTTTTCTTACATTTGTCTGTTCCAAAAGCCACATTTATATCATTGCTGAATACTTATGTTATCTTTAGTAATTGGTTGAGTTGTTGATTTGTTGCTGCCAGTAGTTTTTGATCATCCATGTATAGCAAATGTGTTATTTTGTGTGGGTATGTTCCAGTAATATTATATCCATAATTTGTAATTATTTAGCATGTTGGATAGTGGGTTCAGAGCAAGGCAGAACCAGAAAGGACTTAATGAGTCTCCTTGGTATATTCCACACTTAATCTGTATTGGCTGTGATGTGATATTATTTCAATTTGTTTGGATATTAAGTGTGGTTTTCCAATTTTTCATTACTATTTTTAGGAACTGTATTAATTTAGGATCTACTTTGTATATTTCGAGTATCTGTAGTAACCATGAGTGGGGTACACTATCAAAAGCTTTTTGGTAATCAAGGTATGCGTAGTGCAGTGACCTTTGTTTAGTTTTAGCCTGATATGTCACCTCTCACACAAACGCCCAAAAAGGGCTTGAAATATTGGGTGATGTGGTTGGTGTCTGTGAGGACACTGGACAGTGGTTTTGGTATACTTGTGCTGTGTCTCAACTGTTTCCATCTGCTTCACCACACACAAACACAATTTTAGTTTGTTTCTGCCATTGATACCAGACCATTATGTTGCTCACATTATGCTGCCTCAATTACGCAGCCTGCAACAGACAAGGGACACATGATGCATGGTCAGAGGAGAAGGATCTTTCATTTATCAACACCATCTACTGTGGGAAAGATGTATTTCCAGACGCATGTTCAAAGGACCTCTTTTCCTCCATTTCCAGTCAGGAATCTGTCTCTGCAGTTTGTCAGTTTTATTAATGTTCACCATGTGTATGATGAAGGTACTGTGAATATCCCTAGTTTCTTAAATAAGTGTCTGCAAGATGATCATGGGTGGACTTTGTTGTGACAGTGCCACGACATTTAAGAGTGCCACCACGTCAGTACGCGCAAACGGCGATAGAGGCGCTCCGCAACTCGGCTGAGCGCGGGAGCGCCACCTAGCTACGAACGACGCCGGCCGCATGTCACGGCACGGCAGTCGAATGACCGATACGGAATTGGTAGCATGTAACCAGCTATTGTTTCTACGTTTGTATATCCACACAATTTATTAGTGATAAAGGTTATAACACTTTTTGGCGACGAGGTCGGATATTTTTGTTCGTGCGTTGTGGATTTGTGTGTTCGTGTCGGGGCAGACATGGAACAGCTTATGCAAGCGCTCATTGAACAACAAACACAGCTGACAGCTGCTATTCAGGCATTGTCGACGTCGCTTACGCATCGTCTGTCTTCCTCTTCTCCGCCTCCGTTCCCTCCTTACGACGAGGCCGCTGAAGACTGGGAGGATTATGAGAAGCGTTTGCGGCAACACTTCTTGGCTTTCGGCGTTGTCGTTATTTCTATCTTGGATTTCCCCACGGATCTATCAGCTGCTATCTGTTAGCCCCGCTGCGGGAACCTGCCTCTCTGTCCTCCCGAGAAATGTGTGACTTATTGTCTAACTATTAGCGAAAAAACACCCACGTCGTTGCCGCCCGCGTGGCGTTCTACCGGTGTCGTAAACAGCCCCATCAATCTTACCGGGCTTCGGCGGCGGAACTACACGGTCTGAGTAGTTTGTCACGGACACTCATCATGAGTCTTATGCTGATTCAGTGGTTAGGGATGCTATTCTACGGCTTGCTCCTGATAAAGAAGTTCGGCAACGTGCCTTACAACTGCCAAACCCGTCGTTGTCGGAAGTTCTAAGCATCGCTCAATCTTTTGAAGTGTCTCACACTGCTGGTGCGCAAATAGACGCGTGGTGTGATGTAGGCGATATACAGACCACTTTCGACACGGACAATTTGCCTGTTTCCTAGGGGACCGACGATGTGGCGGCGGTTCACTCGCGTCAACAACGTCGCGTTGGGCCGCCACGCTCGCAGCGAAACACCAACCACAGAAGCAGGTTCGTTCCGCACTTCCTTCTTGTCCACGTTGTTTTGTACAGCATGACAGGGCCGCGTGTCCAAAACTTTGGGCCACGTGTAATTCATGTAGGAAAAAAGGTCACATTGCTTCTGTGTGTCAGTCCCCTAAAGTTCCTGTCGACGAGGACGAGGCATCGGACACGGATGTTAACTGTGTGCTTTATCAAACAAATAAGTTGTTTGTTACTGTTCGTGTTCTGGATAAAGACATTCGCACGCAAGTGGACACTGGCTCTGCAGTAACTCTCATTAATTCTCGCACGCATTTGGAGTTGGGTTCCCCTCCCTTGTCTCCAGTTACGTGAAATCTGAAAACTTGTAATAAACAGAAAATTCCTATCGTTGGCCACTTTGATGCTTCCACTGCCTACAAGTCTGTTGTTAGGCCCCTCACGTTTTATGTGGTGGATCATGCGGGCACTGAAAACTTGTTCGGTTATGATGCTTTCCAGTTGTTCGGGTTCTCCATTGATGATGTGCACCTCATATCTGAGGGTATTCCGTATCAACAGCTGGATGGATTGTGTTCTGAATTCTCGTCCGTGTTCTCTGCTGGTCTGGGTCGTGCCAAGGATTTTGAAGCCCACACTACTCTTAAACCTACAGCTCGCCCTAAGTTTTTCCGGGCACGCCCTATTCCGGTGGTGTTGCGTGCACCTGTCAAGGCTGAGATAGACAGCTTAACAGCTTCAGGGATTCTCATTCCTGTTACCTCCAGCGAATGGGCATCGCCAATCGTGGTGGTTTCTAAACCAAACGGGAGTCTGCGATTGTGTGGTGATTTTAAAGCCACTGTCAACGCTCAGAGCCTCATTGACACTTATCCTCTCCCCGTCCTGAGGAGTTATTTACCAAGCTCGCTGGGGGCCAGTTCTTTTCCAAACTTGACTTATCGGAGGCATACTATCAGTTGCTGTTGGATGCGTCTTCCAAGGAATTTCTCGTCATCAACACTCCTTGTGGGTTGTATCAGTACCAGCGGTTACCGTTTGGCGTCGCAAGCGCGCCGGCAATTTTTCAGCAGTTTTTGGAACAGCTCACGGCTTCCGTTCCTGGCTGCATGAACTATCTGGATGACATTGTTGTCATGGGGGCCTCCACTGAGGAGCACCTTCACAATTTACGTTCACTGTTTCGGGTTCTACATTCAGCTGGATTGAAGTGCAGTGTGGACAAGTCACAGTTCTTCCAACCCTCCATCGTGTATCTTGGTTTCCACTTGATCCGTGAGGGTATACGTCAGCATGTTGCGGCCATTACCGCTCTACCCCGGCCGTCCACGGTAAAAGAACTTCAGGCGTTCTAGGCAAGATTGCTTATTATCACAAATTCATTCCATCCGCGGTGGCGGTAGCTCGTCCTCTGCATCAGCTGTTACGCAAGAACGTTCCTTTCTGTTGGTCCGACGAGTGTGAGCAACCTTTTGTCCGCCTGAAGGCTCATTTGCAGTCGGCGCCTTGTCTTGCCACATTCCGTCTGGGTCAGCACTTGGTTCTGGCGACTGACGCATCCCAGTATAGCCTAGGGGCTGTTCTCGCCCATCGGTATGAGGATGGGTCGGAACAACCCATCGCCTATGCTTCCAAGACCCTCAACGATGGGCAACGGCGCTATTCTCAAATCGAAAAGGAGGCGCTCGCTATCATTTATGCTCTAAAAAAGTTCAGCGTTTTTTTTTGTATGGTTCTAAGTTTCACCTCATCACCGACCACAAGCCGCTGGTCTCTCTGTTCAGCCCATTGGGGTCGCTTCCGGATAACGCAGCTCACCGCCTGCAACGTTGGGCCTTATACTTGTCTCGTTTTCACTATGAGATTCACTATCACCCCACGGCCCAGCACGCCAACGCTGACGCGATGTTGCGTTTGCCGATGGGCCCCGACCCGGTTTTCGATCGAGATGAACTACTCTGTTTCCACATTGATGAGGCAGAACGTCGTGCAGTCGAGGGTTTTCCACTTACAGGTTCACAGGCCGCGTCGGCTACTGCGCGGGACCTGGTCCTGTGTCAGTTGATCGGTTTTATTCAATGGGGTTGGCCGGACAGGACCAAGAGCCGTGCATCGGATCCCCTTCGCAACTACCATGCCTTGCGCCTTCATCTGTCTGTTCGTGATGGTGTTGTTCTTCTGACTATGGATGGCGCATCTCCATGGGTCGTGGTGCCAGCCTCTCTTCGCAAAGATGTTCTCAAACTGTTGCATGAAGGCCATTGGGGAATTTCTCGGACTAAGTCCCTGGCCCGCAGGCACGTTTATTGGCCCGGTATTGATTCGGACATCGCCCACATGGTCGCTGTGTGTGGTCGGTGTGCTCAACAATTGGCTGCACCCCGTACAATGCCCTCTCCATGGCCTGACCCGGCGCAGCCATGGGCACGGGTGCACGCTGACTTTGCCGGTCCCTTCCTCGGCACTTACTGACTGCTGTTGATTGACGCCTTCTTGAAGTTTCCATTTGTTGTTCGATATCCGTCACCCACCACTGTGGCGGCGATGCTGGCTTTGTCCAAAATCTTTGCGCTAGAAGGTCTTCCATCCATGATCGTCACGGACAATGGCCCTCAGTTCTCTTCGCAAGCCTTCCGTGATTTTTGTACTGGACACGGGATTCATCATGTTACAGCACCGCCCTTCCATCCGCAATCGAATGGGGAGGTCGAGCTCTGCACCTGCTTCACCCTGTCAGGCCTTGTACTGTGTCCCCTCGTGCGGGAAAATACTCGGTGGGTGCCGACGTGTGGGCACGAGGGTATGGATCTCGCCCTAAATGGATTCCAGGGGTGGTCAAGTCTCTTCGCGGCCGCCGGCTTTGTGAAATACGTACGGATGGCAGCACGGTTGTTCGCCATTACGACCAGATGTGCCCACGAGTGGTGTGGTGGCCACGCCGGTGCCACCGCCCCTTCCTTCGCTTCCACCAGCCCGAGAAGCCAGTCCTGTCACTGCTGCCGATCTCCCGTGCGTGTTGCTGCAGCTGACGTCGCTACCGCTTCCGAGTATGCCGGACCCGGCCCCAGTTGTGACGCCACCTTCTCCGGGACCCATCTCGCTGGCGCACACCCCCAGGTCCACGACACCTATAGATGCTGCTCCGGAGTTTTCACCCATCATCTCGGCCAGGAGGCACGTTCCACGCACAGGCTTCCGTCCTGGACATTTTCGACCGTACTCTCGTGTTTCTCTGCCGGATCTTCTTGGGGCCTCCCAAGAGGCCATGGATGTCTCCGCCCTGTACGTGTCTCCCAGGAAGTGAGTGTTTTTTTTTTTCAAGGGGGGAAAAGTGTTGTGACAGTGCCACGACATTTAAGAGTGCCGCCACGTCAGTATGCGCAAACGGTGATAGAGGCGCTCCACAACTCGGCTGAGCGTGGGAGCTCCACCTAGCTACGAACGGCGCCGGCTGCATGTCACGGCATGGCAGTCGAATGACCGATACGGAATTGGTAGCATGTAACCAGCTATTGTTTCTACGTTTGTATATCCACGCAATTTATTAGTGATGAAAAGTTATAACAGACTTCAGCTATTGGTCTGATTACATATTTTGTTGCAGTGAATGCTTTTTTCTTAACGATAAATAACCCCAAAATATGATTCATATGAAAGCAGTAAATGAAGATAGGTATAGCAAGCAAATTTACTGATATGTTTGTTGCCAAAATTTACAATAACCCTAGTAGAAAAAGTAGCTGAAATCAAATGTTTCAGCAGATCATCATTGTGTTTTTCCTATTCAATCTCTAATCAATGTCTTTCACTGAATCTGAAACTGAGCCAGTGGTACTCATTTCACCTGTTCTGAGGAAACCTATTTTGTCTGGTGCCACGTGGAGGCAAATGCAAAAGGGTAGGAGTCTGTTAATCATTGTATGCCAATTTCCCGTAGGGAAATGGCAGCAAGGGAAGGGAAAGAACACAAGGTGTTATTCCAGCAACTATTGGTGCAATAGGATGCAACCTAGTGCAGGTTGTAGCATGTGTTGGAACTAATTACACCTGTTGTCTGGGCTCTGAGGTCATATTTGGGTCATTCCAACAACTGGCAGAGAAGGTAGAAAAGACCAGCCTTGTACCTGGAGTTTCAATGAAGCTCACAATTTGTAGCATTGTCCCCAGAACTGATCATGGCCCTTTTGTTCTGAGTTGAATGGAAGGACTGAACCAGAGACTTTGAAAATTCTGTGATGAGCTAGGCTGGGACTTCCTGAACTTGCGCCATAGGGTTGAGAACTGTAGGGTCCTCCTAAATAGGTCAGGTGTGCACTACACATCAGAGGCTGCTACTCAGGTAGCTGATTGTGTGTGGGGTGCACACAAGGGTGTTTTTAGATTAGGCAACTTTCTATCCAATCCAGATAATGATAGTTGTAGGAAATCCAGAAGTATCAGTGTAAGATAAACAGAAATGCCTCCAACAGGTGAGAGAATTAAAATTCTAATGGGAAACTGCTGAAGCATTCATAATGAAGTGCCAGAGTTTGAAGTGTTCATGAAAAGCAGTAAAGTTCACATAATACTAAGTATAGAATGCTGGTTGAGACCTGAAATTGATTACAATGAGATTTTTGGGGAAAAATAAAGTGTGTATTGAAAGGATAGGCAAATGGGAAGTGGAGGTGGTGTAGTTGTCACAGCATACAACAAACTCATATCCAATGAAGCTGCATGTGAGATTGTCTGGGCAAGTCTCAGTCTCAGGGGTGGGCATAAAATAATTGGATCCTTCTGTCACGCACCAGACTCATCTCTTGATGTAACTGAATACTTTAGAGAGAATCTCAGTTCACTTGTACGTAAGTTCCTCAGTCATACTGTAATCATTGGTGGAGACTTTAATTGGGAAAATTACAGTTTTGTTAATGGTGGACATCATAAGACAACCTGTGAAACTACTAAATGGCTTCTCTGAAAACTATGTAGAACAGATAGTTAGGAACCCCATTCATGATGGAAATATGTTGGATCTAATAGCAACAAATAGATTTGACCTCTTTGAGGACGTTCACAAGCAGAAAAGTATATAAGTTCAGTAAAATAGATAAAAAGACAGTAGTGTCATATCTGAATGAGGAACTGCCTGTCAGCACAAGGCAGAAGCATGTTGAGAAACTCTGGCTCAAGTTTAAAAGAATAGTTGACCATGCACTGGATAGGTATGTATCCACTTGAACAGCTCATATTTGGAGGGATCCTCCATAGTACGTGGTTACTGAAAAGAAACTTCTAAAGAAACAGAGGTTACTGCATAATAAGTGTAAAACAAAGCATAGGGCTATAAATAGAGAGATGCTGAATGAAATGTGTTTCACTATCAAGAGAGCAATGTGTGATGCCTTCAATGAATAGTGTAGCTGAATATTGTCAAGGGATCTTTCACAGAACCCAAAGAAATTCTGGTAATGTGTAAAGGCTGTTAGTAGCACCAACGATAGTGTCCAGTCCCTAGTGAATGAGACAGGAACTGAAATTGGGGGTAGAAAAGCAAAAGCTCAGATTCTTAACTCCATTTACAAATGTTCCTTTACAAACAAAAGCCCAGGAGAACTGCCCCAGTTTGTTCTTTGTACCTCTGAAAAGATGAATGAAATAAATATTAGTGTCAACAGTGTTGAGAAACAGCTTAAATTATTAAGACTGAACAAACCTCCAAGGTCTGTCAGATTCTATACTGAATCTGCAGATGAGTTAGCCCCTCTTCTACTTTAATCTGTCATAGATCCCCCGAACAAAAAACCATGCCCAGTTCTTGGAAGAAAGCACAGGTCACACTTATCTACAAGAAGGGTAATTGAAGTGATCAAAAAAATTATTGTCCAGTATCCTCAACATAGATTTGTTGTAGAATCTTAGAATGTGTCCTGTCCTAAAAAATAATGAGGTAACATGAGCAGAAACTCAATGCCAATCAGCACGGATTTTGAAAACATTAATCATGTGGAACCCAACTCACACTTTTCTCGCATGACATACTGAAAGCTTTGGATCAAATGAATTGGGTAGTGTTGTATTTATTGATTTCCAAAAACAATTTGACTCAGTATCGCATCTATGCTTGTTGTCAAAAATATGATCATATTCGGTATCAACTGAAATTTATGATTGGATTGAGGGCTTCTTGGTAGGGTGATTACGTCTTGTTATTTTGGCTGCAGACTCAGTCATATGTAGAAGTAATTTCATATGTGCCCCAGGGAAGTGTGGTGGGTCTCTTGCTGTTCATGTTATATGTTAAATGATCTTGCAGACTATATTAACAGTAAAATCATCTTTTTGCAGATGTTGCAGTTACCTATGATGAAGTACTATCTGAAAGAAGCTGCATAAATATTCAGTCAGATCTTGGTATGATTTCAGAGTGGTGCAGAGATTGGCAACTTGCTTTAAATGTTTCTAAATGTAAAATTTGCACTTAACAAAGGGAAAAAAATGTTGTGTCCTATGACTATGTGGGTTTTATGTGGTATATAGCCATACCACCACACTTTTAGAGTCAAAATGAACATTTATTTCGGCACTGAACAGAGTGAAAACAGAAATGGATGCTGAACATGGCGCAAGAGCACAAAGACAGAATGCAAAGACAAAGAGAATAATCAAAGAAGTGTCACTCCGTATCAGAGATGTCACATAGGCATCTCCCTCCTGACCCCTCCCAGCCTAGCTCATGTCCACAAAAAATCTTCATGCAAGCGTGGATGATGAAGGCGGTGTACGGCGCACAAAGTGTGGGGCTCAGGCGCATAGTCATCATGGTCTTGCGCGGCGGACAGCTGCGCAAGTGGCAGTGAGTCAACGGGTGCCATGGAGGCGGCAGCTGTGAGCAAGGTGTCAGCGAAGGCGGGTCAGCAGGGAGCAGCGAGGAGTTCAGGGGGGGGGGGGGGGGCCACGAGCAGCGGCGTTTGTCTGACCTTGGAGTGCCGGGATGGCATATATGAAGTGTTGGCAGTAGGCGACAGCTGAGCACGTGGTGCGGTAGCCACGGAAAGCGAGCGATCCTGTGAAGCCGGGACATGGACGTCTGAGCCGTCCGCAGTGATGTGGGTGGGACCCTGGCAGGAGACAGTGATGGTGGACACTGCGTGACGGCCACCCGATGCGAAGTATCCTACAGAGTGAGGGTGGGTGTGTCCTGTAGGTCCAACTGCATCCATGCAGAACTGGCTGCAGGAAAGGTGCCGCTTGACACAGGAGTGGGGCACAGCAAAGACACTGCAGGAGAGGGAGGCTGCATTGACAGGAGCGGCTCTGCAGAGAGGCAGCGTATCTGTGCATGAGCCAATTGTGTGGAGCAGTAGCAATGCGGGATTGTAACTCCGCATTATGACTACGTAGTCCATCAATCTCCCTGTGGACGTCCGATACATCAGAGAGGAGAGCCATAATATCTTTGAGCAGAGAAGCACATGTGGAAATCATGGCCAAGGATGCAGAGAGCGAGGACTTGTTGCACCTGTTCGACCACAGAACAGTAGAACTAAACGTGTGGCGGAGCATAGCAGCTCGTAGGTCCAGCGAAAGCTCGTAATGTTGTAGAAAGTCCAACCCCGATCACAGGTTCGTCCATGTCAGTGACGTGGAAGGTCCAAGAAATGTTCCACCCAGGTACAGACGAAGTGATATCTTGAGAGTCAAGGACTGTGATATGAGAGTGATTCGTGGCGACCAGTGCGAGGTTAGCAGGAGAAAGCATGTTGCCCATATGCTTACCCAGGATAATACTGACATCAGCACCAGTGTTGATGAGAAAGTGTGTGCCCGATGACAAGTCTGTGACATACAGGTGCTGTGCCATTGGTGCAAGCAATGTGGTGTTGGAAGGTAGGCACCGTTGATGATCATGGTGGGACGTAGCACCTAAATGTGCTCGCCGAAGTCGTTTGAGTACGCACAAGGCTCGCGGCATTTGCGAGCGGCATCCCCGTAGGTTACATGGTACCAGCAAAGTGGGTAAGCTTGGAGGTGAGGTGTTGCGGGGTAGTGGGAGATGCAGCTGGTTGTGACATAGCTCGAGAACATTTGGGTTGCTGCTCAGGTGATGTCAGCTGCTGTCGGGAGGGTGCAGGTAGTACCTCCTGTAGGCTGCCAGGAGGCAGATTATGGCAGGTCACTGAGCTGAGCTGCTGACCTCTACCAGCAGCACGTGAAACCAGCGAAGCAGGGGTGCCAACAGAAGGTGAAGGTGATGTTGTCCTTGACAGGTGGTGTCAATGACAAATGATTGCATAGGCACGATCGGCCATGCGTAGGCAGACCTAAAGAGGGTCCGCGACCTGTGATAGAATGTGAAGCTATAGGTGTGATGGTAGTTTGATCATCCACAGAGTTCACAGCGTGGCATCGGGTAGTGCTTGGTCATCAATCAATGTATGAAGGTGCTGCCACAGCTGTGAAGTTGTGCGGTTGTCAAGAAGCTCGTCATGGATGATATGGTGGATGGCCTCAGCTGAAGGGCGAGAAATGCATTCAATAAGCAAAGTTTTTGCTGTCGCATACTTGGGCAAGTTGGCCGGTGAGAGCAGCAGATCACTGATTAGGTCAGGGTGGTCATGGAGGTGGCTCATCAGGCAGACAAAACATGCGTCGTTGTCAGAGATCCCATTGGATATCCAGTAGATGGTCCACCAGGGCAAACCAAGTCTTACGGTTATCCTTTTGCAATGCAGGCAGCTTAGGAAATCTGCCAGGAAACACTTGTTGATGTAGCACAGGCAGGTGCAGATCTGTGTCAGCGGTTGAGGGAGCCCCCGACGCCGGGACTGCAGTAGCAGTGGGTGATGCGTCACCCAAGGTCTGCGTGAGAGGGCGGCCGCAAGCAGCACACGAAAGAGGCGTGGGCCAGCGCAACAGACAGCACAATGTGTCCCAACTGCAAACCCGGTGGCAGGTGCAGTCGTTACGGCCAGTGTCGGTATAACAGCAGGGGGAAGGTTGTCACAAAACAGCCAAGGGGGGGCTGATCCTGAAACCAGAGCAGAAGAAACGGCCGCTGCTGTTACAGGAGTGGGTGGAAAGTGGTCTTGATGTGCAGCTGCGGTGACTGGGGACGCCGAGACAGCGTCCGGGGCCAGGGTGGTTGGGGGGGGGGGGGGGTGCAGGTGCAATGACGTCAGGCAACTAAGAATGTGCAACCCCATGTGTATGAGCTTTCAGAGTACAGCTCTTGAACTGCATCTGCACATCAAACCAGCCAGAAGGCGACTGCTTAATCAGAGGGCGAAACATGTGGTTCTTCACACAATTATTGTTCACTATGTTGGAGAGTGGCGTGCACTGTCTGGGTGGCAGGCTCTGCTGCATAGTTGCATTTGACAGTGTCCATGTTGGGCCAGCAATGGTTAAGTGGTCACTGGCATGGCAGGGGTCAAAAAATTGTTCATTTTTAACCAACTGTACATTAAGAACACTGTTAAAAACACAAGCACAATTGCTAGGGTGCGACACACTTGCACAAAACAACACTGGTAGATCCATTATTAGAGTCACAATGAACATTTATTCCAGCACTGAACAGAGCAAATATAGAAATGGACACCGCACAAGGCATGAGAGCACAGAGACAGAATGCAAAGACAAAGAGAATAATCTAAGAAGTGTCACTTCATGTCAGAGATGCCACAACTATAATATTGCCACAACTATAATATCAGTGAGTCACTGTTGGAATTGACCAAATCGTACAAATACCTTATTGTAACACTCTCTAGGGATATGAAACAGAATGATCACATAGGTTCAGTCATGGGTAGAGCAGGTGGTGGACTTTGGTTTATAGGTAGAATACTGATGAAGTGCAATCAGTCTACAAAGGAAATTGCATACAAATCACTTGTGCAACCAGTTCTAGAATATTGCTCAAGTATTCAAGACACATATCATATAGGACTATCAGGAGATATTGATCATATACAGAGAAGAGCAGCTCAAATGGTCACAGGTTTGTTTAATCCATGGGATACTTTCACAGAGATACTGAAGGAACTGAATTGGAAGACCCTTGAAGATAGACATAAACTATCCTGAGAAAGTCTATTAGCAAAGTTTCAAGAACCAACTTGAAATGATTACCCTAGGAATATATTAAAAACCCCTATGCATTGGTCACATAGGGATCATGAGGATAAGAGTAGAATAATTACTGCATGCACAGAGGCATTTAAACAATCATTCTTCCTGCTCCATATGTGAACAGAAGAGGAAGAAATCCTAATAACTGGTACAATGGGGTGTACCCTGTGCCATGCACCTCATGGTGGTTTGCAGAGTGAAGATGTAGATATAGATATAGATGTAGATGTAGTTGTAGATGTACACACCAAAAAATTTTGAATATTGTCTCTTGGTGACAAACTTCTGTTCAGAGTATTCTTTATTAACTATGTTATGTCATTTACTGTACAGGATTGTATACATTGTGTTTTAGAATTTGTTGAGTCTATTTGCAAAAAAATCACTTAGTAATTTTCTGAAAGAGTTTATTTACAATTTCCTCAGGTAATTCATGTTTGTTGGAAGTTATTAATACACCTGTATCATCAGCAAACATAACTAGCTTTGCATCTTCATGAATATAGAATGACAAGGCATTAATATACATAAAGTGCAATAATGGACCCAAGACTGAAGCCTTTGGGACCCCATTCTAATACCTCCCCAGTTTGAGGAATCTGCTGATTTTTGCACATTATGGGAACTGTTTATTTCAACCTTCTTGTTCTTCCAGTTGAATATGAATTAAATCACTTGTGTACTGTCCCACTGACACCACATTACTTAAGCTTATCTAGATGAATTCCATGATTTACGCAATTTATTGGTTAAAGTACATATACCATTTTCTGTTCAAAAGCTTTTCTGAAAAGCAGGTAGGCATTATGTTAGCAGTTTATTTTTACAAATATGTGATGTTAGTCTGGAATACATTATTATTTCGAGAATTTTGGATAAAGCCATCAAAAGTGAGATTGAGCAGATGGTGTTGGCATCAGATCTGTCTCCACTTTTTATGCAATGGTTCAACAATGGCATATTTCAGTCTGGGAAAATGCCCTGTTTCAGTGAGCTATTATATAAATCATGCTTACCAGCTGGAAACAAGCTTTTAGGAAATACCATCAATTCCATATGAGCTTTTACTTTTGAGTGAGTTGTTATTTTCCTAATGTCTGAAAGAGAGGTGCGTAGAATTTCAATTTTACCAAATAGTAGAGGTATTGCCTCTTCCATATAAAGTCTTGCCTTTTCTAATGAACTTCTGGATCCTATTTTCTCCAAAATATTAAAAAAAGGATTCTCTTCATTTTCTTCTTTCGTCTCACCCTCTTTGGGGTACACTGGATTAATCATTTCTTTGTGCATTGATCTTTTCTTAGGGCCCAGTATTTCTTCATTCTTTCTGATTTTCTTCTCCTCTCTTCTTCCGAGATGAAGGGTTTGGACTTTTGTGTGGATTTGTCTTGGAACCTTATGTTTTCATCTTTAGTAATTAATTTAGCAGTTCTATCAATAAATGAATTTTCTGAAATCTTTAATTCCAATAGGTCTTTCTCAGTTTCTTTAAACCAATTGGGCTTCGTTTTTCGGTTACAGAAGAAGTCAAAGATTTGTTTACTTAATCTGTTGGCATTCATTCTGAGAAGATGACCACAAAAATTTATTCTCCTTTTTCACATAGAATCTGAAAGTTTTTCAATTTTCTTGTAGAGAGTTTCATTTTTGATGTATATAATCTTATTGTCTTGAAATTTTGGCCTAATGATTTTTCTTAAAATTTTTCTTTCCTTTACCTCAAGTTTCTCCATTCGGCCTTTAAAATTCATGTTAAGTGTTTCTGCTGCATACAGTGCTTCTGGCTTAGTCACTGTCTTGTAATGTGTAATTTTGGACCCCCAGGAAAGGGATTTTTTGTTGTATGTATTTTTTGTTAGTTGGAAGGCCAATTCAAGTTTATTTTTTTTGGATTCCATTGCTTTGCTTTCCCCAGCATTCCAACTAATCCATTCTCTGAGATATTTGAATTATTTTACTATTTCAATCAAAAAAAGGATTATTAAAAATATTTTCATTTTTGGACTTTTTGTTAATAAACTATGCTTTGTTTGATAACAGCCATGTTTCCCTTTCAAAAATATTCGAAATTGTTTTAATTTTGTTGTGAGCTTTGGTTTCCATCTTTGCAGTAATTTACTTGTTCTTGCGTAATTTACATTGTATTATTTGACCAATAACCTCTTATCATCTCTTCCTCTAAACATATAATTCGAACTTTTGCTATACATATCTTCCAACTGACAACAGTATTGAAATGGTTCAGTTGTTACTATGGACTAGTATTTTGAGGGTATTTCATTCAAATCCCTGTCTGGAAATTGTAATGTATGGCTAAGTTATCAGTACTGTGCAATGGTGGACCAGGTATTATAGTGTTGTGTATAAATAAAATGTTATCAAACATTTAACTGCCATCTGAGTGGCAGCCATACACGATGGACGTGGCATAAACTCTCTCTGTAGAGTGATGGGCATACCATGTCCAAACCGGTTCTCCCACAATAGTATTCATAGTCTGTTGCTTAGAGGAACTACAATAGTCATGAGCATACCTTGCCAAAATGGTTCTCCCACTGTAGTATTCATAATCTATTATTTAAAGGAACAACAATATTTTCCTGTAGCAGAGTCTAACGATATATAACCAGTAAAACCACTGGCAGGAAGCCAGGAATGTAACAGCATATATAGGAGTCGTGGGGTTACTTGCCATTCAAATGCAATTTTGTACAACAGCATGCAAACAGCTCTTGTACAACAACATGCAAGCAGTCATAGCATTCAGAATCATCTCCACGCTACAGGGTGCTGCAGCTATTGGCCTACAGAGCTATTCTGCAAACCATTACTTCCAAGGGTCCAGAGATGATTGAAGATGCAAGGAGACTGAAACTCACTGAATGGTTGTCCAGACGCTTCAATCACACAATACATGAAGGTGTATGCTGACAGCTGGTTGCAACTCATACAGGAAGCTGCTGTGTTAAAAAAAAAAGAGGGATGGGATGGTAGACTTGTGTAATGCATTTAGTCACTTAGGGGCTCTGACTGAGCTAGAAGATGTTTTCCTCTATCAAACACAAATTTATACATCCTAGATGTAAGAGACATTTTCCAGCAAAGGTTTACATGAACTTATTTCTCCTGAGTGCATTCGTGATGCTGTTGAGAATTGTGTAATGCTTCAGCCCAGATATTTTAGTCATGACTTTGAGCTTCCGAGGTGGTCTATGCCCATGTCTTGGGAAGTCTGTAGTATAATAAACCAGCACTGTCATTTTGCGAAAACTAGTATAACACATTATGGGAATACTTCTAACAGAGTTTCTCATTACTGTATTTGTTTTTAGGGTAAATAATCAATGTATCACAACTGTTGTAATACTACACAATAAATTTTGTTGTTAACAGCCATATTTAGGCTCCAAATCAAACTAAAAATATATCCTTGCAAATGCATGAAAATTGACATGCATATTGCAACATATTAAATGTTTTCACTTCATGGTGAACTTATTTTTATTGTATGTTGACATGAAATGAAAATTATGAGATAAGAGTTAGTAGCAGAATGCTTTCTGTTTCAGATTCAGCGCATATTGTTGGGATGCATAACATTATTTCATAATTCTGATTGAACTACCATAATGTAACTGGTTCATTTTTTATATGGTTATCAAATAAAACACTGATTTAAATGAGTTAAGAGCATCTGTAAGAAGCTACTGGCCTTAAGTAATGTACAGACAAAAAATTTAAAGTTGAGCAAGCACATATTGTGATGCATTCTTGGACTTCCTGTGCATTTGAGATAAAGTTTCACATGTGCTTGTAAACACACCACACTTGTCCATGTACAAGATGTAGAATATATTTTAAAGCAGCTGTAGAAAGCATCACAAGAAGATTAGACACTGAAACAGATACAGAGAAACATCTTGTATCCAAAGACACAAGTTGAAAGAAATGTATCAGTTCCTTGAGAAGCAGAGGTAAGTGTTGATTCTTTTGTTATTGGTTAAAACATCAGTATTACTATAATATCATTAAATTGCTGTTCATTTAAAGATAAAGTATAAATACAAAAGAATATATATGCACCTAATAGCTACTGGATGTCTAGCTCCTCATACTGAATATAACTGTCACATATGCAGAAAATTCTCAGGGATGGCAAATTTGAATACTTTTTTTCATTGTAGACAGTTTTGTTAATGCAAGTGATTTTTTTCGTAAATATCTAAAAAAATTATAAGAAACTTGCTTCTATAATATTTTTTTGAAACTCATCAGTTTTTTTTTCTTTTCTTTTTTTTCTTTTTTTTTTTTTTTTTTTTTAATGCATGCTTTAATTTGTGAGAGAAATTTGGATTTTTGTAAACATTTTGTGTAGAATAGATTAATGCAGAGATAGAAGTAAAAATTCAAGGTTATGATTATCCTAGAGCAACACATTTGTGGCGTCTCTCTCCTTTCAGGATTTACAATCCCCACAGTCTGCTCTAGCAGACAATCCTATCCTGTGAGTTAGGCAGCTGGACACTATCCAGAGCCCATGCACTCACTCAAGGCAAAAGGAATTGCTTGTCGCCACCTCTGTGACTGATCTCTGTGAGCTTTGATTAGGAATTCCTGCCCATGTGCGAGGTGGCATTTTTTCTGGTGTGCTAGTTTATGGTAGTCAGAATATTACAGCTTGGCCAAATACGTGCTATGAGATAGTTCCTGAGTTTCACATTGATGACATAGCACAGACTTTTCAGAAAGCTGGTCTTGTGTTGTTCTGCAGAAATGTAGTTTAGCAGGCACCCAGCTTCCCCAAACAGAATCATATGGTTTTTCCTGCTTTTAACAGCTGTGTGTTTGGTCTTCTTTCTACACATTCTAACTGAAGTTAGCTTGTTGGCTCTAATGGACTTCCATTTACCAAATTTGCAGTTTCATATGCCAGCACATGGATTCAATGTGTGTTTCTGTACCAGACACCCAGTTGTTTTCCAATGAGATCAGATTAACATTTCCCTACACATTTCTGAAGGCATGAACAGTTCATGGTAATGACTACCAGGCAATATCTGGTAGACTGTTTTATGTTGCACCATTCCAACATGGCCACAGAATTGATCTCCTTCTTTACTACAGTTTCATGGCACCAATCACATTTGACATCTATATAGGTGTAGTGTAAAGGAACATACCAGCAATCCACTGGACTTGATATACAAGTATAATGCTTTTATTAGAACATGACACAATATACTCCATACTCTCAGCCATAGATATTCCACACTTTCACATGAGGTCACTAGCCAGCTACCGTATTTGTTATGGTGGCCTCCACAGAGCCCTTGCCCCATCCCCATGGAAGTGCGGAGCCCCAGAGGTTGTGTTGTAAGGCTGACATCAAGTGATAAGCACTGCTAGCACTCACCACTGGCTATTGTCTGAATGTTGAGTACAGATGGTATGGTGGAAGCCATGGCAGTGGGCAATCGGGCTGGCAATGGCATGAGGTATTGGGGGTTGGAGGTGATTCTGCATCTGTTATCAATGGTGGTGGACCAACCATGGTCAGGAGCAGTAGTGGTTATAGCTGTTGATAATGAGAGATGCAGAGAGTTAGCTGGCATAGTGAGCTCACCTGCTGGAGAAAGCCAGCAGGACACAGCAGCAAAATCCACTGTTGGCGGTAAGCGGGAGGTATGAGTGTGCTGAGTAGTGATCAACATAGACAGGGAATCTGGAGCCACATGACTAGCTTCAACCAAAAGTTCTGTTTCAGCCAGTTTGACCTCGAATTCATCCAGTCGAAAGTTGTGGAGATTCATTGTGAACATCGACTGTTTCGGCAAGCCGAGCCTGGTTGAAGCAAAGCTTTTCAAGCACTGTCATCCTGAAGAGCAACTGGGCCATCCAAGGTGGACAGGGTCCATTTAGGTGTCAGTCTGTTTATGAAGACCATTGTAGAAGTGTTTTTACTTCGGTGTTACAGGTGTGACTACAGCATTTCAACACCTGCGATGGCCTGGAATAGGGCAGTTGTAATAGGGGCTGGCTGTATAGTGTCATCACGGAACATGATGAATGTACAGTCTATGAAATTCTTGTGAATGAATGGCCAGGTGCACGGATGGATGACACACTGAGAGATTTTTGACAGGCTGTAGCAACAAAGAGTTTTGTCGAGTCATGCATGAGTGGGTAGTACAAATTCTGCTATCAGCTTGAGGGTCTCTTTGTAGAGTATTTCCATGGGCAAGACATGTAAGTCATCTCTGAATGTCATTCACATGTTAAGGAACACCCACAGAAGGGTGTGGGTCCATGTCTTCCCATGGCACATGGCGCATCAGTGCCATCTTTGTTGGTATGGGGATGATATGCCATTGTATGATTATAGGAGATGCTGCAAAAGTTACAAAGGTTGTTGAAGAGTGAATATTGTAAGAGACAAACCTAATTGGTGGTGATGGTGTCTGTACAACTGAAACAGGATATTCAGGCCACTGTGAAAGCTTAGGCCACGGATTCCACTGTGATGTCTGTGGCCAGCACATCTTCCACACAGTGCAAAATGTGATCAGTCATGGAGATAGATATCTATACCCCTCCTATTCTGGCAGGGATCTAACAAGGTCCAGGTATATGTGATGAAAGTGCCTGAGCAGTACATTGAAGCTGCCAAGAGGTGTTTGCACTCAGTGACCCACCTTACTGATTGGCACTCCAGGCATGCATGTGTCTAGGCATAGCAAGTGTGCCTGGCTCTTAGCCAAATGAAGCACTTGGTGACAAGCTGAATTGTCAGTTGAACTCCCACATGAACAAAGTTGTGGCAATGATTGAAGATTGGCCATCACATTGATGTGGGGTGGAGCAGTCAAAACCTGTGCTGGAAGCATAGGATGCTGGCACCAGGAATTAATTTGTGTTAAATTTTGAGATTCAAGGAATTGTCACTGAGTAAGGCAGACTGGATAATGTTCTGCGAGCTGGGGTGTGGAATGTCAGAAGCTTGAACATAGCAGGGATGTTAGAAAATCGGAAAAGGGAAATGCAAAGATTCCATCTAGATATAGTAGAAATCAGTGAAGTGAAATGGAAAGAAGAAAAAGCTTTGTGGTCAGATGAGTATAAGGTAATACCAACAGCAGCAGAAAATGGTATGACAGGAGTATGATTTGTTATGAATGGGAAGGTAGGGCAGAGAGTGTGCTACTGGGAGCAGTTCAGTGAAAGGATTGTTATTTTCAGAATTGACAGCAAACCAACACCAACAGTGATAGTTCAGGTACACATGTTGACAAACACAAGCTGAAGATGAAGAGACAGAGAAAGTATATGAGAGGATATTGGAAGGGGAATACAGTAAGAAAAGGAGAGAAGAATCTAATAGTCATGGGGAACTGGAATGCAGTTGTAGGGGAAGAAGTAGAAGAAATGGTTACGGGAGAATATGGGCTTGGGACAAGGAATGAGAGAGGGGAAAGACTCATTTAGTTCTGCAATAAATTTCAGCTAGTAATAGCAAATACTCTGTTCAAGAATTACAAGAGGAGGGGGTGTAATTGGGAAAGGCTGGGAGATATGGGAAAATTTGAGTCAGATTACATCATGGTCAGACAGATTCTGAAATCAGATACTGGATGGTAAGCTGTACCCAGGCGCAGATATAAACTGATATCACAGTGTATTAGTGATGAAGAGTAGGCTGAAGTTTAAGAGAGTGGTCAGGGAGAATGCTATGGCTTAATCAATAAGGAATGGCTCAGTAGGCAGTATAGTTGAAGAGGAATGGACATCTCTAAAAAGGGCAATCAAAGAAATTGGAAAGAAAAACATAGGTACGCTGAAGGTAACTATGAAGAAACCATGGGTAACAGAAGAAATACTTCAGTTGATTGATGAAAGAAGGAAGTACAAAAACGTTCAGGGAAATTCAGGAATAATGAAATAAAAAATGGTGAGGAATGAAATAGATAGGAAGTTTGTGGAAGCTAAGACGAAATGGCTGCATGAAAAATGTGAGGAAATCGAAAAAGAAATGAATGTCAGAAAGAGTGAGTCAGCATATAAAAAAGACAAAAAAAACCTTCGGTAAAATTAAAATCCAAGGTGCAATGGGAATTCCACTGTTAAATGCAACAGAGAGAGTGGATACATGGAAAGAATACATTGAAGGCATCTATGAAGGGGGAGATTTGTCTAAGGGGTAGAAGATGAAACAGGAGTTTGTTGAAAAAAGATAGGGGATCCAGTATTAGAATCAGTATTTAAAAGAGCTTTGGAGGACTTAAGATCAAATAAGGTGGAAGGGATAGATAAACATTCCATCAGAATTTCTAACATCATTGGGGGAAGTAATAAAAAAATGACTATTCACACAGGTGTGTTGAATGTAAGAGTATCACCACATACCATCTGACTTCTAGAAAAGTATCATCCATGCAGTCCCAAAGACTGTAAAAGCTGACAGGTGCAGGAGTTATCACAATATCAGCTTAGCAGCTCATGCATCCAACTTGCTGACAAGAATAATATACAGAAGAATGGAAAAGAAAATTGAGGGTATCTTAGGTGATGACCAGTTTGGCTTTAGGATAGGTAAAGGCACCAGAGAGGGAATCCTGACATTGAGGTTGATAATGGAAGCAAGACTAACGAAAAATCAAGACATTTTCATAGTATTTGTTGCCCTGGAAAAAGCGTTTGACAATGTAAATAGTGCAAGATGTTTGAAATTCTGAGGAAAATAGGGCTAAGCTACAGGGAGAGACAGGTAATGTCCAATGTGAACAAGAGATGTGTACAAGAGCCAAGAAGGAATAATGAGAGTGGATGACCGAGAATGAAGTGCTCAGATTCAAAAGGGTGTAAGACAGGGACATTGTCTTTTGCCCTTACTGTTCAATCTGTAAATCGAAGAAGCAATGATAGAAATAAAAGAAAGGTTCAGGAGTAGACTAAAATTGAAGGTGAAAGGATATCAGTGATATGATTCACTGATGACATTGCCGTCCTGAGTGAAAGTGAAGAAGAATTACATGATCTGCTGAATGGAATGAATAGTGTAATGAGTACAGAATATGGATTGAAAGTAAGTGGAAGAAACATGAAAGTAATGAGAACAGCAACAAATTAACATCAGATTGATGGTCATGAAGTAGATGAAGTTCAGGAATTCTACTATCTAGACAGCAAAATAACTAATGATGGATGGAGCAAGGAGGACATCAAAAGTAGACTAGCACTGGTAAAAAGGGCATTCCTGACCAAGAGGAGTCTAGTAGTATAAAACATAGGCCTTAATTTTGGGAAGAAGTTTTTGAGAATGTACATTTGGAGCACAACATTATATGTGAGTTAAACATGGACTGTGGGAAAACTGGAATAGAAGAGAATCAAAGCATTTGAGATGTGGTGCCATAGACAAATGTTGAAAATGAATGAGGAGGTTCCATACAGAATTAGAGAGGAAAGAAATATGTGGAAAACACTGACAAGGTGAAGGGACAGGTTGATAGGACATCTGTTAAGGCATGAGGGAATGACTTCCATGGTACTAGGGAAAGCTGTAGAGGGCAAAAATTGTAGAGGAAGACAGAGATTGGAATACATCCAGCAAGTAATTGAGGACATGAGGACATAGGTTGCAAGTGCTACTCTGAGTTGAAGAGGTTGGCAGTTTGCCACAGGAGATGAGTTCGTGGTGGGCCACATCAAACCAGTCAGAAGACTGATGATGCAAAAAAAAAAAAAAAAAAAAAAAAAAAGGCAGAGGCCATCAAGTTCTGCTCTTGTTTCTCAGTAACTAAGGGTCAGGGAGGCCATGTGCATGCGCGAGAGGTAATAAGCAATAGTGTTGCATGACCCATGCAGATGACGGATGTTGGTGGAGTGCTGTGCAATGAGATTGAGATGGCAAAATTGTCATGGATTAGAGTCATTGACAGGTGATGTGTGGTGTCTGCCAGTGGATTGTGTACAGAGTAGCTGATGACACAACTCTCTGTGTCCTCCCATTAGTAGTGTACACAGCCTCGTATACAGCAAGCAACCCACAGTCAAGTGCAGACCATTTTGTTTGGGAGGCTGTGAGGTTCTTGGAGAAGAAACAGAAGGGCTGGGTGTCATTAGCCACCTATTGCTGGAGGACTGCTCTGATGGCTGAATCACTCACATCTGTGGTGACTGTAAGCTGTGTGTCCGTAATAGGGTGTGTCAGGAATACAAGCATCACAAGCCACTCCTTGGAGCGGTTGAATGCCATCTGCATCTCAATAGTCCAGATGGCAAGGGGGCATGATGGGCTGTCAGAGGGGATCACGTTTTCTGTAGTAGCCCCAGCATGGGATAAGCATTGTAGTTAAATTGCAAGAGACTTTTCTTGTATTTGTCGCCATAGATCATCCTAAAGAAGGTTACAACTGCAGGTCATTGTAGGTTGCAAGGAGGTCGTACTGACTGTAGTGGTAGCTTCCAGTGTCACAACACGCTGATAAAGAATTGAAGAATGGTTGATGTCAGCAGTGACATGGGTGGGTGTGAACATTGGTTTGCAGCCCATGGTGAACCAGGGAAGAAGCCATTTATTTATTTTATTTATTTACACGTCAAGTTCCGTAGAACCAAATTCAGGGGCAAATCTCCATGGTCATAGAACTTGTTAGTACATGAAATTATGACATTAAAGTAATAAGAGATAAAAATAAAATGTTTGTGAACCCAAATACAGCCAAGCCGTATGCAATCAACATTACAACAACAATCAGCTTAATTTTCAATGAACTCCTCAACAGAATAGAAGGGGTCACCCATGAGGAAACTCTTCAGTTTTGATTTGAACGTGCTTGGATCACTGCTAAGATTTTTGAATTCTTGTGGTAGCTTATAGAAAATGGATGCAGCAGCATACTGCACACCTTTTTGCACAAGAGTTAAGTAAGTCCGATCCAAATGCAAGTTTGATTTTTGCCGAATATTAACTGAGCGAAAGCCGCTTATTCTTGGGAATGAGCTGATATTGTTAACAAGAAATGTCAGTAAAGAGTATATGTTCAAGAACTTCCATCACTTATTGCACAAACCACCCATTTCTGAGCCAAAAATATCCTTTTAGAATGGGAATAGTTACCCCAAAATAAAATACCATGCAACACAAGCGAACAAAAGTAAGCAAAGTAGACTATTTTTCATGTCAAATGATCACTTACTACAGATACCATTCGAATAGTAAAAATGGAAGCATTAAGTCTCTGAACAAGATCCTGAATGTGGGCCTTCCACCACAGTTTACTGTCTATCTAACACCCAAAAATTTGAATTATTCAGTTTCACTAACCATATGCCCATTCTGTGAAATTAAAACATCGAGTTTACTGATGTGTATTTGAAACTGTAAAAACTGAGTCTTACTGTGATTTAGCAGTAGTTTATTTTTTACAAGCCATAAACTTATGTCATGAACTGCACTATTTGAAACCGAGCCAATGTTGCACACGACATTCTTTACTACCAAGCAAGTGTTACCAGCAAACAGAAATATTTTTGAGTTAGGGGGCATGTCATTTATATAAATAAGGAACAGGAGTGGCCCCAACACTGATCCCTGGGGCATCCTCCATTTGACTGCACCCCTCTTAGACCCCACATCACAGACATTCTCAACACAGTGAATAATGACCTTTCACTGTCTGTCGCTAAAGTAAGAGGTGAACCAATTGTGAACTACTCCCTGTATTCTGTAATAGTCGAACTTCTGGAGCAATATTTATGATCAATACAATCAAATGCCTTAGATAAATCAAAAAAATATGCCCAGCATTAAAAACCTTTTGTTTAACACATCCAGTACCTCACACAGAAAAGAGAATGTAGCATATTCAGTTGTTAAACAACTTCTAATGCCGAACTATACATTTGATAGCAAATTGTGTGATATAAAATGATCAAATATTCTTATGTACATAGCTTTTCAACAACTTTAGCAAACACTGATGGCATCGAAATAGGTCTAAAATTGTCTACATTATCCCTTTCTCCCTTTTCATAAAGTGGCTTTACTACTGAGTACTTTAATTGTTCAGGAAACTGACCATTCCTAAAGGAAAAATTACAAACATGGCTAAACACAGGGCTAACATGTGCAGCACAGTACTTTAATATTCTGTTAGGCACTCCATCATGTCCATGAGAGTCCTTAGCCTTCAGTGATTTAATTAATGACTTAATCTCCCATTTGTCAGTATCACTTCAGACATTAATCTCAGAAAGGTGTTTGCCAAGAGAGTTATGTGATTCCCTGTAGAAGCTAAATTGTTATTTAATTCACCAGCAATGCTCAGAAAATGATTGTTAAATACTTTACATAAATCTGACGTATCAGTAACAGAAATATTTTTACTATGAACTGACTTTATATTGTCAACCTTCTGCTGCTGACTAGACACTTTCTTCACAGCTGACCATATGGTTTTAATTTTATCATGTGAATTAGCTATTCTATTTACATACCACATATTCTTTGCCTCCCTAATAACATTTTTGAGCACCTTACAATACTGTCTGTAATGGGCTACTGAAGCTTGATTCTGACTGCTTCTAACATTTTGATATAATTCCTGCTTTGTTTTACATGATATCCTTGTCCCAGTAGTCATCCACCCAGGCTGCCTCTTACTGCTAGCATCCTGTTTAGAACATTTTAATGGAAAGCAACTCTCAAAGAACATGTGAAATATGTTAAAGCATTTTATTTGTTATCTATGTTATTGGCACTATAAACCTCCTGCCACTTTTGTTCCTTGACAGGGTTTAAAAATCACTCTATTGCCATTGGATTAACTTTCCTACATAGTTTGTAATTATATGTGACATTGTTAGAGTACAAAAGCCTTTTAGTGTTAAGATTTGTGTATCATGGTCTGAAAAGCCATTCACTCTTTTACTAACAGGAAGCCCATCTAGTAATGAAGAATGAATAAAAATATTGTCTATGTCTGTGCTACTGTTCCCCTGCACCCTACTTAAAAAAAAAAAAACAGTCTGCATCAGATCATATGAATTTAGGAGATCTACCAACATCCTTTATCTTGCACTATCATATAGAAAATTAATATTAAAGTCACCATATATAACAAATTTCTGGTACTTCCTATAAAGTGAAACAAGAACCCTCGTCTAGTTTGAGCAGAAATGCTCTAAAGTCAGAGTTAGGGGACCTATAAACAACAAAAATTGAAGTTTAGTTTCACTAAATTCAACTGCCCCTGCACAGCATTCAAATATCTGTTCAGTGCAGTGCCATGATATGTCTATGGACTCAAATGGAATACTATTTTTCATGTACATGGCCACTCCCCCACTCTGCAAGGAACTCCTTGAAAAACAGACAGCTAATCTGTATCCTGGTAAAGTAAGCCCCTGGGAAAGACTATTATGCCACTTAGTGGAATAAGGCAGCCTGGTTGAGATTGTGGGAGAGACGAAATGTGTAAAGAAAGATGATCCCCAGCAGAAAGTCAGCAATATCAGTCATGCAGAAAGCACACAGGGAGTGTACCTCATCTGGCAGTTCTATGATGTGATCTGCAGTGCCTTGGGCCTGCATCATTAGCTGCATGGAGCTGCAACCAAAAGAGTTCAGAGTGTGATTTGAATGTCTGTCAGGGCACCATGTATATGTCTGAACCTGTTGTTTTGTGATAGATTGGCAAGGAAATGGGAGAGTAAAATTGTCTAATTTGGGCCAGTCAGCATTACTAAGTCATGTGTAAGCATCAACAGCTGCCAGCTACCAGCTGGGCACCGTAAACATTTCAGCACCTTTACTCGGGCAGGAAGACAGCAACCTCAATACTCTTGGGAAAAACTGTGAGTGACCATGTCAGAAAATCATTATAGGAGTTGCAGACCAAACTGCCTTTGTAACTTATGTAACAATGTAGGATGAAACATTACCTAGCTGGTATTTGACTAAGCAGTAAAAATGCTGCAACAAATTCGCTAAGCAAAATACAATGGAATTGAAGGCTGCTGATGACTCAAAGAGCAGAACTGACTCTGTCATCACAAATGATGTCATAGAGCAAGTCTCTCCTTGATGAATAAATACTCCACATTCACTAGCATAGAGCATTCAGTCAGTAGCATCGATCACGATCTCAATACTCTGGTTATGATTTGGTAATAGCTTGTGCGTGAAACTGTTCTAGTGTTGGTATTACATTTGCTGACTTAAGAGAAGATCAGTGCCATGTAGCCATAAATAATGAAGTCCAGCATCTAGTACTGAAGTCAGCACAGCTACCAGCATTGATGAGTAGTCCAGGGGTCTACCAACGTGGTCCAGTCCAGGGCAGAAGCTCCACAGAAAACATGAGCACCACATGAGTCTAAACACCTGCATTATTGGTGGACCAGATTCAGCATTCAGCACGCCATCAGACATCAAGTACCACTTGATGGGACAACATGATCAGTGATTTGGGAGTGACTTGAGTACTCCCCAAAATGGGATGTGCATATCTCTCTCTCTCTCTCTCTCTCTCTCTCTCTCTCTCTCTCTCTCTCTCTCTCTCTCACTCATCACTCACAAACACACACACACACACACACACAAAACACACACACACAGATATATCATGGTCACTGCCATCACCAAACAGGCCTACCGATAGGATATGCTGGCACACCAGGGTGTCATTGACTTCCACTTTGACTGGACGCAACATGCTTGACAACGTTGAGCCCACTGTTGGTTTCAGTGGATTCCTCTCCACCTCACATAGACGTGAGCTGCCACAGAAGATGTGACAATGCTTTGCATTTGGAATAATAAATAGAATAATCTTGAACAAAAGTTGTTGGTCTGCATCCTGATAAAACATTAGGGGCATGGAAAAAGTATGCGACTCTTACATTATATCAATGAGAAAGTACATTCTGATAGATTGATCATGAATGTAGAGACATCCTTCTGTGGATGTTGTCACCTACTGCAGACTGCATTTGTCATTTGAAAAGAGCAAGACTGCTAACTGTTGCAAGTGGTGATGCCAGTCTGCAAGCACTACCAACAGCAGTATGGCCACAAAGTAGTGCAATCAACTGTCATGGCATTTTCTGCTAGTGGTGTGGTGCCATGTGCATTCTGGCACTTGGGAGGGGATCGGTGACATCAGCTCCACACACTCTGTTGGGATGCATGTGTCAACCTGGAAAGTTACTTCAGAGACTGGTTATTGGTGAATGATTTCAGACTCTTCTTCTTTCCAACATATGTATTCACTTTCTGTTACACTGAGTACATTGCATTTTTTACAATTGGTTACACTCAAAGTTATACAACATTAGACTTGTACAACACCTGTACATTCTGGCTGTCAACCACTGACCAACTTATCTTCCTAGAGATGTCAACAGCCAAGTTTTCAACTACCTGGAGATACTGTGCATTGGAGTATTTCTCCTAGGTGGAGCATAAGCAGCATGGAATAATTGCTTGTTGCAGTATGACCGGCCACCATCTTGTTTTGTGTGGATACATTGTGTTCACCCCAGCAGAAGGTTCATGTACAAATAAAACTACAATTCTGCACACAGAAGCCAGGTCACAAAGCCTAATAAATTACAAAACATTCCCTTTCAAAAGTAACTGACACCATTTGTCACATTGAAAGGGTGAGGTATAACACATTTCTTTATACCAGACCAAACTGTTACATCTCATAGTCCCCACTTAGATGGATGACGTCATGAAAATCTTATCCTACAGATAAACTAAAAGAATGTTGACTACTTTTCAACCCACATCTTAAATGAGTCACAGTAAAAATACGTTTTTTTTTTTTTTTTACGGATGTTTTCTGCACCAAACAAATTGTTCTACTGTGTAGCACCTTATTTTACAGTCAATAAATTTCTCAGTTTTAAACAATCTTGACCCATCTTAGATTGGTTTCAAACCCTTACATGTACTTGTTAAATCTGTCTGTGGATTTAACTAGTTAATTCAATAGGAAAAAGTCTATTTTAACACGATTGTTCTTCATGCAGCACCATTCTTTTTGGAGTTCACTATCAGGAATGTGTACTCTATGCACATAATAGCATTGTCCATCAGATACATTCCAGGTTCAGCTATTAACTGTTCCCTTGATTACTATGAAAACATTTACAAACCCAACTGTATAATTCAATACTCTTTTCAAAACTGTGTCAAATCTTCATTTACTAGCACTTAATCCAGCTTATGGTTAGTTACTAAGCCAGGACACTTGCATTTCACCATGAAAATATATATTCATAAATTTGTACCATTCTTTTGCACTTTATTGAATACAACAACTATTCTTGGTTATGCTAAGGTTGTGAACGACCAACTCTTGCATGCACAACATTACTTACATAACCATGAATCATTCTCTTGAGGAGATATGTGCCAAAAGTTTGCTCCGTATCCATTAATCTTGTTGCCATGACCTAATGTAGGTAACAGAGCTCTGGCATGTATGTCCTTGTTAACTAGTTTAGTCAAATATGGAACTTCAAGGAGCTGCACTATCCAGTTCAGTTCCTCTGCCTTACTATCTTGGAGTAAGCACTCGATTAATGATGACGTTATACTGTTGTGAGACTGTCAAACACACCACTTAAAGCAGAAAAATACTTCCAACACAATCCTAAATTGTTATGGCAGTATTGTCCTTTATGTTGTCCTTTGTCACCTTTTTATGGTACAGGTTTCTGTATCCATATCTGAGTGGTCAGTGCGGCAGAATACCATGTGAGGGACCCAGGTTTGAGTCCTGCCCAGGCCAGAGATCTTTTCTGCTCGGGAACAGGGTGTTGTGTTGTCATCATCATTTCACACTCATTGACCACCCAAGTTGCTGAAGTGGCTTTAGCTAAAAAGACTTGCACCAGGTGACCCGTCTACCTAAAGGGAGACCCTAGCCACATGCACATTTCGTTTGATGGCATAGGTCATCCCTTGATGGGGTCCCTCTAACCAATTTATATTGTGGTGCATTACCCTGTACATCATGAAGTATCCTTCTAGTCTTTGACCACTTCTCTATTCTCAAAGTAGCTTCCTCTCTTTCATAGCAAGAACTTAATTCTGGAATACCTAGCTTACCCAACTACTGTGGCTCATATGCTTTCCTCTTCCATGAGTTCATGTAATTAAAGACTTATGCATTACATACATACAGTGGTAACATGTATACCTAGCTGTTAGCTCATCACTTACTTCCCAAGACAGATATCTACCGTCCTTGCCCACCTCTGGCCCCCCATCCCCCTGCCTCTCTGCCCCCGTGAATATGACAATGCTAATATCTAGTACTTGTAAAAGCAGCTACATGGGTACTATTTAATATACTGTTTACTTTATTTTATATAGGGATTGGCTATTTTGTAGTTTGTGGTGTCGATATAAACATCAACCCACAAAAGAGGACTTTTTCTACTCAAGAGTTCTTTGTATGAGAAGTTTTAGATGATTCAATCAGTTTACACGACTAGTTGTATATATATGTGTAGATGCTCCTACTTAAATATACATATGTATTGAAATATAAAGTGGAAGTGTTTAATTTTGGGATAGTAACCCATCACATTCCCACATTGGTGACTCCGTTACAAATTTCGAGTACATTCTGTGTCTCCCACACAGGTTCATTGTACTATAAGTGATTGTTTGCTGCCATGACGTCTCTGCACAATGCTTTCCTCGTGGACCTGGAAGCTCAAACCAATTCTCCGGACATATTCATCACATCTCCCATGACTGGATTTTCTCCTGCTGACTACAATCCACATAGCACACCCACATCACATGAGATGTTCATCTTGCCACAATGGCTGTTTGCTACACCTCCGGCCAGAGCAATGGACTCAGGATTTTTATCACTGGTTTGTGTTTGTCACCGTGTGCACTTCAACTCAGACAATATTCAGAACAGTGTATCTTGAGATTGTAATCTGAACGCATAGGTTAAGTTGCCTCCACAGCTGAACATTCATTCACAGCATGCTCCCGTGACCATTACTGCGGTGCCATGTGCAACACCGCCATTACGGCAACATGTAACATGTTTCAATCAGCTGTCCTTTGTACCTGTTATGATTCCTGTGAATACTAGCTGAGGACATATCATCACTAATAGTGCACCATGAGCATTCCCCAGGCCTTCTTCACAAGTTGTTAATCATAATAGTGAGAGTTCAGTTTACGGGCCAGGACCTGCTGCTGTTGTTGTGCAACTGATGGATGCACATCCCCACCCCCATCTGAAGGGTACATCACCACACAACATACTTTGTCACCCCTGTGTGTTGTGGACTTTAATTCATGTCTCACACATTCACAATCCGTCCCCTCTACAACCCCTGCCTGCACAGAAGGTTCTGGTTCCTGCCGTAAACCCACTCACTGTGCACCAGCTGTGCTTGCAGCGATGGCCTTCTGCATTTTCTCTGAAGTCAGACATTTCAATGCGATGCCCCTGGCCAGAATATCAGTTTTGGGGGCAGCAGCTCTGTCTGCCTGTTTGTTCCATGGTACCGACCATGACTGTGATGACAGCCTTCCATGATGCAACAGGTATGCTCAGTGATCCCACACGTGGAAATTGTGACAAACGTGTTTTTGGACCTAAACCCCCTTCCTCCTGTTTTTGCCTATTTCCTCCAAGGGGTTGCCCATGCTTACCGCGACAGACCATTGTGCTACCGTTACCTGACTGGAATGGGATTTCGTGGCTCACAGACAATTCGGTGTTCCTGGAGGTTCCTGATTATCCTCCGTCTCCTCCCCCTGGATGCCTACTGAAGTTACCGCCACTCTCAGAAGACAATGACATGTCATGTTTCACTCTGGTAGAGCACATTTTCGAGCTACTCCACGTTACTGATGACAACTCTAGGTTCCTGAGCCTCATGACATAGCTTCACAACCACTCGGACCTGATCTGTGACCTACTCCTCTCTCCGCAACCAGCTACGAAGCATTACTTTGCCAAGAAGACGATTAGTGAGCGCCACATCTGTCTCCCCCCCCCCCCCCCCCCCTCCCCCCATCCCCAGGAGCATCGCAACTCTGGTGATGCCTACAGTTGCTGGCCAATGAGCAAACTATGCCGGATATAAAGCTCTGGGTGGTGTGGTCTGCTAAGCTACCCACTGATCTCCAGATACACCTGCTACCACTTTCCTTTGATTCGATCAGATCATGCTTATGTATTGCTGATCAGATGTACTCTCTTTTATGACAGCGCCAACCTCCGCGTTCTCTGTGACAGGTTGGTACGCCTGCACTGGAGATTCGCCGGTTTGCTGGTAGGGGCAGGGCCCGCTCTACCGCTCCAACCTCCATGACTCCTGGCAGCCAGCACTCACACTCCATGCTCTCTGAACATTCCCAGATTGCACACACCCCATACATGCCAGTATACCAAAACTCAATTTTTTGGTCGACATGGGAATGGATGTACCTATAAGCCCCACATCGATGGCTCCACCCACATCTTATCTGTCGACTGCACTCCTCCGAGCAATCAATGCTTCAACCTAAAAAACTTCAGGCTCAGTAAAAGTTAAAGTTCACCTATCACAATCCTTGTGCTTCCCCTGGACTTTTTACATAGCTGACATAGACAAGCTGATCCTAGGAATTGATTTCTTGTCCCGCCACAAACTTTCTGTGAACATCGTTCAGGGCATGACACTGCACCACCCTACAAACACACACATAAAGTGCACTCATCTTTCACTTTCTCACTCAAGTATTCTCTCAGTGAATAGTTTGATGCACAAATGTTCCACCCTCATGGGTGACATTCTGAGAGGCCTGAACGTTTTACTGTCAGAGTGCGAGTCTGTGATGAAAATTCGTTGGGAGAATGATGAGCTCCAACACTGCTCTTCACTCACCTCCAGTGAGTTTGCCTCTGCCTGCATTCAGCTGCAGAACCTGCAAGTCATGACACCAATGACAGGACAAGTTTCTTCCACTGGCTCCAGCCAGCCGCTTCTCAGGTCAGTCCAATGAATCATTTTGTGTGTGACGAACCAGTTTCTGTGGAAGGTACACCACCCACACCATGCCTGTCCCTCCCTGTGTCATGTCTATCGATCAGTGTGCCCAAATGCCAACCCCGCCCTCACACAATTGACACGCCCACCTCCTCCACGCAAACTGACGTGCTGCGTGTTGATGAACAATCCCTCTCTCCCGTGCACCAAGCACATGACTCAGCCGACAGCTCTGTTTCTTGTGCTCACACACCATGCCCTTGCTGGCTTCTGCACACACTAGTGACAATCGATGTTCACCACACCTTCCTGCTCGCCAATCGCTGCGCTTGCTACTGGTGGGCTGACATTCGTGCACATCACATGCGCAAGCCAAACACGTCACTTTTGCACTGCCGCTCCCTACTCGCTTCAGGGGTCATATTTTGACCCATGGGTGTACTCCCCCTCAACAGACACATTTGTTAACCGGGAACCCCCTCATGTGCAACATTCAGTATTCTCCGTCATGGATGGGACAGTGCATAAGATAGTTACTACTGATGCCCTCCTATCCAGGATAAAGTCAGACGCCTCAACCCTATAAAATTACGTGCAGTACAACAGCAAATTAATGATCTGTTAGCTGCAGGCATACTACAGCCATCAGACAATAATTGGTCATCACCTACTCACCTCACTATCAAACACAATGGCTCATTTGGCATGTGTAGTGACTACCTTTGTTCAAATGTGAGGACCATAATAGACAATTACCCAGTACCTGTTATTGGGTGCTTCCATCTTCAGTGTAATTGACTGTAAATGTGCCTACCACCAGATACCTGTGGCACCAGAGGATTTACACAAGATTGCAATTACCACACCGCTAGGTTTGTTCCAGTACCATTACATTCCGTTTGGCCATAAAAATGCTGTCCAGACTTGGCTGTGATATATTGACTCCATCCTATGAAAATTCGGGTCTTGTTTCTTGTACCTGGACAACATACTCATTTTCATTAATACACCAAGGAGCATGACGTCACTTATCCATTGTACTGAAGACCTTAGAGTCGAACAGTGTAGAAGTCAACATAGATAAGTTACAGTTATAACAGACATCTGTAACCTTCCACAGCTATGCAGTATCTGTTGATGGTACACAATCTCCAAAACCTCATGTACAGGCCACCTCATCAGTCACCCCTTTTGACTTACAAAGAACTGCGCCAGTTCCTCGGCACCATTAACTACTACCACTGTCACATCCCCTCATTGGCTGCCGTACAAGCAGCTCTCATGCATGCACTGTCAGGCAACCAAACATCGGGACTTCGACCTGTCCTTTGGACAGACCCCATGCTTGATGCTCTCGAGGCACTAAAGGTTTCTCTGGCCTGGCCTGTGACTCTCACTCACCCAGACCGCTTGGATGAACTATTCATTACATCAGATGCTAGTGATACAGCAGTGGGAGCTGTCCTTGAACAACACTCCCATGACAACATCTCACCCCTGCACCTCTTCTCTAAAAACTGTCTGCCACACAGAAGAAATACTCTGCCTTCGACAGAGAGCTCCTGGCCGTCCATGAGGCTGTTAAACATTTCAGCCCTCTCATTGAAGGACTCACGTTCTGTATCCTCCTATGCCTTCTGAAACCCTCCAGAGGACCCAGCCCCTCGTCATTTCTGCCATTTTGACTTAGTGTCTTAGTTTATGACAGATGTCCACTACATCAAGGGCACAGATAATATCACTGCTGATTTTTTTCTCGTGTGCCAATGCAGTGTCCAACATCATTGATTTGCGTAATGTAGGTACTCTTCAGGCAACAGATGAGGATGCCCAAGCACTCCTTGCAGACCCAACCACCTCGCTTGTGTTCACCAAGGCATGATACCCCTGTTTCACCAACAAGGTCTGCTGCGATTCTTCAACTGGGGTCTTATGCCCGGTGTTACTGGCTCCCTTACACCGTCAAGTTTTCAATACCTTACACAATCTTGCACACCTGGGCATTTGTGCCTCTACTCTGCTCAATATCAGGTGCTTTATCTGGAAAGATATAAAAAGAGACTGCCATACGTGGGCTGGTAGTTGTATCCCTTGCCAGCACAACAGTCTATCGCCATATGCCCCCCTCCCACTGGGTAAGTTTCGCATTCCTTCAGGTCATTTCAGGCATGCCCATATCAATCTCGTCAGCCCCCTTCCACGATCAGAATGTTTTACATACATCCACTCACAACTGACCAATGCCAACAATTCAGGTTGTCCCTGTTTGCTTTGCTGTATCACATGTGCAATATCCAAAAAATCCACACATCTTACCACCCCCAGAACAATAGTTTGGTGGAACAGTGGCACCGCACTTTAAAGACTGCCCTCAGATGCCATAACTGCCTTTGGTCAGAAGCTCTACCTTGAGTCCTTTTAGGGTCAAGATCAATGCACAAACCACACTTCTAGGGCACTATTTCAGAGGTAGTTTACAGGGAGAACTCCTTCCTGCCAGGTGAACTAGTCCAGCCTACGGCTCAGGAGGATCCCCCTACCAGACTTCATTACACCATACACCATCCTTTACAGCCCCTTACAAGGGCCTCTTCAAGGTTCTGCAACATGGGGATTTAACATGTGACATTCTCATCAAGGACACCCTACAGACAGATTCACTGCACTGGGTCAAACCTGCCTTTGTGGACTCCTATTCTCTGGCATCTGACTCTCCTGACATGGCTGATGACCTAGGCCCCCACCATGTTTCTGTCTCCTTGAATGATATGGCAGTCAGGCCCATAGTCGCTGACCGGTGTCCAGCCCGAGCGACTCTCCTCTTGCGGGTTTTCCAGACAGTTCAAGTGACCCTCCATTCGTGGGTTTTCCAGCTCACACCACTGATGCTGAGGCTGACCCTCCTATGATCACTTTTCATGCCTTAGTTCTGCCACACCTCATGGAAGACATTTCACTGGTGGTGGATAATGGCCACATCCGCATCCGTTTGATGGACTCGAACCCTCCATTATCAGACAAGCCCCAGGAACTTGAGGTACTGCAGTGGTTCACCCTCCCTCAACATTGTGACCCTGCTCTCCTACGTGCCTTCATCTCTCCACTCGGCGAGGTTTGAATCATCTCTCTGCACTTCAGTTCTTCTCCACATTTCGGCCACCAGCTTTTTCTTGAGCTGGCCATTGCACACCTGACCACGCCATGGGGGGGTGCTCTTTATGACATCGATATAAACATTGATCCACAAAAGAGAACTCTCTCTCTCCACTTGCGAGTTTGTTGGGTGAAAAGTTTGAGAGGATTCAGTCTGTTAATGTGACTTATTGTATATAAACATTTAAATGCATGTAGTTAAACATACATCTGTATCGAAATATAAAGTGGAAGTGTTTGATTTTGGGATAGTAACCCAAGTTCTTTTAATGTCCTCACATCTGTTTTTGCTGGTGGGTTGCATTTTAAAAGGGCTCATGTTATACTTACAAGAAGATGAGGTAGGTCATCCTAGTGATATATTTTTATGCCATGTATTTCTTTATCAATTCTGCATTATACAATCCTTTTTCTTGGCTTGTGGAGAGTGCCACAGGAAATACAGCTTTAAGATGAGGAATACCTACTATTTTGTAAGGTCCATCCTAACATTGGAAGAACTTACTAAGTTATTTTCTTAAATTAGAACTTTGGTGACAAGTTCTCACTAATACATCCAGATGAAATTGAGGTACACTTGCCTTTGGATTATGTTCTCTTACACTATGCACTGCTTGTGTCTTTAAGTGCTCTTCCACTTGTTTATGAATCTTGGCAGTGCTCAATTTATCCACCTTCTGCCAAGTACAGTATTTTAACAATGGTACCCTTATGAATTTTTTGTGCATAGCCTCTGTTGGGGAGAGTCCAGTTGACAAATGCGGTAATTCATTGAATATGTTTTGGAATTCAGCAATCATTTGTATCCAGCTCTTGTGCTTTTTGGAACAGCATGTATGACACAGTCAATTGACCTCTTTGATTATCTCCCCTGAAGGATATAGCCTTGAGGATCGTACATGGAAATGGCTACGTGTTTGATGTCTTCCCAAGCCAGAAATTTCTTGAAATTGTTTGCTTATGAATTGTGGACCATTATCTGTTAACAATCAGTGTGGTTTCCCTACATCCACACAATATTTCCTTAAAAAATTCGTTACTGTAGTCATGTTGGCTAATTTTATCGGATATAATGTTACATTATACTTTATGGTTGTTGTCATGCTTTACTTTTTGGCACATCTCACATGTAGCTATGATACTCTTTACTGTCCTACTCATGCCTAAAAAAAAAAAAAGAAGAAGAAAAAACATTTGGTAACATGTGTAATATGTTTCCTTATATTGAAATGGTGTACTCTTTGCACAAGAAGCATACCAACTCTTCTACATCTACCTATGAAATACATAACTTTCAACACCTGGACTCCTCTGTTGATCTCCAAAATAAAACTTCTCCTCGGACCACCCATAAAAGTTTCTCAGTTTCTGCTAGGGTTACTTGTTTGCAGTCCAATATTTATCAAAGAATTCATCAGATTGTAAGTTCTCTTTAATATTCCTGGCAAAGCATCGTATCTCATTATTCATATAGCTAATAGACAGAAAATTAATTTTAAAAACACCAGGTCCTTCTGTTCTTGTCAGGGTGTTCATCCCTAAAGGTAACTGGGAAAATGTGTCTGGAACTGTGTTTAATGATTCTTTAATATACCTTATACCTGTCTGGAATATTCTTGTGAAATTAACACCCAGCACATAAGTCAGCTGTGTAGTAATCTAGTTTCCATTAGAAATGCTAATGCTTGGTGATCGGTGTAAGTAATTATCTATGACTGCCATATTCCATAACACGGCTATCAATTCCTTTTTGCTTGCCATTTAATTTAATTTGTGCTTATTTAGATATTTCCTGAAGAAAGTTGTTGTATCATGATCGTCTTTTTCCAGGTTCCATTTTCCCTGGAACAGCTCGCAGGCTACCCTGTATTCTGATGCACCTGGAGCATCTATGGGAAGTTTGAAAGGCTGGTGTCTTTTTGGATGTTTTAGAAACTCGACTTTAACAAGGTTTGCTTGATGTTGTTAAAAGCTTCTGTGGCACCTTCATCCTATATCCAGTTAGTTCCCTGTTTCAGTAGGTGCAAAAGATGTGAAGCATTCTTTGGTTATTCTCTTACAAACGCATATAAAATTCAGTCACTCCTGAAAAGGGTCATAGTTGTTTTTCAGTTTGAGGTTCTGGGCAGTCTTTTATTGCCCAAATCCATTCAGGGTCAGGTCACATTCCCTTTATACCCACTATGTGTCCTCAGAACTTTAACTCATGTTTTTCAAAATGAGTGTTTGATAGGTTTATTGGAATACTGGGTGGTAATAATTAAAGAGTCTACTCATAGAGGTCTAGTGTGGGCTGTAATAATCATATGGCAGCAAAACTTGGTAGATATTGTAATGTGTTAATGCGGAATTGATTTACACTGGAGGGGGGAGTTCAAATTCTAGCTACCAGCCAAATGTGGCACTGTGAATGCAATAAAGATGTATAAATATGTTTCCATACGTAATGGACTGTGCAAAATGTGCAGGAAAGGTCAACAATTTGGCAAGGCATAATGCTGATTTTATTCTCAACTGCCACTTACACAATTTATTCAATACGAGCCCCATAGATGTTGAAAAGATGCTGTACAGCACCATATTTGCACCTGGTGGCCAAAATTGGAACAGATTTTTTTTTCAGCTTAAATTGTTTCTACATTAACATATTAGCATAGCAAGTTTTATTACCATATGATAATTACTGCCCATGCTGAGCGTCCATGAATAGCTGCATTTTACTTATAACTACACTCATGCTCATGAATTAAGGATAATGCTGATACATGATGAAACAATGCTCTGGTGGTCAGTTTGTAGGTTTAAATCACCTCTGGGTATGATCATGTGGTGTATTTGACCTGCAGTTGTCGCACGGTGGCACTGGCTGCAGTCCACATACGCAGAGGTGTGTTGTTTCGTGTCCGATTTTGGTGCAGCAAGTAAGTGTGCAGACGTTTTCAGAGGTGCTAATGATGACTGTGTGTTGAAAATGGCTCAAAGAACACATATTGATGACATTATGAGGGGTAGAATACTAGGGCGACTGGAGGCTTGTCAAACACAGCAGGTTGTAGCACAGGCCCTCCATGTGCCACAAAGTGTGATCTTAAGAGTATGGAAACGATTCCAGCAGACAGGAAACATGTCCAGACGCTACAGTACGGGACGTCCACAGTATACAACACCACAAGAAGACCGATATCTCACCATCAGTGCCCGCAGATGGCCACAGAGTACTGCAGGTAGCCTTGCTCAGGACCTTACTGCAGCCACTGGAACAGTTGTCTCCAGACACACAGTCTACAGACGACTGAACAGACATGGTATATTCGCCTGGGGACCTGCAAGGTGCATTCCACTGACCCTTGGTCACAGGAGGGCCGATAAATCCTGGTGTCAAGAACACAGTACATGGTCATTGGAGCAGTGGCCCCAGGTTTTGTTCACAGGTGAGTCCAAATATAGTCTGAACAGTGATTCTCACCTGGTTTTCATCTGGCGTGAACCAGGAACCAGATACCAATCCCTTAATGTCCTGTATGGAGGTCGGGGTTTGATGGTGTGGGGTGGGATTGTGATTGGTGCATGTACACCCCTGCATGTCTTTGACAGAGGAACTGTAACAGGTCAGGTGTATCAGGACGTCATTTTGCACCAGTATGTCCACCTTTTCAGGGGTACAGTGGGTCCCACCTTCCTCCTGATGGATGATAATGCATGGCCCCACTGAGCTGCCATAATGAAGGAGTACCTTAAAACAGAAGAATAGAGTGGCCTGCCTGTTCTCCAGACCTAAACCCCGTCGAGCACATCTGGGATGCTCTCGGTCAATGTATTGCCCCACGTCTTCAAACCCTATGACACTTCAGGAGCTCTGACAGGCACTGGTGCAAGACTCTGAGGCTATACCCCAGCAGCTGCTTGACCACATGATCCAGAGTATACCCACCCATTGTGCGGCCTGTGTATGTGTGCATGGTGATCATATCCCATACTGATGATGGGGTACATGTGCAGGAAACAGTGATGTTTTGTAGCACATGTGTTTTCGGGATGGTTTTCTCAACTTACCACCAATGCCGTGGGCTTACAGATCTGTGTCATGTGTGTTCCCTATGTGCCTACGCTATTAGTGTCAGTTTTGTCTAGTGCCACGTTGTGTGGCACCACATTCTGCAATTATCTTTAATTTATGAACGTGAGTGTACTTAGTACCTTTTCCTTTTAACCATTTCAAAAGTTTTAGCTAACAGTGAATAATGTTCTTCCCATGTGTTAGATACAATTAAAATGTCATCTACAAAAATAATTAGTTCTCAGACTGGATCATCCACCAGTGTTTTCTCTAATGCCTGTGTGAAATCTGCTACAGACATGTTTAGCTCAGATAGCAGCATACAAATTTGACATGGTTTTCCTTCAAATAAGAACACAGTCTACAGTTTGAATATGGATAGTGGTACCAGCCACTAACCCTGAAAAAATTTGCTTGTTCAATAGCTTGGTACTTAGCATAATGATGACACATTAAGTTATAGACAGACACAGTAAAAAACACTTACATATAAATTTTCTGCCACTGGCATAGTCAGAAAAAGAAAGAGAAACAGACATCATTCATTCACATAAGGAAGTACACCTCACACACACGACTGCTAACTTTGGCAGCTTGGACCAAAATCTGAGTCGGGTCTGAGTTGCCAGAGTTGACAGTCATGTGCATAAAGTGTGCTTGCTTGTGTGAATGAATAATGTGTGTTTCTCTTTCTTTTCTGACAAAGGCTGTGGGAGAAAGCTTATGTGTAAGCGCCTTTTAGTTGCATCTGTCTGAAACTTAATGTTCCACCTTTACAGTTAGTGGCAATCTACCTTTTCTTACATTGTTATATTCCAACATGGAGTATCCATTGGCTTAGACTTTAGTTCTTTAATGCTTACTGGTCTACCCATTTCTATTTCTGTATGTTTATTAAGTGTCCAAGCATTGACCACTAAATGCACACCTCCAGCAGGTTTCCCAACTAAGAGCGGATTGTTATATGCACTTAAGCTCTGCTCAGTAATTTATTTATTTTGATTCTCTGAATCATACATTGTACAGAAATGCACATCATGATATAGGACAGGTCATTTGATACAATTAGGCATTTATGAGAGGAGGTACATGTCTATGAATCTATAAAATGATTACATATTTGTATCACATGTGTAATGTACTTAGGTCTTATATTTATTCCGTACCAGAGTTTAGTATTTATACCACTAAAACTAACATTCAGTTATGTTACATGAGGTCAGTAGTTTGGGATCCATTATCTGATGTTTTTGTTGAGCAGTTCCTTAAAGCAGTTCCTTATAGCAGGTTGTTCGAGGAATTCCTGTATGCTGTAGAGGCAGTGGAGTGATGGAAGCTTTACTTTAAAATCCTTCACTTGTGTAATGTTCTTCACTGCTATTGGGAGATGATTGTAGAGTTTTATTCCCATATATTTGACACCTTTACTGTATAGTTTTGTTGAATGAGGAATTACTCGTAGAGAGTTCTTTGACCTTGTATCATGTTGGTGTCAGTTTGAGTTTATATCTAAGTTGCTTACATTTCTCTTGGTGAAACATAGTAGGTCCAGTATGTACTGACATGGGAGGGGTAGTATGTTCAGATTCTGGTTTACAGGATTCTTTCTGCTGTTTGAATAATATTATTCTAACTACTTTTTTTGGAGTTCAAACAGTCTCACTGCTTTTGCACTGTGGCCCCAAAAGATAATTCCATAGCTTAGTATAGAGTGGAAAAGAGCACAGAACACTGATATGAGGGTGCTGGTATTAACAATATTTCTTATTTGTTTAATCATGAAACATACTTTACTCAATTTGGTGCAGGTTATATCAATATGACGTTCCCAAGTAAATATGTCAGTAAAACCCCCCAAAATTTGGTTTCCTTTACATACTTGATTTTATCATCATCCAGTGATATATTTGGTACTGGTGGGTGTTTATTTTGGACTGTGTGGAAAGTAATACCAGCTGTCTTTTCTATGTTTAGGAGTAGTCTGTTTGAATTAAGCCATGAGTTTAGTTGTACTGTGCACCTGTTTATTGCGTCTTGAAGATGTTCATTTGAGTTGGATATCATAATTGTGGTATCATCAGCAAAGAGGAAGGTTCTGTTACTGTGTAAATTTAAGGGGAGGTCATTTACATAAAGTAAGAATAACAAGGGTCCCAACACTGAGCCTTGGGGAACTCCATATTCTGTGATTTGAGTAGATGACTGTACAGTGTTAGCAGTTCCTGGACGATTGGTTGAATTTGTTTGGGCATATTGGTTTCTGTCTTTGAGGTAGCTTTTAAACCAGTCATGGCAAGTGTCCCTTATTCTATAGGAATAAATTTTTTGCAGCAGTATATTGTGATCGATCATATCGAATGCCTTCGTTAGGTCAAGAAAGATGCCTATGGCTGGAAGCTTCTTATCTACTGGTGTTAATTCTATACTTACCATCATTAGTACTTCCTCCTCCACTGCTGAACATAACCTCATAGGAATAGGGCAACATTTACAGAAAAATGGTGTTTTATCCTGTATTTTAAAACTTTATACATACTTTGCTTGTCAAAAAATATTTCTTCATGTTTAAACAAGATGTCATAAATTCCTTCTTCTGTTCTCTTGTAAAGACTTCTGAGTTGTAAGATTTTAATGTTATACACTAGAATAGTTCATTTCCTTTCTGAAACTACATTTTAGGTAGGTACTGCCATAGCAGTAGTGATTACCCATGTGGTTACCTGTGTATGTTTACCTGGGAAATTCAATTTAAAGGTCTCTGACCTGTTTTCAAATGGTAGTATATATGTGATGCCTTTGTCATGCCATCTTACTGCATTGTTATTGAAATCTAAAGATGCTTTATACAGCAGCAGTCAGTCCAATCAAAGCAATATATCCAAGATTAAATTTCTTTAATTGGACAGATAAAAAATCTGTTAAATAGTTTTATCAATAATTGCAAGTTTAAATTTGGTGCTATTAAAGGTCTGATTAAAGGTAGAGTTGCCCATTACAACAGGAATGAGTCTCTTCTTTTAGTAGTTTTCCCTTAATTCCTGCTATGCTCACAATATATGCAGCTGTCACTGAAAGTATGGGACAGACATGTTTATGTCAAATTAACCCCACCAACTCTTGGGATATTGCTGATATGTCACGTTGTGACTCGAGAGGAATATTTTATGTCCACTTCATATATCTTACCACCAATCACTGGTTTAATCTGGTCATCCTTCTCTATCCTTTTCTTCTCCAATAACCACTCACTGGTTGGAACTGTGTGTATAAATGCTACTGCTCTTTCTGTATACGGGCCTGTAATTTAATTGTCACATCTTGAAGTATAGCCACAGCCCCAGAAGTGCTATGTTTCCTGACTGCTGATTGGCAAAAGAGATATCTGTAGATACATGGATCTCCCCACAGTTTAAATCACTGTGAGGGGCAGTCAATCAAATGAAAGCCAAACATGTGTCACAACAGGGCCAAGGAATGGTTCCATTTAAAAGTAATCATCATATGCATTAAGATTTTTGTCCCACTGGAAGACAAGATGATCAATTCCTGTTACACAGAATGTGATCGTCTGCTGATAGATCCACAACTGCTCTCACTTTTGTACTTTCTCATCTGACTGTAAATAGTGTCCGTGCATGTGTTTCTTCAAATCATCAAAGATGAGAAACTCACATAGTGAAGGATCTGGGCTGTATTGACGGTGTTGCAGTGTTTCCTAGCCAAATAGCTGAATTGTAGTCCTCATCTGATTGGCAGTGTGAGGACAAGCATTATTTTGAAACAGGATTATTCTATGTGACAGCATTCTGACAGCCTGATGGTAAATAGCAAAGCCAACAGCGGAAACATCCCACGTCTCCTCCACCAAAGGTATCCAAATTTGTTCACACATGTTCCAGTTAGGTCATGATGACCTCCTTTGTGGAGTGCAGGGGGCCTCTGCTTGTTGAGTTCCTCAAGTGTGAAATCACAATCAATATGCAGCACTATGAAGACACTTTGCAGAACGTTCAACATGTTATAAAGCCAAATCCCCCAAGGATGCTTTCGTACGGAATCATTCTGTTGCATGATAATGCCCACCCCACACTGCCAATAAGAGGAAGGCTTCACTTCATCAATTTGATTGGAAACACTGCAACACCCTCCATAGAGTCTGGATCTTTCAATGTGTGATTTTCACATCTTTGGTGTCGTGAAGAAAGACATGTGTGGATTTCAGTTTCAGTTGGATGAGGAAGTGCAAGGGTGGGCGTGGTTGTGGATCCATCAGCAGTTGACCACATTCTTTGAAACAGAAATTGATTATCTCACTTCTCAATGGCATATATGATTTAACATGTGTGGTCCCATTATGGCAGGGTTTTGGTTTTCATTTGACTGTGCCTCATAGAAGGAATTACTTGCGACAAATTATTTGATTTCTTATTGCCTACAGCAATTTTCTGCTTGTGCACATTACTGAATTTCTGTTCTCTGTTGATGCTTTGGGAGGTAATGATAACCTTCATCATTTTCTCCTTGCCAACTTTCACTGTATGAACAATTTCTCTGTTCCTTATTGAATGTGTATAATCAATAAATTTTAATACATAGCTAACTGTGGACCATCCTTTGTACCAAATTTCTTTTCTCACATCATAAGGAAGTACCTGTACTAATACCTTAACTAGATGCTCTTCCTCTAGTGGATTGTCTGGATACTTAGATTTTGTAAGATACCAGTCTATGTATTTCTTACAGCTCCTTCACATATTATTGTAATATTTGAGATTGTGTTGTTTTAGTGTCACTCTTGTGTACTCTGAGACCAGTAGTATCTTTTAAATTTTTCCTTCGAAGTCACCCAAGAAGTAAATTCTTCTGAGTGTGCTGTTCCCCATTCATGTGCACTACCTTCTAAATAAGTAAATGGAAAATCTATCATTTTTGAATCTTCCCACCATTTAGGGAGTGACCAAGAGAATACCCTTAGAAAGTAAGTGGGGTGCACCACCCACTCTGGTGTAAACTTAGGGAAAGGTTTGGATAAATTTGCCCCATTTTCTGTTTGTAATTCTTTAAGCAATTCTGCTGACAGTTGAATAACTGCACTAGCTTTCTTGTGATTTTGTTCTGCTTTGTCTTTTCGAGTTCCTACCAAATTTTCCAAAATTGCCTTCCATGCTTGTCCAACTTTTATGCAGAGGGGGTGTACTGACAGCCAAATCTACTTTCTCTTGTACCTTTTGATCAGTTTTCACTCACTCTGTCCCTCAAGTTAGCAAAAACAGATCCTGTGAGAGCCATCACCTGAAAACCCTTATTTTGTTTCCAATGAATGTGTGAGATTTGTTCATGAATTGTTTTGAACTCCTGTTCTAATGAACATTAACTTTATATCATTTTTCAACTCTCAAAATTATTTGATAACTTTGTTTCTCACAGGATTGCACTATTTAGTTACATCCAACCACAGCTCCTCAATTAACCCAGTTCAATTTTTACTGTTCATCCATTGGACTGCTCATAAATTTCCCATCTTAACTGCAATACTAGCAATAACTCAAGCACTGAGTAATTGGAGCTGTTGACTGGTTGCTCTGGACAACACCTGCAAATTCTGCAGAAAATTTTCTTCATAAATCAAAAAGTTCTTTTTCATTTAGACTACTTCTTGTCTTTCCAGTCAAATTTTATTACATGCTGACACAAACACATTCATTCATCCTTATGAGGGCAGAAGAATTCAATGTATCACGAATCTGTAACACTCCATTTGCATGTATTTTATGCTCACCTTCTCACATTGGAAGTAGACACAGAAATAATGTGGCCCAGGTATCTTGACTTCAGACTACTTCTCCTTTGCTGCAATGCCAATATCAGCCTGGAAAGTCACTTAAGGTAAATAAATAATTTTGTACTCTTCTTCTTTGCAGTACATGTATTTACTTTGCATCACATTGCATTTGTGAGTTGCATATTCTCTAAGTTGTATATCATCTGTTGTGTATTATGGCTGTCAACCATCAACCAACTTACCCCCTCAAGAAGTCAAAAGCCAAGTTTTCAATTCCCTAGGAATTCCATGGGTTGGAGTGTATCCCCTAGATAGAATGTAAGCAACATAGAATAATCATTCGATGTAGCAAGTGCCACAACACACCTTAATAATGCCACCCAATGCCCTGTTTCCCAGATATGCAATGTTCGCCCCAGCATATGGTTCATGTAGAAACAAAATAAAACTTTCATGCACAGAAGGCAGGTTGCAAACATGTAACAAACTTTAAACATTATATCTAAAAACAAAGCGTTGGTATGTTGATAGACACACAAACAAACACAAACACACACACAAAATTCAAGCTTTCCCAATCCACGGTTGCTTCATCAGGAAAGAGGGAAGGAGAGGGAAAGATGAAAGGATGTGGGTTTTAAGGGAGAGAGTAAGGAGTCATTCCAATCCCGGGAGTGGAAAGACTTACCTTAGGGGGAACAATCCATAGCCCTCACCCACCTAATCCTTCACCTACACATCAACTCAGCCAGTGAACACACCCGTCAACTCCTACCCTTAATAAAAGTCCCCAATCTTTCCTCTCCCACATCCACACTGGCTGTTCAGAGCATAGAGCATCCTCCTACAGGCCAACCGCAAATTAGAACAGCATGCCACCCTCCACCTCAAAAAAACTACCCAATCTCCTGGTCTCCCACCTCCGGAAAGGCAACTCACTCACCCTCCACAACGTTTCCAGCAAACCTCAACCACCTCTCATTGCACACAGACCCAGTCTCTCCCATCTACTTTAATCTCCCACTTCCAGCTCCACTCTGCCCAAAACCTCAAAATTCTAATCAACACAATCTGGAACCACAACACCCTAATTCAGTAGTTAACCTCTCCTCCAAACCTCCTCTTCCTCAAAATCGCCCTCTCCAAACCTTCCAGGAATTTCTCACTTCCAGCCTTGCCTCTCAATCCTTCTTGAAAAACCTTGATCCTACTCCCAACATCACCACTGCTGAAGCCCAGGCTATCCGTGATCTGAAGGCTGACCGATCCATTGTCATTCTTCCGGCGGACAAGGGTTCCACGACCGTGGTACCTGATCGCCAGGACTATGTGGCTGAGGGACTGCATCAGCTTTCAGACAACACTACATACAAAGTTTGCCAAGGTATACCCATTCCTGATGTCCAGGTGGAGCTTCAAGGGATCCTCAGAACCTTAGGCCCCCTACAAAACCTTTCACCTGACTCCATCAGCCTCCTGACCCCACTGACACCCCGCACCCCTACCTTCTACCTACTTCCTAAAATTCACAAACCCAATCATCCCAGCCGCTCCATTGTAGCTGGTTACCAAGCCACCACAGAACGTATCTCTGCCTACATAGATCAACACCTTCAACCCATTACATGCAGTCTCCCATCCTTCATCAAAGACACCAACCACTTTCTCGAACGCCTGGAATCCTTACCCAGTCTGTTACCCCTGGAAACCATCCTTGTAACCATTGATGCCACTTCCTTACACACAAATATTCCGCATGTCCAGGGCCTTGCTGTGATGGAGCACTTCCTTTCACGCCGATCACCTGCCACCCTACCTAAAAACTCTTTCCCTATTACATTAGCCAGCTTCATCCTGACTCACAACTTCTTCACTTTCGAAGGCCAGACGTACAAACAATTAAAGGGAACAGCCATGGGTACCAGGATGGCCCCCTCATATGCCAACCTATTTATGGGTCGCTTAGAGGAAGCCTTCTTGGTTACTCAGGCCTGCCAACCCAAAGTTTGGTACAGATTTATTGACGACATCTTCATGATCTGGACTCACAGTGAAGGAGAACTCCAGAATTTCCTCTCCAACCTCAACTCCTTTGGTTCCATCAGATTCACCTGGTCCTACTCCAAATCCCATGCCACTTTCCTTGACGCTGACCTCCATCTGTCCAATGGCCAGCTTCACACATCCGTCCACATCAAACCCACCAACAAGCAACAGTATCTCCATTATGACAGCTGCCACCCATTCCATATCAAACGGTCCTTTCCCTACAGCATAGGTCTTCGTGGCAAACGAATCTGCTCCAGTCCGGAATCCCTGAACCATTACACCAACAACCTGACAACAGCTTTTGCATCCCGTAACTACCCTCCCGACCTGGTACAGAAGCAAATAACCAGAGCCACTTCCTCATCCCCTCAAACCCAGAACCTCCCACAGAAGAACCACAAAAGTGCCCCACTTGTGACAGGATACTTTCCGAGAATGGACCAGACTCTGAATGTGGCTCTCCAGCAGGGATACGACTTCCTCAAATCCTGCCCTGAAATGAGATCTATCCTTCATGAAATCCTCCCCACTCCACCAAGAGTGTCTTTCCGCCGTCCACCTAACCTTCGTAACCTCTTGGTTCATCCCTATGAAATCCCCAAACCACCTTCCCTACCCTCTGGCTCCTACCCTTGTAACTGCCCCTGGTGTAAAACCTGTCCCGCGCACCCTCCCACCACCACCTACTCCAGTCCTGTAACCTGGAAGGTGTACACGATCAAAGGCAGAGCCAAGTGTGAAAGCACCCACGTGATTTACCAACTGACCTGCCTACACAGTGAAGCTTTCTATGTGGGAATGACCAGCAACAAACTGTCCATTCACATGAATGGACACAGGCAGACAGTGTTTGTTGGTAATGAGGATCGCCCTGTGGCTGAACATGCCTTGGTGCACGGCCAGCACATCTTGGCACAGTGTTACACTGTCTGAGTTATCTGGATACTTCCCACTAACACCAACCTATCAGAACTCCGGAGATGGGAACTTGCCCTTCAATATATCCTCTCTTCCCGTTACCCACCAGGCCTCAACTTCCGCTAATTTGAAGTTGCCGCCGCTCATACCTCACTTGTCATTCAACAACATCTTTGCCTCTGTACTTCTGCCTCGACTGACATCTCTGCCCAAACTCTTTGCCTTTACACATGTGTGTGTGTGGGTGTGTGTGTGTAGGTGTGGGTGTGTGTGGGTGTGTGTGGGGGGGGTGTGGGGGGAGGGGGTGGGGGGGGGGGGTGTGGGGGGGGGGCGGTGTGGGGGTGTGTGGGTGGGGTGGGGGGGTGTGTGGGGTGGTGTGGGGGGGGGGGGGAGGGGGGATGCGCGCGCGAGTGTATACCTGTCCTTTTTTCCCCCTAAGGTAAGTCTTTCCACTCCCGGGATTGGAATGACTCCTTACCCTTATAATGAATTCTACTCTGCTTTTGTAAATGATGAAAGTCTATGTGAATGCAGCTTGCCGCTAACTTGGTGGAATGTTTTGTTTGTACAGAAGTGTATCTGTCGCCTTTATCGCTCTTTCCCTCTCACACATAAATCGGTACAATAAAGTCAGGGCTTCGTGTTTTCTAGTTAGGCTGATCCGTGAAAAGACAGAGAAACAGTTATTCTACTGGAGGATTCTCTCACTCTCTCTCTCTCTCTCTCTCTCTCTCTCTCTCTCTCTCTCTCTCTCTCTCTCTCCTTTATCTGTGTACAGTTTAATTATATTATTTACGTGAAATCAGCCTAGTAGAATCTCTGGTGGAGCCCTTCGTCTTAATATTCAGCGGCTGGCTTGCTAGAAAAGATCTTTACATTTGTTATTATTATTAAGCGCTGCATTCAGTTGGGAAAATCGATCATTTGAACAATTCGGTCAGTTTACGACAGATCTAAAATTTCAGATGTGGACGAAGCCTTTTTGGACGATTTCAAAAAACTCAGAAATTGCAGGCTCTCTTCGTCACAGCTGAAACTTCCCAATTAATTACAGGGCCCAGACAATCATCAATGGTTCAGACAGAGAACTCATTCGTCATTCACTCTAGAATAAAATGGTCACAAACCTTATTTCTGAGGAAAATTGTATATTGAATCCATTTCCGTACATGTTCCGTTTTCTGTTGGTTCCAAGTCTCATGTAATTTTCTTTTACAGGTTTTTCTTTCTCTTTATCTATCACGCTAGCGGCACAAACTTTCCTAGCTCGCTTTAGCGCGAAGAAGAGTAAATAAATCTCCTTTAGCAATCCGACAATCTTCCAACCGATACTTCCGAAGCTGTTCCTCTCTCTCTCTATAATAACCATGGAGCATACATTTCTGTACCTCTGTTGTTCCAAAGAATAAACGTACTAGAAAAATACCTTGGCGTCGACGAGCTGTCAGTGCATATATTACTAGAAAATCTGATCAGATACTTTTCAAACGTAAATGCATGTGGATGATTTGGTTGACCATTATTAATTATTGCGTGGTAGAGGGTAATTTTCCGTGGGGAGATTACAATGCCCCTCGCAGCGAGCGAAGTTTGTGAGCTCAATTTTGATTCACCGAACACACTTCGCGAGCTATCTATTAGCGTGGATAACCCGGAAGTGATGATTGTCAGTCCTCCGACTGAAAAAGAATATTATATTTGAGACAGACGAAGAAAAGAAATGTTGAAGACAGAAGAAATGAAGAGACCGGTACCGTGGCTGTATTGCTTTTACGTGCATCTAGGTGTTATATTTGCTGTACACAACCAAAGATGATCTTTCATGAACTGATGTCAGGGTCTACCCATTCGGGAACTTTCTTAAGCAGGGAAACCTTGGAAAACCTCTTAAGCCTAGACCCCCAGCCTACGGTACATAGAAGATAGGAAAGCCTATAGAAGAAAAAAAAATATAATTTTGAAATAAATCTCTAAAGGAAAGACAGGGATCAATTTGTATCACGATTTGGAGAAGAGTGGTTTGTGCCTCTAGCAAAAAAAACGTTTTACAATAAATAACGTGAATTCTCGTTTTACAATCTTGCTCCTGGTACAATGTCTTGCGGTGCTAAACTCCCCCGGGTCTTGCATGTCCCCGACGTCCACATTTGTAGTCGGTCTTCTACGTGGCGCCCTCTGTAGTTGATCTTCTACGTGGCCCACAATGGGAAGAGTAGAAGGAACAGGGATACTCGAATTCACATGCAACATTCATTCCAAAAGAATTAGCAATGACCAAAAGGAAAAATCTTCCTGTAAGAGAACTGATTAGGTTGCACCGTCCAAGATTCTCCTTTTTGAAAGCAAAATCCTTATGGCTTCATGGATCCTTTTTGTTACAATGTACTTCAAGGAATTCAACCATTAACTAATGATGTTGCCAAAAGCATCATCCGATTTACTCCCTTTTGAATACTCCTTTTGACTTTGCCTCCCCACTTGTGCTTATAAGTCCAAAAGTTCTAACACATTTTCTATCACTGATTTGTTCTTCGTAATTTAAAGGATTCATGTAACTTACTATAGATTTTGGATTCAAATCATCAAATAATGGAAAGTGTAGTTCATTTTATACCAAGACATCATCCATATTTCCTTGATAAGTCATATAATTTAGCTATACTCAAAACTTTTTATTCTAAATACATATATTTCTTCGCTTGAGTGCTGAAATGTAAAAGTTATTAGCATTGAGGAATGCGGATTCGCTTCTTTCAATTACTCTCTGATTCATACGGTGTTCATCCATGCTCATATATGGAAATGGATTTTTCACACAAAATTCCCAAACGAACACGAACCATTAAATTACTACTGAATCTATGAATATTACTTTCTTTAATCATTCATTAATAAATTAAAAACTCTTAACTTCTAATTATAACACCTATTCCTTTTAGAGTTCAACATGAATCAGTTTATCCTCACGTTTGGTGCGAGTCTCTTACAAAGCATATCTGTATCGTCTATATCGATTTTAATTCTCGCGCCGACGTCAACTGCTTTGCGCGGGAAATTATCTTTGCGGCGTTAACCGTCACTCACGATTCACTACCACAACACATCTCTTCACACGTTTACACATGTAAACGTTCACATGAGATTATATATGAATATTCACTCGGAACCTCTTTTGATTATTCCGCGTCATTTGCGGGAAACATTTCATTCTTCTTGAAGGTCAGTTAGATCCTTAATCATTCTTGATGACATTAGCAATGCTAAAGTTCTATGTTCACCCAAACCACAGGTGGAGCCTATCTCCACTATCTTCTTTACAACACTCGATAATAATAGTTAGTCACTATTTCTATACTCTATGTCACTGATTAACTATGTCAATTTAAAGGCTTCTATCACTACACACACAGTTTATTGTTACGTTTTTTACGAGCGTTCATTTCTGTCATTCGGAACACCATTCCTCCCTATCTTCTAATCTTCATTATACTTTTTTAAGTCGTTATGAGAAAATAACCCTTTTACTTTGTTCGATCCCGGGTATGCTAACAGATAAGCCCCCGGATTCGGATTTTGTAGGATAATGTATGGTCCAGTATATAGTAACTCCCATTTCTTTATACTTTTCTTTATTACGGATGATTTGGTATGTCGTTTAACTAGTACCTTCTCTCCGACATGGTATGTCTGTACCCTTTTGATTAATTTGTCATATCGTTGTTTTCTTTGATCAGCCTTTTTCGTCATATTTATGATAGCTTGTCTTATTTTTTCTTCCCAAGGCATCTCAGTTTCCTGAGTTTTGGGGATATGGTCAGTCCAGAAGTTTTCCTCTTTTGCTCCGAACATCAATTCACAAGGTGTATATCCAGTTGAGGAGTGGGGCATGTTATTGTATATCTGCTCAAACTCTTCCACATAATTTGCCCACGCAGTTTGCTTATTATGGCAATACGTCCTCATAAATCGATTGAATTCTCTAAAAATCCTCTCAACCAAATTGCCTTGTGGGTGGTAAAATGATGTTAGTATATGTTTCACACCGACTTGAGACAAAGTCTGCTTCCATCGGAGTCCCGTGAATGTTTTAGCAATGTCTGTTATGATCGCCTTAGGTGTACCAACATGTGGAAGATAATCCCTTATCAATCTTAATACAATTACTTTGGCTGTAGCCGCCTTTATCGGGTATAGCTTTATGTATTTCGTACACACATCGAGAAATGCCAACACATATTTAACACCACCTCTTGAAGTAGGTAACGGTCCACACAGATCACATGAAATTAATTCTTTTGGTTCTTGTACTAATATTGAGCATAATGGGTGCTTAGTCCCTTTTGAATCCGGCTTTGTTTTTTGACATATTATGCATCTCTTTAAGACCTCATGCACTCTGTGCTTTATGTTGGGAAAATAACAGTACCCACTTATTTTGTCTGCACATTTTGTCGCACCGAAATGTCCCCAGGTTAAATGAGTGAACCATACAAGTTTCTCTATTTGTGCCTCAGGTATACAAACACACCAAAGGACTTTGTTTGGCCTTCCACAGCGGAAAAATAATACGCCATGTAATAGTTTGCCATCTGATCCGAAGATTGCAGGTTCGAGTCCTGTCACGGTCGCCATTATAATGAATTCTACTCTGCTTTTGTAAATGATGAAAGTCTATGTGAATGCAGCTTGCTGCTAACTTGGTGTAATGTTTTGTCTGTACAGAAGTGTATCTGTCGCCTTTTTCGCTCTTTCCCTCTCACACATAAATCGGTACAATAAAGTCAGGGCTTCGTGTTTTCTAGTTAGGCTGATCCGTGAAAAGACAGAGAAACAATTATGCTACTGGAGGATTCTCTCACTCTCTCTCTCTCTCTCTCTCTCTCTCTCTCTCTCTCTCTCTCTCTCTCTCTCTCCTTTATCTGTGTACAGTTTAAATATATTATTTACGTGAAATCAGCCTAGTAGAATCTCTGGTGGAGCCCTTCGTCTTAATATTCAGCGGCTGGCTTGCTAGAAAAGATCTTTACATTTGTTATTATTATTAAGCGCTGCATTCAGTTGGGAAAATCGATCGTTTGAACAATTCGTTCAGTTTACGACAGATCTAAAATTTTAGATGTGGACGAAGCCTTTTTGGACGATTTCAAAAAACTCAGAAATTGCAGGCTCTCTTCGTCACAGCTGAAACTTCCCAATTAATTACAGGGCCCAGACAATCATCAATGGTTCAGACAGAGAACTCATTCGTCATTCACTCTAGAATAAAATGGTCACAAACCTTATTTCTGAGGAAAATTGTATATTGAATCCATTTCCGTACATGTTCCGTTTTCTGTTGGTTCCAAGTCTCATGTAATTTTCTTTTACAGGTTTTTCTTTCTCTTTATCTATCACGCTAGCGGCACAAACTTTCCTAGCTCGCTTTAGTGGGAAGAAGAGTAAATAAATCTCCTTTAGCAATCCGACAATCTTCCAACCGATACTTCTGAAGCTGTTCCTCTCTCTCTCTATAATAACCATGGAGCATACATTTCTGTACCTCTGTTGTTCCAAAGAATAAACGTACTAGAAAAATACCTTGGCGTCGACGAGCTGTCGGCGCATATATTACTAGAAAATCTGATCAGATACTTTTCAAACGTAAATACATGTGGATGATTTGGCTGACCATTATTAATTATTGCGTGGTAGAGGGTAATTTTCCGTGGGGAGATTACACCCTCTGCCTTAAAACCCACATCCTTTCGTCTTTCCCTCTCCTTCCCTCTTTCCTGATGAAGCAACCGTGGGTTGCGAAAGCTTGAATTTTGTGTGTGTGTTTGTGTTTGTTTGTGTGTCTATCAACATACCAATGCTTTTGTTTGGTAAGTTACATCATCTATGTTATTAGATATTTTTTTCCCACGTGGAATATTTCCCTCTATTATATTCAAACTTTAAACATTCATTTTAAAAAGTCATGGGTATCATTCGTTGGACTGAAAGGGTATGGTATAACAATGCTTTATGCCAAAGTGATCTGTTACACCTCAAAACTGATGACAGATAATACACTGTGAAGGTATTTATGGCCTCTCTTCATCCAGGTTCCATCACAGGAAACCACAAATCTGTCTTCAAAATATGGTGACCTTCCCATTCATTGTTAACATCTACAGGTTCTTCAACAGTTGCTTTCATGTTTTCTTTGCACTTAACTTCAGCAGCACTGAGTAGTGTACTGTAGTAATCAGTGAATCTAGTCACTGGTGGAGGCATCTTCATAAAACCACATAAATTGTTGACTTCTCTGCCTAGGGTGTATGGGGACAAAGATCCATATTTTTTATGAGTGTATTTTTTGTGAGAAGAAAATCGGAGGTATTTATGTGGAAAGGGCATAATATGTAGCTTATACACTTGCTGCAAATTAAGGACATTGACATAAATGGAACACATGGGAGTGAAGCACAAGATCATTTTTTTCTGAACAACAGTTACTGAAGTTGTTTGCCCCACAAGATGGAGCAAAGATTCATGGTATGGTCATTTGCATAAATTGATTGAAAGCTCCTTAAATTCATGTTACAGCGTTTTGTATTAAGGAAGTAACACATAATAACAAACATCATTTTTAACGTTACTATAATGATTATCAAAGTTCACTCAGATAATAAAAAAGGTACTTTTATCTTGAAAACTTCCAGAACTACTTTGAAATGATTTTGATAATTTCTGCACAATCTCTTCTGCAGTGAAGAAAGATTATTCATGTGTTGCTGAGAATCACATTGCCTTGAGAGTTCTCTTGTAAAATATTTTCATGTAGCCATCATACAGATGATCTGTCACCTTAGAACCTTAGAGAGGGAATGTGTTTTTAGTCTTTCTCTAGACTTTAACCATAGCAAAGTCTTCAGCCTGGAGACATTTGTGTTTGTTGCTACTGTCTGTTTAATCTTTGAACAGGTTTTCTGGATTGTCAGTGCTTTCATCAAGTGACATTCTGTAGTCTGATTCACTAGAGGACTTGAATTTCATAGTCCTTTTTTTCAGAGTGACACATTTGGGACATTTTTCAGTCCCCATTTAAATTGCTGTTCTCTTTTTTCCTCTCCTTCCGGTCTCTCTTTATTTGATGTTGATGTGAGCAGAGTAGATATGATATTCCTGTCAGTCCATTTACTTTTAACTGAAAATTTTCGAACTGGAATGGTACGACATGGTGCCACCACAGTTGTAGGTTGTTGCATATCATTTGAAGTCTTAGTTGAGAATGTTCAAATTGGTTACTGGAAAGCAAAGAGGCAGGTTCAGGGATTTCTGCAGCTGGCCCATCCTGATCACTTGTACTTTCTGGATCGAAGTTCCAGCTGTTTCTTCAGGGTGAGCATTGTTATCATTAGCTCTCAGAATGTCTTATTAGCTGCATCTACTTCATCTTGGTCTGTCACTTCAGTTGGCAAGAAATCTTCTTTGATGACAATATTCAATTAGCATCAAGTGGGAAAATTCTTGTTTCTCTGAACCCTTCAGTGGCCTTTTCCACTGTTGAAGACTTCTGAAAAGCTTGAGTAACCTGGCCAGCAACATGATACCCAGTAAGTACGTGCCTGGGGTGTGATGCAAACAAGCCTCCCCACCAGTGGCAAGGTCTGTGGTTCATGGGTGGGGGGGATTTTCGACATACATAATTAAAATATCCAAACATTAATGATCAGTCTAGTTATTCATTTTACTTATATTTGTTTTAGGTTTTACACTGTTAGTTTGCATTTGACATTCTTTGTTTTTAATTTACTGTTTTTGTATACCTCTATTTCATTAACAGAAAATAATAAGTAACTCATTATTATGTTACAAAATCTTTATGATAATATAATTTGTAAATAAATGCGTAAAACATAATGTTTGCTTACACCATGCACATAAAGTGAATGAAATTTCTTCCCTTAATATTCACAACAAAGAATGCAATTTTAAACAAAATTCAGCAGGATTTTGAATTGCCATGGGTGATCCTCTAAACATCCTGATTTATATCAGGCATTTTTTCAGTACATCGGTAAGCCATGACAAAGAGAATTGATTATGTACTAGTGACTGCAGCTTAATTACATTGTTTCTCAACTGGAGCTTCACATCAAAATCATTCAACTGAGCTAGATCTGAAAATTTTCTCATAAAATTCTTCCAACTTCAAAAACTGTATTTGTACCAATCTTTATCTGTGCTGTGAAGTCCTTTGGGATCATCAGATAAAGTTTCTTGTACTTTGATATGATGGTCAGAATGGCTTTATAACACTGACCACCAATCTTTCCACAGTTTTAAAAGAAACTAAGGGTGAGTTTGGATTGAGAATTCAAGAACCTTTTTTTGAAGCCCCATATGTTCTTGTGACAGCATCAAAATCTGGTAAACAAACATCTGACCAGCAATATTTGAAAGATGTTTTCTTTGTCAGTGAGGGAGAAAAATCAGTGTTATTGTTAAATGCTTAGGGCCATCAATGTGAAACAGGGTTCGACTGCAGCATTACATCATCTCAGTCAACAGCATCACAGCACAACTCAATGAAACCCAGGTATTGCAAATGCTTGCCTCTGTCTTGGCCAGTTTGGGTCCATCTCACTCTACATTGCCTGTCATGCACCCCTCACTCCTCCTGTTTTGCCTGTCACTACTTGGTTGTTTATCTCCCTCCATTTCTGGCTTACTACGAGTCTGTTGAAGAATGGGAAGCCTATGAAAAATGGTTGCAGCAGGATTTTCATTCATTTGGATTGACTTATGTTACCTAATGCTGTGCTTTCTTTTGGTCTTGGTTATGGCCTTGCATGTATCAGCTCCTTTGCCAACTGGACCCCTGCAGGATCTCTTTTCACTCTCTATTGATAACATGTGTGACTTTCTTTCGCAATGCTGCTGTAAACGGATGCATGTCATTGTTCCTTAAAGAGTGCCACCTTATTTTTCTGAAGATTTAGTTAAAGAAGAAAATCAAAAAGTTTTAGCAGAGACTTCTTTACCATCACCAGTAATTAAAGTTGATGACTGTGGTAATGTGTCATGGTGAGATATGATTTATAAAGATACCATGATAGATCCCCTGCCATGCCATATTAGATAACACCAGTATAAAGCAGTGTACTACCCTGAAGAGGACCACAGCAACTCAGTCAAAATGTCAGAAGTTTAGGTGAGAAATGATTTATAAAGATACCATGATAGATCCCCTGCCATGCCATATTAGATAACACCAGTATAAAGCAGTCTACTACCCTGAAGAGGACCACAGCAACTCAGTCAAAATGTCAGAAGTTTAACTGTTTTAGTAGTGCACAATAAGATGGCCCAATAGCTGAAATTATTTTGTCCAAAGTGACACCAGCCATGGTAGTCTATGAACTTAAACCTCAAGATATTTTTAATAGCATTTTCCAGTCTGCTAATGGCAATATTTGTAACTAATTAATGTGGATCTAATTCTTATGATATTTTAAAGAATCACATAATTTGTGTGTCAACGCTTAGCTCCACTGCAGTGGTGTGGTTCCTTTTGTCTTGCACCTACCTGTGATCGCAGCAGCTCGCTGATAGGAAAGCCAAGCAGAAACCTATGGTACTGCAACTCACAACAGGCTGCATACAACGTAACTATTCTAAGAATCAGGAAAAAGATCTTAATTTTGAATGAAAGGTGGAAATACTGGCTAAACTTTGGTATACTCTGAAGCTGAGAATTAAAAGTTCACTGCCAAGCCCGTGCCAATCCTAACAGTCATGCACAAACCCTTTCATTCACATTAGCAAGTTTATGGCAGTGTCCAATGCACGCAAGTTTTTAGTCACCAGTCTGCTCAATATCCCACACAAAATTGCTTAAAAAAATCAGTGCTCTCTCTAAAAAAAAAAAAAAAAAAAAAAAAAAAAAAAAAAAAAAAAAAAAAAAAAAAAAAAAACTGGAATAAATATGCCTTAACTTTTTGAGACATGTAGCACAACTAAAACTGGCAATCCAAAACTTCCTTTGGAGCCCATACTACACGTAACTGTTCCATTGAAAGGCTGGGATCCAACACTTCAGACTACTGTAAGCACTTTCTATCTCCAACACACTTTCGTATTGTACTTTTTGTTGAAATAAATATTTGACAATCTGATATTTTATTTATACTTTACTATTTTCATTTGCACTTGAATTAGATTTCCTTTTACCACAAACTTACTTAACATATTATGATGCAAAGTTCCCCATCGTCTGCATTCACACTGTCTCAAAAAGTTGAAAGTCAGGGAGCAAGTCTCTCCAGTAGATGAAACATTATCAAAACCTGCACATGGGGTTGACGACAACATGCTTGGGAAACCCGCAAACTGCAGTGACGAATCGTCAGAAGGGGAAGACCCTACCATGGGATGAGCTAACTCATTATCGGGCTCAGCAATGGAAAATTTGTCTGGATGGCCCGACTGGGACGGCAAAGGGGTGTCGGAGTCCACAAAAGCAGGCTTGAGCCTGTGTAGTGAAATGGTCTGCAGGCAATCTTTAACCATAATGTCGAATATCATCTCACCCCTCTGGAGTACTTCAAAGAGGCCGAGGTGTGGGGGTTGCAGGGGTTGTCTAAAGGAACCATCTTTGAGCATAATGTGGTAGCATGTGTTGAGTGCGATTGGCGTGTAAGTGTCCCACAGGGAATGACTGACAGGCGGGTGTAGCCTTGCACGTCTAAAGTTGGTGTGCATTCTACTAATAAAGTCTGGGGAGGTGGGGAAATCCTCAGGTGCTTGAGGCAGAGTGAGTTCCCCAGGTAGAACCAGGTTCTCACTGAAAACGAATTTGGAGATGGTTCCCTGTAAGTCAGGTTTAAAGGTCAAACAGAGGCCGAGTAACACCCAAGGAATCGCCTCAGACCAGAGGCAGTCAAGGCACCTGAGTGCTGTTTTAAGAGTGCGGAGCCATTGTTCCACTAAACTGTTGCTTTTCAGGTGTCAGGCTGTTGTATGAACTTTTTTTAATACCACAAAGGTTACATAGAATCGTGAGAAGTGTAGTCTCTAACTGTCGACCCTGGTCAGTGGTGACGGTGGACAGGCAACTGAACCTAGCGATCCATGATGAGATGAATCCCTTGGCCACAGTTTATGCTTCGATGTTGGGTAAAGGAACAGCTTCCACCAAACGAGACATGCGGTTGATTGTGGAGAGGATATATCTGTGGCCCTCTGACGATGGCAGAGGGCTGATAAGGTTGACATGTACACGACAAAAACGTCCTTGCAGAATATCAAACTTACCAAGGGGGAGAGAGGTGTAGCATTCGATCTTGTTGCGTTGGCAGGAAATGCAGCTGCGTGCCCAGGTTTGACAGTCCTGCTTAACATCTTTCCAAACCAAATGCTCAGTGACGAGGCATGTGGTGGCATGATGATGCACCAGGGCAGGCAAGGTTATGCAAGGTGCCGAGGCTTGTTGGTGTAATGTGGGAGGAAGCAACGGCCGCAGAGTGCTGGTAGAAGAGTCGCACCACATTTCATCCAAAATGCAGGGAAACTTGGCTTTGGTAAACACATGCGATGTCTGAGGATCCGTGAGGAGAGCTTAAGATTCCTCATCATAGTCCTGGAGAGTGGTGTGGTTGTATAAATTGATGATGCGTGAGACAGTATTGATCCGCGAAAAGAAATCAGTGGGGATGTTTTCCACGCAATTTGATGTAGCGTGCATCTGTAGTAAATTGAGAGACCAGGTTGAAGTGGTGGAAACGCCGAGGGGGTGGGTCCTCGGGAGGGTTGCAGAAGGCATCCGCCAGTGGTTTGTGGTCAGTAAGAATGAAGAAATAACGGCCCTCGATGTCAGGGGGAAAGTGTTTGATGGCTTCATAGACCACCAGAAGTTCTTTGTCAAAAGTGGAATATTTCTTCTGTGCTGTAGACAAATTTTTAGAGAAGAAATGAAGGAGTGAAACTGTGTCACCTTTGCATTGCTGTAATAGTGCCCTGACCACAATGTCGCTGGCGTCTGTGGGCGAGTACGATGGAGTGAGCTAACGTTGTCTTTAGAGCCCTGAAGGCCACTAGCCTAGTTTCAGTCCAACGGACTGACTTAAGGCCCAAAGTCTGTTTGCCAGACAGCGAGTCCATCAGAGGGGCCTGCACGCCGGCAGCAGAAGGTAGATGTTGGAGGTGGTAATTTATAGTGCCTAGGAAACATCGGAGTTCTATGTACGTAGCTGGGGGTGGCAATGACGTGATAGCCTGCACGTGGGATTTGGGAGGCTGTATTCCATTTGCAGAGACTGTGTAACCCAAAAATGTCACAGAAGACTGGTGCAATTGGAAATTATCTGTGTTGATGTCAACACCGTTGGAGTTCAAGGTCTGGAGGACCTGGGATAATGATCTTCATGGTCCTCAGTCGACTTGCTGAAAATGAGGATGTCGTTCAGGTATGCAGAGCAGAACTCGAACTGTCGTAAGATTGAGTCAATGAAACGTTGCCATGTTTGTGCAGCATTCTTTAAGCTGAATAGCATGAAGTTATATTGGAACAAATCGAGCGGCGTGATGATAGCAGTCTTTGGAATGTCTTCCGGCGCTACAGGAATCTGGTGATAGGCATGTTTACAGTCAATCACACTGAAGATTGAGGGGCCTGATAACATATAGGTGAAGTCGTTTATGTTTGGCAAAGGGTAATTGTCCATGATGGTAAGAGTGTTTAAGCATCTGTAATCACCGTACATTCGAAAAGAACTGTCATGTTTGGTAACAAGGTGAATTGGTGAAGACCAGTTGCTGTCCAATGGCGGTAGAATGCCTGCCTCCAGAAATTAGTTAGTTTGCTACCAGGCCGGGCGCAAGTTAATGGGGTTGAGGCGTCTAACCTTGTGCCTAATAGGAGGGCCAGCAGTGGTAATTATGTTGTGTGTCATTCCGTCAGTGATGGAAGAGACTGAGAACTCAACACAAGGCTGAGTAACGTCCTGACGTGAAGTTTTGGGACGAGTGGGAAGCAATGAGATGTAGCCATTAGCGCAAGTGGGAAAAGGCAGCACGAAAGTCACATGCCTATTACGTGAGCTATGCGTGCGCTTGTTTGGAGAGGTTGGCTGCACAGGTAGCATGGAGCAGATTGAGGCACGCAGCGACTGTCTGTTGTTAGTTTTGCCTTGAGTAACTGGCATGGGCGAGAGAGGTGTTTGCGTCGCGCGGGGAACGGAAATCGCCGCCGAATTGATTGTTTGGTGCACAAGAGAGAGGGAATGTTTACCAACATGAGGGGTGGCTGCCTGAATGGTGAGCATGTTCATATTGCACACGCGACTGTCATTAGAAACACTGGCACTGCACATAGCAGGCGTGTGGCCGATGCAGAGATCACTGAACGTGAATCGTCACATGCAGTGAATATTTTTGAACTAACCTGATGAGTGATGAGTGTCTTTGCTGGTGTCTGCTGATGAAGGTCAATCAGGTGAAGGAACTGTGGATTGCTGTTGCAGCAGTGAGGTACGAGCTGCAGTGAGTTTGTTGAAAGTGTGAGCAATGCGTTGTTTCAACTCGTCGTTTTGCTCACAGAGTTCCGCCACTGTGTCATACTCTGACAGTAAATTAGTGACGCAGGTCACATTTGTCCGCGGCGGTGGAGCACCCACAAACCAAATCACATGTCGCGACAGAAACGGAACGATGAGCGCAAGTACCTGAGCATAGTATCTGAGTGTTAGTTCAAGGTTCAGTGCTTCACCACCCTTCTATGTTTAGGGAGAGTTTGTAACGGGATAAGAAATTCATACTGAGAATTGGTTCCTCAACGTTGGCGATGGAAAAAGTCCATGGGAAACGTAGAGGAGGAGATAGATGTACCATAACTTTAGCAGAGCCGATAGTTTGTAATGTTGATTCGTTGACAGCACATAGAAGCGACTTCATTGGTGAAAAAACGGGAGGACCTGACGATGTAGGTATGATGGGCACATCAGTGCCTGTGTCGACTAGGAAAACAAGCCATGATGGATTGTAGGTCACGTATAAACGACCGCTCGGCTGAGAGGATGAGTGAATGGAGTGCAAAGTTTGAGGACACCTCTGAAGTTCCCTGCAGGACTCGGCGTCTAGATCCTGCGATCGGTGTTTGGGTGCTGGCAAGGGAATCTGCACTTCTTGGCCTCATCTCTGAAAATCTTGTGGTACCAACAGTACAGATGAGCTGGATGTAGTGGTGGCAGTGACTGTGACAACGGAGGAGGTTTGTCCTCGTTGATCTGTTCCGGAATGTAAACTGAGACGTATTGTGCGTGTGCGATTCTTGTGTACTCAGAAAGAGGAGAGAATGAACGAGTACTGCCCAGTGTTGTAGATGGCATGGTGGTGGAACGAGTCCTGCCTCTGCTTGCAGATTGTCGGTAAACAGGCGGCATAGTGCCAACCAGCAATAAGAGGTGTGCTGGTTATTTTTGTCATGGTAGTGCATACAGCTGATCTGCAATGCAAAGGCGAGAGCTGATAGACCTGTAGGTCTGTGGTAGCAGATGTATCTGCAGGTTCATAGGTTACTTGGCAGACGACACCACCCACAGGGTAATGTCGGCATCGTGTGTTCACTCACAAGTAGCCGAAAGCGGTGCCAGTGTTGTGACGGAGTGTGGTCCCCCAGGTGTTCCTCATACGGGATCTTGATTATTAATTCATGTTTTGAGCAAGCGAGTTGGTCCAATATTGTCTTCTTGGCAATCTCACATTTTGGCAGTGGTGGTGGTGGTGAAAGGAGGAGGTCACGAATTAAATCTGAGTGGTCATGGAGGCACATGATGAGACATAGAAATTTAGAGTTGTCATCAGTCACCTGACGTAACTTGAAAAGGTGCTCCATAAGGGCGAACCATGAAACAGGATTGTCCTCGTATAAAGGAAGTAGCTTCGGCAGACGGCCGTAGGGTGGGGGGGGGGGGGGGGGGGGGGGGGGTTTGAGGGTGGCTTCGGCGTATCTTGGAAGCCCTGCTGTCCTGTGGTGGGATAGGCTGTCCTGTAACCCGGTACTACTGCCATGGGCGTGTTACTTGCAAACACATCCCAAACAACGGCTGGTTGCAATGTCCCTGATGAGTCATGGAAGCATGATGCGGCCGGCATGGTCAGTATCATGGGAACGAATGGGTGGGCGGCTCCTGAGGTAGGCCCATAAACTGGACCAGAAGTTATAGGTGCAATAATTAAATTGTCCACCTCAGAAATGATGCAGAAGGCTGGCGCAGCAGGCGCAGATGGTACTGTGGAAGGAGAGAGCGACTGTGTGGTCAGAATCGGGACCCCTGTGAGTGAGGTGGGGTGGGAGGGGGGGCGGGGTGGTTTGGTACTTGGTGTGGCAACAGCGAGAGTTTTCTGTGCACATCAGAAACACACCCCATGTGGTAGGACCATAAATCACTGGTGAAACCTGCTGGTGGTCACATTGTCGTGGTATAACGTTCCTGGATGGCGAAGCGCCGTCGGGTGTGCTCGAACCCACGTGGTCATGAAACTGGGTGACAGATCTGGTGGCTGAGCCTGGCGAACTTGATGTATAAAAATGTCCAGTATTAAATTGTGAGGAAGGCAAAACTGGCATTGCTTGTTAGCAGTTGGCCACGTGTGCATTTTGCACGAATGGCTCCATTGCACATGGCACTAGTGTTACCAACATTGCGGCAAGTAGAGGATCAAAGCACGTGTGCGACTTTGGGTCCCTTTGAACACTGCATGAGCAATCAATCATTGCACAATTCTGGAAATTGTCCACTTCACCTTTCACATGTTAGAGTGCAGAGTCTGGCGTCACAAAACCTGAGTCCATTGTTTGAGGTAATGGTGTAACACTCAGCAGTTGTAGGGCTGCAAAGTTTGAGGTTAACTTCATTGGAGATCACGAATCACTGTCTGTTAGCAGCAAAAGAACAGTTGGCAGGGGATTGGAGTGGCCTGGTAGCAGTAGCTGTGCCTCCAAATCCTCGTATAAAACATTGGGTGTGAGGCAGCCATGGCGTCGAACATAAAACCTGTTGATTCCACACAACTGGTGCAGAAGTCGCAGAAGACATAGAAACTTTGGGGTCACCAATAAGGGAAACAGGAATATGGGTAATTGTATACGCAACAAACTGTTTCCATAATGTCGATACATATATATATTTCAGCACAAAGAAATATATCTAAAAGAAAGATTCTGCAACTTACCAAGTGTTGGTACATTGATAGAAACAATAACAAACACAAACACACACAAATTTCAAGCTTTCACAACCCACAGTTGCTTCATCAGGAAAGAGGGAAGGAGAGGGAAAGACGAAAGGATGTGAGTTTTAAGGGAGAGGGTAAGGATTCATTCCAATCCAGGGAGTGGAAAGACTTACCTTGGGTGGAAAAAGGGACAGACATGGCTGCTTGTGTCTGTTATGTGCAGATGTATATGTGTGTGTGTGTGTGTGTGTGTGTGTGTGTGTGTGTGTGTGTGTGTGTGTGTGTGTGAGTGTATACCTGTCCCTTTTTCCCCCCAAGGTAAAGTCGATTTAATAATTCGCCACAACTAAGCCAGCGGACCTCGCTGTAATAAGGCAGGCTACCATACTGGCTTTCTACATCCTCAAGAAAGCTTTTAAATTGTCTGTAGCCCCTGCTTCCTTATATAATTGGTTGTACGAACAACAATGCTCATCACATTTTTTGGAGTGATACTCTTTCCACATAAGTTTTCCTGGTGGATCACACAGTGAATTCCCCTTATTTCATTCGGCACGGTCAGTTTTTGCATTTTCTCCTTCAACAGCGCAACAAAACCTAATTTTTTCCCTGTCATCACTGGTGCACCGTCTGTAGACACTGAAACTAAAGAATTCCACTACAATCCTATATTTTCAACACTTTCTTCAACACTACTTAAAATATCACCTCCGGTTGTAGTGTTCTTCATGGCTACTACATCGAGGAGCTCCTTCCTCACCTGAAGATCTCTATTAACACCTCTAATAAATATGGAAAGCTGCGCTGTTCCAGTGATATCAACACTTTCATCCAGAGCTAGAGAATACGCCATAAAATCTTTATAGATATTTGCAAGCTGGCTCTGGACGTCGTCTGCCATGTCCTGTATGCTACGCATAATGGTCATGTCAGATAATGGCACAATCCGAAACTGTTCAACTTGAGATGGACACAAATGTTCCACTGCAACTACCTAACATCTTTTATTAAATCACCATCAGTGAAGGGGCGCAGGGATTTTGCTAAAAACAAAGCAATTTTGTAGCTCACTCTGAGAGCTGCCTCAGTTGATTTTTCTTCGTCATCCAGATCTTCTTCAGATAGCTTCCTTTTAAGTTTAATAACTTCCTGTGCACGATCTGGTCCATCACATTTTCCACTTCTGTAGTCTTTCACGTGGTACGACGTATAATGTCGCTGCAAATTAAATTCCCTAAAAGAATTCAGCGTTTTGTGACATACTAAACATTTTGCCACACCATCTTTTTCTGTAAACAGATACAATTCCTCCCAATGGGGGTTGAACTGTGAAAGCATGGTTGGGGTTACACAATGGCGACATGATTCTTAACCAGCAAAGTGACTGTTAGAGCTGATCGTAGCACTTTTAATGTTACACAGTCGGCGCGAAGGCGCGAATTCAATAGGCACGCAGCGGTCCTATTCATACGTGCGCGCGCATTTCCCCTCCCTCCCTACTCCACGACCTTGCACCTGCTCGTGAGCACGTGCCTGAGCAGACGTGAGTACTCGCGCTCAAAACCGGCCAGTTGTTAAGCCCTGCTTTACGTGGTCGATGTGACCTATCAATGCCACAGTGGGTTGATGCTTGGAGCACAGTGACTCATAATAGAAAAAGCATTCATACTAGCTTTTAAGCTCTAGCTCTTTTTCTAGCAACAGTACACATGTTCACATACAGAGCCAGACAGCCAGCTAATGCATATTCCGGAGGCCATAGTAAGACTGTATTAGTAATCCATATTTCACCTAGATTAGGAATTAATCCAATTCATTTCTGAAGTGTAAATCATATTTTTGCACTACAATGGAATATTTTGTATATTTTTTTTCGTGTATATGGGTGCTGTGGACTGTTGTAACAATGGACACTGACAAAAAGAGCCTGGCAGATACACCCAGTGCCTGTACCATCAGAAACAGAAATTTATTCTCTAAATTAAGTGTGTGTTCCTGAAAACTTGACAATAATACGAATATGGAAAAAAATGATGGGTCAAATGAAATAGAGTCCAATGACTAATGATATAATAGTGAAAAGAATTTAACAATACCAGGGAAGGAAAGTTGCTACTCACCATATAGCAGAGACGCTGAGCCGCACAAGTGCGAGTTGCATTTACGTGTGTGTGTGTGTGTGTGTGTGTGTGTGTGTGTGTGTGTGTGTGTGTGTGTGTGTGTGTGTGTGTGTGTGTGTCTACTGCTGACAGAGGCCTTAATGGCTGAAAGCTATGATTGTATGAATCTTTTTATTGTGCCTATCACGACTCAGCATCTCCGCTTTATGGTGAGTAGCAACTTTCCTTAGCTGGTATTGCTACATTCCATCCTGGATTTTCCATTGAGTGAAAAGAATTTGATTGTTCAAAAATTTTCTTTGCATGTATATACATAATCAAAGAAAGTTTTGCATCACCCCTGTTCCCAGAACTGCTGAAGATAGTTTACTGTGGGTATTGTATCACAGACACAGTCTTCTTGACTGTTCAGAGGTGTCACTAAACCCTCCCATAGATGTAAACAACCATGCATGATCAGTGCCTATTAGATGAGGGGTCTGACAGTCGATCAGTTCCAGTCATTCCACCAGAAAGGGGGTACATGGCTCATGTTGTCTGTAGTTCAACCATGCCTAGACGGTCAATACTGCGGTTCTATCATGTCCGCATTGTTACTTTGTGCCAGGAAGGGCTCTCAACAAGGGAAGTGTCCAGGCATCTCAGAGTGAACCAAACTGATGTTGTTTGGACATGGAGGAGATACAGAGAGGCAGGAACTGTCGATGACATGCCTCGCTCCGGCTGCCCAAAGGCCACTACTGCAGTTGATGCCTGCAACCTATGGATTATGGCTCAGAGGAACCATGACAACAATGCCACCATGTTGAATAATGCTTTTCATGCAGCCACAGGATGTCATGTTATGACTCAAACTGTGCACAATAGGCTGCATGATGCACAACTTCACTCCTGATGGCCATGGTGAGGTCCATCTTTGCAACCATGACACCATGCAGCGCAGTACAGATGGGCCCAACAACATGCCAAATGGACTGCTCACAACTGGCATCACGTTCTCTTCACGGATGAGTGTCGCATATGCCTTGAACCAGACAATTGTCACAGACGTGTTTGGAGGTAACCCGGTCAGGCTGATGACACCTTAGATAAACTGTCCAGAAAGTGCAGCAAGGTGGAGGTTACCTGACAATTTATGTGGGGCCGACGTATGCCACTGATGGTCATGGAGGGCACCGAAAAAGCCGTATGATACATAAATGCCATCTTCTGACTGATAGTGCAACCATATCAGCAGCATATTGGTGAGGCATTCGTCTTCATGGATGACAATCCCCCTGCACGCACATCTTGTGAATGACTTCCTTCAGGATAATAACATCGCTTAACTAGAGTGGCCAGCATGTTCTTCAGACATGAACCCTATCGAACATGCATGGGATAGACTGAAAAGTGCTGTTTATGGACGATGTGACCCACCAACCACTCTCAGAGATACATGCCGAATCGCCATTGAGGAGTGGGACAATCTGGACCAACAGTGCTTTGATGAACTTGTGGATAGTATGCCACGATGAATACAGGCATGCATCAGTGCAGGAGTATGTGTGTACTGGGTATTAGAGATATTGATGGTCCACCTCTGAAAGTCTTGCTGTATGGCGGTACAATTTTCTGTACAGGTTCCGGAACTCTCAGGACTGAGGTGATGCCAAACCTTTGTTGGTATGTGTACATATATCATTTTGCTCAAAATTGGTGTATATTTGTAAGGACAATGACCAGCAACCATTCCCAATGTATATTTATTCACAATGTACAGAATTTTGCACTTAATTTGGAGATCTCTAGAAAAGAGTGTGTATAACTATGTATTTGACATTCCATCACCCAACCAGCTATTTTTCAGTACCTGTATATTTGATTCAGTAGGGTGGGGAGTTGTGATGAAACAAGGCAAGCTGGAATCTTTCATTGCTCCTATTGCACTCCAGCTAATAAATATATTTTTCTCCTTAAGTTTCATCTAAAGCCTCAGAAACAAGTTGAAAAAAACTAAGACCTGGGACATCTGTGGTATATCAGATAAGACTTAAATTTTCATCCAAAATGATTAATGAAGCAATCAAAGAAGAACTGCATCCAGATAGTTTAAAAACTGCTAGGGTGCTATCACTGTACAAAAAACTAAACACTATAGGACCTGAAAACTACAGACCTGTTAGTATTATACCAGTAATATCTCAAATCTTTGAACACATTCTGTATAACAAGTTAATAAGCTTCTTCGCATCATAGAATATCGTAGCCAGAAGCCAACACGAGTTCCAAAAAATTAAAGCTACTACCTCAGCAACACGAGTACTTGTGGACTATGAACTGCAAACACTTGACAGGGAGGAATCAATAACTGAAGTGTTCTGTGATCTGTCAAAAGCTTTTGACATAGCTAATCACAACATTCTCCTCAAAAAACTAAAAGTCTATTGGGTGATGATTGGTTCGTTGATTTTTGGGAGGGGACAAACAGCGAGTTCATCCATCCTATTGGATGGGGAAGGAAACTGCCTGTGTCCTTTCTAAGGAACCATTCCACCATTTTCCTGAAAAAAATTAAGGAAATCACAGAAAGCCTAAATCATTATAGCTGGATGCAGGTTTGAACTGCCGTCCTCCCGAATGCAAATCCAGTGTGCTAACCACTGTACCAACTCACTCAGTATGGGGTGAGAGGCAGTGCCTTCAGTCATAAAATCCCACCTAATGAACAGATAACAGATAAGGAGAAAAATAAATAATTCTCAGACATGGGGATGACCCAGAAGAGTGTGCCACAGGGAAGTGTCCTAGGGACACTGCTGTTCTTGATGTGTATTAATGAGGAAATTGAACAAAAATCAATGCTATTTGCAGATGACACAAACATTTGAATTAAGGAAATGAATCTAGAAGCAGCTATGTGTGGGGCTGAAAGTGTATTATGCAGACTAGAAACCTGGCTATAAAAATCGACCAAAAGATCGTGAGTTAATATTAAAAATTAAGGAACACAAACTTGATAAAGTACAGTCTGTAAAATTAAATGTTTCTGGGTATCCACCTTGATGATAAATTGTCATGGACAGAGCACATCAATAGCATAAACAGTAAACTAAATTCAGGCTGCTATGCACTATGCAAATTAGCCGAAACTGTAAGTATTAAAGTTCTCAAAATGTTTTACTTTGTACACTTTGAATCAGTTTCGTCGTTTGGGATGTAGCTATGGGGTAGCTTGCTAAATATGAAGGTACTCATCATACAGAAAAGGGCTATATGCATAATGATGAATCTGAAACAAGGAAGAAGTTACAGGTCAAAATTTAAACACTTAAACATTTTAACAGAAACTGATATTTATGTACATAAAATACTAGCACAGACTAAGAAAAACATTAGGAATTTGCCAAAAAATGAAGAGGTTCATCAACAAGAAAAAAGACTGTTGGAAACTGAGAGCAAGCCAACACAGGACGAGTTGCTATGAGAGAAGTATAACATACTTGAGGATGTACCTTTCCAACTGCCTTCCGAACACTGTCAAGAAACTAAAGATCATTAATTCTTTTAACCGCACAGAGAAATGCCGGAGAAAAATTAATTTCATTCTGTAAATGAATTAACTGATTATTGCAAGGGAAATTCAAAATTGTGATAAGTAACTACCATTCATTTCAAAAAAATAATATAAATATATGTATGTAGATTTAAATTCAAGGGAAATACTTATGTACTGTGAAAAAGAACTGAATACACTGCACAGTATCATTAATGTATTATGCTGTTATCTGTGCTATAAATGTGCTAAGTTGTAGGAAATCTTTATTGTATAATCAAAATTTCAAGGCTATATGTAATGATAAAACATGCATCAACTGAAATACAGCAGATGGCTAAATAAAAAAATAAATCTAGTCCTACAGAGAGAGAGAGAGAGAGAGAGAGAGAGAGAGAGAGAGAGAGAGAGAGAGAGTGTGTGTGTGTGTGTGTGTGTGTGTGTGTGTGTAGTACGTGCCTAAATATGTAAAATATGTAAAAGTTATTCAATATATCACGTAGTTTTGTTATCCAGGTGCTGATTGCCAGTATACTGATCACAATTGTAAACTTAGGTCTGCTGAAACTGGATTAATGGGGAATTACTAATGGTAGTAGGATAAATTTTGACTGAGCTAATCAGTCATTTAGAGACACGCACACACCTTTAGAAAGACCATAAGCCAAACTTTAAAGCTTCAGTTTTGCTGAAAATTATTAGCTTATCAGATAATTAGCGTTGTAGTTTGGGGACACACAAAGCTACTGTTACGTTAGATACCATGATACCTGTTTAATTCTAATGTGTACTACTGTACTTTTGTTGTCTTCAGTTCTCTGAACTGAATTATGCTCCTCCATTAATTAATTAAGACACTAATTAAGAATTTGCGTAATTAACCGGGAAGAACAGGAATTCCCATTGTAGACACACAACCTTTTATATTTAGTTAACTACTTATTACATAGACGAAATTATTGCATGAACACACACTCACATGAGCTAGCACACATACCCCAACCATGTAGAATGTCCACTACCAGCATTGGTAAGAACAACATCTATATAATTTTGCATTAAGCTAACATATGAGGTACTTCTATGTGCAGTCTGCTACCAACATTAACCTGAGCAATGTCAATGTAACAAGTTCTGTGTGAATTCCTACATGACTAACATTAGTGTGTAAGTTTATTGACGGTAGCCATGTGTCAACATATCTATGTGACTTACACAGTATGTTAATATTAGACATTGACTTGTATTATCTTTTGCTAATTTCTTTGAGTCAATCAGTGAACACATCTTTCTGTCAACATAATGAATGCCTGTTCATTTGTGTTATATATCAAGAAATCAGTTGGGTTTGTTGACTGTGTCAAATGAAAAAAATGTTGTGTAGTTTTACTGTTAGAAACTTGTTATGAATGTGTGCTGTTAATAGTTGGACACCGTAATATTGAATAATAGGACATGGGAAGTGCCTGATTGTAAACAACATTTTGTGGACAGGCTGAAACTGGTCATCGTACTCTCACTAGTGACAATTAAGATGGAACAAGTCAAAGCAATTAAAAGTTATATTGTGAATGATATGAAAAAGTTACCGTTAAATCAGTTTGCAGCAATTTAACCATCTTAACATTGATGGGAGACGAAGTGCAAGCCATAAATCACACCTCAGTTCAATAGCACATAGGTGCCCCAATTATGCTGTAATCATTGGAGGAGATTTTAATCATCCAACTATCTAATGGTATAATGACAGAAACTGCCTAGGACAGATAAGTCGGAACCTCGCTCTTGATGGAAATGTATGAGATCTAACAAATAGACCTAACCTCGTTGCAGATGTCCACATCAAAGCTGATATCAGTGAGCCTGAGTCAGTTGTTGCAGCAGTTACTACCATACTACAAAGAAATTCTAAAACAAGTGGAAAGATTTATATATTCAGTAAACTAGATAAAGAAACATCAGTGTCAATCTGTGAAATTACATCTAGATCATTAGGCTTATTTCTAAGACTACCAAGATTCTGGTGTATGATTTTAAGGCTGAGTTTTACCTGCTGGACCACAGAGGGTGATTTTGGACTAGCAATGAGGCTAGCAGGCTTTACAGTTTCCCTGGCTTGCCAGTGGTGGCTGGTGTTGTGGCAGATTTTGTTGAGGTGGGTTGTACCACTCCATGGCAATGCACTTCTTTTCATCACTTTGTGGTCAATGTCGCCTGACTTCCTCAATAATTTTACTACTAACAATCTTTTTGCTTGTTTTGTTCATGTGCAGACCATGAGATGTGCGCAGATCCCTTTCTAGACTGCTGACATTTACTAGAGACACATTCTGAAATTTACTACATAGAGCTTTAATCCTATCATTTGTTTTATGAGCTTCTCAGTTCACAATAGACTGTTTCATAAGATCATGCCTCTGTGGAATGTTGACAACAATCGTTTTAGTGCCATTTAACTCACACAGTATCATTTTCATATGTCTAATTGCATCATTTGCTTGATAAGTTAGTGTCCTATCACTCACGGATGAGACGGGAACTGAAATTGAGGGTAGCGAAGCAAAAGCAACAATGCTTACCTCAATTTTCAAGTGTTCCTTTACAAAGAGAAACCAAGATGTATTGCCACAGTTAAGTTCTCGTATCACTGAAAAATTTGTGAAATAGATATTCTAGTCAGATTCATGAATGAAACTGGTCTGTGCATGCAGAGACATGTACAGGTATTTTAGCATTGCTGGTTCCACAGTTTTCTGCTTCGTGCTTGAAGAAAGCAAGTATCCAGTAAATTATGTCTCTTGCTCTTTTTCTGTAGAATTTATTATGTACCACCATCACCAGCCATGACAACTAGCAGCACATGGAATAAAAATACAGTAAATAACTGACAGTTCTTGATCGCGCTGGATACAACATTTACAGCAGAAAACACAGGAAACTACTGAACACTCCTTGACTGTCAGAGACTGTGTGACATCAGGTGTGTAGAACTAGCCTAACTCAACTGCTGTTATTCAGGACTCCAACTATAGTGGCAGTGAATTGAGAAACAACTGAAATCATCAAACTTGAACGAAGTTCCAGGATCTGATGGAAGCACTGTAAGAGTCATAATCAGTTTTTGGGTGAGTTAGACTACCTTTTAAACATTATGTGTCATAGATCCCTCAAACAAAAGCCCATGTGCAGTGATTGGAAGGAAGCACTGGTCACATGTCTACAAGAAGGGTAGCAGATGTGATCCGAAAAGCTACTGTCTAGTGTCATTGATATCAATTTGGTGCCGGCCGCGGTGGTCTCGCGGTTCTAGGCATGTAGTCCGGAACCGCGCGACTGCTATGGTCGCACGTTCGAATCCTGCCTCGGGCATGGATGTGTGTGATGTCCTTAGGTTAGTTAGGTTTAAGTAGTTCTAAGTTCTGGGGGACTGATGACCACAGCTGTTAAGTCCCATAGTACTCAGAGCCATTTTGAGCCATCAATTTGGTACAGAATCTACGAACATTTTCTGAGGTCAGACATGATGATGTATCTCAAGCAAAATGATTTCCTTTATGCCAACCAGTATGCAGCACAGTATGCAGAACAATGGCTGGGACTATTTCTGACTCCATCCCACTTTGTCTAAATAAAACTAGTGGTTACTACAAAGTGCCTGACTGCATCAATTTTTCCTTTGTCCAGTGTTCATGATGCAAATTTTTTTTTTTTTCATTCGATAGACACTTTGCATTTTTGTGGTGACTACAGGGAATAAACAAGGAACAGTTTCACTGATAGTTAAATGTACAACATTCAGTGGCATACAGGAATTGTTATAAAATGTAGTACTGCAAGACACATTTCATTTCAACAAATTACAAGTCCTCATTGGTGGAAGTCACCTGTGACATCAAACACTACTTACATGTGCAAGAACTGAACTGTCGATATGAAGTTATTCAAAGAAATGTTTGTACAGTTTAAGCCAGGTTTTCACGGGGGCAAACAAGCTGACAAGCATGAGCAAAAGAGAATTCTGTCTGGTATACCTGGTAGGCCTCTTGCAGGTCATTCAACTGGATGCCACTGCAGCTATTTACGTGTCCCTAACCTTCCCCAGTAACCTAATAAGAAAATGGAGACCTGTAGTTTAAAGTGGAATCTGAGCCACATGTCTTTTGTGGCCCCTCCAATATCTGTGAGAAGTGAATGCTCAGTTAAAAATCATAGTGAAAAAGTTGTGGTCTGAATGGTATTTGATCCTGTGTTCTCTGGATAACAAAGCATGCGCTTAAAAAAAAAAAAAAAAAAAAAAAAAAACATGTTTTGGAAATGCTAACTGTATCACCTCTTGAGATGATCCTCAACATCAGTAATCTGTGTCCAAATTTCCCCTAAATAGTAATGAGAAGCCAGGGAAAAATAGCAGTCAACATATAAGGAAAATTTTGGGCCAGTGTTACGTAGAGATGGAGATGCAATTCCGTATAAAGCACATGATCTCCACACGTCACGCTTCCAGGCTAATGGAGACACTTAAAGCCTTCCTTTGCTGGCCATTTTGTGTACTCCATCAAGAACAGAGTGCTCACTATGCAAAATAATCCTGACTGAATATCAAAGTTTCACACTGTGGTTCTAACAAGATAGAGTTGTGTCCTGTATGCTGAATATTACCTCCAAAAACTGAAAACTAGTAACACAGCTTTCACAGGCTATGTTAGCTACCTTGTGTTCTCTTCCGTTGCCTCTAATATAAATGATTGTACCCATACACAAGAAAATGGTAGTTTTCTGCAAATGCTCATTCACACATGTTCACTTCCATTCGCTCCATTGTAAGCCAGGCTTTAGATGCATCAAATTGGTGTATCTAACCTGGATAATTCTTCTGTGTGGTGCTGTGTGAGTGATTCACTGAATCAGGTGATATGTGGGTAGGGCTGTACAAATCACTGCTATAAGCTGTTCTTTGCGTGGCAAAAATGTGTAACTTAAACATTTTTTACAAAATTTTTGCATTGCCTCTTAGCAGCTTAAATTTTGGCAGTGTGTGTCTTTCATTGTCTTCTTCCTGTGTAAAAAAATTTCAGCTTAGGTTTCAACATGTCTTATTGGGCCATTCCCTTGTCAGTACCTCACCTAAGGTTATTGACAAAAGTTTGATCATTTGGGGTATCTAGTGAAATTTGTGACTGGATTGAGGATTTCTTGCTGGGAAGGACATACCGTGTTTTCTTGGGTAGAGAGTCATTGACAGATGTAGAAGTGTATTCTAGTGTGCTCTAGGGAAATGTGTTGGGACCCTTGCAGTTCGTATTGTCTGTTAATGAGCTTGCAAACAAGACTAAAGTTAACACTTTCTGTAGACGATGCTGTCTTTAAAGAAGTACAATTAGAAAGCAGCTACATAAATATTCTGTAAGATTTGTACAAGTTTGTCCACAGCTCGTGGTCGTGCGGTAGTGTTCTCGCTTCCTGTGCCCGGGTTCGATTCCCGGCAGGGTCCGGGATTTTCTCTGCCTCATGATGACTGGGTGTTGTGTGATGTCCTTAGGTTAGTTAGGTTTAAGTAGTTCTAAGTTCTAGGGGACTGATGACCATAGATGTTAAGTCCCATAGTGCTCAGAGCCATTTGAATTTGGACAAGTTTTCAAAGGGGTGCAAAGATTGGCAACTTCCTTTCAATCCCATGATTATAACACCAGTAGAAACACAATTGGGATCAGCCTACTGCTGCCTTAATTTAATCTAATTTGTGATCAGCAATTAGGATGTTAAACAATGGAAACTCCAGATAGGAATATCAACAATGTAGGAAAAGATAGTGCTACTTATCACATCTCAGGCCTGAAATGCTGGAGTTGGTGGTCATGTGTGCATGAGGTGTGCTCATTTTTGTGCATGAATGGTATGTATTTCTCTTTTGCCGATGGAGGTTGTGGCCAAAACCTTATGTAAAGGTCTTTTAATTGTCTGCCTGCAACTTAATGTTATGACATCTCCCTTACTTTACGAATGCATATGATTTGCACCTGGAGTGGACATAAGTAAGGGCGAAGCATAACAAAGTATTTTTGTTGTACTTATCTTGTAATTTGCCTGAGTCGGGTAGCTGGTGATTCCTTCTAATTAAAACTCCAGGTCATACAATTTGTGGAGGTTTATTTGTTGATGATAACATTTTTCCAAAGTCATTGCAGAATACACCTAACTTCACATATAGTCTCTATGACAATCGAACAGCTGACAGACTGACCAAAAAGACTTTTGACTACAAAGTGAACCCCTACGTGAACTGATGCAGCATTGCCATGTTTGCTTATATATATTCCAAACAATGAGTGTTCATTACTTCAATTATTACACCACAGTGAAATTAATAGTTACAATTAAAAGTTACAAATATACAAAAGGTTGACAATCAGATTACTTACAGCATAAAATATTAGTTCATTACAGATGAGTTATAGGTTAGAAATTGTACAATTTAAGATTGAAAATCAAATATGACTTTTTTCACAATAATGCGTTTCATTAATTTAATAAATACAAATCAATTATCGATTAGAAAATATTGCTAACATTTACGTAATATATACACAACTTGTTTAACCTGTTTAATGGCTCATAACTTTGAAATATGCATCCAAACATAAGTAATGGAGTTAATTCCATGTGCTAACACTGATCAGTTAATTATTTTAGTAATGGTATTAATTAAGGTTTACAATTTTGGGTTTGAAATTACATATCACTTGAAATTACGTGAATTTAAATTTGCTTCTTGCTTTTTGATTGATTTACAATAGCGTTTTCCATAATTAACTTTCAAGATCTAATTGCAGTTAATTAACAAAAGTAATAACTACTTCTAATCAAATGAATTGCATACTGATTATTATTGTTCTGAGTAAATGTTGATGGTTCATAGTGATTATATTATTACATATTTACATATTATTTAATTACTCATAAATTTTGTTTAAATATCATTCATAGTATTATAAGTACAATTTCATAACAGGAAAAGGTGCCACAGTGGAATTATTTTTATTCTTTGTGTAACAGAAGTTACTGATAGCTGGCTACAAATTCCGGGTATCGAATGTTATAGTAATGCTGGGGGTGGAGGGGGGGGGGGGGGGAGGGGGGGAAGGGGGGGGGGGGGGTGGTATGTTACAATGCGTCTTCTTTGTGGTAACCAGCAATCTGACTTTTTGTACATTGTTAATTGTGATGTTAAGTTTATCACTGTTCTTATTTTTTGAGTTACTGGCCACATCTTGTGTAGAAACGTGTTCTGTGCTTTTAATGCAGTGGTTGCCATTGTCTTGCATCATGCCATTGATCATTGCTGATTTTCTTGACTTGTAGGGGCTGTTTGCCACCACAAGGGCAAAAGAGTGCCAGTACCTCTGTCAGCTCCTCTGTCTTTTCTACTCTCTCTTTTCTACATACTGCTGTAATTTTCATCTTGAATTATTTGTCCCTATAGTTTCTACTACGTTTAATAAATGATTGTTAAACATACCTGCCACCTGTGCCTTTATCATTTATAGCCCCTCCATTTAATTGAAGAATGATGTTATCCTGTTCTCTGACAGACTGTCCTACCTCTGTTTCACTTCATTGAATACAGCCTTAAATCTTTTAGCAGAATTACTGACTTCTAATATAATGTCTATGTTCCTTGATTTTAATAACTTTTTTTTAGGAATTTGGGATAGTTTTTGTAGTGTGCAACTGCTGCAGTGTTTTTATTTGTTCTTGCCAACAGACACATTTCCCTTTTCTTTCACAAGATACTTTAATCACTCAAGTGATCCATGGTTCTTTACATGGCTTTTTAGTGTCCTTTCTGACTAGCATATGTAGAAAATTATTTTCAAATATTGATATGAATTTATTGTGGAATAGATTAAATTTTATGTTGGCATTTGGTTCATTATTAATTTCATCCCTGGTCATCTCTTGTAAACTATTCTTAAAAACATTTGTTCTAGATCCATTAATTGTTTTGAGTTTCACTGAGGAGTATTTGTACTGTTTGGCATTACCTTATTTCTCTTAACGAACTCAGATCAGATAGTACACTTGCTACTGAGTATATGGTTATTTTCTAGCTTTGAATAAAATTAAAGGAAATATTATCAGCTACAAATTATAGGATCCAAATTCACTTTGCAGATAATTTTTCCTATTAGAATCATGTAGAAAATTACACTGAAATCCCCACAGACTATTAAGTGCTTGCTTGTGTCTGACAGACAGCACAGTAGAGAATCCATATGGCCCACAAAAATTTCAGAATATCCCAGTGGGGATATATACAGTTACAATTGAAAGTGAACTATTTTTCAGAATTAATTCACAAGCACACATTTCTGTGTGCTAATCATTACAAACTCTACATGTCTAACTGTTTCTTAATTTGTGTTCTGTCTGAATAACCAGTTCGAGAGTGGTGTGCTGACTACATGCTCCTCCATATTCACATCCAGTGACACCTAGCAGCTAAGAATGACATGGTGGCTGGTCAATACCATTGGGCCTTCAAGGCCTGTTCAGATTGTGTTTGTTTTGTCTGTCTGAATATACACTGAAGCACCAAGAAAACTGGTATAGGTATGCATATTCAAATACAGAGAATGTAAACAGGCAGAATACATCACTGCAATTGGCAATGCCTATATAAGACAACAAATGTCTGGTGCAGTTGTTAGATCAGTTACTGCTGCTACAATGGCAAGTTATCAAAATTTGAGTGAGTTTGAATGTGATGATATAGTCAGCACATGAGTGATGGGACACACAATCATTGAGGTAGCGATGAAGTGGGGATTTTCCCGTACGACCATTTCATGAGTGTACCACTACAGAGTGGCTTCAGGAATATTCTTCTGAGTTTAAACACTTCTGTTAGCCACCAAACTCCAGACATGAACATTATTGAGTATATCTGGGAAGCCTTGCAACATGCTGTTCAGAAGAGATCTCCATCCGCTCATACTCTTACAGATTTATGGACAGCCATGCTGGATTCATGGTGTCAGTTCCCTCCAGCACTACTTCAGACATTAGTCAAGTCCATGCCACATCATGCTGCAGCAGTTCTGCATGCTCATGACGGCCCTACACGATATTAGGAAGGTGCACCAGTTTCTTTGGCTCTTCAGTGCATGTAACAGCTCTCCCTTTTCCCATATAACTTCCATATGAGTAAAATGATATAACTTCTCTAATCCTGTGCTTATGTGGTACGCAGAGAGGCACAGGAATTCTATCCTTTTAGAGCTCTCTAAATTTACCAAACAGTCTAGCAGCTCTTCTACCATTTTACTCAATCCTCTAACACTAATGAAATAAGCTAATTTTACTTTTCTGTGCATTCTTAAGCATTTTGTGAGGCTCATCTGTTATTTTGTCTTCTTGATAACAGTGTGTCTGAATCCCAATTCTACTCTAAAAATGGTATCTCTCTGACTGCAGTAAGCACAGGGATCTTGCTTTGTATGACTGTGAGCCTGCAAGTATCTGAGCCCAACTGTCTTCCCCTCTTTTTGTTCAAGTGTAGGCTATCTCTAGTATAGCCCCATCTCTCAATTGTTGCAACAAGCACTGCAATCATATGAGATTTTGTTTCAGTTAGCAGAAGTCTGCTCATCTCAGTGTCACACTTCTCACTTCAGAATTAACCCAGAGGTTGTCATGAATCTTCATGGCATCCACAAAACTCACACTTTGTGCAGTTGCTATTCCTGTTTTATTCAAGTCACCCCTAATGCTTTAATTTCTGTCTTTATCTAGGGTGTTCCCTGCTCCACCTACTGTGATAACATGATCCTCTTTGGTAAAATCTTCACACTAATTCCCTATGTTCTCTGTCACCTGGCCAAGGCTAACATTTGGCTTCACAATACTTGTGACATGGTACCCTGTTCCTAATTTGTGCAGCACTATATGACTTACACTCCTGCCATGGTTGCTACCTAGTAGCAAGACTCTTTTTCTTTCTACTCTCTTTTGGTACTGACCTATACTTTTCACTGCACCCCCCTTGACCTACGGCTAGATGAGGCTATGCCCCTCCTAGTTCAGGTAACAAGTCAAACTTATTAGATACTGTAAGCTCAAATGTAGATGATGAAGTTGAACAGCTGTTCCCATTTCAACCATTGCATTTTACCTTTACCCAGTTATCATAATGTTTGCCCCCTTCAATCTATCTAGTCCAAATTTCACATAATCTGATTCAGTCTGAAGGGCACAAGTCTTTGTTTCCAGTTCAGTAGTCCTATTGTCTTAATTCTCTACTACAACTGTCCCAATGGAATTCCAGACCACAACATCCACAACATTGCCTGTCCGACTAGCCTACATCCAAACTTGTCATGCATTGCAGCACAGATTAAATTCTTAAAAATAGAAATTAAATAATTTAACAACTTAAAACTACAGAAATTTTCGTTATTTATGAGTTACAAAAATTAGACCTACAAGTTAGCACTTCAGGTGCGTGATATAACATACAGAGTTCATTATTTCTGCTTTAAACAAGAACTCAGCTTCCATTTAACTGTAGTATCTGTCAGTTAACTTATTATTAACTCATTCACAGTAAAATGTAGATTTAAATTACTATTTATCATAATTATAAGTACAATGTTTATTGTCAGCAGAATGTGGCCTACTGCATGTGATGTGATTCTACATGATACTAAAGCAGAAAACTTCAGCTCATGAAATATTCAGTTGCCTGGATGAAGGGTTGAATCTATATATAAAATGTGCTTTACATAGGCCCTTTAACTTCTGAAAATTGTATACTTTTAACTAATAACACAGGTACGGGTACAAAGGGGCACCAGTGCTGCCAGCCTCAATACTGCTCCACGGCCATAATCCACCAATCATCAAGGATGAACAGATCAAGAGAGATGGCAGCTGAGCAAGGTTATCTGAGATGTGGCTTGTCGGGCACATACTACTGAAACACAGAGCCCACAGCCTCTCATTACTCATCTGTATCATCACCATAAACTTCTAGCAAGCAATGATGAATTACAACTGGTGCAATTTGTTTAGTAGCGAGGAATTTAATGAAAACTTTTTTACTTCGATGTCAAGACAGCATTATGGAGCATGCTACTACTATCTGATCTGTCGTGTAGCAATGAATCTAACAGAACATTAACAAGATATTCAAAAACTACTACTACATCAAGATGATCTGGCTCGGAAACCCAAAGACAACACACAAAATTCGAAGCATTAGTTTCAGAATGTTGATTATGCTTATGCACACATCAAAAAACATTTTGCATCACCTCGGTTCCAGAACCTGTACAGAAAATTGGAATAGAGATAAACATAAACATTATTTCTGCCCTTTTTATTGCTCATGAAAACCACACATTGCATGTTGTATCACCATACAGTGAGACCTTCAGAAGCGATGGTCCAGACTGCTGTACACAGTGGTACCTCTAATACCCAGTAGCACGACCTCAGGCATTGATGCATGCCTGTATTTGTCATGGCATTCTATCCACAAGTTCATCAAGGCACTATTGGTTCAGATTGTAACACTCCTCAATGGCGATTTGGCATAGAACACTCAGAGTGGTTGGTGGGCCACACCATCCATAAACAGCCCTTTTCGATCTATTCCAGGCATGTTTGACAGGGTTCATGTCTGGAGAACATGCTGTCCCCTCTACTCAAGTGATGTCATTATCCTGAAGGAAGTCATTCACAAGATGTGCATGCAAGGGGCACGAATTGTCATCCATGAAGATGAATGCCTTGCCTGTATGGTTGCTCTATCAGTCGGAGGATGGCATTCCCGTATCATACAGCCATTAATGCACCTTCCGTGACCACCGGCAGCATACATCAACATCACATAATGCCTCCCAAAACAGCAGGGAACCTCCACCTTTCTGCACTCACTGGACAGTGTCTAAGGCATTCAGCCTGATTGGGATGCCTCCAAATACGTCTCTGATGATCATCTGGTTGAAGGCATATGTGACAATCATCAGTGAAGAGAACGTGATGCCAATCCTGAGCGTTCCATTTGCGATGTTGCTGGGCTCGTCTGTACCATGCTGCATGGTGTCGTGGTTGTGAAGATGGATCTTACCATGGACCTCGGGAGTGAAGTTGTGCACTGTGCAGCCTATTGAGCACAGTTTGAGTTGTAACATGACATCCTGTGGCTGCATGAAAAGCATTATTCAACATGGTAGCTCTCTGGGATCCTCGGAGCCATAATCCATAGGCAGCGGTCATCCACTGCACTAGTAAACCTTGGGCAGCCTGAGTGACGCACGTCATTAACAGTTCCTGTCTCTCTGCATCTCCTCCTTGTCTGAACAACATTGGCTTGGATCACTCTGAGATGCCTGGACACTTCCCTTGTTGAGAGCCCTTCCTGGCACAAAATAATACGGACACAATTGAACCACAATACTGACTGTCTAGGCATGGTTGAACTATAGACAACGTAAGCTGTGTACCTGCTTCCTGGTGGAATGACTGGAACTGATCAGCTGTCAGACCCCCTCTGCCTGTAGGAGCTGTTCATGCATGGTTGTTTATATCATTGGGTGGGTTTAGTGACATCTCTGAACAGTCAAAGGGACTGTGTCTGTGATTCATTATCCACAGTCAACGTCTCTCTTCAGGAGTTCTGGGAATGGGGGTGATGCAAAACTGTTTTTGATTGGTGTTTAACTGAATAATAATAATAAGAAGAAGAATAAGAATTAGAAGAAAGAAAACTCTCTCCATTTAAATTTGCAAAGCAGACTGAGCAGCAGCTTAAACTTAGATATTTATCAAAACAATGTCTTTAATGAAATGGAGCTTCTACCTATCTTACTTGACTGAACAATGTCATCAGAAATAAAGGATATACCCAGCTGGGCCCCCGCACCGCACCCCCTTCTGCCTCCCCCCCCCCCCCCCCCAAAAAAAAAAAGATCTTCACATATTGTTCAACACAAAACTAATATTGGTTGCCCTCTGACCCTCCTCTCTAGCTCAAATCCTGGGTGCACTCTTATCAGAGACACTGAATTGTTTGTTTCAAACCATTCAATTTCAGTGTTTCCTAATCTATCAGTGGATGTGTTATGGCTGTCTATGAGGACATTGAAATTTCCAAACTTGCTTCCCAATTCATTTATTGCTTTATCTTTTATGTTTCTGACAGTAAACATCAGTCTGAGATGTGCTGTGACATCCATAATTACTGTCAGTAGCTCACAGTGAAAGATCTGTTTCTAAATAAAAAATTATAAGGAAACTAGCCAGTTTAACTTTTTTTAGTATTGAATACTGTACCCATATTAATAACAGTGACATTGTCAATAGGTTTGTGTGTACTAAAGCTTACATCAAGTAGGTTTTTTTGTAAATCTTTGTAATATGTTTAAAACTGAACAACTAATATGTTTTGTAGATGGTTACGTGATTATATTTGAACATTCTACAAAATGTGTTTTCATATAAACCCTAAAACAAAATTAATATCTCTTTATTGCTTTAAATACTAGGACAGTAATAACTGGTCAACCTAACTTCGGCATAAGCTGGGAATACCTACGCAGTGCTCATACCTTGGCAGCGGATAGGTTAGGGCTGCCTATGAGGACATTAGAATTTCTACATATGCTTCCCAATTCATTTATTACTTTATCTTTTATGTTTCTGATAGTAAACATCAGTCTGAGATGTACTGTGATGTCCAAAATCACAATAAAAGACACAAAATTAATTTTCAACAATGAACAACTGTGGACGTTCCTGGATGGATAATACATTCAACAAAGGAAAGTCAACCACTCACCTATAGCTGAAATCTGTAAGGTGCATAGAAACATGCAGCAGACACAATATTTTACTGGCTTTCAAGCTCTTGCTCTTTCTCTAGTAAAAGTACATAACATTTATGCATACAACCACACAGACACCCAAATGGAAACACCTGTGGCTACAGCAACACTGACAGTTGGTTATCAATAGCAGTTGCTGCCTGAGAAGGTGCAAATGGAGACGGGGTAGGGAAGGATGCATGAAGTGAGGATGGAATAAGGGGATGGTGTGAGGTAGGTCATTTGACAGACAATTCAGTGACTACATAACAAGATGAAAGGAGTTCAAAGGGTAGAACATGTAAGAGGTAGAGACGTAAAGAAAGGGAAGGTGGGGAAGATGGAGATGAGGAGGGAGACAGGGAAGTAGGAGATGAAGGAAGAGGGATGGAAGGGGGGGAGGTAGGGAGGGAGGGAGAGAGAGAGAGAGAGAGAGAGAGAGAGAGAGAGAGAGAGAGAGAGAGAGAGAGAGAACATGTAGGGACATGCACACACACTCAATTTTCATTTTCATGTAGATCTTGCCTCCTTTTTGATGGTTCACAGCACAGTTATGCACTCTGTGCAAAGATATTAAATAATCTGTCATCTAATACAAAACAAAGATTTGTAAATTGCTAACAGTTCAATAGAAATCTAAAAACATATCTCATTTGGCATTCCTTCTACACATTATTTCGATATCTAGATTGAAGGATTGAAAATTTCTGCTACCTACATGGCAGACAGCAGTGTCCATTGTAAAGCTGCATGATAAGTAGTAATATGCTGCAAATAGGTTTCAATATTTACAGATGTATGAAACAATTTTCTTCAAAAAATGGCATTGTGATTGAGTACATAAGATGCCCTCATTAGGAGCACCTAATATAACTCTAGAGGCAGCCGCTTTTTTCAGGGTACCATCTTGCTCAATATATTTTTTCGATGATGTGTATTGTGATTAAAAATAATGACTTATTCAAAACCAATAATTTATATCATAGTTATAACATGTGGAGCAAACATGATATTCAATATTATCTAAAAAAGTGTATGGTGCAAATGTGGGTTCAGCACAGTGTCATCAACATTTTTAATGCCCTCCCATCACAAATTAAAAGACCTGTTTGTGAACATGCCCAAGTTTAAAGAAAAACCAAGGAAATTACTTTTAAATGACTCTTATTATAGTACAGATGAATTTCTTAGCTACATCTACATCTACATCTACATCTACATTTATACTCCGCAAGCCACCCAACGGTGTGTGGCAGAGGGCACTTTACGTGCCAGTGTCATTACCTCCCTTTCCTGTTCCAGTCGCGTATGGTTCGCGGGAAGAACGACTGTCTGAAAGCCTCCGTGCGCGCTCTAATCTCTCTAATTTTGCATTCGTGATCTCCTCGGGAGGTATAAGTAGGTGGAAGCAATATATTCGATACCTCATCCAGAAACGCACCCTCTCGAAACCTGGTGAGCAAGCTACACCGCGATGCAGAGCGCCTCTCTTGCAGAGTCTGCCACTTGAGTTTATTAAACATCTCCGTAAGGCTATCACGGTTACCAAATAACCCTGTGACGAAACGCGCCGCTCTTCTTTGGATCTTCTCTATCTCCTCCGTCAAACCGATCTGGTACGGATCCCACACTGATGAGCAATACTCAAGTATAGGTCGAACGAGTGTTTTGTAAGCCACCTCCTTTGTTGATGGACTACATTTTCTAAGCACTCTCCCAATGAATCTCAACCTGGTACCCGCCTTACCAACAATTAATTTTATATGATCATTCCACTTCAAATCGTTCCCCACGCATACTCCCAGATATTTTACAGAAGTAACTGCTACCAGTGTTTGTTCCGCTATCATATAATCATACAATAAAGGATCCTTCTTTCTATGTATTCGCAATACATTACATTTGTCTATGGTACGGGTCAGTTGCCACTCCCTGCACCAAGTGCCTATCCGCTGCAGATCTTCCTGCATTTCGCTACAGTTTTCTAATGCTGCAACTTCTCTGTATACTACAGCATCATCTGCAAAAAGCCGCATGGAACTTCTGACACTATCTACCAGGTCAAGCTACAGTGGTTAATGTCCTAATACACTTATAATTGTAAAAGATGAGTGATCAGCAATAATGATCAGAGAATGTAATGTATAATGTCTCCTATGAAACATACATTTGTTGCGTATGTTTATTACAAAATTATGTACTGACCTGAAACAACTGGTGTACAGATATAGCCATTTCAGTTTGGGTAATTCAAATTTGTTATATTATAAGGTTGTCTGTAAGAAGAGAACTGTGAGGAAAAATGTGTATATAGCCATAGAAAATTCTACTTTGCCTATGGAGAAGGTTATGTCACATAAATTCGATTATTAATTTGATCTTTATTTTAGCTCTTTAATATGCTTAAATCTATTTTTGTGACTCACATGGCACATTCACTTTATTTATTTATGTATAGCATAACATGACGTCAAATTTATGTTTTTCTGTATATTCCGAAGTGAAGTAATGGATGATGGCATATATGTTGAACTATGTTTAATGTAGTTACATACTAAACAACAATTGATCTGCTCATATATAGGTCTAATGAACTCAAGGTAAATGAATATATAAAACGGATTTGTCACCAATGGTATCTATTGTGGAGTACAAGAAAATTCTCTATCCTTTCATTTCATTCATCCAATGCCATATTTCCCAGCTGTTTCATTTTCTTTTCTCTCCCATACTACAGAATCAAAATTAACCAAGGCTGTAACATTTCCATCTGCTTCACATATTTTTACCCATTCCACAATATAATAATAATATTCTACTTCATCAACATGTAAACCGATGCACTGGTCACTGGCATTCATGGGTGTCCACAGAAATTTATCCAGGGAGGGGGGAAGATCCTTAAATTATTATTATTTATATGTAACTAAACAAGCCTGACTATGTGATATGCAAAAAGAATGAATTTTTACAGGAGACCACAAAAAGCATAGCACATCCCAAATAAGTGATGGTTATCCATCCAGTATATTGTTGGTAGACTACTATGATTCATAAAAGAAATACCTGAATCATAAATGTGTATTAAACACATCTTTTTGTAATATCACTATGGTTGTCATCACTTTATTGTCATTACAGTTTTTTGATCATGAAATTCAGCAAGTCACCAACAGAATGAGATTTTCACTCTGCAGCGGAATGTGCGCTGATATGAAACTTCCTGGCAGATTAAAACTGTGAGCCGGACCGAGACTTGAACTCGGGACCTTTGCCTTTCATGGGCAAGTGCACTTGTAGTCGAGTCTCGGTCCGGCACACAGTTTTTATCTGCCAGGAAGTTTCACCAACAGAATGATCGAGCTAGAAAGTAAAGGTGTAAAATATTCACAAAGGATATTTTCAATTGTATAGCACAAGTTCAGTTTATACTGAAAATTAAAATATGAAATAGAAAACACCAGAGAAACTGCAGTAAGTCTGATGGATATAAAATGTAACTAATCACAAAGTGTCACTGACCAACAAAACAAGGAAAAAATCTAGATAAAAGTATGTCCAAAATCCATATATTCTACTGTTAAATTTTCAAGATAATAGCATTCACAGTGAATGTAATTGAATTTCTTACCGAAAACAAAAATTAACATTGATTTTGTGATGATACAGTGATTGAGGGGAGGGGAATTGCAACACCACGGAGATGGGCATAATAAACTAAATTTGGTAGGCATGTTTCTACATGAGGTATATTAAGACACAAAGAAGTGAAAAGCATTAACTTCTAGTGGGCATTGATTTACGTAAATGGGGAAAGTTAAAAATTTGTGCCACACTGGGACAAACCACTAAAAGCAACAAGTGGATTACTAGTGGTATAAGGAAATCTTGTGCTAGAAAACGGTACCTTCACAATATTGCAAGAAGCTACAACACAACTCAGGAGTTTGATAGTTACTTTAAAAAATATAAATCTATCTTAAATAAAATAATAAAGGAGGCAAAGAAATGAGACAATGACAAATACATAGAAGATGCTTCAAACAGAACCAAAGCAATCTGGCAAGTTGTAAAAAAGGAAACCAAATCTTACAAAAGTAGAGTTAATAATATAGTATTAAATGCTGGCTTGGAAAACATTAATAACCCACAGGAAGTAGGTAATATGTTTAATAACTATTTTATCAACGTAACAGGGAAACTATTACAACAGACTTCTAATAGAAAACAGCATACAGAAACAGGGAAAAAAGTCTCAAGCAGATCAATGTTTCTGTACCCAACAAATGTAGAAGTAGTTCAGGTTACAATAAAAAGTCTCAAAATGAAACACTCTGCAGGTATAGATGATATACCTGATTTCATTATAAAGAAGTGTGGGGACTTGATTACTGAGCCCTTAACCCACCTATGTAACCTATCTTTTGCTTCATGTTTGAAAATAGCAAAAGTAAAGCCATTATACAAGAAAGGAAACAAAGATGATATTTCCAACTACAGACCCATGGCACTTCTTTCTGTTTTTTCAAAAATATTAGAAAGACTTTTCAATAAGAGGCTAACAGACTTCTTAGAGGTAAATAGCACTCTGTCAGAATCTCAACATGGATTTAGAGCAAACCACTCAACCGAATCTGCAGTTCACTCCTTTCTATTAGACAACAAAAAACTTACCATGGGCATATTTTTAGATTTGTCAAAGGCATTTGACACCATAAATCATGACAAATTGGCATTAGGGGAGCAGCTAACAACTGGCTCAGCTCTTACCTTAAAAACAGGGAACAATATGTGGAAATAGATCAAGAAAGGGACAATGTCATTAGGAAATATAATTCGAAGCCACTGACTGTTAGAGTGCCACAAGGATCAGTAATGGGTCCTGTTCTGTTCTTACTCTATGTAAATTACCTAAACATAAGCAATGACAGCAGTAAAATATTTCAATTTGCTGGATACAAGTGTACTAATTACAGGAAACTCAGAAGAAACTCTTGTAAAAAACATAAAAGAAACAATTGACAGGCTAACATGTTTCTTTTGATGACAGTGACTTAATAATAAACACTGAAAAAACTGTAGCTATGGATATACACACAGCACAAACAAAAAATCTGATATCGGCCAATCTAGAGCTATACGGACAGACAATTGCCAAAACAGCCTGTACCAAATTTCTTGGACTTCATCTACAAGAGAACTAGAAATTGAAAGCACATATTGAGCAAATGAACAAAACATTAAGTACTTCTTGTTTTGTGCTGCGTACATTAAAAAATTGTACCAGCTACAACACCCTTCAGTGTGTATATTATACACTTGTACACTTGTACACTCTCACCTCCGGTATGGGATTATGTTCTGGGGAAATTCTGGAGTGCCATAAAAAAAAAAAAAAAAAAAAAAAAAAAAAAAAATTATAAGAATAATGGAAGGGGTAGATAATCGCAAATCATGTAGACCATTGTTTCAAAAAAGGATGATCCTGCCACTTCCTTGCATATATATATACTTGAAAATATAATGTATTTAAAGCAAAACTTACATACAAAAAGACCACTCACCACTCAAAATCACACAATACACAGCTATGACATGAGACAAAAATTAGGTGTACATGTTCAAAGTGCCAACACAAAGTTATTTCAAAACAGCCTTATCCATCCTAGTATCAAACTATACAATGCCTTACCAGATACCATTAAACACACAAAAAACATTGGTCACTTCAAATCTAAACTGAAGTCGTACTTGGTTGATCACTGCTTTTACACAGTAAATGAATACCTACAAAACAAAATTTTTTTGTGTTTACCCAATGTAGTCTCATTAAGAAGAACGTTTGTATTTTATCCCTCTGTATATAGTCTAACAACATTCATTTAAGTATTCATCATTAATTGATATATTAATGTGTGTTATTATGTACAAAGGTATATTATATGTAAAACTGTTAATATTAACAAAAAAATCCAAATATCTCTTGCACATTGTGCTGCTGCAGATGAAATGGATCAATAAATCAATTAAAATCAAACAAGGGTTGCTTGCTCACTAGGTAGATGCACTGACCACTGCACCATGTGGACACGTTGGTCATTGCAACTCATGGACTGCCCTAGCATGCCTCCCATCAGAACCCAGATTCTCAGCTTATTCACACACCATTAATGTAGTGCTCCTTGCCCATTATCCTCATTACTAGTAGCATTTTGCCAATTCCCTAACAGTTTGCGAGATGTGTACATCTCCGCTGAAGTGATCGATTGGTTGTCCTCACATTAATTACTTTTGTAGTGGCTGTTCTTTCATGCTCATTTGAAAGAACAGACAAATTTTGATCCCACTTCCATCATGAATCAAGACCAAAAAAAGAAATGATAGTTCTCAACTTTCACCATTGATTTAAATCAACACCCACTATCAGCTAATGTCAGTCATTTTCTTTTTGTCTTGAATCATGATGTCCATTCTTTTGGACGTGCTTGAAAGAACAGACACCACATAAGTGATTAAGCAGCACCATTCCCATAAGAGTTTGAGTGTCATGTGCAGATCCACATGACACTCAAACTCTAATGGGAATGATGTGGATGGTGGATGTTTGCTAAGAGAGATTAATAAAACTGTGTATGAACTTATTTTATTTATTAAAATTATTGGCTTTCTTTACAATGGCTGACTTTTTGCATTCAACAAAAAACAATACAAAGGATACTACTACTGCAAAGAAGACAAAGATAAACATCTGTGCTCACATAAATAAACTCTATGCACTAGGGATCAGAATGTGAGCATAGACAAGAACAAGAATTGCAAACACACGCAAATGTAATTGTGCAAAACCTTTCCAACACTCCCACTGTTTAAGTGATTGCATTTACCAATTAACAACACTGAGCTTTGAGTGCAAATATACAAATTTTTCTTTGGTTAATCCGTTGGTCAACAAATCAGCAAGTTGTTCTTTGATACACTCATGAACAGCTTCTTTTTCTTTACACTGCACTTTTTCATCTAAGAAATGATAGCGTACATGTATATGTTTGGTGCATTCTTGATATTCAGGATTTTTTAACAACTTGATTGCATTGTGGTTGTCGATTTGAAATATAGTTGGTTCTTCAGACCACCTAGTAATTTTCTCAACCAAATTACATCCTTAGCAGCAGTAGCAGCAGCTACACATTTGTATTCAGTTGTACTTAGAGCAACAACCTTTTGCCTCTGAGAAGTCCAGGTTACTGGACCACCACCAAAATGAAAACAAATCCTGGTGTTGACTTTTGCGATGTAAGATCACCTGCATAGTCAACATCAGAAAAACCAACCAGTCACATGTTTGCTCCTGCTGTTTGAGTACTCTATACTGCAATTATGTACATGTAAATTCTTTTCACTGCTTGCCGATGTGCATTAGTATGGCTGTTCAAACATCTCCTTACACTGTTTACTGCAAATGAAATATCTGATCGAGTGATAACTGACAAAAACATTAGAGATTCAACCACTTCATGAGTGGTACTTTTTCATTACTGAACTCTTGATAACTAGGTAACAGACTCACATGAGGATCAGCAGGAACACTTTAACCTCTTGCTTGAGACATTCCAAATTTCTCAGGTATTCTTCTCGTATACTGGTGTTGAAATATTAACAGATTCTTTCCCACATGATCACATTCAATTTACACTTCAACAAAGCAATGACCTTCACCAAGAAAGACTTCTTTTGGTGATGTAACAACTTTTTAAATTGCTTCCATTGACTTTGATGCAATAAGACTATCATCTACAAATAATGCTAAGAAGATAACATCACCACTGATTACACCACTGAATAAACATGGATCAGCGTTAGTTGCTTGAAAACTATAATGTGAAAGTAAGTCTATAAATTTCTTGTTCCAACACCAAGGAGCTTGCCTAAGACCATACAGTGATTTCTCAAGTTTGCAAACTTCAGGTTTCACTGTTTTAACCACCACTCCCTCTGTTGTATACATGCAAACTTCTTCTTCAAGACTTCCATGCAGAAATGCTGTGCGAACATTGAACTGTACCATCTCTTGATCATTATATGGGACAATTGCCAAGAAAATTATGAGTGAATCATATCGTATCACTGGTGAAAAAGTCTATTGTTGTTAACACCATATTCCTGTTTGAAACCTCTTGTGCACATTGGGTGCTTTGCAGTGAGTAATCTTACCATCTGTGTCAAGTGAAACCTTGAACACCCATTTTGGGTCAATAACTCTCTGGCTATTAGTTCTAGGAACTATCTTCCAGGTTTTATTGTCTTCATGAGCTTCCAGTTCTTCTTCAATTGCTTTTTTCCAGTGTTTTGAGTCAGGGGGAGAAATTGCTTCTTTGAAGCTGTAAGGATTATTATACTGAGCAAAATCGCTTCAAATCTCGCTGGTTTGTAGATGACAGAACTATCTCATAGCTGCATTGACGGCACTTTGGTAGGTTTCTCTTCAGTTTCCAGTTTAGCCTTCTTTACCCCATTTTGTGAAATTTCTATCTACTCCTGTGCTGTGATGGTTCACCAGTAACTTGCTTGTGCCAATCCATGATATCTTGTTCTTCGTGAGTCTTGAAGTTTAAGTATGTGTCATCAACTTCTTGTTGTGCAGATGCTGAGCTGTTGCTAACCTCATTGAATGTGACTCATGGGATCATAAAGTCGATAATTTGTTTATTGTCCTTGATAACCAACAAGTACAACCTTTTCTGGATTCGGCATCAAACTTGCTGTGAAATTGTTTTGGTACATGAGCAAAGGCATCTGCCCCAACACTCGCAGATGTCCAACATATGGCTTTCATGCATTCCGCAACTCATATGGAGTTTGCTCCAAATTGTGTTTTGTTGTAACTCTATTTAATATGTATACAGCAGTCTTAACAGCCTCTGCCCATAAAAACTTTGGAAGGTTTTTGGCTTCCAACATCGTGCATGCGCTTTCAACAATTGTACAATTGTCTCTCTCAGAATGACTGTTCTATTTTGGCACATATGGAGCAGTTGTTTCTAACTGAATTCCGTGGTTCCTCAGAAACTCTTTCATACCATAATTAATGTATTCAGTACCATTGTCCACTTGTAATGTTTTGAAATTCTGACCAAACCTGTTCAATACAAGATCACTGAATTTACGAAACCAATAAATGACATCGGATTTGTGTCTTAGAAAATAAACAACTCTGTATCCAGTTGCATCATCTTTGAATATGACAAAAAACTTGGCACTGCCAATTGATTCAACTGACATTGGCCCACAATTGTCTGAATTAATAAATTCCCCCTTTTTTTCCTTACATTTAGTCCTCTGACCAATCCTTTTACTGACATCTGTTGAACTGTTCATGTACTGACATGTCCTAACCGTTCATGCCATTGTTTCAGATCAGTCACTGCAAAATAGTCACTGGACAGAACTCCGAAAACCATTCCTGTCAAAAAGTCATATTATGTGATGTACCACTATCCAACAGCCATACATCTGACTGATCATGTTCAAACCACTTAGCGTATGTCTCTCTTGACTTTCTGGCAACTCGACACATGTTATCTGCTGACACAATAAATGCACTCCTGGATTTATTTTCGCCACTCTTATGTTTCTCTGTCTCTCACTTTTTCTTCTGGCACTTCTGAGCTATATGACCACACTTTTTGCAGTAAAAGTTCGACATCTGATCTTGTTTATTGTTCTTGTGAACTTTGGTCTTTTGCTGGACATCACTGCAAATGCACTAATTTCTTCACCACTCACATTCTTCTTTGATGAGATGTTTTGTCAAACTTTCCATGTTTTGTTGACTAGCTTGCACACTGTCTCAAGCTGTTTTAACTGCATTATATTTTTGTGGTAATGATGCAATGACTTTCGCCATTACAGCTACATCTGAAACCTTTTCTCCAACATTTCTGAGTTGTAATGCTAGATTTTCAATTTTGGCTACATGTGCAACTATAGAATCATTTGCATACATCCGATATTCATGAAAATGTTGAGTTATTGTTAGTTTGCTTGCTTCTGACCATTGCTTATCTATTGATCTCAAATTGTTCCACATTTTGTGGGCTCTCTCTCAAGCCAACAGACGTTGCATTTGTGAATCATCTACTGATGTGGAAACCAGAAACACACGTTTTGCATTTTATTTTGTGGCATTATCATCTTTGTTAGGTTGATGTCAAGAACCAATTAAAACATCAAAAATTCTGTAAGCCTTTAAGGTTGCATTTATCTGGAGTATCCATGTCTGATAATTTATCGCATCCAGCTTTGAGATATATTTTGAAGAAACTTCTTCAGCCATTGCAGATTTCTTCTCTCTTCTTTTCATCCGAACACGTCACTGTTTGGATACCAAAAGTTTATATGTAATAGCAACTTTCCTCACACAAACCCCGAGCAATGCCTGGGCCCGTAACCTGATGAAGACAGTGGAGGTTTGCTAAGAGAGACTAATAAAGCTGTGTATGAACTTACTTTATTAATTAAAATAACTGGCTTTCTTTACACTGGCTGACTTTTCACATGCAACAAAAAACAATACAAAGATTGCTACTACTGCAAAGAAGACAAACAGGTGCATTCACATAAATAAACTCTATGTACTGGTGGTCAGAATGTGAGCATAAAAAGAACAAGAAATGCAAACACACACAAACGCAATCATGCAAAACCTTTCAGACAGTGAATCAGCAAAATACCATGAGTAATAACAGTAATGGGCAAGAGGCACTCCATCATAGTGTGTGGATAAATTGAGAATTTGGGTCTGATAGGAGATAGTCAATGCAGTTATGATGATAGCTGTGTGTGGATTGTGCAGTGCTCAGTGCATCTGCCTTGTAAACGGGAGACACAGATCCGAATCCCCTCTGGCACAAATTTTCAGCTTTTACCATTGATTCAAATCAATGCCACTAGTAGGTAATGTCAGTATTTTCTTTGTGTCTTGATTCATGATGGCTACAGGGTCAGAATGTGTCTGTCCTTTCGGACATGTCCAGAAGAACAGATACCACATAGATGTCTGTTAAAATTTCATTCCCATTGTGTAAGAGTGGTCCTTGTAGCATGGCTATGAATATACAAATCAGGTTTACTCTAAATATGTGCTATAATGGTCATGTACATTTGTTACCTTTTAGATTAGATGCAGTTAGTTGATGTTAGTGAAGAATGCCTTTAGGATGACAAACACACCTTTATTAACACCTCACTGAGTTTTAATGTCATCATTTAATAGGGTTGCAAGAAGCTAGATGTCCTGTCAGTAATATGGGAGAAAGACCTGGCAGGAATGTAGCCACTGTACATGTTTGCTGGCAGCTGCAGTCACGAGAATGTACCATCTCTCTACGAGAGGTCAGGATTGAAACAAATCTTCAGTTTAGGAAAGAAATTAAACAGCACAATTCTAGCACATTGGATCACCAATCACAACTGTCAATTATAAATTTTCACCAATCACCAGAAATTTTATCTCCACCAAGTTGTATCTCAGTCCTAGGTAATTGCATTGATGAATTAAAGTCACCCAACCCAGTTGACATAATCTGCCTCTCTGAACACCATGTGACCACTGGTATATGAACTACGCCTAAGCACAATGAGAAACTCAGACAGGAGAGTACTGCAAATGTTAGAATAAGGAAAGGTTCTCATAAAAGTATAATTAAAAATATTGTAAGTATATTTAATCAAAATATTGGGAGTTTAAAGAATAAAATAGATGAGTTTCTGGTTTGTTTAGAAGATTTAGAAGCTGAGGATGAAATAGATATACTATGCCTGTCTGAGCATCACATTGTTACTGATATGGATAAGGTAAATGTAAGTGGATATAAGCTCTCTGCACATGTAATGAGGGAAAATATGGAGAAAGGAGGAGTTGGCTGTTGATATACTTTCTGGGATGTGAGGTCGTGGTCCAAGAACTTTTGGACCATGACCTCACATCCCGGAAAGTATATCAACAGCCATGTCACCCGGTCGTGAAAACCTTCGTTCTATAAAGGAGGAGTTGCCATATATGTCAAAAGTTATCATTGTGCAAAAAGTATAGAAACAAAAAAGTTTTGTGTAGGGAAACATATAGAAGCATGTGCCTGTGAGCTTAAATTAAATAAAGGCACATTTATAATTGTAATTGTATATAGGTCTCCATCAGGAATTTTTAATCTATTTCTGAAAAATTTGGACTCCTTGTTGTGCTATCTGTCTGACAGGGGGAAGCAAATTATTATTTGTGGGGACTTCAATGTAGATTCTCTGAAAGAGGGTAATAGGAAAAATGACCTTGAAGTATTACTCGGTTCTTTCAATTTGACACTCGTTATTGATTTTCCTGCTCAGGTGGTAAAGGATAGTAGCTCACTGATAGATAACTTCTTTATAGACCAAGATAAGTTTAACCAGATAAATGCTCAGCCTGTTGAGAATGGTCTTTCTGATCATGATGCACAGCTCATTACAATATATGACATAACTCCATTCAGCAATACTGAACAGTCCTCCAAAGTAGTACGTTCAGTCAACGATTTAACAATTGAAAATTTCAGGGAAAGCCTACAGCAGTTAGACTGGGATGAGGTGTACCGTGAACCTGATGCCAATTTAAAATATAATTTATTTCATGACATTTTTGTAAATGCGTTTGAAAACTGCTTCCCCAAGAAAATAGTTAAATATACTCGTAAGAAACCTTGTAACAAACCATGGCTTACTAAGGGAATAAAAATATCTTGTCACCGGAAAAGGGAAATGTATCTGACAGCAAGAAAGAGTAGTGACCCAGAAACTATCAAACATTATAAAAACTACTGTGTTATATTAAGAAAAGTTATTAGAAATCCAGAAGTATGGGTATCATGTCTGAAATCAGCAACTCTGATAATAAAATTAAAACAATTTGGAATATTATTAAAAGAGAAACAGGTCAACCAAGAGCACAGGAAGACAGTATTACCATCAAATTGAATGAAAACTTTACGAACAAAAAGTCAGAAGTTGAAAATATTTTTAATAATCATTTTCTAAATGTTGTGGATATAGTAAGATCCAGGTGTTCATTAGAAGATGCTAGGCTGTTAATGGAAGAGGCCATACCTACGCAATTTGATACAATTGAAATCTCAACCACTTCTCCCTCTGAAATTAGAAAAATAATAAACTTGCTTAAAAGCAAAAACTCACACGGAATTGATGGCATTTCCAGCAAAATACTAAAAGCTTGTTCTCAACAGATAAGTAAGATTCTCAGCCACCTGTGTAATAGCTCTCTGGAACAGGGCATTTTCCTTGATAGACTGAAATATGCTATTGTTATACCTTTGCATAAAAAGGGGGATAGATCTGATGTCAACAATTACCGTCCAATCTCCCTTCTAACAGCTTTATCCAAAATTTTTGAGAAAGTAATGTATTCAAGAGTAGCTTCACATATCTGTAAAAATGAAGTACTAACAAAATGTCAGTTTGGTTTCCAGAAAGGTTTTTCAACAGAAAATGCCATATATGCTTTCACCAATCAAATTTTGAATGATCTGAATAACCGAACACCACCCATTGGGATTTTTTGTGATCTCTCAAAGGCTTTTGATTGTGTAAATCATGAAATTCTGCTAGACAAGCTCAAGTATTGTGGCGTGAGTGGGACAGTGCACAAATGGTTTAATTCGTACCTAACTGCAAGAGTGCAGAAAGTTGAAATAAGTAGTTCTCAAAATATGCAAAGATCAGCACATTCCTCATACTGGGGAACTATCAAGAATGGGGTTCCACAAGGGTCAGTCTTGGGTCCTTTGTTGTTCTTAATTTATACACTCCTGGAAATGGAAAAAAGAACACATTGACACCGGTGTGTCAGACCCACCATACTTGCTCCGGACACTGTGAGAGGGCTGTACAAGCAATGATCAGACGCACGGCACAGCGCACACACCAGGAACCGCGGTGTTGGCCGTCGAATGGCGCTAGCTGTGCAGCATTTGTGCACCGCCGCCGTCAGTGTCAGCCAGTTTGCCGTGGCATACGGAGCTCCATCGCAGTCTTTAACACTGGTAGCATGCCGCGACAGTGTGGACGTGAACCGTATGTGCAGTTGACGGACTTTGAGCGAGGGCGTATAGTGGGCATGCGGGAGGCCGGGTGGACGTACCGCCGAATTGCTCAACACGTGGGGCGTGAGGTCTCCACAGTACATCGATGTTGTCGCCAGTGGTCGGCGGAAGGTGCACGTGCCCGTCGACCTGGGACCGGACCGCAGCGACGCACGGATGCACGCCAAGACCGTAGGATCCTACGCAGTGCCGTAGGGGACCGCACCGCCACTTCCCAGCAAATTAGGGACACTGTTGCTCCTGGGGTATCGGCGAGGACCATTCGCAACCGTCTCCATGAAGCTGGGCTACGGTCCTGCACACCGTTAGGCCGTCTTCCGCTCACGCCCCAACATCGTGCAGCCCGCCTCCAGTGGTGTCACGACAGGCGTGAATGGAGGGACGAATGGAGACGTGTCGTCTTCAGCGATGAGAGTCGCTTCTGCCTTGGTGCCGATGATGGTCGTATGCGTGTTTGGCGCCGTGCAGGTGAGCGCCACAATCAGGACTGCATACGACCGAGGCACACAGGGCCAACACCCGGCATCATGGTGTGGGGAGCGATCTCCTACACTGGCCGTACACCACTGGTGATCGTCGAGGGGACACTGAATAGTGCACGTTACATCCAAACCGTCATCGAACCCATCGTTCTACCATTCCTAGACCGGCAAGGGGACTTGCTGTTCCAACAGAACAACGCACGTCCGCATGTATTCCGTGCCACCCAACGTGCTCTAGAAGGTGTAAGTCAACTACCCTGGCCAGCAAGATCTCCGGATCTGTCCCCCATTGAGCATGTTTGGGACTGGATGAAGCGTCGTCTCACACAGTCTGCACGTCCAGCACGAACGCTGGTCCAACTGAGGCGCCAGGTGGAAATGGCATGGCAAGCCGTTCCACAGGACTACATCCAGCATCTCTACGATCATCTCCATGGGAGAATAGCAGCCTGCATTGCTGCGAAAGGTGGATATACACTGTACTAGTGCCGACATTGTGCATGCTCTGTTGCCTGTGTCTATGTGCCTGTGGTTCTGTCAGTGTGATCATGTGATGTATCTGACCCCAGGAATGTGTCGATAAAGTTTCCCCTTCCTGGGACAATGAATTCACGGAGTTCTTATTTCAATTTCCAGGAGTGTATTAATGACTTGCCATTCTATATTCATGTAGAGGCAAAGTTAGTTCTCTTTGCTGATGATACAAGTATAGTAATCACACCTGACAAACATGAATTAACTGATGAAATTGTCAATACTGTCTTTCAGAAAATTACTAAGTGGTTCCTTGTAAACGGACTCTAACTGAATTTTGATAAGACACAGTACATACAGTTCCGTACAGTGAATGGTATGACGCCATTAATAAATATAGACCTTAAACAGAAGCATATAGCTAAGGTAGAATATTCCAAATTTTTAGGTGTGTCCATTGATGAGCGATTAAATTGGAAGAAACACATTGATGATCTGCTGAAACATTTGAGTTCAGCTACTTATGCAATAAGGGTCATTGCAAATTTTGGTGATAAACATCTTAGTAAATTAGCTTACTATGCCTATTTTCACTCATTGCTTTCATATGGCATCATATTTTGGGGTAATTCATCACTGAGGAATAAAGTATTTATTGCACAAAAGCGTGTAATCAGAATAATAGCTGGAGTCCACCCAAGATCATCCTGGAGACATTTATTTAAGGATCTAGGGATATTCACAGCAGCTTCTCAGTATATATACTCTCTTATGAAATTTGTTATTAACAACCAAACCCAATTCAAAAGTAATAGCAGTGTGCATAGCTACAATACTAGGAGAAAGGATGATCTTCACTATTTAAGATTGAATCTAACTTTGACACAGAAAGGGATGAATTATACTGGCACTAAAGTCTTTGGTCACTTACCAAATAGTATCAAAAGTCTGACAGATAACCAACAAGTATTTAAGAAGAAATTAAAAGAATTTATGAATGACAACTCCTTCTACTCCATAGAGGAATTTTTAGATATAAATTAAGAAAAAAAGGAAAAAAAACAAAAAATATTAAGAAAATAAAAAAATAAAAAAATAAAAAACACAAAAAAATAAAAAAGTTGTTATATTAACTTAAGTGTGTTGTTAAATTAACTTAATTATGTCATGTACTGGAAAATTTGACTCGTTCCACATAATTATGAAATATCGTATTCATGATCCATGGAGCTGGTATTAATCTAATCTAATCTAATCTAATCTAATCTGGACAGTCACTTGGCATTACAAACAGGGAAGACAGTCATGTTTGACATGTGGCTCTGGTCCATCATAATGTATCTACAGCAACAATTTGACCAGTGGTTGGCACCACAGTGGCACAACGAACAATTACAAATTGGTTACTTCAAGGACATCTCCGAGCCAACTTCAGTGGTGTCAAGCAAGAGGGCAGAGTGGAGGTCCGCTGTGTTTTCTGATGAAAGCTGGTTCTGCCTCGGTGCCAGTGATGGTCATGTCTTGGTTAGGAGGAGATCAGTTGAGGCTCTGCAACCAACCTGCCTGCATGCTAGATGCGCTTGGACCTACACCTGGAGTTATGGTCTGGGATGCAATTTTGTATGACAGCAGGAGCACTCTCATGGTTATCCCACACATCCTGAGTGTAAATTTGTATGTCAGTCTGCCATTCTACATCTCTACATCCATGGTCCACAAGCCACCTGATAGTGTGGGGTGGAGGGTACATTGAGTATCTCTATCGGTTTTCCCTTATATTCCAGTCTCTTATTGTTCGTGGAAAGAAAAATTGTCAGTATGCCTCCGTGTGGGCTCTAATCTCTCTGATTTTATCCTCGTGGTCTCTTCACTAGATATGCATAGGTGGGAGCAATATACCGTTTGACTCCTCAGTGAAGGTATGTTCTCGAGACTTCAACAAAAGCCCGTACCAAGCTACTGAGTGTCTCTCTTGCAGAGTCTTCCACTGGAGTTTATCTATCATATCCATAACACTTTTGTGATTACTAAATGATCCTGTAATGAAGCGTGCTGCTCTTTGTTGGATCTTCTCTTACTCTTCTATCAACCTTATGTGGTACGGAACCCACACCGGTGAGCAGCATTCAAGCAGTGGGCAAACAGGTGTACTGTAACCTACTTCCTTTGTTTTCAGACTGTATTTCCTTACGATTCTTCCAATGAATCTTAGTCTGGCATCTGCTTTACCGACAATTAATTGTATATGGTCATTCCATTTAAATCACTCCTAATGCCTACTCCCAGATAATTTATGGAATTAACTGCTTCCAGTTTCTGACCTGCTGTATTGTAGCTAAATGATAAAGGATCTTTCTTTCTGTGTATTCACAACACATTACATTTGCCAACATTGAGATTCAATTGCCATCCCTGTATCATGTGTCAATTTGTTGGAGATCCTCCTGCATTTCAGTACTATTTTCCATTGTTACAACCTCCCGATATACTACAGCATCATCTGCAAAAAGCCTCAGTGAACTTCCGATGTTATCCACAAGGTCAATTATATATACTGTGAATAGCAATGGTCCTATGACATTCCCCTGCTGCACACCTGAAATCATTCTTACTTCAGAAGACTTCTCTCCATTGAGAATGACATGCTGTGTTCTGTTATCTAGGAACTCTTCAGTCCAACCACACAATTGGCTGATAGTCCATATGCTCTTTCTTTGTTCATTAAACGACTGTGGGGAACTGTATCAAACACCTTGCAGAAGTCAAGAAACACCGCATCTACTTGCGAACCTGTCTCTACAGCCCTCTGAGTCTCGTGGACAAATAGCACGAGCTGGGTTTCACACGATCGTCCTTTTCGAAACCCATGCTAATTCCTACAGAGTAGATTTCTAGTCTTCAGAGAAGTCATTGTACTCAAACATAATCTGTGTTTCAATATTCTACAGCTGATCGACATTAGAGATGTAGAACATCATTCCAGGGAGCACCTTACGACAGGATAACATTCACCCACATACTGCCATTGTAGCCCAACATGCTCTACAGAGCATCAGCATGTTGCTTTGGCCTGCTCGATTACCAGACCTGTCTCCAGCTGAGATGACAATTCCAGCGTCATGTATGAACAGCGTTAACTGACCCTGTATCGACCAACAAAGTGCAACAGACATGGAACTTAATCCCACAAACTGACATCCAGCATCCGTACAACATAATGTATGCATGTTTGCAGGCTTGCATTCAACATTCTGGCAGTTCCACCGGTTATTAATATACTAGCATTTCACATTTGCAATGGCTTATCTCACACTTACATTAATATTTGATCTTGCAATGTTAATCACTAACATATGTTACCTTGACGATTGTATTTCTGAAATTTTGTTACTCTACAGTAATTATTTTTTGGTTGTGTGATTTTTTTTGATCAGTGTATATACGTAACTCAGTATGCTTCTACGCCACCATTATTGTGATATTTTGCAATGGGAACATGTTTATGCTTGACATTGTATTGTATTCTTGTGTTGTATTTGTGTACATTTTATGTCAGTTTGTACTGAACCATCATGTGAAGTTCTAGTGAGTTACCTGAGAAACATGTGGTACCACAAATAATCAAACATTAAGACAAAATATGTGGAATGCTTTCCTTTGTTTTCTTGTCTTGGTATTGTATAATCTGGTGGCATAACATGTGTACTTTTGTGTGTTACCTGTGTGTCTTTGATAATTTAATGAAGTGTGTAGTGTTAATATCACTTAAATTTAATCATGGATCATCGTTCCCACAAGTGGTGACTGCAACTACACATGGCGCGTGATAAACACATCAAAAGTGAGGTTTCTTCACTGTTTATTACCGATACTGCCTCTTCGGGACAGTTTTGCACATCTCAGTTCCACAGTTGGTGCTAAATTTTGGGAAGTGCCAGCTTCCTGCAATATACAGCCTGTGGACAATTGGCTAACAAGCTGCATCACATCTTCTGCACCATGCAGAAAGGTTGTCACCCTGCTGTACATGCCACAACAACTATATCTATGGCTCTGGCTTATAGAACTTTCTTTTAAAGCCTACAATATTACAGATGACAACCCGTAATTCATCCTAATCATCAATGTGTTAGACTCTCCATCACTGATATTATTGTCTGACATTGTGCACAACATGGTGAAAGTGAACAAATATGCACACCTTAATGGCAATGTGCTTCACTGGGTGCATAAATCAACAGACTTTTGCATACAACAGGTTTTACAAGGTGAAACTATTTGCAATAAGTCACCTTCTGTATTCTGGCATCACCTCCAGTCAATGGTTTCCAAACATGAAGTGTCCAAGGTCACTATGAAGCTAGTGTAGATTCATCAGTTGCCTTTTGAGGTTGAGAGTATTGTGATTGCAGGTAACACATAAAATCTAGGATCACAGTTACTCATTGCTGACCAAATATATGATTTGAAGTTATGCAGAGGCCCAGCATCCTGGACATGTCAACATGAGTGTAATTACAGAAGACGTCATTATATGGGAGCAAATTCCACTTCCAGAACTACGTACTTCACTACAGTGTGACTTGTCACCCTCAAATGACAGTACAGCAAGATCCTGCAAATTCCAGCAATCCCCTGTCTGCCAAGTAATACAGCACTCGCCATGACATCAGCCATCACCTCAGATGGTGTTGGTGTCTTTCCTGCTTTGGGCAACTGCTCAAAAATGCTCATCTCCATGCAGTTTCCCAAATAAGGACAGTGATTGGGGCTAAACATGACTGCCTGCTCCAAAGTAAAGTGCCTACACTTTACTGTGATAATTTCCTCATCATATGGCTTGATGTCTGCCGTGAACACTCAATTGCAAAATTTAAATTACAATGAAATCCAGACCATTAGCTGCTTACAGGCATTGATAAATATCAACAGAGACAGTTGAAAATGTGTGCCCGACCTGGGATCTCCTGCTTATATAGCAGATGCTCTATCCGATGGGGATTTTTTTTTTTTTTTTTTTTTTAAAAAGAACTGTGTGCCAGACTGAGACTCAAACTCGGGACTGTTGCCTTTTTTTTTTTTTTTCAATCTCATTTTGTTTGTTGATGTTCATTGCATTTGTCCAGAGCAGACCCCCTATGGAACTTGTTCGAGTTCATTGTTGATCCTTTCACTCAGTGTTTTATTACAGAGGGCAACCACCCCTCTGACTGAACGCACTGAGCTACCATGCCGGCATATGTATTTGGCAATATTTGAACCAACAACCTTCTGCATGGGAGGTCAGTACCTTCATCATTACTCTACACCACCCTACAACCATTGAGGACACAGAGGATAGTGTGACTGCAGGGACTTAACTCTGGCATGCTCCCTGTGAGACCCACATTTCCAACATACTGTCCCCACACTACATTTGTAATGCCCCTGCCTACTATATTCATTACTCGCAGCAGTCAATCTCCCAATTCCCATGAGTTTGAGCAATGTGAGTGCATCCACACTGAAGAAGATCATTGGCCAGTAAGCATTATCTATATGAATATGGTATCTATTCTTTAGGACTTTTCCAAGACAACTGAAATGCACAGTTTCCATTTAACTGAATCAGGATCAGATATTAGCGTCCTAAGGTGAAGTCGCAGATTTATTTTCTGTTGCATCCTGTCTCACATCTACAAAAAACTTCCAATACCTGCGTTTGTACAACACAGTGAGGTACTGGGTTAGGTTATCACAAAGAACTTCCAGTGGACCTCCCCAGTCACGGATATCACTGAGCCCATTCAGTATCATTACTAGAGTGACATGAACATACAACTGACTCAACTCTGAATGAACAGTGAGATTGATTATGGGAATACTGCATGTTCATGTGATGCTCACAAACATGGCAATGTTGCACACCACAGCACCCACACATACTTCTACAGACACAAAATTGTCTTTATTTAAAGAACTTCTTATCATAATTCAAATTCAATTCACTGATGAATTCCTAGACATCAGCTATATTTGGTATAGAACTAGCACAAAATAGTGACATATAAAGATTTGTACCAGACCAGGACTCAGGCTACAAATTTTCTTGTGTCACCGTTTCCTGCTAGACCTATACGTAATACAGCTGATGTGAAGGAATTGGCAGTCAGCCGATTAATTTTGAAATATTTAATGCAGTTGTGGATTTTCAACAGTGCCTGTTCTCGCACATACATGTAAGTTTGCAGCAAAAGGAACACTGTAATTGAACCCACTGGGAAAGTGACAACTGTGGAAGAAGAGGAAACATGCATTATTGCACACAACAATGTGTTCTGTGCTCACTTTACTGACCACACTGTTGCACTTGAAATGTTTCAGATTCAAATATGTAGCTACAGGGTGATACTGCTCCTAAAGCAACATCGGATAATATGAAACAGCGGTCTGCATCACTGTTTGTAACATGGCATAACCCTACCCATCACATGACTTCTATGTCGAGACATCTGGTTGCTTCTGAAGCTCATCAGTTGGTGCCTGCAAAGTATGCCACATCGAAGAAGAAAGACATTTCCTGGCATCCTTGTGGAGACTATCATGCCTTATACACATGAACTATGCCTGACTGTTACACTGTTCCACATATCTAGGGTTTTACAGATGCATTTGCAGGTAACCATCTGTTCAGCATTATCAGTTTTCAAAAGCATATCAGCAGATACCAGCAAATATGAAAAATATGGTAGTGATCATCACTTTTGGCCTCTTTGAATATGTTTTAATGACAGTCAGCCTAAAGAACAGGCTCAAATATGGCAGTGATACATCGATGAAGTCCTTCATGGCCTACCTTTCTGCTTAGCATATATTGGTGATGTTGCATTTCTCAACCTCTGATGTAGAACAAGACAAACATCTGCAGATTATTTTTGATAGACTTTCCCAAAAACAAACATGTGCTTTGAAAATAAGAAGTGGACTTTTTGGAATATCAGGTTGTCTCCTCAGGCATTCGGCCTTTACAGGCTAAGGTTGACTTGATTCAATCAACTTCCAACAGTGTTTAGGTTTTTTAAATGGCATACACGTATAAATAAATATTTACACCATATCTGTATGACAAGGATATAGTAGGGATGTATGATTACATCTACGCTGACAGAAAATTGAAGAACAAAATAACAATTATTTTATGTACCTCTTCTTTTTTTCTCTTTTTTTGTTTTTGTTTTTGTTTTTCACTGATCTTTGCTTCCTCAACTGGTACAAGAAAGACACACATAAATAAGTTGTCTCAGTAGTATGTTAAGTAATCTAATAAGCAGAAGTTGGATGTTTTCATTCTACCACTGAGCTACATCACAATCTCCTTCACCAATGCGATGAGGACTAGCATTTTAAAATTCAGCTCTTTGGAGAGGAAGTCAGCAGGAAGAGGGAATAGCTGCCGCTGCCATGATGGCATTGTTGCACATCATTTTGGAGAAAAGGTAAATTATTAAGCCACACGCTAAACTAAAACATATTTTAGAACTGCCACCACGTTCTTAACATGCGGCCTGCATCTCGTGGTCGTGCGGTAGCGTTCTCGCTTCCCACGCCCGGGTTCCCGGGTTCGATTCCCGGTGGGGTCAGGGATTTTCTCTGCCTTGTGATGGCTGGGTGTTGTGTGCTGTCCTTAGGTTAGTTAGGTTTAATTAGTTCTAAGTTCTAGGGGACTGATGACCATAGATGTTAAGTCCCATAGTGCTCAGAGCCATTTGAACCATTTGAACCATCTTAACATGCACACACCTATGTCTGCATACATTTCTGGGGAGAGAATTTTTGGTGTGGGTTTTTGGTAATTACTGCATATACACCTCTCTCCCCAACCAATATAACAGTTACACCTACAGGCACCATCTGACTCATGTCAGTGCCATACAGGGACCACTCACTGCCATGCTGTTTGCCCCAACTTCACAAGGACAAAGCTCTGTAATGTGGACCTCAGTAATGTTAAGAGACACAGTGCTCCTAGTACACCTTTCTCCTTCTGTATCCTTAGCTAATGTTGTTGATGCTAGCAAGACCATGGCAGAAGTGGAACTACAACAGCAAGTGAATGGTATGAGGCTGCTGCTCAGGTTCTTTTCCTGTAAATTGTTAGACGCACAAACAAAATGGACTGCCTATGACAGACAATTTTTGGCAGTCGACAAAGCCATTAAGCATTTTAGACTAAATGTAGAAGTACACCGTTTCACAGTCACGAGTCACAAACTAGTTTTCTTGGCTTTCAACACTCCCATCCGACTCTTTATTATCAAGACTTTTCTGTCATTTAGTATTTATTGGCAAGTTTACAACTCATTTGTGATTTGTGGGATGCTGATAATGCTATGGTCAATTATTTCTCTTGAATAAATGCAGTCTTTGTGGGGGTGGGATTCACATAACTGGCTGTGGCACAACATTTGTGTCATTGAAGATACTGGTACACCCTAAGACTGTTCTTTGATTATTCCCTGTCAAAAATATTTTAGTGTTTTTCTCTTTATCATGGGAGAAAATAATTAAATTAATTCTCAGTAACACAATCATTAATGTTCTTTTGATAACTACTTTAACTTTGTAAATAAGATATGTGTGTTATCTGAATACACATAAAAGCTTCACACAAAACTTCTGTCTACAATTATTTTGTCCACTGTGAACAAAAATAATTTATATGGCACATATAAAAGATAATACTACAGTCACTATTAGCAGCTGATCTGTATGCTTTAGGTAGGGGTAGCTGTCAGCTATTGATTATCTAATTTTATTGAGTGATGGTTGTGTATCTTGTGCAAAATTTAAACACTTGTATTTCTTTGGAACTCATATGTTATATTTTAACAACTTAGTTTACAGCTCAATATATATATTTTTTACAAAATTACATATCATTAATTACTTTTGTACAAAAGCATTACAAGTTAAAGAAATAGCAACAGACAACCACAGAGAATATGAATTAAAATCTTACAGAGAACATAGCCATTTTTCTGAACTAAACATGTAAGCCTACAGATGTTCATGCAGTATATACATGTAATTTGAACAATATACACTAATTTATACCTTCAAATCACTAACACCTTGTTAATCAGTTTTTCATAGCAAGCATTAATATGTCATACTGAGAAGTAAGTAAGAATTTACATCATCTGCATTATCAGTTTGTGATCATAATGAAGATAATGAAAAAGAAAATTCTGTGCTTTGGATAAGAGGTTCATTGAAGCAGGGTGGCAAAAGGTAACTCATATAGTTTAAAAACTAATCCATTGAATGCAGAACTCCTTGTTTTTATTTAAGACACTGGAAAATATAAAAGTTTAAGTTAATAGGATATTTCTTTGGTTACCAGCACAAGTTGGGGGCTTGTACCAACAATTCTCTGCAATTAAATAATTTTAATGTTTGCTATGACTTCCTGATGGCACAAACTACTTCCTTTTCTTACAAAAATACTAAGCAATTTTTTTATATATGTTTTTGGAAGCTCTATTTCCATCAGCTTTGTACAGAAATTTTCTCTTTTTTTCTTCAAAATATCTTCCAAGGTTGCTCAGTAACTATTACATGTTTATCAAAACAGAATGGAAAATTATCTAAATTGTAAAAGTATACACCCAAATACCTTGAGACTGCAAAAGGAATCTTTTACAAAACAATGTATATCAGGTTTCTATCTAATAGAGCACCAGCACATAGATTAGCTCTGAAAGGCATTGTCAGAATATATTGTTTGATGTAGACATATTGCTACAGAATGGCTTGCATGAGGAATAGTTTGCTCAAATGGGTAGATCTTTTCATCCTACGAAGGGATTCTATTGCAGAAAGCAGTTACTGGCCATCAATGCATGTTAGTCTTCTTAATACTGAAATTAATGCTTTTATTGTTGGTTACCTTATTGTCATACAATACCCATGAGAATAATTTGTCAATTTCATTAACTTGTTAAGTTTTTCAAGAGAAATTACATTTTATCTTTGTCTCTTCTTCTGAAATAAAATTTTCATTGCTATAAAGGAAGTAGCTGCAAAACTTGTCATTAATGTATTTGTTCATGCGGAGGTTATGTTTTTGGCATTATACTGAAAGATAAAGTTGGCAGGTATTGTCTCAAAAATTATGTTTTATTTCACACAATGAATTAATTAATTTCACTTTTTTAGGCAAGAAATTTCTATAGAAAATTAATTTGAAGCAGGGCATGCTATCAGTACTGCCTTCCATTCATACAGCTCTTGTTCCTGTAACACACTATTGTGTTCTAATGTGTAATGCACTTTACATTTGGAAAGGAGACAACATATTTTTGAGGATTTGTGCACTCCATTCATACGGTTCTTGTTCCTGTAACACATTATTATGTTCTAGTGTCTAACACAATGTTTTGAAAGGAAACGACATATTTGTGAGGATTTGTGCATAGTTTCTTAATATGCTATAAAAGGCAATAAGTTCCATTAAATCTGTAGTGTCTTGTTGTTACTAATGATTGAATCAGTCCTAACTAAATCATAATGTTTTGAACATCAATTCTCTCTTGAAGTAGAAGATTCATGAGTAAGGGTACACTATCATTGTGAGGTCTCCATTGTTATGATAAACACATATTAATGTTAATTTTGCAAAATCTTTAAATATTTTGCTGAAATGCTGAAATGATATTTTTTACATCCGCATTTAATCAAAAATTGTTAAATGATCACTGGTTCTTGGCTTTACACTTTGAAAATTTAATCTTTTTGTAAAATCTTCATTAAAACAATCATGTGAAATATTTATAATTCATGATTAGACTGTTTTAATGTTATTGTTAGGAGATTGTCATAAAAATATTAGGGTTGGAAATATTAACTTCATTACTGTAGATATACACTGTTTGCTGCAATGGGTAAAGACTGTAAATGAAAATAGGAGGTATCATTATTACAGTCTTTAAATCCAGTCTGCAGTTATTACAGCACAGAATACCATTTTTAAGACTGTTAAAGACACATAGTTAACCAAGAACATTCTGGATAGGCAGATATAATACTTCAGAGTGTCTTTAAAGCTTCTTGTATGATAAAGTTGATCTACTCAAAACACACCTATCACAAGACCAGAAATCAGTTCTAAGCCATAACAGTTTTAGAGCTGAGAAAGGAAAATTGTTACAGTGTTTGTGTAAGATCTATTTATTGAAATAATTAGCTTGACTTTCATGTAAATGTGTACTTCCACTTAATTATCATAAGACCAATGACTGAATTCACTGGTAGTGGTTACATTCAATGAATGTGATTTCAAAGTACATAATTTTGGTCAGGTATATTTCAGTTCTATTTCAGTGTTAATCGTGCATAAATACAAGCAGTGAATGGGAAATTTCATTTAAAAATAAAAAAAAAAAACTATAATTTACTTACTTGTTTTATGGTATTGCACACTTATGCTAAAAGTGTACCTACGCAGTTAATGAAATAAACCATTTATAACAAGATATTAAGACAAAGGCAATATGATCGTGCATTGTGTAAGAAAGTAACATAACAATAACTACTGCATGAAACTCCAGTGACATTTTAAAGTAATAAGAAATGACCAATATTTGTGTCATGCTTACATATTTTGGGGTTGCTAAGCTGAATGGTGATAATTCAAATGACATGTCACACTTAGAAGTTTGGTAGTGATTTGGGTGGGACGGAATTATTATTTTCTAAAGGACAGTTGCAGAGTTCAAAATGCAGTCAAATTAAACTGGATAATGACAGTGATCACAGTGTATTACCTAACTGAAATATGCCTTGACATAATAAAGTTACTGGTACAGCACCTAAAGAGTTTCTGTTTCCCAATTTCATCAAGTACATGAACTTTTTTACTGCATTTTGTATTTGGTGAATGATTTATCAACCAACAGAACAACATCAATTTTTTGCTACTGGTATCACCGATAATTGCTGTATTATCATCAGAGTACAAAGATACAGTGACATGAATGTCAGCACAGTTTCTGTGTAGCAGCAAGTATCTAGTCCAAGATATGCAGTTTTTTAGGCAACATCCTATCAAAACAGTTTATTGTTCCTTGGTTTCCTGGTCCTTAATATGAAACAGAACTGGACATATGTATCGACAATTGCAAACCTCTAAGATCAAACAGTATTGTAACACAGTAGCAGAAACATTGTATAGGTGGGCCTCTCTTTAATACCATAGCTTTACAAGGATTGATATTTAAATTGTACCAACATATACTATATGTATACCTGTATTTTTTCAGCGGTTCTAGCTCTGATCATATGAAACATTAAAGCATTCATCTACTTGTTGTGTCACTCTTACCCTTGCATGTGGTTTCCATGAAGCACTAAATGTAGGATACATATATCTTTGTGAGAGTGTAAGCTGAATAAGCTTAACTTTACACCCTCTTTTCTGATAGACTTTCTGTTACACCATTAGTGTAGAAATGTGTTTTTTCTTTTTGTTAACGTTTGCTAAAGGAAAAAAACTGTACACCATAATAATTGCACAATGAATTCTTGCCACTGTGAAGGTACCTCTACACATAACTTTTGTGTGTTACCAACTTATCTCATATATGATAACTGCAGTCATGCTTCTCTTTTCTGAAAATATGGAATAGAGATATGTTGAATAAATGATAATTTTTAATTTTGTCAAAAGCTTAATGATCGTGGAGTATGATAGTACTGAACAAGTATGATCATTTATAGGGGACATAAATTAATATATGAATAAATTAGCTATTTTTTGAGTTGTTTGCTAATGGTGAATGAATGTATATAGAAGTTAGTGTGTTAAGTGATTTTTTACAACCCAATAAAGCATACATAAATGAATGCAAAACAAATGACTATTTTAAAATAACTCATGGGAGGAACAGTGGCAAAGGGCTGAACACGATCAAAAACCAACACTGAAACTCACCACACATCCTAAAAATGAAATAAAAACATTAAACCAATAACTGGCTGCAGTAACTGTCATTTTATTTGAATATTAGTAGATTTTATGGAATGTACCTGAAGTCTGGATACCCATAAGAAATGGCAAATGTAACTTAAAGAGCATGATTGTGAGTCACAAGGAGATCCAGGAAAAGTGAATATTGCAATTGAAGGCAGTGACTGTATGGTAACATACTGTAACATGAGAATATAAGTAGACTATTGTTATAAAGAAGACAGTGGCACAGAAGGTATAAAAGGAAGAGAAGTGTACTTGAAAGCTGCTTTGCAAAGAAAGTAGCAAAAATCTCTAAGTTCATTCTGCAATAGTTTCTCTGAGGCTTTCTTATGAAAGTCTTTGGTTTCAGAGATGATCTGCTCAGTTGGCCAATTTTCAAACATTTACAAAGATATTCTTTCCCTCTAATACTTAAAACATCTCCATCATTTCAAAACATCTCTGAATTTTCCCAGTAGGAATGAATGATGCAGTCTGTCACAATGGTATTTCTCTGGAAAATTTCTGATGATTAAGTGTGTTGCTAGACCAATGAAGCGCTGCTGTGCCATTTTCCAGTGATAATAACTAGTCATTAACTAGATGTAAGAAAAATTCTCTGCCAGTGTGTATAATCAGAGGGTGCAAGGAGTGAAATGGGGTATGATGTTGGGGAGGACAGATGGGCAGGGTATGTAATGGATACACATTGGACTAACTGAGCTAGAGGAATGGAGTATAACAGAACATGTTTTCATCAAATTAATGTGTTAATAATTTGCTTGGGTGTGTTTGTTCTTTACAGATTCTTCTTTTAGAAATAAATCCTTTCAAGGATGATAGTGTATCACAAACCGATATTTGATTCCTTTCAGTCTTGTCATAACATACACTTGAAGATGACAGTTGTAATTTCATGTAACCTTTTTTCCAACATTTTCTCATGAAAGTTCACAATTAAAAAGCTTGTCCCACCAATGTCTTCTATTCTGTTGTGACCATATAATTTAATCTATACCATCACTTACTGCCATACTGTAACAAGTCAGTCCCTTTGCTGTTCTTATTGTAGAAAGAGGTGGGTTGAATTCAAAATCATGAATATGAAAGTGAAATGGAGTTAGAAAAAGAACAGAACATGCTTCATGTAGTTGTTTAGTATAACGCCACCCTGTTAACCTAAATGAAATTTCACTGTTCAACTCCTGTTGCGGATATGGAATACTCTAAAATAGTAATTCCATGTTTAAAATTCTGGAAGAATTATTTGCCTTTGCTGAAAGCAGCGAGTACTGCATTATTCTACTGTCCTTTTCTGTAGAAAGTTTGTAGGCACTGGTAACTCAGAAATGGTTACTGTAATGTTCTGGATATCCACAACCCCAATATTAATCTTAGGGAGTGTGATACCAATGATGCCAATTGCATTTACAGAGTTGGAAAATGCACTTGACCATGTGCCACATCATTATTCAGATACACAGACAGTGTTTATATTGTGGCTGAACAGTTCATCATCGGAGTCGGACTGATGGAATGCAATGGTTGGGAGAGAGAGAGAGAGAGAGAGAGAGAGAGAGAGAGAGAGAGAGTATGTGTGTTAGCATTTAACAATGATTTCTGAAAGTAAAGCAATTTATAATCCTTTTTCCTTCTTATGTGTGAGACTTGTAGCTGAAACTCATCTAATTAGTTAGTAGCAACGTTATAATATATTAAAACTTGACTCTGGGAATATGTCAGTTATTGCAGTGCACAAATGCAAATTCACATTAATGTCAAGATCTGAACAAGGTCTTTTGCCAGTGGACTTCAGAACACAAGGTTCTAAGCAGTTCTGTGAGAAATTAAAACATGATAATGATATGGAAATGATTATGCTCTATCAGACAAAGTTTTTCTTACTTATTACCAGGAAACATATCCCAAAGAGATTTGAAATGCTTTTTGTAACAGAAAAAAATGAGAGAAAACCAGTTTCATTAATATACACGTCTTCAAAGCAGAACATTTGACTATTTCCAGACAAACATATAATCTTAAAACCAATGGTTAGTGATGACATGGGTGAGATAAGTAGAGATAGAACATTCTGTTCAGAAGACCTTGAATTATTGTTCACATTAAATTTATTCATTTTATATGGATGCTGTTTGAGGTCTGTGACTGTGTACTGCTGCAAGGTGTGGTTTACTTGTTACTGTTCTCTGTGTGCCAGAAAATGAAACTGCCAACAGAAATGTTTATTTTTGGATTCTTAACCCCACCATCACACACAGCTAATGTACATAGCATATCAACTGATGTATAAGTAACTGTATAATGCACCTGATGATGGCAACACACTGTCAAAATGCATTCTGCTAATAAAATATTATTAAAAAGTGACTGCAGCAGTATAAATTATTCCACATAATATCATTGTTGACCTCAATACAAAAGATGCAGTAGGTTGAGTAAAGATGTTTTTTGAAGATTTGAACAGATGGACTCTGCTATTCATAAAGAATAATATTTTGGTGAATAAAAATAATCATAGGTACATAGTCTACTAAAATCTAGAGAACAAGTTTGTTGGAAAAAATAAATATAGAAATTATGAATTGTAAAAGTCAATAGACAACATGTGTTCAATAATATCTTAAAATAATCTTGTTTGTATACTAAATACTAAAATGGATAGTAAGTATATCAATGTTTTGACTGTGCCATTCTCATAATCTTTGAATTTTACCTTGATGTGAGGTACAGGTTATTTCTAAAAATGCCTCAGATTATCAGTTCTACAGCTCAGTTTGCAATGTAAGGTATCTCAATTGTTTATGTCCAAAAATTCCATTAACTCTGTCATACAAGAGTATAAACTTTTAAAGTAAATTTGGCATTCAGTGTAGGTGTTGTTCCAAATGCTCACATTTACTGAAGTATTTAGCTGAAAGTATTACTTTCAGAAAGTTATCGGTTTCCTGGGAGCTGGTATTTAGGTACATATTCATTTCCATTAAGAAAGGGAAGAGTTTGTAACGTAGAAATATAACATGTCTTGCAATCAGTGGAAGAATCACACAGTTATGAGTTCTAGATATTGTTAGGGACAATCACCCACTTGTCACTGTTGCCACCATACTACTATACACAAATATATCGAAGCAACACAAGTCTTCTCAGTCCACTATTAGTTGTTGCAATAAGCACATACCTACAAAATAAATGTAATTAACATAATAGTTGTAAGTGTATGCTTATCACAGAATTCCTTTATAGATTAACAGAATGAAGGAAATACACACTTTTTTCCTATTTGCTTTACTAGTTAGTTATTTATTGATGGGAGTTAGTTATTTATTGATGGGACCTGCATTTTGGGTTAAAAGCCTGAAAACTAGCCCACAAAAATAAACAGCCAAGTGACAAGTGTGTTTTTCCCCCATTATCATGTTTCACCAAGTAATCACAGTGAAGTCAACTGAGATCAACAAAATATTTCTAATATGCCATTAAGAACACCTATAATGATAAAAAATTGTCACATTCTTTTTAACACCATTAAAATGTCCTTTCCATTTGTCAGCAACATGTAATGTTTTACATTTCATAAAATCTTTATGGAGGAAAATCTCCACTATTCATTTAGTATCAGTTTAGCATTAAAGCTTATATTGAAAAGGAATATGTTACCAATGATTGTTACATGTTACAGTGCTGTCCAGCAACATCACTCCCTTTGAACATATCATATGTTTTAATGAATGTTGGGATGAGGTATTTCTGCTTATGATTCAATTAGCCACTTATTTTTCTAATATACAGATATATTGTACCAGTTGGTGTGCTACAGAGGAGTTGACTAAAAATACACAAAACACATCAATATAGCAATTAGTGTTGCCTCATACATACATACTAAAACCAGAATTTATGAAGAAATGTTTTTAAGCACATTTTTATCTCCTGAAATTAATGGGGAAAGAATTCATACTGACTGATGTTAAGAGCAAATTCACATCCTGATGAAAACTTTAGCAATGTTCATAGCACAATCACACTGTATTAACATAGTTATATTCAAGTGAGTCATATTTTGATATATTAACACATATTTTTCCCATTAAAAAAATATTGCATTTCTATACAACTATTTCTATGCTTATTTTGTCCATTTTGATTTCTACTTTTGTTATCACAATACACATTTAGCAAAAACATTGAAAATTCTATTTTGTAGAAAGAAATCTTTACAACATATAATTTTTTCACAAAAGTAATAATTTAATGAAGAGGGGCATAATAACATGGAGTACAAGATTACTTGGACAGCTGACTTAATGAGTGGAAGCACCACTTTTTGTGACACATTATGTAGTTCACAAAAGTAATAGTCACCATAAAAAAATGATAAGGACATTATTCAACAATAGATGTATTTATGTATATTTTTTGTTTTTTATATTAGCTTGTTACTAAATGCACATAAATACTTTCCACAAGACTTTTCAGATAAGTTCAGTTTTGTTTTTATTGTGAGAACACATTAACATATTTTACCACCAAACATTACACATTCGATATATGTATACACACAGGACATTCAGAAACAAAATCAAGTATGAAATCATCCTTTCATTTTTGGTGGTTTACCATATTATTTTGTGCCAGGAGCACACAAATATTGTCATACAGCTTTAAATATGATGTAGATTCTTGTATTGTGCGTAAAAAGAAACATATTTTAATGTATTGGAAGAACAGTTTGATAAATATAAGTATGCATGAAAATATATAGTCCATTTATGATATGAAAATTATCTACATGAGTGTTATTTTTGATAAATACAGGTTTCATTTAATTTCTATAAATATACATCTAATTTTTATTGTTTCCATTATATTGTCTTTTGGTTAAAATATATTAATAAAGTCAAACATGCAATATGTACATATATATATATGTTTGATGAAATGTTGGAGAATCACTGACTCATGTTTAAAGAAAGATGCAACAGGGATATAGAATGACAAATAATTTTGCTTTTAGACTGTCATGCACTATTTTTTGTTACTGGTAACTGAATATAATATTGAATATAATATAAGTAGTCATTATTTTACTGAAAAACTGAACATTTTTATTAAAAGTTATTATGGGGAATGTAGGTGAGGAAACTGAAATTACAAGTACAGCTATATTTCTCTTAAGGTGAATGCCCATTGGGAGGCATGGTCACTATCTGAAAATTAATACAATTGTCCATTGGAACCATTAAGAAATGAATACCAATATCAGTTTGTATACTTAGTTATTGTCTGTATGCAGCAGGCCAAGGACAAATTCCTCACCATCAGAACAATATCAAAATGACACACACATATTGTGTGCTTAATGTGGGACTCTTTCCTATAAAATGTTAAGTTTTCTATGTGGAAGGACACCAACACTGAAACAAATCTTTGCTATTTGCTAATAATAAGTATGAAGCAAGTTGTCTCCAGTAAAATATGTCCCAGTATATCTTTAAAATTATTTCCATTCTCATCTGTTGATGTTTGTACTTATGTCATTATTCATACATCTGTATTTATTTTTCTTTTCTTTATTTAGAATATTAAACATTATCACATACCTTTTTCTTCAAATGCCTAAAATAATGTGATCTATTCCAGCCTATAGACTGGTGACATACAGATGCTAACAAAATGTTCCTCCAAAATACTACACAGATTCTGTTACAAGATATTTGTGTTTTGCATGTACTGACTAAAATGCTCTTGCTTACTTACAGCACATAACTGCTTGATGTACAAACACAAACAGTACATGATGTTAAATGCACTGGAAGAAACAAAATAAAATAAAACCTTTTCTGAAGATATGATGCAAAATGCGCAAGGTTTGATTTATAAATGTACAGACAAGGAATCAGTAAAGGGAAACTATTGACAATAGGATGATACAGACAATAACAACCAGAGTGATTATATAGACATAAGAATTTGTAGTAACATCCAATATATTTGACAGCTGCGTAAATGCTGATTATCCATCACAATTAACTCATGGGTTAGAAGCATTATCTGTACCAACTAACCAACCATTGCAAATGTGATATTTCATAGAAATGTTATCTGGTTCCAGTTGTGTGACTAATGACTCCTATATATTCAAAGTTATTCTTATTAATTGTGCCAGGGATCAAAACCAGTTCTCCTGTCCTGTAACTGTTAATTTCTGCAAGTGTAGGACCTATCACCAGAGTTCACACTAAATAGGAAAACAGCAATTCTATTTTGAAAAGGCAGTGACAGAAAAATGACTGAAGAAGGAAGAAAGTCTTGTCTAAATGAATAAGACAGAGAGAAAGAATGAAAATAAAAGAAAGAAAGCTGGAGAGTAGTAAGAAAGACAATAATAATTACTTCAAGTCTGCAACCCTGTATAATGTTTGAGATGGGTACGCATTGGATATGGATGTAAATTTACGGTAGCAACACATCAGAACCTCATACACTAATATATCGAGCTACTCAAATCGCAAAGTTGTGGTTGTTCAGACCCACAGGCCCACATTGAAAACTAATTCATATAACTATGCATTATGAAGAAACGTATGGTCTGTTATCAAAAGTCAGTCAGTAACCGGGTTATCTTCTGTATGATGATATCTAAAACAATGAAGTCTCAGTCTGCAAAGTGTTAATGTTGAGAAAATATAAAATATTAATGTCCTTTGGGCAGATTTGACAATAATACAAAATTTCTGAAATGACAACATTTCTACTATTGACTGTAATTCTTTATTTTGCACTTTTGGCCAATTTCTGCTATTATGCTATTGTCAATGATAGTAGACATGGAAGAAGATATGCCACAAAATTGTCCAGCCAGCAGCATGTTATGGGCCAATGTGTAATATATGATAAATGAGTAAAACTGGTACAAAAACAATTTAGCCCATTTCATGGTTTCTGGTGCTATGATTATTTTATTATAACTGACTCACACTAGTCACTTCTCTTTTTCTGATACTGTCTTGAAACTGTTTTTATACCAGTTCTGTGCATGACAGCTTGTCACAAATTTTGTGTTGCCTCCCATATGCTAGTGGCGGGACAACCTGCCCCTACATCAACTACCAGCTAATAATAGCATAATAGCAGAAACTGGCCAACAGAAATAAATAAATAATCATTATGGCCAAAGGTGGAAATATAAGCATTTCATAAACAAAAATATCATTTCTACTTTTATTATAAGTCATTAATGTTATGGCTCTTCCTCTAACTTCCCTACCTGCTGAGATGTTAACAATTTTATAATTTATATGACATTAGGTCCTCATAACTACAACCATTATGGGTGTTCTTTTATTTTCATTGTTATTTTGATTTTGTACTTATAAGTGCTCTAGCTATCTTGTACTGTTACTAATCTACGGGTTTTGAATTTCATGTTTCGATTCTATTTTCTTTTTCTTCCAACAACATTAAGTTTAGATGGATTACCCACAATAATAGATTGCTGAGACTATTGTTTCTTGTTTCTCAGACGTAATACAGGGTATCTCAAAGAACTATACCCTCCTTGAAACTGGATCTCTAGCTAGTTAAAGCAGATAGAAATAATATTTCATGTGTAATAATTTAGAAGAAACTGAAAAACTTTGCAGTGCTTGTATTTATCATGGTGTTAGAAATAAACATGGTGTTATCATCTGAGGAATGGAAGTGGATGCTACTGTGTTACTCAAAAACAGAGAATGTGAATGAGATTTAACACAGTTGGAGAGTTGAATTTAGAACACCAGCACCCATATGGTGCACAGGTACAAGAATTGGAGACAACTTTGAAGTTTGTACATGATGTGAGGAAGAGATGTAGTGGGAGAAAGAGACATTCAAGAGAAAAAGTGTTGATGCAGTGATTCAGGTGGACACACTATCCCAAAAAAAGTATGCGAGGCACTGTTCTTGTGAGAATGGGATCAAAAAATCCGGTGTTAACAGAATTTGCAGACTCAGATTCTGAAACTTGTCTATTCTCTGAATGAGGATGGTCACAATAGGACAACTGAATTTTGTGAGTGCTCCATCAACACATTTAAAAAAAATGAATGTCTCCAAGGTTTAGTTCTTTTGTCATATGAACTAATCTTCAAACTGAACGGAACAACTGATCTCCATTACTGGATGTACAATGCTGATGAAAATCCATATGTAACTCAAGAAACACATGTTAATCTATTAGGAGTATTAGTTCTGTTGTACACAGAGTTAATTGGGACATACTGCTTTGAAGAGACTGCCACAGGTAACTCCTACCTGAAAATGTTGCACATTATACTCCACGTATTAATGATGTTCTAGACGAAAAAGATCATTGCTAATCAACAGGATTGTGCCACCTCACATTCATCTCAATGGGAGGGAATTCTGCAGTCTCACATTCCCTTTTGAGACAGACATCAAAAAGAGGAAATGCCATGAAGTATCTAGCTTGATCACTAGGTTTGACCTCTTTAGATTTATTTCTTTAGGGTACTGCCAACAATACAGTGTGTGCTGCAAAACAATGAACACTGCCTGATCTAAAGCAGAAATTGAGTACATCTATGACACTGTCCCAGTAGAAACAACAAAACGTTATGTCACTCTGCACTAAGTTGTTGTCAACAAAACTCTGTAGTGAAAATGGTCATTTTGAGCATAAAAAACCTCAAGCTACACTTCAATATATATATGGTGCTATAAATTTTTTGTTTTTATCTGTTTTTATCAAAGAGATATTAAGTTTTAAAGAGTATATACATTACTTTGGGACACCCTGTATTTTTAATTGTTCATTGCACATGTCTTCTTTGAACTGTTCCCAATATTCAGCTACTATTATATTGGGAGTGTCACCATCTTTTCTATGGCACAGTAGTTGAAGACTATACTTCTGGGTAAAGTACATGTGTAACTCTGAATAAAAAATTTCTCAAACAATTTGTGTGGCTTAAGCAATGCAGATTTGTTGAAGATTAGAGAAAACATAAAATTATTTACATTTTATGGTTTGCAAGGCTAAATATATCTGAATAATCATGGAAAGAATGAATCAGCTAGGGAAAGAGTATTGCAAAAAGAAAAAAAAATGTCTATCTAGTAAACTGATGTGTAATCACATTGAAACTATTAATTTACATACATATTTTCTGGTGGTTGTGTAAACTTCATGTTATGAGTCATCAGCCTCCCAAATGAAATCATTTGTTTTTGTATACAGGTAAACATTGTTTAACAACAATAAAGTTTAGAATATTTTTATTAATTGACAAGTGATAACCATCAACTATACGGAAGGTGTATCTGAGCACTTGTGATGAGGTCTCCTAACAACTGATTGTCAAAAGTAACTTCCTAATACCACACATTTTGCTTTACATATAACAGTCAATAATTCAGTGAGTTTTCTGTTGGCTACAGTTGCAGTTAACACTATCAGTTTTTGTTGGGAGAGCTTTATGCCAATAATGATTCACTATCTAAGCCTAGTGATGTGAAACAGAGAAGTTATGGTTTACTGAGTTGCTGAAAATTTGTTTGATAAATTTGTTCAGACAGTAAAGACCTATATTTCCAATGAAGTGTTATCAACAGAAATCTGAGGCTAAATACTGAACTAATACAAAATTTATGTTTATGAAATCATTTTGTGGCACTTCTCTTCAGGTATTGAAGGCATTAACAAGTATCTGAAGTTATTTTATAACATAAAATTCAGCTATGTTTAAGATTAATTTTGTACTGGAACATCTGCACTCAAAGTCATTGTTGACCAAGATTAATTTGTGGACTGGACATTCTTGTGAAGTATACCAATTTTTTTACCATATTACTGTAAACAGGCTCTCAGATCATGTACTGTTTGTGTTTGCATACTTCTTAACACAAATCTCTATTCCTGTTATACTGATATATCAAAGAGCAATGTTAACACAACTGTAACTAAAGCAAATCTGGGAACCTTTTGCACCAATCAGTGTGAACCATCTCTAATAATACAAAAGCCTAAAAATATAGATTAGACACTGATTATATACATTGTTCTGTCCTTATTATTAAAAACTCATTGCAAAAATCTGCCAAATCTTTGCAAATGTTACAGTTGTGTCAAAAGTCACAGTTTGCTCTATATTGTGCTTATGTTGTATCAGTAAATATTCAGTCAGAATATAAAGCCATCTGTTGTTTGATCCATGGAACATACCGTGGTACATATGCATATACTCCAGGAAGATGAGGATGAGCACATTTAATCCCCCAACTAACAATACCACCAACAAACCATCGATCAGGATTTTTTTCGTCTTGGCACAGTAGAGGCCCACCAGAATCTCCCTGAAATACAAATAGTCTAATGAGATATATTCCCCATAGCAGGTATTTAAAATTTAATGTTCAAATATCTGAGAATATATGAATAGTACACAGAAAGATAAAATCTTGTTACATATACAATCTGTTATGAGCAGAATAAAGTATGAATCTTACAGAAACTTTTAATTTAGTCTGTTTGATACCCCATCTCTTCCTGCCTCCAGATTTGTCATGCAACATCTTCAGTAATCTGATTTGTGTACACTATGTTATCTTTATTTACAGTGCCACATCATTTGCCACTCATAACTGTGTCATTACAGACTCTGTCGAGATTGTAATTTTAAACACTAAATTATTGTAATATGTGCTTCATAATATAGTGACAATAGGTGTTCTAATTGCTTGTGGCACTTCATGTAAAACATTCCTTTTTCTACAAAGAAAAAACTGAAATTATAAAATGGTCAATTTCGCAGAAAGAGATATACACTGTCTAGTAGGGAGACCTGATTATCTACAAGAGGCACAATGACCGATACAACTGATACAAACACGTAATGACAGATCATTCATCTTGGAGGAACTCACATTGCATTAGAAGACAGAGTTGAATAGGTGGTACATTATTAAGTACGATACCAGTTGCAATTCAGAAATTTTAGAAGGAAGAGATAGAGAAAGATGTAAAGACTGATTAGACAATGAAGAGGAAATTGAAAGTGGAAGGAAAAATACAAATAATATAGGGGTGAGTCAAAAATGAGGAAAAATGTTGCCTACATCACCAGATTGCAATGCCACTTAATCACATGAAATTGAGAAACATGAAGGAGACTTTTGTGTGTTCCCATGCCCTTGCATGAGTTAACATGTTGCCAAGGTTGTTTCAACCATCCTGCAAAAGTTTCACTCAGAATCTCTTAAATATCGCCCATGCATTCCTGATCTCTCCACATGTGATTGTCATATTTTTGGAGCCCAGCACAAAGACATTCATGATTGCTGATTTGCTTTAGATGAAGAGGTGCATGCTTGGGTACAATCACAACCACAAACATTTTTCAATGAAGGTATTGACCATCTTGTTTCACAGTGGGATAAATATATTAACAGTTATGTCAATTACTTTTGAAATAATAAACAGTTTACTTATATCCATCTGTCTCATTTTCATTTAACTGTCCCTCACAGTTTCTGCTTATTTTAAAGTGCAGGTGCAAAAATTTCCAGTATAGAATACAAATATTGTGTTACATATCAGTCAACCAAAACACATACAATGCAAGTGTAAAAACTGAAATGGACACAGTAACACAAGATCTTTTGCTGCATTTGTATTTCATAACCTTTATTTGAAACGGCATAGTCTCAGAGGCACGTTACGAGGGTTGTCCAGAAAGTAAGTTCCGATTGGTCACGAAATGGAGACCATAGTGAAAACGAGAAATGTTTTATTTGCAACAGTTAGGTACACATTCCACCTACTTCTCTACATAGTCACTGCTCCAACTTTGAGTTTTGTTGTAGTGTTGTATCAACTTTCCAATATCCTCATCATAGAAAGCAGCTGCCTGTGCTTTCGGCCAGTTGTCTGTAGAAAAACTTTGTCTTCATAGCCAGTTGTTCCTGTGAGCAGAGATGAGACTCAGGGGGAGCCAATTACAGACTGTATTGTGGGTGATCAGACACTTCTCATAGGAAATACTGCAGGAGCATCTTCATTGACTCTGCAATGTGTGGCCGAGAATTGGCATGAAGAAGGAACTGCTTGACAGTTGCGTTATGTGGGCTGCATGGCACAGGCAAAATCTCTAACCAGGCCTCATACTAGGTGGGAGACGCTATTCTCTATGCATCTTTACGTGCTCACTGTTTACTCACAACTGAAAAGAGTGATGCATACTGGGGACACTGCCCAATGCACCTGTACAAAGCTTTACCAGATTTTCCCAGAGGTTTCCACTTTGTGACTGATCAGAACTTACTTTCTGGACAACCCTCATATATTCTAAATTGCAGCGTGATGAATGTGATAAAATCTTACCTTCATAATTTACGGATTTCAGATGGCCTTGTAAAAAGAAATCAAGTGGCTGAAGGTCTGACAATCTAGCTGGCCATGCTGCAGGACCTCCGAGACCATTTTATTTTCAAGGAAAGCAACTGATCAAGTAATATGTTGTGGGATAGAAATGAGCTGCAGGCTCATCATCCATGATTTTTATATTATTATTGAATATGTGGCCTAAGGGTAGTGTCTTGGAGTAATAGTCAAAACATCCTCAGGTTTGAACCTAGCCACTGGTTAAATTTTGAATAAAAATCATCAGCAATGGCAACTGAAGACTTCTGGCATAAGTTGCCACCCTTGCTCTGCCAACAGCCTTGTCAAAGATGTGGAGGAGGGAACAGAGGTTCAGGGCATTCCCTTGCCCTTGGCTGGGAAACTGCCTCTAAAAGGAGGGAGAATCAGCTATCATCAACAGCATGAGTATACGGAAGGTAACAGACCACTGCATTAAAAATACAAAGCATATTGACAAAACATGTAGCCTGCTATTGAAAATAAATGGTGTGATCTCTCCATTGGCAAAATATTCAACATTAGGCATTTTTCAGATTCTCAGGAGGTGTCTACCAAGGGGAAGGTGATCATGAGAAAGAAAAGTTGTTCAACCAATGAAAGGTTAGGTTAACATTATATGAGTTGAGGTGTGGATTGTGAAAATTTTGAGCAAGGTAGGAGAACTTTAAAAAATATGAAGGGAAATGCTAAGGCTTAATCTAAGTGTAGTGGGACCAGTGAAGTGAAATGGAAGGAAGACAAGGATTTCTGGCCAGATGAAATAGGGTAATATCAACTGCAGCAGAAAATGGTATGAAAGGATAAGGATTAGTTATAAATGGAAAGGTAGGGCAGAAAGTCAGTTACTGTGAACAGTTCAGTAATAGGCTTGTTCATCAGAATCAACAATAAACCAGTGCCGACAATGATAGTTCATGTATATATGCCAATTCACAAGCAGAAGATGAAAAGAGAGAGACTGTATATGAGGATATTGAACTGGTAATTCAGTGTGCGAAGGGAGATGAAAATCTAACAGTCATGGGGGATCTGAATGCAGTTGTAGGAGCAGGAGGAGAAGAAAGTGTTATGAGATAATCTAAGATTGGCGGTAGGAAAGAGAGAGGAGAAAGAATAATTGAGTTCTGCAATAAATTTCGGATGGTAATTGCAGTTACTCTGTTCAAGAATCACAATAGGAGGAGGTTTATTTGGAAAAGACCAGGAAACATGAGAAGGTTCCACCTGGATTACATCATGATCAGACAGATTTCAGAATCAGATATTGTATTGTAGGTGTATGCATGTGCAGTTGTAGACTCAGACCACAATTTAGTAATAATGAAGAGTAGACTGAAGTTTAAAAGAATCATCCAAAAGAATCAATGTGGAGGGAAGTGGGATACTGAAGTACTGAGGAATGATACGATGCATTTGAAGTTTGCTACAGACATGGATACTGTTCTGGACACCACAATGGGCAGTCCAGTTGAAGAGGAGTGAACACCTCTAAAATGTGCAACCACAGAGGTTGGAAAGACAATGTGCAACCACAGATGTTGGAAAGACAAACATAGGTAGGCTACTACAAAACTAGCTGTAAAGAAACCTTGAGTACCAGAGGAAATACTTAACTAATCAATGAAAGAAGCAAGTATAAAACTATTTAAAAAAGGAATATACCAACATGATTCCCTTAAGAATGAAGCAAATGGGAAGTGCCGGGAAGCCAAGGAAAGATAACTGCCGGAAAAATGTGAGAAAATTGAAAATGAAATGAATGTAGGAAGGACTGACTCAGAAAATAGAAAAATCAAAACAGACTTTAGTGAAATTAAAAGCAGGTTGGCAATATTAAGAGCGCTACTATGGGAATTCCACTGTTAAATGCAGAGGAGACTGTGCATGGGGGGAGGGGGGAAGAGTACAGCAAAGGTCTCTATGAGGGGCAAGAATTGTCTAGTGATGAGGTAAAATAAGAAATTGGAGTTGATATTGAAGAGATAAGGGATGAGTATCACAGACATAATTTAAAAGAGCTCTGGAAGACTTGAGATAAAATAAGGTAGAAGGGATAGATAACATTCCATTGGAGTTTCTAAAACCATCGTGGGAAGTGGCAGCAAGGTGACTATTTAAATTGTGTGCACAAATCTCTGAGACTGGTAACATACCACCAGACTTTTGGAAAAAATATATATCACACAATTCCAGAGATAGCAAGGAGTGATAGGTGTGACAACTGTTGCATAATCAGCTCAACAACATATGCATCCAAGTCACTGACAAGAACAATATACAGAAAAATGGAAAATTGAGAATCTGTTAAATGCTGATCAGTTTGGCTTTAGTGCAGTTAAAGGCACCACAGGGGCAGCCTACATGTTGTGCTTATTAACAGAAGCAACACTGAAGAAAAATCGACACCTTCATGGTATTTGTCAACCTGGAAAAAGCATTTGAGAATGTCATATGGTGAATGCAATTTTAAAATCTGAGAAAAATACGAGTAACCTATAGGAAAAGACAGGACATATACAGTACAGGTAGATGCAAAAAACCAAGATGGAACAATAAGATTGGGGACCAAAAATGAAGAACTCAGATACAAAAACGATTTCCATTTTCATGACAGGTAAAACTGTTTTGACATTAACAAAACTTGGTTCATTTGCAAATATCACATATCCCATGGTAGAAGAGATTCTTTTCTTTCATGGTACAAGGTGGTGTACAAACTGTGAAGTAGAACTTAAGCACCATGACTAATTTGAAAAGTACGTGTAACAACAATGGAAATTTCTGGATGGATAATGTGTGTGGTGCATCGAAACATGAAACAAACAGTATTTAACAACTTTCCAGCTTTTGCTTTCTGTCAAAGAAGTAAACACATTCACACACATACAGCTACACAGATGCCCAAAGGCAAAGGTCTGTGCCCAAAGTGAGACTAACTGTTGATTATCGATAGCAGTTTCCTGGGCAGATGGGAGGGGGAGCAGGTGGAGAAGAGGTGCATGTGGTGAGGAGGAGGAGGTAGTGCAATGGTAGTGCAGGTCTTTCAACAGATGACTCAGTGCCTGCACAAGAAGATGAAGGGAGTTCAGAGGGTAGAGCATATAAGCAGTAGAGAGAGGGAGAGGTTCGAGGAAGGGAAGGCAGGAAAGAAGAGGGAGATGGAGATGAAGAGGGAGACAGAGAGAGAGGGAGAAAGGAGGCAGAGAGAGAGAGAGAGAGAGGGGGGGGAGAAGCCAGTACATGAACTATATGAGGAAGGGGTGGAGTGGACGATAAAGAGAGGGGCAAAGTTAATGTGAGGCAGTGGGGAAGAGGTTGGTGGAGTTTTAGGTCAGGGCAATTGTGAGGGCACAGGATATCAGGATATGTTGGTGGGACAGTTCCCACCTGGATGGTTCAGAGAAACTGTTACTGGAAGGGAGCATCCAAATTGCTTATGTAGTGAAGTAGTTGTTGAAGTTCTTTGTGTTGTGGAGCACTGCGTGTTCTGCAACTGGATGGACAAGTTTGCAGTTTGCCACAAGTGGGTGTGAGTAGACAACTGATCACTTACCATGCTCACACAAAATGCTATACAGTAATTACAGAATTTTTTGAGACATCTGACTGGTTTGATGCAGCCAGCCACAAATTCCTGTTATATGTTAAACTTTTCATCTCAGAGTAGCACTTGCAATCTACATCCTCAATTATTTGCTTGATGTATTCCAATCTCTGTCTTCCTCTACAGTTTTTACACTCTTCAGCTCCATCTAGTACCATGGTGTTATTCTCTGCTGTCTTACAGAGTATCCTATCATCATGTCCCTTGTTCTTATCAGTGTTCTCCATACATTCCTTCCCCTGTCGATTCTGCAGAAAACCTCCTCAATCCTTACTTTATCAGTCCACCTAATTTACAATATTCTTTTGTACCACCACATCTCAAATGCTTTGATTCTCTTCCATTCCAATTTTCCAAAAGTCCATATTTCACTACCATACAATGCTCTGCCCAAAACGTACATTCTCAGAATGTAAGTTTTTGGCCAGGAACACTCTTTTTGCCAGTGCTAGTCTGCTTCTCATATCTTCCTTGCTCCGTCCATCATGGGTTATTTTATTGTCTGGGTAGTAAAATTCCTTAACTTCACCTACTTTGAAATCATCAATTTTGATGTTAAGTTTCTCACTGTTCTCCTTTCTGCTACTTTTCATTACTTCCGTCTTTCTTTGCTGTACTCTCAAGCCATATTCTGTGCTCTTTAGACTGTTCATCCCATTCAACATATCATTTAATTCTTCTTCATTTTCAATTAGGATAGCAGTGTTATCAGTGAAACTTATAATTGATATCCTTCACCTTGAATTTTAATCCCACTCTTCAACCTTTCTTTTACTTTCATCATTGCTTCTTCAGTGTATTGACCAAAGAGTACGGGCGAAAGACCACATCCATGTCTTACAGCCTTTTTAATCCAAGCATTTGGTTCTTGGTCCTCCACTCTTATTGCTCCCACTTGGTTCTTATACATATACATCTCCTGTCTTTCTCTACAGCTTACCCCTATTTTTTCAGAATTTTGAACATCTTGCACAATTTTACATTTCTGACAGCTTTTTCCAGGTCAGCAAAGCCTATGAACATGTCTTGATTTTTCTTCAGTCTTGCTTACATTATCAGTCACAAGTCTGAAGGTATATCACCAGTCTCATACATTCTACACACGAACATGAATAGTCATTTTGTTGCCACTTCCCTCAATGACTAGAAATTCTGATGGAATGTTATCTGTCACTTCCACCTTATTTGATCTTAAATCTTCCAAAGCTCTTTTAAATTCTGATTCTAGCACTGGAGCCCCTATCACTTCCCTAATGACTACTTCTTCTTTCACGTCAACAGACAAGTCATCCCCATCATAGTATTTTCTCTCTACTGTGTATTTATCAGAGGAATTCACACTGCAGATTTGATGTTACCGCCCTTGCTTTTAATTTCACCAAAGGTTGTTTTGACTGTTCTGTATGCAGAGTTAGTCCTTCCAACTATCAACATAATTAAATATGTAATATGGCTGCTTTCAGACATGGCCTTGCTTTTTAGAGGCTTGGAAATACCTGTGACTGGATTGCACTAGGAGGGGGTGTGTGGATGTATGGACAGGGTCACAGGTGAACGACCCATGGAGTGCAGGATTCAGAGCAGGATTGGAATGGGTATGGAAAAAGATGTTCTGTTGGTTGGGTGGGTGGTGAAACACAAATTTGGATGATGGCAGATTTTGAGTAGGATACTCCTTATCTCAAAATTTCAAGAGAGGCAGTTGAAGCCTGGTGATTGAGCTTATCTTGACCAGGGTGATATTGGATGATCAGTGGAGTGCTGTTTGGTTCCTGGTTAGCAAGCATGGGAGATCATTTTATGGATGAGCTGGATAGGATACTCTTGGCCAACAAAGGCTCTGATCTGGCTATTGGTATATTTTGACAACTGATTTCCACTACAGATCTATCATGCATAGGTGGTGAGGCTGTAATAAAGAAACTTTCTGACACAGAGTAGGTGGCGGCTATAAAAACAGAGGCACTGTTGGTGGTTGGTGCACTTGATATTAATTATTTATGACCAATCTGAGGGGTCAAGATCAACATTTAGGAAGGTGGCTCATTGAAATGAGAAGAACCAAGTTAAATGGATTTGGGAGTAGGTGTCAAGGTTATGGAGGAAAGAGCAAAAGTTGTCCTGGCATGAGCCCAGATTATAAAAATGTCATCAGTGAATGTGAACCAGACAAGGGGACTTTAATGTTGACTGGATACAGAGAATTCCTCCAGATGGGCCATACAGGAATTAGCACAGGATAGTGCCATGTGAGTACCCATGGCGGTACCACAGAGTTTTGTTTACAGATTTCGCTTTGAAAGTGAAGCAATTGTGTGTCAGTATTAAGTTGGCTAGGAGGATAAGAAAAGACGTGGTGGCTTGGTATCAGAAGGACATTGGGAAAGGTAGTGGGGGATATTTGTGTATAAGGACATCACATACATAGTGACCAACAAGGAATTTGGTGATAATGTGAAATGAACTGTGGAAAGGCATTGAAGGAAGATAGTGGCATCTTCAATTAGGATGGCAGGCTACAAACAATAGTTTGGAATTGGTGGTCAGCAAAGACAAACATTCTTTCTGTGGGAGGCCAGCGACAATTGTATGACTGTTAGGGGATCTGTGGGTTTGGGTCTGGGCATTCAGGGAGTAGGTAAAAGGTAAGAGTGCAGGGAGTTGCTATTGTGTGGAGAGAGATGGATTCAGGCATCATGGACCTACACCTAGACAATTTGCTAGATTTTCTGTTGGACTTTTGGGAAGGGTTCATGGTTGTTAGGTGTGTATGTAGAGGTGCCAGAAAGTTGGCAGAAACCCTCAGCTACAGTCATTGTGATTCATGACCACTGTTGTGGAGCCTTGCTGTGGAAGACGGATGATAAGATCTGGACTGATTTTCAGGTATGGATAGCTGTGTGTTCTGTAGCAGCGGTGTTGGACTCACAGGGGACGTATTTAGGAAAGGAAGATGAAGCCAGGCTAGAAATAAGGAATTCCTTAAAGGTTAACATGGGATGACTGGGTGGAATGGGAGGATCACAGTTCAGGGGAAGCTGGAACTATTTTAAACAAGGTTCTTGGTCGGGCTTTTGGTTGGCTGCAATAAATAGCATGTGTGGCGAAAAAAATTTTTCACTGTAAAGAACAAATAAAGGAAAGAATGTGCTTCAGAAGTCCAGAATTATTGACCTTAAGCTTAGGGCTAAAGATGAGGCTTTAGAAAGTATTGAGGCTCCTGCAGGGGTCAGAATTTTTGCAGAAAGGTTAACAACAGTGTTACAGGATGGATGTTCAGGAGCAGTGTTTCTCATAGAGTATGGAGAAAGATTTTGTTGATGTGAAAGGCAGAATAAATCAGCAAGGCATGTTTTATTAGCAATGAGTGGGGGGGGGGGGGGGGGTGTTGACATGTTGTGGGATCAGACTGACACTATCTTTTTTTACTACAAGGAAACCCATGTCGGCATAGGACAGGAGTAACCAGTTTAGCTGCCTCAAATAGTGCTGGAAATGGTGTTCCAGCTGTTGAAGGGAAAGAATTTCTATTACAGAAATGTCATTTAGGAAGTTGTGATCACAGAGTAAAAGAACATTGCAAAAGGAGTAGAGGCTGTCAAGTACAGTTTGAACTTGGATTGCATGATTATGAAGGAACAGACTGAACTTGGCAATGTGAAGGTTCTTGTAGTAGGATGGGCGACAGCCTAAGATGCCAGTGTTAATGGTAAGCCCATTGGGTGGGATACTGTGTGCCAGACAAGCTTTCAGAAAGAGGATATGCTAGGTCAAAGGAGAGTTTTGGGATTGGTTGAGGTTGAATGAGCAGGGATTCATGGCTGCATGATTGAGATGTTGCTACTCTTATCCAACCCCATGTCAACACCACAAAGCACCCCAACCATACCTTACTGACTTATTTTGCTTTCCATATCATGAAACACTTCATCCACCCTCCATGAAACACACTGCATCTTAGCATCCATCCTGCAACACTGTTCTCAACCTCCATGCCAAAACTCTGATCCCTACAGAAGTCTCACTACTTTCTAAATGCGTCATCTTTAGCCCTAAACCTAAGTTCAACCATGCAAGATGTATAAAGGAATTTCTTTATTGAACTCATTCTATATAGTGGAAATATTTGTTCACTACACACACCACTGACAACAGCCAACCAAAAGCGTACATAGAACCCAGTATTTATATAGCAGAAAAATTGTCAGTAGGTTGGAAAGGAGGATATATTTGAGGTCTCTTTTCTGGGATTTCATTATAAAATACTGAAACATTACAGTACTGAGTATTTTTTAACACCGTAAACAAAAGTATACTTAAATTTTGGAGAGATGGTGAGACTGTGGCACTGAAGTTTGAGTGAAAAGTGAAACAACACATAAATTCCAGGAAGAACAGTGAATATCTGACAAAGTGAACTACTGACAAAAAAAGATACATCATTTTCAATCAAAATTTGTATGGTTTGTTTTGTTTGAATTCTTAGATGTCAGTCACATTTTTCAAAATGACCACTGCTGAGGGAAATGTTGAACAAGTGAACAGTAAACTAGAATGAGATATGGATATATGATTTGGATCAATCTCATAGTAGTTTAAGGTGAGAAGACAATACACAAGGTTTGGTAGAAATGGTGAGAATATTTTCAATTCAATTGCATCAAGAATTTTTGAAGTTCAAAGTAGGAAATAGTGAAGAGCTAAAATTAGAGTTGTAGGGAAACAGAAACAGTTAAAACCACTGTCACAAGCAAACAGTGAACAGTTGAAATCAGAACTGCTGGCAAACAGTGAATGATTAAAATCAGACTTACATTCAGAAACACAGCAATTAGTAAACCACTACAGTCAAAAACTGAAGAAAACAGGGTCTTTTAAAAATTGAACATAAGACAGAAATCAAGAATGAGCAGAGGAAGGTGGAATTTGAGTCAAGACTGGTTTAAGTGAGTTGGGGGCTTCAGAGTGGATGAAGCTGAAAATAGAGTGGATAGTTTACAAAATGAGTTAGTCAAGGACACATGTGGGGACAAAAAGAATTTTAGTGATTTCACAAATTCAATTAAAGATGAGATTGATAAGATTAATGTAGAACTTTGTAGTGCAAAAAGTAATCTGTAAAAAATTTCTGTTAGATACTAATAATACAATGAGGAAATTAACTGTATTAGACTCAAAGATGAATGAAGTTGACAAATGTCAGTGATGATGATCATTGATGATGATCATCTTCGGAAAACTGATGTGTCTGCATTAAAAGGTGGATTGGCCAATGTAGAAAAAATATTGGGAGATACTGAAGAAAGTCTCATAGTATAAATATTTGTTTAATAGCAGTGGTATCATGTGGGCAAACCTTCTAACAAAATTCAAACCAGAACATGATATTTATGGAGTATGAAAAAAGTTTTCTACAGAAATTTTCATCAGAACAAGAGCAAGCCAGGGTTAAAATTATACTTCTGAATGGGACAAATTGTAGGGAAGGAAATGAAATTATGAGAGAGGTTTGTAAAAAGCAGTTAAAAAGATTAGTGTTTTTGGACAAACCTTCTGAAGAATTGACTCAAACCGATACTTTAAATAGTAGATTACCTGAAAGGTTGGACTGAGGATTATTGTATGGTCCTGAACATCCAGCAGAACAGTTTTTGAAAGACACGGATACACTGATCAGGTCATTGGAAAGATGTGATAAGCAAAATTTTTATTTGGGAAATTACAAATCAGAAATTTTAATGGGAGAAATCATAAGAGCAGAGAATATGGAACCTATAGCAATTGTTACTGGTATTATGATTGTGGAACGAGAAGGAATTTTAGTGGAAATGGGAGAGGTAGAAACAGAGGTAGATGATCTGAAAACAGAAACAGGACATGGAAAGGGTGTAGTGGTATGCAAAACAATGAAACATAGCACAAGTGAAGTAGTTTGGAAAACTGATGATCACTCCACTGAGGTTCCATAAGTTAGGGGCAAGAAATATGTACAAAAATCAGACCAACAAATCTAACAAATGTTTCAGAGATGGAAGGAATCACAGGCTTCATGTTCAAACGATTGGAAGAATACACCAGGAGAACAGGTTGGTTTTTGATAAAAACATTTGGGAAAATTTTAGAGAAAGTGAACAACAGGAAAACGATTTTCATGAAAGCTTTGACCTGGATGCTGGGGTGCTTACAAATTTTTAGTCTGACTGGAAGTTTGGTGCAACAGGAAGATACAATGGGAAATGATGATTACAGTGAATCAGATATTGTTTAAGATAATGAAATAGTGGCAGAAGAAGGATGTGGCTCTTTGGATACTGAAAGGACTGATGTTATGGATTGGGGGTGAAAAGACTGTAGTTAATGTTGATGCAGATAGGGATAATGTAATTATTGATAGTTTATATGCTGAGTTAGAAGGACGAGCTGACAAACTTAGATAATGTGAAAAGGATTACTGATGATGAAGGTGAGAAGGATTTTGGTGTTGATGGGAAAGTACATGAAAGTCAAGTTTTATCTATTACTGCCAAAAAACCATTGGTCACTTGGGGTACGTAATGGGATACACAGTTATACTGATACATCACATTTAAACATTGGTTCATGGAGGAGGGAGGGGGTGGGGGCGGGGGGGCAGAGGAAAGGTTTCTCAGAACTGTTTGGGATTGGTATGATGATGAATAAAAAATGAGCAGTTCCAGACTGATATTGTACAGTTTTGTAAAAACTGGCATCCAGATTGATCAGAGAAGAAGAAATGTGTGCTAAGACGAACACAGATTACAACTGAAACATCAGTAACCATTCTTTATCAGACTCTTTAGTGTTATTTGCAAAGAGACTTGCTGTTGAGAGAGAGCTCCTCAAGATGGAAAGGTGAGGATAGAAAGAAATCGTAATGAGTAAAATAACCCATCAGCTGCTGTCTCCAAAAATTTGGTGGCGAAAATCTTGTTCAAACTATAAACATTTAAATAAATTTTTACATGAGGAAGCTCACCATCCTAAGAGAGTATTGAGTAGTTGTTACACAAATCTGAGTCTGAAATTTATGACCAGCTTGGACCACACATCATGTTTTCATACATGGTGATAAATGTTACCAATACTTTGTTGTATGATTTGGACCAAATATTTCTGTAACTGAATTCATTAGAGATTTAAAATTTGTTTGTGTCTGCAATTTACTCAGAAATTAACTATCTATGTTGATGACATTTTAATCACTGTTAAAATCTGGGAAGAATATTTTGACTTATTAAGGGAAGTTTTAAAAAATTGAGGGACAGTGGATGATAGTGAAATTAGTAAATGTAAGTTTGCTGTGAGAGACCTAAATGTTTTGTGACTTACCTTTTCTTGGTATGGCATTTTATCAGATAATGTAGATGTAAAGGGTATTACAAAACTCCCCTTTTCCAGAAATGAGAAAAAATTAAAATCTTTTTTTTTTTTTTTTTTTTTGGCTTACATGGGCTTAATAGGAAATTGGTTTGTAATGAGATTTTGAATGCATTTTGTTTGATTAATTTTTTAGCCCATAACTTACTGATTTTTTCAATTTATGTTCTAAAAAATAATATTTTCTATTAATGAAAAACATCCTATAATGAATAACATTACAGACAGACATATAAAGATGGCTTTTCAAGCTCAAAGCAACACGTTACAAAAGCCTGAAAATCACCAATAATAAAACCCCCAGTATACCTGTGCACTGGACTTTGACTAAAATATCCTGAAACTTGAAGTCTTTTTTAGTTTCTTTGTAGCTATGAAGTCTAACCATATATTTCACAATGGTGTCCTGTGAACACAAATCTTGGAGGAGTTGACTGAAGAACTGTGGCTGTATTTATCTCATACCAGTGGTGACCACTTGTTGCTCAACTGATGAACTGTTGTCACTTTCAGTCTCTAATGAAGTAACGTCGCATTCTACTTCACTTTTTGAGTCACTAAATTCAATGTCTATACAAGGGCGATGAACTTGAGGACAATATTATGGAAATGGAAGAGGATGTAGATGAAGATGAAACGGGAGATATGATACTGCGTGAAGAGTTTGACAGAGCACTGAAAGACCTGAGTCGAAACATGGCCCCCGGAGTAGACAACATTCCATTTGAACTAATGACGGCCTTGGGAGAGCCAGTCCTGACAAAACTCTACCATCTGGTGAGCAAGATGTATGAAACCGGCGAAATACCCTCAGACTTCAAGAAGAATATAATAATTCCAATCCCAAAGAAAGCAGGTGTTGACACATGTGAAAATTACCAAACTATCAGTTTAATAAGTCACAGCTGCAAAATACTAACACGAATTCTTTACAGACGAATGGAAAAACTAGTTGAAGCCAACCTTGGGGAAAATCAGTTTGGATTCCGTAGAAACACTGGAACACGTGACCCAATACTGACCTTACGACTTATCTTAGAAGAAAGATTAAGGAAAGGCAAACCTACATTTCTAGCATTTGTAGACTTAGAGAAAGCTTTTGACAATGTAGATTGGAATGCTCTCTTTCAAATTCTAAAGGTGGCAGGGGTAAAATACAGGGAGGGAAAGGCTATTTACAATTTATACAGAAACCAGATGGCAGTTATAAGAGTCGAGGGACATGAAAGGGAAGCAGTGGTTGGGAAGGGTGTAAGACAGGGCTGTAGCCTCTCCCCGACGTTGTTCAATCTGTATATTGAGCAAGCAGTAAAGGAAACAAAAGAAAAATTCAGAGTAGGTATTAAAATTCGTGGAGAAGAAATAAAAACTTTGAGGTTCGCCGATGACATTGTAATTCTGTCAGAGACAGCAAAGGACTTAGAAGAGCAGTTGAATGGAATGGACAGTGTCTTGAAAGGAGGATATAAGATGAACATCAACAAAAGCAAAACAAGGATAATGGAATGTAGTCTAATTAAGTTGGGTGATGCTGAGGGAATTAGATTAGGAAATGAGACACTTAAAGTAGTAAAGGAGTTTTGCTATTTGGGGAGCAAAATAACTGATGATGGTCGAAGTAGAGAGGATATAAAATGTAGACTGGCAACGGCAAGGAAAGCGTTTCTGAAGAAGAGAAATTTGTTAACATTGAGTATAGATTTAAGTGTCAGGAAGTCATTTCTGAAAGTATTTGTATGGAGTGTAGCCATGTATGGAAGTGAAACATGCACAATAAATAGTTTGGACAAGAAGAGAATAGAAGATTTTGAAATGTGGTGCTACAGAAGAATGCTGAAGATTAGATGGGTAGATCACATAACTAATGAGGAAGTGTTGAATAGGATTGGGGAGAAGAGAAGTTTGTGGCACAACTTGACCAGAAGAAGGGATTAGTTGGTAGGACATGTTCTGAGGCATCAAGGGATCACCAATTTAGTGGCTCTGAGCACTATGGGACTCAACTGCTGTGGTCATAAGTCCCCTAGAACTTAGAACTACTTAAACCTAACTAACCTAAGGACAGCACACAACACCCAGCCATCACGAGGAAGAGAAAATCCCTGACCCCGCCGGGAATCGAACCCGGGAACCCGGGCGTGGGAAGCGAGAACGCTACCGCACGACCACGAGATGCGGGCTCACCAATTTAGTATTGGAGGGCAGCGTGGAGGGTAAAAATCGTAGAGGGAGACCAAGAGATGAATACACTATGCAGATTCAGAAGGATGTAGGTTGCAGTAGGTACTGGGAGATGAAGAAGCTTGCACAGGATAGAGTAGCATGGAGAGCTGCATCAAACCAGTCTCAGGACTGAAGACCACAACAACAACAAATTCAATGTCAAATTCAGGATCACTATGGTAACCCCTTTTTGAAAGAAATACTTAAACAAAAATATAGGAGAGAGTCTGAAAGCACACATTTTGTTGTTGAGTATCCAAAGCTGCACACAGCAAAGATGACATAGTGGCAACTATCTCAATTGAAACATGACAGCCAGTCTACAAATATAGTTCAGATGCTCTCTAAAACATAACTATTTGAGCTGAAACTGAATAAGCAGAGCTATTTTTTTGAAGGTCTCTTCTTAAGTTGCCCGAGTATATGTGGGGTTTTAAGTTTCTGACAAAATAATAAAAATGAGATAATTTGTGCTTTTTTCTTGCAGGTCTAAAGAAAAATGCACTATGGGTTTAGGCACTTGATGAAATTAGCATCCAATTTTTTTTAGAGTAAGATGTTATGTGGACTAGGTTTATCAGTTTCTTTTTTTGGAGAGCACTGTTCTGGAAAAAGAGATAGAGGGGAAAACTGAATACAAGTCCATTGCTTTCGCTAGCAATGTGCTACAAAAACATGAAAAGATATATATTGTTTTGAAAAGGGACATTGGACTTTTAACATGTTTAAAAGTTACCTAGTTAAATACCAAGTATTTGTTTATTCTGACCATTACAAGAGTGTTTGTTTCGCTGTAGTACATTAAGCAGATGAGCTATATTTCTGCAACAATTTGATTATGAAATTAAGTGCATCAAAGGCAAAAAAACAAAATTGCAAACACAGTATCTGCATTGCCACTGGGTGTAATTGAAAAGAAGTAATGAGAGGTATAAAATGGAATTTAAAATTATGTATTTGAAAGGTATCACAGTAAAGGAGATCTTGAACATTTGTAAGGATATAAGGAAAAATCAAAATTATGGTGAAAAGTTAATTGAAATACAGGGGACATGAAAAAGTAGTGTTCATAAAGGAACACTAATTAGAATAACTGTCCAGGACACTCTTTAGAATAACTACCCTGGATACTGATGCATAGAAATCATGTAGGCCTCAACAGCACACTGACATTCTAGTCAAAATGTATGTGAAAGTTTTGGACATTGTGGTCCATCTAAATTATCCCAGTACAATCAGGAAAATATTTACTTTTACATCATGACCAGGGGAGCAATGAAGAAGCTTATAAGAGATGATAGATGACATGTGGTAAAAGTCATAGCCAGATCTGCAGGGGATAAATGCAAAATATATTTACTACCTGATAAGGAATTGTATCTATTGGCTGCAAACTTATTGGAACCATTACCTAGAGCACAAGACAGACTTTTCTACATTTTTGAAACAGCTGATTTGTTTTCTAAAATTATAAAAGTGTATTCCATTAAGAAAGCTAGAAGTAAGAATACGATTTCAAGGATTGTGAGAGATTGCATTTTAAGTATTAGTACTCAAAGTCGCTTCTGTCAGATGATGGACCACAATTTACATTTAAAACATAGAAGACCTTCATTGACATGGAAGATATTGAACACATCTTGATTTCAGTTTATTACCCTTCTAGCAGTCCAGTTGCTATTGCTTGAGGGAGACTTGGAGGCTGTGCAGGATATACTGCAGTGAGAAACATTTGAACTTGATTGAATTCATTAATGGCTTTGAAGACATCATGAATTGTCTACAGCATTCAGCTTCTGTATTTAACCTGTTTGACATTATGTATGATAGAAAACTCACCAATGCTGTTTCTGAAAAAGTAGAGTATCTCTGCCAAGAAAGAGAAACAATTATCAGAGAGATTACGGAAAGATTGGGAGATGCAAGTGAAAACGTGTCAAAGTGGGGGAGGGATGTGGTGCAGGGATAGGGTGGGGGGAGGGGGGGGGGGGGGAAGAAGGAGACGACATTCGACATTTAAAGATAAGTATGTTATTTCATTAATCCCACATGTCAAGTCATGTGTGCATACACACACGCACACACGCACACAAGTGCACTCTGCAAGGAACACCCGTGCTGGCCACAAGGTTGGTAAAGAGTTCTTATGGTAAGGCATTTCGTTTGTACACCAACACAGTTGGTAACTGCTAGATGGTCGTTGGTGCACAGGGACATGCTGCAATATGCGTCCTTAATTCACCTCACATGAGATTGATGGAATTTAAGCCATGAGAATGAGTGGTCTAATCCATTCCCTGAATATTGTCTCATACAAAGAGCTCCTCTAGCCATATTGTTTGATGCAGTCGCACATTATCATCCATAAAACTGGAGTCAGGACTGAATGCTCAGTCTCCAAGGATTTGGAGGTAAGCAAGTCCATGTTACATGAATGTTTATTATAAATGAGTCTTTCTTTCCATTCATACAGTTATATATGAGTATGTTACTAATAAGTTTTGTGAAGAAATTAAGCCACTCTGTAACTAATTTGCCCCTTGTGGTGTCACCGCCAGACACCACACTTGCTAGGTGGTAGCTTTAAATCAGCCGCGGTCCATTAGTACATGTCGGACCTGCGTGTCGCCACTGTGTGATCACAGACCGAGCGCCACCACAAGGCAGGTCTCGAGATACGGGATAGCACTCGCCCCAGTTGTACGGACGACGTAGCTAGCGACTACACTGACAAAGCCTCGCTCCTTTGCAGAGCAGATAGTTAGAATAGCCTTCACTTAAGTCAATGGCTACGACCTAGCAAGGCGCCATTAGTAACATTGCATGCATCTAAAGAGTCTCACTTGTATCGCCACAATCTCCAGATGTACCAAAAGGATGGATTAAAGTTAAGTATTCCAGAAGCTACGTACTTTTCTTTATAGCATTCATTACGTATCCTGTTTCAGACCTCACGCCATCCTGCTTTAACTTAGCACGTGCCTTTCGGATTCCTCTCATTGTGTCTAGGCTGTCTTGTCTAGACACAACACCCCTAATGGTTGGGAGACTTACTATAATTGTATTTGTTGGTTAAAGAACAAGTACTCAACACAAAAGGAAATATGAGCTGTATCGGACCTGACAAAAAGATCATATAGATGTAAGATTAGATTTCTGTTGCCACAAAGAACCAGTCAACAAGATGGTGAAGAAATGAAAACAAACCAAATAGAGTACAATAAATCAGAAATACAGAAGGATGCACAGCAAAAGATGTTTTTACTAACAATTGCAATTTGATGTAATTTGTGTTTCATGTTTATTAGTGTAAAAAATCAAAAGCTTGTAAAGCTTGTAGAAGCATGTGAATCGATCAGTGTACACAGACAGCAGTAATATGTTCCAGTGCATTTTATCTGTATGTTTATTCTTCTTTGTTCTACCTTTTTTTTTTTTTTTTTTTTTTTTTTTTTTTTTTGCAACAAATTGCCATGTTTGTAATTTGTGCTTTGGTGTAAACATATTAAGTTATCTTGCAAGTGTAGAGCTTATTATTTCTCACCATCAGTTCTATTCACTTACGGTAGATAACCAAAGTGGTGGCCCCACCAAAGAACTACAATAATATTAACATTAATGACAGTGCTACAATCAAGTTGGAGCCACAGCAGCAGCCTCAAAATGCAGCTACACAGGAAACCACAGATGAGGCACACTCTTCAAAGTAACATACAGTCTTTACAGTTCAAGGTAGGAATTTTGGAAATTTTAAACTTCCCACACTGTCGATGAAATAACTGCACCTATGGTTCAGGCAGATAGATCGGACTGGATTGATTTGGTGGAAGAGACCAAACAGTGATGTCATTGGCCTCATCGGATTAGGGAAGGATGGGGAAGGAAGTCGGCCATGACCTTCGAAAGGAACCATCCCAGCATGTGCCTGAAGTGATTTAGGGAAATCATGGAAAATCCAAATCAGGATGGCCAGACATGGGACTGAACCATCATCCTCCCAAATGCGAGTCCAGTGTGCTAACCACTGCGCCTCCTCGCTCTGTCAGGCAGGTAGAGAGCATACTTTTGCAGCAAAGCGTCCTAGCTTCACTTGAAAAGCTTAATTGCGTAGTGGCACATTTGAATGAGGCACAAATTATGCAAGAAGAGGCCTATGTTAAGTTCACAGAGTTATGAGATTCTAAATGCAGGTTTAATCAAAGAGTATTTCTTAACCTCAGAGAGCAGATTGCATAAACTGTTACAGAAGGCACTGCCTAGTGGCATGCTGCTGAAACAAATGTTGGCACAACTAAAATCACTAGCTGGCAATGATTTGTTACCTGAGGCTTCCCTTTGGTCATTATGGCTTAGGCAGCTACCGCCAGCAATCAGTACTGTCTCAACAGGATAAACAGAATTACTCTTGGCAATCTTGTCTGAAAAAGCTGTGATGATAACTGCATGTTCAGAGCATAAAGATTGAAACACTGTGAAACAGACCAGCATGGCTAAAGGCCCCAAACCAAGCATTACCAGTAAAGGTGGACAAAGCAGCCCCAACTCAAGTATAGTGCCAGCTACGCCCCTACACAAAGTAGAACAACTGAAAAAGTGTGTGAGGGAATTAAAATCCATGGTGGTGGCTCTGAAACATGAGCAAATAGCCACTCCAGAAACAAAAATAAACACAGCTAAACAAAAAACATAAGTTCAAGCTTCATAGTGTTTGTTGATAGACATTTCAGTGTAAATGCATGCCAGTGCATCACTCTGCGCAATTTCCTAAACTAGTTCAGTGACACCAGGAAGGTGTACATGTATGTTGGCAAAAATATCACCCCCTATTTCTTTTCCCATGTGTCTGCTGTATGAGAATTGCAGGAGTCAGTCACTACCATATGTATGTAATGCAGAATATACACAAGTATGTCACACTATCACACTAGAAGATTTCTGCAGGCTCATGTGAGGAGTATTGTCAGTTAACAGGTCAAATACCTCTGAGGTGTAACAGGATACACAGGATTGTTTTTACGCCACTGGAAGGCATAGACTATTGTGCAACCCAGAGGCCTATGAGAAGACAGCACACAGCATTTATGTAGGGACTCAAAAACTATAGTTTTAATGAGCAGCAGCTGTCAGGTAGGAGGCAACTGACGCAACAGACTTGCCTTGTGCATGCAACTGAGAAGCAGTCTTGCTGGTTATTTGTGAGGGACAACACTTCTGAAACAACATTTTAGTTAGACACAGGTTCTGATTGCAGTGTGTTGCCAGCTAGAAGTTTCACAGGTGATGGTACCAAGGTTCTGATAACTCTAATGGTGGCAAATAATTCCACAACTGAGATCACAGGAAGAAAATTTTGACACTCGATCTTGGCCTACATCATACATTCACATGGCCATTCCTCATGGCACATGTGATGGAACCAGTTTTGGAAGCTGATTTCTGCTGACTGGCTCCAGACTTTTCTTCTAACCAAGTCCTAGAAGTGGTGCAATTGGCACAAGTTTCTAGTAAATGTGGTACTGCAAGAATTTCTGGAGAGTACAGGTATCAGGAAACTGGAAATGGCGTACAACCATGGCACTCAGCATGACATTCAGATTGCACTTGGCCCTCCAGTGATGCCCCACCCATAGAGGCTTATGCCAGAAAAGTTTACTGCAGCTAAGAATGACATAGACAGGCAGATTACTGAACACATTTGTCTCCATCAGGTAGTCAAGGGCGTATGCACAGATCCGAGTTACAAAGGGCATTAGGAAGAAGGCCACTATCACTACTCTTGTCTGTTCCATTTCATCTTCATGTCCTTTGGTTGAAAGATGTCACACAATCATGGAAGAGGTATATTCACCAGGTTCTTTGAGGGATTCCATTTCTGGTTTGTTACATGGACAATGATCTTGTCTTATCCAACAATATGGAACAACATAAGGAGCACCTATGAACCCTTTTACAGAGTATTGAGGACTTTAATGTGACAATCAACAAAGACAAGAGCACTTTTTGGAAAGAGAGTGTACACTTTCTCAGGTTCATCATTTCCACAAAAGGTCTATCTCCAAATCCTAAAAGAGTACAACTCATCCATGACTTCCTGTTTCTGAGGACTTTCATGGAATTACAAAGATTCTTGGGAACAATTACTTTCTACTGATGCCATTTTCCACAAGCAGCTGCAGCAAAATAGGTTCCTTTGACTGCACTTCCAAAGGGAAAGATCACCTCAGGGAACAAGAGTGTACCATAGAATGAGAACCTACTGAAGGTCTTTGAGGATGTTCAGGATGTTACAGCAGAGGCTGTGCTAGTACAGCATCCTATTAAGAACCAAAGTTGATGCCAGCCAGGAGGCAGGCAGCGTGACATTACAACAGAGGATCAATGGTGACTGGCAACTCTTGTCATTTTTTACCTGCCTCTAGAAAGAAGCACAGCACAATTGGAACACTATAGATTGTGAATTACTAGCCATTCATGCAGTGGTTAAATTCTCCAAAGAATACCTGGAAGGCATGCACTTTAGAATTCATACAGATCATGCACTGCTTACAGCATTCTTTTACAAGATGACAGACAGTGTCACACAGTCAATGTCACATGTCAGACTCACAGAACAATACTCCGCAGACATTAGACACATACATAGCATGAGTAATGTGGCAGCTGATTATTTATCACAAAGCTGTGCCAGTATCAAGGCAGTCTGTTGGGAGAAAAAAATTGTTGATCAAAAGAAAGACTCTGAGTTGGCTTAGTTGTTGGTTAATCAATCACATTGTTCTGTGTTTTATAAAATGGAGATGAAAGAGCTGGGATATACCTTATGGTGTGATACATCACAGGGTAGATTACATGCTTACTTTTCATTGAGACACAGGAAAGAGATTTTCTGCACCTTTCATAATTTAGCATACCTGGTAGTCTGGGCTTCAACTAAACTGCTGGCAAAACATGTCATGTGGGACAGAATTAGAAAGAATTCCTGCCACTGGGCTCAATGTTGTTTACAGTTTCAGAAGAGTAAGGTGGGCAGGCATGTGCATGTGCCTATGGGGCATTTGCTGAATTTATAGCCTATTTTATGGACCTACATAGTGATTTGGTGGAACCTCTTCCATGTTCGGAAAATTACAGGCATGTGTTGGTGGTGGTGGATCATTTTATCCATTATCCAGAAGCACTCCCAGTTTCCAATATTTCAGCAGCCACTGTGGCTATGACACTGTTGGCAGGCTGGTTTGCTCACCATGGCATACTGCAAGTGATCATGTCTGACCATAGAAGGCAATTTGAGGCTTGTCTGTTTCAAGAGGTGCTACAGATCTGTGGCTGTAGTCACATTCAAACAACTCGTTACCACCCAGCAAGCAATGAGTAAGTTGAAAGATTTCACCGGTCTCTGAATACTGCAATAATGGTGCCTGGTTCTAAATGGACAGAAGCTTTGCCTCTGGTGTTAGGCCTTAGATCAGCAGTGGAGGATATAGTTTGTTTACCAGCAGAGTTTGTGTTTGGTGAGTAAGTATGCTTAGCTGCTGATCTACTGACCAATAAACCTACAGTTCTACCATCTGAAGAACACAGGTCCACTTTCAGCAGATGATTAGAATAGAGAATGTTGTGGGTCAATATGCATCCTCAGCAACATCATGGCAACAATGGCATTTTCATACTTAAGCATCTGGTCACATCAGTGCATGTCTGTCTATGGGATGACACTGCCTGACATTTGTTTACCAATTGACATGCCTACACTGTGAAGCCTTTTATGTGGGAATTACCAGCAACAAACTGTCCATTTGCATGAACGGACACAGGCAGACAGTGTTTGTTGGTAATTAGGAAGGTGGCTGTGGCTAAACATGCCTTGGTGCACAGCCAACACATCTTGGCACAGTGTTACACCATCTGGGTTATCTCGATACTTCCCACTGACACCAACCTATCAGAACTCCAGAGATGGGAACTTGCCCTTCAGTATATTCTCTCTTTTCGTTACCGACCAGGCCTCAACCTCCGCTAATTTCAAGTTGCTGCCCCTCGTACATCACCTGTATTCACCAACATCTTTGCCTCTGTACTTCTGCCTTGACTGACATCCCTGGCCAATCTCTTTGCATTTACATATGTCTGCCTGTGGTATATGTGTGGATGGATATGTGTGTGTGTGTGTGTGTGTGTGTGTGTGTGTGTGTGTGTGTGTGTGTGTGTGTGCGCGCGAGTCTTTCCGCTCCCAGGATTGGAATGACTCCTTACCCTCTCCCTTAAAACCCACATCCTTTTGTCTTTCCCTCTCCTTCCCTCTTTCCTGATGAAGAAACCTTGGGTTGTGAAAGCTTGAAATTTATGTGTGTGTTTGTGTGTTTTTTATTGTGTCTATCTACCAGTGCTTTCTTGTTTGGTAAGTCACAGCATATTTATTCATATTTAGAATAATTTTATTCTGGAATAATTGAACTTTAAATTGTAATCCTGTCAAAATTCCATTTTTGTAGTTAAGAGTTCAATTTTTCTGATTGCAAAAATATATAACTTGTTGATATGTGAAAAATCTAAATTAGAAAATGTAACTTACCATAAAATTCTTCTGGGCTTTTTTAGATCCAAATGTGCACCAAAAACATCTGCCTTATAAAACAGATCTACAGTATGTATTGATTTATGACATTCAGCGACTTGTTACTACCATAACATATGTGCCTAATCTGTATCTATATTCTATATTCTTTCTGATTTTTATATTATTATTGAAGATTTCACAATTCTATCATTTGAGTCCTATGGTAGCACACGGAGCAGCAGTCATTATGCAGCCTCTCTCCTACTACCCCCTCCCACCATGACACCAACAGGATATATGTATATATAGCAATATCTGTCTGTGTGTGTGTGTGTGTGTGTGTGTGTGTGTGTGTACAAGATGATTCTCAATAAATGTTTGAATATCCCAACACCAACTTAAATGCATTTGTGCAAGGGCACCCATTTGATAATCTGGTAGGGAGGAGGGCGGAGGGGGCTAGACCAGGAAGTATGGAGTGTTTTTAATATTCTGGAAGACAAATGGTGATTCATAACTAATCATAAAAGACTTTCAGTTCCGACCTTTTTAGAAACCTGCATAATACTGAATTTTAAATAATTTTCTTGGAAGAAAACACTGCCTAAAACATATTTTCTCCTTTCCCTGTGAGCTAATGCTAATGTGGGAGTGGTTGGTGCCCCCCACCCCCCTCCTTGCATTTGTGCATTCTTGGGAGAGTATGTTGTGTTGCTTCTCCAAGGGCCTGTGCATGGCTGCTAATAAGGGCAGCAGCATCCATGACATGAGCAAACAGTTCATCCTGCATATTCACTATTCATTTGTACACCTCAGACTTCATTCAACCTGGTAAACAAAAATCTAATGGCATGAGGTCTGGCAATCTTGGTGGCCAGTTTATAGTACTACTACAACCAATTCAGTGATTAGGGTACATGGTATTGAGAGGTCCCCTCACACATCTGGTAGATTGTGGAAGGGCTCTGTCATGCTGGAAGTGTATTGCAGATTGCATGGCCAAAGGAACCTCCTCAAGGTGTTCAACAAATGAATTTCCTAGAAAATGCAAGTAATTCTATCCCATCATTTGCTCTTCTAAAATGACTGGACTTATCAACATGTTACCAATCATGCCACACCAAAAATTGATTGAAAAATGAACATGGAAAATGATTTCCACTGTAGCATGCGGATTTTACCATGACAGTTGATGTTTATTACTTGTGTTGTTGGTCCAGTTCCGTGTAAATGTGGCTTCATCAGTGAATAGTGGTAATGGCAGTAAATGACAATTGTCATTTAGTTAGTGCCAAAATTCAAGCTGTATGGCACTGTTGCCAATGTGAAGATTCCATACCTGCTGTATGTGAAATGGGTATAAGTTTTCTGCATGTAATGTTAACCATACATGTGCGCATGGGACATTGATACATGCAGAAAGTCATCATCTGCTGGCGGCACCATTTCAGCAATGTGTTGCTGTCCCTGTATATTTTATTGAAACACGTATTCAGAAAAAAATGGGAATTGAAAGAAAATCTGTTTCTTGCAGTGTGCTAAAATCACTGGTAAGCACATTATGATCAGGAATCTCATGTGTCAGAAAGTGCTGACAGTTTTATTTGACAGCAGCAGGAGCACTACCATTGCAGAGGCTGTAAATATACACCATATCTGTAAATTCTTCATTAGTGTAGGTGCATGACATTTTAACCAGTGCAAGAGTAAACATAGTTAACCAATGCTCCTCTTGGATACACTCTCAATCCCTCACACTACTTCAGAAATACGTCTTGAGTGAAGGGGTTGAAGGCAATGAGATAGGTTAGGCTAGAATAAAATGTCAAAGAGTTAGGGTGGGTAAGATGTGTGTGTACCACTAGCCCAAAAACAAATATATGCTGAATGTGCTGTATTTAGGAAACCATTTGAAATAGGGCATATGCCCATATGAAGTTTTTTGCTTTAAATAGGTATTAATGCTATGTCTCTGAATATTGACCATAAGGGGAATGGAAAGTGTCGGATGTTGAGTGATCACTGTGATGGTCAGTGAGATATCATGTATGTATGTGATAATGCATTATCAGCACCTGAATGAGTTTGAAAGGGACCTCATTGTGGGTCTCCATTTGGCCAGCTGGTCAAACTGTGCAATATCCATATTTATGGGGCATTTGTATAATAGTGGTCCAGTGTTGGACTGCGTGGGAATATGAGGGTACACATACTCTTCATCAATGTGCTGGTCAAACACATCTGACCATCAAAAAAGAGATTGTGCACGAACCTCACTTGCCATCCAAGAACAAGTAATGGGCTCCCTGCAACATTCAGTTTAATTCTGTGCCATTGTTCAGAGACTAGCCACAAATGTACTAGGGAATTATTGTACCACACACAGACTGCCAATGACAGTACAACATGAATGGCTGTGTTCAGAGCTGTGCCATGACAGGGAAACATTGATTGCTGATGAATGGTGTCACATTGTTTTCCTAGTGATGAATCACAATTGTGCACTACCCCAGATGACCATCATCTGTGAGTATAGTGGCAGTATGGGGAGAGGTCTCATTCTTCCAATATTCTGGAGAGACACAGTGATGTTACTTCAGGCATCATTTTGTGGGGAGCTATTTGCTATGACTTGAGGTCATGGATAGTAGTGACTGAGGGAATTCTGACAGCATGACAAGTACATAATTGGCATCTTAGGTCTTCACGTGTTATGTCTCATTTGACAATATTGCAGCGCTGTTATTCAACAAACCTGTGCTCATCCACATATGGCATTTGTCTCTAGGAAATGTCTGCATGACACTGAGGTACTCTCATGGCCAGCAGGATCCCCAAATGAGTCCCTCATGCAACATATAGTGCCAGATTGGACATCAATTCCATCTCATTGCCTGTATCTAGGATATCAAGGACCTGTTATAACAGTTATGGAACACCTTGCCTCAGGAGAGGATGACAATAGTTTTATGATACCTTAGCTGACTGAATCAGTGCATGCTCTGAAGCCAGAGGTGGCACAATGTCTTACTGATAACTGGGCTAATACTGCCAATTTCTTTGTAAATTTGACTATCTTGTAGTCACTGAAATAACATCACATGCCCTCTCAATTCATGAAATTCATTTTTGTTTTCTACTCCCCTTCTAGGTGTTTCATTTTTTTTGTCTGATAGTATTAAAATTTTTTGTGTTCTACAATATCCCAATACATATAATATCAACATAAAAGAAGAGACTAAACTGTGCCATGAACCAGAAAAATAAAATGATTTAGGTCAATACGTTACCTGACATGCATCTTTCCCACCCTCCGCATAACCTGCACATATCATGCCTTCAGTCACATTCAGATCTTTGTGCACTAACCACATATTGCACAGATTTCGATTCAGGACAGGAACAACAACTTCATTCACAGCTGGTTCATATTCCGATGCTGGAACAAAATACGTATATACAATTGGATTTACAGAATACACGCCTGAAACTTAAAATTACTACATAATGTACATTCCTACAACTCTGTTTACTCATTTATAATTAACACTAATAGATACATTCATTTTGTTATAAATTCTGTACTGAGATTTTTTGTTGACAATCAAGATTTTAAAATATTATCAAATGAAGGTATAGTTGAATCACTTGGTCTGGTAGATATGCACTTCAAAATTTTACATCTCACTAGTCAAAAACTTTTCACTGTTAATCTCAATTATCTGTATGCACTATCAATGTACATTACACATTTTTTGACACATTTGAAAATGCCACTTTTGACTTTGTTATGTTGATTTGAAAATGGGTCTCGCCCGAGACTAATCATTAAATGAAAAATAAAATATCTCCAACTAGGACTTGCTTTTCATTCTATTGATTAAGAGAAGTTGCTGACCCAAGTTACTCTAGCTTGTTCAAAGTTAGTAAATAATAGTTATTGTATTATAATGGGTGACAGTTGAGAAAATAGTACAGAATCATATGATAAGAATTTCATTATAAAATAAAATAATTCTCTTAACAGCAGTTGGATTTTTGAAGGAACAGGACTTCAACAATCATGCATTTTTCTATTTCACTGACCATATACTTAAATCCTCCAGGCAAAATAAATTTTCACTATTCTAAATAAGCATCTTGATTTCCTTTTATTACTCCCTCCCTATTGCTTCAGCAGCTAGAATCATATATGGCCTTAGGGGTACAGCAGTCATTGGTTTAAAATCTTATCACAACAATCATAAGCAAACAATAGAAAAGCCAAACATGTAAGAGAGAGAGAGAGAGAGAGAGAGAGAGAGAGAGAGAGAGAGAGAGAGAGAGAGAGAGAGAGAGAGAGAGAGAGAAATACTACTCCTCTGCTGGCTCCACAACAAGACAGCTTGCATGGTTTCTAACAATCCAGAAAATGTCTTGCCTGCAGGGAACAATAAAAAATTCATGACAATGAAGTGGGTTAATAGTATGTAACACAACGAAGTGGAGCTATCCTATGTGTTCTTACACCACTCCTGAAGCAATGTTTTTTTTTCTTGTTTGATTTTGTTTTGTTAATAGTACACATACAACAGATACTGTTGTTAAGAAAATTCAATTTCTTACTCAAGCAGAGATTCAAAACTTCAGTACTCAATGAGCAGTTTTATAATTAATAATAACAGTAATATAATTAATTCATGTGGGAAAATTTTCTTTAGGGGAATATTAGCAATATTAATGTAAACTACATGAATGTGAAATTTTCAGTGAGCAAATAGTTGTTTATTTCTAGTTTGGAGTATCTTATGAGAAAGACCTTATTCCCCTTTCTTCAACAAATATTTCAATTTTCCAAAAAATTCATAGTTTAAAAAGTTACTGGAATTCAAAATGTTTGGTAAAGTTGCCATGTCTGGCAATATTGACTGATCCTGAGTTGTGTTGATATACATTAACTTGCTTAAGAAATCTAGATTTAATTTAATCTCACAGTCTGAGCTGCTGGAGATGGTGGACTTGTGTGTGTGTGTGTGTGTGTGTGTGTGTGTGTGTGTGTGTGTGTGTGTGTGTGTGTGTGTGTGTGTGTTTGGAGGGGGAGGGGTTAATGTGTGTATGTGTTTTTTTTTCTTTTCTGAAGAAGGCTTTTGTCATCTTTTTCCTAATATTACTGATATTTCAACCTGAAGTTTACATTGTTTAACAAAATGAATGAAGAGAATATCACAATGATCAGCCACCACTCCTGTTTTCAAGAAACATAATATTTCCTGCATTTACAGTCTAGAAACAGTCTCTTTTATTCTCTCTTTTTTTTTAAAAAAAAATAAGAAACTGATTTGTTTTCAGTAAGTGGAGGAATCCATTGCATGACTCACAGATCAATCCAGTAATTCATCTGGTAAGCCAAAGATTGAGCATGTCCAGATAGAGTGAAAAAATGGGCAGCTTGCTCTTCAACAAACTATGTCTGTGAATTGGATAATTTCAAGTTAGCAATATATGCAGATTTAGCAGAAAATGGTTCTGTAAATAGTGAGCATTTACTACCTATAAGGTGCAAAATCATATCAAGTGCTATTAGAATATGCTGATTGATGCGTAAGTGGTATCAGTTGCATTGCTTTGTGAAAGAAGATCAAGAAAACATATCATGTGCTTGAGGAACAAAGTGTAATGGTTGTTTAGTTGTGACCAAGAAGTGTCATGCTAATCATGAATCTCAGATACCAGAAACATTGCATAAAGAACTGAAAGCCACATGTTCTGATGCAGGGAAATCTGATTACAAGCTTATCTGAACTACGACACGAAAAATTCAGGCAATTTCTGACATAGAGTGAACAAAGAAATGTCCAAAATCTGAACTTGTCTTACATGCATATGAGGTTGCTTTAAGAAATCGGGTGAAAATAAAATGGATGAGTTTGTCAGTTCACACCAAGTGTATCAATTTGAATTGCCAGAAATAAAAAGAACAATGCAAAATACATCAGTGAAATCTGACTGTCATGACAACATAAACAAACTGTCACAAAAATATATTAGTACAGTCAAGCCTGCTGACAGCCACAGAACAGGTACTGTGGGAATTCTTCATTTCCAAGAAGATCTCAATATTACAAGTGTTGTGAAATCTGTGTGAGGCTTACAAGATAACAGTAATTGTGTGCCATGAAATCAATGTGTCATAATATTAAGCCACTTTAACGATATGTATAAAAAAAGAATTAAAAGTAGCAAACGGAGTCTTCAGAGATGCACTATGTACATTAAGAGTTCAAAAGCAACTGTGATAGGCATACAGGACAGGCATGACATTATTGAATTTTCTTGAGTAAGTAAAGAGATCCGAAACGCAAACATGTCTTAAAAGAAAGATCTCCAAGACCACTTCAAATGTTTTTTTTTTCCTCACTATTGATGATCTGGAAAGAAAGCAAGGCATCTAAATAAATCACTATTCAGCCAGAATCTCAAAGCGCTAGTGAAAAGTATTTTTTTCTAGAAGTCAGAAATGTGGCACAATTTCATTGCTAACTGTAAAAAGTTGCAAAGTACCTTCCTTAGCAATTATCTCAGCTGCAGTATAAATAGACCATAAAGAAACATTAAGTACAGAAGTAAATGTGGAGAGGGAAGTAGCTATGATAGCAGTGGCAGCAGGTGGAACAACACAACCAGGAAAAGAGAAAAAATAAATACCAAAAGTGGCAGCATATTCAGCTGCAGAAACAACTGCACCATCAGATGATGCAGTTGTCCCTCATGCCAAACATTTAAACTACCCACAACATGAACACAACCTGTTAGAGGAAGGTATCCATTAATAAGATGTAAGAATTTTTACTGACCACAGATAAAGATAGTGTCTCCATAGTGTAGCGCAAAACTGCTCCTCGGATTATAGTGAAAAGAATACAGACACAAAAAAAGATAAGTGATGGATGAAACATGCTAAGCAGAAGCCCGAAGTTTATAGCGGTCCATTAAAATATACAATCACTACAAAACAAAGTCAATGAGCTACAAATATTATTGTCATACCATCCGATTAATTAAAAGAAGTATCTTTTGTTCTTTAGTGAACATTGGCTAACTAATGAGAGGTCAGCAATTATAATTATACAGGGTGCTGTTATGGCATTTCATTTCTACAGAAGAATGTGTACTCATGAATGAACAAGTATGTTTGTGAAAGATGTATCAAGTATTGCCACTTAACATCTTTAGAAAATTTAGGAAAAGAATGCAGTTTTGAAATTTCTGTTGTAGAATTAACCTCAATAAAAAACAGTTACAGTATGTGGAGATTTTAACAATGACTTCAACCAAGTTTCAAAAGACAGGAGAGATCTTATGGCTTACTTTGCAACATACGACTTACTTCTATTTACAAATTCCCCCATCAGAGTCAGTATCCAGTATTGTTATTGATGTGGTATTGATAAAGAAAGTCATGAATACACAGCTAGAAACGTCAACACAGGTTTCAGTGACCACTGTGCACAGCTTCTTTAAATATCTTATATACTGAACATAAATATGTGAACAAAACCAATGAAAACAACAAGAACCTTCAGACACTGATGTGTATAAAGCATGTGTGCAAAAGCAAGGATGTTTGTAAAAGCAAGGATGAAAAATTCAGCATATTTATGGATGTCTTTTTGTATTGATTTAATACATCATTTCCAATTAAAAAACAGAAGATAAAATCTTTTAGTCTTAACAGAAAAAAACTGCTGGTTGACAACAAGTATATGTAAGTCATGTGCTGAAAAAAAAAAAGATTATATGAGATATTCCAGTCTTCCACAGTGTCAAGAATAAAGAATTAATGAATTCCATGCATATTTCAAAAAATATATAAAATGATACTTAAAAAAGTGATAAAAGAAGCCAAAATAATGGAAAATGACTGCTATATAAATAATTTGAATAACAAAACGAAAGCTGTATGGATAATAATGAAACAGCAAATTGATGATAATTTTCCCCAATATTATAGTATTTATCCGAAGTGTAAAAGTAAAGAAATTACTAATCCTGAGGAAATCGCAAATGTGTTCAGTACTTATTTTAACAATGTAAGTGAGCAGGTGGTTACTGAAATAAAACTATGCTTTAAAAACAGTCCAATATCATCTAAAAATACCAACATAAATCCTGCTCCACTTTATCTCTTCCTAATAACCCAAAAATAAGTCCTTTCAGTTATCAGAGCTTTAAAAATTAGCCACTCCACTGGAATAGATGGATCTTACAGCAGTGTTATTGAAAAATTAGGAGCATCATTGCTGAACCATTAGCTCACCTTTGTAACAGTTCCTTTAAAACTGGAACTTTCCCATTATTCCTAAAAAGTGTCGAGTTCAAATCACTATGCAGAAAAGATAAAAAGCTTGAAGTGGCTCCCTACAGGCCCATTGCTTTACTGTCTATATTCTCAAAATATGCAAGAAAAATTTTTCAAAGGAAAATGGTAGATTTCCTGGAAAAGCACAAAGTAGCATCTACAGCACAAGATAGTTTCAGCAAGGACTGATCGCCTGATACAACAATTTTTGAACTTTTAAGTGAAGTACTTAAAAAACTAGATAATGGTGAAAATTTCATTGGAATAAGTCTCGATCTATCCATGGCTTTTGATATCATACATTACACTGTACTACTGCCAAAGCATGCATTGCCATGGGCATCAGATGAACATACAACAACTGGATAAAATCATACTTCTGTAGATGAAAGCAAGTGGAGGGAGTACAACACCGAAGTTTCAACAAATTAACTCAACTTTATTCAAAATATGAAACCATTAAAAATAAAATGCCACAAGTTTCAGTGCTCAGTCCTCTTCTATTTTTACTATATTTGAATGACCTGAACAACTTCTGTGAGAACACCATTCAGTTTGCTGATGATACTGGTGTGCTAGTTAGTGGGAAAGAAATGGAAATGCTTCAGAAGTCTACAACAGAGATAATGAAGAATATTGGAAACTGGTTAAGCCACAATAAGTTATCACAATAAGTTAGTAATAAATCCAAGTAAGACAGTAGCACTAAATTTTTACAGTGTGAAAAAAGGTGAACAAATCGTTCAGATTCAGGTGTCTGATAAGAAGCAGCATAGTGTAAACAACCTAAAGTTCAGTTTATGGCACCAAAATCATTTTAAATGGGAGATGCACATTGAAGAAGTGTTAAGTACTGCGTGTTATTTAATGAAAACATTAGAAGTATGCTGCAACAAAGATTATCTAAGAACTGTATACATTGCCTATACAAATTCATAAGTGAAATGTGGAATTATTTTTTAGGGTGACTTGTTTCTCACCCAAAAGCCCAGACTGAAAAAAAGGACTAAGAATAATAGAAGGAGTAAAGTAAAACAAAACCCAAAGATCACTCTTTAAAAAGCTGGAAATCCTCCTACTTCCATGTATTTATGTGTATAAGATAGCTGTTTTGTGAAAAAAATATGCAATGGAAAATACCTACTCTCTTCCAAAAAATGAAAATATTCATTCTTGTGGCAATAAGGCAAAACAGGAACTTTCATACAGAGCCATCAATACCAGCTATGCATTACCCATTTGGGAAAGTTATTTACAACAAGGTTCCCCAGAAATTAAATCAATAAATGATGCAACAAAGTTCAAGTCAGCTGCTAAGACATTTTCAATTCATCACTGCTTCTGCAACCTGCACAGCTTCCTTCGGGAAGTTCACTAAGTATTTGTGTCTGCACTAAAGTGATGTATTATATAACTGTTACTAGTCCCAAGAATCTCAATGATCTACCATGATGATGTCAGTTGAATAGAAATATCAATTTACCTGTACAATACATGCTCTTCCTGGTTTTACAATATACTCTCTTTCCTCTTTGATGGTACATGCTCCCAACCTTATAATTTAATGCACACTGAATGTAAAAAGACTGCAAGCAATGTAAATTTATTTTCATGTCATCTTATTTGTTGTTATACACTGACTTATTCTGCATTAGAAAATAACATTAGCGTACTACATGATTGCCGGGACAAATAAAGAGTGTACCAATAGAGATAATTAGGAATAAAATCAATACCTTTCAAACCAATGTAAAGGAAGTAATAATGCAACATACTTGCTATTCTGTTGATGATTACCTGAATGCAAACTTGAATTAACTATATGACCTTAAGTTTTCCTCTGTATAATTGAAATCTTAACCGTCTCCTAAATGTAATGTGTATGCAGTGATCAACAGTGCATGAAATTTCTTTTTATTTTTGAATCTTGTTCTAGGCATAATATTCTACTTATTCTGTATTGTTCTAAGATGCAGAGATCATGTAAAGAAATAATATGTAGGCATTTTTATGACTCATAATATATGTATGTATTTGCACATAATGTTTATAGTTTTGAATACTGGTAGTAAAATAGACACTATGTTTTGCCATTTGTATATGTGATGGTTGCTTTCATTTCTGGTAGAATTTTGATTCCTATTTTCATTATTTAACTGTTTAAGGTAAATGTTTTTTAATCAATGTGAATACAATACATTTTTTGTTGTTATAAATGCCCTATCTTTTTGAACTTTTTTATTGTGTATTTAATATTTTGCTGTCATCAGCCACACATTTTTATGGAAACACAATGTAAGATTTCTGGGCTTCAGCAAATTAAATGTAACAATTATAGCATACCATCTTTATCCTCCTTTTTGCCCCATCCAATGACAGTGCAGCGTGTACCAGGGTGAAGCTCATGATTGGCAGGGGGTAAGCAGACGGGTAGCAAATGTTCATGGAATCGGACCCTTGTCTTCAACTGAAAAAAAGGGAATGTTAATACTATGCATAGATGGTACAGAATCAAAATTCAGAAACTGTGGCTAATCCGTTGGAATGAGAAACACTCTTTATTGACTATAACAAAATACTTCCTATGTCAATTTTCTACATAATCACCATTTAATTCAATATGATATATATGTCTTACATTATCAGTATCAAAATGATTTACTTAAAATTATGCACTCTAAGCTCTCACCTACTTATTAAATAATTCAGCTGCTCCTTAAATAAATAAGTTCAATGTACTGCTTTAGGTGGAGGAAAAGAGTGTATCTCGACGAGATCAGGACTGAAAGATGGTTGATCCAAAATTTAATTTTGAGACTGTACATTCAGAGGTTAGGCTTATCATAAGCATTTAAAATAAACTAGTCCATATCATAATGACAGGAGATGAAATAGAAAAGTTGTAGCTTTTCTTCAAATTTGTGTTGTCTAATGATTAAACTCATTTTTGTCCTTCGTAAGCAGACTCGTAACATTATGTTGCTATTATCATTTACTTCTTTTATCATCACTGTGTATTTGAATGTCCCATGCATTTGTTCAATTATTTTACGATCTGAGCTATCTTCATGCATAATACTGAAACCACATAGGCTTTGGTAATGTAATGCTTATGAGAAATGTCGTGCAGTGCCCTAGGAACTGTAAATTACACATTGTGGGGGTATTGTTTTAATAATGTGGATTATGCTCATTAGCAAATAATTAAGTGTGTGACTGTATATTACACATTTTGTATAATCACAGAATTAAAATTAATCATCTGCATATGTGATTAATAACCAAAATAAAATAAAATGCACTAGACTATATTTATATGAAATGTTTATTATGTAGCTTACTTGAAAAAGAGCAACATCATTGTCATGAGCAACACCCATGTTATACATAGGATGTGGAACAACACGCCGAACTTTCATTTTCTGACCATAAAATGAGTGAGAGTGGCGTCTTGTGATACCAAGCTGGATTGTCCAACCAGAAGGTTCAGAATGGCTGAAACTAGAAATAAGTCACTTAAATATAATGATAATGGAAATTCATAGATGGAAACAGATTGACATGTTCACATGACACGTGTAAAAAAATAGTAACTTTCAATAGCCTCAAAGATACTACTCTTTCCCAGAGTAAGAATGCTTAACTGAACATACATTTCTCTGTGGTAACATCTTATCAAATACAGCTGATATTGAGTTATTCAACATTCCTTAAATTTTGTAAGTTAACAAATACTATATTCTCATATTCAGGTTACCAAGATATTAATTCAGATATGAAACGGTAAGACATTTAGCACGTTCAAGTGATCTATAATGAACTAAATGGACCATGTTTCATTTATAGTGTCATTGATTTAAAATTCTGTTGGGAGCAATGTGTTTCCTTATTTAATATGCCACACATTATATTTCACAACTTTCAGCAAAATTCTACTAGGCAGAAATGGCATTCATACATGGATGATGCCAAGTGTTGAACCTTCGTTTTTTGAACTACTACTAAATTTTGAGGTAATGGTATGTACACTCCTGGAAATTGAAATAAGAACACCGTGAATTCATTGTCCCAGGAAGGGGAAACTTTATTGACACATTCCTGGGGTCAGATACATCACATGATCACACTGACAGAACCACAGGCACATAGACACAGGCAACAGAGCATGCACAATGTCGGCACTAGTACAGTGTATATCCACCTTTCGCAGCAATGCAGGCTGCTATTCTCCCATGGAGACGATCGTAGAGATGCTGGATGTAGTCCTGTGGAACGGCTTGCCATGCCATTTCCACCTGGCGCCTCAGTTGGACCAGCGTTCGTGCTGGACGTGCAGACCGCGTGAGACGACGCTTCATCCAGTCCCAAACATGCTCAATGGGGGACAGATCCGGAGATCTTGCTGGCCAGGGTAGTTGACTTACACCTTCTAGAGCACGTTGGGTGGCACGGGATACATGCAGACGTGCATTGTCCTGTTGGAACAGCAAGTTCCCTTGCCGGTCTAGGAATGGTAGAACGATGGGTTCGATGACGGTTTGGATGTACCGTGCACTATTCAGTGTCCCCTCGACGATCACCAGTGGTGTACGGCCAGTGTAGGAGATCGCTCCCCACACCATGATGCCGGGTGTTGGCCCTGTGTGCCTCGGTCATATGCAGTCCCGATTGTGGCGCTCACCTGCACGGCGCCAAACACGCATACGACCATCATTGGCACCAAGGCAGAAGCGACTCTCATCGCTGAAGACGACACGTCTCCATTCGTCCCTCCATTCACGCCTGTCGCGACACCACTGGAGGCGGGCTGCACGATGTTGGGGCGTGAGCGGAAGACGGCCTAACGGTGTGCGGGACCGTAGCCCAGCTTCATGGAGACGGTTGCGAATGGTCCTCGCCGATACCCCAGGAGCAACAGTGTCCCTAATTTGCTGGGAAGTGGCGGTGCGGTCCCCTACGGCATTGCGTAGGATCCTACGGTCTTGGCGTGCATCCGTGCGTCGCTGCGGTCCGGTCCCAGGTCGACGGGCACGTGCACCTTCCGCCGACCACTGGCGACAACATCGATGTACTGTGGAGACCTCACGCCCCACGTGTTAAGCAATTCGGTGGTACGTCCACCCGGCCTCCCGCATGCCCACTATACGCCCTCGCTCAAAGTCCGTCAACTGCACATACGGTTCACGTCCACGCTGTCGCGGCATGCTACCAGTGTTAAAGACTGCGATGGAGCTCCGTATGCCACGGCAAACTGGCTGACACTGACGGCGGCGGTGCACGAATGCTGCGCAGCTAGCGCCATTCGACGGCCAACACCGCGGTTCCTGGTGTGTCCGCTGTGCCGTGCGTGTGATTATTGCTTGTACAGCCCTCTCGCAGTGTCCGGAGCAAGTATGGTGGGTCTGACACACCGGTGTCAATGTGTTCTTTTTTCCATTTCCAGGAGTGTATTTTTCATGTTGTATGAAGTGAGGCCACTCTACTATAGAACCATCTCTAATGATATTGTTTTGAAGGGCTTTTAAACACTAATTTTCCTTCCTTTCTTTTAGTCTCCAATGAAAATGTCACCTTTCATTTATCACTTTTTAATGAGTTATGTTCATGTCATGTTTCCTATCGTATATTGTTTCGTGATGAGCCATTGACAACCTCAGTGATTTAATAAATGTGCAGCTGTACTACACTGAGGTGACAAAAAGTCATGAAATACAGATGGAATTGGTATTGCATACACAAGGTATAAAAGGGCAGTGCATTGGTGACTCTGTCATTTGTATGCAGATGATACACGTGAAAAGGCTTCCAAAGTGGTTATGGTCATATGACAGGAATTAACAGATTTGAATGCAGAATTACAGGCCCATATCATTAACATTGATATGCAGCAGGGTTTTTGAACATATATTGTGTTCGAACATTATGAATTATCTCGAAGAAAACAGTCTATTGACACACAGTCAACATGGGTTTAGAAAACATCATTCCTGTGAAACACAACTAGCTCTTTATTCACATGAAGTGTTGAGTGCTATTGACAAGGTATTTCAGATTGATTTCATATTTCTGGATTTCCAGAAGGCTTTTGACACTGTACCACATGAGCGGCTCATAGTGAAATTGCTTGCTTATGGAATATCATCTCAGTTATGTGACTGGATCTGTGATTTCCTGTCAGAGAGGTCACAATTGGTAGTAATTGATGGAAAGTCACTGAGTAAAACAGAAGTGATTTCTGGCGTTCCCCAAGGTAGTGCTATAGGCCCTTTGCTGTTCCTTATCTATACAAACAATTTTGGAGACAATCTGAGCCACCATCTGGGGTTGTTTGCAGATGATGCTGTCGTTTGTCGACTAATAAAGTCATCAGAAGATCAAAACAAACTGCAAAACGATTTAGAAAATATATCTGAATGGTGCGAAAAATGGCAGCTGACCCTAAATAACGAAAAATGTGAGGTCATCCACATGAGTGCTAAAAGGAACTCATTAAACTTCAGTTACATGATAAAGTAGTATAATCTAAAAGCCATAAATTCAACTAAATACCTAGGTACTACAATTACAAACAACTTAAATTGGAAACAACACATAGAAAATGTTGTGGGCAAGGCTAACCAAAGAATGCGTTTTATTGGCAGGACACTTAGAAAATGTAACAGACCTACTAAGGAGACTGCGTACATTACTCTTACCCATCCTCTTTTAGAATACTGCTACATGGTGTGGGATCCTTACCAGATGGGACTGACGGAGTACATCGAAAAAGTTCAAAGAAAGGCAGCACGTTTTGTATTATTGCAAAATATGGGAGAGAGTGTCACAGAAATGATACAGGATTTGGGCTGGACATTGTTAAAAGAAAGGCTTTTTTCATTGCAACAGAATCTTCTCATGAAGTTCCAACCACCAAATGTCTCCTCTGAAAGCGAAAATATTTTGTTGACACCAACCTACATAGTGAGGAACAATTACCACGATAAAATAAGGGAAATCAGAGCTCGTACAGAAAGATACAGGTGTTCATTCTTTCTGCATGCTATACCAGATTGGAATAATAAAGAATTGTGAAGGTGGTCTAATGAGCCTCTGCCAGGCACTTAAATGTGATTTGCAGAGTATCCATGTAGATGTACCGGTAAATGTAGATGAATGGTAATTGGACCTAGACACCTGGGATATTCCATTTTCGAAATCATGAGGGAAATCACTATTTTGAGAGACACAGTCAAAAGTGTACCAAGAATTTCAAGCATTACTTCTCACCATGGACAACGCAGTGGCCAACAGCCTTCACATAATGACCGAAAGCAGTGGCGTTTTCGTAGAGTTGTTCTTGCAACAGAGAAGAAACACTGTATGAAATAACCACATAAATTAATGTGGGACATATTATGAACATATCCACTAGGACAGTGTTGTGAAAATTTGGCATTAATGGGCTATGGCAGCAGACGACTGACTGACTTGGTTGGATCTTAGATGACTAAAAAACTGTGATGTGGTCAGATGAGCCCCAATTTCAGCTGGAGAGAGCTAAAGGTAGGGTTTGAGTGTTATGCAGACCCAAGCTTTGGAACCAAATTGTCAACAAGGCACTGTACAAGCTGGTGGTGGCTCCATAATGGTGTGAGCTGTGTTTACATGAAATGGACTGGGTCATCTACTCCAGCTGAACCAGTCATTCACTGGAAAGGGTTATTTTCTGCTAGTTGGATATCATTTGCAACCATTCATGGACTTCAATTTTTGTGGATGACAATGTACCTTGTCACTGGTGCACAATTGTTCTCAATTAGTTTGGAGAACATTCTGGACAGTCCAAGTGAATGATGTGGCCACCTAGGTCACTAAAAATGAATCACATCTAACTTTTCTGGGACATATTTGAGATGTCAGTTTGTGTACACAATCCTTCACCAGCACACTTTTGCAATTATGGATGGCTATAGAGACAGCATGGCTCAATATTTCTCCAGAAGAGTTCCAACAATTTGTTGAGTCCATGCCACATCAAGTTGCTACAGTATGCATAGCAAAAGAAAATCCAACATGATATTAGCAGGTACCCCTGACTTTTGTCACCTCAGTGTATAGTAGCTACTGTTTAATGCCATTGAATCCAAGGGAAAGGGGCAGGTGTCATTCAGGTCATTACTCACTTAGGAAAAAAAGAAAAAAACAAAAACAAAAGTGCTTAATATTTTTATGTACTACTATAGTGTTTACCCAATTCCACAATTAGCTTTCTGACAATAAACTTGCATGAAAATTGTCACAAAAATGGCAAGGGATTATAAAATTTCAAGGTATTTTTAACACAGTATACTTTCCAGTTGCTTGCATGTGCATTTACTCATCTGGATGAGCTTGTTGCCTCACCAGTAAGATTCCAGCAATGGAGTTGGGCCCATTCCAGATATACATATTTGTTGTTTACAAGAAATCTGACACTATTAGTGAATCCACAGGCAGAACCACCAAACCACAGGAAGTCAACTTATTTTTTGTTGTTATTTATTTATATATTCAGACACCCATTTGAAGTATTTCAGTTGATGCATGTTGTGTCATTCCATATACATCTTGGAACTTTGATTATAGGATGACATTTACGTAGTGTATTCTACAATTTAGTTTAGGCCCTAAATATAGAAAAGATGACAGCATAACAAATAGATGACATTTTACAGTGTACTGTGTCGTTCTTCACAGTTTTTACTAATTCTGTATGTTCAAAGTTTGCATAATTACATATAAATTATCAAAATTTCATGACAGTTACTTTTATTTTCTTACTGTTCCACGCATGATTCTTTTGTATGGCATATTTCTTTTGCACACTGGTGAACCATTAATTACATAGTCTAGATGCTTGTTTAGTTCATATGTCTTTTTCTTCAGTTTGCATATTCACAAAGCCTTCTGGCTGTTGCATATATTTCTCGGCAGTGGCAGCTTATTATCAAGTGTTAATGTGCAACAGCACACTGTTAAATACTGCACTAAAATTATGCCATTTCTCTTTGAATCTGCGCTGGAAATTCCACTAAAATTATACCATTTCACTCCAAATGCACGTGGATATTCAAATAGAATGGACAAAAATATATTTTGTAGTGCTCTTACACAATAACTAGAACCCAGTGTTGAGTGCTGAAATTATGGTCAGCCGCACTACGGTCAACTTGGGGAAGGTATGCAGCTATTTGTTTTCAACTATGCATGCTCTGACATCATGTCACCCCTTCTAACACTACAAGTGGTACATTGCTCACAGCACCAGGTCACTATTTTTCTTTGAAACTGCACTTAGCACATTGTGTAAGCATATAGTATGAGGGATCTTTGAGGAGCTATTGCTGTAACGGCACCTTGCTGAGTAGTCTAGTGTATGACTGGCAATTCATCAACTCGGATTTGATTCCTGCCAGTACCAACTTCCCGTTTTTAATTTTATTTTATTCCTCACAATGTTGAGCTGTCAATTATAAAATTTAAATGCATTTAAACAGTTCAATTTATATATATACATAAAATTAATATATTTAATTTTGTTATGATTACTACCCTTGTAAAGAAAAAAGCTACTGTACGACTTTGAGTCACTTTTGTGGAAGGGCAATTTATGAAATTTGCCCACAATGCAACTAGCAAGAATATGAGAAAATTTAGTATGAAAGTGTTTTCTGTAGGTGATCTGGTAAAGAAGCCCTTCTCAATAGATCTTTGGAGGAGAAAGTGATTGTTAAAGGGTTGAACTAAAATTAATCTTTGAGAAAGCCCAGAAAACAGAAAAACTCTCATGGAAGTGGTAGGTAGCCTTCATAGATCAAATACATAATAAAGCAATTAATGGGATGTTGACAACTACTGAGGGATTCATTGGCCACCTGTTGCATGTAACATATTTTTCAAGATTATATTAGAGTAGAAAAAACACTGGAGAGTAATTTAGGTGAATATAGAGGCGGTTTTAGGAAGGGGCATAAACTGAACAGTTTTCTCAGATTGACAGTCCTTGTATAATATGCCCGTGAAAACATCATGATGTATTTAACATATTATTTATGAAAAAACAAAACAGGATATTGTTTTAACTGTGTGTCATATCCAGTCAAAAACCTTTTTCATTTTTAAATCCTGTTTCTGTCATCTCTCCTTTGGGATGAGTGTGTAAACCATCTGTCGAAGTTTACTGAGTTTGGCCACAGCACAGTCTAGAACTGTCCACAATTTGTGAGGCAGTTTTCCATAAACACTGCTTGTGACTGTTATGTTGCCATGTCTATGGATTCAGCCCATAATTGTATCAGCAGATCCCTTGCATGAAACATTGTCCTTGTAGTCTCTATGAAAGTTCTGTTCTCATGTTCAGCTGCACCATTCTGTTGGGGACAGAAGGTTACTGATTTTTTCTGTATTATCCCATGATCTGCATTATTAATACCTCTTGACTAATGAATTCTAGACAATTATCAGGCCTTACCACTTATATTCCATGCTCAGTTTGCTTTTTACTGATTTTTAATGAAATATTTCATGTGTTTGGCGACTTCAGGCTTATTTTTTAAGAAATACACAGTTTGCCAATGAGAATAGTCATCTTTTAACAAAGTACTATGATCTGTCAACTGAATTAATTTGTGTAGGGCTACAGAAATCACTGTGAGCAAATCACCTGTCTTTGTTTACTTTGAGTCACTTTTGTGGAAGGGCAATTTATGAAATTTGCCCACAATGCAATGATCACATAAGCCTCTGTCTCTTTTTTTAAATTAATCTTTTTCACATGGGGAAAGTTTTGGTGTGCCACAAATGGTACATTCTAAGATCTACCTTAGTAGACATATTACCCTGCTGAATAATGTCATTTTTACTCAGTGAAACCTTAAACTTCATCCTAGGGTTGGTTGGTGTAATCTGGATATAAAGAAACAGTATTTTTAAGTTCAACAGTTTACAGCTTATTGACATGATACAATTTTCCTGTCATTTCTTCATAAGTTAGCAATGGGACCCTCTAGAATGATTCCATTTCGTTTTCAAGTATTATGACCCTTTCTTGTCATATAGTAATGCTGAATTGAACTATACTCAATTTACCCCATGAATGGAGGAATTTGTGGATAAAGAGTACTATTCAAGTAAAACATATTTTAATGTCCTTTCATGCTACAATTCCCTTGACCATAGGTGAAATAGGCCAATGAAACCCACGATAAGGTGTAAAGTTTCCAAAAAAATTAATGAGAAATCAGTAAGGTTAGTTACACGACAAGATAAATGTATAATTCTACTTTATGCCATTCAAACGAATTTGGAGTATCTCCCATTAAAATCAGGTACAGAAAAAACTTCAACTGTTTTTCCTAAATCCATTCTATGTTTCCAGAATGAGATTTTCACTCTGCAGTGGAGTGTGTGCCGATATGAAACTTCCTGGCACATTAAAACTGTGTGCTGGACCGAGACTCAAACTCGGGACCTTTGCCTTTCGCAAGCAAGTGCTCTACCAACTGAGCTACCCAAGCATGACTCACGCCCCATCCCCACAGCTTTACTTCTGCCAGTACCTCGTCTCCTACCTTCCAAACTTTACAGAAGCTCTCCTGTGAACCTTGCAGAACTAGCACTCCTGAAAGAAAGGATATTGCAGAGACATGGCTAAGCCACAGCCTGGGGGATGTTTCCAGAATGAGATTTTCACTCTGCAGCAGAGTGTGTGCTGATATGAAACTTCCTGGCAGATTAAAACTGTGTGCCAGACTGAGACTCAAACTCGGGACCTTTGCCTAGCCATGTCTCCACAATATCCTTTCTTTCAGGAGTGCTAGTTCTGCAAGGTTCACAGGAGAGCTTCTGTAAAGTTTGGAAGGTAGGAGACGAGGTACTGGCAGAAGTAAAGCTGTGGGGACAGGGCATGAGTCATGCTTGGGTAGCTCAGTTGGTAGAGCACTTGCTCGTGAAAGGCAAAGGTCCCGAGTTCAAGTCTCGATCCAGCACACAGTTTTAATCTGCCAGGAAGTTCCATTCTATGTTGTCTGTCTCTAGGAAAATGTAATGATGACCTTCCTCACAGCATTTGGATAAAAACTTTACTTAATATTGATTTCTCTTGTGTGGATCTTGTGCTGTTACCTGTCCCATATACTCATTCACTATCTTACTACTTTCACTTTGGTAATGTACTGAAAAACAGGATGCTATTATTATTTCTGAATTTGGATTAATTCTTGTGGTACAACCAAGGCTTTTTTCTTTGCCTTTAGTTCCATCACTTTTGCCACTAGGCCTAGAAAAGGCTGCCTTAGTGTTTTGTATGAAATGTTGAATTTTTCAGCAGCAGCATACACTGACACCTTTTTTGGCCTTCTCAGGATCAGTTAAGTCATATGTGGATGTTCTATTCTTAACATATGTATAGGACATGATCAGGATAGGAAAACTAAGTTCATTGACCACCCTAACCTACAGTTACTTCACATTCATAAACTGTAATTTACTAACAAACTGTTACAGATATATTACTAAGTTTATTATAATTATGATAAAAATGCATGTGATGTATACATATTTGAGTTTGGTTACTGTATCACAGCTGTTTCTCAACATCACTTCTTCAACTACAATTGTATATTTTCATTGTATTGTTAAGACAAAAACAAATATTTATTTCAAAATGGCACTATCACTATGGCCAACACAAATTATCAGCTCAACATTACAACCACATGTGAAATGTACAGGGTGGGTGAGAAGTCCACATACTCCTGTAACCCCTGTTTAGTATCAAATGTTATTATGCAGATTGGTAGCCCTGTTACTTCTTTTCTGTTGTTGGAATTCAAGTTCCCATGTGTTCAGAGTCACAGTCACAGTCGAGTTTTAACTTGTAGCCAAATCTAGTAATTCATGACAGTGGATTTCAGTTTACTGCAGCATGGGATTCCTCAGCTAAGAAAATATGTCAGGAACACTCTGTAATGAAAGCGGTGGTGTCCACAGATGGATTAGACAGCAACTGGGACTCGATACCCATGCCAGGGTTGCAGCACAATACCCCACTACTGGTTACCTCGTGTTCCCCCACTAATGACGCGGCATTCCTTTCCGGAGGCACGATTGGTCCACCATATAGGCAGATGGAACACACCATACCAACACTTTGCTTGAAGATGTTTGGTACAAAACTCATTAAAACATTGCGATAAGGCGATACCACCACTGGGCTGATCACCCGAGAAGATTTCATCGACACACCAATTCATTCAGGAGTATGACCCCCTTGTGATACCAATGGTGACTTCCTTGTAAACACACAGAGTCAGGGACAGTCATTACTGCCTTATGAAAACAACAATGAACATATAAAGAGATTTACAAGCATCTGGTATACAGGTCTATAAATGGAAATGGGTGCATTGCAGTGAGAGAGTATTGATGACTCTTTCCCAACTGACGGGTTCCACACCACCAAACATTTGGACATTTGCATTGCCTGCTATGTGAAGGAGGCACTTTCAGTGTAAGTATACATGTTCAAATGTTCAAATGTGTGTGAATTCCTAAGGGACCAAACTGCTGAGGTCATCGGTCCCTAGACTTACACACTACTTTAACTTATGCTAAGAACAACACACACACACCCATGCCTGAGGGAGGACACGAACCTCCAGTGGGAGGGGCCATGCAGAGTATACATGCTACAGACCAGAATCAAACAGTGTGAACTCCAGAAATGGATGACAAGATCCTGAAACACGTTGAAGACACTTCATCTACAGTTACACGATGTATTGCACACATCCTTGGTGTGAGAGACAGCCTTGTGTGGAATGTGTTATGTAACCAGAAGCTTCATTCTTTTCATCATTGAGACTGACAGGATTAGCACCTGATGATTTTCCTCAATGCCTGCAGTTCACACAGAGGATTTTACAACAGACTTTACTCATGAAAAATGTTTCAATATTCACAATTCATATTTTTGGGCCCATGCGAATTCAAAAAGTAAGAGACCTCATGCTCATCAACAGCAACTTGGTGTTGATGTGATAGGTTGAGTGAATTGTACATTCTTCCATTCTGCCTGAACAGATGGAGACATTGCATCTTTGTGCTGCCAGAAATGCTGGAGAATATACCTCTGATGGTTATACATAGGATATACTTCCAGCACGATGGGGCGCTAGCACATTTCAGCCCTGCTGTGATCTTTTGAATTGATGGTGGCCATGTAGTCTTGTCACCTGGGTCACCTGATCTCATGTGTCTGGATTTATTTCTCAGAGGGCATATGAAGCAGCTGATGCATGAAACTGTTGTGGAAACAGAAGAAGACCTCATTGCTAGAATTGCCATTACTGCTGGTACCATCACAGATGTCCCAGTAATCTTCAAGTGAACATAACATCTGATGATGTACTGCATGGATACAGGCCAGTGATCATGCATTCAAGCATTTCCTGTGAACTCCACTACCATAATTAGCATGCTTATATATATATATATATATATATATATATATATATATATTTTTTTTTTCTGCACGTCCAGGGCCTCGCTGCGATGGAGCACTTCCTTTCACGCCGATCACCTGCCACCATACCTAAAACGTCTTCCTCATTACCTTAGCCAGCTTCATCCTGACCCACAACTTCTTCACTTTTGAAGGCCAGACATACCAACAATTAAAGGGAACAGCCATGGGTACCAGGATGGCCCCCTCGTACGCCAACCTATTCATGGGTCGCCTAGAGGAAGCCTTCTTGGTTACCCAGGCCTGCCAACCCAAAATTTGGTACAGATTTATTGATGACATCTTCATGATCTGGACTCACAGTGAAGAAGAACTCCAGAATTTCCTCTCCAACCTCAACTCCTTTGGTTCCATCAGATTCACCTGGTCCTACTCCAGATCCCACGCCACTTTCCTTGACGTTGACCTCCATCTGTCCAATGGCCAGCTTCACACATCCGTCCATATCAAACCCACCAACAAGCAACAGTACCTGCATTATGACAGCTGCCACCCATTCCACATCAAACGGTCCCTTCCCTACAGCCTAGGTCTTCGTGGCAAACGAATCTGCTCCAGTCCGGAATCCCTGAACCATTACACCAACAACCTGACAACAGCTTTCGCATCCCGTAACTACCCTCCCGACCTGGTACAGAAGCAAATAACGAGAGCCACTTCCTCATCCCCTCAAACCCAGAACCTCCCACAGAAGAACCACAAAAGTGCCCCACTTGTGACAGGATACTTTCCGAGACTGGACCAGACTCTGAATGTGGCTCTCCAGCAGGGATACGACTTCCTCAAATCCTGCCCTGAAATGAGATCCATCCTTCATGAAATCCTCCCCACTCCACCAAGAGTGTCTTTCTGCCGTCCACCTAACCTTCGTAACCTGTTAGTTCATCCCTATTAAATCCCCAAACGACCTTCCCTACTCTCTGGCTCCTATCCTTGTAACCGCCCCCGGTGTAAAACCTGTCCCATGCACCCTCCCACCACCACCTACTCCAGTCCTGTAACCCGGGAGGTGTACACGATCAAAGGCAGAGCCATGCGTGAAAGCACCCACGTGATTTACCAACTGACCTGCCTACACTGTGATGCATTCTATGTGGGAATGACCAGCAACAAACTATCCATTCGCATGAATGGACACAGGCAGACAGTGTTTGTTGGTAATGAGGATCACCCTGTGGCTAAACATGCCTTGGTGCACGGCCAGCACATCTTGGCACAGCGTTACACCATCCGGGTTATCTGGATACTTCCCACCAACACCAACCTATCCGAACTCCGGAGATGGGAACTTGCTCTTCAATATATCCTCTCTTCCCGTTACCCACCAGGCCTCAATCTCCGCTAATTTCAAGTTACTGCCACTCATACCTGTCATTCAACAACATCTTTGCCTCTGCACTTCCGCCTCGACTGATATCTCTGCCCAAACTCTTTGTCTTTAAATGTGTCTGCTTGTGTCTGTATATGTGTGGATGGATATGTGTGTGCGAGTGTATACCTGTCCTTTTTTCTCCCTAAGGTAAGTCTTTCCGCTCCCGGGATTGGAATGACTCCTTACCCTCTCCCTTAAAACCCGCATCCTTACATCTTTCCCTCTTTTCCGATGAGGCAACAGTTTGTTGCGAAAGCTTGAATTTTGTGTGTATGTTTGTGTTTGTTTGTGTGTCTGTCGACCTGCCAGCACTTTCATTTGGTAAGTCACATCATCTTTGTATATATATATATATATATATATATAATGGAAGGAAACATTCCACGTGGGAAAAATTATATATAAAAACAAAGATGAGGTGACTTACCGAACAAAAGCGCTGGCAGGTCGATAGACACACAAACAAACACAAACATACACACAAAATTCAAGCTTTCGCAACAAACTGTTGCCTCATCAGGAAAGAGGGAAGGAGAGGGGAAGACGAAAGGAAGTGGGTTTTAAGGGAGAGGGTAAGGAGTCACTCCAATCCCGGGAGCGGAAAGACTTACCTTAGGGAGAAAAAAGGACAGGTATACACTCGCACACACGCACATATCCATCCACACATACAGACACAAGCAGACATATGAAAAATATGTCTGCTTGTGTCTGTATGTGTGGATGGATATGTGCGTGTGTGCGAGTGTATACCTGTCCTTTTCTCTCCCTAAGGTAAGTCTTTCCGCTCCCGGGATTGGAGTGACTCCTTACCCTCTCCCTTAAAACCCACTTCCTTTCGTCTTCCCCTCTCCTTCCCTCTTTCCTGATGAGGCAACAGTTTGTTGCGAAAGCTTGAATTTTGTGTGTATGTTTGTGTTTGTTTGTGTGTCTATCGACCTGCCAGCGCTTTTGTTCGGTAAGTCACCTCATCTTTGTTTTTATATATATATATATATATATATATATATATATATATATATATATACAGGGCGTTTCAAAAAGAAAGAGCAGATTTCAAACATTTATTTCTCAAAAACTACAAATGATAGAAACACAATTCAAACGTTTCTTGTCAGAGAAAGGTTCAAAGTTTTTCAATGGTCCGCGCAGAAGTTCCATGCAAATCCGCAGTGGCGCTGGCGTTTGTTTGTAGGAAAATGGCGACGACACCACAGGAACGATCATTTTGTGTGCTGCAATTTGCAAAGTTAGAGTCCATTGTTGGTGTGCAACGTGCATTCCGCCGTCAATTCAACAAACAGCCGCCTCGTCATAAGCAAATTTATGAGTGGCATCACAGATTCGTAGAAGATGGTTGCATCTGCAAGCGAAAAAGCACGGGTCGTCCACGCACATCGGATGAAAATGTCGAGCGTGTCCGTGCAGCTTACGAAAGGAGCCCTAGAAAATCCACGGCACGGGCAAGTCACGAACTAAACATGTCTAAAACAACGGTATGGCGCGTTCTGAGTAACCGTCTGCACATGAAGCCGTACAAACTGCAGTTATTGCAAGCATTGCGTCCTGACGACCACAACAAAAGGTTCGAATTTTCAACTGCAATTCTACAGGACATGGAAGAGGACAATTTTGCCGAACGATTAATTTTTTCAGATGAATCAACGTTTCACATTTCTGGTAAAGTTAATCGGCATAACGTACGAATTTGGGCGAGTGAAACTCCGAGGGACGTTATTCAATATGAAAGAGACTCACCAAAGGTTAACGTCTTTTGTGCAATTTCGGTAAACAAAGTTTATGGACCGTTCTTTTTCATGGAGAAAACTATCACAGGAACCATTTACCTGGACATGTTAGAAAACTGGCTATTTCCTCAACTTCAGGAAGATTCAAATCACTTCATCTTCATGCAAGATGGCGCCCCACCACACTTCTCTGAACCTGTACGACGGTACCTAAATAACACCATTCCAGGACGGTGGATTGGAAGAGCAGGAGCACAAGATCAATGTCATCGTCTGTGGCCTCCCAGGTCACCAGACCTTACTCCCTGCGATTTTTATTTGTGGGGGTACATAAAGGACTGTGTTTATGTCCCACCTATGCCCGCTACTCTTCAAGAGGTACGACATCGAATTGTTGCGGCCGTGAATTCGGTAACTAAAGACCAGTTGCGTCGTGTGTGGCAAGAAATGAGATACCGGTTTGATATTTGTCGTGTAACAAATGGTGCTCATATTGAGGTACAGTTTTGATATTTGTTGTGTAACATTTGGTACTCATATTGAGTGAAGGACCGTTGGAATTGTGTTTCTATCATTTGTAGTTTTTGAGAAATAAATGTTTGAAATCTGCTCTTTCTTTTTGAAACGCCCTGTATATATATATTTGTTCTGTTCTTCCTGTATTAATTTGAATGAATAGTTTTGGAACTCCCAGAACAGCTTCCTAGGCTTCCAGTTTTGTTCCACTGAGATTACATGTTCTTTGTGATCAGACAGGTAATTTCCAATTACCATTACTGTATAATCATCTGACTATATTTGAGTAACAATGTAACTTACAGCAGGAGCTCTGTTAGCTGTATTTCAAGTATAGTCATTGACTGTTATGCAATTGTTTGAGATCAGTGGTGAGAAAATATCCTCTTTCAGTTTGGATACCTTACTATAATCAGCATTAAAGTCACTACAGAATGTTATTTTCTTATTACTTCTGCAACTGCTAACCTTATCTAGCACACTATTTGTATCTTTTTCAAAAATGTTCTTCTGCAAGATGAATGGCTAATATTAATGGTGATATATTTTGTATCATTAAAAACAATTTCAACCAATGAACACTCAAAATATTTTTCAATACCAGTACTGGTAGTGAATTTTACTAGGTCAGCTCTATTCTTTACCACGTTTGTAAACCATCTTTGCATGTTTATGCAGCTGACACCATTTTCATAATTTCACCCAAAACAGTTTGATGCTATTGAAATGTTTTGTTTGTTACATGGAGGTATTTTCTATTCACAAAGCCAGTGTTCAGTAAAACACACCCTTGTTGGGCTGTCCCCAGTACTCAGTAGTGAGTCTACACTTAGAAGCTTACACCTTAAGGCCTGAATATTTTTGTGGGTGGCTGACAGTTCCTCTTTGGTGGTACTGACTTTAGCGTGTTTGCCCTTAAAAGATCATCAGTCTGGTTACTCACTTAAGGGAAGACAGAGTAGGAAAGACCCTCCATTACAAGAAAAGAACAATAGAATAACCGATCTCAAACGTAAGCAGAAACGCCTGTAAGAAACAGCGTTCACTCATTTACATGCTCGTGTAGTCATAGTTGAGGGACCAGTGTTCACAGTCGCACTGCTTGCTGAAATACTGGTGTACACTTTGATTTTATATTCTTCAAATTATGATGTTATCAAAGTAGTGAAAGTTTGTTGCCTATATTAGTACTTAAATTAATTGTGTGACACACTTAGTTCTCAAATTTTTGAACATGTGCTTTAAAAGACTATATTTTTCTGAATTACAGTTCTTGAATCTTATGCTAAAGCAATATACTATTCATTGATCCAAGCAAATTGGTGTTATCACATTAAGTATTTTATGATAATTAAACAATTTATCATTATGTTGTAAAATTACACACCATTTATTGTTATTATGATTACAATCATACACATCTGTGGCTCATTAAAACTGGGGTTGACCGAAAGTTGTATTCGGAGGTGGGGGGTGGGGGTAGGAAGGAGGAGACAGGGACAGTAACAAACTGTGAGACCCTGACCCCTTCTACTCGTCCCCCAGAATCGAACCATTGACCATGTCTGGAAGAGAACACTGAATTACCACTGCCCAATGATACAAATATATATATATGCCTAATATGAAAGAGGAGAGGGGTAGCAGCACTCAAAGAAAGGAAAAATGAGAGTGCAAGGCACACACCATTACTAGCGACAGACAATGAGATGACCTTATCTCCTTCACACGCTATAGTTATAAGTTCTTTTGGGGTCCCTTGTTTAGGTCATGTGTCATATCTTCCCGTCACAAATGTAAAGTCACAATGGCAGGGTAGACTACAGTGCCGCTATTTTATAGTCTGTAATATTTTAGTGGTATGGGCTCTTGTTCTTGGGGGTGTTTAAGATGTATTATTCTGCATTGTATTTGTCGCATTAGTATTATAAATCACCAGGTGAACTTCTGATCTGGGTAATACACACTTGTATCTTAATATATTTTCTGTCACGAGTGTAAAATCACAAGAGCATGGGAGACAGTAAATGCCAACAGTGTATGGCCATCCTAATCTACAATATTTTTGTGAATATGGGTTATCTGTTCTTGATCTTGTATTAGTATCTATGAGGATATGTATAGAGGCTGGACAAAAGTATGGAAACACCAAAACCACAAAACATTACCCGGCCCAATATGGTGTTGGAAAACTGTTGGCATTCAAAACAGCTTCCAGTCGTCTCAGAATAGATAAATACAAGTCCGGTACGGTTTTCAACAGAATCTTATGCCATTATTCCTGCAAAATTGTGACCAGTTGAGGTAACGATTTTGGAAGTGCACAGCACCTCTCTAAAGTAGACCACAAAGGCTGGGGAGTTATGACCATTCACCCTTGTGTTCACGAAATCAGTCCTGGAGGATGCGAGTTGTGTGAGCAGGGGCTCTGTTATCTTGGAACACAGCATGAGCATTGGAGAAGAAACGTTGTATCACGGAATGGACCCAATCAGTCAAAATGCTAACATGAGGAGTAGCCGTGAAGCCCATGGAATACCACAACATGGCTGCCAAAATCATCACCAAAATCCCGTTATGATTCCCTTGCGACTTATAGTCGTCAAGAAGCTGGAAACGGTGTGAAACAAGGCTCATCTGACCAGACGACGTTCTTCCATTGGTCCATAGTCCAAGTTTCATGGCTTCGGTACCATGTTTTCCTGTTGCGAGCATTTGCGTCACTGATGAATGGTCTTAGAATTCCATCTTGCCCTACAATTTACTTATGGAGCTCCTTTCGTGTTGTTTTGGTACTGACAGGGCCCACGAGTGCGACATTCAGTTCTGTAATGATTTTTGCAGCTGTCGCCCCCTTATTTTTCGTCACAATTCTCTTCAATGACCGTCTGTCACAATCACTCAACACACACTTTTGTGCCTTTAGCGGGCACTGTACACGGTATAAATATTCGCTATGGTGCTTCTTGAAACACCAAACACTTCGCACTGACCATAAAAGCACCAACAATTTGCCCACTTTCAAATGCACTGAGGTCCGACACAGTGCACTCACAACAACACGTAACCCTCTTCTGATCACGAATGAAAACATTACATAGGTGACTTTCATGGTCAAACACAAGAGCGCTACGTGCAGCATCTGCATATAAGTTCAAGCATGAATTTGCTGTGGCGTTTCCTTATTTTTATACACCTCCTGTACTAGTTAACTGCTGGGTTACTCATTTATGTATTACGTAAAAAATTGTAACTCCAAATCGGGCAAGTGTAACAAATTAATGCCAATGATTGTATGGCGACACCAAGTTAGACATGGTATTCCTGGCATTGAAACCACATAGTGGGGGAATATTAACGCTCCACTTGCGCGGTTTTATTGTTTTGTTTTGTGTATTAACAGCAGTCGAGATTTTTTTGTTTTGCTTTATATGTTAAAAGCAGTCAAGCTGCCAAGAAAAAAACACAACAAACTATGTCAGAAGCATAGCCTTTGGGCTAATACTCCACAACATTCAGGCATAGAGACTTACTTTCCGACGCAGTGTGACGCGGTCAGCACCCACTGGTCTGCGATGAGCACTCCAGCACAGTAAAACACTTCTTCCGGGCCTCCTAGTAGCGCTGCTAGAAACGGCCAGTCCCCAGGAGTTGATTCAAATCCTCCAACAATTCTCGTAGAGGCTCGCGGGTAATTTGGATGTCTCCTTTGACCACAAGCTTGCAAAACGAAAACCACCTCGTTAAAAAGGTTACACGTGAAGACATGCATTGCCAGTCTATATTGTAACCTACATCAAACGACAAATAGGAGGTTTAAAATTGCGTAAAAAGATGTTATATTGTAAATCTGTAACTATTTCAGTTGATTAGAACTCAGAATGTGCCTTTGTAGAAAAAACTCTATTCCGACTATCGGTGACCTTAGCTGCATTGGCTCTGTTACATAGAGTGACTTAAAAACCAGAGAATTGGGAAATAGAATATGTTTTTAGTAATAATGATTGAATGCGTTTTATGTTCACGACGGAAGTGGCTTACTGAGAAGTAATCAGTACGGATCGCACAACTGTGACTGCCTGTTACTGACGGTTTGGTGATGTAAACGTTGCAGTCAGTTTGTTTTCATGAAGTTATTAAAAACAGAGAAGACTTTTGCCTTAAAACGAGTTACACATGTGGCAAAAGTCCTGCTCCACTTGTACGAGAAGTTCGCGCCAATTTAACCTTAGCGTACTGCTGTTCATGTCTTCATAAAAAATTTTGAGCAACAAAAGTGTTATCGTTGAAGCCCGTCGAGGGCATCTGAGGAACGTGAACTTCTGCATCTGTCTCGCTGCCTCAGTCTCTTATTTATTCACAGTATTATTACTTGCAGGACATGCCAAGACTGTGTGTCGATCTACCCAAAGAATTTGGTACATTAGCAAAATAAACAAAATATAACGGTAATTGAACGTGTGTATTCCGCATGTGTTTTGTAGCGTTGTAGAGATTCAAACAGGCGGTTGCAAGTCTATGAGATAATGCTTGATTAGTACACGAATGAGCTCTGCTTATATAATAGAATGGTGTGATCAGTTGTATTCACATTCAAGCTATCGGTGCAGATAAACTAGCATAATTCCACCTCAATTTGAAAAATCGTCTTCTTTTGAATCAAATTCTGATAAAACAAAATATTAATGAATGAAAAGTGGTACCATAATTTTGGGTATTCGAAATGTCCTTTACTGACGTGAACGTCACAGGAGATGCGTACTAGAATGTACTTCACGAAGTGATTCTAGAAAATTTGACGAATTGCAATATCTACTGACAACATTTAACAACTCCACTAACATTATGATGGAGCTATTGGTCATTATGCAAGAGATTTCACGTTATTCAGGGTGTTATGCAGCAATGTTTTTAGAATTTGGGAAATTGTAGAGGCTGAAATATTTTAATATGAGAAACTTATACTGGTAATGTGAAATAAAGTTCCTACAGCCATCACTGGGCTGTGGAAATTCGTGTACTACCTGTACGAAAAGTTGCCTGATGAGAGTCTCAGTGAAAATCTGGTCTGGAATTCTCGGAGATCTCCTTATTGGACTACACATCTCACCGTCATTTGAATAGTGTATGGTATTTGAACTTTTTGAGCAATACCTTGCCTGAAGTTCTCACGGATGTTCCCTTGTAACTGCACACTAGTTCGGTGCTTCAGAGTGAAAGTGCTCTAGCGCAATTTGATCGACGGGTCGGAGCGTATGTCAGATATCAAGCAGAGAATAACTGGAAGGAGATGTCCAGTCCCTTGGCCTGCGTGGTTACTTATCTTACCCCTGTTTACTTCTTCCTCTTGGGTTATGTGAAGACCTTGGTGTACTCAGCACCGGTAGGAACAGTACCTGAGCTTCGTGAGCGCATCTTTACAACGTTGGATATCATCAAAGGAAAGAGAAGAATCTTATGGAGAACCAGATAGAACAAGGTCCATCGTTATACATTATGTAACGAAGCTGATGGTCATCACGTTGAAATTTACAGCACTCAGTAGTCAAGGCACAGATTCAGTTCACAGTATTTGATTGTACTCTAGTGTCAATAAACATTTCCCGAATACAGTATTCCGGTGTTCCATTTAACCGACCGAAAGTGTAGAAAGTGCGTGGTGCTGTAGAAACTTTACTTCACCTTTCCTGCTATAGGTTCCTTATGTCAAAACGTTCAGAATTTCACCCTGTACAAACTTTCAAAGTCAGTCTGTAACACTCTGTATATCTTGAAGCAAAGAGTAATTTGATTAATGTGAAGTGGCTGTTCTCATTATTTAGCATGGTGTCAAAAATAGTCATCTTTCAGTAGTCTCACTTGAAAACAAGCAGAAGAATAAAACTTTTGTAGTACTTGGTTTTCGTGTCGTTTTCATGAAGTAGCGCTTGAGTAGAAACGCGAAAGTGACATATATGCTTTTAAAACTGTCAGTACAACGAGTAATTGGGTACATAAGGTATGTGCTCATTTTTCTTCCACAATTATTAGATTCCACATTTGAAATGAAGTACTGGTGTCTTATAGCTGCCATGAAAGTTTTGGTAGCATAATAATACAAATGAAGCCGTTGAAAACCAGTTGAATAATATATAGTGTATCTGAGGATTCGCAACTTGAACCCATACTGCTCCATCGAGCGAAAGAGGTTGCGAGCAGGACAAGGTGGAGGCTCTTCGTAGAACTCGGTAGTAGAGAGAAAAATGAAGTTATGATTACGATAACCACATTGTAGCTTATCTCAAAACATAACAACTATTATCTAACTTGGGAAAAAACCCACACACAGCATACACACTACTCTAATACTATTCTCATATAAAATAGCATTTTTAAGATTGAAAAACAAGTTGCGTTTATGAACTTAAATATGAAATTTTTCTAATAATATGTTACAGAAGAATCTGTAAATAACCGAGCATTGCTATGTGCAACTGGGTGTTGGCACTGTGGTGTAGCTATGTGGCATCTGTCAGTACTGATTTTGATGGAGAACACATTTGGTGGTGTGAGGCACTTTACCTACGGTAAGCGAAGTAAATTCGTCTTACTGAAAATCGTTTGACTGATGCCGCCTTACAGCGTCTGCAGATAATGTTGTAACAGGATAATCATATTATTATCAGTGCTGTTGTTATTAAACATTTTACCAAATCCCAGGCCAAGTAGTTCTGAATTTTCTTGCTGACTCCTCCCGTATCTTTTACTGTTCTTTTTCACTACATGATACTGTTTTCATTTTCTGAAATCATCATATCCAGAAGTTTCTTACAAATGTCCCTGAGTCGTGTCATGTGCCGTACACTGTGGACCGGTGTAGATTGTGCTTCTTCTTTAGAGTTATTGTAGAGCTACAGATCATAAACACAATGTTCATAAAATAACTGTGTAAATGCGGGGTACTGTGCTGATAGCATACCAAAGTTGGAGCAGGTGAGCTTCACCGTAGCATAGTCCTTCCCCGTGCAGGAGCGCAGCTCCTTCAGCACGTTGCGTTGCTTGGTCGTCCTCCACATAGTGTCGCCAGTGTAGGCGCCGCTGCTGCTGTTTGAGCTGACTGTGCGTACTTTGCTGATACCGCTGAGCATCGTCAGTTCACTAGAATTGGCAACCCTGAAAATATGTATATGGCACTGGTGAGTATGTGACTCATTTATCTGTTATTTGGTATCATTAGAAATTAAAACTGTCTTTGATGTAACTGATATTTAGATGGAATTACATTTTGCTATGAGTCTCAACTTTATGTTCGATAGGGATAGAAGCAGAAGTAATGAATCAAAATTTGTACCACAGCTCGGATTTGAACACAGGTCTCCAATTTACTAGACGGCTGTGCCAAATACTGCATCACTGTAAAACTGTGGCTATCATACCTGCACGGACTACCCTAGCCTAATGCATCCCTAACACAAACTTCAGTTCAAAACTTAAGTCCATTTTCCCTTTCTTAAATCGTCAGTATTGCCAAGGCTCTCTGACACTGAAATAGCGCCTCACATTTGTACATAATGGGGAAATACTGCCTGTATCTCTATTGATCTGATGAAATTACATTTTCATGGAGACATATTAGTCTCAACTTTACCTTCAGTTAGGATAGTAGGGTAAAATGGGCTGAAGTTGTGAACTGACGTTGTGTTAGGGAGGGCAGTGGGCTACGGTAGTCTGTGCAGTTGTGATGTAGTAGTTAGCAAAAAAACTCTGAGCACTATGGGACTCAACTGCTGAGGTCATTAGTCCCCGAGAACTTAGAACCAGTTCAACCTAACTAACCTAAGGACATCACAAACATCCATGCCCGAGGCAGAATTCGAACCTGCGACCGTAGCGGTCTTGCGGTTCCAGACTGCAGCGCCTTTAACCGCACGGCCACTTCGGCCGGCAGTAGTTAGCACATTTGCCTAGTAAACAGGAGGGGTTAGGATGGGTTCAAGTCATGGCTGTGGCACAAGTTTTAATTCATTGCTTCTGCTTCTACCCCTATCGAAGAAAACTGCTATTTGCTCACAAGGAATGAGGAGCATAATTAATGACTAAGGTACACAACAAAGGGGAAAATATTTATGACATTGAGAAGAAACCAGCAGAGCAATAGAATTTGTATGAGAGATGATACACGTTGTCGTAGTAATGAACGCTGTTTCAGGTTGGTAAATTAAAGCTGCCAGAAACCACGAGGTTTGTCTCAATATCACGGTGCCTTATTTTGTAAGATCCAATTGGAAGCAGTTTTTCCTTGCCTTCCATAGATCTAAGAATCCTCCCACCCACTGAAATATTCCTTTTTATGGGAAGAATGTAATGTCATTAATGTTTGTAAAGAGCCAGTCTCCTGTGCATATGTTTTTTTTCTTCTGTAGCCTCTGTGAAAGGAAGAGGAGAAACCTTACACAGTGTCTGGTCGTTCAATGAAATGCAATCACAACTGTATTCTGCATCATCGTAGCAGAAATTTATCGATGGCCAACGATGTTGAAATGGCCTATCATTTTAGACGACAAAAATATAAAGAGTTTACACTTGTTTTGTGTGAGATCGCACATTCACACACTCTTGTTTTGTTTTTCTTTGGTAGTCTCTCGTAACGAACAGACATGCTACGTAAGTTGTGTTTAAAATTCATTGCTTTCTGGCTTAAAGTAATTAAATATGACACCTATTTAGAACTCTGAAACTGTTTTAAATCTACCTACCTCTAGTGCGTATAAATACATGACTTCTCCTAGTGTGTAAACTGTTTCAGACTGGAACCAGTGAAGTCGTCGGTCCTTTGTTATCCAGAGTGGATGTATCAATAAACTCCTACGGTTCTTAAGAAAAGAGAAAGTAAAAACTAGTGTCGAAATAATCCAAAAACAAATTATTGTTTTTCTATAGATCAAAGTTCGAATAAAGGGGACAAAGAAAAAATGATAAAATGTTTCTCGTATTTAGATACGATATACTTAGATCAAGTGTTAGTTTTATTAGAAAAAATCGCAGTCAGATATTAAACTTTAGTCTTCAAAGACAAAAAGACTTGCCGGCCGAAGTGGCCGTGCGGTTAAAGGCGCTGCAGTCTGGAACCGCAAGACCGCTACGGTCGCAGGTTCGAATCCTGCCTCGGGCATGGATGTTTGTGATGTCCTTAGGTTGGTTAGGTTTAACTAGTTCTAAGTTCTAGGGGACTAATGACCTCAGAAGTTGAGTCCCATAGTGCTCAGAGCCATTTGAACCATTTGAACAAAAAGACTTACGAAAAATAAGTAATATAATTTTAAGACATTTCAGCGCTATATCTATACCTGAAATTGACCATTCTCTGGTGAACAGTATCTCTGACTTACTATTCAATCTATCTTTGCTATTTCAATTCGTACGCTACAAAATATGAGTCGAATGAACATATATCGGAAACTTTGAGACAGAAGTTAATTCATAACCGAGGTCTGGTATAATGTTTTAGGAAGAAAAAGGGTAAGTGCATGTAAATGCTGTTTATGCATTAGTATGTTGAACAGAATAGAGATATTAGTTGTTTACGTTGTGTGTGAATTTCAATCCGCGATCTTTACGCGTCTAACAGTCATCTACATTTCTTTTTATTCAAAATACTGAAATAGAATAATTACGCTCAAGAGAGCTAGGTCAATTTCCATTCTTAATCGTATAGGCCTTCTGAACTACAGAGACGACAGAGTTACCGAGTGGTACATTACATTGCCGCTCATTTTGGTTTTCCTGTATGCAGGGAGTTTCAAAAATACTTCCACAAACTCCGGAGACAAGTTCCTTACACCAAAACAATAAAAAAATTTCAATAAATATCTGTCCGAAAATCGTTCGTTTTAAAGTTGTTGATGTACAACGGCTTTCCAATTGACACCCAACAGCTTCACTTATCTACACACCCGTTTGACTCATTGTATCCTAGATGGCGTTGTGTTGCCAGGGAGACTTGTTTACAGTCGTCGTTTGTCTGTCTGCGACGTGTCCATTGTGTACATGTACGACAGGTAGTTGCTTAACTGAAACCGTTCCGTTCAGACATAGCAGAATATTCATTTTGTGAGCAGGCAGACATAATTTTTATGTACAGCCAGGTGAATGGTAATGGACACGAGGCTGAACGGCTGTATCAGACGGCGTTTCCAGATCGAAGACTGCGATTCACCCAACCTTTGGCGTTAGGTATCGTCGCGTTGCCGAGATTCCCGTAGCACCACAGAATATCGACCGACGAAAGTCACTTGTTACTCGCACGCCTGACAAGGAAGAGCACGTTCTAAGGCATGTCGAAGAAGAGCCAGTTGTCAACGCGCGACGAGTAGCACTGGCATGTGGTACTTCTCCAAGTTCAGCGTGGAGGATACTTCACGAGCAACTCCTGTTTCCGTATCATCTTCAGCACGTGTAGTGCTTCACGCCTGCCCCCAGGAGAGAATCTTTGCGTATGGTTTGTTGCTCAAATTGCCAGTCTGTTGTTTGTCTCTTCAGTTTTGGTTACAGATGAGGCAACATTTGGAAGAGATGGAATAACAAATTTTTACATCCAACACATGTGAACCGAGCGCAATCCTTATGCTACACTACAGGTTAGGCATCAGCATCAGTTTATGATTAATGTATGGTATAGAATTGTCGGTGATTATCTGGTAGGAGCACACTTTCTCCCAGCACGTCTTACAGGTGCTGTCTACAGAAACTTCCCGCAGAACACCCTCCAAGATCTACTAGAAGATGTGCCCTTGCAAATAAGAAGAAACATGTGGCTTATACATGCTGGAGCTCCAGCACATTTCAGTCTCAGTGTTCGTGATGAAGTGGGTGTTATCTACCATGACAGATGGATGAGTAGACGAGGATCAGGTCTGTGACTTGCACTTTTCACCAGCCTCAGTCCTTTGGACTGGTATCTCTGCGGGCACTTTAACCAATTGGCCTACACAGCAGACCACCCGGATGCGGGAACCCTTTATCGATGGTTCATGGACGCTTGCGAAACTATTCGAAATGGTCAGGGAGTATTTGAAAGGGGGCGACAATCTGTGATTCAAGGAATGAATGCTTCTTTAGAAGCAAGAAGAGGACATTTAGAACATTATACTTATATGGATATGGTGTCTGTTCTTTAGCACACGTCCGAAAGAACAGACACCACATCCATATAAGAATACAGTTCTGGCAACACCGGCCATGACCTTCTTCTGTGCAGATGCACACATATTCCCCGAACTCTTATGGGACTTGGTAAGAATGTCTTCCACGAGTAATGCGTGTGTTGGGGTGGGACACTACGAATGTAGTGTGTGGGCATACAAAGTGAGAATGTGGGTCTCGTGGGAGGCGTGCGCGAGGTAGTCCCTGCAGTCGCGCTATGCTCTGTGCCCTCGGTGTCTCAGATGGATTGCCGGCACGGTAGCTCAGCGTGTTCGGTCAGAGAGCTGGTTGGCCTCTGTAATAAAAAACTGAGTGGAAGGATCAACAAAACGAATTGGAACAGATGTCATGCGACGTCCGCAACAACCAAACACAAGGATCAAAATAAATAAATAAATAAATGGATAGAGCGTCTGCCAAGTAAGGAGGAGATCCCGGGTTCGAGTCCCGGTCGGGGCACAAATTTTCACCTGCCCCCGTTGATACATATCAACGCCCGTTAGCGGCTGAAGGTATTAATATAATTCTAATTTAGATTTAGAACATTTGTTATGAGTTATGTTGATGAGGTCCAACGGCCTAAACTGCAAATTTCATTAATAACTCGAAACCGAAGAATTTTCGAACAAATATTTGTTGTTGTGGTCTTCAGTCCTGAGACCGGTTTGATGCAGCTCTCCATGCTACTCTATCCTGTGCAAGCTTTTTCATCTCCCAGTGCCTACTGCAACCTACATCCTTCTGAATCTGCTTAGTGTATTCATCTCTTGGTCTCCCTCTACGATTTTTACCCTCCACGCTGCCCTCCAATACTAAATTGGTGATCCCTTGATGCCTCAGAACATGTCCTACCAACCGATCCCTTCTTCTGGTCAAGTTGTGCCACAAACTTCTCTTCTCCCCAATCCTATTCCATACTTCCTCATTAGTTATGTGATCTACCCATATAATCTTCAGCATTCTTCTGTAGCACCACATTTCGAAAGCTTCTATTCTCTTCTTGTCCAAACTATTTATCGTCCATGTTTCACTTCCATACATGGCTACACTCCATACAAATGCTTTCAGAAAGGACTTCCTGACACTTAAATCTATACTCGATGTTAACAAATTTCTCTTCTTCAGAAACGCTTTCCTTGCCAATGCCAGTCTACATTTTATATCCTCTCTACTTCGACCATCATCAGTTATTTTGCTCCCCAAATAGCAAAACTCCTTTACTACTTTAACAAATATTTATATGAACATATTTCTTATTTTGGTCTAATGAACCTGTCCCCGAAACTTGTAAAATTATTTTGATACATCCTATGTAGAACATGTGCTGTTTCGTAGGTTACATTAGCAATTTGCGCCAGTGTAAATGGACGACACAGAATATGGTTCAGTTTTTCCTCGGATTTCCTCTATTGTGGCGACGGCTGCTGCTGTAGTGCTGTCGACCTCTGCTTTAGCGACACTCACGTGTATCCGAGCATGGCGCAGAGGTCCCGCGCCGAGGCGCCGGAGCCCCAGTGGCTGATGCAGGCGGGCCGCCACGCCTGCTGCTCCGGCTGGAACACCTCCAGCACGCCGCTGCCCTCGTCCCCCATGCGCTCGCTTAGCCGCACTGCAACACACATACAAACACTCCATCTGTGCAGCCTAGGGACACACACCACAAAGGGGCTGACAACATAACAAACACATTTGTTTTGACATCGTGCTGCGTGCGCTCTATGAGACATTGTTATTTTGTATGGACTTATTTTTCTGAAATTTTCAGTAAGCAGGCCAATGGTTAACGGAATTTTAGTAACTTGAAGCGAGTTCAGTTTCGCAGAAAAAGATTTCTGCTATATTTAATTTCATTTCATCATTCGTTATATTCCTTTCGTTATCTGGCATTGCGTAAGAGATATGTTTCCTTATAGCTACAATATGCCCTTTTTTAAAAAACTGAAATAGTGATTTTTACTGTTCATAGTGATGTTCATAAATCGTGTTGAACACCATTATGATTTAAATTCTTTCCAATTTCATTTCGTTACCTCATTAAGTCGTAAATTATATAATAAAATTTCATACAGTTAAATGACGATCCCTGAATGCTGCGATCATCGTCTTAGGGAATATGGAGCATTTATACCTGATACTTGCGACCCGGGGAAGGTCTAGAAGGACGAGGACACCTCAACGAGAGGCGGCAATTTTCATGCACAAGGTTTGTAGCTGCAACGCCGAATGTTTACCAGTGACTGTCTGGCGAGCAGGTTGACGCATGTATCAACGCCCACGGAGGGCGTATTGAACATCTCCTGTGAGAAAGAGTAGCATATGGTGTGCTAGTGCATGCTGTTCGTGTGTGTTTCCCATCATTAATTAGTTGGAGAAAATGAGTTGTAACAAGGAAACAAGGCGCTTGCAGACCCATGTTCATATAACAATTTCTTCGTCTACGTGTGAGGAATGTGTACTACAATTTGTACCGTACATTTTTGTTACACCCTGTATATACAGTTCACATGATATTGCTATTGTGCGATAGGAGCTTCATTCAATGAGAGGTTCATTATCAACAACGGTGTCCCCAACGATTGTATTCACATCAGTTAGACTCAGAGTTATTTTAGTTTTGTTTGGAAGACGCCCATTTATGGCCCTGGCATTACAATTAATGTGGTTTATATGTGTTTAAAAATTCCATTCATCGATGGACGTAAGGCTTTGTTGAACTGTACAGCCATCTGCAATATATAACTTGAAAAATAAATCAAGGAAATTAGCTGCACAAGATGTAAACAAATGAAACGCAAATCGTGATGTTTCATATTTTGTAGCATATGATCGTGAGCATTGTCTTAGTTGACGTGTTATACATGTGAGTTTTCATTTCGGGAGAAGTCAGACATTCTTGGGAGAGTGGAAAAGATGTACACCAAAAGCGCGCAAAGCACTCACTGACACAACTGAAGTTCAGCGCAGGTGAAAAAAGTGCACAGAAGTGGATGTCAGTGTTTAAATCCGTGCTCGTGCAGACCAGGACAGTAAAGCAGCGATTTATTATAAAGGAGCAAGACACGGTCTTCTGTTCAACTTGAAAGTAAGCTTGGCGAACCTTTATTTGTCCACTACAGCCTGATACTACAGGTAGCAGATGGAACAGTAAAATGTGATAAGAATCTTGACGTTTGTAGGAGTGTAACACAAACAGGGAGCAAAGCAGATTTGTGTCTTCTTGTCACTGACTCGACTCGTTTCCGCGGCCATTATTGTGGTTGTCTCCTATGCCTGTCGCCAGGGAAATCTCAGTGAAAAGATTTACTACGTGAAAGTGAGGACTTAAAATTAAGAACGAATAAGGCGATGAAGAGAGTGTTACGCAGTCCAAATTATAATGTTGGACATTACAGACATAAAGGGTTGTTGACGTAGACACGGAATAGGAATAGATAGGAAACAGTGTCAAACAGTGCCGTTGTAAAAAGAAAATTTTTTCCATCTGATCAGTTCTGTTTATCAATGGAGGCGATACGGTAGTTTCTTACTTTATCTCCAAGCAGTAATGTTGTGGAGCGGTATCTTCAGTACGAGTGAACAGATGTCATACAGTTCGCAGCACTGGTGAAGGAGTATTTTCATTCCTCTCTATTTATTATTTCACTAATTAAATTTTGTTTCATGCTGTCTGCGCGAAAATTTATAGCGATTTCTTTGTATGAAATGAACACTTGTAGCATAATGGCTACTAAAAGGTTTGTAACTTTATTTCTAAAGAGAAACACCAAATGACATCTGACTTTAAACTGTCCGCACGTGTCTAGCTGTTCGAAACTCGTAAGTGAGTGAAATCGAACACAGTGAAAGATATAATGGAACGTGAGTTTGACTTACGGCAGTTGCGTTCGTCTTGTCCCCAGGGGCAGTCGACGATCCCATCACACACATGGCTCTGCGACATGCATCGTTTCTCCCCACAGTGGATCAGGCCTGCAGCAGTCAACAATTCACACTCACAAGGAGTTCCTACAGAAAAGACAACATTATAAACATGCAATAACTGGGTAAAAAAGATGTAACGTTTCCACAAGCTGAAATACGCATTAAACGACACTCAGATGAACATACACCAGAGTAACAGCAACATATACAGACCTAGTCTATCACTCGCAAAGGTGTGAGCACTACCTTTGCGCTCCTAGCTGGGGTTGTAGTTAGGCAGACTAGCTAATTCAGTCTGAGTATTCAAAAATTTATTGGAATATTATATAACAATGCCCGAATTTTTATGGACCTGATGGTCATCTGTTTGATCGAAACTCATAGCCAATAAAATTTTTTGTTGAAACGGTAGCTTATCCTAATGATGAAGTTGTCGTGCCCCAGATTCTCAACAATCAGGTAGAATATCAGCAAACGAGAAGCACTGATAGAGCAGCTGCAATCAAGGAAGCGACTGGAACATCCTGGAAGAGCTGAGCACTCAAGTAAGCAAACATAGCAAACTGTCATGACAACAGCGGGAAAATGTAACTGCGCAAAGTGTTACGAGAAAGCTCCGATTCAATGCAAGAGTAACTATTCAGTTGCGGGCATAGCAGAAAAGAGCATCTGAAAGGCGAAGCTGTGACATCGTGACACGATGAAGAGCGCTGATGAGCTCAGGAAAGTAGTGCACAAAAAATAACGTCATCGTCATAGCCCAGCAAGTACTTGTACCCTGACTCTCATAGCTTAGCCCTCAGTTGTTCTCAGTTATATATCAGCTTTGAAACAACTAGCACTGAAGTGAAACCTGTGATGCTCCCTTCGATGCCTTCCAAGATGACTGCAGTCTACAGTGCCATCGCTGACTAGATCTGAAGAGCTCTGTTGCTGGGAGCTACCGCTGCCTCATCCTCACCATCACTGATAGGAAACTTCGGCGCCTTTCAACACCGATGGTGTCTGCAGGCCTCACTCATTGACCTTGGGCATCTGATCAACCACCATTGTACCAGGGAAGCGCAGTAATTGCTGCCCCCATGTGTGGGCTGATCCCAACGTCGCAGTCCAGTCTCTTTCGGAGAGGCCTTGTTACAATTCTTCCTGACTATGGCCGCCTTGTGCAGATCTGATACCAGCTTTTCCAGAGCGCAGTCTTCGACTCAATGAGAGTGCCCTATGAATCCAGTGAGAAGAACTGCAGGCTACTGAGCAGTGCTGCTTATGTTTTTGGTGGCACTGAATAGGCTTCTGTCCCTAACATAGTGGCTGCTACGTAAGCTGCTCAACTGCCATACTAACAGAGGGGTGCATCTGCACCAGCACATACCGGCTGTCAAGCACCTGGCTGCCAGTCATGTGGAAAAGGCAACACGGTACTTGTTATTAATAAATGTATAAACTGACAGTAATACTTTGTTAATGCTTTTCAGCATTCGACAGATCCTCACTACCGCATTCTGCATGACACTAACCTGACGACTGTGGAGGCCAAGGCCATGGCTGTGTAATTGGTGTCCGCAAGTGTCTGTCAGCATTAGAGGCATGTATGGCTGGTGCCACACCCACATGGCTACAGCGTCAGGAAGTGATGTCGGCTGTCTGGCTCTTTCACGAGTTTAACTGCTGCAGCTAGCAATTCGCCACAAAGTCGTAAGGTCAGTGACTGGATTTTGCTGGCCATTTTGTGTTTTTTTTTTTGTTTATAGCCATTGGAGCCTGCAGAACTGCCTCAGTTTTCCTTGAAATTGTATAGTAGTTTAGTTGTGGCCAGTGAGGTGCCGATATTGTAATTCGTTTGGAACTAAGTTTCTGTTTATTCGGGCAGTGTCAGCTCTACACCAAATCCTGTTCGGTTATGATGCAATGTAAGAATTAATGTAGTTCGTCTTTTGTTTGTGTATTTTGCATACAGGTTTCCTTACTGTTTTTTGTGGAACGGTAGATGGAGGTGACACAAATGCCAGAAACACGTGTGGCGACCACACAATGTGGTGGAAGGCTTTCAGGGGCAGATAGGCACGTTGTTGAGAAGTATAGCCGAACCGAAGACACGACAGTAGCAGCGTTGCAAGCCGTTTGTGGGCAACCACAGTCTGATTCGCGAGAGACGAAAGTCTTGTTAAATAAACCCGTTCTCTCCATTGATCCAGCAGCAGCTAATCTCACAGCTCCTTTTTCAGAGCAACTAATCATCGAGGATGTGCCTGTTTTTGTCAGTGATGTGAAGGCTAGAGCTAAACTGGGAAACTGGTCTGATGATACTTCTTTAAATATGGCTACGTTATTGTTAGTGACGACAGATGTGCCTTATGTACCATAATACAGTGGGTAAGGCACAAGTGAGCTAACAGACTAAACCAATACTATTGTAAACAAAACGGGCGTTTTAGGGAGAAATTCAGTGGGTTGTGGCAAAAACAATCGGTGGAGTCCTTCTCGGTCAGGATTAGATAAAGTAACGCACAAACTTGTGAACTGATGCAGAATACAGAGACTGATATGCACTCTGGCTGGCTCTGAGCACTATGGGACTCAACATCTGAGGTCATCAGTCCCCTCGAACGTAGAACTACTTAAACCTAACTAAGGACATCACACACATCCATGCCGAAGGTAGGATTCGAACCTGCGACCGTAGCGGTCGCGTGGTTCCAGACTAAGCGCCTAGAACCGCTCGGCCACTCCGGCCGGCGACATGCACTCTGCGTGAGTTGAAGAGTAGGGCTTTGGAAGTATTTGTGAGGAGAATTTCTGCTGAAATGTCAAGAAAACGCTTGATGGAGAATCCAAATGAACTGTCCGCTGCTATTAGGATTTCCAAACAGCTGTAAGGAATCGACATTATTGCTCGGAGGCACAGTGCTGTGGCGTTTTCTCCTTCAAGATAAAGTGTTATGGGTGTGGGCATACGAGTGACGCCAGAAAGCAGTTCCATTAACCCGAATGTTGTGAGTGTGGAGATGTAGGGAAGAAGTTGCGTGCCTGCTGGAGCAAAATGTGGGTTAGCACCGTCCATAGAAGCGTCCTTTAAATGGCAACGGGGATGCTTCATCCATCACACGGCATTCCCTATAGAAGAAAGGACTGCTAAAATAAATGCAGAGATGGATGCAGCTTGCTAGACGCAGTAAACGGTAGGGAACATAAATTTTTGGCGGACACAGGCGTTCACGTGTCGGTCGGCAGTCAGAATCAGGATCTCTTAGGTGGAAAGAGACTGACGTCTCCACGTGGGGTAGGTGACACTGACGTGGCGTCAATGGGGATAACACTGCTCAGGTTTAGCATAGGAACTGTGAGTTTTTGGAAGCATATGGAAGATGGTTCAAATGGCTCTGAGCACTATGGGACTTAACATCTATGGTCATCAGTCCCCTAGAACTTAGAACTACTTAAACCTAACTAACCTAAGGACATCACACAATACCCAGCCATCACGAGGCAGAGAAAATCCCCGACCCCGCCGGGAATCGTACCCGGGAACCCGGGCGTGGGAAGCGAGAACGCTACCGCACGACCACGAGATGCTGGCAACTCATATGGAAGAGTTGCCACATGTTTTTGAGGGCTGCTGCAATATCCTAGGACTCGACTTCTTTGATAAACATCACGCAAAAATTAACGTCTTGGAGTACAAAATTGAGCTCGGTGGGACATTGTTTCCTCTAGGGGCAGCAACGGCAATCTGACAATGTCAGAAGGTTCACTTGTCGTGAAGATGGCACCAAATACACTGTGGACACACGCACTAAAGATGAATTCGCCTGGTAGCATACCACAAAGTACAGGGAAGTTGATCTGGGTTAATGTAGGTATGGACTTTTCAAAGGAAATATTGTGCGTTATAGAGCTACTGGAAAGCAATGATGAGTTGATTAAGTCACATTATTTTGTAAACAGAAACATAATTCGCGTCGGTGAAATGGAAGGAGATTTTTATGGATCTGGTACGTCTTGATTATTGTAAAAGGATTTACTGACTGCTACTGTAAATGTCTCAGAGGAAGATGAAATAGAGAGGGCCTTTTCCCCAGACAAGCCATTGATGCATCTGTATTACATACGAAAGTAAAGCACTTACACAAAAACGATAGAAAAGCAGTAGAAGCCTTGTTATTGCAGTTTATAGTTTTATTTAATCCTAGAGGTCCTTTACCAGCGATTGCAGTTGCGCAGTGTGTTTACTAACAGGGAACAATGCTCCAGTACTCAGGAAATAATACGGAGCCCCGATGTGCGCAACCACTGATGGAAGGATTTGTTGGTCAACAACTGGCTGATTCCAGAATGAGATTTTCACTCTGCAGCGGAGTGTGCGCTGATATGAAACTTCCTGGCAGATTAAAACTGTGTGCCGGACCGAGAGTCGAACTCGGTACCTTTGCCTTTAAACTGGCTGACTGTCTGTATCGGCAGTTCGGAACTCCTTGCTACTAAAGACAGCTAAACAACTGCCACCATTTTTAAACCTTTGTTACTATTATAGAAAATTTGGAAAAAATTTTGCTGAGATTGACGAGGCTCTGAACCGGTTCTTGAAGAAAGTAACAGAATTCGAATGGTCTACTCACTGTCAAACAGTGATTGATACCTAGAAACAGGCTCTGACATCAAATCCAGCATTGGAATTACCAGCTTCAAAAAGGAATTAATTGTTTTCCTGTAAAGCGAGCAACGTGACGATGGGATGCTTTCTCAGCTCGTATATCATAGCAAAGAACATCTAGTAACATGTGCATCCAGACAACTGAACAAAGCAGAATGAAATTGTTTCACTACAGAGAAGGAAATGTTACCAGTTATCTACGTCATTTCATACTGCTATTGCTATTTGTATTGCCTAAAGTTTAAAGTGGTGATGGATCACGCTTCGTTAAAGTGATTCTCAATATTGAAGGACTCTTCAGGTAGATGAACAAGATAGACGCCAAGGCCAAGCGAGTTCGATTTCGAGGTGGTGCACAAACCAGGGAAAAAGCATACTAATGGCGATAGATTAAGCAGGAAACTTGCAATTCTGCAAGCAATGGCCAAGAACATTGCTGACTGGCAAAGAGTCAAAGACGCTGACCGACAGACATTCAGGTCACAACAGCCACATGCTGCGATGCCTGGTAGTTTGCTGTGCAGAATGACAAAATGTATTGGTCCCTGCAGTATTCTAGGACGAAGTTTTGAAACGAGCACATGACCATACATTGGCAGGTTGCGGTGGTCATAGAGAAACTGACTGATGGGTGGCAGAAAAACTTTGGTGGAAGACTAGGAAGCAGGGTGCCAAGCAAAAAGTTATTGGCCATAAAAGACCATTTCTTATGGTTTATAATGGCGATCGCAGTTTTTGAGCAGCAGGCAAGTACAGTAGCGCAAGCAGTGGTAAATAAATGGTTGGTCATATTTGACATTTTCGATACTTTAATCATAGATCAGAGTACTAATTTTATGTCCAGTCTGATGAAACAGTGAGCCAATTGCTTCTCACTTGCAAACTTAGAACAAGCCCTTACCTCCCTCAAGTCAATGGGAGAATGGAAAAAGTTCGTGACAAAATTTTTTAACATTTTAAGCTGTTATGTAAACAGTAATGAAAACAACAGGTATACTCGTATGTATCTTCGTACATAATTGCCATGTGCAACTCCAAAATGCACACAGCTACTGGCCTCTCGCCGTATGAGGTAATATATGGCAGGAAGGTGGCTCCGTGATTCGAAGTGGTAAAACCGAAGCTTGGAACCGACAGTGAATCAATAAAGAAATTTGTGAAAAGATTGTGAGACGTATGGCAAAAAGTGAAGCACGCAAACATGTCATCTGTGAGGAATGGATGGGCAATGTGTGGGGAAGTTGGCACAATACGGGTTTGGTCAATGGGTTTTGATAACAAATCCGTACACATCTAAGAGTAAAACGAAAAAGTTCCTAGTCTGATACCATGGACCGCACGAAGTGTTGGAAATGATATCACCTGTCAATATAAAGATACAGATGGCGACAAAAACTTCACGTGAGGTGTGTTAAGCGATTTAAAGGAGCTTTGCCACAAGTGCTTTGCCACAAGTACCGCCATCATCTGCAGTATGGAACGCTGAATCTAGAAAGGTAAAGAGCTGATCAACCGATATGATCAAAGAGAACTTACGATATATAGTGCACTGAGACCGCATTGATAACTAGGCTTATGACCGAACTTTTAGATTATTTATGATGTTGTACACCGATTGTCTTTCATTAATTTATTAAGGGGTGGTACAAGCTTATTTTTGTACTATGTATCGTATGTTTTAGGGATTTGTTTTCTTTGTTGATGAATTATGTCAGGAGGTAGAACGAGAGCTCTTTTTTGGCGTTCTGTCTTTTATTCCTTGTAGTCTCGCCTTTCGAAAGAGAAAGGGAGGGTGATAAAGGTTCCTTTCTCTCAGGTAGTGCACTAACATGGGCGTTTCGGATAAATGTTATAACCCTGCTGATCCTACAACTAGCCAGAAGGGAAGTGGCAACTGCTTTGCAGATCCAGTTCCTCGAGTGTGGGGTATTTTTCTCCAGACAAGAGGAAAAGCAAACATTTTATTCACCTACCACCAGTGGACATACAGACTGACCCTCAATGAATGGGAAGTGAGAAATAAGGTGCATAGATTGCAGGATGCAGTTTTGGAGGTCCATACGGAGGTGCAAAAAGAAGGGGTCTTGACGAAAGTGCAAGTGGAATACTACAGGTTATAACTCTTATACAAAAAAAATGGAGGGACAGCTTAAGTAACTGATGGATCTCCGATACGCAACAAGAAGAGGTGGAAAACTGTTGAGAATAGTATCTGGCAGGGCTGACAGTGAGGATATCCAGATCTTTGACAACACGGTAGGACAGAGACAAGCAGTAGCGGATAGTACTAGAACTACAGTAGAATGATGTACCATTCAGTTGTCCAACTTAGTGCACATGTGCTGAACAACACCCACATTTACGGGAATTAACCACCGAGTTACAGCAATATGCGCGAAACACTGTGCGAGCCATAAGCAACGACTTATAATGTGACTAGATAATTGCGAGCATTGACGGATAGTCTGAACGACGCGACGGTGGGAGTGACTACGGTACAAGAAGCAGTATATCATGCCGTTCATGGGTAACTAAGTTCTGCGTTGTTGCCACCACAGCAATTCGTAGAGGGATTTCTCAGAGCACAGAAAGAGTTCGCAACATAGTTTCAGTACAAAGTGGAAAAAAACCAGCGAAGCTTAGCAGTGCTCTACCATACCAAACGCTGAAATGAGTATTGATGAGCAAGGTTACGCGAGTTATTTCAATTCTTAGTAAAAGGCATGAATATCACTGTTTTGCGGTACTCCCCTACCCGGTGAAGTGAAAAACTGCACGATCAGCCCAAGCAGAGCAGTACAGACTGGTCCACAGGCATGCGAGGTCCAAATTGTTCTAGTGAAAAGGAAAAGTAACTGAATGTCACTTCTCAGGAACATATTGTTCCAAAAGATATGAAATAGTGATCATAAATTGTTACGAAAATTGGAAACGGAAGGGCATGACCAGAATGTAATTGTGGGACAGAGGAATATTAATAAACGGTACGACTTGTGACGAAGCAGGCACGACGTTCCGTCTTCCAGCTACGATCACCGGTATGATTAAACTCAGTGGACACAGGCCTTAGTGTATTGGTCGGAGAGGCCACTGGAGATGCTGCCAACCATAGACCTAAGCTTCCTGAACAATACCCTAGAACCTTATATCCTATACTCGCTGGATGAACTTGTAGCGATACAAAAACGAAGGAATCACAGCAAAGCAAATGTTCCATTCATATTAAGATGACGAGAAGGAAAGTTGACGAAACGTTGCACCAGAATGACTCAGGTGATAAGACTACATCATCAAGTAGTTATCATATTGTACATGGCTACGACCACAACGTAATGGAGTTGATCAGTTTGTTGTGTATCAATGTGCAATGTCCAACGTGTCTACAAGGAATGGTGTAGCAGTCGCAGCCATGTACGAGGGTCACTCCAAAAGAAAGGCACATTATTTTTGTAAAAATACAGTTTTCATTCTGCATATGTGAAAGTTTTACAGTGTATAGATACATCCTTCTAGCTTGTTTTCAAACTTAGTTCAACCTGTTCCCGTGACTGGCGCCGTCACAGCATGTCTTCAAGATGGCTGCTACACTTGACGTTCGTCAAAAGAAACGCGCTGTCATAGAATTCCTGTGCTGTGAAAACGAGACAGTGGGGAACATCCACAAGAGGTTGAAAAAGGTGTATGGAGATGCTGCTGTCGATCGCAGTACAGTTAGTCGGTAGGCAAGCAGGTTACGTGATGAAAGCGGACACGGCAATATTGAGGATTGTCTTCGCAGCGGCAGGCCTCGTATTGCACACACTCCAGACAATGTGCAGAGAGTTAACGAATTGGTGACTGCTGACAGACGCATATGTGACTGAAGAAACTTCAAGCTTGACTGAGTCGTGTTCGACTAAATCAGCAAAAGCAGGATGTTTTGCTGTTGCACGACAATACACGGCCACACGTCAGTCAAAAAACCATGGAAGTGATCACAAAACTCGGATGGACAACACTGAAACACCCGCCTTACAGTCCTTATCTGGCTCCATGTGACTATCATCTCTTTGGGAAACTTAAAGACTGTCTTCGTGGAACAAGGTTTGAAGATGATGACTCCCTTGTGCACGCTGCCAAACAGTGGCTCTAACAGTTTGGTTCAGAATTTTACCGTGCGGGTATACAGGCGCTGGTTCCAAGATGGCGTAAGGCAGTTGAGAGGGATGGAAACTATGTGGAGAAATGAAAATATTGTTCCTAAAGGATGTATCTACACACTGCAAAACTTTCAAACATGTAGAATAAAAGATGGATTTAAAAAAAAAGATAGTATGCATTTCTTTTGGAGTGGCCCATGTAATACGGCATAAGGACAATGATCGAAAGATGATCCTAATCCTCCGGGACAAGAGACAAGGGTCGAGCCTTGTCGATGACAACTTTTTTCAAACCTGACAGGAATTGTTGCTGTCAGTGAACGCATATCCATCTCAACCAATTTGCGAACGAATATTGCGAGGGGAACTGCAAGGAATAGAAATTTGGATTCACGCGCCTTCCAGACGGCCACTGGTCACAGCGACGCACAAAGCTGCTTGTCTTCGAGTACCATACATCACAGAAACTATAACATGTAATGTTGTCTGACGAGTCGCGACTGAGCATCTTTTCAAATCGTGCGAGGTGTCGAGTGCATTCGACGGCCCAATAAGGGTTTAACTTGCAGTGTGTGGAGAGTGTAGTTCGAGCGAGGTGGATCGGTTATGTTTTGGGGTTGTGTTTCATGAAAGTATTTGGCCCATTCATTCAGGTTTCTGTGAACATGAATCAGAATGTTTATTTCAGTATTCTCGGTGAAGAAGCTTTTCTCTTTCTACTACATCCCCTTGATGAGTCTGCTGTGAATATTCCTGTCTTCCAAGATGACAACAACAGTGTTCGCAGGGTTGCAGTCAGGCACCTTGTCGCACCTCAACTGTCTCGCTAAATCACTCGAACTTAATCCCACATAAAATATGTGGGACTATTTGGAACGCCTTTTGAAACGTAGCAGTCAACATCCTTGTGACCTATTAGCTCCAGCTGTATATGGCAGACATATGTATTAGCTTGGTGCATAAGTTTGTAGCGTTTTTGTTTCGTATTTTGGTGTGAGTTTATTTATCGATTGTCACTTTTATTTGTAATTCACTGTTACTGTCTGAGTTTATGTATTGTCATTTTGTCATTTGGAGACAGTGAGTGAAGGTGTGGACGCTAGATAATGGAATGCCAAGTGGCGAAATCTGAACATTGCCGGCACATTGTTCCGTTTCGGCTCAATAGGGGATCAAAGCAGCGGAGGCAGCCAGACACATTTTCGCCATGTTTGTGGATAATACTACTGGACAGATCATGGCAAGAAAGTGGTTACTTTCATTTTAAGGAGGATCGTTTGATGTTAGTGACTCTCAGCGTTAAGGAAGACCTTCGGGGTTTGATGGAGATAGTTCAAAGGCATTAATCCACAATGATCCACGTTACTTTACTCAAGAACTGAGAAAGGTGATAAACTGTGATCATTCCACCATCGCGTGACATTTGTATGAAAAGGGAAAGGTTGAAAAATCTAGTGTTCGTGTACCGCATGCTCTAAGCCAAAATAACAAAAATTATCGGGTTGCCATATGCGCATCTCTCTTTGCCCGTCATCAATCGGTTCGTGAACAACGCCGACCATCCCTATCCTGTATCACTACGGGTGACGAGAAATGGTGTCTGTATGCTAATATAGGGAAACGAAAGGAATGGTTGAGCCCAAACAAAGGAGCAACTCCCCTACAAATACCTGCGCGCATGCACAAAAGATAATGTTGTGCATCTGGTGCAACAGCGACGGTGTGGTGTAATGCGAATTGCTGCCCCGAGGTGTAACAATCACTGCTGACTTTTGTTGTCAACAACTGAGACGTCTTGCAGACTCAGTCCAAGAACAACGACCAGGAAGACTGCGTGATGTGATGGTACTCCACGATAACGCCAGTCCGCAGTTTACTAGACTGAAAAAAAAAAAAAAAAAGATAGTGGAGCTGTGTTGGGAAGGCATTTTTCACACACCTTATTTCCTTGACCTTGCGCCCACAGATTTTCACCGTTTCTGCTCTCTATCAAACAACCTTCAAGGAACTCCCTTTTGCGGATGAAAATGCGCTTCGAACATGACTCAAACATTTCTTCGCCTCAAAACCGTGTGATTTCTAGAGTCACGGAATCGAAATGTTGGTCTATTATTGGCACCCTGTTATAAATAATGAAGGATAATATGTTACTGATGACTAATGTCTCTGTTACATGTGTCTGCTGTATTTATTAAACGCATAAAAAAACGCTACTATATTGTACACCAACCCAACAACAATAGCTTGCCAAACTCAGGTGAATTTCAGAGCTGGAGTTGGTGTTACACGGTGTTACAGTGATGTCTCCTGAGGTAACATTTTTAGTCCGGTATGCTTACTATCAGCCTGTCACTTCAACAAAAACTCTATGATTCCTGCAACTTTCTCTTGTTACACAGTGTAGAACATTTTCTGTGAAGGCAACTTGATTACCTGTTTGCTCACCCTGCTTGGAGCAGGGTTTGTTGTTGGCATGGCACTGTGCACATGGGCACTCACCTTGCTTGGAGCACGTCTCGCAGTGCAGTTCGTCGGTGCGGTCCTGGCAGTCGACGTGGCCGTCACAGCGCCAGTCCTTGGGGATGCAACGTTTCACGTCGCACTGGAATCCCGCTGTGCACACTGCAAACAGAAAGATACTCTCTGCTGTCTTTCTCACTGTGACTTAGAGGTAACAAGTCTGTGTTTTAGTTTCGTATCGCACTTTTTGATATCCACTTTAACCAAGAGATAACTACCGTCATATGCCCATTTATAATCATCGTAAGAGAAGAAAAAGACGCCAGAGGATGTGGGGCCGTAATTACCAGAATAATTTTTCCCATGTGCACAAAGAAAATGTCCCTCAAACATGTACTTAGAGCATACAGTTTGTCGGGAAGCTGCAGTAACCATGCATTCAGGATATCTGAACTCTGCACCATGTAGTCAACAATGTGCTTATAGTTACTTCAGTATCACAACAGAGACGCTATGGGCGGAATCATGTCCTTAGAAAATGGACCATGAAATATCGATTGAGCTGACTCAGTTTACAAACGATTTAAGTTCCCTTTTTGTTGCATGAAGAACCAGACTGCTTCTTCATTATCGAACATAGTAGAATTGCATTAATTTGGTAGTGGTAGCCTGTGATGTGTGCAAAAAAAAAAAAAAAAAAAAAAATCCACAGAACGAAAGGAGCTGCAGGTCTTCGAAGGAAGGAGGCTAGGAAGGAAGACTGAGATTTAACGCTCGTCGACAACGAGGTCATTAGAGATGGGGCAAAAGCTCGGATTAGAGAAGGATGGGTAAGGGAATCAGCTGTGCCCTTTCAAAGAAGCCGTCATACGGTTTCCTGCAAGTGATGTGAGGAAATCATGGGAAACCTACGGCTGGACGGCCGGATGGGGATTTAAATCATCATCCTCCAGAGTGCGAGTCCAATGCGCTAACCATTGCACCATCTCCGCTACAACAGACGAGTACAAGTCCTGGGTACATCAGAAACATCCGTGGCTTATCAGAGGCGCTCTCCGTCGACGCTACGCCTTTAAGGTTACTAATTCTCGTGCACTTTGCAGCAGTCTGGTGGATGATTGCCCATCGGCAACATTTGGAGCGGCCAGAAAGGTTTTTACACAGAAATCAGTGACGTGTATAAAAAGAATTGTGGAGACTGAATACATCATGAGCCTAATCAATCACAATGTCTGTTTCTGCGCTGAACTTTATTATGAACGAGGAGACGATTGGATTTTCATGTTTCCTATTTATCGACATCGTTAAAGATGGAGTGCAGGCTTAGTTGGGGAGCGAATTCGCTCGTAGCACTATTAAACAGATGTTATGCGCATTTGTCTGAAGGGAATGAAGGAACCAAACACGAAGATCACTCTCGAAGACGGGAAGAGAATTTGACCATGCTTTTCTGGAATTTGATATCACTGTCTTAAGCGTGAGGAGTAGCATCATTTCGCGTTAGGACTACCCCGTGGACAGCTTTTTTTACTTTGCCTTTATCCTGAACTTACACGGGGTCGACATACCTGTTAACGTATTTAGCATTGTTAATGCTGGAGGATGCCAGGATGCCCTTTCTGTCGCCATCCCTTTACCGCCGGGATGGAATTTGTGTACCGCTAGATATCTGGGTCTAGTGCTATCCACGTGGGAGTGTGCGAGCTTTTTCTAAATGTTTGCCAATCGTATTGCTGAAGCGGGACGTAGGTACCAACCCAGTATTCACCTAGACAGATGTGGAAAACCGCCTAAAACCCAATCCAGGTTGTCCGGCACACCGGCCCTCGCCGTTAACCCTCTGGGAGGGTTCTATCTGGGGCCGGCACACCTGTCCGAATCCCAGAAGGGACTTACTATCACGCACGGCTATCAAAGCAGGTGCTGTCATGTCGTTTATTGATAAATACTATTTTTTTGAGGTCTTGGCACAAAAACTGATTGTTGATTTCGTGTGTATTACTCGTACGAACGTTAGATAATTTTTATATACTACTTGAAATGCATTGCACAATTTTGACATTTTGTTAATGAAATATGTTCTACGAGGTACCGCTTCATGAGCACAGTATTTTTTTAATTGTCGAATGATTTGATACTACAGCTCAAGAAACGAAACGTAAATTAAAATGACAAGGTATAGGGAAAGTAAAAACGTCATTGATGCTAAGATATTAGAAACATTATATTCATTTTAAGTGTCAGACTGACGTGATTGCTAAGAAAAGTGCTTGCCCTCAATTTGGTATCCGTCGATAGGTATGTCTGTGGTGACCATCAAAGGGAAGAATGAAATGCTTTAACAAAGACACTGAACGGGACTGGAAAAAAATAAAAAACAGCGAGACGAATCGATACCCCCTTGTAGAAGAGGCTTGTCGGGATTATCGGCAGAAACAGTAGTGAAATGTAATGCGAAGAAGCTCTTCAACGGAAAATTAAAACTTGTCAATCGTGCGTATTCAGGAAATTTAATTAAAAATCGCAGACGGCCGAGAAGATCGATTATCGCGTAGTTTTGCCAGTATCTCTGCTCCGACCGCCCCACCAGCGCCGACGCGCGACTTGGTCCGCTGTAATGGAGTAAACTCCGAATAACTTTGCCTAACTCGCGCCACGCCACACGAAAGAGAGTTATACTTGCGGCCGACGTCCCGTCTTTGTTGCGATGCCCGCGGTATCTGTGATTAAAGGGGCACGTCTCTACTGCCTGTCAGGCAGAGCGCATAAACCTCGCTAATGATGGATACTGGACTGCGGAAACGTAGCATCTGAGTGGCGGCTTTCGTAAAAGATTTATACAGATTTGACTTCTTCGTATTGAAATTATTAAAGTTTCTATTTTGCTACTTATTTACTTAAAAATTGCTCAGTGTGCTGAGAGTCTGAAGGTCTTCTCTTACAATGGGACAGAGTTTACGCAAAGCGATCTCTTTATCGTAAATTTTCTTAAATAATAATAACCAATTTTACATTTTAAATGAAAGTAAAAAGTGGTAACAGAAATGAAGAAAATTAGTATGTCAATGTACTACCTGTTGCATTTCTCACTCAACTAGCATCTGGGAGGGGTCATGCCGGTTGCTTACATGCAAAAATAATGGTGTCACAATCCAAAATGACAGCAAGACTCGTCCTCCTTATCAAATACTTGAGCAACACATGACAAGTAATACCTTCTCTTCCCCCCTCAGTCTCCCCTACTTTACACCACTTCCCAGGACTGTAGCTTTCATTTTAGTATGTCAAACCCATAGTGCTTGTAAGTTAGTAGCCCCTCATCTTGTTCGCAGTTGATGGCACCTGAAGACGATGCTTTAAGTTTCGAAACAGGCCGTGGAATAATTTAAGAAAATTACTGGCAACTGAAGCGGATTTTTATTATGTAAATACGTTCCTCTGTTGCGAATGTTCCCTTAATCAAATATTTTAATACGGAAGCACCCTACATCTACATTTACATCTTCATGGATACTCTGCCTGGCATCGAACCACCTTCACAATAATTCTCTATTATTCCAATCTCGAATAGCGCGTGGAAGAAACGAAAACCTATATCTTTCCTTGCGAGCTCTGATTTTCGTTACTTTATTATAATGATTGTTTCTCCCTATGTGGGTCGGCGTCAACAAAACATTTTCGCATTCGGAGGAGAAAGCTGCTGACTGATATTTCCTGAGATGATTCCGCCGCAACGAAAAACTCCTTTGTTTTGATGTCCACCCCAAATCACGTTTCATGGCCATGACACTCTCTCCACTATTTCACGATGATACAAAAATATGCTGCTTTTCTCTGAACTTTCTCGATGTACTCCGTTGATCCTATCTGGTAAGGATCCCAGACTGCGCAGCAGTACTCCATAAGTGGACGGAAAAAGGTAGTGTAGGCAGTCTCTTTAGTAGATCTGTTACATGTTCTAAGTGTTCTGCCAGTAAAACGCAGTCTTCGGTTTGCCTTCCCCACAATATTTTCTATGGGGTCTTTCCAATTTAAGCTATCCGTAATTGTAATTCCTAGGTATTTAGTTGATTTTACGGGCTTTAGATTTGACTGATTTACCGTGTGGCGAAAGTTTAACGGAATTATTTTAGCTCTCTTGTCGATGACCTCACACTTTTCATTATTTAGGGTCAACTGCCCATTTTAGCACCATTGAAATATATTTTCTAAATCGTTTTGCAATTTGTTTTAATTTTCTGATGACTTTACTAGACGACAAATGACAGTATCATTTGCAAGCAACCTAAGACGGCTGCTCAGATTGTCTCCTAAATCGTTTATATAGATAAGGAACAGCAGAGGGCATATAGCACTACCTTGGGGAACGCCAGAAATCACCTCTGTTTTACTCGGTGGCGGACTAAAATCGTATACTGAAATAGGACTGTATTACTATAGGTGTCTTCTACGGGAATAATTCTTGCAGTTGAGTCATCTAAGGACGTTGAATAAGAGAGTGTCGTCCTAAACCCGTCATTCGCTCTTTCTTGCAAACTCCATACGGAGCGAGGTGACGCAGTGATTAAGATGCTGGTCTGCATTCAGAAGGAAAGAGGTTCAAATCCTCTTCCGGCTACCACGGTATAGGTTTCTTGTGGTTCTTTGGAGGCGTTTAAGGCAAAAACCGGTCAATTTCCACTTCCAATTCCAAACGAAGCCCCAGAACTCGAGGAAGGCACTGCATAAGTTTTGGTACCTGCGCTGCAGAAGTGACAGAAGAGATTCTTTGGAATTATCGTTCAAAGTGTAACACAGTCAACGGCGGCCCCCATCTCCGAGAACTCAGTTCGCTATATAGACACGAATGACGGGACGATGATTGTGTAAATACCACTCTCCGTTCAGCTAATAATAGTAGCAAAAATTTTAAACAAAGTATTACAGCTTGTATTACAAGCCGGGAGAAAATACACGATACAGTTTGAGTTACTGATAGCGTTCTCGTAGTAAGAAATGGATACTGACTTCCAAGGGCCGGCCGCGGTGGTCTCGCGGTTCTAGGAGCGCAGTCCGGAACTGCGCCACTGCTACGGTCGCAGGTTCGAATCCTGCCTCGGGCATGGATGTGTGTGATGTCCTTAGGTTAGTTAGGTTTAAGTAGTTCTAAGTTCTAGGGGACTGATGACCACAGCTGTTAAGTCCCATAGTGCTCAGAGCCATTTCAACCATTGAACTTACAAGGAACTCTTTGAGTGCAAGTTCGCAAACGTCAATGATGTTTATGGCATTCGACGTCCCACATATTGTCTACGAGGCGACCACAATGTTGGCTTCTAATGGAAGCAATGGGTGGGACTGAAGGTATCCAGTGGTGAGCACAGCATGAGGCTACGGAGAGTAGTTGAAATATATAGTTGATGAGTGATCACAACAGTGCTTCAGTGCTCATAATGTTGTTTAGAGTGTTTCTGTGTTGTTGTCTTGCCGTTTTTACCACCTCAGTTCTTGCCTGCTTGCCTAGTGTTGTGTCCTGGTCGGTCGTATTGTCTGTTGTTCCCTACTTGTTCGTCTGTACTGTCTGTTCGTTGTTAGGGCTACCTCCAGTGGCTCCATGCCTGGCGACTTCGTGTCTCCATTCTCTGCCGTGCACCGCTTGCTAGTCGCTCGCTGCTATAGCACTCTTGAAAGGGTTTCGAGTTCTGTTGATATGGCTAAGGCAACTCACGTTAGTTTTCGAGATGACGACGTGAGCTGCACTCAGGTGAAACCTGAATTCATCCTTTGATGTGCTATAACAGACGTGCCTGGTTGTGATTTTCAGCCAGTATCCCACGTTGTTCGAGGCAAGTAATAGTCTGGTCCCCACCTCGCTGTGGGAGGCATTACAAAGACTTTCCAAATACGAAATTCCACAAAGCCAAAAAATTTTTCTCATTTTCTCTTACATAATCTTTCAGCCATCTTAAATAACAATGCATCAAAAGAAATCCAGTCTGCTCCCAGATAAAAGAACCATAATCCGTAATTTATTTTACCGTTGTAGGGCTAAAACAGTTACGAGTGACAAGAGGAAGAAGAAGAAAAGGAGTTTGTATTCTTTAGTAAATAATCTTGATCCATAACAGAGGTGGTGGTGTTATACGCGCCTTTATTAAGCTACGACATGTTTCACCCCATAAGAACATCCTCAGGTGACCAGCACTCAACAAGACCAAAAAATCGGGCTAAAAGCTACTAAAACATTACACAATGCAGTCATTATCAAAGTAAAAATGATGCAAAAATACAAAGTGACAGAAATGTACTGGTGCCATATTTAAAATACTTAATCAGCCAATAAGATTCTGAAAGGTGTATGTTGGAATGCGATTAGTACAATGTTTCACTTTGGTGGCTTTGCCTGGTGTAGGCACAGCCAGCAATATGTATTGGGTGCAGGGCAAAGTGCAGCACTACACTGGGTTGGTCAGGCTTGGCTACTCAGCAAAAGAAGTAAACATGTAAACATCGCGCTTGTCATCCATCAAGAGCAACATATCGACTGTAAGACGCCATAATTGTTTCAGACGGAAGTGATGACTGAGTGCCAGAGCGCAAACTAAGAATACATATACATACAAGCTGAGCTTAAAAACAGAATATAAAATTGCATAACATACTAAATGCGTAAAATAAAGTTTTAGATGAACGAATCACAGAGCTGAGAGTCAACTGTAAAAGACCTCCACAGTTGGTTTAACATTTTGCAAAAACTGCTTACAAACGAATGTAAAACAAAATGACTACGTACAATATAAGAGAAAAAGAGAATTCCGCTTTCACATTGTCAAGAAAAAACGATCTCCCAAAAAAGTCAGCGAAAAGAGCGTCAGTTAAGGCTTACAAGATACTGAAGTACTACTAGGGATGTCACTCTCTACGATTCCTCACAGTTCTCATCGCTGTGCATACTGCATCCTGCAGTGTATTGATAAGTGCATCTGAACCCACGTACAGGTCCAGTGCTGGAGATCATAGTGTGGAGGCCATAATCTACAACGTCCATACACCTCTGTGTATGTTAAGGCGCAGTTATAAAATAAGAAGCAGAGCGATAAAAGATACGTAAGAAGAAACAGTCTGAGTGTTCATTTGGAGGACATGTGAGATGTAGTACCAGAGTCAAAGTTTGACAGAGCTTTGGAACATTCGCAGTCAAACAGGGCAGAAGGAATATATAACGTTCTCTCGGGATTTGTAAAATCAGGCAGAAGGAATAGATAAAATATTTGGGAAAGCGACAATCTAACGATTAGGGAAAGACGGTTGGTGTACGGTACGAACTAGAACGAAGAGATAACATCAAGAATGGAAAAGAAAGAACCGAACGGATTAAAAAGAGCTCAAGACAATGATGCAGTCTGCCACCTCTACTGTTCAACGTCTAAATCAAAGAAGCACCGAAGGAAATAAGATGAAGTTTCACAATTGGCATTAAAATTGAGGGTGAAATGATACCAATGATAAGATTTACTAATGACATTGTTACCTCCTGTAAAAGTGGAGAAGAGTTACAGGATCTGCTGATCAGAACGAACACTGGCATTTGCATGCAATACAGATTAAAGCGTACCAAAGACAGAAGAAATTGCTGAGGAGCAGTAGAAATGGGATTGGCGGAAATCACCATTTCACCATAACAGTGAGTTGGGATTAGGTATTTCACTATCCAACCATGAACAGAACATCAAAGACTAACAGCAGGTTGACAAAGAGCCATTAGTACGTAAGTCCTGTTTACGCAAAAATGAAGTGAATCCAAGAGATAGTCTTCCTTTGATTGTGAATACAAAAATGTTACGAGTAACACGACGTAATTTAAAAAAGTCATGGTTTACGATTTTTAGTGTTGGTTTCGCACAACGCTATTTATAAGAAACCGAAACAATTTATCGTGGTTATGAATCAGTGCGGTATCAGTGATGTGTTTAGCCTTCAAATTCTTATGAACGGCGCACAGAAGGTATATACGGGGTGATACCTATCATCGTTTGAAAATCCCCGAAGCCACGTAGATGACGCCGAGACAAGTAAATTAATATAACACGAGACAAGTAAATTAATATAACACACATGCGGCGGCAAGTGTCGGGAACACTTCAAAAATGGATGAGTATTGTTGAATACATGACGTCACCAGGTGACGTCCTCGTCGTACGTGCAGCGGTTGGGCTTGGGCGTGAAGGGATGATTGAGCGATGCAAAGGGTACAAATTTCGAACACCTTATGTAAGTGTTACTGTAAGCATAGAAGTTACAAAATTATTGTTCTCACTGTATACAAGCAAAATCTATTCTTATTTTGTGTTTTTTCCCATTTTATCCCTTCTTTTTTGTGTGCAGTTATTATTTAGTAAAGAAAACGTAGGTCATTTACTGGCAACAACGCAAGTCATAAGTTTACAAGTATACTCATTTACCTCTGAACTAATACTGCAAGTTTTTATTATACTGTACCGTGCAATAAACCAGCGGAGACCGCGAAGCGTGTAAATAAAGTAATAAAAAATGGTTCAAATGGCTCTGAGCACTATGGGACTTAACATCTCAGGTCATCAGTCCCCTAGAAATTAGAACTACTTAAACCTAACTAACTTAAGGACATCTCACACATCCATGCCCGAGGCAGGATTCGAACCTGCGACTGTAGCGGTCACGCGGTTCCAGACTGTAGCACCTAGAACCGCTCGGCCACTCCGACCTGCTTAAAGTAATAAATCTTACCTTAATGTACAACCTAAGTGTGTAACGCAATGAGAAATATATTGCCGGCCAGGCTCAAAACTCGAACCTTGACGGACGTAGGCCCGGAGCCACATCGACGTAGCCGGCCGGAGTGGCCGAGCGGGTCTAGGAGCTACAGTTTGGAACCGCGCGACCGCTACGGTTGCAGGTTCGAATCCTGCCTCGGGCATGGATGTGTGTGATGTCCTTAGGTTAGTTAGGTTAAGTAGTTCTAAGTTCTAGGGGACCGATGACCTCAGCAGTTAAGTCCCATAGTGCTCAGAGCCATTTGAACCATTTTTTGAACATCGACCTAAATATTTGAATTTGGTTGGGATAATCGGGTGCGAAAGACCGATAGGCTCAACCGCTGCACTTGCGTCATCTGGTGACATCACATGTTCAACATTTTTTTTTTCCTCACTTTTGAGGTATTTCCCAACATTTGCTGCCCCGTGTGCGTTGTAAACTTGTTACAGACGTTGCTTCGGAGGTTTCTGAACGTTACTAAGAATCACCCTGTATAGTAAGAATTTCGAAAAATTTTTGTTCTTTTCTTTTATAACAGGTTTGTCTTTGCAAAAAATTAATTGTTAAGCTCCCATTACAATGAAGACATCCTGCAATAAGCAACTAGCCATAAGCGTTTTATCAGTTCCGAGTTCTAGATAGCTCGTTGGAGGTGAATAAACATCTCAAAAGGAGAAGAAAAATATCGGTGAGAAGTGCTGTCTCCCTTCCGTCCCACAGACGCGGTTACCCTTTGTCGAGCAGCGGTTGTTTACTGCACCAACCGGGAGATCGGCGCGCAGCGGCTTTCACTAGCCGGCGGCACGTGCGGCTCGCTAGTCGTACGGCGGGGCTTGTTGACAGCGGCAGAGGCGTCGGGGTGGCGAGCCGGCGCGGATCGAGTGGTGCTAAATGTCAAGGGCGCGCCCGCGGGCGCGGACACGGCGCGTGCGACCCGCAGCAATTTCTTAAAGAGCCCCGGCGCGGTTTGTCTGCGTAATGGGGCTTAGCAGGCGAGGGCGCACGCACGGCCGAGGCGCGCGCACAATGGCCGGCGCCGGCGCCTGGCCCGGCGGCCACCGCAGCGCGGCCGCCAAGTGGCGGTGTGGTGTTCCCTGCTCGTCTTGCGCCCGGCACGCGATACTCGTAGAAAGGTCGAGCAGGGCTAACTATCTAACCTATCGCTCCTCTATGCGATTCTCCTTTTGGCGGTAGGTGTATTTGTCCAATCGGCAGCTTCAAAGACGGCAAGTCCTCACTATTACTTTTATTAATGTTATGACGTTTAGTGAAATGGGTTAAGAGTGAGTGCATAATGAATGCCTCGGCACCTAGTTCCATTGGGTAACTAGAGGTGATGGGTTGTTAACTAAGAGTTTGTGAACTGTTTGTGCTACCGGTATGTAGGGATAGATACGGTGCTCTGAGTGTTGCCGCAGGGCCGCCTGGATGGGTTGGAATTCTGGGAAGGCGTAAGCAGAGTCGTGAGCGGGGGCTAGTGGCTGCTTCTAAGCTGTCCATTCACAGGCCAATGAGTCCTCCCCCCCCCCCCCCCCCTCCTCTCATTCTTCGCTGAGTGGGTCGTCAACCCGTCTGAGGCCGGTATTACACTATCAAATTTCTTTGTCAAATGTCTTTGTCAAAAATCTTTGTCAAAGATATTTGATGGTGTAACAGGGAACTTTGTCAAATGTCGTCTAATATTTGATCAAATCTAGGGCCTGGTTGTAGATTTGATCAAAGAAGCTGCTTGTCTTCTGCACACTGCAATGTGACATGTTACCACATGGAGCGTTCTGTCGTCTGTAGTGTTTTTATAAACATTGCCGGTAAATATAATTGGTGTGTGCCGACAACTACAAAATTAATAGATATGTGTGAAGCTGATGAGGAGCTTAACAACGTGAGGCACTCTGAATACAAAAATAGATTAAGGAGATTGGAGACCTGACCTGACCTAACCTAACCTAAACTGACCTAACCTAACCCTCTCCTGTAGCAAGGAATCGGAGTGTTACAGTGAGCCTGTCTTCTGCAGATGTAGCAGTTCTTAAATGAATATTGTGCTTTGTTATATGAGGATACACTTCACTGAGCACATACAGAAATGTATGCTCATCCATTCTTAAGTAATTGACGTACGACTTGACGTCCCCCACTATAAGCTCAAGTAACAAGTTTTGTTGAATGCTTTTATCGTGTGGTCGTAAAACCCACACCTTCACCCACGTATGTTTCCTTTCTTTCCCCCGCTTCTCATCCGCATGTGCATACAGTGCAATTGTGGTACATGCAACTGCTGCGGTTAGTAACAAGTTGTTGTTGTCTTCCATTTTGAAATTTGACGAAAAATATGATGACAGTGTAATACCCCCTCTAGCGCTACATCAAAGATCTTTGTCAAATATATTTGACGGAATATTTCATCACATCTTTGATCAAATCTTTGACAAAGAAATTTGATAATGTAATACCAGCCTGACGGTATGTGGGCACACTGTAACTGCATGACGGACCCTACCTGCTGCGCCCTGTTGCGTGATAGTTTTCACCATGCCAAGACAGAAGGAAAACAATGGAATGTGCAGTGGCAGGTACAGGCTGCTGCTAACACATAGCGGTGCGCCGGTGGAGCTGACCCACCCAAACCCTCGACCTAATCATTATAAAATAGTACACCACAAAGGCGAACGTGTCGATGCAGAGAAGCTCAGCAGGGGAGGTGGGAGAGAGGAGGGGGGGGAGGTTGGACGACTAGTCGACCTGTGAATGAGCAAATTTACTCACAGGGCGAGGCTTGCAAAAGGCCTGAGATGGCTAGCAGCCCCAGCGACCAGTTGTGTCCTGCTGTTGACACATGACGGCACAGTCGTCCTAATGCTAGCTGGAATACTTTCTATAGCTTTTAGGCCCTCTCGCATGATGGCCCCTCGAAATTTTGCCCTGTTGGAACAAATAACTTTTTCATAATCTGCAGTATTTTCAGGCTGGATGACCGAAGACCTTTTTCAATGATTCTTAATTGCTAGCTTTGTAAAATGTTTCTGCTCAGAGCTGCTGGTGCCCGACAGGTGCCACACATGATGAAAATAACTATTATGGTTGTTATGACTGGAAATTAGGTGATGACGTCAGAAAGGCACCTAGGCCATGAGCAGCTTTTGGTCGTAAGCTAGACCTTCGGGGGAAGGACTTCTGGCCATCTCCTGGAGGGAGACAGTGTGCGGAATTTTGATTACGTGACTGTCGTGGGTAAATCCTGTCATGTGCAATTGGTAGTTGCTGTTTTCTTTTATTTTTTAAGGTTCTCCATGTGAAGTGTTTTCGGGAGTTCATGTGGGAGGTACCGATCTACAGAAAATTCGCTCAGGTACGGTGTGGTGTAAGCGTTACAGAGTTCACCCGCTTTAGGTCATGGCAGAGTCCAAAGTTCGAGTCTGAGGGCTGGCGGCCTGGTTGCGAATTTGCAGATTTTTGTCGTTTAGTAATTCAGTCACTGTCACGCACGACAGAATCAGTCAGACGGCATTACTGTTCATACAAACAGATGGAGATGTTGCATAGATAATTCCAATCCTTCATGCCGACTTTGCCAAGCGACAATAATTGTTGACATAACTATAAATTATATGTGTTTTATTGGGGGTGTGTGTTTCTGGATCATTATTTTAGAACGCCATACTCTGCAAACTTTTCTTTTCCAATAAATAAATAGTTTCAAAGAATAATCTTCCTCATTCCAATAGAGAAGATTTCTTGTTCATTTAATAATGTTGGTTCTGTTTGTAGGATATTTTGTGTTGTTTATTATTTTACCACAAACTTCGGGTTCACTGTTAGGGCCACAAAGCGTTAATAAACGTTCAGATAGCCCATTGGGTACAGATTTAAGTCGTATCAGCATGGTGGTTTTGTCATTCCAGTACAGAAATTAACCACAGGTAATTCCCAATTTACCATACCACAGGGGCACCTTCTAAGCTCAAGGGTTGGTATTTCCCGAATACACTGAAAGTGCTTTTTAGGCAGAGCTTGATACAGTTCACATCAATGGAAAGCATTCTGCTCTCCCTCCACCAAATGCCGGCAGCCAATGAGATTTTCTGTTCCCCTGGGCGCTTTGCCCTCGAGTAACACTGAAGGATGATAACTGTTCTTCTCCAGACAGCAACAGATCATACTTTAAGGAAAGCCCATTTTCCTGCATTATTGTCTGCAGCAAAACCATTTAAGACACGGGGAATTGTAGGGAATTGGAAGGTGTCTGCTTCCATTACCAGCATGTGTAAGCGTACCTTATGCCCTCTTCCATTTCTTATCGCTGTCAGATGAAGAGAATCTGAAATAAACCTAAAATTTACCACATATCTCTGCTTTAATCTCATCAAAATGTTTCAAATTGATTGAAAAAAAAACTTTTTAACGTAATACTTTTTATACCAATCTAGAAAATATAAAATAATTTCTCCTGGGTCCATACAAATACCTAAACCCATACAGATAGTCCTGAAACCTTCTGATTGTGAATTCTCGATACTTATGAAAATAATACATAATTGCTACATGAATAGTTCACGTCGTGTTATCTATTGCATGCAGACCATGTCTTTCGTTACAAATCTTACAGTTATTTTCATAGCTATTAAAAACTGACAATCACAAATTTCGAGAGCTATGTGTATGGGGTTAGGAATCCTTACCGGGCTATGATAAATTACGAGGGCGGTTCAGAAAGTAACCTCCGATTGGTCACAGTGCGGGTTGTGGGGGGAGTAGCGACGCCATCTGTGCGTTCATGCACTCAACAGGTCAGTCGGCATCAAGCCGTGGTCGAGTGAACGTCGTACCTGAGCTAGTTTAGTTTTTGTCGCAGTTTAAAATGTGTGCTGCAATAGAAAACCCCGCCAAATGTGAAGTGCGTGCTGTCATAAGGTTTTTTACAGCCAAAGGATATTCTGCAGCAGCTATTCATCGTGAGCTTTGTGCCGTGTACGGACCAAGAGTTATGAGTGAAGGAGTTGTCCGTGAATGGGTACGTTTATTTAAAAGTGGAAGAGAAAACGTTCATGATGAAGAGAGGAGTGGTAGACCATCATTGGTGACTGACGAACTCGTTCAGACAGTTGATGCAAAAGTTCGTGAAAATCGACGTTTCTCAATATCGGAGTTGTCTACTGGTTTTCCACAGATTTCTAAGACTCTCTTGTACGAGATAGTGACAGCAAGATTGGGTTACCGTAAGTTCTGTGCACGATGGGTGCCCAAAATTCTTACCGACCACCACAAAACTCAAAGAATGGCCTCTGCATTAGACTTTCTGTCACGTTATGAGGACGAAGGAGAACCATTGTTAAACAGAATCGTGACCGGTGACGAAACCTGGATTAAGTACGTGAACCCTGAGACAAAAGAACAATCAAAGATGCGGGCACATTCAAATTCGCCTACCAAACCAAGAAAAGCCTCGCAAGATTTTTCTGCCAGAAAACTGATGGCAACGGTGTTTTGGGATGCCAAAGGGGTGTTGTTGGTTGAATTCATGGAACGTGGTGCGACCATTAATCAAGACGTGTACTGTGAAACAATAAAAAAGTTACGGCGGGCTATACAGAACAAACGCCGTGGTATGCTGACTTCCGGTATCGTTTTTTTGCACGATAACGCCCGTCCTCACTCTGCTCGCAGAACAACGGGCCTTCTTGAGTCCTTCAAGTGGGACGTTATCAACCATCCACCTTACAGCCCACACCTGGCGCCAAGTGATTATCACCTCTTCATGCATTTGAAGAAATGGCTCGGGTCACAGCGGTTTGATGACGACGAAGAGCTCAAAGATGCGGTCACAGGCTGGCTCCAGGCACAAGCGGGTGATTTTTATGCAGAAGGAATTTCAAAGCTTGTGAAGAGATACGATAAGTGCCTCAATCGCTATGGAGATTATGTAGAAAAATAGTGCAAAGATGTAGTTGTAAGATGTATATATTAAAATATTTTTATTTAACTTGGTGTATCTTTTTAAATCAACCAGAGGATACTTTCTGAACGGCCCTCGTATTTTCATCTTTATACTCTGATATAAAAACGAGTAATATTAAAACTTTATTTTTATTCCAATAATTATTTATTTAATGGATTCCTCGTATCACCATAGGCGCATACTACTGTCGAGTCGCAGCATAATGACCACATCCTAGAAATCATGTCTACCTCAAATAACTTGTGACGTAAGTCACACGGCGTGCAGTGCTACTGCAGCTGTGTAACTGGATTTCAACCGCTCCTGTGGGCGGAAGAACTCGTCTACCCGCGTTGCAAACGTTGTCGATCCTCAGCTCTCATTCCGAGCGGTAAGGGTGTTCCTGAAACCTCTGTCTGTTTGAACTTTCGATGTACCTCATTGACAAACGTGTGCCGCGAAAAGATTAATGGCGTTACTGTGAAGTACAGTAGTGGAAAATGCGAAAGGTGTTGAAGGGAAGCGTCAACTGCGATAGCGCGCGACGGCTAACAACTATGCTGTACCTCAACGACCTAATGTATAAACAAACAAGGGAGCAACAAGACTGCAATAGTTCAGCCAATCCTGCTGTTTGTGTTTCCGCAAGATACGTATTGTATCTGAACTCATGCCGACGTTGCTGTATCACAAGAACGTCTGATGCATCACAAATTAATAATTTGTTTCACAATATCAATCCGCGGCTCGTGGTCTTGCGGTAGCGTTCTCGCTTCCCGCGCACCGGGTACCGGGTTCGATTCCCGGCGGGGTCTGGGATTTTCTCTGGGTGTTGCGTGTCTTTCATCATCATTTCATCCTCATTCACTCACCGTAGTGGCGTTAAAGAACTTGTGGAGCGGCGGCCGAACCGCCCCGCGAGGGGTCTCCCGGCCACCAATGCCATACGCTCATTACAATGCCGATATGCTGCTGAATGGGCGACTGGTAGCCTTATATGGGTGACTGATATTCTTAGGTGGGGTCGATGAAGGCGTGTCCAGCAATAAAAATAAAAGGAAGCCACCCTGCGTCTACTGCTGGAACAATGTGATATCGTCTGACACAATTCATGGAGGTGGAAAGCATTCTTACTTGATTTTGCTACAAATACATTATCACAGAGAAGGTTCAGTCGCACGTAATCACTTTCTTATACTGGGATGGGGATTAAAATTTTTGTTGAAGCCTGTTGAGCCCCTTTCTCAGCCACTGACAGTTTTAATACTGAATAATAAAGGAACTTTTATCTGCTATTGACGTAGGCATAGATAACGCTGGTCTTCTCAATCTGTTGTGGATTATTTATGAAGAATTTCACTACCGGATATATTTGTTGTAAAGATGCAAATAAAATGCATAACTCCATCGAAAGATTCCTACAAGAGGACTGCAGGTGAACATCACAGCCGACCACTGTGGTCGAACGGTTCTAGGCGCTTCAGCCTGGAACCGCGCGACCGCTACGGTCGCAGGTTCGAATCCTGCCTCGGGCATGGATGCGTGTGATGTCCTTAGGTTAGTTAGGTTTAAGTAGTTCTAAGTTCTAGGGGACTGATCACCTCAGATGTTAAGTCCCATAGTTCTCAGAGCCATTTGAACCATTTGAACATCACATATTACTCTTATTGCCCTGCTTTTTGCACGCAATACTTCCTAGTTGAAGTTTTCATCAACACATGTACCCAATAAACTGAAATATTCTATCCTGTCTAATGACTGCTGTTCGCATGCTACATCAGCTGTTGATATGACACTGTCGCACGGAAATAAATGTAATGTGTTTTATCAGTATGAAGACAGTCGATTTTCAGAGAACGATTTCTAAATGTTTGGAAAATACGATCAAAGTAATTCCGTACGTCTTCTAGTACCTAAATGTCAGTTAAATTTATATTGGGCTACATCGTTCGTCGTATTGGCTGTAAGGCTCCAGATATCTGCGGCGACGTATCTACAGAAGGCCATGACTTCCAGCTAGACCAGCTGCTATACATACTAAATCTGGCGGTTCCTCTGGATGTTAACAGATGGTCGTAATTGCGCGAATAGACAAACTGATTGCAATCGGTAGGCATATGTTCCAAAACGCCGCGCATAAAAGTCGTATTTTAAGGGGCTCATACCTCGGGCTCTATTGGTGATAACGAGATGGGGTCAAATGTTTTGAATAGCATTTGGGCTAGGAACCATGTGTATACCAAACGGAAGGATCGCTTTGCTTTAACTATCCTACGGAACAGAGTCAAAATTTGGAATTACTCAATTCCTCCAGATTAGGTTCAAATGGTTCAAATGGCTCTGAGTACTATGGGACTTAACATCTGAGGTCATAAGTCCCCTAGAACTTAGAACTACTTAAACCTAACTAACCTAAGGACATCACACACATCCATGCCCGAGGCAGGATTCGAACCTGCGACCGTATCGGTCGCGCGGATCCAGACTGTAGCGCCTAGAACCGCTCGGCCACTCCGGCCGGCTCCAGCTTAGGCAAATGGAGTAAATCGGTTGGTTCTTTTTGCAGTGAAAGTGATCTTTGGTGCGCCTATGGGGTTTGTGAAGACACTGTTTAATCCATGGGCAGTTCCTGCGAAAACCCGAAACACGTGGCTTTTAGGATAGTAAAACCGAGCTTCGGATTCCAAGAGGGCTGTGCAAATAGGTAAAATTATTACAGTCTATTCCTAAGATCCCTATGGGGAACAATTTTGAAAATTATCTTGCTATATTTATCAATTTTCGATATACCGAGGTGGGAAAGAGACGGAAAAGTAATAAATATTGGAAGATAGTAGTCAGTGGTTGTAGTGTAGAAAGAGAGAGACAATGGCAGTACGAAAGCAGGAGAGGGACCCAGTGGAAGCTGCACGTAATTCGCAGTGACAGAACAGTGCTACCAGAACAGTGAGGGAGAGAGTGCCGGGGAGGATGGTGGTGGGGGTGGGAATAAAGAAAAAGTGGAAGTTTTGAGAGCCAGTGATAATGACAGACAGAGTATGTGACAATGACGATGAGGAAGAGAGTGTTAGTGACAGTGAGAGAGACACTTGCAGTAGGAATGAATGAGTGATTGAATATGATAGTAACAATAAGAGAGAGCAAGAGGGAGACAGAGTGAGGGAGATAGTAGTAGTAGGACAAAACGAAGGAGAGTGTGACTGTGAGACAGGAGACACAAGACTGTGAGACAGTAGAGAAACACAAAGAGTTAATGATGATGAACCGGGCTGAATAAATGAGAATGGGATGGATATGAGTGACATAGGCGATGGTCAAGAGGGTGTGTGCAAGTTACAGCAAGGGAAGCTTATGTGAGTGAGTTGTGAGATGCACGTTAAGAATATGGTTTCGTGCCAAAATATTTTTAAAGGTGCTGAGAAAGTTAGAATGAGATAGCTGATACCCAACTTTTCAGTCAGAGGATTTTAAAACAGAAAGATATTCGCATCTTTTGCGCTCCGGCAGGAGCTTATTCTCCGGTGGTTCACTCTTTCCTGACTGAAATACTCAGAAGCAGTTTTAGAATGCAGTAGCTGTGTAACGGGCAAAAGAACTAGTGTAACGTTGGCTGCGAGTAGCTCTGAGAAGGGAGGAAAAATCCCCGCAAGAGTCGACGAAGTGTGAAGGGTCGCTGTGTTTTCTGAGAAGCGAGGCGAGATGGGCAGCCGGCCGGTTGTGGCGGAGGTCACAGCAACGGCAGGCGCTGGCCGAGAATTAGCGCGCTAGCATTGTGAGCGCGGCCTGGCTGCGCTAAGCTCTTTACCGGCCGCTTACGACCTGATCGCCGCAGCCGCAAACACGTCTTGACGCCGCGCAGCGTAAGCCGAATTGTCTGCCAGCCATTAGCGCTACTTGCGGAACTGCCAGTCGCCACAGACGTCTCTCCCCTCCTCCCCCCCACCGACATTCTATCCCTCATCTCGCTCTCTGTCTCTATCCGCAAGCACCAGTCTAACATCTGCACACCCGTTGTCGCGGATTTTTCCTCCTCCTGACTTGCTGCTTGCTCTTGGTGGATGATTCTAACAAACAAGCTGTTTCTGTTTCTCATCACAGAATTCGTGCGTTCTTTGTTAACTGCCATTCCACAAGTACGTTCACTATTAGCTACAATGGCGAATTTTCGAAATTTTGTTCGCTGAACTAACCAAGAGCTTGAATATACACGGCATCAACAGAAACGCATGCAACGTATATCAAACAAATGGGTCCAGGAATGAAATTTCTCGGTAACTGACAAAAAAAAGGACAAAACGGAGAATCTAGAGTTGGACTTGTGCTCCGAGGGTTCCGTTAAAAACTTTTTATGTACATGTATGTAGCTGGCTCGTGCATCCTGGGTCTTGAGAATGGGTCAAATTCCTCTGAGCACTATGGGACTTAACTCCTGAGGTCATCAGTCCCCTAGAACTTAGAACTACTTAAACCTCACTAACCTAAGGATATCACACACGTCCATGCCCGAGGCAGGATTCGAACCTACGACCGTAGCGGTCTCGCGGCTCCATACTGTAGCGCCTAGAACCCCGGCCGGCGTCTTGAGAATCTCGATGATTTTTGCGTGTTAGCGCTATCGACAGTGGCACGATATCGATTCCACGAATTCCAAGACGTTCGAGACTGTTTTAAGTTTGAATTCTTTTGTATAATTTTTCATTCCCTATTGCAATTTTTCATTTATTTCATTAATTTTGGAGTTATATTATCATGATCTGGCGGTTGCAGATAGGTTGCTTCGTCTTCTCTCATCCCGTTAGCGAATACCGGTAATATTTGACAGAAGTGTCCAGAGGAGACAGCCAGCCACAGCGCTATTACTTTAACACGAATGTTGAATGTTCTGTAGAAAACTTCAGCGGGTATTTGATGGGGTATCAAATCATCGCCACAAACAATGGAAGTGCAATCGTGAATCAGCTAGCAGTATTACTTTGAAACATTACAGATTCTATACGCGCCGTTGCCATAGATCTTCAAGGTATATTTGTATGAAAAATGAACAGTTCGTAAAGGACCTGCGATTCTAACGATGGCGTGGTGGGGTAGTCGGGCGGCCTTACGCGTACCGCCGCTAGGATGGCAAAGCCATCGTTTTCACCGCAGCAGGCGACTTAATCGTAAATGAGACAATTAACATGCAATGATTGCAAACTATGCACACAAACCGTCTTCGTGAATCACTCTACCTGTTACTGAGAACAAGGTCAAAATCCCTACGTTAGTTTCTGAGACTGACAGATTGCGATTGCAATATAAGTTTGTAACAGCGAAAAATATTTTTATGTGATTTAATTACAAATTAACTATTTTCTGATTTTTTCCCTTACTTGTACTGCAAAATCTTCTTTCTGCCGGATTTCATGATGCTAGGTGAACGAGAATTATCCTTTAAGTTTTAATGAGTGAGTTTGTGTGTATCAAAAAATGGCAATACTTTTTGATTGCATTGATTTAGAAGGTTACATTTTTACATCGCCAGTGGACCATGGAACTTAGTATGTGACATAAATATGAAACTGTTACCTCTACTCATTGCTTAGGATAGGGTATCCTAAAGATATAAGAGATGGACAGACAGACAAACGGATTCAGGTGCGTTACCCTAAATAGGGCACGATGTTGGTCAGTACTTGTAACTCTTTTATCAGGCTATATTTTGCAGTGTCCATTGTTCATAAAAATAGGATGATGTCCATTATGATTATGCAGGAGGTACGAAGAGATTCATGAATGTAATCAATGTTCTTTACGTCTGTAGCGACCCCGTTGTCGACGGAACGCAACGTGAATTTTTCTTTCCTCCTTCTTTCCGACAAGTGAGGGAACACATAGAGGCAGTGACGTTGTTTAAACGATTCTCGGTTTCTAGAATGAAATGTTCACTCTACAGCGAAGTGAGCCGTACTTGGGTAGCTCAGTTGGTAGAGCATTTGCCCGCGAAAGGAAAAGGTCCCGAGTTCGAGTCTCGGCCCGGCACACTTTTTTAATCTGCCAGGAAGTTTGATTCTCGGTTTACTTGAACTGTGCGATTGATCAATGGAACACGCAACCCCAATATATATATATATATATATATATATATATATATATATATATATATATATATATATATATGGTGTTACAAAAAGGTACGGCCAAACTTTCAGGAAACATTTCTCACACACAAAGAAAGAAAATATGTTATATGGACATGTGTCCGGAAACGCTTACTTTCCATGTTGGAGCTCATTTTATTACTTCTCTTCAAATCACATTAATCATGGAATGGAAACACACAGCAACAGAACGTACCAGCGTTACTTCAAACACTTTGTTACAGGAAATGTTCAAAATATCCTGCGTTAGCGAGGATACATGCATCCACCCTCCGTCGCATGGAATCCCTGATGCGCTGATACAGCCCTGGAGAATGGCGTATTGTATCACAGCCGTCCACAATACGAGAACGAAGAGTCTCTACATTTGGTATCGGGATTGCGTAGACAAGAGCTTTCAAATGCCCCCATAAATGAAAGTCAAGAGGGTTGAGGTCAGGAGAGCGTGGAGGCCATAGAATTGGTCCGCCTCTACCAATCCATCGGTCACCGAATCTGTTGTTGAGAAGCGTACGAACACTTCGACTGAAATGTACAGGAGCTCCATCGCGCGTGAACCACATGTTGTGTCGTACTTGTAAAGGCACATGTTCTAGCAGCACAGGTAGAGTATCCCGTATGAAATCATGATAACGTGCTCCATTGAGCGTAGGTGGACGAAACTAAAATGAGCTCTAACATGGAAATTAAGCGTTTCCGGACACATGTCCACATAACATCTTTTCTTTATTTCTGTGTGAGGAATGTTCCCTGAAAGTTTGGCCGTACCTTTTTGTAACACCCTGTATATATATATATATATATATATATATATATATATATATATATATATATATATGTGTGTGTGTGTGTGTGTTACAAGTAAGCCAAGAATATTTTATACAAGCGTGTCATCGCGAGAAACTTCTATCGCAGGTGACACTGAAAGAACTATATCTTTTCTACAATGTAGACAATCACACAGAAAAAAAATCGTCCCCAGGAGTCATGACGCTAATACTGTGTAACACGGACTACCCTCCACCGTTCATCTAATGTCCAGTTTCTATGCTGTATGGCCAGATGAAGGTGTGAAGCTCTGTTTGCCACTCTGGGCGGTGAACTTCTGCGAGGTTGCCAAGACCAGATGTTCACTGTATGCAGTTCCCTTCCCTTGGAACTGGATAAGATCGATTTGCATTCATGGACGCAACATTACCTATTGGGTATGAAACCGATTGCTATTAACAAGGGGTGAGACTAATCTCCTGCCCCTGTACGTACTACTACCGTTGCTACGACCTGTTACAGCCCTGTGAGTAGTACACCATTACTTCTAGACATGCTGAATAGTCCGCCTTGAAAAACAACTGGGGCAACTTCATTCACGATGTAGTCACGAGCTCATCGAAGCACGATAGCTCTTTTCTCCTGTTCAGTCAAGTCCCCACGACGGGCCACCTTACTGCAGCTCATGGTGTACAGCAAGTTGACTTTTATCGCATACACAACACTCCACTACCATGACTTAGGCCAGCAGTAGGAGGTCACGTTGCCGCTTGGTAGCAGCTTTACACCGCCAAAACCACTATAAAACGACCAGTGTGCTCTTTTATGGGCTGACTAACATCTGATCTTATGTAAAACTCTTTCTTGATAGGCAATAATATGACACTTGTTAACGCCGCTTATGGAAACCCTTGCTTGTTATTCGCATGAAAATGGAACTGAAAGTGACTAAGCCGAAAGTTCATGATCTTGAATTTCTACATTTCACTGTACACACACTATATTCTTATGGTATGTGTATAATGTAACGTGGATGGTACTAAAAATTCGACATGGCGAAACGAAGCTACCGACAAGTGGCAATAAGTAAAGCAGGAAATACTGAACTGCGTGATGTGTATTCGTATGTTTTTTATCTACTAATGTATTTTAAAGAACTGTAAAATTTGAGCGCTGCTAGGAGGAGGAAAATAGTGACATAATGTTTTCAAGTTTTTACAGCAGAAAGTTTTGAATAAAAAATTGCCTGGTACCTTTTGAGATGTTTACGAGTCATTAAATGTGAAACTGCATCGTGATGGCATCCTTTGAACACAAATTTAGTTTGTGTGGATAAAAATCCTAAGTCTAGATCACAAAACTACCTTTATTGATAATTAGTTTCAGGTTAGTGACAAGTCATCTTTAGATCAATGTAAATTATCATTTAATTAAGTGTGTATCAGCCACAAGACAATACCCATAGTCATGATCTATTGAGAAGAATCGCCCTTGTTTATTGGTGTGAAGATGGCTCATCAATGAGCAGAAATTGGTCATCAATAAAGGAATTTTTGCGATCTTCACTTACGATTTTCATCCACACATTTTAACATAATGCATTTCAGAATGAGATTTTCACTCTGCAGCGGAGTGTGCCCTGATATGAAACTTTCTGGCAGATTAAAACTGTGTCGTGGACCGTGACTCGAACATGGGACCTCGTGACTCGAACATGGGACCTCTGCCTTTCGCGGGCAAGTGCTCTACCACCTGAGCTACCCAAGCACGACTCACATCCCGTCCTCACAGCTTTACTTCCGCCAGTACCTCGTCTTCTGCTTTCCAAACTTCGCAGAAGCTCTCCTGCGAAGCTTGCAGAACTAGCACTCCTGGAAGAAAGGATATTGCGGAGACATGGCATAACATAATACAATGCCTATCTCCGTATTTGCCAATGTCAAATAAGAACTTCAAATTTAGTTCATTTTCAGCTAGTTTTCTACTTCGTTTCTTTGTACACATTAAAAACATTTGTCAACATATTTTCCACTCTCTAATACTAAAAAGACATACATAGCTCTATTTAAGAAATGTATTTATTTATAGTTCTCGGTAGGTAAAAGTGTTATCAGTGCTGCAAATGTCTTATTACGACTTTTAGTATCTTATAAATAAGACATCATTGGCAATGGTTTGGTTCTATTGTCTGTTAACTGTGGTGGGATACTAAAGTCGACTGAACTGCAGCCGTCGGTATCATACTAAGTTGGCGATTCCACAGCTGTGTAACATTTTCTTTTTACTGAAGTACAATTAAGACTCTGATGAAGATTTTGAGCAGATAGTGGTCCCAGTCACAGTGCGGCGATGTCAGTTTATGTTTTTCTGTTTTACTGCGTCGCTCGAGGGGAAATGCCGAGATGGTTCCTTTGAAATGAGTATAGCCTGTTTGCTTCCCCTACTGTTCTCTGACGTGAGCTTGAGCTCGTTGGCGGGATACTAAGTAATAAACTTTCTTCCGTTTTCAGATGGAGACTTCGTGTTTGAGACTGCCAATCGATACTTTGCAAGTATCTTTTACAGGAGAATGAAAGAAAACTTTTGCTCACAATTTAATTACGGCACACTTCTAATGTTTACCACAATGGAACTTAAAACTGAAGCCTATATCTTCAGATGATGATTGTTATTTTCTATGGGATTGAAAATCATATTTTTGTAAGTAGTAGGGAGTTAGGGTTACAAGGACACTTTTGATATCGAATTGATATGCAAATTAATTAAATTGATCAATTAATCACCCCCGCACCCACCCAGGCAAAGTGTACCCTCCTAACACAATGAAACCACCAGAGGTGCTTGGAATTGACGGGAAATTAAAATTGGCAGTACCCTTTCCATGACTCGAATCCTGGTGCTCCTGGATGGATAGCCCAAGTGCACCCCCTAACACACAGAAACTGTCCAGATGCGGGAGAGGAAGGTTAGGTTAGTGTACTTTATTCATTCTGGTCGGAAAACTGAAGCAAAGATCGATCCTAATTACCCCATCAATGGCCGGCCGCAGTGGCCGAGCGGTTCTAGGCGCTTCAGTCCGGAACCGCGCTGCTGCTACGGTAACAGGTTCGAATCCTGCCTCGGTCATGGATGTATGTGATATCCTTAGGTTAGTTAGGTAGTTCTAAGTCTAGGGGACTGATGACCTCACATGTTAAGTCCCATAGTGCTTAGAGCCATTTGAGCCATTTGAACGTAATCAATCACAAAAAAATGGTTCAAATGGCTCAGAGCACTATAGGACTTAACATGTGAGGTCATCAGTCCCCTAGACTTAGAACTACACTCCTGGAAATTGAAATAAGAACACCGTGAATTCATTGTCCCAGGAAGGGGAAACTTTATTGACACATTCCTGGGGTCAGATACATCACATGATCACACTGACAGAACCACAGGCACATAGACACAGGCAACAGAGCATGCACAATGTTGGCACTAGTACAGCGTATATCCACCTTTCGCAGCAATGCAGGCTGCTATTCTCCCATGGAGACGATCGTAGAGATGCTGGATGTAGTCCTGTGGAACGGCTTGCCATGCCATTTCCACCTGGCGCCTCAGTTGGACCAGCGTTCGTGTTGGACGTGCAGACCGCGTGAGACGACGCTTCATCCAGTCCCAAACATGCTCAATGGGGGACAGATCCGGAGATCTTGCTGGCCAGGGTAGTTGACTTACACCTTCTAGAGCACGTTTTGTGGCACGGGATACATGCGGACGTGCATTGTCCTGTTGGAACAGCAAGTTCCCTTGCCGGTCTAGGAATGGTAGAACGATGGGTTCGATGACGGTTTGGATGTACCGTGCACTATTCAGTGTCCCCTCGACGATCACCAGTGGTGTACGGCCAGTGTAGGAGATCGCTCCCCACACCATGATGCCGGGTGTTGGCCCTGTGTGCCTCGGTCGTATGCAGTCCTGATTGTGGCGCTCACCTGCACGGCGCCAAACACGCATACGACCATCATTGGCACCAAGGCAGAAGCGACTCTCATCGCTGAAGACGACACGTCTCCATTCGTCCCTCCATTCACGCCTGTCGCGACACCATTGGAGGCGGGCTGCACGATGTTGGGGCGTGAGCGGAAGACGGCCTAACGGTGTGCGGGACCGTAGCCCAGCTTCATGGAGACGGTTGCGTATGGTCCTCGCCGATACCCCAGGAGCAACAGTGTCCCTAATTTGCTGGGAAGTGGCGGTGCGGTCCACTACGGCACTGCGTAGGATCCTACGGTCTTGGCGTGCATCCGTGCGTCGCTACGGTCCGGTCCCAGGTCGACGGGCACGTGCACCTACCGCCGACTGCTGGCGACAACATCGATGTACTGTGGAGACCTCACGCCCCACGTGTTGAGCAATTCGGCGGTACGTCCACCCGGCCTCCCGCATGCCCACTATACGCCCTCGCTCAAAGTCCGTCAACTGCACATACGGTTCACGTCCACGCTGTCGCGGGATGCTACCAGTGTTAAAGACTGCGATGGAGCTCCGTATGCCACGGCAAACTGGCTGACACTGACGGCGGTGGTGCACAAATGCTGCGCAGCTAGCGCCATTCGACGGCCAACACCGCGGTTCCTGGTGTGTCCGCTGTGCCATGCGTGTGATCATTGCTTGTACAGCCCTCTCGCAGTGTCCGGAGCAAGTATGGTGGGTCTGACACACCGGTGTCAATGTGTTCTTTTTTCCATTTCCAGGAGTGTATTTAAACCTAACTAACCTAAGGACATCACACACATCCATGCCCGAATCAGGATTCGAACCTGCGACCGTAGCAGCAGCGCGGTTCCGGACTGAAGCGCCTAGTACCGCTCGGTCACAACGGCTGGCTAAATCAACCACAAATATCGGTCCTAATTATACAACTACATGCACTGGGCTACACGAGGACGGTATAAGATCGCACTACAACTGAAAAACTGACGATATCATACAACTGGTGTTATCCTACTGGGAAAAAATTTCGTACCACCTCTCGAAACTGACGCAAATATCGTTCCTAATTACTTAATTAATCACAAAGATTGGGGATAATTACACAACTATATGCATAGCGCCACACAAGGACGGCACAAAAGCTCAATACGCCAAACAAACTGACGATACCATACAACTGGTGTTGTTCTGCTCGGAAAGAATTTCGCAGTATCACTCGAAACTAGCGACAGACACAGTCAATCTCCACCCTACACCTACAGGATGGCGGGAAAAGGTTGGGGGATAAGGTAATATCTTTATTCTTTTTGGTGGGAAATACGTTCAACTGACGATATGCTGGTGTTGGACAGAGAGGAGTTTAAAAAGTGTATTATCTGTAAGCGTACAGTATCTATTTCTGTTTGATGTCAGAGTTCGCTACAGATGCCTGCACAAAAACCACCTGCATCCCAAGTAACCAATACCAATCCGTGCTACCACAACTGGTGGAAAAAACAATGCGTCACAGCTCTAACTACACTTCGAAATTGCCATGAAAAAACCAGCACCCATAATGAACGGTTCATAATGCATCACATGTAGTGGGGAAAATCGTCATCCTAAAAGAATGCAGAGAGCATAGGGCGTGGTAGTTGAATGTGCATTTTTCTCAATCTACAATCACACACTGCCGAAAACAAGGGCCTTCTCACTTCCCCTCTACAATGCTCCGCAGAGCACCTCGCGCCCCTGCTACCATCCTCTAAAGCCGTCGGCACACGGACCGTGAATCCGAACGTTGAGCGTTGAGCGCGCCGAGTGTCTGACGTCATAGCGTGGAATAGCACGCTCGGGAGTCTTTCCGAACGTGCAGGGCAATATCTGGCATGTCAGATATTCTGAGCGTGCGTCTGAGCGTTGACCAATGAGATGGCACAATGCTACCTACGTCACACGCACGTCGTCTCCCTTCAGTACAGAGTTATGAGGCGCCATATTGGCATACATTTCAAGCCTATATGTACATATCCTGTTTCTGAGCATCAGCAAATTGAGAATCACTGGAAAACCCGTTGTTAGTTGTGTGATTCGTTCCAATAAAATAATGAGAAACGTCGTATTCGTGGCAAAAGAATTATTGTAACTTGTGTATCATGAGAGTAGGCTATTTGAGGGCAGTGAAACACTGAAGATCCACCCAAAACGCAATGTTCTTGGTACAATTTGTTATAATTAAATCTCAAGTAGTAACGTATCTACGATTAAGGTTTTCAGCAAGCGGTAACATAATATGATTACATGCGAGGAGTGTGATCTTGATTTAGCGTAATGAGTAGCCTCACTGTCCAGTATTGGGTTGTTTGTTGGGGGCAGTGGTTTGCGTCTTGAAACTTCCAAGCTTTTTTTCCTAACATTCGCGTTTTTATTAGGTTCTGATACTTTATTATTAGTTTAATATAGGTATATAATATACTGATGTTATGTATATATAAGTTCACCTTATTTTGAGGGGTGACTTTGTTCGATTGGCTTAATCTACAGGACAGCTTGCACTACTTCTATAAAGATATTTTGCTCCTTTTTCTTTTACGCTTCGTAATTCACATGTTACAAAGATTCTGCTACTCGGTAGGAACAGTGATGAAGTAAGTCTGACCTTGGGGTTTTTCTAAAATGTGGGAATGATGAAATAACGTTTATCTTATGCGGAGAAGTATTCCAAATTTGTAACACACTGTTTGTAATGGAACTTTTATAAGCCTGTGTCCTTATTGATTGGACATGATACTTTCCTTTTCGTGGACGATGGAGGAAATGTGCGTTTTAATACAGCTAACGTGGGAATTTTACGCGCGCCCGTTGAGTAAACAGTGTGATTTACGAACTAGAAACATCCCTCAACTGCCGCTGGAGTGCGTTGCGATCGCGTATAGCACGTTTGGGCCCACGTACCGTATGCACAAGTCGCATCGTTTCTGAGCGTTCAGCAGCACGTTGATCTTCGCACGCTCAACGTTAACGTTCGACTGCATGGTCCGTGTGCCGACGGCTTAAGGCCCCTGCCCGCATTCGGCTTTCCACCATCTGGCCGCCGCCTTAAGGCAACGCTCCTACGGCTGTATAGTCAACTAAACAATAGGAGATGAAAGGACGGCCGCCTCAAGTGCAATTTTCTCGTCTAAAATATAGCGACAGAGCCCCCATGCACCGCCCCTACTGGGCTTAGAGCGGTTGTGTCTGGCGCTCTTTAGTGTTTTTCTGCCGACCCTCGTACAGCTGCAGGCCCTCTGCGGCACTAGCGATGCAAGCCATGCCTTCAGGCGGCGGTCATAGACGACACAAAAGGGAAATTAAGAAGCATAACCCTGCCCTTCCGGAGAATGCTCCAGATGACTATTTCAAAAGTCGTCTGTTTGTGAAACAGAAAGCCCCCTCCCTCCCCCCGCAGTGCCTTCAGTAGAAAGCGCGGCCCCGGCATCACTCAAAACAGTGATAAATGACTGCTATACCGACCAAGGGAGAGCCACGGCCTCGTGGGGAAATCGCCCGCCATTCTGCACTGGACTATTTCACATCATCTGACTTCTATAATAAAGCGACTATTAAAAAAGGAAAAAAAACATTCACGACTATAATAAACGTCCTCTTTCCACGAAAATAGGCGTTTTCTTTTAGTTTTATGAGCAAAATCGGTATAGTTTTTTGTTCTACTGCAGTCGCATCCCACTATTTTGTGATGTACAGCGAAGTGTGCCGCTACCGATCACAAATGATTAGCAGAGACGTACCCACCCTGCGTAAAATTAGAAAAAAAGCTTCAACTGTTTTGATGTGAAAATTACCGATCATCGCAGAACGTCCTCGTTATTTCGAAACTGTCGTCGGACTAAAGAAAAAGCGAGAATTTAAACTCCATTAGAGAAAAAAAATCTGTGTTAGGTAACTTCTTCCAGCTTGTTGAACAAATTACACGACCTGAGAGCATCTCTCGCGTTCAGTGTCTGTAAATAAACTGTCACGCACGTGCGTATTACAAACATTTCAGACAATCTTTCACGCAATTGGGGCACATATCGGGGGGAAAACCACATTCATTTTACGTTTGACTACAAGAAGCTATAATTCGAGAGAACGTAGCTGTTTTGTACACTATGGCAGGGTTCCTTTTACCAGTGCGATGCTATATCATACTAGCATCTACGAAACAAATCGTGAGAGCCTGTTTCGCCCTGTGTAGATGGGAGATTGAAATTTCTTTAAAAGATATCGCCAAAACGAAGAAAAAGAAACGCTTGTCAAGAATCATGTCGTGGTGCCTTCCATCCACCAGGCGGTAAGTCATTGATATCAGTTTCATAGGTTAATTAATTAAATTAATCATGAGAGTCACTTTACATGGCGAATGATTTGTTTTTTTCAGCAGTCGGATTACACTCACTTGCTAGGACAACTGGGAGTCCATGGAGGGAACATGATGTTCCTTTCTAAGAACTCTATTGATAAACGACATTTTAAGCTGGCCACAGAGGGCTCCTACAGCCCACAACATACATTTCGCATAAGAACTGCGCTATTAAAACACGATCATAACGCCTATGTTACCGTCACTCTGCATAAAAAGCGATCTTGAGTCTACAGGCACACACACACACACACACACACACACACACGCACACACACACACACACACACACACACACACACGAGTCGCTGATAGTGTTACGCTTTCAGGTAGAAATGCTGTATGCGATTTAGAATCACGTCTACCATGTACGCAAGTTGTATCTTGTAGAGACGTCTTTTATGGTTACAGCCACTGGTGAATCATATTCGTGCCACTCTCATATCTCGAAACGAGTCAAACTTTTTTTTTTTTTTTTCGAACCTATCTGCTAAGGATCCAATACACCAAGAACTCCAGCACTGTTTTTAGACAGTCCCTCTGCATCTTTTAACTGCTCCCAAGTCTCTGCTCCGCCCTCCCTGCAGCTTAGTCCATTCCATGTGATCGTCCCAATTTAAGTCCGACCTGTACGGAAGTCAGAGAGCGCTATATCTAAGACCTTGTGCATCCTCTGGGGGAACAGGATGAGCTGAGTTAATGCGACAGGGGTGCGTTTTGACCATTCAGTGGAAATGGAAACATGGTGTCATAGCTCCGCCAATCATGTACAGTGCGTAAGGCCAGCGCCAAACGAAGCTTTTACCTGCAAAATGAGGTAGTAGAGGAATTAGGGAAAATTAGGAAGACTACACATCATGCTTGGCATGGAGGAAGGACGAAGATTTTGCGACACATCTCCAAACTACATACAGGCAGTCCGAAGGAGATCTGTGTCTCTCAGGATGAATTCATGTCTATCACCCAAACGTATGTGGCGATCCTATTAAATATACAGGTATTTATCCATTGGAGCAGGTGGTTCGTGATAAAAATCGCTTCCACAGACTGGTGTAAAGTTTCATCACCTGTACTCTAGGACGACCATATCCAACAGACTATCAACCACACGAGAGGGTGCGAGTATTGCTCCTTCATAAGCAGTTTAATACATTGTTTTTTTTTCGATTGTAACACACCCAATCAGTGTACACCACCATACATTTTGTTTTTTCTACCATGGCAAATCCGTGTCAGCTACTGCTAAACCGACATTAACACGTTTCGATCCTCTGGCTCTCACAGAAAACCGAATGTCGCATGATAACACTATACAGCTACCACACCACAGACTGGTAGAAATAAAAGACGCTATCTTTCTCATTGACGCCGGCCAGGGTGGCCGAGCGGTTCTAGGCGCTACAGTCTGGAACCGCGCCTGCCTCGGGCATGGATGTGTGTGATGTCCTTAGGTTAGTTAGGTTTAAGTAGTTCTAAGTTCTAGGGGACTGATGACCTCAGAAGTTAAGTCCCATAGTGCTCAGAGCCATTTGAACCATTTCTCATTGACAAAAATGTGGGAGACATCGCAACATATGAAAACTGGAAGAGTTTGCGGTATTATAGAGCGCTTCCAACAGCTCTTCGAAGGTGATTACCTGTACAGTTAATCTCATCTTCCCATCGAGAGGGTAGCGGATGTCTCGGTGCTCCATTTCGAAAAGCATTGTTCCTTCATTTTTGCAGTCATATACATGATTACTACTCTGGTGTTGGCCATCGCTGGAAGGTGCTGTTCACAACACGCGTGGGGTAGCACAAATAAAAAGAGGTACTGATATCTTACTGGTGACAAAAATAAATAAATGAAAAAGAAATATGGAAAAAATGAAAAAAAGCATAAGGAAATTGAAGGAGTCTGTAGCAATGAGGAACGCTTCCAAGCAACTGTATTAAGGTGATGACCTCTAAATTTAATCCCATGTTCCACAGCGACAAGTAGCAGATATCCAGTGTTCCGCCAAGGTTCCCTCCATCTCAACGGAGTGGTGTCAGTCAATCATTATGCGGTAATCAACAGCATACCGAATGGATGGTCGGGATGGGAAAGACGCCATTGATACGAGCGGGAGAGGGGGTGATTAATTGATGAATTTAATTAATTTGCATATCAATGTGATATCAAAAGTATCCTCGTAACCCCAACTCCCTATTACTTTTTATACTTGTATCTATCTAGGAAATTTAGATCTCCTCACTGGAAGCAAACGAAGAGCAAAGGTCGGTTTAAGGCTGTTAGTAACACGAATACTACTAAAATTTAACAGATTTACGTGTTTTGGACGAATTTGGTCGGCAAGTAACCAAATGACTCCAAAATGTAAATGCCTCCAAGTTCTTTTTTAAAAAATTCTCATTGATAAAGTACCATTACAACGCACCATTTTCTCTGTTGATGCGGGAGACAACTTTTTTTGCTGTAGCATCTCGTTAAATTAATTTCTGTGGGAAAAGATAGAAAGAATTTTTACTAATTATTCTTAAAAGTACTTCAGACATATAGACTGAAGCATTCTGTAGGTTCATATTTTACTTTTTCTTCTAAGCGATGGTTTTTAAAATAAAAGAAGATCTGGGTCCTGGTCGATGAGGAGTTAATCAGGGACAGAGCTCAGGCTCTTATCGGGCATGGATGGCGCAGTAACTGAGCTGCGTCCTTCGCTAAAAAGCCGTCCCACCATTTTAGGGACACCACGGGAATGCCAAATCTAGATAGCCGTACGTGGATTTGGATTCTAAGGGCACGAACGTGATCCCAGTACATTCAGCACCACATCACCTCACGTAAATAGTCTCTAAATAAAGGAAGATCAAATAGAAAAAATCCCATGTCTTCACACAAATTCATTACTTGTCCCTTTATGATTTTGTGCAGTACTTTAAGTTCTCTTTTTACATTTACGTCCTTTTGTGCGCCGGATTTTAACAAACAGTACATGTAACTGTTGTGTAGACAACGCGTCGTGTGTTTGCTCTGGCTCTGAGCATTATGGGACTTAACATCTGAGGTCATCAGTCCCCTATAACTTAGAACTACTTAAACCTAACTAACCTAAGGACATCACACACATCCATGCCCGCGGCAGGATTCGAACCTGCGACAGTAGCGGTCGAGCGGTTCCAGACTGAAGCGCCTAGAACCGCTCGGCCACGCTGGCCGCCCGTGTGTTTGCTTTATTTTGTTGCGGTATCCAAGTTTCTACCCTTCTGAAACCAGGAACTTGCATCATTCTTCCTACCATCACTGGAAACTCTCACGTAATGAATATCTCACGCGCAAACATCGAAACGCGTCGAGTGATTTACTTCTTAACGAACAGATGAAAGGTGCATCAGAGGGCAGAACGTATCTGCGAAGTCATCCTCCACTCCAGTTTCACCGTCGTTATGAGACTCGATTAAATATATTCTTTCTCTAACTTCGCATTTCTGCCAGACGAAGTCAGTCATTCAGACAGAGAATTAATTTTGTGAAAGGGTTTCAAACCTGAGAAGTTGGAGCGACGCCTCGCCGCGTCGCCCGCCTGTTGCCATTTCCGCAAGGCAACGGGATGCAAACGGCGGAGAAAGTTTTCCTTGTTTCGAAATGAGACAGTCCGTCGAACGGAGCTACAGCTGGCCGGAATTGAGCCGGTGATACTATTTATTCGGCAACTTGAACAATCTGCGCTCGAAAAAATTGGGAGTTTGGCCGCGGGCATGCCGTACAAAGAGAGTGCAGCCGCCAGCTACCGCAATCAGCGTCGGTGGCGGAGGCGGCGGCGGCGGCGGCGGCGTCGGTCCGTGTGATGAGCGCAGCGGAGGGGGCGCCGCGCCTCAAAGGCAGGGCGTCGGCCGCGGCGTCGCCACGTAATCAGTTGCCGACCCGTCACAAGGACGTCATCCGAGCCGTCCCGCGGGCTCCAGCCGGCTTCCTCGCACTAGGTTTCCGCCATAAAGCACAAACGTCACGACGCTGAGCAGTCGCTTCTTAAGCCGTCTACACACGAGACGTGAAGACGCACGTGGACAAGGAGCTGGTGACGTCACAGTAAGGAATTCCACGTCCCACTACACTGCGGTGGGTGAAGATAGGGAATCTGGCCTGTGAGATGCAGAACATAGGGACCTCCGTATCGTATGGCGTTAAACATCGTATTTGGAAACATTTCTTTCTGTTACAGTACGTGGTGAGAATAGAAGCTGTTTGAAAGCATCAGCAAACTGAGGACCTCTCGACGACACGTCGTTTTAGCTACATTTGTTATAATAAAGTGAGAGGAAACCACATATCGGCAAATAAATGCTTCCTGTGCTTGATGCTTTTAGTGTTATAACTTGTGTGGTACGAAAGTATATCGTTTCAGTGCTACGGCACAATGATGATCTGTCAAAAGCCCATTTTTTTACAATTTGAATATTAATTATCAAATGATGCCATTTGGAGATACAGTTTCTAGACAGTGCATGATTATACGGCTGTTATGTCGAAGCTGTAAAGTAGTTGATTTCGTCGTGAGCTCACGAGTGGAAGGTAATGCGTTTGCGGCCACCCCACTTTCAAATTGTTTTCTTCATCTTTTGTTTTCTGAATATTCTGGGGATTTATTATTCATTTAATAGAAGTACAGTATCCCAAAAGCGATGTTATTTATTACAAATAATGCATTTGCTGCAATGGCCAGAAGGCTTGACGTGACTGCCAGTCTACGTCTGCAATTAAGCTCAAGTTACACATCGTAAGTTTTTGCTATTACGGAACTTTCTGTAACATACGTACACTTTCCTGTCGGTTTGTGGACGGCTTCAAGTTTGAATCTTGCCGATAAATATAATTTCAAATGATGGTGGGCAGCTTCGAAAAAAAATTTCTCCTCTTCCATGCGAATGAAATTACCGAACGAATCTTCGACTTGAAATTTATGTGATGAAGTGCGTTATTTCAGAGCATTGGTAGTCAATGCAACATCAAAAATATGGATTTACGCAAACGCAAACCGACGCTAGACACAACACCTCAACAATTTTTAGTTTCAAATGTAAAATGGCCTGAAAATTCAATTGACTACCGGTAACGAGTAACTTCTGCTGGTACGTACCTCAGATATTTGTGCAGTGTTATATAGCGTTTATCTACTAGCAATCCCTGTTCAAGTCATCACCGAGTCCAGAATCTTCTTCACAGTTTTCTCCGCTCTTCTTCGACGATCACTGACAGAGTTGACGCAGCTCTTTTAGGGCGTCCATTTTTGTAGAGAAGCTTGTGAGCCAAATAAAGCCGGTAATTGCCGCTGGAGAGCGCTGAGGGCGCATATCACGTTAACCAGCTCGTCCCTTATGCCAATGGTGCTTTCTGTCGTGAGGTCGAATACCTCGTCCGCGTCCATGTCAACGTTAGCTACCTTGTCCCCTGTGAGGATTGCTTTTTTATATGTAGTTGGTGCACTGCACGTATCGCTTAAGTCTTCGTCATAGAGGGTGCTTATAATTAAACTTCAGCTGCCTGACACGGCCCGCACGAAAATCAGGTAATCGTGTGACAACGAAACTTTGTGGAAACATTAGTAAGGGCACGAGGAACAGACATAACGAATAAACTATTGTAGGAAACACGTTTTCGTTTATACATGACAGGTTAACATGTTTAAGTTCAACTGTTCAACTGTGTGTGAAATCTTATGGGACTTAACTGCTGAGGCCATCAGTCCCTCAGCTTACACACTACTTAACCTAAATTATCCTAAGGACAAGCACACACACCCAAGCCCGAGGGAGGACTCGAACCTCCGCCGGGACCGGCCGCGCGGTCCATGACTGCAGCGGCATAGAGCGCTCGGCTCACCCCCGCGGCTAACATGTTTCAGTTCCAGATTAGAAAGTTAGGTCAATGTGATGACCATCTGCATCCACGATAGCCTGGAACACCACTATAGATACCATTTCAAAATTATTCGCAGCACTTTCCGAACGGTGCACCATGGGACGTTCAGCTGTCGTGACACAGCTCGTCTCCTGCTTGAAGATCGCACATTGTTTCCAAAATTCTCAGCCATGGCGACAGTAAGTTCTTCAACAGTTAATTGCGTAATTGGCCGTCCGCCTCCCGCAGCATAAATTCCCATTTTTAACTTACGAATCATATTCTTCAACTCCGGTGCGGAAAGAGGACGTCCGTACTCTTTTAATGCATCGATACTCGCGAAGAGCATCAGCACTAGTGCTGTTGTTTCGATAAAACAGCTACATTTCTGTTCACCTGCTCTAGACCAAGCTCATCAAAGAACTGCGACGGCCGGGCGCGGCCGCGCTCCGCGGGCGCAAGGCAGTGTAGTTCAACGCCCGGTACGCGACCGTGTGTCGCTAGTGTCGGCATAGGAGCGAGAGCGACAGAGAGAGAGAGAGAGCTGCGGACCGAGTGAGTACGCACAGCACTGCTGTGCGCTGGATGTCCCGCGGTCAGATCCAAAGTAAACGAAATAACAGAGGAAGCGCACCTCCGTAAAAGTGGTCGATGAGCGGTAAAACAAGCAAACCATTTACTGTTTAGGTAACAGTTAGTGAACGTGTGGCAGAATTACTACGCAAAGCTTTAGAAACGGGTATCTAAACCAAGAATCGAAGAACTACTTAGTAGTTTTCTTACCCACAGGTTGATTCTATTACTATTGCAAGTGCACACTCGTCATATGTACAGTAGGCGACTTTTGAAATATATATCAATTTCTTAAATGAAGTAATGTCGTCAATATTCTATTTTAGAAATAATTCTACGTAAGGGATATAGTAGTTACAAGTAAATATCTTTTTGTACTTCGTACTACAGCTTTTTGTATCTCTGCCCAGAGTTTAGACATGGGATCCTTAGTTTGCTCTTTTGTACGCAATAATTTTAATTGACCAAGTCTGAAAACTTATTAAAAAATAGACTCAAGGCTATAAAGACCTTTAATCCTTACTGTCAACATTGTTAAAGAAGACAGTTAACATTTTATACGTTTTTCTTTTTCGAAGAAATGATTTTGTGTAGGTTTGGTACAATATTCCGGGAGACTGCTAACCTCAAAGAATTAGTCAAATTTTTGTCGCTAAACGGTTCTTAGTCTTAGCAAGCTTTAAAAGGGAGAAAAAGCGCTCACAAATATACCTGGAACCAAACGTTGAGAGAACTCTGGCCACGTGCTTGTGCAAAAGAGGATACTTGACTCCTGGAAAACAGCTGTAAAAGTCATCCAAAGTTCTACACATAAGAAAGCTGTCCTTCAGATGGATATCGCACTGCAGGTCAATCAGCTCTAGTTGAAGTACTTGTGAGACGTCCTCTGCCCGAAGGGAAAACGGGCGAACAAATATATCTAAGGCCGGTTGAAGCTCACTTATCTCCAAAAATCTGTTTTTAAACTCTTCTTGTAATTCGCAAATGATTTGGACATAACCTGAAAAATCCACATCTTCTTTAACGCTGTCTAACGCAGGGTAGTGTCCACAATTCTCCCCGCGCAACTCTTTTTCCCCACTTTTTTTATATCCACGAATCGTCTGCTCTAAATCAACAACAGAGTGATTTTGATTTTCGTCTCAGAGTGAAATGTTCAAAGTATTTAAATGATCAGTTACGTCACTCAAAAAAGCCAAATTCGCCACCCGCTTAGGTTCACGAAGTAATTCTTCTGGACGCCCTTTCATTTCCAAAAAGGTATTGATTTCGTCCCTCAAGGAGAAAAACCGATGTAGCACCTCCCCTCAGCTCAGCAACCTTGCCTCAGCGTGGTAAGGGATGTCCGGGTATTCCGCTTCGATATCAGCCAGAAATTCTTTAAATTGGCGATGTGTCAGTCCATGCGAGGGAAGATAATTAACCGTTCGAACAACCGTGTCCATAACATTTTCTATGTTGACATTCTTCACACAAAGTGCCTCCTGGTGTATCAGGCAATGGACCGCCGCGAATAAGGAACAGCCGACTTCAGCCATTTTTGACTTTATGTAAGCCAGGAATCCAGTGCGTATCCCTCGTAGATCAGGGGCTTCGTCCGTTATTACACTGGTCAGGCGTCCCTATTTTAAACCCGTTGACTCGTACACGATTTGCACGGCTAGTAAAATATCCAATCCCGCGGTTGTGCCTATTAGTGGTATAAGGTCGAGAAATTCCTCGGTGATTGTCATCGACACCCCGATTGAATATGACTAGCTGAGATATGTCCGCAACGTCCGTCGACTCGTCAAGAGCGATTTAAAATGAAACGGAGTTTGCCGCTCTCCCCATTACTTGCTGCTCCATATCTGAGGCCATATCGTCGACTCGGCGAGCAACAGTTTGAGGCGAAAGAGCTGTTTTTTCTAATTTTCCCGTGTGGTGTGCTGGACAAATACAAGCTGCCGAGTCGACCAGGCAATCCTTGAGGAGATTCCCAGCCGCAAAGGGTTTCCCTGCTTTCGCAATTCTCAGCGAGCATTTGTAACTTGGGCGCAAACTTTGTCCACCTGTTTCCTGCTCCTACCACGGCAAAAAAAAAAAAAAAAAAAAAAAAAAAAACCCTTACAGTTAATTTTGTACAATCCTGTTTTAAAAACACTCTTATCATTTTAAAAATTAATTGTTTCAGTCATTGAAACCCAAATAAAAAAATATTGGTTTTGCTTGCATTTTCCCCTAGTTCCTCTGAAAAGCGGCCATAGACGCTTGCAAGGACAGAAAAATGTCGTCACAAAATAAATTTTTATCTATTGAAATATTTGCGTTTTAATTAATTGAAAACATAGATCAAAGTACAACATATGTGTTCGCATCCATCAAAACACAAATACACGCACAAAAAAAGAATGAGTCTTAATGACACTTTGCTGTACGAGAGCGCGTTTGTAACGTTTTTACAGAAAGTGGCAAAAAATAACGCGCTGAAAAAAAAAGTTTCAAGTGCGTTATTTATTGCCACTTTCTGAAAAGCGTCTGGGCTACGCGTTTTAATATAAAAATTAACCTTAAAGAAACTTGTTCCTTGTTGCTGACAATATGATATTCGATAGCTGGCACATTGCTAAGTGACATGTTAGATTATAAAATACAGTTTTAGTTATCATTTTTATAAATAATACAGAGTCATACGATAGGAAGCTCTTACTTCATTGTAATGCTGCATGAAATTTTCTTTCAGTTCTTCAAGCTTTGACTGGCGTTCCTCTTGCGACAAATTTTCGAACTGATCGTCGTGGCAGGTATTAAAGTGCTGTTCAGTCGAGTACTTTTTTAAATACATGAGGTCCCGATAACACACTGAGCATTTGGCATGATTTTTCGACAGCGGTACAAAAGAAATTAATTTCCCACTCCGGATTAAATAGTGCGGACGCGCCGCTCCTCCTTGTTTTTTGTCTGCTGCTGTTGACCACCCATCTCGATCCCTTGTAGCCTCACGTCTATTGACTAACGGCTTTGTGTCGTTTCAATGCTTTTGACCGCTGCTGGCACTGCTGTCTTCCGTACGAAGTGCGCGTACAGCGGCATAGCGTGACATGGCGGGCGGACAGCACGGTCAGCTAAGCGATACGGCTCGGCCACAGCAACTACATACGAATTCGCTCGGGACGCTGGCCTTTTTTAAAATTATTTTTTGCGTTTTGTTCGTTGTTGATTCTTGTGTTTGGTCGTTGTGGACGTCACATGACGCCCGTTAAAGTTCGTTTGTTGATCCTTCCACTCAGTTTTTTTTTATTACAGAGGCCAACCAGCTCTCTGATCGAACACGCTGAGCTATCGTGCCGGCATTCCCCAGCGATCGCGGGCGCCTGCGCCCCAGGGGCATAGTTTGGACGAGCGTGATCTAGACGTTGTTGACTGTCTGTGACTGTAAAACACACAGAGGCTTTTGTTTCAATTCCACGTCGCCGTATCAGTATCAGCGCCTGACGGCAAGTCATGGCACTAATACCACTAACAACGCAAACCCTGCACCGCACATTTTGAGCGTCATTCCTGTAAAGGCGGGTATCTACACGATAAATAGTTTGCCGTTTACGCTGCATGAAGTAGCGAAAATTTAATTGTAAATACCCTGTATATCTAGTGAAATGGCCACGAATGTAGAAATAGAGCCGGCAGCTATGACGGAGCGGTTCTAGGCGCTTCAGTTCGGAACCGCGCTGCTGCTACAGTCGCAGGTTCGAATCCTGCCTCGGGCATGAATGTATGTGATGTCCTTAGGCTAGTTAGGTTTAAGTAGTTCTAAGTCTAGGGGCTGATGACCTCAGATCTTAAGTCCCATGGTGCTTAGAGCCATTTGAACCATTCTTTTTGTAAAAATAGAGAAATTCGAGGTTACACGGAGGCATACCAGCAGTCCTTCTTCCCGCGAACCATTAGCGGCTGGAACAGGGAAGGAGTGGAATGAAAATGGTACTTAAAGTACACTCCCACACACTTTAAGGTAGCGGAGTACTGTCATAGATGTAGACTGTGGTCTCTTATACGCACAAAAACTTGACGACTTTTTTACACATCTGTCATTCTCATCCCAGAAGGGACAGATTGCACTGATGAGGGAGTCTATGTTCTCTTCAGCCCTAGGTTTAGTTTTTTTATTTTGTTTGGCACCATTAATATATAGATGGGGCCAAAGGAGAATTTTTGCTGTATCCTCTTTTTGACAGTAGTTTAAAAAGGAAAGAGGAAGTAGATGAATAGGTCGGCATATAATACTGCGAGAAGAATTTGACGGAGCACCGAAAGATCTGGGTCGAAACAAAGCACCTGCAGTAGATCACTTTGCCTCGAAATTATTGATATACTTGGGAGAATATACCGTAGAAAAAATGGTACGCACGATATATGAGACAGTAGAAATACTCTCAGACTTCCGGAAGATAGTAATAACTTCAGTTTCAAAGAAAATAGGTGCTCGCTGGCGTGGATATTACAGAAGCATTAGTTTGTTAAGTCATGTCAGAAAAATACTGACACAAATTATTTACAGTGTAAGGTGCCTATAATTTCGCACCTTACAAGCACTCATCTGCATACTTTGTCATGATTTACAACTGCAATTATGTATCATTTGATAGGTTGTATATCGCATATATGAATATTTAAAGAAGACTGACATTGTCACGTACACCTTGTAAATAGTTGTTAACGCTTATTGCATGAAAGGTGACGGAGTGTCTTTATTATCAAATCGGCGTAATGAATGATTGCCTATACTAGTAAAGTTGGAGCGTCAGTGGAAATGAAACGGCAAGCGTAACTCAAGCCCTGTGTGGAAAAGCGCGCACAGGTGTGTTGGTGCTGCTTCACACAGGAAGTAGCCAAGACGGACGGTATGGGCACATGAGCGCAGAAGCACAATACATTGGTGCCCGGCCGGTATTGTAGTGGGGCCGGAAGGATAACCGGACAGTACTTCGGAAACTCTGAAAATCTTGGATGCAGCAGAGAGGAGCGAGGAAGAGTTACGTCGGAAATCGCAGGCTGGGTTGTTTCCGAGGAGTTTTACTCTGAGAAGCGTACCATTGTATGAGTATAGGTATTTCCTCGCAAACTTTCCGCGCTGGACGACAAAAGAAAAAAATACGGTTGGTCGGCGTTCAGAAGAAACCGTAGAGAGGGAGAATATTCCGTGGTTTCGAGATATGATTCGCCTTCTGAGCTTTTTCTGCGAAGCCAGTGGTGGTGAGAAGAGGTGTTCCGTTTTGAGCGCACGGGTTTGACAGTCGCTCAGTATCAGCTTTGTTGGTACAGACGGACTTGCTGTCTTTGCTCTCAGGAGATATTAGTTAGAACGGTTAGGCACTGTACCGTTGCGAACATATACGATTCCGGACTTCGCCTCCGGGTTGGGAGTCGTCTTTGAGTAAGCAGTGTTCAGTGATTGAGAGCACTTCTTCTGCCTATACTCACGTTGAGATGTTATCTGAACTCAGTCCTTGTGGCTGGGAGTTCACGTTTCTTGTCTGTAGAACACAGAGAAGAGAAGACAGTATTAGATCATACTAGTCAAAGGGCCGCCTTCTGCCGTCCTAGTGTTTGAAAGAGTTTTTATTTTGTGGCTGGAGTTCTTCCATCATCGCAGACGTGTACGAGAACCATCACTCCGAGGCACCGGACGCAGTATATACGGTGATATTGTTAATTGCTTCTGCTTATTAGGGCTATAAAGCTAAACAGCTGTGATCACGTAAATTTTATTTCCACTGAGGTTGCACACCACTGTAGATCATCTTTAAAAGCAGTGTCTTCTAGTGTTTGGTACATAAGTGGTGTCAGTCATTTCGTGTTATTTATGTTACATCATGTAGCCATAAAAAGGGGCAGATTTGGGTTCAAATGGTTCAAGTGGTTCTAAGCACTATGGGACTTAACATCTGAGGTCATCAGTCCCCTAGACTTAGAACTTCTTAAACCTAACTAACCTAAGGACATCACACACATCCATGCCCGAGGCAGGATTCGAACCTGCGACCTTAGCAGCAGCGCGGTCCCGGACTGGAGGGCCTAGAACCGCTCAGCCACAGTGGCCGGCGCAGATTTGGGGCAATTGATTAATAATATTAGTTAGGAAATCCATTTGTATTTCTTTATGTCCATTGGACACTGATACATAAACATTCGTAATATATAGAGGGGTTTTAATCTACAATAAATGTAAAAGCAGAAACGGCATTTATCGTTTGGTAGTTACTAGTTCCCTTAATCATTCATTTATGTTTATGTACCATTAAGAGATCCTAAGATCTACTTCAGGAGGTAGTCAAACAGGGCCAAATCTTCATTTTAGCGTTCAGTATTTTCTTCTGCGCACATTCATTCTACACCCGCCTGGAGCAGCATCTTGGAATAGGACAATGGAAAGACTGGTAGGACACGACCTCGGGGAGGAAATATTTAGGTTTCGGAAAAATGTAGCAACACATGACGCAATATTTTTTTATTTTAGAAGATACGATAGAAAAAAGAAAACCAAAGTATATAGTACAGCAGGAGAAAGCTCTTGACAATGTTGACTGGAATCTTCTCTTTGGAATTCTAAAGGTAACAGAGATAAAGTTCAGGGCACGAAAGCTTATCTACATCTTGTACAGATACCAGACTGCGATTATAAGAGTCGAAGGTCAGGGAAGGCAAACAGTAATTGAGAAGGGAGTGAGACAGGGTCGCAGCCATACCCCGATGTCATCCAATCTGTACACTTAGCAAGAAGCAAAAGAAAGGAAAGAGAAATTTGGAAAGGGAATTAAAAACTTTGAGATTTGCCAGTGATATTGTAATTCTGTCAGAGAAGGCAACGGACTTGGAACATCAGTGAAAAGGAATGGATATGTTTTGAAAAGAATGTATGATACGAATATCAAGGGAAGTAAAACATGGGTAATGGAACACTGTCGAATTATGTACGTTGAAGATGAGAATGTAAATATTAGGAATTGTTGTATTAAAACGTTATAGGAGTTATGTTATTTCGGCAGCAAAATACGTGAGGATGGGCTAAATGGAGAGGATATACAATGTGGAATGGTAATAGCAAGAAACGTTTCTAAAAACGTAACTCTTTTAACATCGAATATAAATATAAATATGGAAAGTATTTTGTTGACAATTGTGTGACGGGGCAAAGTGGAGTGTTCCCGTTGATAGGAAATATGATAGTCACAAGTATAATGGCATCGCACGATATCCAGTATTGACTAATAGGAGAAGATCAGTTCATAACTTCTTAGCGACGAGGTTTTAAGTAAATATTTGTTTTGTCTTGTAGAGAAGTAAGAGAAAATGGAACTGGAGCCAATGCAGACTTGAGAGACGTAGAAAGGCTGAAAATTCTTGGCTGACTGTTATCAATAAAAGCCAAGAAGGTGCCCCCATTGAAGAGCTGCGATAGCCAGTTGCAAAAGGCCAAAGCTGTAGTCACGTAGTGCCTAAAAAGGCGTAGTTCTTTGGTTGTTTAACGAGGTTGACGTTTTGTTTCTTACACTTCCTCTGGATTGTAGAAATCTAATAGATGTGACCTAGTTTATGTAGAACGGGAACGTGTTGCAATGTCAGAAGTGGGTCTGATCTGAATAAAGAATCTGGCCCCTAAACCGTGAGTCACTATTTCTAGATTTAGACAGTATCAGCGATAATATTCGATCTGCAGTAGACTTCTAGTATTGCAGACAACGTAGTCTTGGTCGGCGGACATTCAAATTTTTAGTCTGAAAGCTTAAAGAAATCACTTGATTTAAATGGTGAAGTGGATGAGAGAAGGCTTCCGAATGAAGCTGACATGTCGAAAGTACATATATAGCTTCATGAAGATATGTGGTTATTGAACAATCAGAAGTAGCGCTTGTCAAAACTGAGATCTGTTTTCCACATTATTTATATAGAAAAGCCGATGGGAGAATCTAGGTTAGACAGGAGTCAACTCCTGAAGAGATAAGAATTTAACGGACAGGGAGAAAGTGGCGTTACCAGCACGGATATATATTTGTCGGTTTTCTGACTAGCCTAGACTGAGTGGTAGATTGAAAGGGGTACTGAGAAAATCTATTTCAGCCAGATACAAACGAGAAGATAATAAACGACAGCATTGAGGTGTTGTGGACCAACGGGTGTATCTCTGTATGGGCTTTGGAGTTTTCACAATATGAAGTTGAAATAAAAGTAATTGCTCTGTAGGTAATCTCTGGTATATGTAAATGCTGAATGAAATATATACAGGGTCGTCCATTGGTGGTGACCGGGCCAAATATCTCACGAAATAAGCATCAAACGGAAAAAACTACAAAGAACGAAACTCGTCTTGCTTGAAGGGGGAAACCAGATGGCGCTATGGTTGGCCCGCTAGATGGCGCTGCCATAGGTCAAACGGATATCAACTGGGTTTTTTAAAAATAGGAACCCCCATTTTTTATTACATATTCCTGTAGTACGTAAAGAAATATGAATGTTTTAGTTGGACCACTTTTTTCGTTTTGTGATAGATGGCGGTGTAATAGTCACAAACATCTGGCTCACAATTTTAGACGAACAATTGGTAACAGGTAGGTTTTTTAAATTAAAATGCAGAACGTAGGTACGCTCGAACGTTTTACTTCAGTTGTTCCAATGTGATACATGTACCTTTGTGAACTTATCATTTCTGAGAACGCCTGCTGTTACAGCGTGATTACCTGTAAATACCACATTAATGCAATAAATGCTCAAAATGATGTCCGCCAACCTCAGTGCATTTGTCAATACGTGTAACGACAGTCCCGTCAACAGCGAGTAGTTCGCCTTCCGTAATGTTCGCACATGCATTGACAATGCGCTGACGCATGTTGTCAGGCGTGGTCGGTGGATCACGATAGCAAATATCCTTCAACTTTCCTCACAGAAAGAAATCCGGGGACGTCGTCGGATCCGGTCAACGTGCGGGCCATGGTATGGTGCTTCGCCGGCCAATCCACCTGTCATGAAATATGCTATTCAATACCGCTTCAACCGCACGTGAGTCATGTGCCGGACGTCCATCATGTTGGAAGTACATCGCCATTCTGTCATGCAGTGAAACCTCTTGTAGTAACATCGATAGAACATTACGTAGGAAATCAGCATACATTGCACCGTTTAGATTGCCATCGATAAAATGGGGGCCAATTATCCTTCTTACTATAATGCCGCACCATACATTAGCCCACCAATATCGCTGATGTTCCACTTGTCGCAGCCATCGTGGATTTTCGGTTGCCCAATAGTGCATGTTATGCCGGTTTACGTTACCGCTGTTGGTGAATGATGCTTCGTCGCTAAATAGAACGCGTGCAAAAAAATCTGTTATCGACCCGTAAATTCTCTTGTGGCCAGTGGCAGAACTGTACACGACGTTCAAAGTCGTCACCATGCAATTCCTGGTGCATAGAAATATGGTACGGGTGCAATCGATGTTGATGTAGCATTCTCAACACCAACGTTTTTGAGATTCCCGATTCTCGGGCAATTTGTCTGCTACTGACATGCGGATTAGCCGCGACAGCAACTAAAACACTTACTTCGGCATCATCATTTGTTGCAGGTCGTGGTTGACGTTTCACATGTGACTGAAGACTTCCTGTTTCCTTAAATAACGTAACTATCCGGCGAACGGTCCGGACAATTGGATGATGTCGACCAGGATACCGAGCAGCATACATAGCACACGCCCGTTAGGTATTTTGATCACAATATCCATACATCAACACGATATCGACCTTTTCCGCAATTGGTAAACGGACCATTTTAACACGGGTAATGTATCACGAAGCAAATACTATCCGCACTGGCGGAATGTTACGTGATACCACGTACTTATACTTTTGTGACAATGACAGCGCCATCTATCACAAAGCGGAAAAATTGGTCCAACTAAAACATTCATATTTCTTTACGCACTACACGAATATGTAATAAAAATGGGTGTTCCTATTTAAAAGAACGCAGTTGATATCCGTTTGACCTATGGCAGCGCCATCTGCGGGCCAACCATAGCGCTACCTGGTTTCCCCCTTCAAGCTAGACGAGTTTCGTTCTTTGTGATTTTTTCGTTTGATGCTTATTCCGTGAGATATTTGGCCCGGTTACTATCAATGAACCACCCTGTATATATATGTTATTATACTAGGAAAACTAAAGAAAAAAAGCTCATAAATATTTAGTTACGGAGTTACGGTTAATAAAAGATTTTGCCTGAAATTTTAGCAACTCTGCTAATAGGGAGCCATCGCAAAACTGTACGAGATTAAAGTAAAGCACAATTTCCATTTATTTTGTTGTTATTGGTCTGGTGAATCTAATAAAACATGTCAAACAAGTGTATCTGCAGTAGTTTTACAGAAAATTCAGAGAAGCAAAGTTTATCATACAAATAAATTTGTTTTCTTTCCATTAAGAATGTAGAAACGTTTGTGTCATTGTTGGCGACCGTCCGTGAGGTGCTTCAGTCGTCTCCTAACCTTGAAACGAGTTAGTTTTCTGCATTGTTCAGTGTACTGTTTACTGAGCATTGTTTTTTCCGGCTTTACATGAATTCACGTGTGCTATGGTATTAATAAAAGCAGATTATCTGACATATTCATACAGTTTCAGTTAATTTTATTCCCATCATTTTTCCAAAATTAAATTCTCTCCAATTTCTGTTGAAACCTTTGTTGCAATTGTCTGGAATTTAAAAACCAAACTGGGCCAAGTAGTTAATAAATTACAAGTTTTATGAATTGATTTCTTTGCTGCTCTGGATGTTCTGGAAAACTACTGCAGATACACTTCTTTGACATGTTTTATTAGATTCACCGGATCAATAACAACAAAATAAATGGAAATCGTGCTTTACTTTAATCTCGTACAGTTTTGCGATGGCTTCATATTAGCAGAGTTGCTAAAATTTCAGGCAAAATCTTTTATTAGTCGTAACTCCGTAACTGAATATTTGCGGACCTACGTTTATATGAACTTTTTCCTTTAGTTTTACTTGTAGAATAACGTATTAAAATATTTACATATCTTGGTGAATCACCCTGTACATATATGTGTGTATGTGCTTGTGTTCATTACAATGCAATATGTCATGGCAACTAAAAGCTATTGGGAATAAAGTGCTTGACACAGTAGGGCAGACGACGTTATATCACTGACTTTTGAGCTGTGAATGTCTTTGCATTTCAGCTGTGAGTACGTAACAACGAACGAACTTGTCAGCGCTTTGTTAATGTCTTAATCATAAATAAACTCAATGAAATGGCAAGAAGGATGACGGTTGACGCTGTTGAAAGGTAAATGTTTGAAAAAATTTCATGACAAAGGATAAGAGTGGAGATTTCACGTGCCCGTACACGTAATGGTTCCAAAGGTTGAAATATCATAGGGCTATCGCGCAGGGTGACATTGGCCCATTGGAAATTTTCTTGAGACTGAAGCTCACTGATAGACTATCCAGGTTACTGAGCACTAGTCAGACGAAAGATCTTCCAACCAAATAAGAGGTTAGGCTGGCGAGGCATTAACAGAGTGCATGGCAAGTGGAAATTAGCAACTGATCTCTCTTACACAAGAGCTACGTGCACACAGATTATAGAGTGACGTTACATTAGCTTTGCACGGAAGTGAAAAGTGGACGATAAACTGTTCAGACAACAGTTCAAGAGTATAGAAGCTTTCGAAATGTGGTGTTATAGAAAAACGCTTAAGACTAAATGCGTAGATAGCGTAACTAATGAAGAGACATTAAATCGATTTCGGGGGAAGAAAACTTTATGGCACAATCGAAAAGAAGGGATCAGTTTATAGAGCACATCCTGAAATATCAAGAATTAGTCAAACTGATAATGGAGGGAAGTGTGGAAGATAAAAATGGTAGATGTGGTCCAAGGCTTGTCTGTAGTAGGCAAGTTCAAATTTTTGTTGGTTATAGTACTTATGCAGAGAGGTAAAGTCTATCAGAGGATAAGCTAATGTGGAGGGTTGCATCGAGCCAGCCTTTCGATTGACAACCTTATCAATAACACGCCGCAACTTATTCAAACATGTACTAGGCCCTTAGATTTTCGACTGGTATCATCTCGTCCCAGAAATAAATTAGGAATAGCTTTGATACTATGTTACGACCACGTTTTTGTGATGTTTTTCTTGGCTGTAAGGTGAATGCTGGAAGTGGAATTTCCTTCCAAAATATTCGTTATTGGGCCCAGAGTGCTCGACTACGCTCTCTGTCCTTCTGAGTAGGGGCTGAACGCCGTAAAGAAAAAATGAAGAAAAGTTGCAAGAGCACAACTGGAGATGCAGGGTCAGGAAAAGTATGTCGGAGAAGTTGTGTGAGTAAACCGACATCTACTTGCGTATCCGCACATGCGAATGGAGAGGCATGTCGAGCACACCGAGCTGCGGAAATTGTGTCTGCTGCGAGAAGCTGGATGCAGTTCGCTTCAAGGATAATCTCATGGATCGGGAGCATAAAATTTTGGTACAAATTGCAGAAAACAGTGACGAAGCCGCGCGTAATATCAGTCTAACTTTATGGAAGAGAAACTGCGTGCAGAAAGTGTAGTTACTTTTGGTCCAAATGTTTTGTGAGCGAAGAGGAAAAGGCTGACGTTGCGCTCCTGTGGACTGTCGACGAGCTTAATGACAGAAAACGTAAGGCGAGTGCGGCGTGTCTGGCACAAGATCGACGACCATCAGATTTATACTGGAAGAACTGGGCAACGACAGTATAAAAGCTATCGTTCACAAAGTATTGATGTTGATGGTATGTAATTCCGTAGGATGCTTACAATAAGTTTCCTGACTGATTATGATCAATAATTGTGTACCGCAGAACACACCTGAGATGCTCTAGGTAGACATAGGTTATGCGACAGAACTAAACAGTCTCATAAGGAAGAGTGCCAAATAAATGAATTCCATGTACCGGTATCTGTTGTACGATCCCTGTTAAACTGTGATTAATAGGATAATGCAGCTGTCAGCATTACACAATAATGATCCAAGTGTAGCCGCCTCTTTTGCGTTCTCTTACGTCTGCCCACGAACATGGATTCGTAGTTTGTCATGTCAGTAAAGTTCGCATACTAACTTTATTTGATTACATGAATGTACAATTAACAGAAATACAGATGTGTTCTTTAACGATCTAGATGCAATTTATTTTCCAACTGGTCAGTTAATGTTTTGTTCTGCTACATAGCAGTACAATGACTTTACCTCAAGGCAAACAATTAAGTAAATAACAGTGACTTTTGACGAGACTCTGAGTCATTACCTGGCAAACAGTTTCCGTATGAGTTTTCCATACGCGGAAACTGTAGTTCGGAGGACAATGATGGTGCAGTAGCCATATCGGTGACGAGTTTGGCCCAAAGGCAAGCTGAAATAAAGAAAAAAACTTCGCGATCGGGCCATGAAGCTCACAGAGGTGATATTTGATGTCAAACGAAAAAAGTTCTGAAGCTCTGGCCGTATTGAAACATAGGGCCAAGCACCTTTGAAGTCAGTGAATCCCCCATGTGGGACCTCAAAACTGATGGCGTGAAATGTCACGTCATATAAAACTCTTTGGCAGCGATATGAGTTTGTCCTTCCAGCAGAGACGAATATATATACTTAATGTAGCCTTCCTCAGTTCGGTATGGAAGACTGTATTGAGCGCATACTATCTCTCTGTACGCCCCGTTGTCAGCAATAAAATTCCTATTAACCTCATTCAGTACCATCCTGTTTCATTCCACAAGACTCCTGCAACGGGATTCCAAACAGTGGTGACGCCACAAAGAACAGCAGCTTCAATTTCGAAATAAAAAGTGCACTTTATGATACGGTGTTATATTGAACTCTTGAGTCGTTCTGTTATCAACATCTTTTCGAACGACTTGGACATAATCTTGATTAGCCTACGATTAGTGTGAAATGTGAAAATGTCCACGAAGAATGTGTAACGCATTTCGATTACCTCGGTGATTTTGGAAATGAGACAAATCTTGCCTGCCATCAACAGGACAGTATGTACTTTTGCCGATCCATCCACATCCGGAATGATCTAGACGAATCCATTTGTAATTCAAAGTGGGCCCCAGGCCGCTGGGCCACCTGAGATGACTCTCGGTTTTTCTCCAGCGCTGCGTTGCGCATAGTCCACTGGATCTCGTCCGTTATTGATCTAGGACCAAACATTCCAGCACATTCCAACAGGACTTCCGCGGAGCTCTTATAGGATGCAGTTCTCAACAGAAACTACCAACCTTCCAACCGGAGTACCCGGCAACATGGTTCACGATCATCGGATCCCTACTATACAGATATGAAATCGTCGATGATGCTTACAAGTTAGTGGCCATACTAAGCGACATAAGGGATCATGTCCACATTTTAGTGACATCATACAAGCATCTCCGGCTGAAGGAAAATTCGTCACTGGGAAGGCAGCAATCTTCCACCGATTCGCCAAGATACCAGAGGAACAGCAATGACAACCAATTTACGAGGGAAGATAGGGTAGCGGGACACCAGCTCAACTGTTGAGACATCTGCGACTGTTATGACATTCAACAATGAACGCTGCCAGTAGATTTCTGGCTCGGCGACGCGACAGCAGCCACGAGGAGACGCCGAGATCCGAACGATTAGGCGCACTCACGAGAGTGATATCGTTCGTGACCGGTCCGGCAGTCGGCTGGGTGCGACTGCCACACCACGGCCGACAATAAACTACATCGCGGCAGCGAGGCAGCATGGTCGCGGCTATGTTGATTTCACTCATGGTCTGGCGACCGGGTATGCAAATGCACCATGCCGTGCAAACACCCAAACGCAAGACGTGGTCCCCAACAAGGGCTCCGGATCGCATTGAACAACAAACTCGTCTACAGCTCAAGCAAGAGGGCCAAACTAGTTTAGCCCCATCTAAATGCGACAATGGTAGACTGTACGTGTTAGACAACACAACAGATCAATACTTACTTTCAGACACTAGCTATGAAGTGTGCACCTTTCTAGGGAGCTACCACGAATGTACCGTAAGACGCTTGTCATCCAACTCTGCCCCACAAATGACACTCGCATCAGCCTCTATGGAACTGTCACTCACACTGTGGTTCTCAGTTTGGACGAGAAATTGACGTGGCAGTTTGCGATTGCAGATGTGAGCGAACCAATCTTGAGTGCACATTTTCAATGTTGATTACATCTTTCCACTGACATAACACTAAGGAGCCTCAGGCAAACTAATAGTGGAGAGTCAGCGTCCGATATCACTGACAGTCCGTTAGCACATTCATAAACAGCTTCAGAAGAAACTATTCCGGTGGAACCCGCTTCAAACTTTGTATCTGATATCCACATGCAACTGCTGAACGATCGTCGGTATTTGGAGTCTGAACTACACGCAGTGAAAGAATTATGAATCAGACAATGAGAACTCTGAACTGAAATCTCGGGCATGTTCATTAAGTAGGAACTAAATTCTATGCAATGTTATCTACGACAGTTAAAATGGGAACGGCCCACTGTCTGTAAGTTACTTGTGTGAATGAGACAGCTTCCGCCATTATGTCAATAAATTGCACACATTGACAGTTGGTGCACACAGCAACATACAACTCGTCAAAAGTATAGGTCAATACGGTGAACTTTTCTAACAGTGTTGGGGCGGATTACCTATCTCAGATCAATGAACTGTCGATTAACATCAGCTATGACGATCTCGCCAAAACGCAACTGTGGATTTCTACAAGATACTGTGACCAGATAGATTGGAACGGCGCACCGCCCCTGGTTCCTCCAAGGTGGTGTGACGAATCGTAACACCGGGTCAACCCACAAGTTCAACCGACAATGAGGAAGGCTATCTTCGATAGCTTTCACTAACTGTGGCACCTTGAGTACGCCCTCCTACTAATATTGTTACGAACTGATTTGTCTGGCCTGACGAAAAGCGAGACTGCAAACTGTGGACTGAAACCTGCACGGCTTGCCAGCGCTGCTAGACCAGTCAACACGCGCGTCCAAAGCAAGGGCCATACGAAGTACGGAAAGGCTAGTTGCAGCAAGTCCATCTCGATCCGGTTGGCCCCACCAGTCAGGAGGTTACCGGTCTATTCTTTCTGCCATCGATTGCGTCACTCTCTGGGTGGAGGCGACACCCTTGCAGGACATAACGGCCGGAACGATGGTGAGGGCGTTCGTACAATTGCGGGTATCGCGTCTCGGCCGCCCAGCATCCATCACTACCGACCGGGGCCTCCATTTCAAGTTTGTATTGTTATACGAGCTGTGCAACCATAGCGGCGTCCAGGAATACTTACCGCAGCTTATGATATGCACATCAACGAACTTGCGGAACGCTGAGGCAGCACTTATGTGCCACTGTGGCCAGCGGACAGAATCCTTACCCTGGGTCCAATTGGGCATCCATTCTGCATTCAAAGACGACCTTTAATGTTCCATTAGCAGAGCTTTTATATGGCGAGTCACTCAAAATTCGTCTCTTCAAGAAACTAGACAGTATTCAGCTCCAGCCTCGAGGGTGAAACAACATACAGCACGAATGAAAACAACGCCGTCCAAGCACCCGTGGGTCACCAAAAAATTTCGTGCGCAAGGCTCCAGCAGACTGCGAGTACATTATGTTACGAGACGATACAACCCTACCAGCACAGCAGCCACCGTATTCTGGACTGTATGGGGTACTGAAAAGGGGTGCCAGTACATTCGACATGTTACTACATGAAAAGACGGCCACCATCTCCATGCATCGCCTCAAACCCACCTGGATTTTGAGAGGTACTCCTAACACAAACGACGCAAGCGTTACTCGAACAGAAGGCAACACACATGTTGCAACGTGTCACAGCGGAGCATAAAAAATTTCGAACACTAAAAGTAATTTCAAGGTTAGTCTTGGTGTGAAACACTTCAAGCCAGAAGAATTAAATGTAAAAATGGTAGACAATATTGTCATTGTCGAAGGGAAGCACGACTAATGAATGGATGAGCACGTTTTTATTTCCAAGTAGTTTACTCGCCGCTACAAGCTACCAGATGATGTTAAATCAGAGACAGTGACAACAAAGGTATCATCTGATCTTGCACTTGCCACTACATCTCCTAAGAAGCAACTGCTTCCAGCAAACACACAAAATGAGAAGGACGACAACGCATCATCTCATTCGTCATCGCCACAAGCGACCCTTCCGTCTCCGCAACCCAAGAATTGCGAGACCGACCATAATTCTCGCTACGGCCGTATTCGACGATCTGCTCCTCTTTTAGTAAGCATCACCTAGACTAAAGAGGAGAGAGGGGGGGGGGGGGGCGGGGAGGGAGTGGCACCATCGCTGCACTTCTTCGTCGAGAAACGGTCCAGTTGTGTCTTGACTTGCAGCTGGCCACAGCGCAACTGCACGAAGAACACACGAGTGATTGGGAACTTCGCTGACATCCCCCCGTCAGTGGTACACACTGAAATGGAGTGGGTGGGAGGGGGCGACTCTATGGGGACGTCACCATAGGTATCGTAAAAATATCTTTGTTCACTCTAGCCGTCCTCAATGCGTTTTGAAGGATGGTACCACCCGCACGCGATCGTTCTGCACGTCCCATTGTGAACCATGAAGTTCATGTTAACTTCACTCACTGACATTCTGCTTTATTCTGCAGGCATCCCGCTCCGTAGTTCTTCTTACATGCACACTAAACAACTGATGTTAAAAAATCATCAGTTCCAAATGGCAGAGACTGGAGAAATCCCAACCACAAAGCAAGTTAAATGTACCGTTTGTGTGATACTATTCTCGAAAGTTTGGACTGAAAAACATCCAGTCATTGGATCTGAGATCTTTGACCAGTTGTAACTGGTGTTCATGGATTATCTTAAATACTTAAGTTTCATCTCTCTCTCTTGCTCTAAGTTTGTTTCTGTGACGAGCAAATGAAGAGCTTTGTCTTCAGAAAAGTCATTTGTCTACGGCCCATGGACAATGGAAAGGATGCCAGTGGCTTGTACATGTGAGTTACTCTCTACGGCGTGATTAATACATATTACTATTATGTCTGGAACGAAAGACAAATTAAAAAGAAGTATTGAAATGATTGAAACAATTTTCTGTTGCCATCTTGTTTATACTGGCGCGTGTCGGTGGGTTAGTGCTTTTGCGTTCACTCCAAAAAATATCTTTGATGAAGTATTTCTCATTGGTTCCTAGCTCTGTCATTAGAACCTGTTCTGAATTGTGAATTGTTAATGAATTACGGTCTGTTCGAGAACTCTAAGTAACTGAATTTATCCTGTGATATACGTAAGAATTCCATGCATGATTGTGGCCGCTTTTCTAAAACAAAGTAGCACATACTTAAATTCTGGTATCCTCGTAATCCGTATTTTACTTTCCAATCAAAAAGTTTCGTAGAGCTAGAGAGAGAATCCTATGCATCAGGTGCAACAGCGTTCATCGGATACGCCAGGCAGATTCGTTGCAAGAGATATTTTATAATAGTTTTCTATCAGCTTATCGACTAGATTACGAAAGAGATTAATGGTATTTTCTATCGATGAAGAGCTAAATGCCTAAGGTCTTAGGTCAAAGCTTGCTTTGAAATACGACACTGAAATAATCCAGTCTCTGATCTTACGATAAAAGCCAATAAGCGGAGGAACGTCGAACAGATGGGATTTGACTTTTGATTTTATTTGCACATAAACCACGTTTGAAGCTTGTATCCTATTCAAAAGAATATCGTTTGATGTTCGCACAACAACGTCGCGGGGAACGTCCATTTTCAAACGCTTGCAAAGTTAAAAGACTAGTGGTAATGGAGCGCGATGCAGAAATAGAATCGCCACAGTGTTTTATTTTGGCGTACGTGACTCCAGCCCGCGAGGCACACCGACAGATATCTGTAGCAGAGCGATGTGGGAGCACGCGTGATTGGTGGCAGTCAGTGCCGCTTTGCCTTCGCAACTTCAGCACTGCTAGGACTGTAGGGCACATGATGCCTCACGCCACGACGGCCGCCGCAGTGGTGTGTAGAAACGCTGTAGCTGATGACTAATGGAGACAGTGCTGAACGCACGAGAGTGCTACCCATGTTTTTAGGCACAAGCGTCAAGGCCCCGAGCCCATGATGGCGAATTCTTTCGGAAGGAAATTTTTGGTAAAATAACTAAATAATCGTGGTTTCAGAAAAGACAGACTGACATCTTTTCAGCAACTCTATATCTGGCGTAATGTTCAACTGTCACAAAGAGTGAATGAGTCTGCTTTTTCATGGAAACTGGTTGTTCGAACCTGTGACTTAAACATTACGTTTACTTCAACTTTGCTGTCTTCGTGAGCTGGTGCATTGCTATATCTGTTTTATCATACTGAAGTCACATATTCTATTGCAGCGTTGTTTTTTTTCCTGCTTTATATACCACTGTAGCTAGTGCAAAATCCCAACCGCACATACCTTGTGGTATGCTCCAGCTACCTTATGAAATTTGGTTGATTGAAATCCTTTTAAAGATTGCTATTAATATCAATGTGGGCAGTAGGAAGCGATTAACAGGTTCTGATACCATAATATTAGTGAAATAGATAAGTTAAAAAAATACTAAAAGAGACGTCAAAGCCTGATATGTATTGTCTGATATAAACGGAGAAGTTGTACAACTTCCGTCATTCGAAACAATTGGTAACTCAGCAAATTTTGGCCCTAAATCTATGCCAGTGATCTCAACAGATGAAAATATTCCTTTTGAACAAGAAGTGATCTTTGTTTTGTCGTCGAAACTATGCCTTTTTGCATACAGTTAACACTGATGAAAAGCATATGAATAATCAGTCAATGAGTTAATCGCACCATCTTTAGTGTTCGTTACATTTTGGGAAAAGTGAATATCCACCTTTTTGTAATAGGAATGAAAACAATTTGTGGACCAAATAGAACGGAATCAACCAGCATGGAATTAAAATAAGACTGATACTAAAATGTAGACTTTCACGGGCGGAAATATCATGTCCATTATAATTATCCGGACTGTTATGCCGTGGTCGGTTGATGACTGTGGTGATTCCCAACGTTTCGTCTCCGACTGCGGGAGACATCTTCAAGGGGGTCCGTAGCTCGATGGAAGGTCCAACACACACACTGGCTCGCTACTGACTGCCGCTAAATTCCGTGTCCGCGCGCCCCCGCGCCGCGGCGTTACGTCACGTGTTTTGAAAACGTCAGTGCAATTGGCCGCTGCCCGTCGCCTTCGATCGCCGTTGCCATCACCCAGTAGTGGACGGGTGGTACACATCTTCTTTAGCCTTTCGGTTGAAATTGTTTGGGTGTTTAGCGATTTCGATTGCCTCCCTGTATAGCCTTTCGTAATATCCGCTCGTGGCCGCTAGTACTTGCGTCTCCTCGAAACGAATATTGTGGTTCCCTGGCTGGAAATCATGCTCCGCAACAGCTGATCGTTCCGTTTCTCCTCGTCTACAATTTCCCTTGTGGTCTTCCAAACGTTTAGAAACAGTTCTTTTAGTGGTACCCACATAAACATCACCACAGCTGCATGGGATCCTATACACTCCAGATTTTTCCAATGGTTTGCGAGCGTCCTTGGCAGGCTTAAGGTATTCCTGTATCTTCCTGGTAGGTTGTACATTATGGTAATATTCCGCTTCGTCAAGATCCTCCCTATTCTTTCCGTTACATTTTTAACAAACGGCAGGAAAACCTTAGAATTTGCAGTAGCCTGTACGTCAGTATGATTTCTGCGTGGCTGCCTCAACGCACGTTTTATTTTGGCGGACGAATATCCGTTCTTCGTTAGTGCATTGTGGAGATGTTCCATCTCAGCGTCGAGCAACTCAGGTTCACAAATATTTCTAGCTCTGTCCGCTAACGTCTTGAACGTCAGCCACGCAGAAATCATACTGACGTACGGGCTACTGCAAAATCTAAGGTTTTCCTGCCGTTTGTTAAAAATGTAACGGAAAGAATAGGGAGGATCTTGACGAAGCGGAATATTACCATAATTTACAAGCCTACCAGGAAGATACAGGAATACCTTAAGCCTGCCAAGGACGCTCGCAAACCATTGGAAAAATCTGGAGTGTATAGGATCCCATGCAGCTTTGCTGATGTTTATGCGGGTACCACTAAAAGAACTGTTTCTAAACGTTTGGAAGAGCACAAGGGAAATTGTAGAAGAGGAGAAACGGAACGATCAGCTGTTGCGGAGCATGATTTCCAGCCAGGGAACCACAATATTCGTTTCGAGGAGACGCAAGTACTAACGGCCACGAGCGGATATTACGAAAGGCTCTACAGGGAGACAATCGAAATCGCTAAACACCCAAATAATTTCAACCGAAAGGAGGAGGGCGTCAAATTAAACGGTATATGGATGCCGGTGTTAAGGAAGATGTGTACCACCCGTCCACTACTGGGTGATGGCAACGGCGGTCGACGGCGACGGACAGCGGCCAATTGCACTGACGTTTTCAAAACACGTGACGTCACGCCGCGGCGCAGGGGCGCGCGAACACGGAATTTAGCGGCAGTCAGTAGCGAGCCAGTGTGCGTGTTGGACCTTCCATCGAGCTACGGACCCCCTTGAAGATGTCTCCCGCAGTCGGAGAATCACCACAGAATTCATCAACCAACCACGCCATAACAGCCCGGATAATTATAATGGACATAAAATAAGACTGCAAGAAATTCGAGTTACTGCATCGATATGAAGATTCACTTGAGGGAAATTTGTAAACATAATTAGTCGAACGAATTATCTTATTTTTTTATCAGTCTTCTGGTGGGTTTATTGATCCCTGCCACGACTTCCTCGATTACTTGTTAGAACTGTTCCAATCTTGGTCTCTCCCTACAGGATTTTACCCTCTATGACTCGCTCTAGTACCATGGAAATTGTAGCCACACGCCTTGACAAATGTCCTATCTTCCTGAACCTTGTGCTAGTCAGGCTTTTTCACACATTCCATTCCTCGTCGCCGCGCGGGGTAGCCGCACGGTCTACGGCGCTTTCCTAGGGTTCGCGCGGTTCCTCGAGTCCTCCCTCGGGCGTGTGTGTGTGTGTGTGTGTGTGTGTGTGTGTGTGTGTGTGTGTGTGTGTGTGTGTGTTGTCCTTAGTTTAAGTTAGATTAAGTAGTGTGTAAGCCAAGGGACCGATGACCTTAGCAGTTTGGTCCCATAGGAACTTACCACCACCGCCACCACCATTCCTCGTCATCTTGCGCGAAACTTCTTCATTTATAATCCTTTCAGTTCCTGTGAACAGTTAAATTTTCTCAAAGTGATCATAGAATGAAGGCTTTCACGACCAGATGACATAGCTGCTGGTAAACGTTTAAGGATGTGAGGTCGTGGCCCAAGAAACTCTTCTGTTACCGATGTTTCGTCCGAGACTGCGCTGGACATCCTCCGAGACTGTCCTCCGCTGAGTCTCAAAGTGACAAGTTAATGGTATACCTTCGAAGATTCGCCCGGATTAATTATTGCACTTTTTTGCGCAATACTGCAACTGCCAGCCCAGTACGCCTCCTGCAGGAGCGGTGTGCTGTATTAGTGTGTGTACTCGCTTCCTGTACTCCAGCCAGACGCATCTGAACAAAACGACTGGGCCAGTCGTCGGAATATTTTGCAGAAAAATGGAATCAGCAACTTAACTCATCATTAATAACTTATTCAAATGGTTCAAATGGCTCTGAGCACTATGGGATTTAACATCTGAGGTCATCAGTCCCCTAGAACTTAGAACTACTTAAACGTAACTAACCTAAGGACATCACACACATCCATGCCCGAGGCAGAATTCGAACCTGCGACCGTAGCGGTCGCGCGGTTTCACACTGAAGAATAACTTATTGGTTCACTCAGTATTCTATATCTTTTTATTGGAAGACATGTCAGACGCTTCGATTCCCTTCTTTTTCCGCTTTCCCGTAGTCCATAATCCCTGAAACTAAGGGCTGCTTCATTGAAAGTTGACCGCTTAGCGCTTCATATGTCCTACTTTTCCGCTGTCAGGCGTTATTTCGCTTTTGCTTCCATAATTGCTTGTTCGATGCGTGGGTTAAACAGTTGGGAGAATCATTACATACTTTCCTCACTCCTTTTTTCATCCTATAACTTATCTATTGGCCATGGATTTTACACGGCCGAATCACATTAATTTAATCGCCATCTTCGACGCCAACGTGCAATAACCACTCATAGGCGGCAGATGAATGCAGTAGCGGTGGAACGTATATAAAGTGTGTCGTTGGAAACAGAAAACTGTGCAGCCGTTGTCGTAATGTGGTTGAAGTACACTGTACATGGCAGTACGGCGGTATCCAAAACCGGAGCCGAGATAACTGTGCTGCACCATGGGCCGTAGATGACAGTGGTGAACGATGACTGAGGAGACCCGCCAGATTAGCCGAGGGCGCTAACGCGCTGCTTCCTGGACTCGGGTGGGCGCGCCGGCCCCGGATCGAACCCACCCGGCGGATTAACGACGAGGGCCGGCGTGCCGGCCAGCCTGGATGTGGTTTTTAGGCGGTTTTCCACATCCCCCTAGCTGAATACCGGGCTGGTCCGCACGTCCCGGTTTGCAGAAATCTGACCACTTTCGCACTATTGCATGGATTCCACTAGTCACAGACAGTTGGGGTACACTAATTCCTTCCCGGGGGGTATGGGGTGGTGGCAGGAAGGGCATCCGGCCACCCCTTCAACTAACATAGCCACATCCGATTAACCATGGCAGCCCTGTGTCCCCGCGGGAAAAACGGCACAAGCAAAAGAAAAGAAAGAAAGAAAGAACGATGACTGAGGAGATTTGTATGGGCGAACAATGGTGCAACTGTTGAGTTCTACCGGAAAGATGGGTGCGTGAAAGCACACAGTTGTCCAGGGCGGAGGATGCGGGCCTTATGGTCTGGTGTAGGGGGGGGGGGGGGTGTTCTCGGGCATTCCCTGAATGATCACCTCATTCTGGAAGCCACAGTGGATCAACAGAACTATGCGTCTATCCTTCGTGTCCACCACTAGGTGTCATATTAGACAGTAACAGTTCATGTAAAGAAATTTTATTTTATCCATATTAACTTGAAAGGACCACAAGTAAGATTTAATTTCTACTGTATTATGGTAAAATATTGTATATCTGGAATTTTTGAATATAATTAAGCGGAATATGTATACACCAACTCGCATTAGTTAATGTTTTACAAACACTTTATTCTGTTCTCTACTGACTGGTTTGTCCTCCACTAAGTATATAACGAAGAATGAGTAGCGAGGCAGAGACGGTTGTCAGACTGCAACGTTTGTGATTAGGAAGTTTTCTGGAATGTTGGCAGTACTGTACTACCTTCATAACACTATTGAGTCATCAGTTGTCAAGTCTCTTATAAAACAGTGATCGTTCGTCCGACAGTAAATTTGTACGTGTTATTTACAAGAACGCTCCAGCCGTCCTGCTCTTGTGGCTTATCGTATTGCTTGCGAGACTGGAAGGAGAGCAATATCTACGTCGGATTCGCGTTGCGCATTAATTACCCTTCGTCTGACACACCGATCGGCCTGCGTGTGGTTTTTAAGCGGTTTTCCATGCTCGTTTAAGTAGATTCTGTGCTAACCCTTCATTACAGGATGCGATACATAGAGCAAAATTTGCAAATGACGTAAATGACTTCCCACAGTTAAGTTACATGACGACTTGTGGCGAAACGTAGGACACCTGGCTACAACGTTAGAATAATATAACATTTTACAAATCATGAAAACAGCCGAGCCTGCGTGACAAGATGCCCAATACGAAACAGAGTCTGACAAGAACCGTCTGAAAGCCAAGAAGAGTGAGCAGCTGAGAACGAATATTAGTGTAACCAAGAGTATCACGGTGCATGAAGAATTGACCGGAACTCGCTATCGTGTCGAAAGGAAACACATTCAGAAACGTGCCTGTACTACAGTTACAACGTTTATAATTTAAAGAGCAACTAGTCACAAGTACGTTTTAAAAAAGTTTATTGAAACGAAACCATTACCGGTTTCTGATTAATTACAAATTCATCTTCAAATGGCTCTTGCAGTTTTCCTTAATACGAGGCTCCAGGAGGAAAGCAAGGAGATATAGGTAAGAGCTCTCTGAAGATGGATCTATAATTAATCCAGAACTGATAACAGTTTTTTTGAAACATTATTTGTAGCTGGTGTTGTTTAAATTATGAACCTTACACATCACTTGAACTTGTGGAGTCCTGTGAAATTCATTGACGTATGTAGACTGTACAGCTAAGTCACAATTCAAAATTAAAATAGCGGTTAAAAACGGCTATAAGCATAAAGTGGATAGCGATACATCGATAAGAAGTACAGAGAACGCAAAACACAAAATGCAGATCGTTGCGCAAACCAGCGAAACGGAAGCCGACGCTGTTGCCACAGTTTCATACGGATTATACATCTCAGCAACGTGGAGTTCCCTCACATTGCATGTTTTTAAATCTGCATCTTCTTAAATAGTTGGAACCGTCTTGCTGAAGATGACGTTGTACTCTGTTCTCAACCACCTACATCTCCGGACCTGACACCAATAGATTTCTTTCAATGGGGCTTTGTGAAAGACCTTGTGTATGTGCTTCATTTGGAGAAAACAATTCCAGAATTCAAAATGTACATTTCTGATGTGATCACATCGGTGATTCTACATATGCTTCAAAGTGTATGGCGTGATACGGATTATCGCTAGGTGTTGTCTGTGTGACGAGGGTCGTCGTACATGTAAAGTATATAAAAAACTGAACTTTATTACATTCTTTGCGGCTCTTATTGAGGTAGCACTATACATTAAATTATAATTATAGCCGTCTGCACAGTCTACTAGAGAACCCCAGCAGCCTGGCACTGCCGGTTTTCACTGTGTTACCACTTCCACTATCTGCCAATTTGCTGGCGAGCGTTTTCAGTAGCAGATTAGTGTAACGTTTAGTTTCGTTTGTCTTACGAAGTGCGATGAAAATAATCTAAAGAGGGGCATAAGGAAGATGCTATGGAGATCTATACCATACGTCAGTTTCAGAATTTTAAGTGATTTTTGTAGGAGAAAGAGACTTTAAACTACACACTTATTGCGAGTTAAATATTTCTAAAATGTTTGAAAAATCCGTTTTTGGAACTCAATGCGATGTCTTCCTTTGGAAAGAGTCTTTGCAGCACAAGATACTTTGATAATCGATAAAAGCCAAAATATTTCGCTTAGCTCAAAGGTTTTCGAGATATGACGTTATAATTTTGAAACTGTTTATTCAATGTAAAAATTTCACCCAATAAAAAAAAATCTAGCTGTAGACCTAATAAAACTTAAGAAAAGGTGTTACACAATATAGAGATATATAACCGATGTGAATTTCGGAATTTTCACGTGAGTTTTGTAGGAGACAGAGATTTAAAGGCATTTTCCGTCTCTTTAGTGGGTGCCTGCAGACAGTGCTTGCCGCGACAGCATCGGAACTTTGGACCTTCACCGTCAGATGCCAACCAATTTAAATCAGATTGCATATGGGTACCATTGCAGTTAGGCAAGTATGGGTACTTGTCACATTTAGGACAAATGACAAAATTTGTGTAATATAGTGCTACCTGATTTGCAAATCTGGGTTAGGTAACGCCAGTAGCTAAGGATTTTTTTGTTGCAATACACATTCATAAGCAGTAGTCGCTTAGCCAGCAAAACCACCGGCGATCCGTCAGACGCTTGGCACAATAGGCCTTCTCCCGAGCAGCCGCCGCTGAGGCGGGTGCCGTGGATCACGTCTCGCCGCGCTGAATACGGCTAATGACTCCCAGATTGAGTTAGCGGCATCGCCTCCCGCCCCCCGCCAGAGGCTTACCGCCTCACGCTGTCCGCCTTCCGCCGCCTCCAATTGCACCCGGCAGGCAGTGTCTCGTCCTTGCTGTGAGAAAAAGTTGACCGGCAGGCGCTTCACACCGTGTACTCGAGTTGTTTCGGTGACACCCAAAAACGGCAAAGTAGGAGCGAAAACTTGCCACACAGCTGGGCACCAGCCAGAGCGCTAATTTCTCTCGTGTTTCTGCTCTGGGTGCTCGGTCTGGGCGCCTGTGCTGGTCCCATGTTTCACTGCAACCATCACGACAGAACACTAACATTACGTTTATGTCTATGTGGGTAGGTTCTCTTTTTTGTGTGCGTATTTTTTTTGAATGAATATTCAGCTGAAAAATACGGCCCAGTACAACTGTTTTTGTAGTCAAAGACAGACTCTAAATAGCGTCTATGTACGAGTAGAAATGTTTTGAACAATACGAGATTAGTCAGAGGCGAATATACAGATAATACGTGTCAGTATAAACAGAATAGTATCGTAACAGAGTCAAAGAATAATACTGAAGAAAATGTAATGCAAAACGAACTACGCAGATTTATAATAAGTGATGAGTAACAATGTGTGTAGCTGGCGTGATTTCGGGCATGTAGCATGTAACTTCACGAGTATGTGGGCGAGTTATTCGTCCACTCAGGCCTGGTATTGAAGAACGATGAATTTGTTGCACGGCCGAACGTTCGCAGGCGCAGGGAAGAGTGTGTGCTGCGGCCAGCCAGCCCGGCTGGCGACCGGTCCAGGCGTGTTCAGGTGCAGACACAAGGAGCACACGGCCGGGAACGGGAAAAATCCCCGTACCGGGCATTTTGACACTTAAGAGGACAGACAGTGCTCCAGGAAATGGAGGAGTGTCAGACAAGCTGAAAGATCTTGCAGCTCTTTCAGGGGTCTATAAAAATTTGCTATCAAACGTTAATGCAAATCTGAAAACATCTGCGATCTCCGAAAAATTAAGCGCGTCCAACGACACAACAATATCTTTAAAACTACAGAAGCTAATACCGCGCAGCGAATAAACATTTTTCACAATGATCCTTGGAATTAACAAATTTTAATCTCTTCATGTGATTTCAACAAACGATATCTTTGATGATAGCACTGTACTATAGCTATCATCAGTGAAAGCTATGTATCTGTATCAAATGGTTCAAATGGCTCTAAGCACTATGGGACTTAACTTCTGAGGTCATCAGTCCCCTACAACTTAGAACTACTTAAACCTAACTAACCCAAGGACATCACACACATCCATGCCCGAGGCAGGATTCGAACCTGCGACCGTAGCGGTCGCGCAGTTCCAGACTGTAGCGCCTAGAACCGCTCGGCCACGTCGGCCGGCTATCAGTATCAATTTTATTTCTTAATTTATTACGTTTTTTGTCCTTTTTCATTATGCAAATGTATGTCAGTACATCGTATCCTCCACATTTACACAGCAAATGAACGCAGCATCAATACTTCATATTTTGTGGTACTGGTGTATTTATTTAATGAACACTTTACTATTTTTGCCCGTAACTTTATTCAAATGTTGATTGCAAATGCTATTAAAAAACTACTAATTTAAAAATTGTCAATCGCTTGTGTTAGCGGACATCACAATTAAAAAGAGTACCAAAAGGCACCTCTGTCAAGAAGGTATAAATAATTGCTTAAATAATATTTAATGACGATCTGTTCTCATTTATAGTGAGCACATTTGCGCGAGAATACTAGCTTATTTATGTATGAGCCAACTATTACTTATATTCAGTGTAAATGATCTGTCTGTAACCAAATGTTTACGACATGTCTCCGTTTAAATATTGTTGTAACATATTAGTTTAGTCCGGGATGGGGTCATTTTGAGTCAAATCATGTCTTTAGAGTTGAAGAACGATATATTTTTGATGGGGAAAGTGGCAGAGAACTACGGGAGTCAAATGGAGACAGGGACTTTTCGAGTGGAGACCTCAAGGGAATGATTCTGGACACTTTATGACGAATTCTTGAAGAAGACAAACCTGCCTGAGGTAACATGCCTGATTCGGTTGTATAGGCGATTGATTCTTGGCGTTGAACGGCCGCTGCAGCACTCTAACTTTTGAAAGGACTCTATTCATTAGAGGTCTGAATGGGCTGCGCTTCATTTACGTAACTGAGAATAGACGGAGTATGAGTTACTATTCATTGTATCGCACGTGATAATTTCTAAATCATCATTTTGAACTCTGAACTATTTTCAGCTGGTGAATATTTCAGTGTATTGTGATTACGGAACGGACTTAGTTTTCGCACATCTTTAATGACAATTTAGTTTGGGGATTTTTCGACCTTAAACGTAACGCTCTCAACGTTAACTCTACTGCATTTGATAAGAGTATTTTCCGTTTGTATTTTAAATGAATACCGTAGTCCACTTCCCTTTATTTGAGATATCCTTTCTTGAATCAACATCATTCAACATAATTCACTGTCATCTACATCAATTACAGACGTTAGAATAAAACCCTTGTTGTTAAATCATACCTTTAAGTTTTATTTTGAATTTCGGTGTATTTGATTAACTCGCAATTCTAGCCAACGCACAGACAATTTGACTGCAGGATAACAGCTACAGGTTATTATTTCCAGAGAATTATCTGCGTGACATGAAAGCACACTTGCGTGGTTCGACCTTACGACTACATCTAGCTATTCTTTTTAGACAGAGCCGTACATAGCTCAAGTACCTAAGGTGCGAGCAGTATCGGGCAAAGTAGCAACTGATTTGTTCATATGGGACGGTTTTTGGAGCAGCAACTACTCAACTGTAACCGTTAGGTACTGTCGCAAGTTGGGATGACGATTGGACAAACTGAAATGTGGCGCCTGTCAATAACGTAGGGAACAGATATTCAGAAATCACAAAAATACACTTGATAACAGTGACAATCTTGATGCTAGAGTGTGCTACGATTAACTATTGTGTAAAAGATGTTTCAAAGAAACTGAAAACAAGTAGAATACATGCAAATGACTGGCAGATGTTTTATATGCAATATGTCAGCAAACAATCGAAAAAATGGTTGCAAGAATGGGTTTGTTTACGTGTGTATCGAGTGTATTTTGCTAAGTTTAAGAGCGAATGAATGTTTTGCCTCAAATTGTGGTAGACAAAAAGAGCTGTGGTTTTCCTGATCGCGTTTCCGTGAACTTAATTAATTGTAACTCCAGCTTGTAATAATTATCTCTGGGTTGTGGTTCCATGATGATTTGTGAGAATGGCATACGAACTTGCCGGCATTCCGACAACATACTGATCGCTTTCGACTCTAGAGTCGCCATGGGTCACCAATGCAGCCGTTCATCAAATCACGCAGGTACTTTATAGCGCTGCGCTTTGTTTTCACTAACGCTCATGTGTATCCACATTTATACAACAGGATATCATCTCTCACGTGCGACTGCTTCGCTATTTCAGAACGGAAAGCCCTGTGTCAATGTTGAAAATCATAATGATGGAGCTTTCATCCGTAAACACGTATCAGAAATAAAAAAATCTACAAATCGAAATTCTGACGTTCGACGACGGGCTTTTGTTCACAAGATACAGATATTCCTTTCATTAGCTTAGGATCCTGCCTGTAATATGCTGAGTTTTGTTTATATGAGCACGAAAAAACTGTAGACATGATATTCACTGTAGACAAGGTATTCAGTAAGACTCAAAAATTATCGCGTAACGCGGAGAGAAAACGATGGCTTTTGCATGTAGAAAACAGCAGGAGTCATTTATAAGTTAAAAATGAATAAGAACAGTCACAACCGCAAGAAACTTCTTTTTTTATGAGGTTAAAGGTCTCGTTCTGTTTTAGACCATCTGCAGACCTCACACCATGCTGGTGGACGGTGGCAGTGGACGGAGCAGGCGCTACAACTCCACGAACTCCAACTGCTGAAATTCGTAGCACCTACTCCGTTCACTGCCTACCATTATGGTGTGAGGTCTGAAGATGGTCTAAAAGAGACCGACACCGGTAACCTTGTAAAAAGAAGGAGTTTCTTGCGATTGTGACTGTTCATATTAATTTTTAAGTAATAAAAAGAACCTCTGTTCTCCAAGAGAAATGTTCTCATTTATAATTACCTACAGCTGAGTATGCCATAGGTAAATTATGAGCTAATTATAGCACGGAATTACGATTATCACTTCATCTATAGGTTTTGACGGAGCTTTAGAGTCGGTAAAAGAAACCTGTACTAGCAGGCTGTAATAGACCTGAGGATAGAGGCGTGGTCACCTGGCCCCCAGCCACTGAAATCCCAGGTGGCGCCGATGGGCCGAAGAGAGACAGACCCTCCCCCCTCCACCCCTCCCCCTTCTTCGTGACATTCACGCTATCGTACGCTAGAATGTTTTCCTGTGGCTCTGAATAGAAGGGATACTTCGTTAGATCAAGGGGCGGAGGGGCAATTGGATGCGAGTACAGGACCTAAGATGCCAATGCGAAAGGCAAGATGCAATTTGTCAATTGCTGTGAATGTTCTTTAGCGTTTGCGTGCGCTCTTTTGCCGAGAGAAGTGTGGGAAATACGTGAAAGGAGATTTTAGCAGAGGAGGAAAGACTGGCTGACAAATGAGCAGAACACAGGATATCTATACCTAACTGGCGACACGGAGCTTATCTAGTGAAGGAATTCCACCCACAATAAGATTTGCGTGTGGTCGTCCAGCCGTGGGAATTGTACGTGGCACAGAAATTTAATAAAGATGGTAAATAATAATTTAATTGTCTGATGAAGGTTATGAGCCAGCCAAGCGTGTGTATGGTGATACTTAGGGTCATATCTCGGAAGAACAAAAAGAGCCTTATGGATACTTGTGATAGAGCCGAGGAAGAAGATACTTGTCGTCCAGAAGGAAAATGGGAGATATCCCTTCGAGGAGCGAGAGGTGACACTCCAGCGCCTTCCGTCACGGTGCCAGAGCGGGTCACCCAGCTCAAACCGGCAACTACATACCTCCACTGAGGCGCTGCCAGCCGTCTGCAGCGCGCCTCCCTCCTCCCTTCCGCCGATACCAGCCTCACCACTGTCCGGTGAAACACGCTACAGCTTTCATCTAACTCCACCTGCTAGTTTCGTTTTTCTCATAGGAACAACGACATAAGGAGGCTGTAATGGATTTTGGTCCAAAAATCGATTATTCAGAAATATTATTTTATTGATCTACGCAGTTTAATCTATGTTGTATGTGAATTTTATCGTGATAGCAGCCTTAGAAATGCCTTTAAATCGTTAAACTGATTAACTCTGCACTGGCGGCCGGGCCCACCTTTTTCGACATTTGGGAAACTGCTTGCTTCAGTGGAATTTTTGTCAGTGTGAAGGCTATTTTCTTTCGATATCTTTGGCTGGCATCTGTCTCTGGCTGACATCTACAGCTCTGCCTGAAAACTTTCTTGCATGTGGCTTATTTACGTTTTGACATACTAACACATATTAGCAGGTGGAAGGTTGAATTCGCAAACCTTTACATGGAAGTCAAGGTTTATGCATAATGGGTGGTGGAAAAACTGTGTTTAGGAAACGGAGGTTTAATGGAAATCGGTTTACCAACAAAAAAGAGGAAGCAGCTCGAAATGAAGAACATAAACACTCAGCTTCACCATCTAAACTTGGGACAGGAGCATTTTACAGGTGCGTGAATGATGCTGACATGGATTCCACTGGATTCAGACATTGATTTAGAGCTTCTCTGCCAGGCTATAAAGTTTTCATGTTCATGTGTTAGCTGTAAAAATACGGAATGCACGATTGTTTCTGAAGAAAGAAGAGTGGGAATAGCATCTGGTTTCAAATTAATTGTAATTTGTGAGGCTATGAGTTTTCATTTTCCTCCTCCAAAAAAACTGACACTTGCGACTGATACTCCTTATCCTTTGATATAATTTGCAGTTTCCGCAATAAAGTGCAATTTAAGATATTGCGATTCATTTTCATTTAACATGCATATGCCATCCTCAAGTGCAACTCGTGACACTGTGATTCCATTTTATTTAGCACGCAAATGCTGCACTGAAGTGCAGTTTAATAATATATTATAAAATTCCGACCACTGCAATGTTAGTACACGAAGGACTATTGTCGTTAGTGGTACAGCATCCATTACACTTCATCAGGATAGTGGAAAATCAAACTTGATAGACGAGTCACCCGAAGAGATTTCATAACAGCAAAACTGTTCTCAGCAGTCACAGGACTTGTAGCAAATTTTTCACATCTTTGAACTGGGAGAACGAAGCAACACATTTTAGTAAATTCATGACCCACCTTCGCTATTCTGATGACATAGTGGATTTTTCCCAGTACGGGTAGGCTTCAAAAACAATTGGATTAACATAAAAGAGAAGTAGACGTTCGAAATCGTTGTAATTAGACTTTGAAAGTCATTTGAACTAAGACTGAAAAAGAATGTAGAAAAAAATTACTACCATTTACAGTAAGGTTGTAGTACTCCTTCCAACCAGATCATCCTCATTTCCCAGTATTCTTAGCTGGTGTAGTCTCCTTAAATTTCGTTTCCCCAGAACTCGTTATATCAGAAAACATCTATTGCGTACATCTATAAATTCTTTTTATAGCTGCCACTGTCATTACTGTTGTTATTGTCAATATTATGATTATTATTATTGTTATTATTATTATTACTATCACTATTACCATTATTAGTGGCAGCACAAGCAGTAGGAGTAGTAGACTCTGTAGACACTCAAATAGTTTTAATAATATTTGTCGTATTAAACATGGTAGCTGTGATGTAAAAAATGTGCTGCATGTGTGAAACGCTGGTCCGCTGTAGGAGAAGGCCTGACGGCCGTAATCGGATCAGGTTAAATAAGTAAATAAATAAATAAATAAATAAGCAGTAGAATAAATCGATGTATTTTTAGATTTAGAGCACTCGAAAACAACGACTGGGTGTACCGAGAAAAGATAAACAGAAGACAAAGTAGGAAAAAAGACGAAGTGCTTTTAGTTACATAGATAGAGATTTCAAAACTAAATTTATAATGCTTTTGAAATGGACAGTTTAAAATTATTTATGTTTTACTAGGGACTGTAAAGTGAAAAACTTCAGAAATTGATTGTTACTCAGCGGTTACTGAGGGAAAATGTCCTGAATTATTAGTAGAGTGAAATATGTGTGCTGCCTGACAGAAAAAGTGAAGCACCCGAAAGACGTGGCTGGATGTCAGTGTAACTTCATACTAGTACACTCCATCGGCGGACGTGTAAATTGTTATAGTTGCACCACTCGGTGACAGATGCAACGACCACCAGAGTGCATTAGTGTGGTTCCTGTTTAGTGTTGTGAACACAGTGAATGAGATGGACACGCATTCGTTTGAGACAGCGTTATCAGCACCTGACAGAGATTAAAAGGGACCTCACTGTGTGTCTTCGGTTGGCCGGCTGGTCGAATCCAGTTTTGTGGAGCATTCGGATGTGACAGGGTTCCATGCTGGACTGCATGGGAATGTGAAGGTAAGCATACTCGTTGTCAAGGTTCAGTCGATCATGTCCGACCACCACAAGGGAAGAATGCCATAGTATGCACATGACAGGGTGCATCTTTCGACTGCAGGAGTAACGAATCAAAAGCTATATCATACAAATCTAAAATGGTTCCTACTTTTAGTTAGAGGCGGAAAAATGACAGACAAATTCATTGGCTGGGTACTGTGAAACTGTTGTATGTCTACAAAAGAGACTACGTGAGTAACACTTTTATGGACCATACTCGAATACCATTCCAGTGCATGGGACTTGTATTAGGTGGTGTACCAGGAATAATCCGAGAATTCAAAGAAGGGCGGCGTCGCAGGTCACAGCTTGCTGGACTGGCCTAGTGTGTTATAGAAACGTTGAAAACTCGTAAATAACAGACACTCGAAGTAAGAAGCCGTAAACGTCGTAAGAACCTGCTAAGAAAACTTGAAGAACTGACTCTCAGGACAGAAAATAACAACAATTTTTCAGCCGCCTGTGTATCCATCCCATGGAGATCTTACAGACAAAATCAGATAAAAAACTGCTGCAAAGAAGCATAAGGCAGTCATTCCACCCATCCGCATCCCTGAATGGAAGAGGATGGACCCTCCGTGTGTGATAGAATCAAATGTACCCTCTGCGAAACCACTCCATAATGATTCGTAAAGTAAAAAAGTAGATTTAGACGTACACCTTGGCGACGGGACGTCAAATGATTGTCACAATCCATCCATCTAGCACACACTCCCGTTAAAACCACAACAGATACGGCTGCATTTGGAGTAGTGCAGTGGACTGCTGAAGAATGGCGTCGTATTGTGTTCAGCGATGAACAGCGGTTCTTTAGTACCTCGGATGACCGTCGTTGGCGAATGACCTGGGCAGAGGTTCCATTCTTCCAATGGTTTGGAGTGACACAGCGGTGTTACTCATGGTGTCAAGGTGTGGACAGCTATTGGGAGTGACTTGAGGTCATCCCTGGTAGTGATTCAGGGAATTCTAACGGCACGGACTTCCTGTGGCCTCTTGTGTTACTTCCCATGTGACAATATTGTGTGCCGGCCGCTGTGGCCGAGCGGTTCTAGGCGCTTCAGTCCGGAACCACGCTGCTGCTACGGTCCCAGGTTCGAATCCTGCCTCGGGCATGGATATGTGTGATGTCTTCGGCTAGTTAGGTTTAAGTAGTTATAAGTCTAGGGGACTGATGACCTCAGATATTAATTCCCATAGTGCTTAGAGCCATTTGAACCAATTTTTGGCAATATTTGGTGCCACTTTTCAACAAGATTAAGGTCGTCCATGCATGGCACGTGTCTTTATGAACTATGTGTGTAATGTTGAGGTTTTCCGGTGGAGGGCGAGATTCCCATTTTTATCCAAAATAGATTATATGTGGGGCCAGCTCGAACATCAACTCCTTCCCATTTCCCGTATCGAGGATACCAAGGACGAGTTACAACAGTCATGGAGCAGCTTGATGTAGGAGAGTATATAACGGCTTTATGACAAACCTCCCAAACGAATCAGAGCATGCATTCAGACCAGAAGCTGTGTTGGACATGAATGGGAACGTAACCAAGCGCATGGAACGTAGACGAGTCCAGAAGCTTCTTTACGGGATTAGAAGATGGAAGAGTATTATACAGCATTAGAAAACTAGCAATAGTAACTTATATAGCTGATGACTCTAATGCACGGAAAAGCAACAGGAGGCTTTATTCTAGCAGTAAATGTCGAATTCCTGTTGCTGCTGTTGTTCATACTGCTTGCACGCTGTGATGAACTTCCTCTTCATGGCTTTTTTTTTTTTAAACAGTTTTCTGTGATGGCTCTTTTCTGCGCATATACTTTCCTCTCGGTTGATGTTTAGGATCTTGAAAATATAAATAAAATACCGAAGACCGACTAGTATTACCACATACTGCGGATACACGGAGACAGTTGCGTGCACATATACCCTGATTAAAATAAGTTTGTGATTGGCACGTTTCGGCTAGTCGTGTGGTGGGAGCCAGTAATCTGCCAATCGAAGTTCTTTCTCAAGCGACGTGTATTAATTTTGCAGGCGCATGCAGCGCCTCGTCCATAGTCTCTGGCTGCCCTCAGTGCAGTCTGTCCGTTACAGAGCTACTTTCTTCGAACTGTAGTTAATAAAGTTTGGTTTGTAGCTCATTTATAAAAGTCCTGTTGGTTTTGCCGCAATGTGCTTCCGTTTTCTCTTTGTGCAGGTTATATTTTTGTCCCAGTTTTCACTGCAGTAATGGTTAGTTACATAAAATCTTTCATCATCATACTTCTTCCACTACTAAATTTTAAAATTCCTATACAAATCAAAATTATTGTAGCTGAGTATTCGTATATCATGTCTAATGTCAGCCTTTCCTCTTGAAAGACATAGTTCATATAAGAATATCAGTGAAATAAGGCAACTCACTACACTTCTTTACTGTCACATGAGATTTGAATGTAATTGTTTTGAGACTATAAATTGAAACAATTACTGCATTCATTTACATTTATTATGTTGTATTTTACAATATATCGCCTGTTATCAGATAGATTTAAGTTAATTAATAATTTTGGGGAACCTGTGGCATTCTTTTTCCGAAGTCGCAGGCTCCTTAGTACGCTATAATGTAGTATGTTACGTAACTGCGACTGAATAAGGGGCCTGTGGGCACTGCAAGATGGCATCACAGGTTATGTAACTATATCGATATTCTGTTTAGTTTAGTTCACTCCTAATGTTTTCCTGCTACTTTATCTGTGTGGCAAAATAGCATTCCCAATGCACAAATAAGATTTATGCATATACACAACACCAGTAGACTTTACGAAATGTTACAGTTTCTCCCAACTAATATTAGAATATTACATCCTGCTACTTAGTTTAGTACGAATTCCAGAATATTTGGTCTCTTTGCGTACAGCTACCTCCAAGGTATCGTGCCTGTTATTAAATACAACGGTTGTTTTTTAAATGCTTCCGCTTCAGCACAGCACAATAAATATATAAACTGTGAATTTAATGTCACCTGTGAAGTTGCTGCTAAATAAATAGTTTTGTTTACGACGTAAGAGAAGGCAGTCTTTAAACTGTGTTTTGGTTTTTGTTGCATACTCGTGATTCTATTTATTTTGACCACTTTTATTGTCAATTTTCTTCGATGGTGAAATAAATGTATCCTGTCGTATGACCTGTGGAGACGTCATAGCTTGCCTTCGTTGACTTTACTACGATGGCGTGGCACCTTTTATGATTTTACGCGAATGTATATTAAATGGTTACTGACGCTGTCGGGCAACAAACTGAATTGAATGAAACAGTTTTTCTGAGCAGTACAAGTAAACTTGGAGAAATATATGAGGGAATGTCCACGTAGGACTAATATTTTCAGTTTACTCACCAGACATTATTTTGAGTCGATTGCTACGCTCGATATATATTTGTTTGGGTGCTGTCCTTAATTAAGCATAAAAGGCTCATAAAGCAGTTAGATTTGCTACGCTATCACAAGAGAATGATTAAATGACCAGTCATTCCTCACCGTAGGTCAGTAAATAGCTACATTCTTGGGTTATTTATAGGTCACATATCAGCTCCTCTGTCGCTCATAAATCAGTTGCAGGATCGCAACAATTATAATCATTTGAAATCAGACGCCCTTTACGCCATTTTCATACTCCTCTTTCACAAACTGTTATTCCTTGTGTAATTCAAATTATTTTCATACGTTGGGTGTTTCTTAAAAACTCGCACCGTTATTCTCGCTCCACTCACTGTACTTCAACTTGCATCTTCTTTCCACTATCTGTTCAAATGGTTCAAATGGCTCTGAGCACTATGGGACTTAACATCTGTGGTCATCAGTCCCCTAGAACTTAGAACTACTTAAACCTAACTAACCTAAGGACATCACACAAATCCACGTCCGAGGCAGGACTCGAACCTGCGACCGTAGCAGTCGCGCGGTTCCGGACTGAGCGCCAAAACTATCTGTTCCTCCGGTTTTACCCAGATGTTAGTCTCTTATCCAACAGAAAATATAGAGATACAGTATAAATACATACAGTTTCAGACAAGATAGATAATATCAGTTACATAAAAAAGTAAATACTGCAGGAAGATTTCGTCACAGTTACCGAAATATTGTACGTGCAGTATAGCCAAGCTTTATTAAAGGACATAAATCCATAAGATAATGGATGTGTAGACCCTCGAAAATCATATTGGAAAAAATGACGTACTGATTGCAGCAATTTTCATTTTCAGTTGAAATTCATAGCCTAGCATTTTCACGTTTAATGTTTGTGATTACTCGAACTCTACCGCTTTAGTCGCGTTAGTCGGAATGGTGATGTTTGGGCGCTAGTACAGGACGAGTGGGAAATGAAGATGAGTCGCGGGACGGCGATCCGCGCAGATAGCATTTTCCGATTTTCCGGCGGGCGGTCCTTGAAGAGGATGTGCCAGGCGCGCCGGCGGCTGACCCCGGCCGCCCGCTTCTTTACGGCGCCGTATATTTTATTCCGCGGCTCGCGTTCGCCGCTCCGACGCTACTGATTGGCCCCTAACGCTGTCTCCCCCCTCCCCGCCGTCTTCTCATTACCACCTCCTAAATCTCCAAGATTACCGGCTATAAATTCCGTTTTGTAACACGGAAAGTCAGCCTGATAAATCATTTATACCGGTAATGTGACTACTTAACGCGTTTCTCCGTTACCCTTTTCGCCTGTAATGAAGCGATGGAGCCGATTAAGTGAGAGAAAGAGAATAGGAGAAAGAGAATTTTGCCGATCGGTGGGAGGAGGGGTCGTTGCTTCCGGAACACGATTGAATAAGCCCCTTCTCTGGTATTTTACGCGTTTAGAATGAAGCACCCTTTACGGTACGAATGGAGAGCGTTTGAGCAGAATTTGCTACCTAAAACTTGTACCGTAAATATTGCAGAAATGGAATGTGCTATTGAGGTGTGGTTTTCACAGAATGGATTGGTAGTCAGGAGCTCATATTGTTAGCCGCTAAACAGACTGTAATAATACTTAGAAAGTGAATTTTTTGTGCACACGAACACTTCTCTAAATGAAACAATGCCTATTGACATTAACAAATTGAAAGTAGGGTAGATTAGAATGTTAGTGGTGTTTGTTGCAGGATTCCAGTGCGAGTCGCTTACGACATACCGTATTATGAAAAGTTTTCACACTGACACTTGTTAGTGCCATTCAAACTGCGTAGTTGCTAGGTAAAATGTTGTTCTGTGTTCTTACAGTGTGCTTTTGTGGTCCTTGAGTGCCTGGCGACTAGAGGACTGGATCCGCGTGGAGAATCTGCTTGAGCAGTGCTCATCTACAACACTCGTTACGCATGCGCAAGCGCACGCGGAAGCACGCGGATAGCAGTTCACTCACTCGGTATCACGCGGCGCTCACTCACGAAGTGAGGGGCAACACCCACAAGATCTTACCATGGGGGTTAGGAAACATAATTCTACCTACACAGCTTCGACACAACGCAGCGGCACTAATGGGCTCGGCAATTGTTCAAATGCATTTAGAATCAAAATTTATTCTTAGCTGTCGATTTTCCATGTTTTCTGTGGAGGAGGTGTGTACTGCATCCCTGAGATTCACGATGCGTTACCATAGTATAACGAAAATTAAAGTGATTTCTGAATATTGAATGTTATTGAAGCTCACTGTTTCAGTTGTCCAACTGTATATTTCCGTGAAATAATAACTGACGACACGGCTACACGGTAAATCAGTCTAATCTAAAAGTCGTAAATTCAACTAAATACCTAGGCATTACAATTACGAACAACTTAAATCGGAAAGAACACATAGAAAATGTTGTGGGGAAGGCTAACCAAAGGCTGCGTTTCATTGGCAGGACACTAAGAAAATGTAACAGACCTACTAAGGAGACTGCCTACACTACACTTGTCTGTCCTTTTTTAGAATACTACTGCACGGTGTGGGATCCTTACCAGGTATGACTGACGGAGTACATTGAAAAACTTCAAAGAAAGGCAGCACGTTTTGTATTATCGTGAAATATGGGAGAGAGTGTCACAGAAATGATACAGGATTTGGGCTGGAAATCTTTAAAAGAAAGGCGTTTTTCGTTGCGACGGAACCATCTCACGAAATTCTAATCACCAACTTTCTCCTCCGAATGCGAAAATACTTTGTTGACACCGACCTACATAGGGTGGAGCGATCACCAAGATAAAATAAGGGAAATCAGAGCTCGTACGGAAAGATATAGGTGTTCATTCTTTCCTCGCGCTATACGAGATTGGAATAATAGAGAATTGTGAAGGTGGTTCGATGAATCCTCTGCCAGGCAGTTAAAGGTGATTTGCAGAGTATCCAAGTAGATGTAGAATGCTCGCTTTCAGTCAGTTGCTAAAATCGCGCTGACATTTAGACATATTTTGAACAGAAGACAGTAAAAAGATTTTCTTTGAGGAGTGTGACAACAGACTGTAACTGTAAACTTTGTGTATAATTAACAAAAAATTCGATCCAGGTACACTGTCGGATTTCATGAGTAAATCGATTAAATAAACCATCAGGACCTGTTACATTTGATAATATGGACAATAAGAGAAAGGAAGTGTAAGATGTAGTGGTGAAAAGCCATGGGTATTATTCGACTAGATTTCTATCTGGATAATTATTTGAATAAGTAGATCGTTCAAACAAATTTATTCGCCAATAAATTATCTGTAAATTAAGTAACGAATAATACGTAATGTCATTCTATTTTTCTGTTTGCTTCTTGCACAGAATTACTATTTGTTCCCTTGCATCTGTGCAGTTTCTGTCTGATAAATAACTTATTAATGATTTGTCCAGACGTTTGCCTTTGTGGCTCAGTGGCTTAAGTTCCAGACTAAAAAACTTAGGCTTTGGGTTCGTTCCCGCATTGGTCCTACGATTTCCTCTGTTACTTATCGGTTGTTTCACCTATAACAATGACACTAATGCCAAGACAAGTTGCACCATATTTCAGAGTGCATGTTGAAATGCAGCTCCTCCTCTAACTGGCTGTATAAGGCTGTTCACCATACCTAGTAAAGCACTGCAGTGCTGAAATCGTCTTTCAAGTTGAGCACAGGTTTGCTTGATTTACAGTAAAAGAAATGAAACATAAGAATGCTTAAAAGCCGACGGCCTCAGCAGTTGTGGCTATAAAGCACTGGGCTGCCGCAATGTTAAGCAACTAATTTAGTGAGCCAGCTGACGGTCAGTCGTGACTGATCAGCCGAGTGAGATGGACGTTGAATATGTTACATTTTTTTTTCTTTGAACAAAGTACTTTACTGTAAATATAACAATTATTTCTCCGTCCTTTTGGTTGTTTTAAGCTCTGCGAATTATAAGTTCACTTGAATAGGTGTTGCAGCACACAGAAAATGTGGTGACTCAGCTTCTTTTATGCAATCAATTTTGCATGAAAATCTTGTTAGTAAAAATTTACGAATATCGGAGAAAATCCCTATATCAGTGGAGTACCGATGCCGTACGTCATTGTCGGAGATGAGACATTAGGTACCGCTTTATTTGAAAATTTAAAAACCGAGTGTCTCTTAGTAGGCGGCTTAAAGAATGCATTTTTGGCACTCTGAAAAATAAAAGGAGACAGGAGAATTTTTCATCATCCAGTGGATGTTCGAGAAGAATTTGCAATTGCCATAATAAATGCATGCTGTGCTTTACAAAACAATGAGCCAGAAACAGATGGCTATAAATTTGAAGACGTATTGTACGTCCCTCCAGAACTGGAAATTCCACCAGGTCCTACACGCTGTCGAAAGTCATCGTGAAATTTGTTTTAGGACGCAAGGAAGGTCTGGCTGCTTCGACAAGTGCACGGAGACTGAAGGTAGCAACATACGTTCTCCGCGAGACAGCCTGCTCACAAATGGCAGCGCGAAGTCAGCTGGCTGTCGTAGCAGCCCAGTACGTGGGCAGCCACCAAAAACTCTGTCTTCAGCTCCTTTCTTAGACTGCAAACACTATCGAATAGGCATGTCTCCTTCATTCAACTACGCAATTTGTGATTGTAGTGCTACAAAATGGATGAACCAAGCGATAATTCAGTGGTTCCTAACGGTTAACGTCACAATACTTCTAATCTACTCTCTCCTATAACGTTTAGGGAATGTTGCCGGACGCCCAAAGCTACCCATAGTGTTTTAGGATTAACTCTGAGCGAGCTTGCCTTTAGAATATGGAATAGCTTTTTGATCATACATCCGTCTATGCAACTACGTATAGCTTTGAGATGGGCGATGGGTTAGAGTATATAAAAGAGTTTGTAATTCCTGAGTTCATGTGTGTACAAAATGATCTGTGTCGACTGTCTTCAGTTTTACTTAGGTCAGAAGGTAATATTGTTTAAAACACGTTTTAAAGAGTACACTTGTTCCCACAACAAAACAGTTTTTGGTGCACACATTGTCGAAAATAATCACTCTGCAACAAACATAACTAACACAGAAAGTAACTTCAATGTGTCACATACAGCAACTAAAGTAAAGTTGCTATAGCGAAAATGAAATAATGAAATATTTAGTTTAAAAAAAATGTAATAGAGAGAGAGAGAGAGAGAGAGAGATTCCTGTAACACATTTTATATGAACAGCACTGGATTATTCAGAACGATTAATCTAATATTTCTGAGCAACTTCTCTAATGATCTGATACTCTGACGTCAGTGTTAAAACATGATACGATGAGATGTAGAGCGACACTGATTATGATACTTGCTGCCTCGTGTGCAAGGTTTCCTCCTGAAATTGTCCACGGTACATAGGGGGCTGGGGACAACGACAAGACAGCGACAGAAGGAAGGGACCACTGGTTCTTACAATGAACTCATCGATGGTGCGACGTGCTCTCTCTTCCCTTCTTCTTTTTGGATGTTATTTGTTAATTTATTTCATAATCTTAATGATGTGAAATGAACTATTTGATGGTACAACATACCTTTTATGTGCCTTACATTTCATATGTTAAATTACTTCGTAAATTACTAAGGAACACCTTCCATTATCAATTAACAACCTGCTCATTATAATTGTGTTATTCTCCGTATACTCCCACCAAGTTTTACTATTTTCTGTTGTTGAACACTTTTACTACCACAAATTAACCCGTCAACATTCCTTTGTAAATTGTTTCACTTTGTTTTAATATGATTGTATTATTTAATATTATGCAATTGAGCATACAGTGTGCCCTCTGGCAAATGCATACATATTTTTATCTTAAATAGCAGCATTACAAAAACAGTAATTTTTGTGACTCAGTACTTTATTGTGCAGCATGTGACGTCTTGCACTCTGTAACGGTATTTTATGGTGTGGTCTTTTTCACTTACTTTTCTTTTCATTTTGTACATGACGTAAATAGATATAACTCCTTACGAACAATATTTTTTTTGTCGATTTTAGAGATACGATCGCTACCGGTCATATCACTTTATAAACTGGCGATCTGTAATGAAAATTAAGGTCACATTTCCACATTCCTGATCATGTCAAACCTTATATAAGAATAGAAGACTAAAAATGAAGTGCTCGTATTAGTAAGGGTATAGAACAGAGATGTAGTCGTCCATTTGTACTGCTGAAGCTATGAATCGAAGAAGGAATGATGAAAATAAAAGGTCCATAGTGGATTAAAATTCAGGATGAGTTGCTATCAGCTTTAAGATTCGATGATGACATTGATATCCACAGTGAACGTGAAGAAGGATCGCAGAGCCTGTTCAGTGGAATGATCCGTCTCATAAGCATAAACTATGAGTTGGGAATGAACCGATTAGTCATAAACGTAACATCAGAATTGGGGATAAGGAGGTAGGGGAAGTGAAGGACTTCTGCTGTCTTGGAAGCAAAATAACACATGAAGGACGAAACAGGAAGGATATAAAAAAAATACTAGCACGGGCAAAGAGGGCATCCCTAGCCAAATATTGCACTTAATTCGAGGAGGAAATTTGCAGAAAAGAAGAGAATCAAAGCGTTTGAAATGTGGTGCTATAGATGGCTGTTGAATTTAAGTGGACTTGTAAGATAAGGAATGTAGAGATTCTCTGGAGAATTGGTGACAGGAGGAACGTCTGGAAAACACTGGCATAAGAAAAGAGAATTATGAGACATGTGTATGACTTAGATGATACCTGAGGGAGCTGTAGAGGCCAAAAATTGTAGTAACAGAGATTGGAACATAACCAGTAAGTAACTGAGGACCTGAGGTCTAATAAACTACTCTGTGGTGATAAGATAGACACAGGAATTGGTGACAGATCATATCAAATCAAACACAGATTTTTTTTTATAAAAAAAAAAAAACGAACAATTGCGTGTAGGCTTCACGCTTTTGGGTTCCATTCGTACTTAATTATGAGTGTCGAATAAATTCTGATCAGTGAGTTTGCGAGTTTCAACATATGTGACATAAATGGCTGTATCTTATGGCTACATTGGCTTAGAAGCTTACGTCTTTTACAAATCCAAGGGACCGTAGAACTTACTATTTAACATAAATCCCGAGTTGGTATCTCTACCCTTCCCTGGGAAAAATAGGTGTTAAACGGACGGATAGACAGACGGAAAACAATGTGACTCTGTAAGGATTCGGTTTTCACTAACTGAAGCAGAGAACCCTTAAAATGAATCTACTGTTTTCAAATTCATAAGTTTTGAAAAACTATTTTTTATTGAATAAAATACACTTTGACCGCCAGTCACAGAAGTCAGCTGTTAGCGAACTATGAATATGGGTAGCGGAAACCCATTCTGTGTTGGCAGTGCATTTCAATTTTTTTCTGATGCAAAGATCCTGCGATTTCAGTTTTAATAGTGTCTGATGGGTAGTAAATACAGTGTTTATCTTTTACTGTAGGCTACAGCATTTGACTCAAGCATTATCTTATACTGCACAACATCAGAACTATGGTTTACCGACTGTACCTCAACTATTCAATAAAATGAGATTACCATCTGTTGTTCGATAACAGAAGAAATTTCGTAAAAAATAGATACAAAAAAAAACCATCCAGATGCTGAACCTAGATGTTGGAAGTAGTATCACAGTCCAGCATGTACGTATTTTATCATTAAGTAGTATTTCGTCTGGTTTGTGAAAGAAGTCGTATGGTGAAATCTTCCCACACACACCATGTCTAATCACTTCGCCGCAAAGTTATAGTTGCTAACGCGAAACCGTAACGTTTAAAGAATCCTCAGTGCGTTATCGGCACTTGGGAGGGTGCATTCGGCCCTAGCATCATGAGCACGATTCTCTTGGGAGAACAGGTGTGTGTTTGTGTGTTTGTGTGTGTGTGTGTGTGTGTGTGTGTGTGTGGGTGGGTGGGTTTTTATTTGTGTCACTGGTTAACATAATCAGATGCTTGTAGATGTAATTAGAAATAAAATATACCTTGGATGATAGTTGTTCACAGTTCTTACGCATTTGTAAGTTCCACATGCCATGGAACCAGTTTTTATGCTTCTTTATAAGATAACGTGTCTGATAACACGAGAAATCTATCCAAAGACAAGTAACTACTAGTAGTAACAGTTAAAGTGTAGAAAACATTGCCTACAAAGCAACAATATTATTACATTAAGAAATTTCTAAACCCATCAGCTGATTCGCAGCGATCTCCATATCTTATATTCGGTTGCCATGCGCCAACATTTATTGATGTTATTGTTCCCTAGCGACGCATCGTACAGGAAGGCCATTAATCACACACGCCACCACTGACTGCCGGCATATGACACGTATCGCACATCAGTGCGTTAGGCTTTGGTTGCTCACTGCCTGTTTACTTGGCGCGTACGCGTTGCATTGCAGCGTCGATCACACAGTAAGGAAACTTCCTTGGGATTATGGAGAAAGTCTTCTGAAACACGCACAACGGAAAACAATGTTGTAACAGTTCGGAAAATGGAATATAGAAGCTTCATCAACCCGCCTGATAAGATGCATTTTGTTTTACAGAGGTGCAATAAACGAGCTATATGTAAAGAACATAATTGCTTCACTCGTTACACTTCTACTTTCAGAATGCCCTCCTGTGGTTACTTTGATATGAACCAATGCAGTTACATAAGAGATAACAGAGAGATGAAATACGTTAGCACTACTGGATTTCTCGGCGTGTTGTGCCAAATACGTCAAATTGAGGAAGCACTTCAAATGTACAGCTTTTACATGCTAGATAGCGTGTTTGTAATTGACACAACGATGCCCTGAAGAAATCAGAAGGACCTAGCAAATTGTATCTTCGAGAAGTAAGCTTTAAAAACTGTCACATTATCTTTGGCAGTTGCAATATCTATTTTGTTGCGATATATTCCTATTTGTTGCAAGTAGCATTTTACGTATTGTTACTGCTGTGTTCTTTAAAAGCGTAGTCTGTCAATAGGTACAGAAAGGAATATGTTTTAAAATGAGAAAAGGTTAATACCTATGGGTACAATTTAACGATATTTTCAAGACATTATTATTGTCTGTAGAATACGACAACTTATATGTTATTGGATGAAACCTCCTGGCAAACTGTACTCAATAGGACGTCATTAAAGACGAAACAGCAACGAAGGAAATTTGGTCATTAGTGTCCGAGACGCAGAAGTCTGCAGAGGGGTCTGATCATTTGAAAACTGCAGGTGATGCAATTCCTGGCTGCTGGTACTCAAAAACAAAGCTTACTATAATGTAGGTGTACTTGATCTTACTATCGTAATAGATAAAAAGACCACAGGATTCCCAGTTAGTCACGGGAATCTCTTACAACCGTTAAGTATCTAGGAGTACCTGTTCTGCAATTTGAGGTAAAATAGCCCTATAAATCTAACTGAACACATGTCACAAGACAGACTGAGATTTACGAAAAGGATCCAAAGTGAGCGTAACTCATCGACAAAAGATGTCATATGCAAAAGTAATCATATCAGGTCATGAATATTGTTCATCCTTTCGGGATCCTAACCAGCCTGGATATTACGCTTTAACGGGCAGAAAGACCAGTTATTGTATGACCACATGATTGCCGAACAGTCACTGGAAGAAAACACGTCCATAACACATTTAAGAGCGTGCGTGCGTAGCGATTGAATTAACACATGAAGGTAATCGCAAGTAAAGCAGAAACCACACTGAGGTTCCCTGGAAGAGCTGCAGGAAAAGTAGTCCGTCAACAAAGGAGGTAGCTCACAAAACACTCGTTCGATCAGTACTTGAATATTGCGTGCCAGTCTGGGATATGAATCAGATAGGAATTATAGAGAAATAAAGAAAATACAAAGAAGAGCAGCCCATTTCGTTACAGGTTAATTTAGTAAGTGGGGAAGCTTCGTGGAGATGTTCAGCTAGCTTCAGCGGCAGAAGTTGCAAGGGAGGCATTGTGGATCATGATGTGGTTTACTGTCAAGATTCAGAGAGAGTACGTTCACAGAAGAGTCAATCAATAAATTGATTCCTCCTGCCGACGTCTCTAAAAACGACCGTGAACATAAAATCAGAGAGATTAGAGTTGACGCTGAGTCTTAGCAACAATCGTTGTTCTTGCGAACCATTCGATACTGGAACAGGAAAAGAGCGGAGAGACATTGCTACACGAAGTACCCTCCGCCACACACCATAGCATGGCTTGCGGAGTAGAGATGTAGATAGGATTAACGGAACAAGAAACAAAAACTGTTAGAGAAACTGCGCGATTCGCAATGGGGTTGTTTAGTCTACTCGAGAGCGTAACATGTATACCCAAAAAACACTTCATTGGAAGCCTCCTCAAGAAAGCCACGGGGCCGTACTCCGTTTGCGTTTTAATGGGGTCATTACTGAAGTTTCGTTTACAAAATATTATAAAGTATTTTACGCTTACTATCAATACCTAACTGGTCGTGATTATTAACGTAAACATTCAATTGCTGGTACCGCGTTAAAATTTTTTTGTCATTGTTAGGGTAAATAACTTAAAGGTAGTTGGATCTCAAAAATGGTTCAAATGGCTCTGAGCACTATGGGACTCAACTGCTGAGGTCATAAGTCCCCTAGAACTTAGAACTAGTGAAACCTAACTAACCTAAGGACAACACAAACATCCATGCCCGAGGCAGGATTCGAACCTGCGACCGTAGCGGTCGCGCGGTTCCAGACTGTAGCGCCAGAACCGCTCGGCCACCAGCGGCCGGCGAGTTGGATCTATAAGCAAGTTTACAACAGGTGTTGCACCAAGCACAACGTTGCCTAGTTGAGGCAGAGATCATAAGAGATCTGTCCAGGGACAGATGGTATCAGTAACTGCTACTCAAAATAAAGTAGTCATTACAATAAGTGCAATGAGTTGACCTCCAGTTGAGTCTGTATCTGACTACTTGATGAAGTGTAAACCATTTCTTTTTACTGTATCTAAACTTACACAAAATCGGTTAGTATTGGTATAGCGATATTTCTTCGATTACTGTGATTTTTCAAGCTACGTTCTGCCAAGCATAACGCGTCTGATTAAATTAAATTGGTCCTATGACGTTACTGTCCATCTTCTTAATTTCGGTAGCACCATGTATGTCAACGATATATACCGGTAGTTTTTTTTTCTTTTTTTTGTCTGACGGCAATAATTTTGTACAGCTTTGTATCGAGGAATAGCAAACATGAAGAAAGTATGTAGCGCTCGTGACACCTGAAGGCGGCCCAGTTTTAAACCGTTCAGCGCACTCGCCTCTTCTAAACGCCAGCAGCTTTAGAGCTTGTCATGAATGACACTGGACGGGGATAACTGCTGTCACCCAGCCTGTGACGTAGCCGTGCCTTAATGACAATATGATTTTATTTATTGTTGTCATTAGCAGCACTTTGAAATGATTTGGCAACGTGGAAGGAAACTGACCCATGTCTGTTCAAATGGTTCAAATGGCTCTGAATACTATGGGACTTAACATCTATGGTCATCAGTCCCCTAGAATTCAGAACTACTTAAAACTAACTAACCTAAGGACATCACACAACACCCAGTCATCACGAGGCAGAGAAAATCCCTGACCCCACCGGGAATCGAACCCGGGAAGCCGGGCGTGGGAAGCGAGAACGCTACCGCACGACCACGAGCTGCGGACCCCATGTCTGTCACAACGCTTGTGCAGCCCTCATATCTTCCATGTTTGCCTATCGCTCTCTCCCCTCTTTGCTGAGGGTCCCCGTCTTATGTGATCGCAGTACATTGAAAATAACAAAAACTAAAGATTTACGCTTTATAGTGCTTTGATCAGACTGACTGTTCCTGGCAGCTAGGCTACTACCACACCTCATCAGGAAAAGTCGGTGTGGCATCTTAACTGTCTTAACAAAATTCTGTTTCTTTGCAATTAATAGTTGTTGGAGTTGTGTCTCCAAAAAATAATCCTGAACAAAATATTTATATTATTCCGTAGTAGCTACACGTATTTTTCTGTAAATGTATAATTCAGTGAGGTGTGGCTGTCGATATTTGTACATACACTACTGGCCATTAAAATTGCTACATCACGAAGATGACGTGCTACAGACGCGAAATTTAACCGACAGGAAGAAGATGCTGTGATATGCAAATGATTAGCTTTTCAGGCATTCACACAAGGTTGGCGCCGGTGGCGACACCTACAACGTGCTGACATGAGGAAAATTTCCAACCGATTTCTCATACACAAACAGCAGTTGACCGGCGTTGCCTGGTGAAACGTTGTTGTGATGCCTCGTGTAAGGAGGAGAAATGCGTACCATCACATTCCCGACTTTGATAAAGGTCGGATTGAAGCCTATCGCGATTGCGGTTTATCGTATCGCGACATTGCTGCTCGCGTTGGTCGAGATCCAATGACTGTTAAATGACTGTTAGCAGAATACGGAATCGGTGGGTTGAGGAGGGTAATACGGAACGCCATGCTGGATGGCAACGGCCTCGTATCACTAGCAATAGAGATGACAGGTATCTTATCCACATGGCTGTAACGGATCGTGCAGCCACGTCTCGATTCCTGAGTCAACAGATAGGGACGTTTGCAAGACAACAACCATCTGCACGAACAGTTTGACGACGTTTGCAGCAGCATGGATTATCAGCCCGGAGACCATGGCTGCGGTTACCCCTGACGCTGCATCACAGACAGGAGCGTCTGCGATGGTGTACTCAACGACGAACCTGGGTGCACGAATGGCAAAACGTCACTTTTTCGGATGAATCCAGGTTCTGTTTACCGCATCATGATGGTCGCATCCGTGTTTGCGACATCGCGGTGAACGCACATTGGAAGCGTGTATTCGTCATCGCCATACTGGCGTATCACCCGGCGTGATGGTATGTGGAGTGCCATTGGTTACACGTCTCGGTCACCTCTTATTCGCATTGACAGCACTTTGAACAGTGGACGTTACATTTCAGATGTGTCACGACCCGTGGCTCTACCCTTCATTCGATCCCTGTGAAACGCTACATTTCAGCAGGATAATGCACGACCGTATGTTGCAGGTTCTGTACGGGCCTTTCTGGATACAGAAAATGTTCGACTGCTGCCCTGGCCAGCACATTCTCCAGATCTCTGACCAATTGAATATGTCTGGTCAATGGTGGCCGAGCAACTGGCTCGTCACAATACGCGTCACAACTCTTGATGATCTGCGGTATCGTGTTGAAGCTGCATGGGCAGCTTTACCTGTACACGCCATCCAAGCTCTGTTTGACTCAATGCCCAGGCGTATCAAGGCCGTTATTACGGCCAGAGGTGGTTGTTCTGGGTACTGATATCTCAGGACCTATGCACCCAAATTGCGTGAAAATGTAATCACATGTCAGTTCTAGTATAATATATTTGTCGATTGAATACTCGTTTACCATCTGCATTTTTTCTTGGTGTAGCAATTTTAATGGCTAGTAGTGTATATGTGGTGGATGTGCTAAGTAGTGCTAAGATATTGCTTGCTGCGAATGTATCAAGAGAAAAGTGAGGAGTGGAGAGGTACGCACCCGGCTTCTGCGCGCGCAGCTTGGCCTCGGCGACCTCGCGGTGTCCCACGCAGACGTTGGTGTCGGGGTCCTCTGGGAAGAGGTCACACTCCAGGTAGTCGGGCAGCGCCAGCCCGAACACCTCCAGGAAGAAGCCGCAGCGCCGCTTCGTTTCTGCAACACCACAAGTCGTCGTTACCTGCCAGTGTTGGCTGCTGTAATTTGTACGCATTTAGTAGTTTTCCTTTCATCACAAGGGTGCAGTCGACAAAGTCCTCAAAAACAAATAATGTACTATCGAGGATTTCTGTAGTCAAAGGCTTGCCTACAATTTTGGTTACAGATATTGGCATTCAATTTAGATCTCAATATTTTGAGCAATATTTAAATGAAAATGGCGTCAAACATGTTGGATCAGCATCATTTCATCCCAGATGAAGTGGCCTGGGCAGAAACAGTGCGAATCGTTTGGTCTATATCTTGGCAGTCTTGGCAGAGGACACCGTATGCACGGAACACTCAAAGACCTGCGTCTTCCTTAACGGCGCGGGAGCACGCGTCTTATCTTGCTGGTTGTTGCCCCACATTACGGAAGGAATGCAGCCGGCTTGGCCTTTTACGCCAATTCACGAGACGTCCTTCGTCGGTGACACCTGAAAGTGCTTGCAAAGTTTCCTCGCTGTAATCATTTTCTCTGAACACACGACGCGAATGATGAAATGGAAACTGGAGACTATAGGTGGTGGTCATCAGAAACAATCTTTGTTCTGTGCGCCAACATGTCCAGAACCTCTTTTTTGTGTACTGTGTGATGAAAAGTGGTTGCGTTTAAGTATCGGCCGGTGCGAGGCTTCCTGCACACTGAGTGACCAGAACAGCCTCCTGCCTTCTGCTCAACTGAAACAAGCAAGAACGGTGGCTTGAGATCCCTCTCCATCTCGACGGAAAATTTAATATCGTGATGGGCACCGTTTATGCGGTAGACGAACTGCTGCAGTGATTTTTCAGAGAGAGGCTGTATCAGCGAGGTGTCGTCAACGTACCGTAGACAGGAAGACGGTTGCAACGTTGCAGAGTCAGAACTAGTTCTTCTAAATGCTCCACGAAGAAGTTCGCGTCATTCGTAGATAGTGAGAATCCCATTCCTGTGCCTTTGTATTATTCGCCACGGTACAGGAAGCACGTCGTCGTTAGGGCATGGTGTAACAACTTGGCGGTGCCGGATTTAAACTGTTGAGCCTATAAGACGCCGCTTTTCTGAAACTGGTTTCACAGACATTTCATTCTTTTAGCAGCTATGATAATATGTTGAATGTCGTTTCTAAGCTTTGTAATAGCTGTGGGGTGTACCAAAAGAAAGGCTGATAAAAATTGAAGAACAGGAAAGCGTTAAGGTGCGTTAGTGATTGCGCCTACGGACACCGGCGAAGCTAGAATATGTACAGTGTACTTTTAATTCAACAAGACATCTCCTGATGGGAAAAATATATGTCAAATAAGGATGCATTTTCTTACACTTTTCAGTATATTTATAGTTATGTAATAAAAAATGGAATCCTTGCGGGATTGGGTATTAATAGATTACTTTTCGAAAATAGTATGTCGTTTATCCGAATAAAAACCATTTGAGACAGTTGGCAACCTACAACAAGCAGGTTATTATTGTTAACATGTACTATGCAGTTACCAGAGTGTAATAAAAATTATAAATTTAATGGCAGCTTTAGCTTGGACCAGCCGGAAGAGCAGCGGTGCAGATGAAGCATCAGGGTCGGATTCGGTGCTGAAAAGTCACACCTAAGCCACGGACCCTGGCCAAATAAAGCCAGGTATCAGAAACCGGTGGCAAGCTTTCTGTGGCATTATTACCCTTTGCGATCCAGTCGATAGGCTCTAATGAATTAAATATCGTCTAGGGTACATGGGGTACGTTGAAATGAACAACCCGCCTTGCATAGTGTAATAGGTGTTCAGCGAACAGTGTGGAATTTTTTGTGGCGGCGTTCGTAGCGACAAGCAATTCGCTGTAGAAACGGCTTACGAAGTCACCGCCACACTTTTAATAGCGGGCCGACCGGTCCGCTGGAACAGTGAACAGAAAGATGAAAACCCAAACACTCTGATTAAATAAAAGTCGGTACTTATCTTTATTAACGAAGATACAGCAACACAGTAGTGAACTCCGTGTCTACAGAAATCTGTCTAGTTCGAGTCGGAGCAGCTAGGTCAACGTCGGCTGACGACAAACAACAACTCTGCTGCGATGAACACACGACTGACTAGCAAGTACACAATTCGGTGACGAGTATACAACTGAGCGGCGAATACAGAACTGTCCTAGCGCTCGCGACTCCAGCGCTTAAGAAACCAGAAGCCAGCGGTGGCGCGCGCAGACTTGCGGCGATTTCCTGTCTCGCTGGCGCTGCTTATGCGGACGGCGTCCGGACTTTGATGCTGCCAACCTTTTGGCAGCGGGCTCGGGTGGCATTACTGGCTAGGATATAACAGAATTTATTCCGCTTTCACGTTCACGAGCTTTGTAATCGAGAAAATGCGTGAAGCATGTTTCGCGAATCTAGAGTTTATCAACCCCTTATGAAGACCGCAAAGCTCGACAAATCTTGCAGCCCAGCCCACCATCCGACCTGAAGAATATACAAGCACACGAAACCACTGCTGTTTCGTTAACAAACGGACGTTCCCGACGCATCGAAAATGCTGCTAACAAGTCTGTGGATAGGTTTTCTGTTCACCATATTTCTATTTTATTGCACTTCAGAAAAACAAAACAAACTAGTGGCGACAGATAAACTACATAGCCATTAGAATGTCGATCTGCTGCTGCATCGCCGGCCGATGTGGCAGAGCGGTTTTAGGCGCTTCAGTCTGGAACCGCGCGACCGCTACGGTCGCAGGTTCGAATCCTGCCTCGGGCATGGACGTGTGTGATGTCCTTAGGTTTGTTAGGTTTAACTAGTTCTAAGTTCTAGGGGACTGATGACCTCAGATGTTGAGTCCCATAGTGCTCAGAGCCATTTGAACCATTTTTGCTGCTGCATCAATAATTGTCAGCCATTAACGAAGACCATACCATAATTTGATTACTAAATATTTACAGAAGTAAAACTGCTTTGAGACAAGTCGCACGAGGGCTTTAAATTTGGTTTAGCAATTCTATTTGTGGTACACCATAACAATCGTTTAATAAATGGTACTCTGTTATTGTCTTTGAGATATCTTTATTGATATAATGAGAAAGCACGTAGTTCAAGAATACCCAATTAGATATTGACAAAATATCAGCCCAGAATATAGGGTACCACTTTACTCTTAATGCAGAGAAATCCTAAGTAAGCATTTCACGAACAGTAGAACCGTAGTATCTTTTGCCAACAAGATTATTGCATCACAACTAGTGTTACTCAGGTGATTCAAATATTTGGGAGTTACATTGTGTGGCTATATGAAATTATAAGACCGCATATTCTCAATTGCAGGCAAAGCAAATGGTATGCCACGATTCAGTGGTATCATACTGAAAGACTGCACTTTTTCTACGGAAGAAATTGCGTACAAGACCCCTGTACGGTTCATATTTGAACATTGTTCAAACGAATGATATTTATATTAGATTGGACTAACAGGGTACATCGAGAGCATAAAAAGAAGGGTGTTGCGTGTTTGATTAGCGAGTGTAACAGGATTGTAGAGGAAAATTGAGTGATAAGTCCCCGAAGAAAGTTCCGTACATCTCATTACAAATTGCTTAGAAAACATTCTATAAGCGCCATTCAGGAGAAGCACCTATCCCGCACAGATGTAATTAATCAAATAACAGCTTACACTAGGCGTACTCGGGAATTATTAATGCTAACTAAACTTAAACGTGAAAGGAACAGGAAGAAACAATATATACTCTAATAAAAAGTACTCTCACCTACATACTTTACCAGAGCGTTTCCTGTCGGTTCATGGTAGATAGCTGATTTTCCTAACTTCTTTCTATCAGTCACGTTAGTCAAGTAGCAGGCACTTTATAATTTTATGGTATTTATATAATACACAAAACGTGATTCTTTTAACTATCACCTGGATCACTGTGATAGCTAAAACTCAATATAGCGCTCACTATCGAACTAAATAATTAGTCTGGTCGCCAAGATCGGAAAAAACGGAATTTTCTATTAGTTTCCGCAGTCTACTTAAGAATTAGGTGAAAACTGAACAGCGCTTACCAGCGATCTCTGAATGAGACTGCCATCAATGCATTTACATCTGTAGTCTATCAATCACTATGAAAATGTGGCATGCATATACACAGTGCCCCATTCCGGAAGCATTATATGCATTAAATGCAGTGATGACTATAATGCTTCCGGAATGGGGCAATGTGTATACGCATACCACATTTTCATACTGATTGATAGACTACAGATGTAAATGCAGATATTTATTTGATAATTCTTCATTCTTTTGAGGCAATGATTATAGAAAATTACGTCACTTTAAGAAATAATAGCATCACATGTAATTACACATGGAGTTCATTATAGGAGCCAGATAAGTCAAAATTTACATTCGAACAGCGTAATGTCTCGCATATATGTACAGACTGTTACAGCACTTATGGTGATAATTTCAATTAGAAAAATTTGTTATAAAGTGGACTGAGAAATAACACGTTCCCACATACTATATTGATCCCTATGTAGGACTGAAATAAATTTGAGACAAAACGGATATAAGGTATTTCACATATTCCGGAAGAAATTTCAGAAAGTACGTAAACAGGCACTTAATGTGTTCATAGTGTACTGCAAGTAATATCATGAGCACGGGGTCTAATGCGAACGTTAACGACGTCTGCGTTTACGCCTCTCGGCGTCAGGTGGGTGGTAAACCACTGCGAAAGAAGCAAGTTTTCTTAATAAGCCTCCCCTGAAATTTACAATGTCCTACACTTCATGATGAGTTATTCTCTTGCACGTAGACAATATTACGGCAAGGGCTCTGGCAGATAATTTGAGTGTTGCTTATCCGTAAACTTTGCCCGGCACTGGTGAAATTTATTACCAAACAAGGGAAAAAGATTACAGTCGCAAACCCCACAATATGGTTCAACAACGTAGAGAGTGCATTTTATGTATTTTAGGCTGCTTTTATTAACATGTCTTTTATGAATGTTGTATTAATTTGTAATTGAAAATGAATTTAGTAAATTTTGACTAGTTCCTCATCCTCAGGGTAGGTACTATTTCACTAAAGAAATGGTGAATGAAGGTTAAATATAAAGATGTTGGTTGTTGTTAAAATATGCACTTCACATTAAGTTTTTTAGTCCGTTTCACGTTCACAAGTATCTCCTCATTATGGACTTATGGAGCGAACAAAATATCTAATCTGAGCTAACATTTTATTACAAAAATGGTTTTCGTCATATTTTTCTGCAGGATCTTAATAAGGAAACTGAATATACCTGAGACTGGACTTGTTTCCGAAAATAGAAGTAACGTTTTCTGCACAGCTGGTTTAAGTTAATATACAGCAACACACTTAATGTTAACTACTATTTTCTGGGATTCAAAATCATGAAAAAAGTTTGTGACAGACAGCATAGTCGCTTTTGACAGTAAAAATCTTTATTTGAACCACACACAGTTTCGACCATATGGTATGAAGTACAAATACTACAAAAAGCAAAACAAAGGTCGTATGCAGAAAGTGGCATTAACTTCATGTCAGGAAATTACCAAAAAGAAAAATGGTAAAAATAATAATGTGTTACTTTCATTTGGTTTCAGCACAGTCAAAACCTAAACATCATCTGACACTTAATGCAAGTCATCGTCACATTCGCGTGTTGTATTTCTAAATATAACATCGCGTCTACACAAGAAGAGACTGAAGCTACGTAAATCGTGAATTTACGCGATTTTCAGAGTGTACCTAGCTTCAATCTCGTCTAAATGTAGACGCGATCTTACATTTAAACACGTAATACAAGAATGTGACGATAACATGCACGTGTGTCACATGGTTTTTAGGTTTTGTCATGTGCTGGTGCACAACTTTTTTACTTGATGATGGTCATACGGGCGAAATTACAATAGTTGGCTGTTTAAACAAGGAATTTTACAGTCAAAGAGGATCATGATATTTTTTTACAAAAAACGTAAATATAGTTTACTTTTTTCTTAAAGCGTTATACGTATTTAACCAAAGATTTCTGCAAGATGCTCGTAAGGAGAACTTCACGATAAGATAAAGTACGCTGTAACATTATTATCTGCGACCAATGGAAAAGTAATCGACAAGAAAAACGGAAATGAAGGTCACACAAAGTATCCGTCGGCATATACTACAGTTGATTTAGAACTAAGAAAACGTGATTTGTTAACTTATGTGCTCTTTTAAATTCTGATTCTAATACTGATCTCCTATCTCTACCCTGACGACTCATGTTTTTTCTTCCATCACGTCAACAGACAGGTCCTGCCCCTCATAGAGGCCTCCAATGAACTCGTGTCACATATCCCCTCTCTTCTCTGCACTTAAAAGCGGAATTCCCATTGCACTCTTAATGTTACCATCCTCGCTTTTAATTTAATCGAAGGTGGCTTTGACTTTTCTGCATGCTGAGTCAGTACCTCCTACAATCATTTCTTTTTCTATTTCATTACATTTTTCATGCAGCCATTTCATTTAACTTCCCTGCACTTTCTGTTTATTTCATTTCTAAGTGACTTTTATTTCTGTATTCCTGATTTTCCTGAATTTTTTTGTTTTCTTCGTAGTTCCCTTCCTTGTACCTATGTTTTTCTCTCCAACTTCCGTGATTACCCTTTTTACAGATATCCATTCCTCTTCAATTGAACTACCACGTGAGCTATTCTTTGTCGCTGTATATATACCCTCAGAGAACTTCAAGAGTATTTCTTCATCCCTTAATATTTCCGTGTCCCACTTGTTTGAGCTTTGATTGTATTTGACTAATCTCTTCAGCTTCAGCCTACCCTTCATCATTACTAAACTTTGATCAGGATCTGTATCGGTTCCTGGGAACGTCATACAATCCAGTTTCTGATTTTGGAATCTCTACCTAACCATGATGTAATCTAACTGAAGTCTTCTGGTGTACCTGCTCCCCATGTGATTCTCGAACAGAGTAATCCCTGATCTTCTTCTTCTTCTTTTGCTAGTACCTCCGTCCCACATTTTGCGCAGGTTAGACATCGTTCAGGCCGGATTTGGCATATTTAATATTAAGGGGTGGCCGGATGCTCTTCCTGTGGCGACCCCATACCCCCCGGAACGGAATTAGTGCACTCGAGCTGTCTGCGTCCAGTGTAAACCATGAAATAGTGCGAAAGTTTTTCAAATGTCTGCGAAGCGTGTAACTGAGGCGGGACGTGGGGAACAGCTCGATATTCACCTAGGGGTATGTGGAAAACCGTCTAAAAGCCACATTGAGACTGGCGGCACACCGGCCCTCGTGTTAATCCGCCGGGCGGGTTCCATCTGGGGCCCGCGCCTACCCGAGTCCAGGAAACAGCGCATTAGCGCTCTCTGTTAGCCTGGCAGATACAGCAGAGTAATCTTTGATAGTAGCCGAAATTTATTGCAGAACTCAGTTAGTCTTTTTCCTCTCTCATTCCTACTATCAATCCCGTACTCTCCCGTAAACCTTTCTTCTGCTTCTTCCTCTACAACCTGTCTCCCATGACTGTTAGATTTTCATCTCCCTTTCTGTACTGAATTACCCATTCAATATCCTCATATATTTGCTCTCTCTCTTCATCTTCTGCTTGCGACGTCAGGATGTATACCTGAACTATTGTTATCTTAGTTGGCTTGCTGTCGATTCTCATGATGAACAATCCTGTCACTGAACTGTTCACAGTAACCCACTCTTTGCCCTGCCCTCCTATTCATAACGAATCCTAAACCCGTTATCTCTTTTTCTGCTTTTGCTGATATTACCCTAAATTACTTATCTTCTTTCCATTTCGTTTCACTGACCCATACTACAGCTACACTGAGCTCTAAAATTTCCGTTTTCAGATTTTCTAGCAATAGTATAAGGGGAGCAGGATTCGTCATGAATACGAAGGTAGGGTAGAGACTGAGCTACTGTGAACAGCTCAGCGATAGGGTCGTTCTCATCATGAGAATCAACAAAAAAACCAACATTGACAACAACTGTTATCTTTTGCATCCTCATGCCGTTGATCAGTGCTGATCCTTCCACCTTTTAGGGGCATTTTCCTGCTTCAAGGGTAAGAGAGTGCCCTGAACCTCTGTCCGCTTCCCTGCCCTCTTTGACAGGGCCTTTGGCAGAACGAGGAAGCCTTAGGATGCTATTGTCGATGTTTCTTATTCGAAATTTAAGGAGTCACTTATTTAGGATTCGGGACCCAGGACGTTTCGAGTAGTAGTCAAAGACGCTACTCCTAGACCATGGGTGCTTCCTAGACCTCTCAAATCGTGATATTGGCACAGCTGGGCAACCAGATGATGAGCGAAACGGCTCTGACACATTAAATGTCTGTAAGTTCAGACGCGGAGGTTCATTAATATTACCATCATGATCAAGAATATTTATTTTTGTTCCAGGAAGGTCATAATGTTTGAACTCTGACCATATAGTATGATACTGTTACAAACAGTTTTGTGTGATATCGGACTATAGTATCTTTGGTCAATTCTGCTTCCATTTTTGTGGAAGCCGCTATAAGGAATCTAATGGAAGAATAGAGAAGCAGCTGTCAGTGAAAACACGACACAGACAGAAAGACAATACTAAACGAATGACAGAAGGCTGAAAGGTGAAACTGATATATGAAGGATTACATAAAGAAAAGACGCGTGGTCTAGCAGTGAAAAAAAAAAAAAGAAAAAAGAGAAGAAAGGGGTAGCGTCTTTGATTTGTAGTTATAACGTCCTCTGTCCCTTGTTCGAACTCCGCCACCACTTACATTTTGAATAAAAATCATCAGCACTGGAAGACCTCCCGCATAAGAAGTCATCCTTATTCTGCCAAAGGCCTTGTCAAACAGGGCGGAGGCGAGGACAGACGTTCAGGATACTCTCCTGCCCCTAAAGGCGGAAGAATCAGCAATGAGTATGGAAGTGAATATATTCCTGCTGAATGAATCACCGGCAATTTATGGTCAAACGTGGACCATATTCACAGAAAAATTCTTTGTAGGGCTTGACGACATCGGACCGGGGGCGTCATAGTTTCACCTTAGTTCTTTCACTGAATTCCAGTGGCAATGGAAGTGGTGCGCTACTCGCCCTAGAGGTCGCTGACACTCGCGAGCGTGGTGACACCTGCGATGTACGTAACTGGTTCACGTTTCATCATTACAATTTCGCCAGGAGAGGAAGAATAGATGTTGACGTACAGTATGGTTACCTTGGCTTACGAGAAAGTCATGCGTTAAATTTTATTCCTTCTCTCAGTCTATAAACTGCAAAGTGGACATGTGACACTCGTGACTGATGGCGTTCGTCAGAAGGATAAGTTCGCCTGTGTGTCCAATTTATTACTATTTAAAGTAGGATATGTTATTGTAAGCTTCAATTAGTTCCTATTGTTGACAAAGAAATGCCAATAATTGTACTACTGTAGCATAGTGGGCAGCGACACGAGATCTGTTTAACGGCAGAAACATAGGCTTTCTGATCTGTGGGTGACTTTCGAGTGGAGTGGAAAGAACAAACGTGTTTAGTGACTTGAACATGCTGGTTTTTGTACTCGGAAAACAGGATTTGTGGGAAGTGTTACCCTTCCGAGTTCATCTCAAGAATTCTGCTGCGAAAACAACGTGCTCAGGTTGGTTTCGACTATTCAGAGAAAAGAGTTTTGAGATGAGAGACAAAAGCATGCTTATCGGTGTGGTGTACCCCATGCTGCGAGTGGGTCAAACGGCGAATGCTGAACGGTAGGAAGCACAATTACTCAGTTTCAATCGCATACTTAAAGACATCCATGCAATATGGCTTTTCTGAACAACGCGTGATATCTTTCAGCGATTTCGAAAACTTACTCCAAGACCGGATATCTTCAAAAGAAACTGATTTTTTTTAAAATTGTGGAGTCTACTTGTCACCCGAAAAGTGGGACGGTGTGTAGCTGCCAAAGGACACTATTTTCAGTAAATTACTTTATACCTTTCTATTAAAATAAATATGCGTTCCCTGTTCAATAAATTGTGATAATTAACTCAAATAGCCATCTTCCTGTATAGCTGGTCTCTTATTTGTGTGTTACCGTCAGCATAATATTGAACTCTCTATTGTATGTAAAAATTTTCTTAGGCGCTAACAGAACGGTGAGTCAGCTCTGCACAGCCTAGATCCCACAAAAGTTGGTGAAGGATGGAAGAGAGCGCAGGGGTCGAAGTCTCGCCTTGGGCTCATAGTGAAGAGTGCTTTGTGCCTCAAGCTGAGCATTCTCAGAAGATTATCTTCTTTTTTTTCTTGGTCGCATTGGGAATGGTGACATACTTTTGTGAGAGTGACCATAATGAACCAGAAACAATAGGCTGTTTAAAAAGACATGCATGGAGATAGAAAATCACGGTGCATTTTTACTTACACGTAGGACTACAAATCAAGACACGTTTTTAGGAATGATAGACCAGGAAAAACCATTTGTCACTGTAAAATGGTGCAAGATGTTCGAAATTATGACAAAAATAGGAGTATGCTATATGGAGAGACGGGTAACATACAATATGTACAAGAGCCAATAGAGAACATATAAGAGTGGACGACCAAGAACGAAGTGCTCGGATTAAAAACAATGTAAGACAGGGATATAGTCTTTCGTCTCTACTGTTGAATCTGTACATCGAAGAAACAATCATGGAAATAAAAGAATGATTTAGGAGTCGAATTAAAATTCAAGGTGAAAGAATATCAATGATTCGATTCGCTGATGACATTGCTATCGTGAGTGAAAGTGAGAAAGAATTACACAATCTGCTGAACCGAATGAACAACCTAGTGAGTACGGAGTATGGACTGCCGGCCGGAGTGGCCGTGCGGCTCTAGGCGCTACAGTCTGGAACTGGGCGACCGCTACGGTCGCAAGTTTGAATCCTGCCTCGGGCATGGATGTGTGTGATGTCCTTAGGTTAGTTCTAGGCGATTGATGACCTCAGAATTTAAGTCGCATAGTGCTCAGAACCATTTGAACCATTTTGAACAGAATATGGACTGAGAGTAAACCGAAGAAAGACGAAAGTAATGAGAAGTGGCAGAAATGAGAACAGCGAGAAACTTAACATTAGGATTGATGGTCACGAAGTAGATGAAGTTAAGGAATTCTGCTACCTAGGCAGCAAATAACCAGTGACGAACGGAGCAAGGAGGGCATCAAAAGCAAACGAGCACTGGCAAGAAGAGCATTCCTGGCCAACGGAAGTGTTATAGTATCAAACATTGGCCTTAATTTGAGGAAGAAATTTCTGAGAATGTACTTTTGGAGAACAGTATTATATGGCAGTGAAATGTTAACTGTGGGAAAATAGAAGAAAATAGAAGCATTTGAGGTGTTGTGTCAGATGGATATTGAAAATTAGGTGGTAAGGAATGAGGAGGTTCTGCGCAGAATCCGAGAGGAAAGGAATATTTGGAAAACACTGAAAAGGAGAAGGGACAGGATGATAGGACATCTGTTAAGACGTCAAGGAATGACTTCTATGGTACTGGAGCAGCTGTAGAGGGCAAAAACTGTAGAGGAAGACAGAGATTGTAATATATCAAGCAAATAATTGACGGCGCAGGTTGCAAGTGCTACTATGAGATGAAGAGGTTGGCACAGAAGAGGAATTCGTGGTGGGTCGCATCAAACGAGTCAGTAGACTGATGACTCAAAAAGCAACCGTTTTTACGAGGATGTATCTTTCACATGTATGCAGATACAACTTTGTCGTACTTCTTACAATTACGCTTAGGATCATAGATTTCATCTGCTTTTCACAAATGCCCGCTGTCACTTTCGCTGTACGAACGACATAGAGCGAGGTGACAGTCAAACTCGTAGCGTACTTTTGCGAGCGTGTCTGAAGTTAACGCATTCATTGCCGCCGCTATGCAGCGTCACAGGACACCCAAAGCTGTTGGAAGGGAAGCACACAGGTGGACGCTTTCACAGCTCTCATCAATAAAATACCACACATCGTGAGATCAGACGACTGCGGAGGCTAGCGCTGCAGTGCGACATCCGTTAACTTCCTTACGCCGATCCATTGTTGGTGCAGTGAGCAGCACTGCCGTACTCTGTACGAAAATTATGTCGCAAAGTTGCAACTGAACTGTTACTGGTGAAAAGCAGAGCCCGAAACGCCGTCTGTTCCTGTGATACTGCCATTTAGACTCCACGCGCAGTGTGTAATGAAAGAGCGAGCTGCCTGCATCAAGGAGACCCCCAGCGGCAGTGGCGTGAACCAACGACCTACAACTGGAGCCACCGTAAAATTTTAGTTCCAATGCGTAAGTAAAAATTTACTACGAATTTATATCTGTATTCAAGTAGAAAACATATTCTTCTGAGACTGGGTTGATCTTTTTGTAACGCCCTGCACTTACACGCTCATTCAAAATGAAGAAACAGACAGTAAAGCGCTAGTGACGAGTACAGTGCCGGCGAGAGCACAGTATTATGTGATCTCCGTGCTTTTCAGAGACAGGAGACAAAGACTAGGGATGCGATATTTTGGATTTTACTTATCCAGCTTTAGGCGGTTTAAAAACAGCAAACTCTGCACGCACACATCTCAGTCGTCGACGCTAAAACTATTGCGCTTAAGTTACGACCATAACATTTAACTAAAGCATCGTGTCACTGAATGCGAGGTAAGGATTCGATAGCAGCCAGGCTATTAAGTGCTGTTTACGGCAGTGGACTCACCTTTACAGAGACCGCGGCACGGCCGCACCAGATCGCCGTTGGGGCCGCACTTGGGGACGAAGACAGAGCAGAGGAAGAGCGCCGCCAGCTCGTAGCAGCGCACGTCCACCACCACGTCGTACACCTCCAGCTCCTGAAGCACACAGCATAACCACACTGCCGTTGCAGCAAGTGAACACACGAAGGCAGTGGCTACTTACAGCACTCGCTGTCTAACCCATCTTTTCCTCAAAATTTAGAAGCTACGCATGCCCATTCTCGTGTGAAACCTAGGTTAATCCGTTAGTCCACGTGACCGTGAAGCCTGTTTACCTGTGCCCAGCTTTATTTAGTTTCGTTGGCTTCCGGAAAGCTTTACATACTTTCCCGGACTGTCAGCTAATGGACAAAATATGAGCGTACGGAATATCTGACTAGTGATGTGATTTGATTTAAGACTTTCTAGAAAATAAAAAAACAGCATGACATTCTTAACGGAGAAAAATTTTCATACATAAAAGTAACTTCTTCCATGCCCCAAGGGAGGAAAGAAGACTAGAGTTTAAAGCCCCGTCGACATCCAGTTCATTAGAGACGCATCATAAGCTCGAAATATTTCGAGGATTGTGAAGGAAGTTGGCCGTGTCTTTCCGAGGACATCACCCCAACATTTTCCTGGATGGCCGGACAGAGATTTCAGTTATCGTCTTGTCAAATGACAATCCAGTGTGGTAAGCACTATGTCACCTCGCTCGGTCCCAAGAGAGTGATACTGGTCAGTTACTGTTGTTGCAAACTCCGCTATGCTGTTCGCGTATGATACTATTATGCTTACAGAAATCTCATATCAGACGATTGTAGCGAAATGCAGAAGACCTTCAGAGGACCCAAGTTTAGTGGAGGGCCCTGCACTTGGCCGTCAACATAAATACCGGTAAAGTACTTCAGATAAATAGGCGAAAAGACCCGTTATTCTATGATTATACAACTGCTAAATATTCATTACCAGTTATCACATCTGTTATGTATATGGGAGCATGCACACGGAGTGATTTAAAGGGAAACGAACACGCTAATGTAACTGTACAAAAGGCAAATGGCAATCTGAAATTCACTGGAAGACTCTTCAGGAAATGTCCAGCGACGACAGTGGTTGCTTAAAACAGCCTCGTTCGATCAAGTCTCCAGCATTACTCGTGAATCTCGGACCTTTAGCAGATAGGACCGACAGAGAAAATAGAGAAGGTTCAAAAATGAGCAGCGTGTTTCATTACAGGGGTACTTCAGAAAGCTAAAAGCGACACACAGATTCTCTTCAGCAAGACAGAGGTTTTACAACTGGAAACGAATGAGTTCTTATACGAAATGAGTCACCAACCAAATCGAACAGCGTCTGGAACCGCGTTGTTAGGGCCTTGGCTCGACCTACGCGCCGCCGTTAATAGTGTTCGAGTCGGTCTCTCATGAGACGCGGGCACAGCCGCAGCCACTGGAGCGTCCACTTACGGTGACGGGTCTCCGTCCCAGACTGCCCACTGGTCCCGGATTTTTCCCCACTACAGGTCCTCCGCACACTTGTGTATTTGATCGCGTGTTTTGCAAGTGCGCCTCATCCTGATTAAAAGATACTGAAGATGTGTATGAAAATCCAGCCGGAAATTAGAGACATCGCACCATCCATGTCGCCCTTAGTCCTTTTGATCTCAGGAATAAATGAGAGCTATCAGCTGCTGAGATTCGTTTGATACTTTCATCCAATTGGGTAAAAATATTTCGCTTTACATTTATGATTGAACTGATGATAAGTTCAGAAAGTTACGATCAAAAGGCGTATTATTAATCTGGTGAAATGACATTAGACTCTGAGTTTTGCTTTATGCTTAGAGAGATTCTGTGTGTCAACATCGACTAAACATACAAGCAGATGTGGTCCTAGGACCGTCTGGGTCATGTAATAAATTGTTTGCCCTTACTAAGGCGAGAATAAAGATGCACATCAGACCTGTAAGATTCTTCTTTTTGTAATTTAATTTTCTGAACGTGATTAATTTGTATATTGGACTTTAAGTCTAGATGAACTCATCAAAAACTTAGTGAAGATTAACGAATATTTGATTTGAAGCACGAATACTATTTATGCTGAATCGGTTTGTATTTCTAAGCCACAGAAATTGTTAAAACAGGTACTAATACTTACAGTTTGTGCGTCTCGCTGGGTGAAGTGTCCCATGTAGTTAGGGAACATAGTGTAGTTGTACGGGATCTTGTGATAGTGGCAGAATGTGACTATCACTGGCAGACAAATCCCTGTAAACATACCGAAACAATGGATAAATGTTAAGTATAGACAAGTGACAGGCACATGGTGACAGCATCACTTAAAAAGAAATCTTGAGCATGCATATCCATGTGACTGTGACATACGTTCGAACAACAAATTAAACTCCTAGATGTTTCTCCCATAGACTCTAAGTTTTCCTATTCAACAGAGTATTTTACTATGTTAAATTTATGAAATTAGTTAAAAAATTCCTCAAGTTAAAGTTCGCCTGTTCTTTTGGCGGTGGATTCCGAAAGCTAGTGCGAAATTCTTAATAGCCTAGTAGGTCTTTTCTTTTTTTGTTCGTTGAAAGAAATGTGGTCTCTCTTTCTAAAATAGGCAGGAATTCGTCCTGGATTTTTCCAATAAATGAGACATTCTGGAAAAGCCGATTAGTACTTTGCAAATATTGTGTCCCGTGAAGGCTTAAATATGAGTCAGTTCTTCCGAAACACGTAGTCTTCGGTAAGACCACCGACCATACTTTTGCTTGATGATGTCAGTGATATGTTACTTCTTTTATTCTTTGCGATTATATCTATGAGCCATTATGACGTTTGTCAATGGCTACGTTTGTTTATTTTATTATTTTTTTAAATTGATTGATGATGACCAAAACAGCTGCGGAATTTTTCGTCTTTTGCCCACTTTCTGAACAGCCTGAAAGTCCTTCTTATCCTGGTGTTGAGGGCAGCACTTGTGATGGTAAGCTACTGGAATTTAATTAGCACCCTTTACATTATTTTCTTAGTAAGACTATTTTCTACAAATAAGTGGTTCAACTTATGTTGAATTACTCAATCCCAGGATTTCTACAAAAAACTGAAAGCCCTTCTTATCCTGGTGTTGAGCAGCACTTGTGATGGAAAGCTACTGGCATTTAATTAGCACCCTTTACATTATTTTCTTAATAAGACTTTTTTCTACAAATAAGTGGTTCCACTTGTGCTGAATTACTCAATCCCAGGATTTCTACAAAAAACTGAAAGCCCTTCTTATCTTGGTGTTGAGCAGCACTTGTGATGGAAAGCTACTGGCGTTTAATTATCACCTTTTACATTATTTTCTTAATAAGAGTATTTTCTACAAATAAGTTCAAATGGTTCAAATGGCTCTGAGCACTAGGGGACTAAACTGCTGTGGTCATCAGTCCCCTAGAACTTAGAACTACTTAAACCTAACTAACCTAAGGACATCACACACATCCATGCCCGAGGCAGGATTCGAACCTGCGACCGTAGCAGTCGCGCGGTTCCGGACTGAGCGCCTTAACCGCGAGACCACCGCGGCCGGCTACAAATAAGTGGTTCAACGTATGTTGAATTACTCAATCCCTGGGTTTCTACAAAAAACTTGTCAGTCTTAAGCTTTTGAAATAAGCTGTGATATTTCGTTTACAATGAGTGCTGGTTTATAGTACAGTCAGAAGAAAAAATATCAGACACAAATATACACCGCCTAAGTAAGAACAAAATAAAGGAGTATAAATATTAGACAACAGTTAATTAAAGAGCGCAACCACAGGGTCTATGATGGTAACTTTTGTTAAAGTATGCGCAGTGCCTGAAGTGGAATGTGCAAGTGACACTAAGAAGTTACCTGATGTCTGCTCTGCTCCACTTCCAGAAAACAGACTCCAAACCGATACCCTATCTCTGAATATGAGTTTTTCCTCATGTGAAAGTCGATCAGGTGATTTTTAGTGCAGTTCACCCTTCGATGTGCTTGGGACTAGTCACGTATCATCCGCTTTTCAAGAGCCTGGGCACTTTTGCATTCAAGATTAACATGGTGGTGCTGTGAGTGCCTGAATTATTTGAAGGAAAGTTTTTGTCGCCTTCTGTAGCGATTTTATTGGTTGGATATCAACAGGGGTTGAGCTTCAGCTCTTTACTTTTCTCGCTTTTACTTCTCTTCAAATTTCAGGAGGAATTATTCCAGCTAGGAGACGTAATTTACGCAGAGAGATGTTAGCTAGTCCTTCTGCTACGATATGGCTCAAGCCACGACGTACAGAACATGTACACAAATCTGTAGAGTTGCACAAAGCTAGTTCAAATATCGTCAAGTTGTTCCTTTCAATTTACACACAACACTATTCCTGCAGAAGCTTTAGCCTCAAGCAACCAAATATAAAATTATAAAAATTTTAAAAAAATATTTAATATTTTTTTCTTAATGTTCAAAAATTTTCTTTATATTGTCTCAGTGTCAGATGTGTTTAGCCTCACATACGGATAGTTCTGATTAAAGGACAAGATGCATTACAGTTAACCCCTGGGTATTTTGGAATGTTTTTGTGTTCGGCTGTCTTACCAGAAGATATTTAAACTCCATTCCATCCCTCGTTACGTATCTGGCACTCGCGAGATCTAATAGTAACGCTACCATTATTTTTTTGGGCATTACCTCAATTCAGCCACAGCAGTGGAAGACACCTGAATGGAGTTAATATACAGGCACGCCGTTTGCAGCATTGGGGCTGTTTATACAGCACGAGGCGGCCCAGGCCAAGCACCTCAATACTGCAACCGCAGCGGAAAAACAGCGCTTTTGCAGGTAGACGGAAGCCGTTTCCACTCTCCCAGGCAGCGGATTTGTTTTATACGTTAGTTAAACTAATGGGCCGCGAATGAATATAAATAATCATTAACTTCAGCACAGCCATAAACAGTCCAGCAACGCCTACGGGGACGAGAGGCCCACGCCGGACGAACGAACGACGTGGGACAGCAAGCAGCCGTTACAAGTTCGGGTGTACATCACCCCCCCCCCCCCCCCCCCGCAACTTCTGGCAGTGCCAAGTCCTTCCCCTTGGACTTGGTACTTCAACACCAGCGGTCTGCCTCCTGGCCTTCTCCAGACTCGTGCCCGGACAGTTCAGACCCGTGCAGTTCAGCCGTTTACCCTTCCGTACGGCAGCGGGTGCCAAGGCAGCCCGCCCCGTCACTCGCTGCTGCGAGTTCCACCACCGAACTCTGACATCCCCTGCAGGCAGCTTGTCAGTCTTGAGCGCTGCTACCTCTGTCCGCGAGCGGTCGTGTTCCGCTAACTGTGCCGCACATCATAGCTTGACATTGTGGAGTCAGCAATGTTCGGCGCTAAGGAACTGTGTGGTAGCCGTCAGCTCGCCGTCGCCACGAGCCGCCTTCACCGAGACACTACCAGTTTAATCAAATGAGTGATAATAAAGCGTTTTGCCTTTTTATGCTGTTTGACTAAGCTATCAACGGCCTGTTTCCGTGACCTCACCTCACTACCACTAAGCAAGTCTGCACAGAAGTACATGAAGTGTATTCGCAGTTGTGAATACGAACAACCGCCTCAGCTGTATAATAGAGTGACGACATACATGCATGCATGCAATATTGCATCGTTCTTCTTAACAACGCAGACACTGCAATATCGTACTTATCCACCAATAACAGAAATTCCTTCAGTTAAAATGTCCTCTACTTGTCGTTAATCACATAATTTGTGTACGATTACAAGTTGTGGTGCAGGAATAACGAGATATGGAAGTTTCTGTCTGGTCTTGAGTCGTGCACGGATAGCCGAGGAGGTTAAGGCGACCGCTCGCGTAAACCGGGAAACCAGCTCTCGTGTCCCAGTCCGCCACAAATTTCATCTGTTAATCATTAGCAACTGCGAATACATTTCATGTATTTCATAGCGGCTGTAGTCGCCGCAGTGCCTGATCCTTCGGACTTACATGCATATCCGAAGGAACATTACATCTTCCTTCTTAACAACACAGGCACTACAACATCGTACTGTGCAGGAGTCGTCCAACACACTGTGGCTGCCTTGAAGTATGTGTGTTTGTCGCTATGAAGACTCGCCTGTAGAGCCTAATACATATTTCTGATATACATTGATCGGCTACAACATTATGACCATCGACCTACTGTCGATATAAACCCGTATAGGCGACAGCATCATCACCTGGCGAGGAATGACTGCTGGTCAGACACACGCATGGTGCGTGTAGTATCAGTGAGTGTGCCGTCCGTGTGTAGAATGGGGAAGGCGCGCGACCTATCTGAGTTTGACGGAGAGCATATTGTGATGGCCCGGAGGTTCGGCACGAGCATTTCGGAAACTGCACGACTTTTCGGGTCTCCGAGGAGTGCTATGATGAGTGTCTTCAACACGTGGCGAAAACAATGTGAAACCACGTCCAGAAGTCGTGTGGCTGGGCGCCAACCCCTCACTACAAATGTCGGACGTCGTAGGCCGGGCAGACTGGTAAAACGTGACAGACGGCGAGCATTAGATTTTATTGCTGGGGAGAGTACAAGTATGTCTGAACACACAGTGCACCGAACACACCCAACAATGAGCCTCCGCAGCCGACGACCCACGCATGTGCCAAAGTTAACACCACGGCATCGGCAACTACGACTGGAATGGGCACGTCACCATCGGCACCGGACGTTGGCGCAGTGGCAGAGCGTTGCATGGTCTGATGAATACTGATGGGCGGGCGCGAATCCGAGCAGCTTCTCGACATCTGTACTGCGGGACGAAGACCATTATGCTCTGGGGAACATCCACGTGGGCATCTATGGGTCCGGTGGAGCTTGTGTGAGGCATCATGTCGGCCAAGGAGTATCATACACTGTATGCAGACCATGTGTACCCTTCATGATGATCGTGTGGAATTATTCAGCGGCAGTGGAATTATTCAGCAAGATAATGCGCCATGTCACAAGGCCAGGTGTGTGATGGAGTGGTTCGAGGAACACAGTAGCAAGTTTCAGTTGACGCGTTGCCCCCCTCCCCCCAACTCGCCAGGTTAGAACGATCGAACACAGCTGGGATGTGACCGAACGTGGAATCAGAGCTCATTATCCCGCTACCCGGAATTTATGAGAATCAGGTGACTTGTGTGTCCAAATGTGGTTCCGACTCCTTCCAGCGACATACCAAAGCCTCGTTGTTCCATGCCACGACGCGTCGCCGCTGTTATTAGTGCCGAAGGTGGACATACCGGCAATTAGGTAGGTGGTCATAATGCTCTGGTTGATCAGTGTATGTGAGAGCAAACATTTACATGGCAAGGAGTATTAAGATTACATGTTGCATATATTAGCTGCCTATAGGTTCGGGTAATGCATTGGTTAATGCTATAAAATATGCAGAAAGATATACATTTGTGCCAGTAGTTGTTGTACATACAGTTTTAGGCTGACAAGGAGCACAAGCTGATGGTGTGATGAATTATCTGTGAATGAGGTCAATCTCTTGTACTCTTGGGGCTGTCAATATTTATGGTAAATATTAGGATGTGTGCACGTGTGTGTGTGTGTGTGTGTGTGTGTGTGTGTGTGTGTGTGTGTGTGTTGTGTGTGTATGTGTGTGTGTACTTTTAAGAGTGTAGGCAGTTGCTGAAAACAGAGATGATACTATTGTAAATATTGTCATTTTTGTTATTTAAGATGGTTTCTGGTTGCTTCATTTGGTGTTTGTATATTTGGAGTGTTTCAAGGAAGTCTAGTTTTCTGCCTTTTGGTTGGATGTGTAGAATGCTAATACTTGTGATCTTCCATACAATCCCATTTCTGGGTAACATTTCATACCAGATTGCCAATGTCTTCAAACGGAAAGGCATAAGCATATCCTTTACAACAGACAACAAGATTGGACAGAAGTTACCCCACAACTTCGGCACACGAAACCCACTTCATCACACAGGTGTGTACAAAATTGAATGTTTGGACTGTGACTGCTTCTACATAGGCCAGACAGGCAGATCATTTGAGATTAGGTTCAAGGAACACATGACAGCACTAAAAAAACAAAAAATACCACACATCAGCAATAGCTACCCACGTGCATGAAACAAAACCCATGTTAACAAAACAAGTATTAGCATCCTACACATCCAAACAAAAGGCAGAAAACTAGACATCCTTGAAACACTCTAAATACACAAACACCAAATGAAACAACCAGAATCCATCTTAAATGACAATATTTACAATAGTATCATCTCTGTTTTCAGCAACTGCCTACACTCTTAAAAGTACACACACCCACCCACCCACACCCACACCCACACACACACACACACACACACACACACACACACACACACACACGTGCACACATCCCAATATTTACCGTAAATATTGACAGCCGCCAAGAGTGCAAGAGATTGACCTCATTCACAGATAATTCATCACACCATCAGCTTGTGCTCCTTGTCAGCTTAAAACTGTATGTACAACAACTACTGGCACAAATGTATATCTTTCTGCATATTTTGTAGCATTAATCAATGTATTACCAGAACCTATAGGCAGCTAATATATGCAACATGTAATCTTAATACTCCTTGCCATGTAAATGTTTGCTCTCACATAATCACTCTTTCCTCTCTCTCCCTCTCTCTCTCTCTCTCTCTTCAAAGAGTGTCATCTATGTATGATTTTACTACTGTAGCCAATATGATCATTGTAATTCAAGTCTGTAACATTTCACCTAATTGTTATTATTAAGTATGAAGTTTAAGCCATTTTAACATTTCACCTGATTGCATAAACGGGTACGAATGTTTAGCCGTTTTAACTTTTCAAAATTGGATTTATATACCACCTGAAGTACACACATATATTCGACACCTCAAAACAAACACCTCCAAATGCTTTAAACAATTATTCTGTAATAATGTTGTTACGATGTATATTCTTCGCACTTTGCGATTATGTCTTCTCTTCTGCTATACGAACCTTGCACCCAGCTGATTCCAGACGCCATATTTGTTTACAAATGTGACAGTATACATGTGATGTGTTACGACAGCAAAAGGAACCTGTGACCACCGGAGGTACTCTAGTTTACTTACTAAAGTTTACCATTAGATACCAGTTTAAATTTTTGTCAAAAGTAATACAACACCATATTCTGTAATAGTATCTTGTTTCTCCACTAGGCAGTGCCACAAGTTCCTCCAAAATCGTAACACAACACAAACACATATGTAATACTAACTAATGTAAAGCCACCCGATGATGGAGGTTTAAACCTTCGAAACGCGTCGTGGAAAAAATAAAAATAAAACGGTGACTGGTAACAGTAAACTTGTTGTCTCATTTAATGTCAGTAACAGTCACGGTAAAGCCTAACCTAAATATGTTCGCATTTAAAGTTAAGAACTGTTTTTTTAAGATCCTGTTTCTCTACGTTTAATTTGTGGTCAGCAGCAGTAACGGATTTTCTACGTTCAACAAACCTAATATACAACAGTAGTGGAGATAGATTGCATCCTTGCCTTACGCCCGTTTCAGGCAGAGAACTTTTCTCTTGGTCCTTCATTCTCACAGTTTCTTGTACGCAACGTATATTATGTGTACTTCCCTACAGCAGATACCTTTCCGTCTGAGGATGTTGCACCACTTTATGTTGCAGACATTTTTTCTAGTTTGACGGATCTTTCGAAGGTTTCTTGGTTTTTTTACCAAGCTTTACAGTAGATTTGCCTCTTTGGTGCCTTTATATTTCCTAAAGGAAAGTTAGGGGGGGTTAAAAGTAACGGGATCGACTGGTCGAGCAGCTAATCATAGGTCGTGCATTTCTGTAGTCAGTGCTAAGCAACGCCTAAAGTGAGTAAAGAGCGACACTACTGGACGGTGGATGACTGAAAACAGCTGATTTAGAATGATGGATTACGCTATACCTCGTGGCAGTTCGATGAAAGGGCATCGTTTTGACGAAAGCCTGGAAAATTTGATTTGTGATCATGTCTACTGCCGACAGTGAAGTACAGAGCAGGTGGTGTTACGATTTGGCGGTGCTTAGCGATGTTGTTGTGTGGACTTCCTTAACGCGCTTAAGAAAAAATGTGGAAGGTTATGAACATACTTCACAGCATTGTGTATTGCGTAGAATAGAGAAACAGTTTCACTTTTTATTGGCTTTCGGTTCATTCCCATATAGCCATCTCAATAGTGGAAAGACGATGCGACAGTGTGTTTGAGGCAATTTTCTTGTCCGTAACGACGATGCGAATGTAAGGACAACACAACACCCAGTACCCTAGTGCAAAAAATCTCCGACCCGGCTGGAATCGAACGCAGGCTCCTTCACTAAAGCTATCTGCCGCGCTGACTCTGCATGTACCGAGGCGGAAAAAGAGGTTGTTTGGAGACTGTGACTGTTTCTATCTGCATGACAGCGCACCTATCATGAAGCAGCATGTTTGAGGCATTGATTTGTCGACAATAATATCGGTTCAAATGGGTCTGAGCACTATGGGACTTTCATCTGAGATCATCAGTCCCCTAGAACTTAGAACTACTTAAACCTAACTAATCTAAGGACATCACACACATCCATCCCCGAGGCAGGATTCGAACCTGCGACCGTAGCGGTCGCGCGGTTCCAGACTGTAGCGCCTAGAACCGGAAATACCTCAAAAGTGGAGGAAAAAAAAAGAAGTTGAACATGTGATGTCACCAGATGACGCACGTGCAGCGGCTGAGCCTATAGGTCTGTCGCACCTAATCACCCCAACCAAATTCAAATATTTACATTGATGTGGCTTCGGGCCTACGTTGCTCAAGGTTCGAGTTTTGAGCCTGGCAGGCAGCATTCTTCTCATTGCGTTACACAATTATGTTATACATTAAGATAATAAAATGGTTCAAATGGCTCTGAGCACTAAGGGACTTAACATCTGAGGTCATCATTCCCCTAGAACTTAGAACTACTTAAACCTAACTAACCTAAGGACATCACACACATCCATCCCCGAGGCAGGATTCGAACCTGCGACCGTAGCGGTCGCGCGGTTCCAGACTGTAGCGCCTAGAACCGGAAATATCTCAAAAGTGGAGGAAAAAAAAATGTTGAACATGTGATGTCACCAGATGACGCACGTGCAGCGGTTGAGCCCAGAGGTCTGTCGCACCTTATTACCCCAACCAAATTCAAATATTTATGGCGATGTGGCTCCGGGTCTACGTCGCTCAAGGTTCGACTTTTGAGCCTGGCAGGCAGTATTTTTCTCATTGTGCTACACAATTAGGTTATACATTAAGGTAAGATTTGTTACTTTATTTACCAGTCTCACGGTCTCCGCTGGTCTATTGCACAGTACAGTATAACAAATTCTTGCAGTATTGGGTCAGGGGTAAATGACCGTAGCGGTCGCGCGGTTCCAGACTGAAGCGCCTAGTACCGCTCGGCCACACTGGCCGGCGACAATAATATTCCTCAAAGGACTGTCCTGTGCAGAGCTCAGATCTGCACCCAATGGAACACTTATGAAATTAGTTAGAACGCCGACTTCGCTCGAGACCCCAGCGTCCAACATTACTACCTTCTCCGGTTTCGGCTCCTGAGCAACGAATGGCCTGCCATTCATCCACAACAAGTGTCTGCAGCCGAATTCAATTTGTCATAAAGGCGAAGCAAACTTGTGCAAATTTATTAACGGATTAAGAAAATGGCTGCGGTAGCGAGTTTGTACCCTTCGTCATAAACAAGAAGTGTACAGTGGAACACGCGCAGTTCAGCTGTAGCAGTGAGATTACACTTTCTGGGTAGTGCCCGCCCAGTGTGGACGTCCTCGGGTGCAAGGCCTGCTGCGGGCCACCTGCCAGCGAGCGGCTGCCGCCCTCAAAGGGCTGGGACTGGGCGGGGTGGGCGGCCTGCGGGGGTGGGGGCAGCGGTGGGGGTGGGGTTGGGGCGCTGGGCCGGCTCTCATTATGGCGCCACCCGGCAGGCTGCTGTTTGAGTTCCGGAACACGCCCCACTATTTGCCAACTGGCCGCCGAGCGGAGCCGGAGCGAGGAATGCCGGCATCGCCATCGCCTCTGGCGTTATGCCGGCAGCCGGCGGCGGCGAGCGGCGGGGGTGGTGGCGGAGGCGGGAGGAAGCGGGAAGGAGGCGAGGCGGCCGGCGCTGCGAGATTTGAATGGCGCGCGCCGCTAAGTGCCAATGTAAACGGCAGTCACTTGTTTCCGGAGCGCCACCTTCCGAGTGGCCGCGCTGCGCCTCCCCCTCCGCTCCCCGCCACCACTCACGGGACGCCTCGCGTAATTTCCAGACTTAGCGCCAGAGCCAGCTCGCCCTCCTCCTCCGTTTGCAACTGTTTCCCCAGACGTTTCTTCCGTTATCGGCGATCCTTCGACGTTTGCAGGAAGGCGAACTCTGCCTCCGTCATCTCGGTTGAAAGGAAAAAGAGACTTCTTGGAAGGCTACCTTCCAAGTCTTTGCTTTCAGACGCAAATGGAATATAAATATCTTCGGCTTTAATAATATACCCCATTCGGTCTGGGTAGTTACCTTCCGAGTCTCTTCATTTTGATTAATGTTTTCTCGGATTTTATACCAGGTGATTAAATGCCAGGTGATTTAACTGTTCAAAGGAGAGGGAGTTATGAGCAAGTAGCGGGCCAAAGAAATAACTAATTAAATCTGCACCGCTTGTAAATTTCTTTTACAAGAGATGGTTTTCCTGCATTATAATCCCTACTGTCGCCCTCAATAGATGGCTGTGATTTATAAGTAAAGGGAAGCCCGTAGACCATAAATCATTTGGATTTACTATGATTCATTACGCTTCATTCGAATTGTTTACCCCCTCCCGAGACTCACATACTTAAAACTGAAGTTTAGTTATATTAAAACCACGCACACTCGATCATTCAGAATGTTACTTTAGTAACAATTACGCTTGAAGAATTTATAACTACAGACGACACAATGTGTTTGACTGAAAATACTGAAACTTGTTAAAAATTTTTATTGATGAGTTTGTCTATTGCTGTAATATACTATTTAATATTCAATTTAGAATATTGTATATACAACCCGTGGTACATGGGAAAGAGCACCGAAATAAAGCACAACGGATGTTTTGATAGAACAAATTGCACTAAGACCTAGATTTCATTTAAAGAGCTGGTCGTGAAATGCTGACCATTGATCTAAATACTTCTGCAGAATATATGATAAACATCATTCTTCATTACCTTTCACTAAACTATATTAAGTCAGAGTAATTCTCAAGCATTAAATCTTTGTAGCTTACCCAAACTGCACGAACATTACGGGCTTACAAATGAACCTGCCGTATACTTGTCAACAAGAATATTCAACAGAATTTTAATGAAAACGCTTTAATCCAAAATTTATTTTTCGAATCAAACATTTCACTGTAAATGCTGCTAAGCTAAAATAATTTACAAATGTGAAGGTGGTCTGCCTCTATGGGAATTTTCTCTGACGGAACAGCGAAAAAATCTGCAGACACACTGTGTACAAGTAACGATTTCTCCCTTTCGCACACATTAATATTCACACACAGATACATACCCAACGGTTCTTCCACATCTAGGGGCATCCTAGCAATTAAAAATTACTGAACACAGTACTCTACCTAAGATTCTGCATTAATATTCATCAGATGTTTCAGTTCTCCAAGCAAGGTACTTTTGATGTTACAAAATGTTGAAGTTACGTTTTCCAGAACACATGGAAAACCACGTTTGTCTACCCCACGCAGATATACATACGTAAAGTTATACAAACAAAGACGCTTGCAGAATTACTGTGCTGTATAATAATTGCTACTGGTTTTTTGCATATTATTTTATATCTGATCAGAAGAAATGCTGTGAAGTGCAGTAATTGGTAGACAGTGTCTACTAAATGCGAGTACTGTAATGATACCGTTACTGTGTAACTTGTCGCTGCTGTCCGGCCTCATATTTTTCGCGAAGCGATGATCAGTTGCAAAACTGCAGGTTTCTGCCACTGAGCCCTCCAGCACGCGTACTACTGGCCCAAATGCAGCCACGGCGTGCAGACACCTCACTGAGATGAGCTCTGCAGCTGTCTTGTCTGTCTGACTTGACTTTACTACACAACTTCTACGTCACATTCAGAAACACTGTTGGATTACGCAGAGTACACATCTGGCAACAATAGCTTAGTTCTTGGTGTAAAAGTCATATTTTTTCTTATGAAACCGTAACACATACAGAGAGACTTGGATAAGATAACAACGCTTCAGAGTATTTGCTTCTGTCATTCTCGTTGCTAGTATGTAAACACTGCAGCTGCAACATACTGCACATAAAGTTGCAACAAGCTTCCACAAAGCGATGGAAGTCATCTGGAGCTGTAGGTACGGTACCATGAACACGATTCTATAGATATTCCCAAAAAAAAAAAAAAAAAGAAATCTACTGGTGTTAAATCGGATGATCGTGCGGGCCACTCCAGAGGATCTTTCAGGAAATCTGCTGTTCAGTTCTTGAACGACATTGCGCACATAACGCACTGGGTGACCATCGTGCTGCGCTGACTTACGGCCTCTACTGTCAAGACGGTCAACGATGAAAGACCGAGACATATCAACCGTCAGAGAATCTACAAAGTAGTGTGGAACGATGATTTTATCTCAAAGTACTCCACACCTCACATTAATGGACCACCATTTATGATAATCCACATGATGTACGCAACCTGGATTTTGTGTGGCCCAGTAATGCATATTATGACCTCTCATTACACCATAATTAGTGATCGTTGATTTATCAGAGAACGTAACACATTTTTAAGGCGTCCACAGTGAAATTATTCACGGTCGGTCAACAAAGAGTAACTGTACTATTGAAATCGTTTCGATGCAGCTTCTGGGTCAGTGAAAAGTGGTACTTGGCGTAATGTTCACGACACAGACGTAAGGGTGATAGCAGTTACTGCAGAAACTTGTAGTAACCTGACATGCGGAACGCGTTTTATTGAAGTTAAACACTTACACAGCCTTTCTCCTTCCATTTATTTTACACCAGTTCTATTAACTTCTCGATGCGTTCTGAGCCGATAGCTGGTCTGTGGTATTTGCGGTGTTGAATTGCCCTATAGTCGTGTCAAATTTTAATACAATGTATCGACAAGGCAGGATAATGCCCAGTCATATAAAGCTAGTAATTTCTAAGACTTCTTCGAACAAATACGGATGCTACAGAATCCCTGGCCTGCAGCTTGTTAGTTGCTGGCATCCAGCAATATGTGGGCTGGCATACACAGGGTGATTCCGCTGTCTTTACTGCTGGGTTTTCTACAACCTACAACGCCTTCAAATATCACACGCAAGATTTTCACATGCTCTTTCTCAGTAAGCGCGAACTACACTGATCGGCTAAAATGTAAAGACCAGTGCCCACTGCGAAATTGGATGCTGCCTGGTGGCGTTGCGAGCACGCGACGCGGTAACAAACATTTGTAAGCAGAGCAAACACGGACGGCGGATCACCCTACCGAAGTTACGGGCTGCAAATGGAGAAATCCATTGAGACAAACGACTTTGACAAAGGGCACATTATTATTAAGCAGAGCCTGTGAACGAGCATCTCAAAAACGGCGAAGCTGGTCGAATGTTCCGTGCCACAGTCGTGAGCATCTGTGGAAAGAGGTACAAGGACAATTAAATTACCACTAGGCGCTAAATGGTTGGACGTCCGTGACTCTTCGCAGAACGTGAGATTCGGAGGCTTGTCTTCTCGGTAAAGTCGGACAGATGGTGATCTTTAACATCTCTGCCGAAAGAGAACAATGCTGGCGCATGGACAAATGTTTCGGAGGACACCGTTATATTACTTTGTTGAACATGGAGCTCCCCAGCAGACCACCCCTACGTGTTCACACGTTGACCCGACGTCATAGTCAGTTACGACTGCAGTGGGCACGGGGCTATCGGAATTCGATCAGAGATCAAGGGAAACGTGTCAGCTCTTCGGGTAAATCACATTTTTGTAACAATAGCTCTATAGTGTCTCCACAAACGCCGTCATCGACGTGAACGGCGGCTCGCAACGCGCAGCGCGCCGCTGATGCAGGCTGGTGGGAGCTGTTTATGCTGTAGGAGGCAGTCTCCTGCGCTTGCATGGGACCTGTGCTAATAACCGAAGACACGCTGACAGTTGCGAACCACATGTTTCCCTTCATGCAAGATGTCTTCCCCGACGGCAGTGTCACCTTTCAGCAGTATAGTTGTCCGTGTCTCGGAACCAGAACCATGCAACAGTGATTTTAGAAACATTATAGTGAGCTCACGCTGATGTCTCGGTGACCAAATCTGCATGATGTGAATCCTATGGAACCCATCTGGGTCGCTATCGGGCGCCATCACCGCGTACGAAAATCAGCGGCCCGTTATTGACACGAATTACATGACCTGTGCGTAGACATTTAATGCCGCATACCTCCACAAACATATTAACAAACTGTCGGATTCCTGATACTCAGATCCGGTGATGTATTGGCTTACAAAGAGGGACAAACAAGCTATTAAGCAGGTGGTCATAATGTTTTGGCTCATCAGTGTGTAAGTCCTGCAGAAGATACGAACGGGACCTTTTTGTAGGATATTTAATCTAGTTACATTTTGTACTGGGATCCGCTTTTGCTAGACGTCGCAGTTTTCGAATTATCCAAGAAAAACGTACAAAAGTTACCTTCAAACACATTTTTCTTGAAAAACTCAACATCCGTGCCCTCCAAGAAGAACTAGATTAAATTTCTTACACAAAATTTCTGTTCATTTTTTATCTAATAGTTTGCTCGAAGCGAGCGAGAGCATATGAAAATACTGCACATGGTATCTGAAGGTGTTGTAGGCTGCATAAAGCCCAGTGCTAGGGGCGGACTAATCATCCTGTGTACACCACATGGGGGGACAGCGCCAGGGTAAATGGTCGGTTTCTGATTGCATTTCACGACGTTTTGAGTCTCTTATGGAGAACACACGTTACTGAATTGAAATTTATGCAGAAGCTTAGGCGCTTGTGAATACACAAAACATTGCGACTGCACACTTTTACATTATCTCTGCCTTTCTAAACTGATTTCGTGCAAAGCCACGACATTCTATAACAGACCTAACATCGAGTTTGAACGAGCATATAGGCTAATGGTGATTGTTCGAAGCCTCGCTAATACCTCATCACAGGTGGACGAGCATTGTCCTACTGAAAAGAGGTGTGATTGATGCCTAAAGGAGATACGATACTTCGAACTCTAAATTCCGTTTTATGAATCAGCTTCTTTCCTGGTCGTTCTTAATCACAAATTAACACCATTGACGCCCAAAACCATTGCACTTGGCGTTCCCTTGCCGCTCAGCGAAGCAGCCATCCGTAGTGCTTTCACTATGGTAGCGTTTAACATGTTTTGCGGCAATCACTCTAGGGCAGGTTGAAGCGAAACTCGTCTCTAACACCGCATTTTGCAACTCAGTGCACGGGCGAGGGGATTCGCATGCCTCGTCAGGTGTTTATGATTTCTGGACATTGGAAACTGCCGATTATGTAATAACAGTGTAGTCTGAGCATATGGCTTCGAACTCATGACATAGACTTGTTCATATCCATTGGAATACTCCGAGCCAGACTGCCGAAGAATCTGCGTGGACTGTTATCGCCTTATGAATAAACTGCAGATGGCCCCATGATACGGACACATGGCAGGGCTGAGTAACAGCTTATTATTGCGCGCCGTTCTGTTATATCAGTTTCCAGTTCATATATTTTTCACGAATATATTCATATATTTTTCACGATTTTTCAAAATCGGTCAAACCATCTCTTCATTGGTCTTCCTAAAGATCTTCTGTTTCGTGGCTTAGTTTCATCGTTTTAGTGATTCTTACATCTGGCAGACGCTTTATATTTTCTTTCCGACTTGTCTGACATTGTTTTGCTGATTCATTCTTAAGGGTCTAGTTTTCGCATCTGTAGAGCAGTGCAGGTATAAACGTATCCTCATAGAACTTCAGTAGAATTTCTGTGGGATTCCATTCTCAACGTTCTGCTTTAAATTTCACAGAAATAGTTAAATAGGTCTTACTGATCTTGTATTTCATTATTTGTCACATATGTAATATTACCTGTAAATGTTTAAATGTATTAACTTGCTCTGTCTTAACTTGTTTGGCCTAGTGTCCTAAAGGTGCCTTCGATTTTGTCTTCGTAGTGGAGATGCTCAGATTACGTCCTGTGGCTCGTTTACATAGATGACATACAGCTTCCTGTAGGTAATTCTCATTCTGCTTAATAGTTATTCAGTCATCAGGCAAAAGCAGTGTACTATGATCAACGTTATTAATTTTAAAATGCTTTATTGTCTGTACTCATGTTTAGTAGCATCATCGATATACAGGGATCTACACTCCTGGAAATGGAAAAAAGAACACATTGACACCGGTGTGTCAGACCCACCATACTTGCTCCGGACACTGCGAGAGGGCTGTACAAGCAATGATCACACGCACGGCACAGCGGACACACCAGGAACCGCTGTGTTGGCCGTCGAATGGCGCTGGCTGCGCAGCATTTGTGCACCGCCGCCGTCAGTGTCAGCCAGTTTGCCGTGGCATACGGAGCTCCATCGCAGTCTTTAACACTGGTAGCATGCCGCGACAGCGTGGACGTGAACCGTATGTGCAGTTGACGGACTTTGAGCGAGGGCGCATGCGGGAGGCCGGGTGGACGTACCGCCGAGTTGCTCAACACGTGGGGCGTGAGGTCTCCACAGTACATCGATGTTGTCGCCAGTGGTCGGCGGAAGGTGCACGTGCCCGTCGACCTGGGACCGGACCGCAGCGACGCACGGATGCACGCCAAGACCGTAGTATCCTACGCAGTGCCGTAGGGGACCGCACCGCCACTTCCCAGCAAATTAGGGACACTGTTGCTCCTGGGGTATCGGCGAGGACCATTCGCAACCGTCTCCATGAAGCTGGGCTACGGTCCCGCACACCGTTAGGCCGTCTTCTGCTCACGCCCCAACATCGTGCAGCCCGCCTCCAGTGGTGTCGCGACAGGCGTGAATGGAGGGACGAATGGAGACGCGTCGTCTTCAGCGATGAGAGTCGCTTCTGCCTTGGTGCCAATGATGGTCGTATGCGTGTTTGGCGCCGTGCAGGTGAGCGCCACAATCAGGACTGCATACGACCGAGGCAAACAGGGCCAACACCCGGCATCATGGTGTGGGGAGCGATCTCCTACACTGGCCGTACACCACTAGTGATCGCCGAGGGGACACTGAATAGTGCACGGTACATCCAAACCGTCACGAACCCATCGTTCTACCATTCCTAGACCGGCAAGGGAACTTGCTGTTCCAACAGGACAATGCACGTCCGCATGTATCCCGTGCCACCCAACGTGCTCTAGAAGGTGTAAGTCAAGTACCCTGGCCAGCAAGATCTCCGGATCTGTCCCCCATTGAGCATGTTTGGGACTGGATGAAGCGTCGTCTCACGCGGTCTGCACGTCCAGCACGAACGCTGGTCCAACTGAGGCGCCAGGTGGAAATGGCATGGCAAGCCGTTCCACAGGACTACATCCAGCATCTCTACGATCGTCTCCATGGGAGAATAGCAGCCTGCATTGCTGCGAAAGGTGGATATACACTGTACTAGTGCCGACATTGTGCATGCTCTGTTGCCTGTGTCTATGTGCCTGTGGTTCTGTCAGTGTGATCATGTGATGTATCTGACCCCAGGAATGTGTCAATAAAGTTTCCCCTTCCTGGGACAATGAATTCACGGTGTTCTTATTTCAATTTCCAGGAGTGTACATTAAAAAGTGTGGGTCTAACCGCTTTGTTTATTTCAGTCATATTATGCCTGTTGTCCGCTATTTCTATTTGTATTTTATGATATAAACCTTTCCCCCCTTTATGAGATGAGATGGAATCCCTCTGTTTCTTAAAGTGTAACACAATTTATTTCAGTTTATTTTATCAGAGGATTTTGTGGTCAATGAAGACAAGAAAAGTTGCTAAACTTAATGTACGCAAATACCTTTTACACTCTACTTACATGTAAGGCAACCACAGCCGATATATTCCATGATTTGAATAAACGAAAGCGCTGTCACCGTTACAATTCTTTATTGGTGAACGCGACCAGTTTCGCAAATTAAATTTGCGTCTTTTGGTGCTTAACTGTATACAGAGGGGGTGAAGAACTTATCATACATTCAGCCATGCCAAGAAACGCACAAAAAAGGCGATAGGCCTGTGTCCACTTACAGTTAAAAGATTAAAGGTTGTATTTAAACTGGATCAAGCCATTTCCAACGCTTATATCCACGTATTTAAAACTTTTGACTTAGAAATATGTAAGCGTCTATGATAAAACGTTTTGGGGGCTAAGGCCATTCCAACCTAAAAAAATAAATAAATAAAAAACAGAAAAAAACGTTAGAGTAAGAACTTAGTAGCTATTAAAAATAATTTATGGTAAAAATAATTAAAATAGTTAGCAGAAACGCCGCCTTAGTAACAGTAAAAGAGAAAGAGCTGTTAATAGTGTCAGTTTTAGTTGTGTCATAGCGAATATATTGTCTGAAAAAGATGTACCCTTGTGAAGACCATATTGGGTATCTGCTGATAAAGTTTCAGCGATTGGCAACAGTCGTTCTGTTAAAACTACAGTATAGAATTTATAGGATGTATTTAGAAGGTTAATAACTTTGTATTTCTAACATTCACGTACATTTCCTCTCTGATAAATTGGGCATATCTGTGCTATATTTCACTCTTCAGGTATGTAACCTCCTTGCAAGCATATATTCGTAAATTCGATTATTCTTATTTACAGTATTTAGTGTATATTTAATCAGTTCTGTATTGATTTTATGACATCTTGAAATCTTCTGATTCTTACTCGATGTTATTGTACCCCATAATTCTTCCAAGATTATTAACTCTACATTTCTATCTGCTTCATCCTGAACCATCTGTGCATCTTGAACATCCAGCCACAATATTTTGTAGTACTGTAACCAATTATTTTAAGATAATGTTTTGATTTATGGATTGTCAGTATCTTCTTTGTTTAGAAATTTTATTACTTTATATGATTTGTCTTGTTTTCCTCTTGCATCATGTTCAATAACTGCAACATGTTTTTTTCTACTGTCGTTTTAAGCTTGTCTGACTTTTCTTCTCACTAGAGCTGATTTTCTCTTATTATCTAGTCTCAGATCTTTGTTATCTCTCGTAATTAATGCTTTTAAACAGGCTTATTTCTTATCTCCAATTAGTCTACATATTTCATTATCCGAATATTGCAGACCTTTTTCGAAAAATATTTCCCTTCTTATACAAAATGCTTCTGTTGCTGCTTTAATTAGTGATTTCTTTGCACTATTCCATTCCTGGTTCATGTTATCCGCTTTTAAATTTAATCTTTTGTACTCTTCAAGCCTTATTTGATGTGGTAACCGGAGGCTCTCTTCCTGAGGTGAATATACTTTAAAGGTTGTACCAGCATTATTGTTATACGTTTAAGCCCAAGCTCTGTCGCCATAGTGGCAGTTGGTGGCAAGGCGGAGGGCAGGTTGTGGCGCGCTGTGGCACAGGGCGGCGGAAACGCTGGCAACCTCGCCTCGCCCCGGCCCGGGGCGCCGAGCGGCAGCCAGGAATGCGGCTGCGGTGGCCGGGCTAGTATACGCGGCCCCTGCCACAGGCACCGCGGCTGCGTCCACTTAGCGGCGCGACTCGCAGTCTATCAGTCGGCACCGCGCCGCTCTCAAAGGGCGAACAAAATCACCATGTTCGCTTGTTCCAAAGTTTTCTGAACGAGCAGCTCTGTCATTCTTGTCAAAGGCCTGATTCTATTACCTGTTGAGCTGACTGTGTTTATAGTTCTCGCGATTACTTGCCCTTGTTATGTTCGTGATTGTGCGGGTGATATTCTTTCGAAATTCTGTTGGCGTGACTGCTACGTGCCAGTTTGTAATCTATTTTTTTAATGTAATATGCAGTTCCCAATTTTTTGACGGTGCATGAAAACCGCAGATAGTATTCCATACTGCCAATGACTGCACTACTGATCACTTCTTCTTCTCTTTTCCTCTTAACACTGTGAGGGAGACTTGTTATTTCTACAGCCTTGGGAGCTTTCTTTAACTGGCTCACGACGGAGAAGTTAAGGATCAGGGTGTCGTAAAGTTTTTTGGTTCTGAAAGCCATCTCTCGGTAGGCATGGAACAGGGAAAAGGTAGTTTCCCACGTCCACATAGCCGCAGCGTAGGAGAGGCAGGACTGAATCCCAAAAAAATTGCGTTGTATGAGGCACTAAAAGGTATCCTTTTAAACTAGATAAGATATGAAGGCCAAGTGAAAACGTAGGGCGTCAGACTGTGGGGCCAGCGTTTGGATGCTGCCGTGACATACCAGAAGATTTAAATCATAATAATGAGTTCTGTGATTGACTTACAATAATTATTTCCATAGAAAGGGTGATTTCCTGTGTTTGCATAGGCGAATGGGTTTTGGTTGGCCATGACTGGAAAGCTGTCATGTAGTAGTAGAGATTTTCAGCCTTCTTTCCTATGCCATAATTACTTGCTAACTCTTTACAACATTATTATTGGTCAGAACTGGCAAGGTCTGCCCCAATTGGCCAGTGAGATTGTGACACTGCCAGAACCAGCTAAGTTTCATCAAAATCAGAGGACGCTTGCGGTAGTCACATCGAAGAGAACACTTACTTCTGGTACACTGTCGAGAACACACACCATAGGCAGCCATTGGAGATATTTGTAGACGGAGGTGTCTCTGGAGCAAAGTACAATGGCAAAGCTGCAGCTGTCTTTCGCACTCACACTGTTCAGCAGTGGTAATCATGTACTACCAACGCAACCGCCGACACAAGGAGGACGCAGAGCTAGTTAATTTCCATCAGCGTTTCAGTGCGCAGATTTCACAGCCAGATAACAGCACCCATCTTGCGCTATGGCCAAGGTACTGGTGTTCACTCTTCACTCCTGGACCTCTTTCTTTAAATCACTAAGCATTTTTGCAGTCATTGGCTGTATGTACTATGTAGTTTCATATTATGCTTTCATGTGTCCACTAACCCGCGCCAAGGTCTGTTTATTAAATGTTTGTATGCTTGTTTTAGTGGGAAAATAATTTTGTTTAATGTATTGTGGCAGTGAACCAAATTGTTATAGAGTAGTTTTCTTTTAATAACACGTTATCCATTGCAAGACCTCTCCAGTAGGTCACCAGGGATCAGATCTGTAGTATCTTAGAACAATGCTAAACTGCTTGACACACACCTCACAACTCAAGTCTCATAGAGTCTACATTATAATTTGGTGAATCGTTTAGTTCCCACTTTCCTCCCCAAGCGTTTTAAAAATCGGAAGGAATGATATCTGTGCCTTCTTCCTCGTTAATTTGCAAGTCTTCCAAAGCTGTGTCAGAATTCGATTCTAACAGTGGATCTTTTATGTCTTCCAAATAGATACTATTACTTCTTCTATCACATCAGCAGATAGTTCATAACCTTCTTAGAGAACCTTGATGCAGTCTTTCCATCTATCCGGTCTTTCCTGTGCATTTAACAGTGAAATAGTCGTTTCACTTTTAATCTTCATACTCTTACTTACTCTTTTTTTCTTTGCAATATGCTGAATCTGTCATACTGTTCGATTTCTGTACGTTTTTCTGATATCATTTCGCTTTAGCTTTCCTGTAAGGAATAATATGTAGATGAATGAAAACGGAACTGAGGATTTCTCAGATGACAATCGGTTTGGCTTTAGGAAAGGTAAAGGCACGAGAGAGGCTGTTTTGACGTTGCGCTTGAGATCTTCATGGGATACATCCACCTGGAAAAAGCGTCCGACAACATAGCATATGCATGATGATTGAGGTTAACAGAAAATAGCTATAAGCTATAGGGAGAGATGCAATATATACAAGAAGTATGAAGGAAAAATAAGAGTGGAAGATGAAGGACGAAGCACTCGGGTTAAAAGGGTGTAAGTGTGCAGCCTTTATCCTCTACTGTTCAATTCGTATACAGAATAAGTAATGACGGAAACAAAAGTTCAGGTGTGGGATTAAAAGACAGGGTGAGAATATATTAATAATAATATTCGCTGGCTGGTAGCATCAGTGAAGAGAGATAAGTTACTGGACCTGTTGAGTGGAACGAAGAGTCTAGTGATCACTAAACATCGACCCAGAGCAAACTAAAGAAAGACGGAATTAATAATGAGCCGCAGAAAGGAGACAAGCTATAAATTTAAAATCGAAACTGTGTACTACGTACCATATAAATTGAAGGAAACCTACTACTAGTGTGAAACGTAAACATTAATTTGAAAAAGAAGTATGTGAGAATGTATGTCTGGAGCACAGAAATGGCAAGAGTGAGTGTAGTTTTTAGGTTTTTTCACACACTAATTTCGGCAAATTCTGGGTTGGTTCCCGAATTGCTCCTCAGGTGCCTGTGGCGTTTTTTATTTTCTTATTTACACGTCACGATCCGTAGGACCAAATTGAGGAGCAAATCTCCAAGGACATGGAACGTGTCAGTACATGAAATTACAACACAAAAGTAATTACAGATAAAAATGAATGTTTAGGAACCCGAAAAATATCAGTCCATAAGTTTAAGTAAACGCAACCAACAATACAATAAGAATCAGCCTAATTCAGTTTCGATTTGAAAGTGTGTGGATTACTGCTAAGATTTTTGAATTCGAGTGGTAGCTCATTGAAAATGGATGCAGCAGTATACTGCACACCTTACTGCACAAGAGTTAAGGAAGTCCGATCCAAATGCCGGTTTGATTTCTGCCGAGAATCAACCGAGTGAAAGCTGCTTATTCTTGGGAATAAGCTAATATTGTTAACAAGAAATGACAGTAAGGAATATATATATATATATATATATATATATATATATATATATATATATATATATATATATATATATATATTGAAAGACCAATGCCAAAATACCCAGACTAGTGAACAGTGGTCGACAAGAGGTTCGTGAACTTACACCACTTATTGCCCAAACCGCCCGTTTCTGAGCCAAAAATGTCCTTTTAGAATGGGAAGCGTTACCCCAAAATATAATACCATACGACATGAGCGAATGAAAATAAGCAAAGTAGACTAATTTTCGTGTCGAACGATCACTCACTTCTGGTAGTGAAAATAGCAGTATTAAGTATCTGAACAAGATCCTGAACGTGGGCTTTAAACGACAGCTTACTATCTATCTGAACACATAGAAATTTGAATTGTTCAGGTTCACTAATCATATGTCAATTCTGTGAAATCAAAACGTCAGGTTTTGTTGAATCGTTTGTTAGAAACTGTAAAAACTGTGATTTAGCGTTAGTTTATTTACTACAAGCCATGAACTTAGGTCATGTACTGCACTATTTGAAACCGAGCCAATGTTGCACACAACATCCTTTACTACCAAGCTAGTGTCAACAGCAAACTGAAATATTTTAGAGTTACCCGTAATACTAGAGGGCATATCATTTATATAAATAAGGAAGAGGAGTCGCCCCGACACTGATCCCTGGGACGCCCCCCACTTGACAGTACCCCACCCAGACCCCATATTACAGCCGTTATCAACATTGTGAATAATGACCTTTTTCTGCCTGTTGCTAAAGTAAGAGGTGAACCAATTGTGAGCTACTCCCCGAATTCCGTAATGGTCCAACTTCTGGAGCAATATTTTGTGGCCATCACAATCAAATGCCTTAGTTAAATCAAAAAATATGCCAAGCGTTCTAAACCTTTTGTTTAGCCCATCCAGTACCTCACAGAGATAAGAGAATTAGCATTTTCAGTTGTTAAACGACTTCTAAAGCCGAACTGTGCATTTGATAGCAAATCGTGTGATATAAAATAGTCAATTATCCTTACATACACAGCCTTTACAATAACTTTTGCAAATACTGATGGCATAGAAATAGGTCTATAATTATCTACATTATCCCCTTCTCCCTTTTTATAAAGCGGCCTTACTACTGAGTATTTTAACCGCTAAAGGAAAAATTACAATACGGCTAAATACAGGGCTAACATGAGCAGCACAGTACTTATAATATTCTGCTAGACACTCCATCATAGCTATGAGAATCCTTAGACTTCAGTGATTTAATTATTGACTCAATCTCCATCTTGTGTGTATCACAGAGGAGTATTCCAGACATCAATCTCGGAAAGGCATTTCCCAAGAAAGTTATACGATTTCCTGTAGAAACTAAAATTTTATTTAATTCACCAGCAATGCTCAGAAAATGATTGTGAAATACTGTACATATATCTGATTTATCAGTAACAGAAATATTTTTACTGTGAACTGACTTTATATCGTCGACCTTGTGCTGCTGACAAGACACTTCCATCACAACTGACAATATGGTTTTAATTTTATTCTGTGAATTGGCTATTCTATTTGCATACCACATACTCTTTGCCTTCCTAATAACTTTACCTTACAGTACTGTTTGTAATGGGCTACTGTAACTTGATTGTGACTACTTTTAACATTTTGATATAATTCCCACTTTGTTCTACAAGATATCCTTATTCCACTAGTCAGCCACCTGGGCTGCCTATTACTGATGGTACCCCGTTTAGAACGGTCTAATGGAAAGCAACTCTCAAAGAGCATGAGAAATGTGTTGAGGAAAGCGTTGTATTTATCGTCTATGTTATCGGCACTATACACACCATGCCACTCTTGTTCCTTGTCAAGGTTTAAAAAACTCTTTATTGCTGTTGGATTAACTTTCCTACATAGTTTGTAATTAAATATGACATTGGTTTGAGTACAAAAGCCTTTTAGTGTTAAAATTTGTGCATCATGGTCTGAAAGGCCATTCACGCTTTTACTAACAGATTGTCCATCTAGTAATGAAGAATGAATAAAAATATTGTCTATGGCTGTGCTACTGTTCCCCTCCACCCTAGTGGGAAAAAACGCAGTCTGCATAAGATCATGTAAATTTAGGAGATCTACCATCCTTTTTCTTGCACCATCATATGCAAAATTAATATTGATGTCACGACATATAACTAATTTTTGGTACTTCCTACAAAGTGAATCAAGAACCCTCTCTAGCTTGACCAGAAATGCTCTGAAGTCGGAGTTAGGGGACCTATAAACAACAACAATTAGAAGTTTAGTTTCACTAAATTCAACTGCCCCTGCACAACATTCAAATATCTGTTCAGTGCAGTGTCGTAATACGTCTATGGACTCAAATGGAATACCGTTTTTTACGTACATAGCCACTCCCCCACCCCTCAAGGAACTCCTTGAGAAACAGCCAGATAATCTGTATCGTGGTAAAGGAAGCCTCTGAATTGTCAAATTACTTAAGTGATGCTCCGATATACCAATAATTTCAGAGTCAACATCTGTAAGCAGTTCAATAACTTTATCTCTTATATTTTGATGAAATATGCTAATTCCTTCTCTACTTGGAAACTTTACATCCTCGGAAGGTGAGCCCTTAGAGGGACTTTCCTTAAGCAGGTATACCTATCAGCTGACTTCAATCTAAAAAAGGTGCAGCTCTAACACCAACTACTACACAAAGTTAATAGCGAAACAGAATTTGCCAAATCTTGAAAAAGCGGACCCTATAACAGACGGCATAAAAGCTAGAGAGAACAAAGGTACAACAGAACTAATTTCATTACAAATTACTTACGTAATTAACGTTTACATGAAATTCATGCACTGACAACGGGAAAAATGGCGTCTCTTGGCTTGATAGTCTGCCATAACAAATTACATCGAGTTGAAAGATGAAATCTTATACCGGAGGTCTTGAAAGGTAGTCAACTGATAAGTCTATTCGACAATTTCTTTCGGTTTAAGGATGGACGCATTCCATTTTATATGTGACAACAAACATTCTTTCAAACCTACCTGATCCTTTGTTTCTTTTAGCGTGCCTAAAGTGGAAAATAATGAAGAAAGAAGTCTTTGATGTTCGCGGTTCATGATTCGTGATATAAGGCGCAGAAATTTCTTAACACGCGAGGATATTAGTTAATAATGGAATTCTTTTCCGGCGAATCGAGGCAGCTACTAAGATAACAACGCCCCCTCGGCCAGCTGACTTTATATCAATGACAACGTCGCTACCGCTGTTTCAAATTTTGTATTTGCAAGTGGGAAGTTCAAACTTTGAATCTTCGCTGTCCTTAAAACCTCCGTTTCAGAAATGTGGTGCCATGGTCGGAATTGGAGATGTTATTTCAATTGGAAATTTCGAATTTTCGGAACAGTAGGTGAAGCTCCGATAGGCTGCTAATGCAATGATGTAAAATGTTCTTACTCTTAGACCACTATTGCAAATGACTTTATTATGGTAAAGAGACTGAAATCGTTCATAGGGAGAGTCACAGCGCTTTCACTGTATGACATTTTTCGTTTATCATACTAGTCCTTTCTGAGAGAAGAGGGATCCAAATCACCGTCAATCATTCGTGATGTAGGTTTCGCTTCCGGAGCTTGTGTGATTGGCATCTTCCACAAGCCCAGCTAAGAATGGTCTCTATTTGGTCTCACTAAACTGAGTGGATCTACACTGCGTCTTTCCGTCCAGTAGAATCATAGTTAGTCACCGGTATCTAAGCTGGGCATTATTCTTCCCTAACCGACAGTGCCAATAATTAAAGTTAGTGTCACAAAGAAGGGTTATACAAAGGTGCCAAGTTGTTGACATACTGGTTGTCATTAGGTGCAGCTGCGCCTAGTACAAGGAATTTACGCCCTACTGCATCTTACCTGGTGACATCTATAACAGGACGGGGTTTACTTCACGCTCGCAGAAAGCATTTATTCTGCAAGCCCTGTCTTTCGGTTGTTAATGTAGTATTTGTCATTTGTCAAGATTAGAGATAGTTACTAAACACTACTCGCTACAAATAATTTGCTAAATAGGTTTGTGAAATCACACTTAAAATTCGTACTGAGTCCAATTTCTAAGGCATAGTGCTCATAAAACAAGTAAGGTCTCATATGTGGCCGGAGAGTGAGTACATTCAGAGTTACACTCGTATTCCTTCCTTCATGTATTCGACTATACGTGCAACAATGGTAGTAACCAGAAATGTAGGACACTAACAATAGCCCTGTAAACGAGAAATTTCACATAAGTGAAGGTCGTGAATCCCAGATCTTGTTTTTTATTAGTGTTACCCCCCCAACTGCTGCTGAGTAACCGTGCCAATAGTAGTCGGGAGATGACACTCGACCTTCTTTAATGAGCCATCCGTTGTGTGTAAATTTTAAATTAGTATGAGTTGGTACTGAATGATTATGAATGTGCTGATATACGTGACTGCTGTCCAGTGTGTTACTTCACAGCTGGTCAATTCCTCCCCTCTTCCACAAGCGCTTTCCTGCCACGCCTCACACCGACAGAGGAAACTAATTTTCTCCCCAAATTCTGTGCTCAAAGTGACAACTGTATATAGCAAACCGTAAGAATACAGCAGAAATTTTAATTGCTGGGTTTCTCCATATTTTCTCTCGTCTATTCCGTTGTAATACTTAATCTGAAAAGATGTTTTGTATGTGGCAAGTTACGTACAGTTCGGAGAAAACTATCGCTTTTAAATGTGGGATTAAAATATGTAGGAACAAAATTTGAGATAAAGTCAGCGATTACAGCTGATGTTTAGTCTTGACAGGATATTTATCTCAGCACCGACGTAGACATCATTAGAATCCTAATAAATTGAATAGATGTAGGATATCACTGCATAAGTAGTACTTCTTTGTACTATCAGTAAATGAAAATTGATAAACAGGTAGGTAATAATAGAAATTTTTATTAAAATGAGCGATTGGTACAGAGATCTGCCGAAATACGAAGAAACATGTCAATCAGAATGATAGAATTTCATATCACGCAAATTTCAATGCACAGACGCGAATTTAGTGTACGTGAGACAGATGAAGACTAGCAGTTAAACCCTTTTTTTCAAATGTCACTTGCAGTTGCATGATGTACCGAAATTTGCATTTCCTCTAGCAATGTAAGACTGGTTAAATTTTGTAACTATTCATAGCAGGTACCACACTGGTTTCCGCATTTAGTTTTTCCGTAATGGGCGGAGTCCTCAAGTCATTGAAATAGTCTTAGTATTTTTTTATCGTATGTGATTTTAACATATGTATTTTTAGCTAACGAATGGTTCACATAAAGAATGTTAATGGCTAAATACTTGATGATTCCAAAGTTATTTGTATTTTGAGAGATGAATCGACTGCAGATTTACCAGTGATCCTGTGGTGCATCGTCCACACTCTGAGAATATTTGGACAATGAATAATAAATACAGTAATGTGAACGATCGGTTTTGTTTCGACATGTGGTGTTTATTTCTGAAAGTGCTTCTGTTACAATACAGCCGATGGTAATTTTCCAATGACTTGAAATCAGCAGTATGTTTTGTCACGTGGGAATGCGAGGCCCATGGGCTTTCAAAACGTCTGTAACCCTTGGCAGCAGACTAATTTCCAGTCGGACGCCAGTCCCTCGTAATTGAAGTACACGAAAAGCCTGTCAGCGGTACGCTGCGATACGTAATCTTAATCCCATTGGGGATAGCAGCTGTCAAAGGACGACATTCATTCGTATGCTGTGAACACAGCTACCTCAGCCGGTCGTGGATTTGTGGCAGAAACACTGGATTCGTATATTGAAGAACTGGGATTCGAGAGGTTGGCCTGAAGTAGACATTATACCTGTGTCAAAAACAACGAATATCATTAGCTGTCTGTTTGTTGTGTAATACCGTTGGAAGCGAAGCCTTCGTAGACGGAATACTACTTCAACTGGGGAACAGCAGTATACAATAATCTCAGCTTTACTTAAGTCCTTTCTCGAACATTTGTACAGAGTAAATGAGGCATGTATGACAATGTTTTTGCTATAACGTGTCGACGAACACTAATTTGTTTATTATTTACATTGTTTAGACTCATAGAAGATCACATAAAGCAAATTATGACCTGTGGCTGTTATTTCCCTTGTTCTTCCAGAATTGTTTCATCTGATCACTTTCTTTTGGGTATCTCGAGTTTGTGTTCTGATGAAATTTCCCAACTGTAGACCTTATGTCTGGAGACGTTTCGATCTTCGACGTCTGTCGTTGAGATTTTGGCATTTTTTGATCTATTTGGGCCTCTATTATCCAGACTGTTGTCGTTTTCAGTTTCTGTAAGTACGTCAAAATTTTCTTTGTTAGTCGGTTGTCGTCTAGTCTCATGATGTGTCCGTAGAATTTCAGTCGTCGTTTGCGGAAATCGGTTTCGATGTTGGAATATTTTTTTGTGATGGTGTGTGATTGTGGACGGTATACCTCGTCTGTGAGTTTTCTGCCAAGGGTTTTTAGGATGATTTTTCTTTCAGCATTTTTGATATTTTCGATGCTTTCTTGCAATTAAGGCTTCAGGTTTGATACCAGCCGTTTAGTGTTGACCTTTTGTGTTGATGTTTACGCATTTTTTATTGTAGATGCTCGCCACTTTCTATATGCTTTCCGCATTCTGAGTTCCTGTGATTTTTGTGTTTATCTCTCTGTAACTTTAGGCTCAATAAATTCTTCTAAGTACTTGAGGTGGTTAACCTTGTTTACTGTGCCATATTCTGTGATTAAATTTTGTGTTTTGATGTGTTCAGTAGCCATGAATTCGGTTTCAGAGGACTTCAGTCTGATGGATTGTTCATCACCAGAAAGAATGGCGAGGTCATCAGCGAAGGCTAGGCATGTGACGTCGATGTTATCGTTTCTTTTCCTAGCCTGATCGGTCTCCAGATTCTTCGATTTTTCTGTTCTTGTTCCCATTCTTGGATGACTTCGTCTAAAACGATGTTGAAAAGTAGTGGGGAGAGGCCATCGCCCTGCCGGACGCGTCTTGATGGAAAAAGGCTGTGAGATTTCTCCGTTGAATTTGACTAAGGAAGTTGTGTCTGTTAGGGTTTGTTGGATGAGCCGTTGTGTTTTTGGATCCAGATTGTTTTCTTTGAGTATATTAAAAAGGGATTGTCAGTCAATGGAGCCGAATCTTCCTTGAAGTCGACAAATGTGCAGATGGTTGGGAGATTTTGTGTAGATCGAATTTTCAGTGCAGACTTCAGATTAAAAATTTGTTCGGTGCCTGATCTGCGTGGTCTGAACCCTACTTGATATACTTTTATTAGGGTTTCGAGTTGTTCTTGTGCCCGTTGTAAGAGGCAAGCGAAGAGGACTTTGTAAGGAACGGAAAGGAAGCAGATACGTCTGTAGTTATTCGCATCAGATTTGTCTCCTTTTTTGTGAAGTGGGTGGATGAGTGCCCGTTTCCAGTTGTCTGAGAGTTCTTCACTTCGACATATGTCCTCAATGATCTGTGTGATATCCTGTAATGACCGCGTTCCGAGATTTTTCAGCAGCTATGCGGTGATTCCATATTCTCCTGATATCTTTCCGTTATTCAGTTTTGTGATGTGGTGTCTGATTTCATCTTGTGTCGGTGGATAGACGTAGGGTTTCGTGTGACGTGGAAATTGGTGTGGGAATCGTTCGGATGATTCAGGGCAATTAATAAGGTCGGGAAAGTAGTGTGACAGTTCTTTTCAGTTTTCTCGGTTGATGAGTGAGAGTTTCCAACTTTTTCTTGAAGGTTAAATTTTGTGGTGAGTAACCATTAATTTTAATCTGCCAAGAAGTTTCAACCTTTAATTCAGTTAGCAAAAGCTCTATTGAATTTTCTGCTGTTGTAATTTCTGAGGTTGTCCTGAACTGATTTGAGACGTTCGGTGATGTAGTTGCGCTTGGTTTTCCTTATGGTTCTGTTTGTCTCTTTGCGGATATCGAGAAAATGTTGTAGGACTTCCTGCGATTTGTTCCTGTTTTTGAAGGGCGATTCAGCGATTGATGTGGCTTGGTCGCAACTGGAATCCCACCATGGGCGTTTTGCCTTTTTCTTAAGTGGTTAGTCCTTCATCTGTTACTCGCTTTGAATATAAGCCCACACACATTGGCAGATATGCAGGTAGTGCGGAACTTTTACTCTGTCTGGGATACACCGTATAATGGCTAACTGTTTTCAACAAAGAATGCATTTTAGAAATGAGACGGCATAATTAAGTTCGATCATAAAACAATAAATTAGTGTCAGCAGAAGGCAAGCTGAAGTCCCGTCAGCCGAGAATTTCGTCTTCATTTTCGTCTCCAAAATCCGCCATCATGTCTACGGCCTTCAAAATCTCATAAATAATGAAATACATTTTTCCTTTGTCTCACATGTGTTTAATCCAATGTTCACTCATTAAGAGTAACCTTAAAATTCCGAATCACCTTTGGTTTTTAATGCGATTTTCTTTGTATTAGATGATGCGCAAGTTCGCAGCGTTTTCGTTTTGCATGTTGGTATTGATAAATAATAAGTATTGGCGGCCGAAGACTTCCGGTATAAGAAGTCACCATCATTCTGCCAGTGGCCTTGTCATAGAGGGCGGAGGAGCGTACAGAGGTTCAGGGCACTCTCTTGTCTTAGGGGTGGGAAACTGCCCCTAAGGGCGGAGGAATCAGCGATGATCAACGGCGTGAGGATGCAGAAGACAATGGAAACCACTGCATTAAATACACATAACGTGCATCCACAGGACATGTGGCCTTTAATTGAAAAAGTGTCATGATGATATCTCCATTGGCAAAAGATTCCGGAATAGTCCCCCATTCGGATCTCCGGGAGGGGACCACCAAGGGGGAGGTTTCCATGAGAAAAAGATTGAATAATCAACAGAAGGATAACGTTCTACGAGTCGGTCACAGAAGCTTGAACGTGGTGGAGAAACTAGAAAATCTGAAAAGGGAAGTGCAAATGCTCAATGTAGATATAGTAGGGGTTAGTGAAGTGAAGTGGAAAGAAGACAAGGAATTCCGGTCAGATGAGTATACGGTAAGCCGGCCAGAGTGGCCGAGCGGTTCTAGGCGCTACAGTCTGGAACCGCGAGACCGCTAGGTTTGCAGGTTCGAATCCTGCCTCGGGCATGGATGTGTGTGATGTCCTTAGGTTAAGTTTAAGTAGTTCTAAGTTTTAGGGGACTGATGACCTGAGAAGTTAAGTCCTATAGTGCTCAGAGCCATTTGAACCATTTGAGTATACGGTAATATCAACAGCAGCAGAAAATGGTATAACAGGAGTAGGATTCGTTATGAATAGGAATGCAAGGCAGAGAGTGTGTTACCGTGAACAATTCAGCGACAGGGTAGTTATTTTCAGAATCTACAGTAAACCAACACCGGCAACGATAGTTCAGGTATACATGCCGACGTTGCAAGCTGAAGATGAGGATATTAAAAGGGTAATTCAGAATGTAAACGGGGATGAAAATCTAATAGTCGTGGGGGGGCTGGAATGCAGTTGTGGGGAAGGAGTAGAAGAAAAGGTTACAGGAGAATATTGGCTTTGGACAAGTAATGAGACAGGAGAAAGACTACCTGAGTTCTGTAACAAGTTTCGGCTAGTAATAGCGAATACCCTGTTCAAGAATCTCAAGAGGAAGAGATATGCTTGGAAAAGGCCGAAAGATATGGGAATATTTCAGTTAGATTATATCATGGTCAGACAGAGATTACGAAATCAGATACTGGATTGTAAGGCGTACCCAGGAGCAGATATAGACTCATATCACAATACAATAGTGATGAAGAGTAGCCTGAAGTTTAAGACATAAGTCAGGAAGAATCAATACGCAAAGAAGTGGGATACGGAAGTACTAAGGAATGACGAGGTATGCTTTAAGCAGATACAGCCATAAGGAATAGATCAGTAGGCAGTACAGTTGAAGAGGAATGGACATCTCTAAAAAGGGCCGTCACGGAAGTTGGGAAAGAAAGCATAGGTACGAAGAAGGTAACTGCGTGGAAACCAAGTGTAACAGAAGAAATACTTCAGTTGATTGATTAAAGGAGGAAGTACAAAAATGTTCCGGGAAACTCAGGAATACAGAAATACAAGTCGCTGAGGAATGAAATAAATGGGGAGTGCAGGGAAGCTAAGACAAAATGGCTGCAGGAAAATATTAAGACATCGAAAAAGAAATGATTGTTGGAAGAACAGACTCAGCATATAGGAAAGTCGAAACAACCTTCGGTGACATTAAAAGCAAGAGTGGTAACATTAAGAGTGCAACGGGAATTGCACTATTAAATGCAGAGGAGAGAGTGGATAGGTGGAAAGAATATATTGAAAGCCTCTATGAGGGGGAAGATTGGCCTGATGTGATAGAAGAAGAAACAGGAGTCAATTTAGAAGAGATGGGGGATCCAGTATTAGAATCAGAATTTAAAAGAACTTTGGAGGACTTAAGGTCAAATAAGGCAGAAGGGATAGATAAAATTCCATCAGAATCTCTAAAATCATTGGGGAAGTGGCAACAAAACGACTATTCACGTTGCTGTGTAGAATATGCGAGTCTGGCGACATACCATCTCACTTTCGGAAAAGCATCATCCACACAATTCCAAACACTGCATGAGTTGACAAGTGGGAGAATTATCGCATAATCAGCATAAATGCTCATGAAATCAAGTTGTTTACAAGAATAATACACAGAAGAATGGACAGGAAAATTGAGGATGCGTTAGATGACGATCTGTTTGGCTTTAGGAAAAGTAAAGGCACGAGAGAGGCAATTCTGATGATGCGGTTAATAATGGAAACAAGACTAAAGAAAAATCAAGACACGTTCATACGATTTGTCAGCCTGGTGAAAGCATTCGACAATATAAAATGGTGCAAGATGTTCGAAATCCTGGAAAAAAGTAGGAGTAAAGTACAGGGAGAGGCGGGCCATATACAATATGTACAACAACCAAGAGGGAATAGCAAGAGTGGAGGACCAAGAAGGAAGTGCTCGTATTAAAAAGGGTGTAAGACAAGGATGTAGTCTTTCACCCCTACTGTTCAATCTGTACATCGAAGAAGCAATGATGGAAATAAAAGAAAGGTTCAGGAGTGGAATTGAAATTCAATATGAAAGGATATCAATGATACGATTCGCTGATGACATTGCTATACTGAGTGGAAGCGAAGAAGAATTACGTGATTTGCTGAATGGAATGAACCGTCTAATCTGTACACAGTATGGATTGAGAGTAAATCGAAGAAAGACGAAGGTAATCAGAAGTAGTAGAAATGAGAACACGAGAAACTTAACATACGGATTGATGGTCGCGAAGTCGATGAGGGTAAGGAATTCTTCTACCTAGGCAGTAAAATAACCAATGACGGACGGAGCAAGGAGGACCTCAAAAGCAGACTATTTATGACAAAAAAGGTATTCCTGCCAAGAGAAGTCCACTAATATCAAATATCGGCCTTAATACGAGGAAGAAATTTCTGAGAATGTACGTCTGGAATACAGCACTGTATGGTAGTGAAACATGGACTGTGGGAAAACCGGAACAAAAGAGAAACGAAGCATTTGAGATGTGATGCTACAGACGAATGTTGAAAATTAGTTGGACTGATAAGGTAAGGAATGAGGAGGTTCTGCCCAGAATCGGAGAGGAAAGGAATATGTGGAAAACACTGCGAACTCCGAGAAGGGACAGGATGATAGGACATCTGTTAAGACATGAGGGAATTACTTCCATAGTAGTAGAGGGAGTTTGTAGACGGCAAAAGCTGTAGAGGAAGACAGAGATTGGAATACATCCAGCAAATAATTGAGGACGTAGGTTGCAAGTGTTACTCTGAGACGAGGAGATTGGCACGAGAATGGAGTTCGGGGCGGGCCGCATCCAACCAGTCAGAAGATTGATGCCCAAGAAAAAGGAAATGTTGGTAATCCGTTTGCTATGGATTTATTTATCGCTTGTCACTTTTTATTTGTAGTTCACTATCGCTATCTGAGTTTCCGTATTGTCGTTTTGCCATTTGGAGATAGGAAGTGGAGCAGTGGACGCTAGAAGATGGAGTGTAAAGTGTAGGAGTCGGAACATATCCGATATTTTTTTCTGGTTCAGTTCAGTAGAGTGGCAACAGCAGCGTAGGCAGCCTGGCGGAGCACGACAATAAAATTGTTTTCTCGTTTAAAGGAGGATCCTTTGAACATTAGGTACTACCCATGTACGAGAAGACCTTCGGGGTTTAATAAAGATGGTTTAAATGCATTGATCCACAACAATCCACATTTGTGTACTCGAGAATTCGCAGATGTTATGAACTGAAATCATTTCACCATCGTGCGACTTTTGGATGTAATGGGGAAGGTTCAAAAATCGGTGCGTGGGTACTGCATGCACTAAGTCAAAATCACAAAAATGAGCGGGTATCTCTGTTTGCTCATCTTCAATTGGCTCTGAACAACACCTACCATATCTATCCGGTGTCGTTACTGGTGACGAGAAATAATGTCTTTATGCTAACATAGGGAAAAGAAAGGAATGGTTGAGCCGAAACAAAGCAGAAATCCCTCGAACATAAATCTGCGCGCATGCACAAAAGATAATGAGCATCTAATGGAACAGCGACAATGTGTTGTACTACGAATTGCTTCTCCAAGGCGTAACCATCACTGCTGACATTTATTGTCAACAAGTGGGACGTCTTGCAGATGCAATCCCACAACAACGACCAGGAAGGCTGCGTGAAGTGATGACACTCACAATAACGCCCTCCTGATTTCTGCAAAACTGACAAAAAACGCTAAACATGAGTTGTGTTGGGAATTCGTTCCACATCCACGTTATTCATCTGATCTTGTGCCCTCAGATTTTCACCTTTTCCGTTCTCTTTCGAACAACCTTCCAGGAACTTCCCTTCCGGATGAAAATCCGCTCCTAACATGGTTCAACGATTTCTTCATCTCAAAACCACGTGATTTACAAGTCACGAAATCGAAAAGCTACTCCAAAGTTGGCAGACTGTTGTCAGTAGTAAAGGAGAATATATTATTAATGACCAGAACCTCCGTGTGTTTGTTAAGCTTTTGGAAAAACGCTACGAATTTACGCAACAATCGAGCATTTTGTTAATTTCAACTAACCACATTAGTAAAAGAAAGGAATAGTTTACCAACCAGAGCTATAGATACAAGTTTACCGCCACTGTTTTGATTTCACGTGTGAAGTTTCCGTATTGTAACAGAGTGAATTCTTCGGCACCATAGCGAGGAGTTTCGTGCGAAACGTGAAGGATCGACCGCGTCTTGCGGGCCCGCCCGCCCGGCTCCGATATCGATTTTCGCGATGCTCCAGCGGCAGGCAGTATCCAGCGCCGCGCGGACATTCCAGCCGCCACGCCGAGCGAGCTGGCAGGTGCTGGCTGCCGGCTGCCGGCCGCTGCCTGCCCCACCCTGCCTCCCACCACCCCCAGCCACCAGTCTCCAGCCTCCAGCCTCCGGCTTGCGCTCGGCGCCCACCAAGGGATGCTGTTGATGACGGCGACTGCTGGCAACTTGTCACTAATTCCATGTTTCTAGCCGTCACCTATCTGCGCTTGATAAGTTGTTCAAAGGGAACGGAACTGTTCTGCCCGCTTAAAATGAGCCTCAGCATTATATATATGGTGTCGGTTCTTCCAGGCGTGCCCGGAAAAAGAATTACAGCAATGACCGCCAATGATCCATTCAGTGCAGATGCACATCACGCTCGAACTCTTACGGGAATCGGGGAGGTGGCATGAATTATGAGGTGGGGACACTACATGTATAGTGCGTGGTATAGGTTGAGAATTTGGGCTTGACGGGAGGAGTGCTATAGTTCAATTCTTTTATCTTGGCGGTTCGCGCATGCCCGCCCAGACGCGGGAGATGCTTCGTTGCCAGTTGTACGCGCCAAGAGAAGCAGCGCCATAGTATAGTTCGCAAACTTACGTTTAGGGGGGAGCGCGCAGTTTATGAAGTAAAGCCACCACGGCCGCATTAGCCCTTTCGCTGCTGCAGAGACGTGCTCCCCGCATTCCGCGATGTGCGCGATTTTGTCATCATTGCACTGCTCGCCTGTGCAGACACATGGTGTTTCGACTGGTTTGACACACTTTATCGTTCGATTTCACAAAAACTATTTGGCCCAAAAATTTTATTTTTACGCATCTTCTTGACTGATACCTCCCCCCCCCCCCCCAAATGACTTAATTTTGTTCCGATGTTCAACGCAGTTATTGTGCAACATTAGATGTAGTAAACCATTGCACGAAATTTTGAAGAGTTTGCAGAAGTAAAAGTCCATAGCGTATACTTTCCGTATGGTCGATTTTAGTTGCCACTAGAAATTTCAAAAAATTACATTCAAACGAATAAAATTCATGAAGTAAGACACTTCGATATTGTTTTTAAATAAAGAAAATATTAGGCACCGGTCAAGGTTTGAACTCAGAACCTTTCGTTTACCAGCTACACACTTTAACCATTACGCTAACGCAGCTCGTCGTTCAATATATTCCCGGAGGGCTTTAAAATATCACGCAAAATACCGACAAACACTGTTAGTATGACTATGAATTACTCACGTTTCGTCGTAGTACAATAGGAAATAAACAATTACCGCTGTTCTTTATTGCGAAAAAGCGGTTAGTGAGAATGATACAAACACCTTTCCTTGCTATCGCCTGAAATAGGAGGCTTATTTCTTGTTTGGTTTAATTAATTAATAGAATATGAAGCAACTGGTATAAATAATGCTTTTTCCAAACTTTCTATAAAAGAAAGTCTGCCATTAAGACATTGCTTTTGTTCAATTACTTTATTTATGACTCAACGTTTCTAAAACTGAAGACACTCGTCCGTGCTCTGCACTGCAGTCGAGCTCTGGCAACGTCGTTTTCTGTTCATTGGCTCACTGTGTTTTGTGACGTCATATGCGCAGAACGAACCTAAACTCGGCCGCGCACTTTAGGATATTCCGTGCGGTTGCGGTGACCAGTGTGTCCGGATGGCACAGTGGTAAGAGAATCTGCTTCATAAGCAGGACACGCGGTTTCGAGTTTGTCCCATTGATGTAAATCAATGCCCACTGGCAGCTAACGTCTTTAATCCCTTTATCTTATACATGGAATGTTTGCAAATACACCAGAGAAAGGGTAGCAGTAACGTCAAGTGTGTGACTATCTCCGCAAGTAGACGAAGCAATGCTTGCTAGATATAATCTTGTAACCGTAAAACGTAAACTTGCGCGATCGGAAATGTTACACTTATCAAAATATTCGAGCTATTATGCAGTGAATAAACGAGTTTTTCGGACAAACTCAACATTTCGCCCCCATGTGTGGAGAGGCAGTTTCGGCTGTGACGGGGGGAGGGGGTGGCGGCGAGGGGGCAGGAAATATCTTCTATGAAGGTCCGATGCACAACTTCCTACGCTGCTTAAATGGAAGGTAATGCAGAGATGCAGTATTTCAGACTTACTGTCCGATCTACAAATGGAAGAACCTTTGACGGAAATAAAAGAGAATTTCAAGAACGGGATTAAAATTCAGCGTGGAATATTTGGTGATAACATTGATGTCCTAAGTAAAAGTGAGGAAGGACTATGGAAACCAATTGCAAAACGACATGTGTGTGGTACCAAAATTGCCAGTTGACTCTAAATAATGAAAAGTTTCAGGTCATCGACACGAATAGTAAAAGGTATCCGTTGAACTTGAGTTACATCATAAATCTCACAAATCTAAGGGCTGTCAATTCAATTAAATTCCCTGGGCTTACAATTACGAACAACTGAAACTGGAAACGATCATAAAGATAACGTGGGGAAGGCTAACTAAAGACTGCGTTTTATTGGCAGAACTCGTATAAGATGTAACACATCCATTAAAGAGGCTGACTACATTACTCGTATTCGTTCTCTGCTGCCAAACAGGCAGCTCGTTTATTATTATCACGAAGTAGGGGGGAAGTGTAACTGACATGATACGCAGATTGGGTGACAGTCATTAAAACAAAGACTTTTTCGCCATGTGAAAAAATTCTGTTGACGGCCACTTATATAAGGAGAAACGATCATCGTAACAAAATAAGAGAGGCCAGAGCTCGCACAGGAAGACTGAAGCGTTTGTTCTTCCGGCGCGCTTTCCGAGAATGAGACAGTAGAGAAATAGTGCAAGATTGCTACTGCAGATTACTGATGTAGAGAAATAGTGCAAGATTGCTACTGCAGAGTACTGATGTAGTTGTCAATGATTTTGTGGCAGAGAGCAACCTCCACGGTTAGCACACAACCATCTGAGGAGAAACGTGCTTGCAAGCTGAAGCTCAGAATAAGGGTTGGATCTGGACTAGGCTTTCGCAGTTGGTGGAGCATAGTCCAAGGAGTCTACAAGTTCCATTGAGAGAGCTGCGACAACGTACAGCCGGCGCACACATCACTGCAGATAAATGTTTAGTACTTCTTTCTGAATTTTAGCATCTGGATACGCGAGTACCTGAAGGTCAAACTGTACCTAATTAGCGTTATTGACCGAACATTATATTGTGAAAACTGAGACTCAAAAATAGGTCTAAAATGCTTCTAATTTAAATATTTGGTTCTGAGTAGCCGAGTACGTATTTACTGCACGCAGCTTGCGTTGCATTTGAGTCTACTACCCATGCTCAAATAACGAGACACAAAGCCTCCAACAAACAAGAAAGAAAAGAACCGAGGCGCACTAATTTGTCGCTGTTTCAGTAAAGTGAGACGAAAGATAAAAGGGACGACGAAACCCATTTAGCTTACTCCGGCAGTGACAGCAGCAGTTAAATGAACGTCCAGCTGCAGTTTGTCGCATCGGATGTAGCGGCGCCGAGCGAGAGGCACGCCTCCTGCGTCTGTAGGCAACCCGCAGAACATGCCGCTGGAGACGGAGGAGCCCGGTGTGGGGACGGACAACCTATTAGTCACAGCCAAGGTCACCTCTTCAGTTTCAACTGCTGGCAGCCACAAAGCTGACCCTATGTTTGATAATATGCTCAGCAATACATTACGGAGAAATTGTGCAAGGTCCTTACAAAAATTGCGACCCAAAAGTGGTCATTTGGAAAACTAATGGCTGTCCTACTTCCGCCCACTACTTGTATCACTGCGAATTTTGCTGAAAGAACACGTCAACGCCTTCCAACACAACACACTGCGCAAATCTGCAAAAGCCTCACATATAAATGATACGGGAGATCCATCTGATAATGTAGAATGCAACCTTGAAATACTACATACACTGAACAAAGGAAACAAAACGTCTATATAAGAAGATCTAGAAATCTATACACACAGAAAGAAACTTGGGGAACATCTACTCAAGGACAAGAGCAAAACACAACCAACTTTTTCAAAGCCTTTCACATAGTACATATAGCATTCTCATAACTTACAGTTTCAATGCACGGTAATCAATGTGACCATTCCCATTCATACCTCAATATGTTCAACTTACAATGCACATGAGTGATCTGTTGTAATCTTTTTATACATAAGAAGTTAATATAATACTTGAAGTGTGCACATATCTATATTCAGGTGCAGCCCATTCATATTTTTTAAAACAAAAGGAAAACACATTTATGTGCATAACCATTTAATCATTGTTCTTGTATCCAAAGCTGCAGCTCATTCATATCAGAAAAAGTAATAAAAATATTTGTGTATATGTACCTACCTAATTGTGCACGTGTCAATATCCTGCTGCAGACAATCTGTGTATTTTTTTTAAAGAGAAAGTTATTTATGTAGGAAACATTTAATGTTTTACGTTTGTATCCAGTATAAACAAACTTATCTGTAACATGTACAACGTCATTGAAGTGACTGTGTAAACGTAATGTGCAATGAAGAGGACATGCATCAGGCAGCAGTTTGCAGACTTTTTACAACTCTATTGTCCCTGTAAGTAAAATTCACTGTCAGAAATTCATGTTTTTTAACGTTAGAAGTGCCTTTTATAAATAAAGAAGTTTTATTATTAGCAAAAGACACAAAATAATCTATACTGGACTTGGTCAGCTACTGTGAGAAGACGTCTGTACTCTTCACAAACCCCAGCTGTGTAAGTAAACAATTCTCGAGCAGAAGATGAAGCTTCGAAACGCGGAGTAGCAAAATATACAAACGACTGACGGAGAAACTGTTTTATTTGTTCATATATTCTTCTGCAGTCTTTAAGTGTTTCAGTTCAATTTCACAAACTGCAGATAAAAGTGCACAATAATTTCCAGAGATGCTTGTTTCTGGCATGTTGACATCGTAATGGAGATCCTTACATGACAACTGATATCCTGTTGATGAAGATGCAAAAATGCTACTGAAAAGACAGTAGAAGTTAAGTTTTCCACTCAGATCACTGTCTCGGTTCCGCTAACAAGAACCACTGTGGTTGCTACGAAAAGAAATTTTGTAGTCCATTCACTTAACTACTAACCACACTTCCAGTATTGAAGCAGCTTAATTTCTCCTCTTCTATATAATTCTGCTTGTCAGCTCTGCGGGAGTGTAAAAAATCTCCAATTACTCTTCGATCCATCTTTTGAAACCCTTTACATACATAGATTCTTTACTGTACCCTATTCCGCCATTTCAGTCACGTATACTCATACAATGTTAATTTATGGCTGATTATGTACGTAAAATTTTATCCCTGTTAGATTTCAGAGACTTCAGTCCTGAGAACACGACGAGAGAAACACTAACCTATTAATTCAGCATTGATTGTCAAACACAAAAAATATGTTTTCGTGATAATGTCGTCTAAGTGACACCTTTCAATCAGTACCTTAGAATTATAAGTGAAGCATCTTTTCACTCGATCGTACCTTACACGACATCATATCGTTGTGGAAAAAAAAAAAAAAATTACACGAAGAATGGTTTCTCTGCGACTCAGACATCGCACCCTCTGTGGTTTCATTCACCAAGTTTCCCAAAGGAAAGGAAAGTGCCTTTCGATTTGAGCAAAAAAGCCTTTTATAAGGAAATGGGTATGAGGTGCTGTATTCCAATTTATTCGATTCTTATACCTTTTTGGTACGAATTAAAGGGGACTGCTTTAATGCCATATATACTTATATAAGCGCTGTCTCAGTTTTTTCCCGAGTCGTAATTGTTTCTCTGTTGCTGAGGCTTTGCTCATTACGTTCAAGCGATAGTGACTATCGTTGGATGGTGTTGACAGAATCTTAACTGTCCTCACAAAACATAGTGTGTATGGAACAAACGTCTTTAGCTCAGCAAGATAATAACGCCTCTTGTGATCTGGTGGCGATAATAACAGATGGGGGAGGGGGGAATACCATATCTGAAGTCGCAAATGGGTAGCATGTTCTCTTGCCACATCGTGCTCTTAGTAGACTTGATTGTAGGATGACCACTGTTGTATGTCTTGCCTTGCTGCACATATAGATAATCTCTTTGATGACACGTTTCCTAGAAAAGTTGTCAGTGATGAGGATCTCTCACGTTACAGCAACCTATTCCTAGTTCACTACGGGACAGTGCTCGACAGTGTAAGGGGTCGTATTGGTAGTTCTTATTTATCCATCACATTATTAAAAATACATTTCGTGTCCATTTCAAATAAAACGCTCATGAGCTAATTTATATCTGAATATCTTTAGTCGTCTCTTCTAACTTGCCCTTATATATTGCGGAAATGGAAAGTCTATTGATGTGCTATTTTCACAGAGTTGATTGGTAGTCGGAGGCTCTTATTGTTAACCAATAAACAGTGTATGTCTGCACAGAAATATACTTCCTAAGTATTATTACAATCTGTTTACTGCCTGGCAAAACGAGCTCTGACTATCAGTCCATTCGTTGAAAACCGCACACAAATAGCACTTCCCATTTTCGCAATATTTGCGATGCAAAGCGAATTATGTTTTCCTATAATGTGAAATGGTACGGGTGTGGACGAACAGGGTCTGTCCAGATGCAATGTAGGAAGCCTCAATGTGGCAAAAATGCTATGAGTGGATACCAACAATGATATTGTAGAAGCAATGGTAAGGCTGGAAAAGGTGGAAGTGGGCAGGTGATAAACACAAGTTGGAACCTCCAGTCTGCTGAGTGGCGTCCCCATTAAGTTTTGATGCTACAGATATGTTTGAAGACACAAAGGCACATATATCACTAGCAAGTCAGAGTCTTACAGGTTGGAAGGTACTGAACCCACCGCACTATAGGATTTGTGAGTGTGTGTGTGTGGGGTGGGGGGGGGTGCGCAGTGACGAGAAGAGGTATTAAATTTTCACGTTAAAACAGGCCAGTCTGAACTATGTGTGGAAATAGTGCTTTATGTAAGCGAAGGTTACCGAGGTTACCGTGTGAGTCTGGGGTTCGACATCATGGCAAAACTGATAGTTTGTTACGTTTGGTGGGACTTAGAGTGATGACATTCCAGCTACAGGAAACTGTCACCAATGATGAACTGCCGTAAGGTTCATTTAACTTAGCGGACAAACCGACTGAGCTGCATACAAAAACACTAAGGCTTGATTCACATGATACTGCGCTGGAGGACACTCGAATGTTGTTTTGAGTGAATGTAGAACCTGAACGTGTTGATATGTTGTGTATTATAGAGCCATTAGAGGAGAACGATGTGTTGGATACATCACGATGTTTTATAAGAAGGAGCGTTGTATGTGTACGAGAAGGAGATGGCAGGAAAATGGAACCTCTGAATTTTGATAATTTTGACGCCTGTGAAATAAAGTCAACAAAGAAACCGTTAGTAGCGAATCTAGAAATCGGAGAAGATGACTGGGGCACATTAGATATAAACCGCGGTGAGATATAGGCCGCAGCTAAACCTGCACTAAGTAAGAAAGTGTAGCATTTGGAAGGAATGGAAAAGGCAGAGCAACTACTGGAATTTGAGGATTTATTTTATCCTCAAAGTCACTTGCCATCATTGCCCATGATGCAACATCGCAACAGAAAATGAAGTACCATCATAGCAGAAACAGTATCACATACCTCAGAATTTACAGCCAATTAGGAAAGATTCCGTAAACAAACACCTACCAGGTTGAATAATAAAGGAGTGGACTAGTCCATGGAGGCCCCCCGTCATGATCATGCCCAATAAGTCAACAGATGGTTCAAAAAATTGATATTTTTGCTGTAGGTATCGATATCTTAACAGTGAAGCTGTAACAGACACATGCTGGATACCCAAGTCACGAACACCGTTGGTAACTTGGGACAGTGTTTGTACTTCTCTATCATACATTTAAGAAATGGGTATGATCAGTTAGTGGTAGTTCCAGAGGGCCGGCCAAAGACGGGATTTTCGGTTTCCTGGGGTCATTTTCAATACTGGAGGATGCCATTTAGGTTACACAATGCATTGGCAACATTTCAGTGGTTGCTGGATACGAAGCTTGGAGGATTGAAATATTAGCAATGTTCTGTGTAACTCAGTGATATAATTGTTTTCTCTAGGACAAGGTACAACATATACAACGACAGAGGTTTTTAACAGGTTACATGCCGCAGATGCCATAAGAACAGAGAAGTTTCATTTTGCCTTAAGGGACGTTAGTGAGTTATAGGGTGCAGTTAGTAAAGTATGATGGTTCAAATGGCTCTGAGCTCTATGGAACTTAACAGCTAAGGTCATCAGTCCCCTAGAACTTAGAACTACTTAAACTTAACCAACCTAAGGACATCACACACATCCATGCCCGAGGCAGGATTCGAACCTGCGACCGTAGCGGTCGCGCGGTTCCAGACTGAAGCGCCTAGAACCGCTCGGCCACACTGGCCGGCAGTAAAGTAGGAGTAAAGAGAGACCAGAGATTGGTACAAGCAGTACAAGATTTTCCAGTTATTAAGACCAATAAAAATCTACAATTGTTTTTGGAACTCTCCAATTATTATGGGACATTCGTGAAGGGGTTCACAAATGCTGCATGTCTACTCACGCAAATTTTGAAGAAATGTGTGAAATTGTAGTCATTAAAAGAGTGCCAAGCTGCATTCAGCGGGTTGAAAAAAGCTATGACAATGATTTTGGTTTTGATTTTCCCAGAACATCAGACGGAGTTTATACTGACATATGACACTTCCAGTCGTGCATTGATGTGTGTTTTAAGTCAGGTGAAAAATGATGAAGAACATCTTGTGGCTTACACTTATTGATAACTGAATAAAGTGGAAAAGATTCCAAAACAGAAAAAGAAATGGTCAGTTGAATATATGGAATTATACACTCCTGGAAATTGAAATAAGAACACCGTGAATTCATTGTCCCAGGAAGGGGAAACTTTATTGACACATTCCTGGGGTCAGATACATCACATGATCACACTGACAGAACCACAGGCACATAGACACAGGCAACAGAGCATGCACAATGTCGGCACTAGTACAGTGTGTATCCACCTTTCGCAGCAATGCAGGCTGCTATTCTCCCATGGAGACGATCGTAGAGATACTGGATGTAGTCCTGTGGAACGGCTTGCCATGCCATTTCCACCTGGCGCCTCAGTTGGACCAGCGTTCGTGCTGGACGTGCAGACCGCGTGAGACGACGCTTCATCCAGTCCCAAACATGCTCAATGGGGGACAGATCCGGAGATCTTGCTGGCCAGGGTAGTTGACTTACACCTTCTAGAGCACGTTGGGTGGCACGGGATACATGCGGACGTGCATTGTCCTGTTGGAACAGCAAGTTCCCTTGCCGGTCTAGGAATGGTAGAACGATGGGTTCGATGACGGTTTGGATGTACCGTGCACTATTCAGTGTCCCCTCGACGATCACCAGTGGTGTACGGCCAGTGTAGGAGATCGCTCCCCACACCATGATGCTGGGTGTTGGCCCTGTGTGCCTCGGTCGTATGCAGTCCTGATTGTGGCGCTCACCTGCACGGCGCCAAACACGCATAGGACCATCATTGGCACCAAGGCAGAAGCGACTCTCATCGCTGAAGACGACACGTCTCCATTCGTCCCTCCATTCACGCCTGTCGCGACACCACTGGAGGCGAGCTGCACGATGTTGGGGCGTGAGCGGAAGACGGCCTAACGGTGTGCGGGACCGTAGCCCAGCTTCATGGAGACGGTTGCGAATGGTCCTCGCCGATACCCCAGGAGCAACAGTGTCCCTAATTTGCTGGGAAGTGGCGGTGCGGTCCCCTACGGCACTGCGTAGGATCCTACGGTCTTGGCGTGCATCCGTGCGTCGCTGCGGTCCGGTCCCAGGTCGACGGGCACGTGCACCTTCCGCCGACCACTGGCGACAACATCGATGTACTGTGGAGACCTCACGCCCCACGTGTTGAGCAATTCGGCGGTACGTCCACCCGGCCTCCCGCATGCCCACTATACGCCCTCGCTCAAAGTCCGTCAACTGCACATACGGTTCACGTCCACGCTGTCGCGGCATGCTACCAGTGTTAAAGACTGCGATGGAGCTCCGTATGCCACGGCAAACTGGCTGACACTGACGGCGGCGGTGCACAAATGCTGCGCAGCTAGCGCCATTCGACGGCCAACACCGCGGTTCCTGGTGTGTCCGCTGTGCCGTGCGTGTGATCATTGCTTGTACAGCCCTCTCGCAGTGTCCGGAGCAAGTATGGTGGGTCTGACACACCGGTGTCAATGTGTTCTTTTTTCCATTTCCAGGAGTGTATATTTTCGGTGCTTTGTGTATGTGAAGAAATGCAAGTTGGTAACCAATCATGCATCTCTAATATGCTTATTAGAGTGAGTTGGACACATCTAGCAGGCTTCAAGAGGTGGATGTTGAGGTTTAGCGAATCTGATTGAGAAGTGCATAAGCTAGGCAAGAAGCATGGAAAAGTAGATGGTTTGAGCCAGAAGATAGCAGTAACACAGGCTCTGGGCTACTGCCTTGCTGAATGGCAATTGCTGCAAGCCATGGTCACCAACTGGGTGCTCAGCTTTGATGTACCTGAGACGGTAATCACAAATCAAGGGAAAAATTGGTTGTCAGACTTAATGGAACTGTTGTGGCATTAGCTGAAATTTCGGAATGTGAGAACAAGTCCATAAAACCTCCAAACTAATGGTGGAATGGAGAGCGTTCATCATACTGTTGCTAGAAAGTTGAGTTACAATGTTCATTCTCACCATAATGATTGGAATACTTCCTTGTCGCCGGCTGCGGTGGTCTAGCGGTTCTAGGCGCTCAGTCCGGAACCGCGCGACTGCTACGGTCGCAGGTTCGAATCCTGCCTCGGGCATGGATGTCCTTAGGTTAGTTAGGTTTAAGTAGTTCTAAGTTCTAGGGGACTGATGACCACAGATGTAAAATCCCATAGTGCTCAGAGCCATTTGAACCATTTTTGAACTTCCTTGTCCTTTGTCGTAGCAGCTTACAACTCGAAGACCGACACTAGTAGTAGAATATTGCCTGATGGGGTGATGTATGGACAGAAGATACCATAAGTGGAGCGCTCCCTTCCGAAGTTACCGACCCGCTAGTTCAGATGCCGTAACACCGGATCACCAGTCGTACATGAGGTGCAGCGAATGAAAATTTTTGTGTACGAGAACATTCCATTGTGAGTAGTGTTGAGAAATATGTCTCCTAGAATTTAAGATTTAAAAATTATTGAGCAGGAAATGGGGGCCTTGAGAGATATTGTGGCGTGTTTAGCGACATGTGGAGAGATTCCATGATGGCATGTCTTGCGGGTGGTGATGAAAGTTGTGTTGTAAGATTTTATGTGGAGCTGTGTAACCTACTAGCTGCAATAGGAGATTTCACTAAAAGTTGTAGCGAAAATACTGTTTATTGCCACCTAGTACTTAAAACGATACATAGTAACTATTGAACAACTTTGTCCATGTATGCTGAGTTGTTTTGTAGCAGAACGGCCGAGAGTAAAAATCAGTGGCCAGGGGGTGGGGAGGGGAGGGGGGGAGGTGATGAGGCGTGAGAGGGCGCAGGTCTCCCAGAGGTATTGCTGCGGCGCCACTATTTTTTGGGAGTTTACTGAGAAAACCAGCAGTACAACCACAGCAGTTGAACGCGTCATAAGCAGCCTGCAGGCGATAAGTTGTTAGCATAGTGCTTGCAAAAATAAGCAAGTTTGTGTACTGTGAGACAGGCCAGGTCAACAATGTAGTTACGTGACTGGGAGGATTGCTCAGCGCAAGTGAGCTCCCAAGCAGTATAAATAACCGTCAATTTTAGCCGAAGTATAAGTAGTCCGGCAGTGCCTATGAAACGCGAGTGCCATGCCAGCCATTGGAGTGATATGGGGCAACAAACAGTCGCCATAAGTTTGGAATTCCACTGCCGCACCTTGGCCGGCCGAAGTGGCCGTGCGGTTAAAGGCGCTGCAGTCTGGAACCGCAAGACCGCTACGGTCGCAGGTTCGAATCCTGCCTCGGGCATGGATGTTTGTGATGTCCTTAGGTTAGTTAGGTTTAACTAGTTCTAAGTTCTAGGGGACTAATGACCTCAGCAGTTGAGTCCCATAGTGCTCAGAGCCATTTTTGAACCACTGCCGCACCATCTTATAGAACCAAGCTCCCTTTCCTCGACTTAGTGCCTCTCCACTGGTGGACCGCCTCCAGGCTCACTCCAGCTGTAGCCAGAGACTCCTGACCTGGAGGGCAGCTTATCAAAACTGGGGGTATAGCTGGTCATCCTTCTGCGCTGGTACGGCGCCCCGTCTTCCACACCGCTGACAATTCTGGCGGGCAGTCGTGTAGCGTCAAACTGAGCGAAGACGTCACGGCCTTCTGGCTGACATCTGGCTGCACACCATGTGCTGAGAGAGAGCGTGGCCGCCACACAGCGATGTTTAGAGCTCAGTCCATGAGTTTTAATAAAATATTTGACTTTTGATGTTGTTTATCCGAGCTGCTATCGGCCTGCACTCTCGACGCAACTCATCGCCGCAACTGAACACTGCACGAAAGGGCACTTCATCCCTGGTCCAGTTCACTGTCGACGCCCCATCGTATCACATCTCTGCTAGCATTTGGGAGCAGCAAAGATCAATTCGTCCTGGTTGAAGCATTCCGCGGTTATCCTAAATCAACTGAGGTGAATTCTGGAATGCTTTCCTTAAAAAGAACAGTTTTCTTCGTCATCATCGTTTGTTCCGGTTTTGACGTCCCTCTCTAATGAAATCGTCGGCGTTAACTTGAAATGTCATTTTATTTCCTCCCTTAATCTCACATTTAATAAAAGTGACACAATGCTATTTTGCAATAGTGTCGTCATGACTTACTAAATTCTTTTCATGTGGGTTTTCGAAGTAGTTAACCTAAGCAATGAAACCGCTTATAGCATTATTGTTTTCTTACATGCGAAATGTTAATGACCTCAGAGAACCAGGTATAAATCGAGCCATCTCTTCGGACGAAAACACCATCATTCTTCTGCTGGCCTTGTCGGAAAGGCTTAAAACAACAAGCCCGCTAAGCAGATTATAAATTCATTTCCCGAATTAATCTCCCTATCAATTTAGCGAATGAAAAATAAGAGCTCAAGTAATAACTGCTTACGAGGAGCTTAGCTTATTTATCGGAAACGGGAGCCAAACATACTCCTGTACCTATGCTTCCGGAAAATGAGCTTCCAGTCAATGGCCCTCCCTACACGAATGAAAATTTACTACCTTATTTTGCAGGCCTTACTCTAAATGTGATAATAATAACAAGGTTACATGTCCATGAACTAGGGATGTGCGATGGCCGTAGATGTTTACAAAATATTAGTATGTAAGTTTAAAAAAAAAAAAAAAAAAAAAAAAAAAAAAAAAAAAAAAAAAAAAAAAGATGCCCCATTTTACTTGTTACTACTGTAGATAGTTTATTCATCTAAACAATTCTTTTTACAAACACTTGTCATAACAACAAAAGTGATGTGGATAAATAAGCAGAAACAGCATTTGTAAGGGAAAGACATACATCGTGTTTTTTGCATATTCTAAATTAGGTAGGCAAAAATATATTCAAAAATTCTGTTGAAAGTCTGAATTTCTCACCGGTGTGAAAGATATGTAACGTGTTTTCAATAAAATTCACAGGAAGTGAGAATCTCAGAAATGAATGAGACCTCAAACTAACTCAAGAAATATTTGCTAGACGGAATTGAACGTTCTGTATGACTGATAAATTTTTGCAGCGCTATTCATTTTTAATAATATCATTAATTGTCGGGTCTGATGACCCCGTAGTTTGGTCCCTTTCCTCCCCAAACTAACCAAACATTAATTGTCACGCTAGTCCTCCAACCATTCTATCACCTGTAGACAATGAGGTTTTGGCAGATGGTTCTGACTTCATGCGGTTCAAATGGTTCAAATGGCTCTGAGCACTATGGGACTTAACTTCTGAGGTCATCAGTCCCCTATAACTTAAACCTAACTAACCTAAGGACATCACACACATCCATGCCCGAGGCAGGATTCGAACCTGCGACCGTAGCGGTCGCGCGGTTCCAGACTGTAGAGCCTAGAACCGCTCGGCCACACTAGCCGGCACTTCATGCGGCCTATAGAAACAATTGAAAGTGAAATTTGCGTAGAAAAATCCTTTTTAAGCAGTAATGTATATCGTATATCGAGTATCAAAACATCTGGCAAGCAACTAACACAGACTGTTGGAATGATTCTGAAGAGTAACATCGTAACAAAAATAAAAACGCTATTGCTTTCAACAGGACACGTTAACATATTAGCCATATAACGGCGCTCGAACCCAGATTCCAGGTGGTGCACTTCCATGATGCTTGAGCACGTATGAAGGCAATCAAAACATCTAGATTTTGCTTTAAGCTGCTGAAACGACTGTCAGTGACGATGAGCAGCACGTTGATACTTCACAGGAAAAAAAGAGAAACCAAAATTATAAACAGGATAAGAAAATGGTAATTTGCAAACTAAAACAGGAAAGGATCTACCATCAAAGTTCAATTATTATCTGGAAGAGCGTCTCCTATATCTTAAAAAGATGCATTAGTTATCGGTACTACCTATTCGAAGCCACGAAAAACTGCACTTACATACGTGAGAAAACTTTTCTCAACACCGTGATACGCTTTCTGTTAACAATGCAGTAGACTCAAGCGAAAAACTGCATCAATAATTTATAGGCAAACACTTTTCGGGTATGTAATGCTAATTATTATTGTACTTATTGATGAACAAATATAATATTAGATGTGTTTATATGCTGCATTTTACGCTATTCCATAAAATCATCAATTCACGTCGATATTAAAACCAACTACGTTCGGGATCCATTATCCGATATCGATGCTTAGACAATGATTACCCATCGCTAATATGATTACGCAGGTATTACAGCTGGTAGACAAAAAAAAAAAAAAAAAAGGAAACATGCACGCTTGACTTTAAATGCAGATGCCAGCCAAGCTTGCAGGATGGCAACGAACGACACCTGCAAAATGTCCTCAATTCATTGTAAGTGTGACTCGTGGGCAAAACAGTGTTCTCAGTAGTTACGGTGCATTGTGTCGGACCTCAGTGAATTCGAACGTGGACAAATTGTTGGTACTCGTGTGGTGGGTGCATCCGTAATCAAGGTAACTGAAATGTTCAATATTTCAAGAGGCACCGTATCGAAGATTTGTGGCGCATACAGGGAAAGTGGAAAAATGTAATCCGCTAAGTCACAAAGCAGACGAAATTGGTGTTGAGAGATCGACACGTACTGTCACTGAAGGAGACCGTGACGAAAAATAAGAGGACGACAGCTGCGAAAGTCACTGCAGAACTGACTGTCGTTCTCGCGAACCCCGTCAGCACCAAAACAACACTATGTGAGCTCCATAAGCAGAGGATTTCAAGACGAGCTGGAATTCCAGAACCAGTCATCAGTAACGCAGACGCTAGTAACCGGAAACGCGGCGACGGATCCACGAAACCTGAACTATGGAGCAGTGGAAGAATGTCATTAGATCGTCTGTACTTTTTTCACACTGTTCCAGAATTCTGGGCGAGTTTCTGTTCCAAAGTGAAACATGGCAGGGGTTCAGTCATGATTTCGGTAGTCATATCACGGTCTTCCACGGGCTCCATGATTACTCAATACATTCCTGTTACTGCCAAGGATTATGTGATCACTTTGGCTGATCAGATCCATTACGTGCTACAATGTTTATGCGCCAACCGCGATGCTCTGTTCCTGGACGGCAAGACCCTTCTTCACGCAGCACGCATCGACCATGACTTGTTTTGAGAGCTTGAGGATGAATTGTTGCATCTGCCCTGGCCACCAAGGTCACCAAATCTCAACATTATTCAGCCTTTGTGGTCTATTTTTGAGAGAAGGGTGGATGATCTCAATCCACTTCCATCATCGTTGCTGAACTTGCCACTATTTTTCAGGGAGAGTGGCATAAGGTTCCCTTGAATACAGTACAGGACCTATATTTATCGATTACAAGACGCCTGGGAGCTGTTTTGAATGTCACCTGATTTCGTAGACCGAATTATGAAACATAATGGGTTGTGTTTTTCATGTTTCCATATTTGTGTGTCACTCTTGTACATTGCAGTTACGTGTGTTGCTTTCTCCGCCGCACTGAGCCTGTGGTACTGGATGGACAGGTTGCGCAACCATGCATATAATCATAGGGGTCAAATATTGAAGAGGCGTTGGACGGCAGTACTGTGCACTCGTTTCATCTGTTGTCAAAACCGGCCAAGGGCTGCAGCTGAGAGACAGAAAGCGACGCCGTCCCATCACAACCATCCTCATAAAGTCGCGATACCTGGCTAGTATCTTATGGGGCATGCTGGATGAGGCGTCAAGTGTGTGGTGTGACGTTGCCTGCTGGAAGGAGCGCATTTCACTGACGTTTAAGATGCAAATACTATGCTGATTGGTATTTAGATGTCTCTTTTACTCTTCAGTTTTCCCTTGGCAAGCACTAGAGCTCTATGGTCATTAGAAACTGCGCCTCTCCGTACCACGACACTCGTGCAAGCCCTGTACGAACCGCCTGATGCGTTCCTGCTGTTCACGGTCTTCGCTTTGACACCACAACCGCAAACGACCGCCATCATCTGTGTGACAGCCTCCGTTCTCACCGCTAAACACAACTTGGTGTGAGGCACACGTCAAATCGCAAGTTTCGCTTCACCAACTGCGATATTTTGCACCGTGATGAAGGTAGAAGTGGCTCTCGCTGCTGCTTGGATCTCAGCTTCCGGAGAACGGTGCTAGGCGGTCGCAGCTGACGCTCTCATGTAATAATGATTCAAGTTTACATGTCGTGGGATAGCGTAATGCACAATACAGATGATATTATCGGGTACACAAGGCATAAAAGGGCAGTGCATTGGCGGAGCTGTCATTTGTACTCAAGTGATTCGTGACGTTGACGCTATGGTGTCGAAAAGAAGACCGTAAATTGCAGGAACACATCAGGCGGTTCGCACGGGGCTGGTACGGACAGGCTCTGTTTCTAATGGCAATAGCGTTCTAGTGCTTGCCGAGGGAACACTGATTATGGCCGCACGACGGGACGTAATGCATGGGAAATTCCGTGTCGGAAATCGTTAGTTAGTTCAATATTTCGAGATCCAGAGCAACAAGGCATTTCAGGCATTACATTTCACCACGGACAATGCAGTGGCAGACGGCCTTCACTTAACGACCGAGAGCAGTGGTGTCTGCGTAGAGTTGTATGTGCTAACAGGCACGCAGCACTTCGTGAAAGAATCGCAGAAATTAACGTGGGAGGTACGAAAACGTATCCTGTAGGACAAGGTGGCAAAATTTGGCGTTAATGGGCTGTGGCTATGGAAGCAGACGACTGAGGCACGTGCCTTTTCTAACAGCACGACGTCGCCTGCAGCTCTCTTCTCGGCTCGTGATCGTAGATGACTGCAAAACCGTGACATGGTCAGATGAGTCCAGATTTCAGTTGGAAAGAGTGATGGTAAGGTTGGAGTTGGCGCAAACCCCACGAAACCATGGTCCCAACTTGTCAACAAGGCACTGTGCAAGCTGGTGGTGGCCTGTATAATGGTGTGGGTTGTGTTTGCATGCAATGGTGGTCCAACTGAACCGATCATTGAATGGAGGTGGTTATGTTCGGCTGTTTGGAGACGATTTGCAGCCATTCACGAACTTCATACTCCCAAACGACCACGGAATTTAGATGGATTGCAATGTGCTGTCTCACCGGACCACAATTTCGCGAGATTGATTGAAGAACATTCTGAACAATTCGAGCGACAGATCGCCCTACATGAATCCTGTGGTGTCACCGCCAGACACCACACTTGCTGGGTGATAGCCTTTAAATCGGCCGCGGTCCGGTAGTATACGTCGGACCCGCGTGTCGCCACTATCAGTGATTGCAGTCCGAGCGCCGCCACACGGCAGGTCTAGAGAGACTTCCTAGCACCAGCCCCAGTTGTACAGCCGACTTTGCTAGCGATGGTTCGCTGACAAATTACGCTCTCAATTGCCGAGACGATAGCATAGCCTTCAGCTACGTCATTTGCTACGACCTAGCAAGGCGCCATTATCATTTGCTATTTATCTTGTGATGCATGTACCGTCAGACCGATGTTCACCAATTATGGATTAAAGTTAAGCATTCCAGAAGCTACGTACTATTTTTGCTACTATAAGACCTTGACCGGTTCCAGACCTCACGCCAGCCTGCATGAGCTTAAACGCGTGCCCTTCGGCCTCCCGTCCTCGTGGATTGGCTGTCTTGCCAGTCCACAAAAAATCCCATCGAACATTTATGGGACATAAGCGAGACATCAGTTCGTGCACAAAATCCTGTACCTCAACACCTTCGGAATTAAGGACGGCCTTAGAAACAGCACGGTTCAATATTTCTGCAGGGGCTTCCAGCTACATATTAAGTAATGGCACGTCGAGTTTCTCCACTACTCCGTAAAAAAGATGGTCCGACACGACATTAGGAGCTATCCCATGACTTTTGTCACTTAAGAGTATGTTGCATTCGCCGCAGTATCAGCAACTGCTGACTGGTGTTTTTTCAGAAACAATAAAATGGTTCAAATGGCTCTGAGCACTATGGGACTTAACTACTGAGGTCATCAGTCCCCTAGAACTTAGAACTACTTAAACCTAACTAACCTAAGGACATCACACACATCCATGCCCGAGGCAGGATTCGAACCTGCGACCGTAGCGGTCACGCGGTTCCAAACTGACGCGCTTAGAACCGCACGGCCACACCGGTCGGCTCAGAAACAGTACTAGACTGGAGTGTAATCATTCGAAGCTATGAAAGTATTCTGCTACAGAACGATTTTCCTTGGCGTGCGTTCTTCGTATAGTGATAAAATTATTGTCTTTCAATTAACGTGATGTACTTATTTCCTTTTTTTTACATATATTCTTTTGCTCACAATTAATTTCATTTAAAAGCCTGGAGAAACGCCAAAACAAAGAAAAATATGGCACTCAATGGAGTTTGATTACGGGCAACTAGTTTTAATACGACAGAGAACGAGATTTCTTGTTTTCTGTATGCTGTTATCAATAGAGACACGACGTATACAAGAACCAAAGGCGAACAACAAGAATGGAAGATGAGAGAATTAAAATAGTGTAATACAGGGATGTAGTCTTTCTCCTCTACTGTTTGACCTGAACGTTGAAAAAGTAATGAAGAAAGTAAAGGGAAGGTTTTACATCTACATACATACTCTGTAAGCGACCATACGATGCGTGGCGGAGGGTACCCTGCGCCACTACTAGTCATATCTTTTCCTGTTCCACTCGCAAATACAGCGAGGAAAAAATGACTGCATGTATTCCGCCATATGGACCCCAATTTCTGTTATGTTATCTTCGTGGTTCTTATGCGAAATTTATGTTGGCTGCAGTACAATCACTATGCAGTCAGCTCCAAATTATCTCAATAATGTTTCTCGGAAAGAAAGTCGTCTGCCTAACAGTGATTCCCATCGAGTTTCTAAAGCACCTTCCTAATACTTCTGATTTCATAGAACCTATTTAGCAGGTTGCCTTTTAATTGTTTCAAAAAATGGTTCAAATGGCTCTGAGCACTATGGGACTCAACTGCTGAGGTCATTAGTCCCCTAGAACTTAGAACTAGTCAAACCTAACTAACCTAAGGACATCACAAACATCCATGCCCGAGGCAGGATTCGAACCTGCGACCGTAGCGGTCTTGCGGTTCCAGACTGCAGCGCCTTTAACCGCACGGCCACTTCGGCCGGCCTTTAATTGTTTCGATGTCTACTTTTAACAGGAGCTCATGTGGATCCAAAATACTCGAGTAGCACTCCATAAAACGTCGGCTAGCGTCCTATATGCGCTTTCCGTTACAGTTGAAGCACTCTTTCCCAAAATTCTCCCAATAAACCGAAGTCGACCATTAGCCTTCCCTACCACAATCGTCACACGCTCGTTCCATTTCATATCGCTTTGCAACGTTACTCGCAGATATTTAAAGGACGTGACTCTCTCAAGCAGGACACTTAATAATGCTGTATCCGAAAATTACGCCTTTGTTCTTCCTCCTCTTGCCCATTAACTTACATTTTTCTACATTTGGAACCAGCTAAATTATATTCCAGGGTTAAATGGTACTAAAGATAAGATTCGATGATGTCGTCAGGCCCTGTTTAATTGGGTATACAGCCTTCTGGACACAAAATGTAAATTGACGGTAAACGAAAGAAAGAGGAAACTGTTGATCAGCATTGGAAGTGAGTTTCTAACAAACTTAACACCAAAATTAGGCAGCTCGAAGCAGAAAAGGTGGAGGAATTATGCTACTTTGGAACCAATATACGGTTAATAGAAGGACTGTAGTGTTACTTTTACAGCATATTTCAGGATCAGTGATGTCTGACAGCTGAAGCGACGCCTATACAGTAAACACGTTAAATGGAAGCTGGTAAACAAAGGTGGAACTTGTGATAGGAATAAGGATTGTAAAAAAAGAAATGAAGAATCAGACGATACCGAATCCCAAAGCATCTCAGAAATGAAGCTTCAGAAATCGATTAATGATTTGTCTAGCACACGTGTACAAAACAACTCGGAAACTCCTCTAAAACCAACTACAAGCTCACTGAATATTTACGTTAGCTGTACGTGATGCCATTCTCTCCGGTTATAAAACGTGGTGTGTTTAAGTACGCTCATTCAAGCACGTACCTGCGGCGGTAATATCCGTGCGCTTTTCATAGCGGGTGGCCAGCTTGACGGCTGAGCCGAGCAAATATTATAGGATGGAGGTGCGGGTTCATTACACAGGCTGGCCTCAGCAGATTTCCCGCTGCTGCCTGCAGAAAGTCGCACTTGAACTCTGACGAACTGACATCCGTGCAGCTCTTTAAAGCGGCTTCATTTAAGACCCAGGCTGCTACTCCTTCCTCTGGCCGGCCGTAATGAAAACCACGCGAAGTATTCAAGAGAACAAATTTCACAATTCCGCAGAAGATGGTGTAAAGTCAACGGTGCCGGGGCGGGTAGGGGGGGGGGCAACTATATATCTAAACCATTTAATGATTAATAAAAACTACCTCAGCTGTATTATTGCACATTTATTGTGGTTCGACCGGTTTCGTTAGTTGATCATCTTCAGGTTGCCGAGTTGTGCTAAAGTCATGACATGAAAGACACGACATAAAGTCACGATTTTAGTACAACCCAATTATGTTCAACTAACGAAACCGCACAGTAAATGTGTAGTAACACACCTGAGGTAGCCTTATTATTAACCATTGACATTGTGCTTAACATGGTCAAGATTATAACTTAATAAAATCATCTTTTAGCAAACTTAGTTGCAGGCAGAGAATTTGAAGAGGTAAAAATATCCTTTGGTACACTGATAGACGTTAGTTTTCTTGTACGCGTTGGTGCGATGGGTGTTTCATCCATTTTGCTTCACGAGTTCTACGATTTTAATCTGGTGATGGGAGTAAGAAACACGTCACTAATGTAATAAACGAGCGATCTAGACGGAATTGTTCGCAATGAAAATGTTCTAACAGACACTTGAAATGCGGCCAATGGTTTGAGAATTAACGTTGACGTTCGAAACTAGCCACGACTAAGAAACTGTACGCAACAGGAACAGAAACCTCGAGTAAATAATAAAGAAATGTTTGATAACGTACCGGCGAAACATTACGCGCTAGTAATTATACTAACACTAAAGGAAAACTAGCTTCGCTGTCCACCGTCAACAGTGCCTCCCCCCCCCCCCCCCCCCGCCCTCCGTTACTCCCACCTACCCCCCCCCCCCCCTCCATCCCTCCGCCAACGGTTGAATGCCGTGCCGAATCTGCGGGGAGATCTCTTATGACGAAGTTATTGAAATACCGAAAAATGCAAGAATAAGTCTGCACCCAAAAATTTACCGTTGGCAACTCTTCATCTTACTACTACTTTTTGTGTTTCCGTTCGAAGTTCTGAACTTGGGATCGTTTTCTCCACTTAGTAACTTCCATGTAATGAAAGGTTTAATAGTCTCTTTGTATTGAAGACACCACACTTTTTGCAATTCATTGTACTCTATGTTTAACCCGATCATAATTTCATTTTTGTCTTGAAAACTTTATCTCCTGGTGAAACTTCCTGGCAGATTAAAACTGTGTGCCGGATCGAGACTCGAACTCAGGACCTTTGCCTTTCGCGGGCAAGTGCTCTACCAACTGAGCTACCCAAGCACTTGCCCGCGAAAGGCAAAGGTCCCGATTTCGAGTCTCGGTCCGGCACACAGTTCTAATCTGCCAGGAAGTTTCATATCAGCGTACACTCCGCTGCAGAGTGAAAATCTCATTCTGGTTTATCTCCTGGTGCTGCGTGCGGTAGCCTTCCATCAATGCTAACAAAACCTCAGAGAATACTCAGGCAGATGTAAGGAATAACCAGCCGAGCATTTCGTTGCAGAGACCTTTATATGACAATTCACCACTAATCCACGTAACTGAAACACTAAAATATTTTGGACTAACTATCATAAGCTAATATGGAATCCTTACTACAAATCGTTCAACAGAAAGCCTACAACACACTAAATCTGCTAACCGATAGAACATGTGGAGTAAATAGCACGCCAATAATCCACGCAAAAAAAACCTTTATCCGCCCGATCCTATCTATGTCACACTGTCACGGAAATCCGCTCCTCTCTTCAAATCCTGGATCGATATGCACTCCACATGGCTATCGATATTAGTCATCTTGGTATGTCCTACATTTCTTAAATCTCAACACCTTAAAGTCTCCCCCGCTCTTGAGAACTTAGTCCTATTGTCGCGTCAATTTCGGCACGTACTACCTTCCCTGCATCACCAAACACTCCATTTCATTTCTCGGCGTAATTTATATCGCCTTACCCTCCCGCATTGTTGTTTTTGTTGTTGTGGTCTTCAGTCCTGAGACTGGTTTGATGCAGCTCTCCATGCTATTCTATCCTGTGCAAGCTTCTTCATCTCCCAGTACCTACTGCAACCTACATCCTTCTGAATCTGCTTGGTGTATTCATCTCTTGGTCTCCCTCTACGATTTTTACCCTCTACGGTGCCCTCCAATACTAAATTGGTGATCCCTTGATGCCTCAGAACGTGTCCTACCAACCGATCCCTTCTTCTAGTCAAGTTGTGCCACAAACTTCTCCCTAATCCTATTCAACACCTCCTCATTAGTTATGTGATCTACCCATCTAATCTTCAGCATTCTTCTGTAGCACCACATTTCGAAAGCTTCTATTCTCTTCTTGTCTAACCTCCCGCATTATGAAATGTCTTCGGAAACCTACAATTTCTTCCAGCCTTAAAGTATCCTACTCAAACCAAAGGAAGGCCCCAGTCCATCCTTTCCTTGTCCTTGTCCAGTTGGAATACCACCTACATTCCATCACACACAAAGAACCTTCTGTATTATTCTGCTTGTAACGTCGCCTCCAATACTTTTAACATCCAAGGCCCTACCCATAGTTACCACGTGCCTACATCACAATCTTCGTATCATAAGTATCACTTATTTTACTTTCTTAATTTTTTATATTAAAATTGTAAATTATATAATACAGTGGCTGAAGTGTGGCAGTTAAGATGCTGCTAGTCCCCCCTCCCCCACTCAGTAAGTAGAACGCAGATAACTGTAAAATTATATAATAAATCCTGATGTTTATCGGTTGTTTAACGTGTATTTGACACAAAGGAGAACGCACGTACTTTTTCCGAGAAAAAGCGCCTGCACAGCAAGTCTGACCAGTGATTTTGTGTGTGTGTGTGTGTGTGTGTGTGTGTGTGTTTGTATGTGTATGTGTTAGGTGACTGCAAACGTGGAGAAAACGCAGAAGAGTGCATTAACTATAAATGATTGAGATTACTGATTGGTGTTAACTGAATGGTACAAGCTAGTAACATTAAGGATACTCGGTGTAAAAGACCACAATATGAACACAGGGATACTGGAACAAGATTGGAAGACCAAGAACAAAGTGCTCGGATCAAAAAAGGTGCGAGACAGGCAGTCTTTCACCCTTATTATTCAATCTATACATAGAAGAAGCAGTCACAGTAATAAAAGGAAGTTTCAAGAGTGCGACTGAAGTTCTGAGTGAAGGAATATCAATGACAAGATTGGCTGATGACATTGATATCCTCAGTGAAGTGAAGAAGAATTACAGAATCCATTGAATGGAATGAAAAGTCTAATGAGTACATAATATGGATAAAGATTAAAACGAAGGAAGATGAAATATATTAGAAGTAGCAGAAACGAGAAACTTAACATTAACATTTGTGATCTCGAAGTAGACGGAGTTACGGAATTCTGCTGCCTTGCAAGCAAAATAACGCGTCGAGCACTTGCCCGCGAAAGGCAAAGGTCCTGAGTTCGAGTCTCGGTCCGGCACACAGTTTTAATCTGCCAGGAAGTTTCAAAATAACTGATGGCGAACAAAGCATTGATGATATAACAAGCAGACTAGCACAGGAAAAGAGGGAATCCCTGGCCAAGAAAATTCTACTCTCATGGAACATAGACCTCACTTTGAGAAAGAAATTTCAGAGAAAGTACGTTTGGAATACAGCATTCTATAGTAGTGAATCACTGACTGTGAGAAAGTAGGAACAGTAGAGAATCGTATGGTTTGACATATGAAAAGTACTGACAAGAAGAAGGGACTGAATAATGAGACGCATGTTCAGACGTATGTACACCATTGCCTCAGATGCTGGGGATGAGAAACCCCAACTACATCAGACAACAAGACAGCAAGAATTTCGTAATCGGGCAAATTTAATCCATGGTACTAGAGGGAGCTGTAGAGAGTAAAAAACTGTAGGGGAAGACAGAGATTGAAATACATCCAACAAATAATTGAGGACGTTGAGTGCAAGGGCTCTGCATCAAACCAGTCAGAAGACAATTGACAAAATTATGAACGAATGAGATAGTTTGACTGAGAAAGAATGCTGTTTTTGAAATGAGCATGTCACACAAACACATTTCAACTAGTAAGGGCCTTGTAATAGACCAAGAAATTTGACTATAGAGCGCATTACCATTTCCCTGATATTATGGTAACGCACCATCACCTTTGTGCGAACTCGACGACGAAATTCCACAAAATATGCTGAACTTTCGCTTATGTCGATGCGCTCGATGTTATCTGTATTGGTTTAGTCCGGTGATATGTACGTCATTGCATCAGATGCTTGGGATAACAAACCCGAACTGCATCAGACAACAAGACAATACGAATTTCGTAATCGAGAAAATTTAATGAATTCTGACGACTCTCACTTGAGACTTTCCTGTGGTTTTAGGCGTCGCTGAGGTATCCACAATCCGGTTCCTACAACGATGAGTGACGTGTGGAAAAATAGACTCTAAGGTGAAAATAAACGAACCACTATGAATGAATCACCCGAATGAGGCCGAAATGGGTGGATGTGATGTTCATGTACAAATGAGTGATGAAAATGTTAGAAAAAATCGATGATATATTGAAGAGAAAGAGATTCACGAACTGAGCACGTCAATAACGCGTTGGTCCATCTTCAGCAAATATAAAAAAAAGTTTTTCGCCTTGGTATTAGTTAAATGTCCACCTGAGGGTAATGGTGTCAAATTCTTTCGCACTGGCGCCTTAGATAATCAAAATCCCGTATGTTTCGAAGGTCCTGCCCCTAACGTTCTGAACTTGTGAGAGATGCGAGACCTTGCTGGCCAAGATTGTGTCTGGTAAGGACGAAGACATGCAGCATAAACTCTCGCAGTGAGCGGGCTGCCATTATCCTACTGAAAGGAAAGGCCAGGATTGCTTACCATGAAGGTCAACAAAACGGGGCGTAGAATATCGTCGATGTATCGTTGTTCTGCAGGGGTGCCGTGGATGAAAACAAAAGGGTCCTGCTATGAAAGAAATGGCGTCCTAGACCATCACTACTTATTGTCAAACTGTATAGTGGGCGACAGTGATTTTGATATTCCACCTCTATCAGGGGCATCTACAGACACTTTTCGTTGGTCATCTGGGCTCAGTTCGTAGCCGGGCTCATGACTGCAGACAATTCTACTCCACTAAAAGAGATTACAGCTCGAAGACGTGTCTGGAGACGCCCCAGAGAGCAGTGTGATACCAACCGGACTGTTGGCTGCCACAGGGCCCTACAACCAGGAATGATGGTCTGGGATGCCACTTCATTTCATAGCAGGATCCCTTTGGTTGTCATACGCGGCACCATTACAGTACGGCCATAAGTCGACGATATTCCCCGCCCAGTTTCGTTGCCCTTCATGGCAAGCTGTCCTGATCTCACGGTTCAGTCAGATAACGCCCGCCGGAACACGGCCAGCGAGGACGATGGATCTCGCTCTAATAGAGAACATTTTGTACATTGTGGGCATCCCGGGATTTTGAAGATATAACGTGCCAGATGGACAGAATTTGGCATGACATTCCTTGGGTGGACATCCTACAACTCTATCGATCAATGCTAAGCCAAATAACGGCTTGTATAGGGCCCGGAGGTGGACCAAGGTGTTACTGACTTGCTCAATTTGTGGAATTCCTTGTCTTGAGTAAATCATCAGGTTTTTCTGTGATTTTAACCATTTTTTTGTCTGTAATTTTACGTCACATCCGCTGATTTTATATCTGTCGAACAAATCCTTCGTGGTGCGTAGTTTTTTTTATCTGAGATTTACAGCGCATTTGTATAAAACGTTTAGCTTGATACCTTCGTAGTGTGAGCTATGTGAACATTAAAATTTCTACAGGCATTTGAATAGCATGCGAATGTCAAGCATTAGAGACAGAGGTATGGCTCCTCTTGCTCAAATCTCCGAATACCATATAGCAGCAGAATTAGGACCCGTTACATGTTGTAAGTAACCTAATGAGTGAGGACAGCCTCAATAATAATGACTTTATGGGGGAGTTGGTGGAGATCGAGACATTACTCCTCTTTCAGGTTATTTACTGTGTCAGTTCGAGAATGCGCGTCAAATGTGGACTGACTGATTTGAAGAAAGATGACTGCCACGACTTTCTTGGCCTGACATGTGACCCATTGAACATGTGTGTAATATTTTCACGGTTCGCCAGAAACCACTGCTAATGCTTAGTGTACCGCATATGAGGTGCTGTTCCGCAGGAACTTCTCCAGTACCTCATTGAGCCCTTGGTTCGGCGTCTAGAAGCTCGAATTATAGGACGTGGAAGAGAACATGTTCAGTTCTGTAATCATAATCGTTTGCGAACTGTCACGTTCCTAATGTGTAGCATAAACGGTCACCCATCCCTGCTGATGTTGCAAATTCCACGACCGGTAGCGTACAGCAACAATACGTACTCGAACGCGAGTAAAGTGAACACATCGCCGGGTGAGGAGCGATCGCCTGTGGCGGGTGCGCTCTACGCCCCTGGGCCGCATTGGTTAATGGACCGGAAGGGAGCGCCTCTCACGTGGCCGGCATTTTAAGGACCTGTGCGAGTCTGCCCAGCGAGGAATTTTCCGCCGAAGTCGCCAGCCTCACTTCATTGCGCTGACCGGAGCAGAAAATACTTACTGCACTACGAATGCTGCTATGGCGTTGTTGAAATTTTCTAAAACTTGGTCTTGAAGCAAAAGTTTTTCTCTCAAGCACTCCAAACTTTTTCAACTCAGTTGACAACAGGGAATATACAGTAAACACATTTAATGCATATTTGATAGTATAATTTATAAAGTACACAAATGTTTCCGTGAATTCGAGGTTACTGACTATGACAATGGTACAGTCGGGAGACACAGCAAAGAGACACAAAGCAATTGCTACAAAATCTCAGTGGTGAATGCAATATTGATGTCCTTTGATATGCGTCACATGCCAATAAGATACTGCCTTTGGAAACACAGTGATCATCTTTTAAATAATTTCTTTGAAACGTATGTATCATTTACTGGTGACACAAGTGAACAAGTGGTATCGTTACAGGTTTCGAGTTAACAGAGTCATCTGTCCTACTTCTAGTGCACGCCTAGAGTAGTCACACCAGAAGTTGTGTTTTTTTTCCAGTTTTCACATTTAATTTTACATTGTGAATATTCTTAATCTTAAACTGTCTGTTTAAGAGTTATCAACTTTATATTAACTTGTCTTTTTACCTCGTTCCACATACGCCTAGAAGTGTAAATGTTATATCGATATCTGTTTTTTAACATTCTTTTTAATTTGCTAAAACATGGATATATCGAAAATATCGATATTTTGGACTTTCATTATATCGCCTTCGTCGTTATCTGTCAGGTGGTTTTTCAACAGTCAGTGTACTGATATCAGTTATCGTACATCCCAGTATGTTTCAGTCGGCATCAGCGACCAAGACTAAGGTCCTCGTTATTAAGTGTGCCTTATCAATAAAAGCACGAGCACAGCTTTTGAGGACCTTCATAAAAAAAAACGATTACTCATTTAGGGGAATCCAATGAAAGGTTGCGCAAGTTCAATATTTAGATGAGCCTCTCTAATCTTGTTGTGTTTATCGTAAGTGCTGCCTGGTGTGCGGTAAGCTATAGTATCTGAAGCGTCGCAATCGTCTTACACTTAGCGATTTTTAAGATGCAAAACCGCATTTCCATTTCACCGTCGTCGTCATGTTTTTGCTCCGATGTCTCGCAGTGGCTTGGAAGGATTTGGAATCGAACGATATACGTAGATTTGTAATCAATTTGTAACTGATGGACAGATGTATTCCAAAACTCCGAAAGTATTTATGATTCGCGCTTTATCTACACAATATTGCACTATAATGGAGTTTTTGTAAAAATTGGAACGCTGGTTCTATAGCTGAAGAGAAAGTCTGGAGGCTTCCTATTTGTTACCAGTTTGACTTGCAGGTAACTATAGAAAAGTATTATACAGAGATAATATGAGAAATGAAATCTGATGTTGTTGTAGATTGTAGTATATCGAAGACTCTGTGGAGAACTAACGTGTAACTCTGAGTCTGCAAGCGAAAGCGTAAGAAAAATACCTAATGGAGTAAGAAGTACTCTGTTTTTATCTTATCGATGTGCACATATTTAAATACCGTTAAAAGTTGGAATGCGTGATGAAATTTGGTAAAAACAGGGAACGTAAATCACAAAGCTCTCATTGGAAAACTTGGTCCATAGGCGCAGGTTCTCACTGTAAGCATAAAAAAATGTTAACCCTATTAAGACACAGTATATCGGAAAGACACATCAGCAATACCCAACTTCAGTTCCATCTCCTTATGCTAATTTTTTCCTTTTTCATTTTGAATTTTCGTAAACTATCAAAGCCGTAATCACTCAACTAAAAACACAAAGTAGAGTTCAACAGAAAAATGATTTACTATAGCATTCATTCACAAATCAAACAATATAGCGTCGTGAGATGATTTTAAGTTTATGTTGCGTTCTAGAAAATGTGTATTGAGATGTCAATATAAGGCGCTACTACTAAGTGTGCTACGAACTATTAATGAATATCAGACGGCATACTATAAAGAGAATGATTTTACTAGACTACTTTTTGCAAATAAAGAAGCTAATACAACTGATACTCTTATCAATGAGTGAAACAAGAAACTGTATCACTAATATTTGAAAGTAACAAACACTAGGCGTACTGTTAATAAACGAACATTAATAAAAAAAAATTTAAATAATGATTTGTGCCTCTAAAGAGCTCAGAGACACAAGGTAGGCTGTATTATTAAAGTCCGGTGGATTTTTATTGAAGAAATTAGATATAACCATGGCTACCCCGATTAAATTTCCTTGTTATAGTTATTCTGTAGTGCTCCATAGGTCACTACTCCGATACCAATTTGTATGTGCAATTCGTTTGGCTTCTCGTGAGATTTTATGAGAAAGACTCTTGATGCTTCTGTTTCTTTATTTCGGATGCTTTCCGGGGTAGACCATATTACGCATATATTACTACAATTACCTGTCAACGGAGGCAAACTGACCTAACAGAGACATTTTTATTCGGATGGATGCAGACACAAGGCTGCATTATTTGAAAACTGCCTATGCCGGGAGAAACTCAGACCTAACTTTACTAATAGTCGTTACTGTCACTGTTGCATAACCTGATACCTTTTAATGTGTCTGCAGCGCTAGAGCGAAGCAGTTTAGTTCATTGCATATATCAACTAACAATAATAAACTTCTTCGAGAATATTATTTTGTGTTCTACCAGAATTTTCAATTAACTATTTCAGCTGTTCTGTTCCAGTATTCATGTATCTTCTCTAGCTGTTACTGAATTTATATTTGGTACTAGGTGAAAATTCTGACGGTGTATCGCATTGTATTAGAACTATGACATACAAGAAGAGCGTCTGACGTTTGTCAAGAAAAAGTACTTCCAAAAACTAGAACCTTTTTTATGTATTCCTCAATCATGCCGTGAGTAGTAATCGGAATGATTTTCCTTATATTACGTACGCATTATTTTGATCAAAACAAGTGATTAAGACAGCGAGAAGGACAACACGTGAAAATTTTATCAGCAGTGATGTATTCATCGACAATAGCTGTTTATGTTTTGACCAGCGAAAGCAGGTCAGCCATCACTTCACTATTACAGTCGCTCATGTAATTTAACTCGGACTGATTTCGAATTCATTCAGTGCGGAGTTCCTGTTTACAGCTGCAAATTGCGTTCTTCCTAAGGCATCCAATTTGTTCTGTAGATTGGGCTACGGATCTTTCATTAGGTGCGTAACTGCTGTTTACGTCAGCTTGCGATCAATTTCCAGGACTCTCTCTTCGTTGGGTAGACTTTATTTCGATTCAGCAATTATGTGGTCCCCTAATGCGGGGTCTTTAGCTTGCTCCAGTTTGAAAGGAGAAAATCAGTTGTAGCGATTCTGATATTGTCATGGAAATATTTTGGCGACAAACGCAAATCAGTGTTTCGGTACCAAATTATCACTTCCTACAGTTTTGTATGAAAACGTCAACAGAGACGTCAATCTGAATGTTTACTTCCAAGCTGCGAGACCCTTGAAGCCCTGGATTATTGGTAGAAAACTCTGCTACATGTATTTCCCTTCAACGAAATCCACGTATCCTTAGCAAAGGGCGTAATTACGACTGCGCTTTGAGTTGTCGCGGTGTCACTAACAACTTCGACATCGACGACGTGAATCCTCCAAAGCAAGTCGTCCGCAAGGCGAGAACTAGAGTTCGCTGCACCCAGTCGTGTACCATACGAATATATCAAACTAAAATATGTTTTCTAACTGTCTATTTCGCTACTCAGAACGCAACAGTGCACATGCATCATGCAGCATTGCATGGCATTCCACTTAAATTAAGAAGCAAAATATTTGCTCGTGTCTGAAAGCACTTTGAAATGAATATCGAATATATGTGGCTCTGCGCCTCACTGAGGTCTTCTAAAGTAAATATATTTCTGTGAGATATCTTGCCGTATTTAGAGCTAACTCGGAGTTAACTGGGAGCTAGCAGACAGCATGTTATCAGGACGTAGAGTACCCCAAAGAGACTGAAATAATTTCCTTTTTTCCAAAGGAGTGTAGTACGACCATTACTGCCCATGTTACATGTTAACGACTTAATAGTCATTGTCGAAAGCTCAGATCAGACGAACCCAAACTGCCGTGTGAGTTAGCTCACTGTTTCCGAGATTCAGGGAGATGCGTCGGCCGCGATTCCAATCCGCGCGACGGTCTGACGACGCGGATCAGTTTGCCGGCCAGTTTGGATGTAGGTTTTCGGGAGTTTCTCACTCCGATTAGGTGAACACCGGGGCACTACCCACGTATTATTTGCAGAGTATTCTCTCTACTTGGCAGTCTCCGTCTTCCAACCATTCCCACATTTAAAGCAACCAGTATTCGGAAAATGTTTTCCATTTAAAACGTTTCAGTACCTTTGGATAATCTTGCAAGATCGTATTTTAAGCTTATAATCTCCTCACCTGGAAACTACCATAACGGAACGTGTTTACCTTGCACATATGTGACATTAAATGCTTCGCGGTTCTACTCATTCCAGATCGGGACCACACAGTGACAGAAATGTGGATACGTAACTGAGAGTGGCTTTGAATGCTTCCTAGGCTGTCTTTCTCACTTAACCCGCCTTTGCTTTCCGTAACCTACGCCACTTGCCTTGCTCCAGCTATCGAAGTTCTCATCTCTCGACTTCTTGGGTTCAGCAATCAGAAGTCTGTTTCATTTCGTTCCAACTGATCATTAGAGGTGAACAAAGTATAATGTGTGTCCTTTCTGAAAATACGTTGGATAAGAAATAGGTTCTCTTGAGATTGTGTTGAATTTCCATAGTAGCGAAGAAAAGTACTTTCATTAAGTTCATTCTCTCTTCATAGCAACCGGCATAACGCTATCACAAAAGACAATGCTTAGTTCCGTTTATTCACTATAAGCAATGCGCTGATATTATGAATTCTGGCTTGTCGGTATTTAGTAGCGTATTGAAACAGCACGATAACTAATGAGGAAGTATTGAATAGGATTGGGGAGAAGAGACGTTTGTGGCACAACTTGACCAGGAGAAGGGATCGGTTGGTAGGACATGTTCTGAGGCATCAAGGGATCACCAATTTAGTATTGGAGGGCAGCGTGGAGGGTAAAAATCGTAGAGGGAGACCAAGAGATGAATACACTAAGCAGATTCAGTAGGATGTAGGTTGCAGTAGGTACTGGGAGATGAAAAAGCTTGCACAGGATAGAGTAGCATGGAGAGCTGCATCAAACCAGTCTCAGGACTGAAGACCACAACAACAACAACAATAAGTATATTAAGGAATAAAAACTTAAAAGCAGATATAGATAGAGTGTATGACAGTAGCCTACTATAGACGTATAGTAACTGTGTAGTATAAGAGTGATGCATTTAATTTGTTCAAAATGTAAAACCTTTTGCCTCTGGCTTGCGTATTTCGTGTGCATAAGGAGGAAAAGCAGTAATTACAGTAAAAAATTGAAAACGTGTAAAGAATTACGTCACTTCCATTAACTAGTACAGATCAACACACCTCAAAAGTATGTTTGCAAAACGGATAAATTTTAATGCAAGCAATTGCGTGCTTCAGTTGATTTCGAACAATTTGAGTGTCAAAAACAGGTGTCCAGCGATTACCAGAACAAAAGCATCGAAAATAACAGCCTACAAACGAAAATTGGACTGATAAAAATATTGAATTAATCGCTAATACGTGCCTTTGACACCAAAGGGAAGAGATCCCTCTGAGATTAAAGCTACTTTTACGGCAACGTGATACTGAATTTGGCGTTCTAGATATCGTCCTCACTGAATTTAAATGATTACTTTTCCTGATTTTATCTTGGTACGGCGTAACGCCATAGTAATGACTGACGAATTGTATGAATACTACTTATTGTATTTGTCATTAGACAGTATCTGAAGGAGTCTATTATTTCCTGCTAATGCTTCATCTGTAGTTTTATGTTCCGAGTGAGTGGTGTAATTACATCGAGAAAGATGAAACAAATTTTGCTTGTAAGTAGGTACTTTTTTGAACGTTCAGTTTACAGAAACATCGTTGTATGACACTGTGTGGAAGATGAACTCAGAGCAAAACGGTATTTTTCTGGTGTGTTGTTGTTGTTACGTAAGGCTCGTTAGCAAATAATCGCTTCCCTAGACCATAAGCATTCGCCAAAGCTCTGCACACTTAGATCGTAATTTGTTTTGAGTTGTTACTGTGATCTTAGTGTAATCCATTCGATTTCCCATCACAGGCTATTATTCTCCACCTTTTGATCTCACATAAGCGCATTTAAAAACTCACTCGCTGAACATCTACTGATAGCGTTCATCAAGTCCCTCAGTAGCGTGTAATGAGTCATCTGTACCGTGTTTCATTCTTAAAAAGAATTATAACAAATCATTCACCGCTAGTACACCCGAATACGTTCCTAACCTATCATAAAGTAGTAACCTCGTGAACACCGGTAGTGCAAAGTAGTCTCACCTACTTCTACTGCTTACTACAGAAGCTGGTCCATTGACTGCCACCAAACCAAGTGGTATAGTGGAAAAGACCGTAAAAGCCCGTCTCGCCATTCTAGATTACATTTAGTTTTGATTTCACTAAATACATTCAGGCGGGTGCGTGGAACACTTACTTCACTGAGAAGTGCCTAGGCCCGCCCCATACATGTCGGATTTGGCTAAAACTATAATGAACTTGCTGTTGGGTGTATTTTAAACTTTGACCTTCAGTAATGCAGTGAATTTTTGTCGCTCGACTGTAAACAATTGAAACGTAATAAAACTGTTCCGAGTACGGCATGGAAACTTGTTCCACCTGTGCAGCATCTCATTCAAGATCAATAGCTGGAGAATTACGGTCCAATTCTATAAAAGCTTGTAATTTTAAAAGTGCTTTTAACGTAATTCCTTTTGTACTGACATCAAACGTTTCCGGTTCTTAATGCGATTTACCTTATCTGCGCTACTTATACCCCATGCAAAAGGTTCATGCGTCACAGAGACTAAGTTCACAAACACAGAAAGCAAGCATATGTTACAAAAGTGAGAGATCAGTGTAAAGGATTTAAGTGACTCAGAAAACACAGTTTCAAAGGAGTCAGGATTTCAAGCTTTCGTTCCTCATACATTTTCAGATTTACTGTAGGGTGGTACTCATAACGCTTTATTTTCTGACTCAGTTATTGAAATATAAGGAACATGTAAAAATTGACGAAAATTAAGTATCCGGAAGAAATCTCTTACTTACCTTGCTGCACTCTCCTGCGTGGAAACTATGAGCGTATTTTTTTAGGGAAGTGTACTGATTAGAGGTCCTGAGGAATATTCTCCTAGCTATCATCCTCCCATCCTCCCCCCCCCCCCCCCGCACCAACTGTTTTCATTATTTGTGGCTTGATATTGCCAAGTAACGTAGTGATGACCACAGAGAATCATCCACAATGAATGGTCCGTCGTGACTGAAAGCGACCTGAGCTATTCAATACAAGAATAAACTTACTTTAAAGATACGTATTTCATATGTCCGCAGTCCGACCAAAACATTAGGAGACTGATTTTGTTCCTGGGGTACAAGCGACTTCAGAGCAGTAGCTACGCTGGCAGTCTGAACTAACAACTGCAAACAAAGGACTCGCATTCGACCAGTCGTGAGCAGGCAGTGTGAAGTTGTGGACGTGGTACCGTAGTGTGGCAATGTTGTGTAGCAACATGACTTATTCGCTTGATACGGTTGTGGAATAAAACAGACGACCAAATCACAGGTTTAAACCCCGCTACACTGTATCTAAGCATCCACTGGCATAAACATAAGTGAAACGATCGTCAAAGACCATCATAAAGACATCCCAGTTTGCATCATGTAATCTGTGGTATGTCATGGGAGCAGGTAGTGGGACTCTTTATTACACGAGCTGGTTACGTTATCTTTGAAGTAGGCATTATATGGTGTGAAGCGCCAAATATGAAACTTTACCCGAAAAGTGAAGATTGTACTGTAATGTACTTTTAAAAAAATGGAACAACTGGTGTTGTGTACCACATTTTTATATTTATGGTGAAGAACTGTCCTGTTCTTTTTAAACACCTGTGTAAATAAAACTGGAGTGTAGTTGTATATATGGGTAACACTGTAAACATTGTGCACATTGGCTGTTGGCTCTTCTCTTCCTCTCCACCCCCCGCCCCCCTCCCAACCGCCCCTCTCCCTTCAACTCATCTGACCAAGCGGTTCTAGGCGCTGCAGTTTGGAACCGCGTGACCACTACGGTCGCAGGTTCGAATCCTGTCTCGGGCATGGATGTGTGTGATGTCCTTAGGTTAGTTACGTTTAAGTAGTTCTAAGTTCTATGGGACTGATGACCTCAGATGTTGAGTCCCATAGCGCTCAGAGCCATTTGAACCATTTGAATCACCTCATCTACTTAATCTGACTACCTCATCTTTCCTCCCCGCCTATATACATCAATATCTCTCCATCCTTTACTTGTTTAATACCTTTGATCCATACTTGTTAATCCTAATGTGCACCATTGCCTAAATCACTACGCTCTCCTCCACTCCCCCCCCCCCCCCCCTCTCCCACTTTTTACATCACTTGTGTAGCATTGACGCTTTTATGTAAAGTGTTTTAATCTCCAGTGATGTTTGTGACCATTTATTTTACGCAACTGACCGATTTTTAAACATGATTGTAGTTCATAACAATGTATAACTGCTTATTTTATAACTGACCATGTATCAAATATTTCACTCTCTTGCAACATGTACTGCCATGTATCTTTAATTACAATGGTGTAAGTCGCATTTTTACATGCTCTCTTGGATGTTGGCACTTCACGCCATGTAAAGTAAACAATGGCATCTTCTGCCCACTTCAAAAATAATGTAACCAGCTTCTATAATAATGCGTCCCACTACCTACTCCTATAACATCCACAGATTACATTGTGCCAACTGGGATGTCTTTATGATGGTCTTTGACGATAGTTTCTCTTATGTTTATGCCAGTGGCTGCTTAGACACAGTATAGCGAAGTTTAAACCTGTGATTTGGTCTTCTATTTTATTCCACTACCGTATCAAGTGAATAAGTCATGCTAACTGTCAGTACATTAGCCTATTACAGAAGTGTTCTCTCATTTAATTTCGACAAAATTGGTTTATGTAAGCGAAGATACAAATTTTGACGACGATTTTTGTTTTAGTCAAATCTAACGATTGTGATACGTAAGTCAGAGAAGGAATCATGCCGCCCATACATTAATTTAACTGTCTGCCCTGGTATTTTTCTGATAATTGTACTTTTATTGTGTTTTAAGCTGTTACAATTGTAGCACTTGAAAATTGTTGAAAGTGACCTAAGGCCAAAATTTTAATTGTGGGATAAAACATTCTGTACAGTTATATCGTGGTTATATCTTTGAAATGTATTGTATGAGTGTGGCCTCACACCTAAGTAAAACCGCAGTTATTTCTGTTTTCGTTGCGCATTAGGCCCATACAGCGAGAATATATGTGCGCCGCTCTGGCAGGGAACAAGTATAAATCGTTTACTTTTTACACCATATCCCTTCTTCTGTGTTTCTGATACGACGGACAGATGGGAGAGCCTCCCTTTGGGTATTACGTGAAGGCGCGACGTCCCTGTCTGAAACTGTTCTCCCCGCCACGCAGCCCGCGTCGAGCCGGCGAAAGCCGTGCTCGGTTCGTAGACTGGGAGGCGAGAAATCGTGAGGCGCTCACCAGGGTGTGTCAGCGGTCAGACTTACTCTCCTAACACAACTTACTGTTCATCTTGCGGCTACGTGTTCGCCAGTAAATCAACGAAGTGGAGCTCTCTTTTGCTCTACTTCTTATTTAATAACACACAACATCACTATTCCGAAAACGTGCCTACGTGGAAATCCCAGTGTGAGTACGTTGCTAGGAATTCCTCTTCTCAGGACCTGCCGTGCTTGTGAGATTTGTCTAGTGGCACAAGGACGTCGCGATGTTTTCAGTTTAGCCATTCTCATCCCAAGGGCACTTCTAGGGGCATCAAAGTACGTCTTGTTTCACTTGCTCATCCACCCCCGTGAAAGAGTTGTCACTTGAACTGAAGGGGTCTCATCCCTGGAGGTAGAAGTCAGAAACCATCAGACGCTCCTTAAGACTGTTTACGGATAATGAGGTTGTCTATAGGAAAGTATGAACGCTAGAAGACAGGATCGATCTGCAGTTGTCCGTGAACGTAAAAAAAAGGTAGCATATTGCGTATATATAGCAAAAGAAAACCACTACTGTACAACTGCACTATTGATGATAAACTGCTGGAAACAGTAAATACCGTAAAACAGCTAGGAGTAACTGTCCGGAGTGACCTTAAGTGGAATGGCCACATAAAACGAATAGTAGGAAAAGGAGATGCCAGACTGAGCTTCACAGGGAAAATCTTAAGGAAATGTAATCATCCACGAAGGAAGTGGCGTCTTGTAGGTGCTAGTTGGACCGATTCTAGAGAGCACTGATAGACAGGATAGGAAAGATGCAAAGAAGAGCGGTGTGTTTCGCCGCGGGATCGTTTATGATGCTGCAGGTGATGATGCTTGGGTTTTGGGGCGCTCAACTGCGCGGGTATCAGCGCCCGTACAAATTCCCAACCTTTGCTCAGTCCAATCTCGCCACTTCCATGAATGGTGATGAAATGATGAGGAAAACACAAACTCCCAGTCATCTCGAGTCGGGATCGTTCAGTCGGCGCGAGAGCGTCAGAAGAACTGTTCAACAAAGTCCAGTGCCAGACGCTACAAGAGAGGCGTTGTGCACCACAGCGAGGTTTACTACTGAAATTTCGAGAGAATACATTCCAGGAAGAGTCGGGAAACATGTTACTTCCTCCCACATACATCTCCGAAATGACCAGGTCAAGAAAATTCGAGAATTAGAGCCAATACAGAGGCTTACCGACAACCATTCTTTTCTCGCGCCATTCGCTAATAGAACAGGGAAGGGGTGTTTAGTTATTGGTACCAGAAGTACCCTCCGCCACACGCCGTTAAGTGGCTCTCGGTGTATGACGTAGTCAACCTTTTACACCTATCTTCCACTTTTGCATCTCTGATAACAGTAAAATTTTCTAACCGTCCACCAGTTCCACAGTAGTGGTGATTTACAAAGTAGAGAAGTAACTTTTAAAATTTATGGGTCAGAGTTATAAGTTAAATGCGATGTCTGTACAGACGTTGCTTTCACTGTACGATGAGTGGTGAAGTCAGGATTTTTCCTTCCGCGAGTCTAGAAACACGTGAGATTTTCTAGACTCACCAGTACTCTCAGGTAGGTACAAAACCAAAGATGAGGCTCAGAAAGCTATTCCTGCAGCCTTTCTCATGAAGAGTCACAGGATTTGTGATTGATGTAAAGAATGGCAGCTAAATATAGATAAATGTAAATTAATGCAGATGAATAGGAAAAAGAATCCCGTAATGTTTGAATACTCCATTAGTAGTGTAGCGCTTGACACAGTCACGTCGATTAAACATTTGGGCATAACATTGCAGAGCGATATGAAGTGGGACAAGCATGTAATGGCAGTTGTGGGGAAGGTGGGTAGTCGTCTTCGGTTCATTGGTAGAATTTTGGGAAGATGTGGTTCATCTGTAATGGAGACCGCTTATAAACCACTAATATGACCTATTCTTGAGAACTGCTCGAGCGTTTGGGATCCCTATCAGGTGGGATTGAGGGAGGACATAGAAGCAATTCAGAGGCGGGCTGCTAGATTTGTTACTGGTAGGTTTGATCATCACGCGAGTGATACGGAAATGCTTCAGGAACTCGGGTGGGAGTGTCTGGAGGAAAGGAGGCGTTCTTTTCGTGAATCACTACTGAAGAAATTTAGAGAACCAGCGTCTGAGGCTGACTGCAGTACAATTTTACTGCCGCCAACTTACATTTCGCGAAAAGACCACAAAGATAAGATAAGTGAGATTAGGGCTCGTACAGAGGCATGTAGGCAGTCACTTTGCCCTCGTTCTCTTTGGGAGTGGAACAGGGAGAGAAGATGCTAGTTGTGGTACGAGGTACCCTCCACCACGCACCGTATGGTGGATTGCGGACTATGTATGTAGATGTAGAAATACGAAAGCTGGCGTTTTCAATCCTACTCGAACGAAAATCTGTAATTATGTACCACGTAACAGTCACTACTTTCCTCCATCTCTCCGAGAGACGCTTGAAGATTGGACAGAAGCAGCTACTGGCTTTAATGAATGTATTATAGTGAATGAGCGATGTGAGGATTGTTCTCCGTGAGTGTGATAGACGTAGTTTCATTGAGAGAGGCTGGAGACGCAACGGCTGGCGGTACTCACCGGGCATGGGGTTGTCCTGCGTGGGCTTGGTGAGCGCCACCGTCGTCGTCGTCACCGTCTTGTTCACGTAGCGCACCGTCGACGGGTAGGCTGCAACACAAACAAAACAACCACTCAGGACGGGCCGCTCTCTGCTCTCCGCCGTCTGCTGTCTGCGTTCTCGTGGCGCTCGGCGCTTTGAGGCTTTTGCCTCGAGAGTGCCACCACTTTGCACTTGGCAAATAGTCTTGTGGAAGAGCACACGGAAATGTGTGTGTATACATGTAAGGAAGTGAGGTAAACTTGCACTAAACAAGCCTGGAGAAGAAGTAACGGCAGAGAGGTTTAGCATCTGTTCTGTCACAGAGAACCTCCCATTTAATGAGCTGCCAGAGAGCGATGATGTAGGAGGACCGCGAAGACGTCTTGGCTGCCCTGTGGCGAGATGGTGCTTGCAGGCAGAAGAGCGTACCTTATTACAAAATACGACATTGGCGGAGAGAAAAGCGAGAAGTGTCTCACATTACCGTCCTGCGCCAGCTTAGGCTCAGTATAGCAGCGGTCGCCAGGGATTTCACGTACCCTGGACTTCCCTTACGTAACTACTTAAAAAAATGATGAGCTGTTTGTAGGACTTGAAATTCACAAATATTATGTTGTTAGTTACGATTCTGACATGAAAAACCTCCGTATAGGCTCTTCCTATTCAGAAAGCCTGGAAACTCGACTTTGGTGAAATTAGCCACAATTTATGTAAAATTTTCCTTGAGATTTGTATGACAGCACATATCGCAATCAATATTTTTTATTGACCAGTTTTACTCAAAGTCACAAGAGAAACAGGAAATTACAAAATATTGCAATATGAAATCTTAAATAAACATAAAAGAATATGTTCAATTTACATTATGATAACTTACGTTCAAAGTAATTGGCTGATTACGTTCCCGATCTCAGAGATTATGTTGCTCGTATAAAAGTATTTCTAACGTGTGTGGATATTTGCATCCAAAGAAAACGAAGTATTTTTGTTTTGAGTGAGTCAAAGTCTCAAAAAATACTCACTAAAACATACTACTTATTTGAATACTTGGTATCTGTTCTTTTGGTCATGTCCGAAACAACAGACACAATGCATTTGTGTAATTGATTCGCCTCGATGAGCAATGAATCTATAACCTTCACTGCAGATGAACATTTATGTTCGACATCTTGTGGAATTTAAAATTAGCGAGCTTGGAGGACGTAGAAGGGGACTGCAGATAGGTAGCGTTGGGTGGGAGTGTAAGTCAACCAGGGAGCTTGCCGAAATAGTCCGGCACTGGCGATAAACTCTGTGTCCCGGTGGTGCAGTGGTTATCGCAACTGCCTCGTAAGCGCGAATTCATGGGTTCGAGACCTACTCCAGCACACATTTTCTTTCGTCACTGCTGATTCCAGGTAAAGTCCCGATGTTGCTCGTATCATTAGTTCCTTCTCTTTCCTTTCGTTTCTTTCCCTCTCTCTACAATTAATTTACACAAAATAGAGTGTCATATTTGGATGCACATGACAGTGGGAGTTACAAATACTACTACACAATCAACTTAATCTCTGACATCGGTAATGTAATCAGCCAACTATATGAACGTATGTTATCGTAATGTAAACTGAATATGTTCTTTCATGTCAATTTAAAATTGCATACTGTAATACACTGTAAACTCCACAGTGTAAATTCCACAGTTTCGGACGCTGCTCTAGTCAACTGAGCGAAATCGATCAATGAAAAATACTGAGTGCGACTTGTGGCTCTCGTAGAAACTTAATTTCAACAGTAGTTGCTTTCCCTGCAGGCAATGCCTGCTCTTGCTGAATATGTTTTTTCTTTGTTTGGAATAAGAATTTCTTGAAATGTAACCGCAGTTGCGAATACGAAACACCGTCAACTGTCTAATGGAATGACGACAACAAAAATCTGTCCCAGAGCGGGACTGGAACGTCAATATTGCCCTAAACGCGCGCGGTCGCCTTAACTGCTTTGGCTATCCGTGCACCACTCGCGGTCATGCCCAAACTTCCATTAGCCATAGTTCATGCGTAATACCCATACCGGAGGGGCATTTTAATTGAAAATCGCTGCCGTGTGTCGGCGGATGTACACGATACGCCAGTGCCTGTGTTACTAATAAGTACGATGCAATATTCCTTCGAACATGCATATTTCCGAAGGAAAATTGCGTCGTACATCTTAACAACACAGAGCAAGGTTCTGTGCAATAGGTCTCGAGAGGTTATGTTTACTTTGGCATGCCAGTGTGGTAGCAGTGTTATTGAAATGTGTTATTTGAATCGTTGGCGACTAGAGGCCGTTGTTCCCGTTCGATCCTACTAAGTCAGTGGTTATATATTTAAATAACAGGCGAACATAACATACACGCACACAGGAAGACTGTATAAAATGACGAGGGTATGAGTAAGCACTTAAAAACTGCTCATCACCGAAATCAGCTGATTAAAATTTATTTATTTATCATATGATGACAACACAAAATGCTAGACAACTATTAGCAACAAATATATACAGTTCTACACAGATACATAAAATCTCAAGATCATGAATTCGTAGTCCAAAGTTCAGGTTTGCAATTTAGCTAAAAGCTTCTGTAGACAAATTGTGAAGGTCTCCCACTGACGCTCTGAACACTGTGAGGGATCATTAAAATGTTTTATGATGCACAGTTTGCTTCTTTTCACGGCAGTCACAACCGAGGAGCGGCTTCCATCAGCACTGGTGCAGCAGTGCTCTATATCTGGCCCTGCCAGTTCTGACCAGATTCAGTATGCACCAGTCGTCAGGGTAGATGAAAACTTTATGGGCTCTCCCTGTAGCTTTTAAGTAGATGATAATGTTTTATGTAAGATTACTGCTGCCGTTGATTGTGTGAAGTAAAGAACTGCTATCATAACAGACTTAAGGTGAAAAATGGAATTGTCTTTTAACACATTTGTGGCTGAGGCAGCCGATATGCGAAAAACTTACGTACACGAATTTATTAGAGTCAGCTGTGTGCTAAGCTCCCTTCTTTCCACTATACTCGCTTTGTTAAGTCGTTTATGAAGTTAATCATGGACTATATGTGAACATTACTTCCGCAAAACCATTGTAATAACTATCGAAGAATGCTAAAGACATTGCAGTTTGTTGATGTCTGAATCTTCAAGGAACCGATTAATTGGAAAAGTCACAGTAATAATCTTTTTTGAATATTTTTCATTTTCTACCCGTAAAAGTAATTCAAGTTCTCACCGATCGTAGAGTCAGGGTCCTTTCACCCAAAAACCACGTTTGCTGGGACTGGGGCCAAGGCAGTCGCATTTGGGAATGTCTGGGAGGGGATTTTCAGTTTCGGCATTTGTCTTACAACCAAGGGAAGCATCCCGGACACAATGGTCAGAACCGATGGGAAGGAGGGTGTAGGGCGGGGGGAGATCTTTATTTCTTATGCAATTCTGAGACGATATCTCCCAGCCAAAAAATGCGAAAGTCTAGTGCCTGTTTGTTTGTGTGTATGCTATGAGAAGTCGATGAGGTCCTCGCCGTGTGCGGTGTGACGATGTATATCACTGCAGACGATGGCGATTGCTGGTGAGCGGGAACGACCTTTAATACAGTTTCGTATTTGTTCGCTACACTAATTTATAGAACCAGCAGGAAACTGCGAGGTTTAACGGCATACGTTGAACACGCAGTTATACTTTAGTATTAAACAACAAAATATCTCTGTCATTACTCTTGGTGACATCCATGTCTTCAGTATATATCTGCAGGTTATCCAAGTTTTCTTAACTCTCCCCTCTAGTTGCTAATGCGATATTTGCTTTCCTACTATTTCCAAGGCATTTGAAAGTCTATGTCTTCTTTCAAACTGGTGTGCGCAGTTACTGGTAGTTCGGGTCATAACTGAGGTGGATGTAGCTGCTTCTAAAAGGTTTCCATGTACTTTGGTGTGAGAAATATAAATTAGTTTCATACTTGGTGTATATCAAGAAAAAATACAGTGTAAACGAAAATTTAATGAAATTAAAAATACCAAAATTTCTTCGATTTGTTCGGGAATTGGAGTGCTTGAAATAAATTTCATTTCTTACAATATGCTTTCCCACTGATCTTTCTTAACATCTACGAAGGTAGAGCTTTTTAGGCTGTCTTATACAAGCCGAGTCATACGAAGAATTGTCTTTCTGTCACTCCATACAAGAAGAACACGTGACAGAAAGTCACTAGTATTATAACGAAATACCCTCTGCACTGCAGTATGTAACAGAGATTGACGTAGACCGTGATCCATCAGTCACATGCCGACCTCAAGCTCAGCAGCGGCCAGAAGCGCATCCATAGGCCGACGTGCTGTTTCGTGCTGCGTATCTATGTTTTCATCTCGAAAAACCCACGAACACGACCTTACACTTGAGATACGTTCACCACAGTTTCTCACCTAAGCACACTCACTTCGCTAAAGTAATGTGCCAAAGGGTGACCTATGCGTGTACACTATCTTGTTTTACTTCTTCGACTGTACAATCGTACTGCGACAGGGCAAATATGTTACCGGATATAAAGTGGTGAACTGTAAGATATATATTTTCGGCACACGCCCACCCCAAAAGAGCGTCGCCATCTCGAGAGAGTACTTTGTCGCTAGGACAGCACGAGGGCTGAGCCGATGTCTAGTTCAGCGTTCCCAAATTGTGGTCCGCAAAACGCTGGTGTTCCGCCAGAGGTGAATAAGTACTCGGTGAAAAACAATTAATATCATGGTGTTTCGTTCCCGACATTTTGATGATAGTGACCATTTAAAAAAAAATTATTATGATTTCTGTGCTCTTAGTTATGATGTAAAATCGAATTAATCACGGACTAAGACAAGTTTTTCTATTTTTAAAAATATTAACCTTTGAAAAAGACGAAGTGTTCCATCAAAGTAGCAAGATTCTGAGACTGATCCGTCAAAGGAAAAGTTTAGGAAACCCTTCTTCGTGTAATACTGAGTGTAAGTTCCGGGCCACGGCTGTGCGCTCGTCAGGTGGCTATTGTGTTCGTCAGAGACAACATCAAGGGAGAGGGGGAGGGTGGGATGGGGGAGAAAGAGTGTTTTCCAGCCCGCAGGGTGCGGGACGATGTTTCCATAATACTCCTAAACGTGTTGCGGTCTACGCAGTCGGCTTAAAGGGTTGTGTCTTCCCGTGTAGGCCGGTGCTTTTCAATGCACGCTGCAGAATAATTACTAAAGATCCTACCAGTAGGCAGCTCCTTGCAGAAGCTCTGTTAATGAGAGGAGAAAATGGTCAGTGAACATGCCGACATTATGCTTCTCGTTCTGAATGTCTGAAAGGCGTAAATGTTGAATTATTTCGTGGAGCAGTTTGGAGCATTGGATGAAACATTCTTATGCCTATAAGTTTCTCAGTTGCGACTCGACAACCTGACATTGAGGGAATGCATGGCCTAAGACTTAATTATTGATCGCTGATATCCGCCGTAATCTTGAAATCTTTTATTAGCAGGGAGACAAGTAAAAATACATAAAGTATGTATTAAATAGCAAACTGAATAAGGATGCAATATTTAAATTATATCTAGTTGGATAATAATGTAAACTAAATTATGTTGTTTTCAAGCTGAGCTAGAAATTTATTTCAGCAATATGCAAATGTACATGTGAATGATGGTCTTATATAGTTAAATTTCATAAATCATCTGAATAATAGCTACATCAGGAGCAAAAAATGTAATTACATAGTGCAAGCAGAGCCTTTACACACAGCAGCAAGGGCGAACATTCCTTACAGCCGCCCACTAATTCATGAATAAAGCAGTAGCAAAAACTCAGTGCTATATTGGGGCTCATAGCCCACCAGCATAACAGCACTGCATCGCGGGTGGTCTACGCCACAAGTCGCAGGGGCTAGTCGCCGAATGCCACTGCTGCAATTCCGAACGCATGCCTAGCCGCCAAGTAGCAATGATGTGGTTGCAGGAGAGTGCAGTCAGTGCGGACGAGGGAAACGTGCCCAAAAATGGGTCTCACCATATGCTGGCCCCTCAATTGTATTTATTCCAGCACACGACTCCACAGACAAGCCCTCTGGGCAATAACAGTCATCCAGCGGCTTGTCGGCCGGCGCCAGCCCACCTAGCGGGTATCATCTCCTCCGTTGCTACGTTGAGCTACCAACTGCTGTACTCGAGCTACGTCGAGACTGGGCCTGTACCGTGGGGACATGGTGTTTTGAGCCGACAGAACGCTTGTTGTGTTATTAGACAATCAGTTCCTGATTCACCGACGTATTGACCTAAGATATTGTGATTCACTTCCTCGCAGCTAACAGCCCACAAGACGTACATTTATTTTTACTTCAAAGGCAGAGAGTCCGTTGTTGACCAGTCTGATGTGACACTAGAAGATAGAAAAACGACAGCCTAAGCGTTAAATTTCGCGTTCAAGAAATCTCTCACACAGGACAATCGTTACAAATATAACATTTGACCGTCGAACAGACTGTCGTCTTAACGGCATAGTAATAAGCATACCAGGTGTAGAGAAATAGCTGAAAGATTTGAAAGCAAATAAATCAGCAGTTCCGGCTGGAGTGCCAACTCTATTTTACAAAAAGTACTCTACGGTACTGGCCCCTTACCAAGCTTGCATTTATCGTGAATCTCTCACCCAGCACGAAGTCCCAAGTGACTGGAAAAAGGCGCAGTTGACTCTAGTATATAAGAAGAGTAAAAGAACGGACCCAAAGAACTACAGACAGATATGGCTAAGTTCTGTTCGCTTTAGAATCCTCGAAAATAGTCTCAGTTCGAATATAGTAAACAATTTTGAGACTGACGAATTCGCATGGTTTTAGAAAGCATCGCTTACGCGAAACTCAGCTTGACCTTTTCTCAAATGATGTACTGAGAACTATGGATGAAAGGGCAACATGTAGATTCCATATTTCTGGATTTCCGGAAAGTATTTCGCACGGCGCCCCATTGCAGGCTGTTAACGAAGGTACGAGCACATAGGATAAGTTGACAGATATGTTAATGGCTCGAAGACTTCTTAAATCATAGAACCCAGTATGTTGTCCTCGACGGCGAGAGTTCATAAGAGGCAAGAGTACTGTCAGGAGTGCCCCAGGGAAGTGTGACAGGACTGCTGTTGTTCTCTATACACATAAATAATTTGGCGGACAGTGTGGGCAGCAATCTGCGGTTGTTTGCTGATGATGCCGTGGTGTACGATAAGGTATCGAAGTTGAGTGACTGTGGGACGATACTAGACGACTTAGACAAAATTCCCAGTTGGTGTGATGAATGGCAGCTAGCCCTAAACGTAGAAAAATTTAATGCGGACCAGTATGAAGATCAAACTTGTAATGTACGGATACAGTATTAGTAGTGTCCAGCTTGACACAGCCGAGTCGTTTAAATATCTGGGCATAACGTTGCAAAGCGATATGAGGTGGAACGAGAATGTGAGAAATGTAGGGAAAGCGAATGGTCGACTTCGGTTTATTTGGAGAATTTTAGGAAAGAGTGGTTCACCTGTCAAGGAGACAGGATATAGGACGCTGGTGTGATTTATTCTTGAGTACTGCTCGAGTGTTTGGTATCCGTAATAGGTCGAATTGAAGGAGGACATCGAAGCAACTCAGAGGTGGGCTGCTGCATTTGCTATCGATAGGTTCGAGCAACTCTTAAGTGTTACGGAGATAATTCGAGAACTCAAATCGGAATACCTGGAGGGAAGGCAAAGTTCTTATCGAGAAACACTTGAGAAAGTTTAGGGAACCGGCATTTTAGCTGACTACCGAACGATTCTACTTCTTCCAACATACGTTGAGTGTAAGGACCACGAAGATAAAATAAGAAAAATTGGGGTTTATATGGAGGAATACAGGCACGTACCGTACGGTTTATCTCTGTTGATGTAGATGTAGATGTAGACTTTATAAATATTGAGCCTACAGACTTGGTATAATTTGCAATGAGCTCGTCTCAATACAGCAATTCATAAGCTGCATGTAGTTCTATCGTAAGACGAGTGTAAGGCATTTTATGTGTTTTAAGTAAATATTATACATCTGTTTCCGCATTCCAAGTTGCCGTGGCCACCGTCGTAGCTCACTGAGTAAGCACACCGTTTACTGTCCCACACTGCCCCGTCCAGCTGGGAAATTCCCACCGCTTCTTACCTAAGCTTGTACCCAGCCGGTGGCTTGCGCTTCTCCCAAGAAGAAGAAACAGCTGGCCCAGTGGTGGCCAGCTGTCTCGTGGGGTAAAGCTTAGCGCTACCAGAGTTTTTAGGGAGCTAGCCGCTCATAATGTCACAAGCATTCAAAGTCGATCAGTCAGCCAACAGCTTTTCCGAGGCTAGGTAGGAAGTCGTGTGCCCTCTGGGTTCGTGGTAGTGTTTTCTTGGTATATTTCAGAAGTCATGGATTTTCTCTGCCTCGTGATGACTGGGTGTTGTGTGATGTCCTTAGGTTAGTTAGGTTTAAGTAGTTCTAAGTTTAGGGGACTGATGACCATAGGTGTTAAGTCCCATAGTGCTCAGAGCCATTTGAACCAAGAAGTCATGAGATGGTTATCTTTAATGAACAACCGAGTTATTCCCTACAGTTCACGTGCACGAGGGTGGACTTGGGATTGAACTTCCCCGTGTTCTCGGCGAATTTTGCCATTAAGAGAGTGTGTACGTGTTATGCGGATAGAGCCCTGGCATGAGATAGCGGACCCGGTAACCAGCTGGGCTACAGTGTTTGAGTGAAAGAGACAGACTTTTAGAGGACAACAAATTCCATTAGTTCCAGTGGAAACTTTTGAAGTTCTTATGTGTGTCCGTCTCGCATTTAGATTGTTCTCCAGTGTTCTTTGCGGAGGAGATATTATACACCAGATGCAGATGGTGCGATATCGATTTTCGGTTTTCGGTTACCGGATGTGAGATTCTTTTTAGGTAAATGAATTGGTAGAAGGCATTGATTACTGGAGTATGAGTAGTGTCAATTTTAACATTGTCCCACGTGTCTAGGCAAAGCTGTCAATCCTTAATAAGCATGGCAGTGTATGTGTAGCAGTGCATACAAATATTTGATTACGCCAACAAACGTTTCGGATGAAGTCTTCGGAGCAATATGTCGCGCGTCTCGCCTCGCGCATCACACAGGGCTGAGAGTGTGGTCTTTGGCTGCAGTCATGGGTGGGTCTTCACCCAATGCTACGGAAGCTGCGAACTACGGAGGAAATTTACGTTTCACTAGTTATCGTCAAGATTTACTGCTGCTACATACCTTCCGCTGCGGGAGTGTCATCACCCCAAGCCACACAAGTAATGCGTCGTTCCGCACCCTCCCCCCCCCCCCCCCCGCCCCATCCCACTCCTCTCCTCTCTTCCTCCCCTCCCCCCCCTCCCCTCCCACCTATGGAATAAAAAACCTACAGGATACATTGAAAGCATGTCGGAGTTCTGTGGAAGTACCTCAGAAGTGTACGTCAGCCCTAAGGTTTTTCTTTTCTAAAAAGGTGACAGAAAAATTTCTTATTTTTTCATCCAATTATATACAACCCCGGCTGCCTATAGAATCACAAAACACTTTTAATATATGGTCGAACACCACGAATTATGGACGACTGACGGCCGCTGGCGTTGACATTTATGCAGACCCAGATCAGCTATTCGCCGTTTCAGCTGAACCAAATAAGTTTCATTGCACAGTTTACAGCCGACATCTGGCATATCATGGCGACGTAAATTTGACCCTGATGGCCTGTGTAGCCTCGGAGCCATTTTCCAAAAATAATTTTCCCTGTATCTACGTTTAGTTTATTCCAGCTCTGAATACAACAAAATGTCAAGTCCAGTCAGTTACAAAGTAACTGTATTGCACATAAAGCATTGATAAAGCATTGTAGGTGTGTTTTATCAGATAATTATCATTTCAAAGAGCTTGGAACTTGGCTTGTTCTGTGTTATTAAGCTCTCCCAGTTATTACCTCTCAATCTACATAGATTAGTCTTTAGTAGATAGCCTCTTTGCAGCGACAAGGTGTTATTTATACATCAGGTGAGAGAGTTTCTCTTAACTTTTTTAGCAGCTCCTAAAAGTGACTTCTTAATATTTTTCCTTACTCTTATGGTTTTTCCTACTCATGAAAGTCTTAACTGTTAATCGTTTACGTTAGAGGCTGAGAAACAGACTTCCGGAATCAAAACTCGGGCGGTCCGTTATCCATAACGTACTGCTAAGTAATTTTCCCCAAAGTATGCAGCTCTGACGCAGAATTTCAAAATTGTGCTTAGGACACAAAGACAGAAAGTAATCGCTGAATTACTTCGACAAAGCAGCAGTGAAACCGTAAACAAGGACGTCCTGCTATCAGGAGGAAATGTTTTTAACGCTCTCATGAAAATTTTCTTATTAATTTAATAAAAATTAATACAAAGAATTTAATAAAAAATAAGAACAAGCAGATGCCGTTGTTATGTGTGATTTTTGAGTATTTGGCTGTCACTGTGTAATTCACAGGGTATTGCTATCAGGTTTCTCTATGAGGAAAATTTTTTCTTACTGTTTTGCAACCGACTGAAGCAGTTCGATATTCAACGGTATCATTAAATCGATAACAATCCTTCCAGTTTTGATCGATGTCTCAAAACAGATATGAGATATATATCTAAAGAAAAAGAAAAAAAATAGTGCACACTTATTGGAACAGAACTTACTACAAAGATATTTGTGCGTGTATGGCTGGCTCTGAGCACTATGGGACTCAACTGCTGAGGTCATTAGTCCCCTAGAACTTAGAACTAGTTAAACCTAACTAACCTAAGGACATCACAAACATCCATGCCCGAGGCAGGATTCGAACCTGCGACCGTAGCGGTCTTGCGGTTCCAGACTGCAGCGCCTTTAACCGCACGGCCACTTCGGCCGGCTTTGTGCGTGTATGCTGCGACGTTACTCGTTTTATTTTTATGACTCTAGCGAGATTATTATGATGAGAACATGAGGTAATTTACGTGTGAAATATCTCGAAAACTACACATCGGATCCAAACAATTTATAATTAAAATTTGTTCGTCTCGGAGGCGGACATCCAATGATGCCAAACCCGAAACCCTACTCCACCCCGTGTGTATGTGTGTGTGTGTGTGTGTGTGTGTGTGTGTGTGTGTGTGTGTGTGTGTGGAGATGGGGGCAACTTTGACATATTCAATGGGAGCCGTCATTTTTTGTTGCAGATTTGGAAATAAATATGTAAGTTTTGTCCGAAAATTTTTTTTCGTTTCGTGACGAATGACGCTGTATCCGGAAAAATAAAAATGGTTAGAAAATCGCATGTGTCAAAGTGTTACTCAATGACACTTGAATTAATTCCGCGAGGGTGGGACAGAAAATTATTTCATACCTTTTACTGGGTAGCCTCATTCTCAAATTCGTGTTCCGGCCATGTAGTGAACCACGACTTGTCATAACATGAAGTGCAGAGTGATCAGAGCTCACCTTTATTGCCGGCCGCTGGTGGCCGAGCGGTTCTAGGCGCTTCAGACTGAAACCGCGCGACCGATACGGCCGCAGGTCCGAATCCTGCCTCGGGCATGGATGTGTGTGATGTCCTTAGGTGAGTTAGGTTTAAGTAGTTCTAAGTTCTAGGGGACTGATGACCTGAGATTTTAAGTCCCATAGTGCTCAGAGCCATTTGAACCATTTTTCACCTTTATTTCAGAGGCAGAATTGAAAGCATGTCTAAACATTTTAATATGCGAGGGCTTCTTATTCTCTGCACACTAACATTTCTAGAACAGAACTTCAAGTGGACAAAGAATGTGGCAACCGCAGAAGAAAAAAATGGAAATGATTATAATTTATGGTGAATGAAGGAGAAATGTTGACGATGCTGTGGCATTTTATGCTAGGTGTGAGCGTTTTCCAGATAATATTCGCTCTCGTTTCTTTTTTTTCTTTCCTCCTGCAATTTGTGTGTGGAGGAGGAGGAGGATGTTAGTGTTTAACGTCCCGTCGACAACGAGGTCATTAGAGACGGAGCGCAAGCTCGGGTGAGGGAAGGATGAGGAAGGAAATCGGCCGTGCCCTTTCAAAGGAACCATCCCGGCATTTGCCTGAAGCGATTTAGGGAAATCACGGAAAACCTAAATCAGGATGGCCTGAGACGGGATTGAACCGTCGTCTTCCCGAATGCGAGTCCAGTGTGCTAACCACTGCGCCACCTCGCTCGGTAGTTGTGTATGCTCTCACGTCTGGTGGCAGAGTAAACATCGAAGAAAGGAAACGAAATGAAAAAAACACAGACCGTTGCAGGAGAAGGTAATGAAATAGCTGTATGAACAGCTGTTCACCAGAACCCACAGATAAGCACTCGGCAATTACAATGCGATTCCGGAATTTTCCTAGGTAGTTCCTAGGTAGTCACTATATTGCATCGTTACAAGTATCATCCATACTACATTTCACTACATCAAGAACTTCGTGGCAATGGTTTTCATAATCGAGTAGTATTTTGTGAATTGGCACTTCAACAAATTTAAACTAAACTCAATTTATTTGCTAATGTTCTGCATTCAGATGAGTCTACATTAACAAACCATGGTAGCATTAATCGGTATAACATACATTTCTGGAATATAGTAAATCTCAACTGGTTACTGCATTTGAGCAGCAACGTTCTTGGTCAGTTAACGGTTGGTGTGGAATCACAGAGAACAAGTTCACTGGCCCTTATTTTATTGAAGGCTGTTTGAATGGAATCAAGTGTCGATATTTTTTGGTCCAGGAACTATCAACACTACTTGAGGATGTTGCCTCGGATGTTTGACAAAGTATGTGGTTTCAGCATGACGGTTTCCTAGCGCAGTAATCAATTCTAGCACGGAAGTATTGAACCGTGTTTAAAGTGGTCGATGGACGGTCATAGATGCCCTGTTTATCGGCCTGCTAGGTCACCTGGTTTGATTTCCCTGGATTTATTTCTGTGCGGTCATCTAAAATATAAGGTTTATTAAAAAGTGCAACAGACCGTGAAAACATGGTATAGCACATAACAAACGTTTGTGCTGAAATTCCCACAAGTATGATTCTGTTACGTGCCTAGCCATTTGGAGAAAGAATAAATAAGCGTACTGAAGTTGAACACTCAATCTGATTATAAAAAAATACCCCACTATTTGAGAGGGAAGGGACTCACATTGATAAAGCACCCCTAAGTGAACAGGAAATTCCTAATCCACTTCGTTGTTCATGGGTAACGCTAAACGTAGTTTTTGATTCAACGTTAAACGAATCAATGAACCTTTCTCTGATCGCGCTGCACTGCCTTTTATCAAAAGTCGTAGTTCGTCACAAAGCCACAGTGGCACGCCGAACAGTCCTCTTTTCGTTTTGTTGGAAGAATGCATGTATGGCGTTTATCGTAAAAGGTATGAAATAGCTACCTATGATACCCTCTCAGCGTGGAGGTGGGGTGTTAATTCAAGAGCTATTTGACAGTATTTTGAAACATACGATTTTTACCCATTTTGAAATTTACGACTACGGCGCCGTCTGTCCCGAAACGAAAAAAGTGTATCAGATTAAACTCAGGTATTTTTTCCGTACAATCTGAATCTACAATCAAACATGGGGATTCCCATCTAAGATTTCGAAGTTGCCTCCCCCCACCCCGCCGTCCTTTGTGAACGAGCGGTTCTAGGCGCTGCAGTCCGGAACCACGCGGCTGCTACGGACGCTGGTTCGAATCCTGCCTCGGGCATGAATGTGTGTGATGTCCTTAGGTTAATTAGGTTTAAGTAGTTCTAAGTCTAGGGGACTGATGACCTCAGATGTTTAGTTCCATAGTGCTTAGAGTCATTTGAACCATTTGAACCTCCCCCTCCCACACACACACAGACACACACACACACACACACACACACACACACACACACACACACACACACACACACACACGCGCGCGCGCACACACACACATACCCATGCGGTGGAGTGGGGTTCGAGTGGTACCATTGGGTGTTCCCGTACGAGACGAACAAATTTTATTATAAACTGTTAGGATCCGATGAGTAGTTTATATCCATGCCCAGACAGACATGTATTACGACGGAGCCACAGCGAACAAAAATCATTTTCCGCTAAGTAATCAGGTGTCGGAAACGCATACTGAGTGAGTACGCAGCCTGTGTAAGTGTGTCATCTTTTGTTTCCACATTCTGTCGATTGGTGACTGAAGTTGATAGCAGCGCTAGCCGCGGCAGTGGAAAGAACAGTGGATCCGCCACCAAAGGAAAGGTCGCATGATGTGACGCTTGATTAAAGCGCAGCCACGGCGGTGACCAGCCTCGGTTAATTCCGAGCCGACTGTGGGCTGCGAGCAAGAGCAATATCTTCGGGCTCGCAGTTGGCTGGGCAACGGCTACACTTGAAACATCAGTCTGTGATGTTCCAATGTGCCGGTTGCTGCAGTTTCGCCAGTGAATAGTGTCCGGTGGGAAATTTTATTCCGACGTGACGATTGTATCTTGACTTGTGCTCAGCAATTATTTGAAGGAACCCTGTGTCAGCTGTGGAGGCGGGTTTGCTTCCAATCCGTCAGTTTCTATCAATGGTCATATGGGCTGCCTATGGATTAAGTCTGTTGGTTCCTGAAATACAGCTGTACGGCGAAAACACCCGCTGGCTAGCAGTCTTGGTTATTTGGGGCCGGTGTTGACTTCCTCATCAAAATGGTTCAAATGGTTCTGAGCACTATGGGACTTAACATCTGTGGTCATCAGTCCCCTAGAACTTAGAACTACTTAAACCTAACTAACCTAAGGACATCACATACATCCATGCCCGAGGCAGTATTCGAACCTGCGACCGTAGCAGTCGCGCGGTTCCGGACTGCGCGCCTAGAACCGCAAGACCACCGCGGCCGGCGACTTCCTCATCGATCCTCAGAAACTAAGGTGAGCATTTTGTTTTTTACGACTGCTACGTCGTCATGTTATTTGACCGCCTGTGTGCTTGCCATCCTGGTTACCCAAAAACTCGTCAGAAGCACAATAAAATCAATGAACTACACTCATAAAAAAAAGTTCGTATTTCCAAATTACCTACGAATAGTCGCAATGGAAGTTCTTTTTGTGTTTATGTACGAAGGTGGTTGTGTACATTAAGCGAACTCAAGCGTCGTCGGCACTCTGCCTCATCAGAGGCCGTGCAATCGCGGCTTGTAAACAAACGCAGTACACGAGAGCTGAAAATGTGTGTGTATGAGTTCTTAAGGGACCAAACTGCTGAGGTCATCGGTCCCTAGACTTACACACTACTTAAACTAACTTACACTAAGGACAACACACACACACATGCCCGAGGGAGGACTCGAACCTCCGGTAGGCGGGGGCCGCGCGATTCCTGATACGGCGCCTATAACCGCGCTGCCATTCCGCGTGGCACACCAGAGCTGAGTTCTTGTGACTGCACAGTTGTCCGTGTGCCTCGTAGTGCAACACAATGCCTCTGAACAGGCTCCCCATTGCAGACCATATCAAAATTACCACGCTGATGGGACAAAACATGAGACAAGTTGATTTTGCGAGTATTGTTGACATTAATCAAAGTGTTGCTCCAGGCTGTGGAAAAAATTCCAGGAAACGCATTCAATATCGGATCGACATCGCGAAGGCCGTCCATGAAAAAGTACAACAGCTCAGGACCGGTGTGTAACGATATCTGCACGAAGACACCCTACAGAGTCAGCGACTAATCCGCGCCGCAAGCTTATAGAAGCCACAGTGTTTACCGTAAATACACAAACTGTGCGCATCAGATTTCAAGGTGGGGGGTTGTACAGCCGAAGACCTTCTAAGACTCCATCACAGAATCCACATCACAGAGATCCTCCTGTAAGATGGGCTATGGCAAATGACCATTGGACACGAGACTAATGGCCCAAAACGCTATTCACAGACGAAGTGCGAATAGGCTTGCACCCTGATGAGAGCTCTGTTCGCCTATGGAGGCGAACAGAGGGTCGCGATCATCCCTCAACGACTGTGGAGCGTCACCAACGATGTGGTAGCTCAGTCGTAATCTGGGCAGCTATCATGTATGGCCGTCGTACGTCACTCGCTCCAATTGAAGGCGACATGGCTGCGGCATTGTATGAAAGCAACGTGCTCCAACCAATAGTCATTGGTTTTGCAAGGACTGTAGGTGAAGGGTTCATGACAACGCCTGACCACATCGTTCCCGCAGTGTGTGTGTCAGTATCCGGTAGGATGTGGGAGCCGAAGAATGGATTGGCCAGCATGCTCACCAGTTATGCATTGCATAAAGCATGGATGGAGCTTGCTGGAATGGGCGATTTTTAAACGTCAACATCCTCCTTTAATGATTGAAGTTCTCAGAAATGACCATTCAGGAGTGCGACAATATGTCTCAATATGTGTTGGTACTGAGCGTGCTCCGTCGCATTCAACGATGCCTGAAAATTCGTGGAGGGCCTACAAGTTATTGAACACTACACTGAACGCATCATTTTATGTTTTTTCATATTGTGAGACATTGGAACATTTCTCTTTTTACGTATAAAGTTCCTCCTTCATTTCATAATAGGTTAGAAGAGAACATATACTGTAATTTTCCTTTGTGTAATGTTCTATCTTATCAAAAAATACTGTGTAAGACATTTGTCTCATTTCAAGGTACGAGAACCAGTTATATGCTTAATTTCTATTGACGGGTGTAGTTATATCAGGATTCCCTACCGCTTGTTTGTTATTAATTTTACGGCATCAATGGATCCTCTAGACCAAGTTGGATCGTGTTAAGTGTGGACCCTGTTCAAAATGACAAAAAAAAAAAAAAAATAAAGTTTCAAATGGCTCTGAGCACTATGGGACTTAACATCTGAGGTCATAAGTCCCCTAGAACTTAGAACTACTTAAACCTAAGTATCCTAAGGACACCACACACATCCATGCCCGAGGCAGGATTCGAACCTGCGACCGTAGCAGTCGCGCGGCTGCGGACTGAAGCGCCTAGAACCGCTCAAAATGACAACTCCGCATGAAATTTAAGTCACCTCTGTGACGTGGTAGTTAAAGCCTCGTTTATTGTTCTTTATTGTACCTTGTGTGCATGAGCGGTCTCTTGATCTCAAGGTCATCTGTTCCGTGTGTGTATAGTTAATAAATTTATTTTGATTGTTCATTCGTGGCTCTGCGCTAATGGAGCTAATCAGGCTAGCCACCTGATTAGTCCAGTGCTCCATTTTGATTTTGCTTCCGTGCCATCTAACTGTCCCATATTACAATCGGAATTCGGTACTACTTCAGTTCAAATTCTGCCAACAGCTTCCTTTCTTTAGCTGTAATAGTAAAATGGAATACTAGTTGACAGGTGCTGTTGTGCCAGTTGATAATTTTATTTGATTTTGCCAACTGTTGCCTTTCTTCAGTTGTAACAGTAATAGTGAAGCTAGTTGGCATATGCTGTTTTGCTCCTTCATCATTTTATTAAATTGTTCTAGCAGCAATTTTGGTAAATCATTGTAGTAAATGCTGTGGACAAGCGTTGCTCAGAACTTTAGTGCGAATGGCTGCTACTCTTAAGTGTAATAATGAATCTGGTTGGAAGTGCTACTTAGTGTTCAAGTCATTAAATTGTACTGGGTTATTTTAAGCAAATTACGCCACCAGTATCTTTTTCGTGATAGTCATATTAATAAATTCTGGTGGTTATTATCCAGTAAATTTTCTATTTGTTTAAATAAAGTGTTTTTATATGTGAATAAACGTAATCTGGTAGAGCAATTTCCGACTGAACATCAGGTCCCTGCCGATTTCAATAAGCACACCTGTGGCGACGGAGATAGAATGTGCCTTCTTCCGACATTGTTACAGCAAAGTTGATTTGAGGTTCATAAAACTGTGACGTTCTGACGTTCATATTGTGCCAGTAAAGCGCGAGTACCGCTGAAGTGCTTGCATGACGGTCACACTACATAACACGGTACACTTTTATATTTATTTTCGGTTTAATGACAAGCTAGGAATGGTAATTTATCACCATCATTACATATAGATGCGAATCGGCAAATTATCGGGAAATAAAAAAAAAATCAGGATGACTGTAATGTAAATGGGTGGAAAAGAACACCAAGTCGTAGGGTGGTGAGGTTTACCGACCGCTGTGATAGTTTCAGTTTCGGAACCACTTCTGTCAGACAAATTACCCGCGCTATTGAAAAACGTTACTCGTGTAATGGGCATGGTTTACGCTTGACAGGGAACCACGTCCTTTCTACGACTCGTGTAACGCTAATGAAAATGTTTAACGAGGAACCGGACGAGGAGTTCTAGAAGTATAACTTTTCTGTACAGCTGACCTTGGATTTATGACTATGGGGACCTTTAAAGGAATTGACGTATTCTCAATTCATCGGAAAGTGAACAATTTACAGAACACGCGACAGTGAATATGACCAAATCAGTAGGTAGCCAGAGCTGTTCAACGGGCGGAAGGAGGGGACAGCAAAGTAACTAAATGTGGGCGTAACACTTCCTGTAATATCAACAGACAGATGGGGACCATAGCCTTTCGTGACGGAGGCTTATAATAATGCATTTGGCCTAGTTTTAACATGTAGTATACTTGTTGCAGTGACTTATCGTTGCGTTTTCGATTATTGTGTGTCTTCTACAGTTCGCTGAACTACCGGATGCTCACTCTTCAAATTTAGGTACTCTGATTTTTAAATGAGTGCGGAATTTTTGGGTTCATGTCAGAGGTGAAAGTGATTAATAGTCAGCCAGAATGAGTTTTTCACTCTGTAACGGAGTGTGCGCTGATATGAAGCTTCCTGGCAGATTAAAACTGTGTGCCGGACCGAGACTCGAAATCGGGACCTTTGCCTTTCGCGGGCAAGTGCTCTACCATCTGAGCTACCCAAGCACGACTCACGCCCCGTCCTCACAGCCTTACTTCTGCCAGTACCTCGTCTCCTACCTTCCAAACTTTACAGAAGCTCCCCTGCGACCCTTGGCGAACTAGCACTCCTGAAAGAACGGATAAGTTTCAATTAATAGTCAGTTGGAATGCATTTGTGCCGTTCTTCGGCTTACAGTCAATCAGAAACTCTGCAGCTGACGATGCTGTGGTTGCTAATTTATCCCCTTAAACATGAGATGCCGCTGCGGTGCATGTTTTCTCGTCCTAGCCGTGAGTCCAGCGCAGAACTGTTCGCCCTCCTGCGCTTCATTCGTACTTCTTGCATTTCGCCGAGAGGTTGTTTGCAGATGCGGTGGCAGAGCGCTGATGATTGACGATCCATCACCCGGTAACTAATTATAAAGTCGTTGAGTGCGATCCCGCCGAGGTTCTTGATTCCGGCTCTGTAATTACGAAAGTTTGCGGCGCGGAGCGTCAGGTCGCACACACTCGGCGCTGGCGGCGTCGTTTAATCGCAGGGCCGCCGTGTCGATGCGTCGAGGGCCCGCCGGCTGCGGTTGCGCCTGCTCACATTGCCTCTTAACGCCAGAGCTCTTACAATCTATGACAGGCATTTTTGTACACAGGGCTAGCTACCGATAGATAGCTTGGGCGAACACTTTGAAATACCGGTACGGGGAACGTATTTTAATTCGAATTCAGGAAAGACGCCATTTTACGATCGTGTATCAAGTATCAGTACTTATTCGAATCTTGTTGTATGTAAGTACATAAGAAAAATTGTTACCGTATATTATGTGCCCGGTTTTGACAGTTCTGTAATAACCAGAATGGCGTAGATAACATCCGCAATTCGTTGCGTCATAGGAAAGACAAGGCTGCAGCAGATATCGACATTGAACCACTTGCGCAACGTATAAGTTCGTAGAGGTTCTAGAACAGTGTTGCATGTTGCATACGACACAAAGAGTGAAACGACGTATAGGATACAAAAAGCAGGTGAAGCAATGGGCCAAGCCTGTTGACCTACACAAAGAATGACTATCAGTGTATGTTGCGATTTTTGCTTACAGGAGGAAGGCTGGTTTGATGCAATTTTCACGCTACTCTATCAGTGCATGCCTCTTCGTCTCCTCATATGTACTCATTTGAACCTGTACTCTAATGTTGAGCCTTGATCTCCCTCTACATTTTTTGTTACCACCTTCACTTCCCTCCATTACCAGCCTGACAATTGCTTGATGCGCTAGGATATCCTGTCGACCGGTCCTTTCTTCTTGTGAACTTTTGCAATAAACTTTTCTTTTCCTGCATTCGATTGAAGACATCTTCTTTAGTTATCTGGCAACAGAAAAAGACAAACACTGTGAGAACGAGCCTTGAAGGCCTAATGGTACCGACCGGCCGCCTTGTCATCCTAAGTACGTAGGCATCACCGGATGCGGATACGGAGGGCATCCGGTCAGCACACCGCTCTCCCAGCAGTTGTCAGTTTTGATGACCGGTGCCGCTACTTCTCAGTCAAGTAGACCCTCAACTAGCCTCTCAAGGGTTGAGTGTACCCCGCTTGTCAACAGCATTCGGCAGACCCGGACGGTGACCCATCCACGTGTTAGCAAAGCCCGACAGCGATTAACTACAGTGATCTGAGGGGAACCAGTGTTACCACTGCGGCGAGGTCGTTGACTTAGTTGTCCGACCCACCCACTCAATACTCAGCATTCTTCTGTAGCAGCACATTTCAGAAGCTTCTATTCTCTTCTCGTCTGGTCCATGCAAACACCTTCAGAAAATAGTTCCTAATGCTTGAATGTATATTCGATGCTGATAAATTTCTCTTTTTCAGAAATAGTCTTCTTGGTATTGTCGGTCGACATTTTGTATCCACTCAGCTTTAACAACCGTCACTCATTTTTCTGTCCAGATAGCAAACTCGTTTACTACTTTTAGTGTCTCATTTCCAAATCTAATCCCCTCAGCTTTTCCCACCTTAATTTTCCAACATTCCATTGTATCAGTTTATTCAGCGAGGAATGTGTACAGTGCAGAAGTGAATCAGCAGGTACAAGGAAAATAACGACTTTTAACACGAATCTGGAGAATGCCCTAGCGTTTGCCTTGCATGATCAAAAACTGAAGACTTCTGCAAAAGATCATGTTCTAACTGTAAGACCACATTACTAAACTCTGTTTCTGGAGGGAGAAAACCATTCCAAAGCGGTGTTGCGCCAGGGCTCTGCTGAACATAATGGAAGGAACCCATAGTAACTTAGCAGACAGATGTTGGGGCAGGATAGCGGTAGCTGTTCCTGTGCAAGAAGCCATATTCAGGCTATGTCGCGGAAGTCATCACAGGGGCTCCTGGAAACTGAAGGCGCGATTCCATCACAGCACACCGAGGGTGCAGTATTGCTGACGTTGCGGACGGACAGGCCCACCGATGTATTGATATCGTTGTTCCCCAGTGAGTACGGCTCATGGAAAAACTCTGGGAGAGGGCAAGTGCTGCCGTTTCAGTAAAAGTAGTAGGTCCAACTCATATAAATACTGCGTACTTTACACAAACAGTACCAGACAGCGACGCGGTCGCTTGCTGCAGCACGATTTCCTGTCCCAGACCAGCCAGCACCTTGGGGCGCTGACCGCATATTAGCCCCACCACGACTTATGTATGCTGATGCGAAATGACGGAACATTTTGAAACACTGTTTTTATGACTGTTGGTCGGATATCTACCTGGTGCCCACCCAACACGTTACTTCAGCCATGCCCTGGGTGGAGAGTTGAAGGCCGTCCTGACCACAAGCATCCCAGTTCCACTACCCACCACCCGGCACGGATATCATTCACCCTCGGTCTCTACAATATATACTACACTCTTCACCCTCCGGCATTTATTCTGGGATACATGCGGTGGCTCAAACTAGACTTGAGGCTCAGTGTAACAGCAACAAATGTCTACATGGTCGGCTTTACTCATGGCTTCAGTCTGCTCTCCTCACCACAAAGGATATCTTCCGTAACATGTTACATTACAACGTTCATTGTACGACCTGTTGATATATTATTTGCAGTAAAATTTTTTGACTTTCGGTATTGTAACAAAAAACAAGGGTTACGCGATGATTGTCAGCCGCATTGTTATCCTGTACCAAACTGCCATTTCCACTTTCCGGAACTTGGAGCCGTATTCAATCTTTAAATATCTTCCCAACTACTTTCATGAGAGCCTCCACCAAGGATAATCTCTACCAATACGAGAAATTGGATCCAGATCCGCCGCATGATCCAGAAGTCAGATATTTGATTGTAAGGCGTACCAAAATGTAAATATAGACCATGATTACAATTTATTAATGACGAAGAATACACTGAAGTTTAAAAGATTCGTCCGGGAGAATCAATGTAGAAAGAAGTGGGGTATTGAAGTAATGAGGAATGACGACATGTGTTTGTAGTTCTCTAAGGCTGGAGAGACTTCGATGATAAACACCACAGTGGCAGTTTTAACTGCGAAGAAACCTTGTGTTTACTTCAATTGATCGACGACAGAAGCATGTACAAAAATGGTCAGTAAAAGGGAGGAATACAGAGCTATAAGTTACTTAAGAATCAAATAAACAGAAAGCGCAGGGAAGAAAAGTCGAAATGGCTGAAAGACAAACATGAGCAAATCGAGAAGGAAATGGTCGTCGGAAGACTTCATTCGGCGTTACTATCGATATGAATTTGATGACGTCATAGGTCATGAAATGGGAGTCCATATGGACGACATATGGGATCCAGTATGAGAGTTCAACGCAGCTTTGGAAGATTTGGGATAAAATAAGGCAGAAGAGATAGAGAACATTTATTCAGAATTCCTAAAATCATTGGGGAAGTGGTCATCAAACGACTATTCAAGTTAGCGTGTGGAATATATCGGACTGAAGACATACCACCAAACTTATGGTTAAATATCGTCTACACAATCCATAAGATAAAAAAGACAGATAAATGAGGAAACTGTCGTACAATCAGTCTAACTGCTCATGCATCCAAGTTGCTGAGAAGAATAACATACAGGAGAATGGAAAAGAAAATTGAGGATCCGTTAGGACCAGTTTGGTTATTGGACTTGTAATGGCAGAAGAGAGTAATCCTTTCGTCTCGACATATATTGAAAACGAAACATAAACAATGGAAGACACGTTCACAGGATTTTTCGACTCTTTCGAGAATGTAGAATCGCGCAAGACTGAAATTCTGAGAAACATAGAAGTAACATATGTTTTCTTGGTAAGACGGATAATATACGATATATACAAGAACGAAGGAAGCAATAAGAAAGGAGTATCAAGAATGAGTGTCGGCCTTAACCGGAGGAAAATGTTCGTTTGGAGTACAAAACTGTACGGTAGTTAATCATGGGCTGTGGAAAAATCGGAAAAGAAGAGAAACGAAGCATTTGAGATATGGTGCTACAGAAGGATGTTGAAGATTAGATGGACTAAAAAGATAAGGAATGAGAAAGTTCTTCGCAGAATCGGCGAAGGAAGAAACGTATGGTAAACACTGACAATAAGAAGGGACGCAATGCTAGGAGTAACTTCCACAGTACTAGAGGGAGCTGTAGAGATTTAATGTGAAGACATTTAAGAAATAACGGAGGGCTTACAGTATCAGTAATACTCTGAGATGAAGAGTTTGGCACAAGAAAGTAATTCGTGGAAGATCGTATCAAACTAGTCTGAAGACTGGCGACCAAAAAAAACTATTGCGTAGCTTGTTGCCTACAAAATCTAAGAATATGAAATTTACACTACGTTTGCGAGTTACTCTTTCGGGTACGGAGGTCTATAATCTAAATAAATTCACCGTAGCATAATATATAGAATGAAGGTAAAATCGTCTGATTTATTGTAGTCCTGTAGTCATATATTTACTAGAAGCTATACGTGCTGGCCGTAAACTTGTTTTTGGAGCAGATTTTATTCCATAAAGTCGTTTTTGGAGTAGATTTTATGCCAGGTCTGCCATATTTACGTTTGACACTTTACCCCTTCGCTTATTTATTTCTTGACTTTGGGTTCATGTTGCTGATTATGGCTTTGCGCGTACGCTGCTCTGTAGCTGTCTATTTTTAAGCACCCTTTTGCTATATACCTTTATTTATTTAATTAGTGGTATGCCAATGTACATTTTAACGCATTGGTTTTATTGTCGCATGGTATGTATGTATATTTTTGGCAATATGACTTTTAGTTGTGCTTGACATTGGTGCAATTTTTTCGTAGTACCTTTGTCACAGCTGTACTACACACGATAAAAAATTATATTTACCATGTTTGTACTGCTGGTGCATTTTTACGTTTCTTTGCTTGTTTTATGGTTTGTTTGTAATGCTGTCTCCATTTGTGCATTAGTACTATGTATACTGGTATCATTTATATGAAATAATTCTTGTATTGACTGTATGCTTTTCCGTTTCTGTGCCTGCTGAGTAATTCTTACTCAGTGCTGTCTTGACGTCAGCATTTGTACTGTACAGACTATCAACATTTACATGATAAAAATTTATTGTCAATTTATTCTCTTTGTGACTGTTAATGCCAGCTGCCATCTGTGATGTTTTCTTCACCCGTACGTTGCCGGTTTGGCATTTGACTTCACAGATATGAGAGTTTTATTTACAGTGACATTTGTGCTTGCTTTCCTGAGATTTGCTTTGTATTTTATTGTAAGTATGAGTAGAAGTTGCTGCATTATGTATGCAAAATTTTACCCGTTTGCATTTCTTATATAGCATTCCTTGTTCTCGGCACAACTGTGTTCAGATGGTGATGTATCGAAACGTGTATCGGTAAATAAACTAATTTGCGGCCAAGGCACTCGAAAATTGTATCCTATGCCAAATCTGAATGGTTGCTTGCCTCAAATAAGAAAGAATTTCTTAATCAAGTGACAAATAAACGAAGGGTCTGCTAGTGCTCTGAAATCGTGGAGTTTTGTTACTGATTGCTTTGGGAAATCGTGAGATAGTGGACTGAGATCTAGTTGTGGCACAGGCTAACCAATTCAAGTAGCATCCTAAAATAGTGCAGGGTCTTTCACACATGACGCAAGCCGTGTGGCAGGCTGTCGCCCTATGACAGCGCGTTCCTTTGCTCGAAATGCGGGAGGTAGCGTATAGGTGCTATCCGAGACGCGTGGGTGCATGCGTGCTTTAGGAAGATGTGGGTGAAAACCATTTTTTCTGTTTATTACTCGGACTGGCGTGTCACACTACCCATCCGCTCGTAGACTGTACACAAAATCAGAACAGAACATTCCGAAGTAAACGATAGGGCAGTGACTGACCAGTTCGCTTACTGTTGCACGATGTTATTATTACAATTGGCTGTTGCAGCCCGCGCAGTAAGGGCAGACTGATTACGAAATAATATTTTTTTGTGCCGAAGCACGGCTGTATTTATCGGGTGCGTGAATTCACAGAACAATCAACATACATCAAGACCCTCTGCATGAGGAGAAAAGAAGAGGATAGTATGTGTTAGTGCTACAAGAATTATTGAGCTAATCTTCTTCCACCAAAGTATTCTGTCATCAGAAACGCTCCTTAACACTGTCATAGAGACACTGACGATGTGTGCTCGTTCACCGTCCAGCACGAAATAGCAGTAGGTTTTTCCGTCAGTTGTTAGTTCCGTCAAAAACTGCTGCAACACAAAGTTCACGTTTCTATTAGAAGTTTTGATTTGATGTGGACATGCCTGTTCTATAATTCCTGTTTCGCTTGCTGTATCCATTAAGATTTCAGAATGTTTGATTCAGAAAACTTTTACATTGGCGGCAGAAGTTGTACAGCTTGTCACTGTTTCGTGGAGGTCTCTTCGGAAGGTCGCGGTAGCGAATTCGCGGAGACGAGAAGAAGAAATACTCAGAAAACGACCCGCTCTTCAAAGCGCCCTGTGTGTATGTGTGTGTGTGTGTGTGTGTGTGGCGTGTGCCCCAAGTGTGTGCGCAGCCATTTGCGAGAGGTGAGAGTGCCGCCCTGCTCCCTGCGCTGTACACGGCTGGCAGTCCGTGTCGAGAGGCGGCTCGATGGCGGCTCAGGTGACGCGGCCTCCGCCAGCGCTCACCCTGGTCTAAAAATTAATACGGCTCACCATTGCTTCTCTTTGTCACTGGCATCATCGGCGATAAAAAGCAGCAGGTTACCGAGCATGCATTTCTTTAATAGTTTCGGCTTCTCTAAAAGATAAACCAGCGAAATTTTTAAGAGGCATGTCTGATGTTTTAGGAATTGTCATGTCACAACAAAACGTCCCACAAGTGGCTGCCACCTTGTCGCGCCACACGTACGCACACGCACACACACACACACACACACACACATACACACACACACAGAGCTACGAGAGGAAGTACACAATGGAGTAATAAACGAGTAAGAATCGTCGAATATAAATGAAAACACTAAGTAACCAGTAAGAAAATTTTTAACTTTTTTAATATTTCAGGTGCGTTTCGGAGGCTTTGTTGCATCATCAGGTGGCAGTTCCGATGTTTAGCTCAGATGTATTGCTCCTGGGACTCCAACGACATCGAAATATCTAGATATTTCAGAGTTTATCCCTTCCATTCCACAGCACTTTTCGTGGCTTAGTAAGAAGTAATATTTCGGAACTGCTGTGGTACACCCGACATATTTTATTTTCCGGGAGCTACACACTTGAGCTAAGCACGGAAATTTCCAGCTAGTGATAGATCAAGCATCCGAAACGCGTGAGCCGGCCTCAGTGGCCGTGCGGTTCTAGGCGCTGCAGTCCGGAACCGCGGGACTGCTACGGTCGTAGGTTCGAATCCTGCCTCGGGCATGGATGTGTGTGATGTCCTTAGGTTAGTTAGATTTAAGTAGTTCTACGTTCTAGGGGACTGATGACCTAAGATGTTAAGTCGCATGGTGCTCAGAGCCATTTTGAACCGAAACGCGTGATGTATATACCGGGTGATCAAAAAGTCAGTATAAATTTGAAAACTTAATAAACCACGGAATAATGTAGATAGAGAGGTGAAAATTGACACACATGCTTGGAATGACAGTGGTTTTTATTAGAACAAAAAAAAAAAAAAACACCCCATATTGCTAGACGCGTGAAAGATCTCTTGCGCGCGTCGTTTGGTGATGATCGTGTGCTCAGCCGCCACTTTCGTCGTGCTTGCCCTCCCAGGTCACCAGACCTCAGTCCGTGCGATTATTGGTTTTAGGGTTACCTGAAGTAGCAAGTGTATCGTGATCGACCGACATCCCTAGGGATGCTGAAAGACAACATCCGACGCCAATGCCTCACCGTAACTCCGGACATGCTTTACAGTGCTGTTCACAACATCATTCCTCGACTACAGCTATTGTTGAGGAATGATGGTGGACATATTGAGCATTTCCTGTAAAGACCATCATTTTTGCTTTGTCTTACTTTTTTATGCTAATTATTGCTATCCTGACCAGATGAAGCGCCATCTGTCGGACATATTTTGAACGTTTGTATTTTTTTGGTTCTAATTAAACTCCATGTCATTCCAAGCATGAGTGTCAATTTGTAGCTCTCTGTCTACATTATTCTATGATTTATTCAGTTTTCAAATTTATACTGACTTTTTGATCACCTGGTACATTGATGTGACCACCTGTAAACATACTTAATAAACAACTTTTGCAGCGCGGGCGAGCAAGAAGAGAGTAACTGAGGTTCTGGAGGGCTCAGATAGGGATGGGAAACCACGTCGACTCCTGTAAAGTGGCCAGATGCGCTAGGTTTCACGGTTTAGGATACATGGCGCAAAGATCCGAATTGAGGTAGTCTTACAGATTTTAGATTAGTTTTAGATCCAAGGTCCAATGGGTCGGAGGGGGGGTTGGCACTGCGGTTAATGGCCAGGCCAGTACGACAAACTCATCCTGGTGCTCTTCGAACAGAATACGTACACTGCGAACTGTGTGACATCGTGATGAAGAAACACAAACAGTGTAGTATGGACACGATCCCCATGGATAGATGCATACCTGGGTTGATCCACTATGCCTTTCAGAATGACGAGACCACCAAAGGAATGCCACGAAAACACTCGTTAGACCATAACGCTCGCTATCCTGGCCTGGACCATTCCGACGATTGTTGTTGGGTCTTACACGACAATTGCCATCTGTCTGACGGAGAATAAAAAGTGATTCATCTGAAAAGACCGCCAGTCGCCACTCAGTGACGTCCAGTTGCGGTACTGGTGTGCAAATTCCAGAGCTTCGTCGCTGATGAGCAGCAGTCAGCATGGGTGCATCAACCACACGCGTGCTGCACAAGCCCATACGTAGCAATGTTCGCTGAAAGGTCGTTGGTTCATCTGGGGGTCAGATGCTCAACAGTTGCACGTCTCTTCGCCCATACACTTCTCCGCAGGCGTCGTTCCCCACTGTCATCTATGGACCTTGGTTCGCCATAGTTGTTTCGGCGCCGGTTTTGGATAGCGTTATTTTGTCATGCACGTTGTACTTCAACCACTGCGGCACGCGAACAGTTTACGAACTTAACCGTTTCGGAAATGCTTCCACTCTTGATCCGAAACACAATTTGGACGCTCCGTTTCTGACTTACGACAACGATTGCACTGTGTACCGCGCCCCCCAGACACGCTTTACATACCCTCCATTGCTACTTCTGCTACCTGCCTTCTGTTTATTGCCCGTCGGCATAGAACGTAGGAGGTGATCACGTTAACATGAGTGCTTATATTGTGTTTCCAAAAGTATTTTGAAAAAGCAGGCTACTAACATTTCTATAAGTGAATGCACTGAGAGGAGAAATGTTTTGATAGGATTATTGCGCATCCTGTAAGCACGAGTTAGGTAGCGACCTCAACACTATTCTTAACCTAAACAAATGTCAAGCATAGCATTGGGTGGCGCCAGTACGAGGACACTATAGAACAGACCAGATCACCTGACCTGACCGCAGATGACTTTCTCCAGAGGGAAAACAGCTGTGTCACATTAGGGAAACAACGAACATGACGAGGAGATTGATTTCCCATTCCCACTAGGAAACGCGACCAGCACCGCAGAAACAATAAGGATAGCTTACGGCGAGCTCTGAGTGGAGATGCCAACAGCACAGCATCGGACATATTCAAGAAGCTATCCACTCTCTTTTGGGAACAAAAGGGATTATCACGTACCCGACAGGGACGCTATACATTTACGGATACGTAAATTTTGAAAATTTGTGTGCTTGCCGGAAGACATCTTTCTCGCGGACCAGTTGTAGTTCAGAAAAGCTGGAAAGCGGAAACATCCTTCGAATTACATTTATCTAAAGATATGTCACAGTGCTTAGCGTACTGGACTCGTATTCGGGAGGACGACGGTTCAAGTCCCCGTTCGATCATACGGGCGTAGGTTTTCCCTGGTTTCCTAACTCACTCCAGGATATGCCAGGGTGGTTTCTTTGAAAAGGGCACGGGCGATTTCCTTCCCAATCCGTTCGTAACACGAGCATGTACTCCGTCTCTAATGACCGCGCTGTAGACGGGACGATAAACTGTAATCTTCCTCACTTTCTGTTTTCACTTAATTATGGTTGGAAATTTTTTGCGCGTAAGTGTTAAGTGACAGAGAATTATCTGAGTATCTGAAACGTTTCTTCAACGATGTCACTTAGCTTTAATTGAACCAGCGCGGTTCCACAGTACGTTACCCGGAGGGAAGATTAATATTTAATTTCCCGTAGACAACAAGGTTATTAGAGATGCAGCAAAAACTAGAACTGAGCTTCGGGAAGGAAATCGGCCGTACTCTTCTCAAAGGAACTGTTCCGAATTTGCCTTAACCGATATAGTCACATCGGAAAACTAGATCTTTATGGCTGAACGCAGCTTTGAACCGCTCTCCTACTGTTTTTCCTTTTTTCCATTTCGGCATCTTCTCATGTTAACAGGCTTCTGAAGAGCGAAGTATGTCTAGATACGTCGTAATGTAAAGATACAAAAGAAAAGTCTTGAGCGTAAGGACTATTTTTTGCTTCCCTCTAGTGAATAGATTTAAAGGAATAGTACGTAATAGTATTTACATTGCTATTTTGTCTAAAACTGACATGCTGAGACCGTGGCTGTGTACAATTAATGTAGGTTAATTCTTACAAAGAAGAAAATAGCAACCAGCCACTATTAACACTGCTATTTATTTAGGTAAATAGCGCCGTTACCGGTTTCGAACTGGCAAGTTCATCATCAGACGGCTGTTCACATGATTTTCAAGATACATTTTACATTATCGTCCATTACTCCACTGTGGCGAAGTATTTTTGGTGTGTTGTTGCCGTCGAAAATTCCGCGCGATTTTGTTGCGAAGTTGCAGGATCTCTGTGATAAGTTCACATGTGGCAAATTCTTTTTGGTGTGTGTGGATGTGTGGTGCTTTGCACAATATGGTGGTATACAAGTTACGTAAGTGCTGGATATATTTAGGAATATACGGAAAATGCAATCCTGCAACTTCGCAACAAAATCGCCCGGAATTTTCGACAGCAACAGCACACCAAAAATACTTCGGCACAGTGGAATAATAAAAATCGGAAACGGACGATAATGTAAAGTGTATCTTGAAAATCATGTGAACAGCCGTCTGATGATGAACTTGCAGGTTCGAAACCGGTAACGGCGCTATTTACCTAAATAAATAGCAGTGTTAATAGTGGCTTGTTGCTGTTTTCTTCTTTGTAAGAATTTACCTACATTATTAGTATTTACATTGGCAGACATAATAACTTAAACATTTATTTCTAAAAGCAGTTGCAATTGTTGCAGGAAACTGATTTCATTTGAATATGCTTTCTCGAATATATGTCAAGAAACAGTAAAATGGAAAAAAAGTGCACTGGTCGACGGACAAAAAATATCGCTAGACAAGAGATCTAAAACCGTTTACGGAAATAGAAGATATCGCTACGCTCAAGTCATGGTAAGTGATAACTATATTGTTCAGTTCGTCTCTCTACAGAAATTTCGTTTTTGTGATGCTCTTAGTTTGCGATGGAATTTTCATGAATCTTCTACTGCATCATATGAATTTCTTTTCTGGGAGGCTCCTAGTCTCCGATGGAATTGGTATGAAACTTCTACTGAATTACAAGAATTTTAAGAACATTACCCTAGACTAACTGTGTCTACCCTAATTATGATTTTGCTGTCTGAAACGTTTTCCCGGACACACTCCGTGTCAGTAGATACTCATTAGAAGAGAGAGCGAAATGAGAGTAACATACACGCTGACAAGACGTAGCGGCTTGTACAAGTTAACTGGTTATCCCCCGCAACTTAGTTAAGTTTTGCAATAGAAATAAAAAAAGCTTTCAGCTGAGACGCACAGAAGCTTGACAACTCTCGATATAGTATTAGCAACCAATATAAGGCTAATGTGTGGTTTAAAGTGAATTAGAATATAAGGTATCTGATAAAAAGTATCCGGACATACCTATGTAATGCGGAATCGATCACTAAATGTCGCAAAAAGCGGACTCACCAGTGGAAAAGGAAGAGGGGACTACTGTGTTATCAGCAGAAAAGCAATAACACAGAATGGGTCGGGTAGGAGACCTCAGTGGCTTCGAACGTGGACTGGATATCACCTACATAAAAAAAAAAAACATTAGCGGCGTTTCAGCCTTTCCAGAGCTACCCTGTCGACTGCTGGTGATGTGGTTGTGAATTTGAAAAGCGAAGGAACAACCACACCTAGAACCAAGATCTGGAAGACCTCATGTAGTGACCATCCCCAGCATTGCGGAGGGTGGTTCTAACATATTGCATGAAATCTTCAGAAGGAATCACTTGTGAGTTCCAAATTGCTGCCAGCGGTTCAGGTAACACAGTGACTGTGTTTAAGAAGTTAACGGGCTACAGTGAAACAGAACGTGGGTTACAATGAAACAGAACATGCGATAAAGCAGGGGGACAGACTGTTCTACATATAAACGGCTCTACGAAAGACAAACGGAGAGCACCGAGTACAGTTACAAATAACCTAAATTGAATGATCACATAGATAATATTGTGGATAGAGCAAACCAAAGACTGCGATTCATTGGCAGAACACTTAGAAGGTGCAACAGGTCTACCAAAGAGACTGCTTACACTACGCTTGTCCGCCCTATTCTGGAGTACTTCTGTGCGGTGTGGGATCCGCATCAGGTGGGACTGACGGATGGCATCGAAAAAGTACAAAGAAGGGCAGCTAGTTTTGTATTATTGCGAAATAGGGGAGATAGTGTCACAGACGTGATACGTGAATTGGAGTGGCAATCATTAAAACACAGGCGTTTTTCGTTGCGACGGGATCTTCTCATGAAATTTCAATCACTAGTTTCCTCCTCCGATTGCAAAAACATTCTGTTGGCACCCACCTGCATAGGGAGGAATGATCGTAACGATAAAATAAGAGAAATCAGGGCTCACACCGAAAAATTTAAGTGCTCGTTTTCCCCGCATGCCGTTCGAGAGTGGAACGGTAGAGAGACAGCATGAAGGTGGTTCATTGAACTCCCTGCCAGGCACTTTTTTGTTAATAGCAGAGTAATCACGTAGATGTAGATGAGTACGATATTCTGGACAACGTCCATTAATAAAGAGTGCAACCATAACTGTCAGAAACCCACCCTCCCAACACACACAGGAACAAACTAATAACGCAAACTGACAAAGGTACAAATCGCCGTCGACTAGGACGAGAGGCTGGCTGCCAGCCGTTACCTGGAGGCAACGCATGGGGTTATTACAACCCCCAAACGCAGATATTCATACAAACGTTATGCCTCAGTTCTGGGAGACAATACAATTTAGGAACTTCAGCACTGCCCACTATATAGATGATATGTGGCTATACAGTACAGCTGAATATGAATTGACTAGGCACCTGAAACATCACATGTTTGATTGGGCCATGTTCCTGGCTCGTCTCCTTGGCGAACTGGGAGACGAAATACTACGAGATAGTACAGACAAATGCAACGACATCCTTCAACATCCTGAGAATGTAGATGTCACAGAGTTCACAAGAAATGCAACACCAGGGGCGACACATACAGAGACAACAGCACACTACCCGCACAAGTAGAATATGATACAGCCAAATGTAGATCCTATATTACACCAGTTAGCTTTGTCTACGGGGGTGGCTCACACAGTTACCATGAAAAACAAAGCAGTAAGGAAGCTGAACGGAAAGACACGTCCTGCACCGGCACAATACCAGACACAATCACCCCAGAAACAGATATAAAACAGTCAACTTTCATGAACAAGTACCAGCTAGAGATCAAAACAACGAGTCTCTATCAAGGGGCCGGCCAGTGTGGCAGAGCGGTTCTAGGCGCTTCAGCCTGGAACCGCGCGACCGCTACGGTCGCAGGTTCGAATCCTGCCTCGGGCATGGATGTGTGTGATGTCCTTAGGTTAGTTAGGTTTAAGTAGTTCTAAGTTCTAGGGGAGTGATGACCTCAGATGTTAAGTCCCATAGTGCTCAGAGCCATTTGAACCATTTTTTTTTCTATCAGGGGAAACGCTCAGCGAAAACACATGAAACTCTACACTACCAGAAACCATAAAGCAGGGAAAACATGCTACACTACAAAATTACTCGAAATCGGAGCAACAAACGAATAGTAAAGAACACCAACCCCTAGATAAACACAATTAACCAAGTAAACTACGGCAACTTAGAAGCTAACCTCTGGCTTAGCAGACTAGAAAAAAGGATATATTTCAAACTGCTCTTCACTATGTAACACGAATAAGTATGAAAACTGAGATAAAATCTGCTTCCCAACTACAGAACAGACTGACAGAGTGATCCTAATAGTTGAAAATCTCCCAAAGAAACCCAAAGAATTGGTTCAAATGGCTCTGAGCACTATGGGACTCAACTGCTGAGGTCATTAGTCCCCTAGAACTTAGAACTAGTTAAACCTAACTAACCTAAGGACATCACACACATCCATGCCCGAGGCAGGATTCGAACCTGCGACCGTAGCGGTCTCGCGGTTCCAGACTGCAGCGCCAGAACCGCGCGGCCACTTCGGCCGGCGACAAACCCAAAGAATTATGTAAGCTTTTAGGGGAGGTGCGGGCGCCAAGGCGAGAGGGCCTAAACCTAGGGAAGGTATACAAGGAGTTCGTGAGGACACATGGACGTATGTTTCTGAGTTTTAAACAAACCACACCCAAGTGTTTTCCCTTTACTAGATACCCCTTCTGAAGGTAATACATCTGAATTGCCAGGGTAGTACCCTCGTAAATATGGAACTATGCAGACTCTTAGATGAAACAAAAGCAGACATCGCCTGCATTCAGGAGCCATTTCTGAGAGGCTTGAAGAATCCTGGGCACTCCTTACATTACATCATAATAGCAGGAACACCAAACGCAAAAGCCGGGGTAGTATCAGTTGATAAAAACCTCATAGTAACACAGTTCAACCAGATTTGCTCTGAACACATCGCCACAGCAGAAATAACAGACGGACAGGATGTATGGCTCATGTGGTCCACATACGGTCAGTACTTGTGTGATATAGAAGCTTTCTTAGGTAAAATAAAAGACATTGCACGACACTCAGAAAGAGAAAGGCTCCTCATTCAAACAGATATCAACGCAGAATCCCCGTTGACGAACTCAGATGGTACTGACGAGAGAGAATAATTAGTGCATGACGTGGTAAATGTAAATGAGTGCAACCTCTTTATACTCAATAGGGAGGGACAGCCACCTATCAACCGCGGAGACGTCGGTGGCGTAAGTAGCATAGATCTTTCTCTAGGGAACGCAAAACCTCTTCCACTAGTCAACACACGGTAGGTATCAGATAGCGCCACACACAGTGACCACAACGTAATCGCCATAACCAGATACAGATATGTCAATACACATTATGTGGACCCTGAACAGCATTCATAGCAAGAGCCGACTGGCAAATAGTTCTACACATTGTTGAGGCGTTGTCGCCACACATTGTTCAAGGCAGTATAGATTATAAAACGCAAGAGCACACGAAGCAGCTATGCCGCAGGCAAATCTGGATGGGACAGAAACAACTGTGGTCGACAGAATGGGTAAGATTAAGAAAGGATTCACGGGACTGAGACTCGACCTGTATCGTGATGCTAAACAGAAATACCAAAAAACAACAGAAGACAACAGGGGAAGAATACTGGACCAATTTCGTCAAAACCCAGCTACATAACATCTTGGGGCAATCATTCAAGACAGAAACAGTGACTTAAGACACCGACAATTCTGTCAACACTAAAACAAGCTGACGGCACAATGACCAGAGGATGGAGAAGCACCGCAGAATATCTCCTGAACAGGCTCCTCCCTAATGACGACCCCACTCAAGACGAGTGACACCACGCTGACTTAAGGGAGAGCATGAGGCAACGATACATCACTGACAGTGAAATCATACCATTCTCACAAGAAGTAGCGACGGTAGTCATCAGGCTTCAAAATCGAAAAACACCCCGCCTGGGTAAAATGATTTCAGAAATGTTAAAACGAACAATAACACAAGTCACACCTTTTCTTTCTAACATGTTCAACGAAGCACTACCAACAGGCACAATTCCAAACATCTGGAAAACTGCTAAATGTACTAATAATCAGAAAATGAAAAGACAAAGAACCAACAGACCCCAAAACGTACCGAGCAATCTGCCTTTTAAACACTCTCGCCAATATACAGGAAAGGCTCTGTTTGACCGCTTACAATCGCGTAGACGTCTCCTCGGCCTAACGCCCCATCAATTTGGCTTTAGGGAAGGTAGGTCAGTAGAAGACGCCGTCAACCAAGCACTAACAGAAACAGATAGTATCAGCGACAAATATGTGGCCGCCATACTAATCGACATAGCCGAGGCTTTTGACAACCAACGGTGGTCGTCCCTCTTCGCCAAGTTAAGAGAAATGCGGCTATGAGCTTCCAATAGCCTCCTCGACTACTTTAGAGGCAGAGTGACGGGGTGGAGGGCTGCTACACGCAATTTTGTCAAGAGAATAACAAAGGGATGTTCACAGACTACCTGCTCGTAGTGGTATCAGCACTAGAGACAGAAGGCACGAAACTGTTTCAGGAAATGAACAATTGGTGCAAAGAAAATAAATTAAAATAGCTCTGAGAAATACTGTATATTTACTGCTCAGTGGAACACTAAAGAGGGACCCAATTCTAAAAGTAAAAAATACTAGCCCACAGAGGAAGCAAGTCACGCGTTATCTAGGACTGTATCTTTAAAAACAGATTTTCAACGGTCGTGACAAAGCCTTCAAAATTATGCACGAACTACCAAGACTCAACTGAACTCAGTACAAGTAACCTATTAAGACGATAAGGACCTACCACATTGCGATATTTGAATCCATCGCATGTTTGCACAAGTGTTTGGGCTTACAGGCTCAATATGCAGACTAACAAGACAAATGCAAGACGGGGTGAACGTAGTGCGCTCCGGAGAATGAGCAGAGCCTTCAGCACCACAGCGCTGGAGGCACTTTGCGTTGTGACGGGGACCTAACAATAGGTTATTGAGCTGCTCTTTACTGGCTTAAGAGGGACAGTCTCTATAAAGTCAATGAAATTACAGATACCAGCAGTATAAACAAAATACAAATGAAACAATGGTGGATTCAAACAAGGCAGAGAGGGTTGGAGGCATCCGACAAGGGTCGCCGAGTACACTCTTTCTTTCCTGACGAGCGCGAAAGATTACAACTAAAACGTGTCGACTCAAGCCGGGGGATGGTCCATTTGCTGACAAGCCATGGGAGGTGCCCGGTACACTTAAACCGCATGGAACTAACTAACAATGAAATATGAATTTGCAGAAAAACTGAGACAGTGCTATGCAACACACTAGCACGCGCGAGACTATACAGAACGACAGTGGCATTGCCAGAATAATGCGTAATCCCGTTGACTGGAACACAATAAATAGTGTAGCCGATATTTCATCGAACTCATGACACAAAAGCACATGCTCCAAAACCCACATGGAAGGAGGCGTAGACAAGCGCAAGCACGACCACACATTCCGAAACCGAGGAAGGAACCAGCACACTAAGTGAAAATGACTCAGAAGGGATCAAGACGTAAGAGACCCAAACCAACAACAGATGGTACTGCACGCCACAACAGAGTTAAAATCAACACAACAGGCAGTAACAATCACAAAACAAACAACCACCGACACCCCCTACTAAGTCTCTAGTAATATGGTAACGTCGCTTGGGAGAAGAAGGCTCAAAAAACTTTTATTCCGAGGCTCCTCCTACCCAAGGATACATTCCGTACACAGGCAGTAATGTATTATTCGTCCTATTACGTGTAGACAGAAGTATATTCTCTTCTTTATGTAAAGCTACAATCAATGAATTGTATAAACTATTTATAAAGCCACAAATGTAATGTATTAAGTTATTAAAGGATTACTGCATCCAAGTAGCTATGAACTACATTCTGTATCTAGTAACAAATTTACAACCATAAGTGTATTCTTCACGTAAAGCTAAAATTAATGTATTCCGTGTATCAAATGCTCAACAGTACTTAATCTTTATAATACCGGGTGTATATACGTAAGGTATCACACAGACTACACCACAACTACCAACAACAAGACAAACAAACTACTGAATATCATTTTATGTCCTGACATGGAACGCTCCAAGTAATATATCAATACACACAAACACAGTAAACATACATAAGCACAAACCATTTCATATGAGAATAGCTCGAGGTACTACCGAGATATTCTCACCTGAAATAGGTAGAAGTAGGCTACTATCAGTCAACAAGCTACTTGGACTGTATTACACATCCAAATATAGGACACAACTTCCCTCTACATATTGTATCTTACTTTCACCACACTTATTGTATTATATTTTTTATTTTTCTATTTTCTTATCTTAGATATTTGCATTATATAATTTATATTCTCCTCAACTAGGTAGAAATAAATTATATAGAATCATTTTAACAATTGTTAAGCATTTAATTTTCTGTAACCTTAGAAATTTTTTTGTATATTATGTTCTTAATATTATTTAAAAAGCATTAACAACCTATGTCAATAAAACTGTAATAATAAGAAGTCTTTGCTGCTAGTTTTAGATGCATCCGACCCACTTTACATATCAAGGCTATGGGTTACTCTCTACTGTTAATGAGATAAATGAAAAATAAAATACGATGATCACAAGCCACAGATTTCTGTAGTCAATTCTTAGTGACGCTTGAGGCAGTGTAAAGAGCGACGACATAGGACAATGGATGACTGGAAACGGGAGATTCTGTGCGCTATGTTCTATGGCAGTAGAAGGGAAGGTTTTGCGCTTGCCGAATGTGTGGATAACACTACCTGCCACTCTGTATAGCACCAACAGTGAAGTACGAAGCAGATGATGTCGCGGTATGGTGATGTTTTTCGTGGTTAGGGTGTGGTCTCATTACTGCCCTAAAAGCGGAAGGATACGAGCCACTGTACAGCGCTTTCTACTGCGTACAGTAAAGGAAACGTTCGGAGACGATGATTGTATCAGAATGAGAATGCAACTGTCACACAACAGTATGTGTGGGACAGTAGTTTGTGGCCAATAACATTCTTGAATGGACTAGCTTGCCCCGAGTACCAACCTGGAACACTTTTGGGACGAGTTAGGACTTCGCTCCGGACTCTAGCGTCCAACATCATTACTTCGTCTGGTTTATACTGCTGAGGAAGAAAATACATCCACTCCCCCCCCCCCCCCCCCCGGACATTCAGAGCTAGTAATTAATATCCAAAAACAGATGTCCAGACGCAAGTTTAGTTTACATAACGACTTTTATCTCTGAAGAAGTCTCCCGCAGATGGCCTCCCAGCGGGAGATCGTTAGATGTCGATCGATACGTTCGTTCTTTTTCTATTTTAATTTGACAATATGGTGCTGCTTTATTTGGATATACATGTTGCGAAAATAATTATAGGAACATTTAAATATGTAGCTGCAATATAAGTAGCTGATGGCAGTGGCGGTAATGTTTGCACTTGCTCGGGCGGTCTCACCTTTGAAGTAGGCGGCGAGTCCCCCGGCGATGGCGAGCAGCGCGATGGCGTTGACCAGCACCTGCGCGAACCGGAAGCGCAGCCGCCCCTGTGTGATGTAGTGCGTCGACGGCCGCCGCATGTCTCGGATTATCTGCAGCACACACCGACACTCTGCTACACCAGCTACGAACAGCCAAGCACAGGAGAAGGAGGAGCATTCGTCATCTAACAGCTTACTGCTCTCTAGCCCATTCGAACCCAAACTGCGTGACCCATGTTAGTACCTGTTCGGATATTCTGAGTGATTCAAAATTCCTTAGTATCTGTTCGGATATTCTGAGTGATTCAAAAGTCCTATACAGGCTCTTAGAAGATGAACTTTTGATAAGGAACGCATGTCCGAAAATGTACCGTTTTGATATAAAATAAGTTTGAAGATTGGGTCATTTACAAATCTCCCACTTCAAGTACGCACTCAAGTTGAGAAGAGGACGCCCCGCCACTCTTGTAGTTACGACATCACATAACGCCTTCATCCGACTACAACAACGGCTGCGAGAAATTGGTAGGTTCGAAACTAGAAGAGTTGGCTGTGGTGTTCCACGGACGTGCTGCACTCTCGAGGCTGAAGAGGACGTCCTTCATCACGTACTAGAGGAAAGCACTTGAAACATTGATCATACCATGTGTCCCTACAACATGCAGGTCAGAGCTCATTGTTTCCGCTGTGTGCATTGTAAGAAGTGGGAGATTTGAAAATGATCTGACCCTCAAACTGATTTTGCGTCCAAACGATACATTTATGGACATGGGTTCTTTGTCAAAACTTCATCCACCAATTTCCCTTTACAGTTCCTAGAAACCTGTAATAGTAATGTGTTCTCTCGGAATGCTTGATTTTGGCGAGTCCCCTTGTCTCTCACAACCGTTTCAGTGCAGCAAATATTAGAAATTTCGACAATCCGACATGTATTAATTAATGTCTATGCGCTAATGTTTGCACATTCATTGGGAATTCACTGGCGCATATCTTCGGGGGTTGTTGGTACTTCTATGTAAACTCTCTCTTTTAGCCATCCCCACAGGAAAACATCTACATAAGTCAAGTCGGGTGAACGTGCGGGCCACATTTAAGGACCTCCTCGTCCAATCAATCGACCCGCATAGTTTCGATTCAAAACTACTCGAGCTAGTCATTAATTATGCTCTGGGCATCTATCATGTTGAAACCACATATCCAGTCTTATTTGAAGTGGAACATCGTCTATTAGTATGGCTAAAACATTATCCACACGTCGTTGTTCATTTGACCAGTCATTTTATCTTCTATGAAGTATGGATCGATTACCTGTGCTCCTAAAATACCGCACCAAACGTTGACACATGGCCGTTGATGTTCAACTTGCCTTACCAGATGGGGATTCTCCACTGACCAATAATGCATTTTATGTCGATTCACTTGACTACGATTCGTAAAATTTGATTTATCAGAGAAAAGTGTCTGTGAAATTAAATTATCATTGACTGCCAGTTATTCCTGTACCCAGTTGCAGAAATTCAGGTGCTTGTGAAAATCGTCACCATGCAGTTCTTGATGCAGCGATAAATGAAATGGATGCCATTTTTGTGCATGCGGTATGCGTAGAGGACTACTCTGTGAAATTTCTGAACATCGCACAATTTGCTGAGAACTAATGTGAGGATTTGCAGCAATCACAGCTAAAATATTCACCATGTTATTTTCTGTTGTCACAGGCCGCGGTCGGAGTCTTTCTTTAGGTTTAACGCTTCCCGTTTCAGTAAAAAGGTGGACGATACGGCGAAATGTCATTGCAGAGGTAACATTCCTATCGGGCAACAGATTAGCATAACTTTGACGAACTTCGTCAACATTTCTAATAGCCTCAAAGTACCCGGCAATGATACCAACTCCCTCTGCAATCGTTAACGTCGTGGAACAATTGTGACGAGATTTGGATAGTCCGAATCATTGAAATACACTCCTGGAAATGGAAAAAAGAACACATTGACACCGGTGTGTCAGACCCACCATGCTTGCTCCGGACACTGCGAGAGGGCTGTACAAGCAATGATCACACGCACGGCACAGCGGACACACCAGGAACCGCGGTGTTGGCCGTCGAATGGCGCTAGCTGCGCAGCATTTGTGCACCGCCGCCGTCAGTGTCAGCCAGTTTGCCGTGGCATACGGAGCTCCATCGCAGTCTTTAACACTGGTAGCATGCCGCGACAGCGTGGACGTGAACCGTATGTGCAGTTGACGGACTTTGAGCGAGGGCGTATAGTGGGCATGCGGGAGGCCGGGTGGACGTACCGCCGAATTGCTCAACACGTGGGGCGTGAGGTCTCCACAGTACATCGATGTTGTCGCCAGTGGTCGGCGGAAGGTGCACGTACCCGTCGACCTGGGACCGGACCGCAGCGACGCACGGATGCACGCCAAGACCGTAGGATCCTACGCAGTGCCGTAGGGGACCGCACCGCCACTTCCCAGCAAATTAGGGACACTGTTGCTCCTGGGGTATCGGCGAGGACCATTCGCAACCGTCTCCATGAAGCTGGGCTACGGTCCCGCACACCGTTAGGCCGTCTTCCGCTCACGACCCAACATCGTGCAGCCCGCCTCCAGTGGAGTCGCGACAGGCGTGAATGGAGGGACGAATGAAGACGTGTCGTCTTCAGGGATGAGAGTCGCTTCTGCCTTGGTGCCAATGATGGTCGTATGCGTGTTTGGCGCCGTGCAGGTGAGCGCCACAATCAGGACTGCATACGACCGAGGCACACAGGGCCAACACCCGGCATCATGGTGTGGGGAGCGATCTCCTACACTGGCCGTACACCACTGGTGATCGTCGAGGGGACACTGAATAGTGCGCGGTACATCCAAACCGTCATCGAACCCATCGTTCTACCATTCCTAGACCGGCAAGGGAACTTGCTGTTCCAACAGGACAATTCACGTCCGCATGTATCCCGTGCCACCCAATGTGCTCTAGAAGGTGTAAGTCAACTACCCTGGCCAGCAAGATCTCCGGATCTGTCCCCCATTGAGCATGTTTGGGACTGGATGAAGCGTCGTCTCACGCGGTCTGCACGTCCAGCACGAACGCTGGTCCAACTGAGGCGCCAGGTGGAAATGGCATGGCAAGCCGTTCCACAGGACTACATCCAGCATCTCTACGATCGTCTCCATGGGAGAATAGCAGCCTGCATTGCTGCGAAAGGTGGATATACACTGTACTAGTGCCGACATTGTGCATGCTCTGTTGCCTGTGTCTATGTGCCTGTGGTTCTGTCAGTGTGATTATGTGATGTATCTGACCCCAGGAATGTGTCAATAAAGTTTCCCCTTCCTGGGACAATGAATTCACGGTGTTCTTATTTCAATTTCCAGGAGTGTATTATGCACAGTCTGACCGCAGTCTGAGCGCATGATCAGAGTCTGTGCTTCATTCGATTGTGGGAGGTGTCACATGATAGCATTATCAAAAATATCAAAAAAAGTACTTCGATTGTACTAATCGGAAGTGCATTTGTTTGAGATAGTACAGTTTTGCAACAACTGTCACCTCATTTCCATGTTTGCCGATTACAGCGCCATCTATCATTAAACGAAAGAAATGCTTCATACAAAAGGTACATATTTTTTCACGGGGAATCCAAATCTGCAATAAAAAATCGGGGTTCCCATATAAGATTTCCAAGTCACCAAACACCACTCCCGCCTACCCGCCCTCGGGGGGTGGTGCAAGGGGGGTCGAGTAAAGTCCCACTTCGAGTTGAACAGCATTTATTACAACTTTTTTTTTAAAATCCGATATGTATTTCACCAAATATTCCGACGAACAGTTTTAAAGGCCTCACCCTGTATATGTGGTGGTCAAAAAATATCTGAAACGATTGTAGGGATGATGATGATGATGGCTGGTTTATGGGGCGCTCAACTGCTCGGTCATCAGCGCGTACAAAGTCCCAATTTTTACCTAGTGCAATTTTTTCAACCGATCTAGCTACTGTCACGAATGATGATGATTATGATGAAATGATGAGGCCAACACAAACACCCAGTGCCCGGGCAGAGAAAATTCCCAACCCGGCCGGGAATCGAACCCGAGACCCTGTGCTTCAGAGGCAGAAACGCTAGCCTCTAGACCACGACCTGCGGACAAAAAGCATGTGGAGATGTTGCAGGGTGCAGGACAGATCGTATTGAGACGCAAATGTTAAGAAACAAATTCGATACACTGCGCCATTTACGAGATATTTAGCACTGAAATTAGTCAATCGGGGCGTCGCGCGGTCACATGCAAGCGGCCTGCCACGGACGGTGTTGCCCATTCCCAACTAGTGCTGCGTTTGGTTACCTGAAACTTCAATTTGCATGTGTTGACCTGATTGGACAACTTAAATGCTAAATAACTCGGAAACGGCGCAATGAAATGAATTTTTTTATTAACACTTATGTCCTAGTACATCCTGCCCTGCAACATCCGTACAAGCGACTCAAACATTTTCTGACCACGCTACACACACACACACACACACACACACACACACACACACACACATATATATATATATATATATATATATACGTACAACGCTGAGAAAAGTACTGCCTCACTCTCAGTTGACAGATCGTAGAGAAACGATGCGGGAGACCGCACCGCCATTCTACGCAAGGTCCTAATGGAGGGGGTTTGCCGTTGCCTTCCTCCGAGCGTAATGGGGGTGAACGATGATGAGGAATGTGACACAACAACGCCCAGTCATCGCGAGAATCGCGGGGTAGGTGAAAATCCCTGACCCCGCTGGGAATCGAACTCGTGCTCGGGAAGCGAGAACGCTACCCCGAAACCACGAGCTGCGGGTATAGCGGGAGTGCCACACTCTGGAATGTGCCGAGATTTCAGGGCTCTATTAGAGAGTAACTGCAATTTTTATTGTGACTTACGAACAGATCGCTGGCCGCGACTTTGCATATTTCGCGCCCGCGATAAGGAATTATAGGCGCCGCACACAGTGCTCTGCAGACGCTTGATCCATGACTATCACCTGAGACAGTACCACACATCAAGAAAAGGGGTACCATATTGCTGCTCTGGCTTGTTCCCATTTGCATCAACGTAGTATAATTTCTGTGTGGAACAAATCCATCGAGATCTATTCAGCGTCAGATAATTTCACATTGCATTACCCATACGTAGTTCAAACAGACAAATCTTAGCCTTTGCCAACCAGCCACCACATAGGGTTGTCAACTGCTCGTTGCATGTTTGTGTTACCATCAGATCAAGTTTATTTTTGTCATCATTGTTAACATTTATTTTGGCCCAATTAAACTTGTGCCATAACTTTTATAAATGATCAAGCCCATGCTGATATGTTATTCACCCATCAACAATTGACAAAAATAAGGTCAGTGCCACCATTTGATTACCACTGTCTCCGCATTCAGGTTCATTTAGATTCTGATAACTGTAGTAACCTCTAATGCATGCTATAAACAACAAATACAGTTAAAGGGCAAAATCAGTTTAGCAGATGCATGGGACAGGTATTCGAGTGGAGAGTTTACTAGCTAAAGTGATTGATGTCAGCGCATAAACTCATAGTCGCCTGCCGCCTTCCAATACATACCGGAAGAGTAAAGTGTAGCCTTGCAAGGTTTCCTTTTGGCGTGTACCTTCCATATGTATCGGCGTTCCTGAAAATAGTTTCACCGTGTTGTGTTATTTACTCATAGTCGATGAAAGATGGCTGCTTCGTTGGCTGCATAAACTACAAAAACATTGACCTCACTAACTTTCAATACTGTCATAGTACTCTGTCAACCTTCACCAGACCAAGTACTTGCTGAAGTAAAGGCACAGTGTCAGTATCAACATTCCTAAAGCAGGAAACTCTTTGGACAGCAAAATACTTGCGTTTCTGTTAGATTGTTTAGAGGAGATTATGTTGACTTTGTGATTAGACACTCACTGAGCAACCGTAAGATCAAGATGAACTAATCCCGACCACCTGCGCTGAGAACTGTGGAGATGAAAATCTCCATTATGTTTATCATCTTTCTCGAGAGGCTTTTGATCATTTCGTCTACTTGTTCTAGGATTGAAGTCACATTGTAGACGTGTTAATGTTGCAGTATTTAGATTAGATGATTTTCGCAAATTGTAGAGTGGTTAGCGACTGATCAGTACGTCAAGAAGGGTCCCAGCCTACATGGACGTTCTCGTCGCGGCTGTTCGTTCTTTCCATTTTAAGGTATCCATTCTCAATATGGTTTTCAATTACTTTTCGTAGTTGTAGGATTTCGCAAGATTTTCATTTTGGTGACACGTGGTTACGCATTTTCTGTCTTTAATTTTCGACCTTGTAGTATGCTTATCTTTTGGTTGGCACCATCCTTGCATTTGTATTCGTATCAATAAAGATCCCTTTGAAATATTGGTAACTGACTGTGCACAAGTCGTATGCTTATCTTTTGGTAGACACCACCCTTGCATTTACATTGTCTCAATAAAGATCACTTCCAAATACTGGTTATTGATTGTGAACATGTATTTCATAATTCCGTAATTCGCGGACTATCTTTACCTATGGCCACGGTTTAGCCGCTCCGGCGTGGATTCAGCTACTTGTATGTACCATTGTACGCCCCTGGTGCACGAATTATTTTGTTTCATTATAAGAGTTATCTTTGTCACTGTCTGAGTCCACAAGATGGGGAACGGGTGCACAGGGGATTCATTTGCAGAAATTAACTGTTTATTCAGTTTATGACTTTGATTTCAGTGCTATAAGAAGAATTGTTAATGCTTAATGCTGGGCCTCACCCAGAAATAAATGTGGTGTCAATTCTCAATATCAAGATTCATTCAGAAAATAAAAGCACGAAAGTTTAGACTGCCTCAAAATTTTTAAATATTCATTAGCTCTTTACCTCCTTTCCTTTACAAGTGGATCCTATTAAGAAAGAAGTTTAAAGGTTCGTTTACTGTGACTAGACAAGTCACTTCACTTATAGACATGATGTATCATTTTTTACCATATGTACATGTATTTACGTATACAACTTTATACAGTAACTATTTTTGATTTGAATGTATAGTTTTACCTATGTTTATCCTTTGACTTTCCTATACATACATTGTGCACATTCTTCCATTGAGGATAACCATCCGAAAAGCCATATGATAGCCTCTCCCGGTTAACCTGTGTGTATACGGACTTATCACATGTGTAAATTATCAAAATATGAGGCGGTATCTGTTTTTATAAGGGGTCGTGGAATTTGTATAAAGTTAAAATTAGATGTTAATGCGAATTTGTGTTATAGCATTTAAGAATAGTACAGTACATCGAGTGCCTGTAGTAGTTAGAGATGTAACAATTCATTAAATAAAATACACATTCGTCTCATCAAAAACTGAGAAGCGATTTTTAGTGTTTTTCGTAGGTCCCCTTGGCCTCACCTGTATCTCTTTCTACTGTCAAGCTCACACTCCTTGCCCTGATCTTATTTTAAGGATGTTGTAATCCAGCAATCACGTTGGCTGCTCAAGCTGTTTTTTTATTATGGATAAAGTTTGTTTCTGTGTTATTGCATTGTTATTTTTGTATTCTCCACATGGCTTCTGCTCACATAGTGTGTGGAAGTGCAACTAATATATTCCAACAGACTGCTGGAGCCGGCCGCTGGTGGCCGAGCGGTTCTGGCGCTACAGTCTGGAACAGCGCGACCACTACGGTCGCAGGTTCGAATCCTGCCTCGGGCATGGATGTGTGTGTTGTCCTTAGGTTAGTTAGGTGTAAGTAGTTCTAAGTTCTAGGGGACTTATGACCTCAGCAGTTGAGTCCCATAGTGCTCAGAGCCATTTGAACCATTTAGACTGCTGGAAACTATGTTGCAGCATGTCACGACTTAACGTTACATAGTAGTCTTTATCAGTCCACGTGAGTACTACTTATATTTCAGTTTTAACACTGTGTAACCTTATTTTTAATGCCAGCGTGTTTCATATTGAAACAATGTTCACTTTCAACATGCTTGAAATTTGGAAATTTGTGATAAGGTCTTATGGGATCAAACAGCTGAGATCATCGGTCCCAAAGCTTACCCACTACTTAATCTAACTTAAACTAACTTACGCTAAGGACAGCACACACACCCGTGCCTGAGGGAGGACTCGAACTTCCGACGGGGGAAGCTGCGCGGACCGTGACAAAGCGCCTTAGTCCACGCGGATACCCCGCGCGGCCCAATATAATTGAAAATGACGAAATGTAGAAATAGCAATCGTAGTTATTAATATTTTCAACAGCCATAAGCGAAATGATTGCATTCAGTAGTTACATAAATGTTGTGGACCCAGTCACAAAGCCGGGGTGGCCGAGTGGTTCTAGGCACTATAGTCTGGAACCGCGCGACCGCTACGTTCGCAGGTTCGAATCCTGCCTCGGGCATGAATGTGTGTGTGTGTTAGTTAGGTTTAAGTAGTTCTATGTTCTAGGGGACTGATGACCTCAGAAGTTAAGTCCCATAGTGCTCAGAGCCATTTTGAACCCAGTCACAAAAATAATTTTTTGGGCAACTGAATTCTAAATTTTTAGTTCTCATTTTATTTTCACAGCGCTAATGCGCCAAAAAAATCAGTTAGTAATTTTGTGGCAAAACGGAAATGACAGTTACTTAAAAGAACAGTAACTCAAGATCGTACTTGTACGTGTTACAAAAAGACGCATGCAGACTGCAATAATTTGATGCAGGAGAAGAAGAAGGCAGCCGAGCAACATTACCAATTTTAGAAACATAAAAATTTTAGTGAACCTTTATCATTGAATACTTTTGGTTGAGGTGCAGCTCACGACAAAGAGGAGGATGGCTTACAATAGATTTTCGTGTATAACGGATTTTATTGTGAAAAACTGATAATATAGGTGCATCTGATAGTAATTTAATTTAGCTGATTTGACTGACATTACACGTGAAGTGTGTATACATCACCCGTCACTCTTCTTGTTTATTATTCTACTTAAAGGTTTTTGATAAGGTAGTTTTAAGTTACTTAAATTGTAACATAGTAGATGTACTGGAGCTTAAAGATATAATTTATTAGTGAAGTATTTCAGTTACACTGATAACTGTTCTTTGCAAATTACGTTATATTGGTTATAAATTATAATATATTAATTTTTTGTTTCGTTATTATTTAATAGGTGTAATTTTAATAGATTTTTGTTTTATTATATTTTGTAGAATTAATTTTTTATACCATGGCTTATTAGCAATGTATTTATTAAAATATTTTGGTTTAGCGTGCTTTTTATAACAGCATGTATCGAAATTTTAGTATTTATTTACTTATCTCGATTTAGGTTGATTTACAATGAAATTCATAATTAATTTATCATAATTATTATTAACTTAACTGTAGAACAGAAATATTAATTGTTTTGTTAGAGATCTAGCTAATTAAGAAAAAATTTATTCTTAAAGTTCATTAGTTTTTATTTAAATTTTTTAAGTGGAAATACTGGCTTCTTTATTCTTTAGGGGATAAGGCTGAAGTTTATAACCTACAATTTGTTTAATTTAAAATAAAATAGTCAGCATTAAACCAGCTATCTTTAAAATTACATTTTAGTTACTTATTTTAAAGTTCGATTTTAGAGTTATTTTAGCTTCTTCAAAATATAGTGGAGTTAAGAAAATGCAGGGATAAAATTAATCATTTGAAAAGTAATGCTGGAAAGAAGCTCGATGAACAAGAGTATGAATAGATCTTGTGTCAGATAAATTAATATTTTATTTTCTGTATTTTTATTAGCTAGGTATAGTGTGTTCGTAACATTATTAACTGGCGCTCGAACAGCTGCTGTAGACGCGGCTACGTGACCGTGACCGGGCGTTGGAAAAACTGCCCCGCGGCGTGCGCACCTGTTGCGGCAGCTGCGGCTGTACCACTGTGGATGCCCACGCGAAATGCAGTGTCCTACCGGATACTATGGATAAATCCTCACACGCTAGAACGCAGACAGAACAGGTGCGGAACCGTGTGCTCCCAAACCTACAAACTTTCGTACTCCACAACTCCAAGTACGTTTCGTTTCCCAGCGAGATTTACCGAGCAGGTACGCGGACATTGCAAACTGAAAGGTGTTACACCGTGTTTGAAATGTGAAACCTCAGGGACAGGTTATTCCAAAGTGGTTCTGAGCTGCCCTATTATTGTCGACCACTGCAATGAATGCTTCTTGTCGGTGCGCAAGGTAATCAGCCTAGGGGTAGAAAATCAGATAGTCACGTGACATCAGATTTCGTTGTTTAGTGGGGTGTCTTTCTATATAGTGTGTGTGGGTACCATCTACTTGTGACCCATACACCACAGTAAACAGTCGAAACATAGAGATGTTAGTATTGTTCCTGAATAGCATCGTTCAAATCAAGTCCAATCAGTAGCTTGAGAAATGATTTCTGTTACGAAAATAAGGAGGGAACGTAGCTAAAAGTGGGTTTACTTCCCATCGACAACTAAGTCAAGAATGTTATGGATGAGGAAAGGAATTGGCTGTGGTGTTTCCAATGAAATCATAGCATTGTTTATCTGGAAGGAGAGAAAATCAAAGTAAGGAGAATTGAGACTGCAATCGCTGACGACGGCCCGAACTGAAGCAACGACCTTCATCAATCCGAGCACTTTCAGAAATTTACCGAGACGTGTCAGCTGCGCCAGAATACGTGCATCGCTTGGGATTTGTACACCGCTTCCCACTCATCGTAATGCTTTCCACCGACAGTATCCACATAATAATAGAGGAATACACTTGACTTCAATAAGCGAAAAAGTTAAACAAAAACATGAACCTCAGTTTTCCAATGAAACAAATATAGCTTACTGAGTTCAATGAAAATATTGCCAAGTTCATTTCGCTCGCTGAATACCAGTCTCCAGCTAGGTACTCGGCTCCATGACCTAATTTATTTCCGTCTACTAAGCAGCTGCACACTCGCTGAAAGGCAACACTCGCCTAGAAGACCAGAAGAACTCCAAATCCGTGAACGCGCTTCAGGATTCTCTCATTGTTCTGTACTGTGAGATATAACTGGGTTGATCAAGAAGGATCAGTTTCTCTCGACTCCTAAAACACACTAAGGAAACACCACCTCCGCCGCAGAGCGAATGCGACTTTTAGACCTTATAATCCGCTGTGTTCCGGCCAAAACCCATTTAGGAGGGCTAGGAAAGTTTTGCCTACGATCTGTGTGCTGGGGGAAACTTCCCCCCCCCCCTCCCTGCCCCCACCCATCATACTTGCCATGACGTACACAACAGCCACGAAGCGAGCAAACAAGCGCGGCCTACGTCTACATCTATACACCTACATCGCTACTCCGTAAATCACACTTAAGTGCCTGGCAGAGGCTTCATCGAACCACACTAATTTTCTATTATTGCACTCTAGAACAGAGCGCGGAAAAAACGAACACCTATATATTTCCATGTATTTTGATTATCATTTCTATCTATGTAGATCGGCGTCAACAAAATATTTTCGTGTTCGGAGGAGAAAGTTGGTGATTGAAATTTCGTGCGAAGATCCCGCCGCAACGAGAAACGCCTTTGTTTTAATGATATCCACCCCAAATACTGTATCATGTCCATGACACTCTCTCTCCTATTTGTCGATAATACAAAACGTGCTGCTCTACTTTGTACTGTCTCGATGGAATGCTGTGTTACAACTTTATAACGGAATGTGCGGGGAAAAGGGAAACATCTGCACATAGACAAAGGTAGGCTTTAGCAAGACCGACAGCAGGTACTGAACATACAGAGTTGCGAAAAATACGATGTTGACGCTGTGTTGTGATCATAAAAATAAGACCTCAGGCGGTTTCGGGGGAATTTAGCGTAGTTTTGACGCCTAGTGGGCTGTAGAAGTTGGCGGAGACCGGCGCCCCGACGAAGTTTGCAGAAGCAGGCGGCGGCGGCGGGCCTGCGGTATTAGCTGCGAGTCGTTAATCAGCTGCTCCAGAGGCCGCCTCCCGCCTCCCGCTGCGCCGCGACGCGCAAAGTTTTACGCAAAGACGCCGAAGCCAATACGCAGCCAGCTTGCCAGACGTCCATGCGGCTGCCAAGACTCGGAGGCCCGTGCAATTAATATAGTTCACATTTCTTGACTGTGGCTACTTACCACCTTGTAATGCTTCTACAACTGATAGCGATAAAGCCACATCATTTATGTCGTTCTCATTTCTTCTTCAACGAGGCTAAATTTTATCAGAAATATTACTGCACGCGTTACCAGTTTTCTTTTTCATCGTCCAAAAGCGTCTGAAATTTCAGACTATTGACTGAGTTTTTAGTCTTGCAGTCTTCCCTCCGAAATTCTGATTTATGTGGGTTGTATTGTTGAACAATGTTCGCCTTGCTTCAACTATGATTATGTGAGAAATCCAATTGCTACAGGAGAGTCAAAAGCGAAAAAAATGCTTGTCTCTCGACGCACGTACTGCTTACCTGAAGTACAGAAAGTAATCACGAAAAATTGTGTTTTATTGAATCACACAATGCATTTCGGACCCTATAGGCCAATAATGCCGTGCAAATCGTTTCATGCATAGTTTACATCTGCTCTTGAGCGAGGCGTCGAAAATTTACGCCCTTTTTCTGAGAATAAGAGTTGTTCAGTTTCGAAATATGCAAATCAAACAACGGAAAATACGATTCGCGAATTCCAATGCAGGAACGTACATTTCACATCACTTTGCTTAAGCACAGACGTGAATAACGTATGTAACGATTGGGACCTGATTAGGGACCCGCAGCATCCGAAATCATCGTGTGATGTAATAAAACACAAATTCTTTTGTGACTGAAGACATTATTTATTCTTCTTGTGTACTGAAAAGAATCACATTCAAAACTGCAAGATATGGATAAAACTAGGTTTACCTAATATCTGAGATAAATGATATCAGCACCTAACCATTCTTACGATTGTGGTAGAGGACCTTGCTTGAGAAACCTCAACGACATTCAACACTATTAAAGTACGAGACGTATAATTTTAAAATGACATTTGATATATCAATTCTTTTTTAGGCCGTACTTCAGTAGTTACAGATTAAAAGAAACTTAGTTATGAAATCTTTTGCTACTGTTAAAAATCTTTATTTTGAACAAACCATTCACGCTCGATTTCAAAGCAAAAGTTTCCTCTACAACAATCGGTTTACAGAGTGCTTATAAGAGAGAAAGCATCTGAACAACTGTAGAAAACTTTACTTCAGATCATATTTTTTATTTCAGCGGTATCTTATTGAAAATGTCGTATAATTCACTGAAGAGCCAAAGAAACTGGTACACCTGCCTAACATCGTGAAGGCCCCTGCGAGCCGAAGCACGACGTGGCAGCCTCTGAAGTAGTGCGGGAGGGAACTGACAACTTGAATCCTGCAGGGCTGTCAATAAATCCGTAATAGTACGAGGGGTGGAGATATCTTCTGAACAGCACGTTGCAAGGCATCCCAGATATGCTCAATAATGTTCATGTCTCGGGAGTTTGGTGGCCAGCAGAAGTGTTTAAACTCAGAAGAGTGTTCCTGGAGCCACGCTGTAGCAATTCTGAACGTATGGGGTTTCGCATTGTCCTGCTGGAATTCCCCAAGTCCGTCGGAATGCCCAATATACATGAATGGACGCAGGTGATCAGACGGGATGCTTAATTACCTGTCACCTGTCAGAGTCGTATATAGACGTGTCAGTGGTCCCATATCACTCCAACTGCAAACGCCCCACGCCATTACACAGTCACTACCAGTTTGAACAGTCCCCTACTGACATGCAGGGTCCATGGATTCATGTGGTTGTCTCCATACCCGTACACGTCCATACGCTCGATACAATTTGAAAAGAGACTCGTCCGACCACGGAATACGTTTTCAGTCATCAACAGTCGAATGTCGATGTTGACTGGCCCAGACGACGCGTAAGTCTTTGTGTCGTGCAGTCATCAAGGGTACACGAGTGGTCATTCGTCTCCGAAAGCCCATATCGATGATATTCCGTTGAATGGCTCACACGCTGACACTTGTTGATGCGCCAGCACTGAAATCTGCAGCAATTTGCGCAAAAGCTGCACTTCTGTCACGTTGAACGATTCTCTTCGATTCTCTTCAGTCGTCATTGGTTCCGTTTTTGCAGGATATTTTTCTGGCCACAGTGATGTCGGAGATAGATGTTTTACCTGATTCATGATATTAACGGTACACTCGCGAAATGGTAGTACAGGAAAATCCCCACTTCATTGCTATCTCGGAGATGTTGTGTCCCATTGCTCGTACGCCGACTATAGCACCACATTCAAACACACTCCAGTCTTGATAATCTGCCATTGCAGCAGCAGTAACTTTAATGTTGTTATCAGGCCCGGTAGGGTATTTAAGTGGCATGAACTGCTTGAGACGTCACGTCACCACCGAGAAGGATACGGAAATGCCACATACACGTGTGAGACAGCATAAGTAGCACCTGACAGAGTTTGCAAGGCGCCTCATCCTGAGTCTGCAATTTTGCGGTTAGGCGAATCACTTACTATCTAGATTTGTAGGACGTTCGGATGTGACAAGGGGCCGCTGTGGGATTGTATGGGAACGTGAGAGCAGGCATACTAATCGTCAAAGTTCCAGCTGACCACGGGTGTGACCATCACACTGGAGGATCGCAGTGTTGTGCACGAAGTATATCGTAACCACATCCCATTTCCATATGCCTTCTGAGAGCAAGAGGTGGACTCCCTGTCACATTTTGTGTCACACTACCCGAATGGTCAGAGGCTGGCAGCAGCTGGACTAGGAAATTACTGTCCCATTCGTGGGCTGTCGTTAAATCCAAAACACAGGACGACATGTCTGGAGTAGTTCCGTGGCGGGGAACCATGGACTCCCGATGAATAGCGTCTCACTATGTTCATTGGTAGCTCGTTGTTTTGCGCGAACGACCATCATCGGTGAGTAAGGCGGCGTCCTGGGGAGACATTCCATCCTTCCAATGTTTGGAGACGCATATCTTTGCTAGTACTGGCGTCCTGGTGTGAGAGAGAGCGGGTATGGCTTCAGGTCAGGGGTGGTAATGATCGAAGGAACTTTTCCGGCACAACACCACATCTCAGACATCCTTAATCTTCATGGGTTACCTCTCATGCGACAGTTTCGTGGTGCCATTTTTCAACAGAACAATGGTCGTCCGAGTTGTTACTTGTCTCTATGAGCTTGTCTGTGTGATGTTGAAGTAACTCAGTAGCCAGCAAGATCCTTAGATCTGCGCCCGATAGAAACTGCGTGGGACCAGCTCGAATGTCAAATTGATCTCAGTGCCACTTTGCAAGACACCACAGCAGTTGTGGATCAGCCTGCTGCAGGAGGGAATTTTATTGCCTTCCCAACTGAATCACTGCATGTACCTGGGCCAGTGAGTGTGAAACGACTGATAAGGGAGTTTTTATTGCTAAGTTCTTTGTAAATTTGCCCCTATTTTGTAATCCCACAAATAACTTCACATAACCTCTCAAGCTCTTCCTTTCCTCCTCAGCTTCTAGGTGGTTCATTTTGTTTGTCAGAGTTAATCCCCAGACGACCGAAATATGAACGTGGGAGTAGACTGGACAACCTATAATCCAACCAACAATCGACCTAGCGGACATTGGTATGGGTTTTCTTCATAGACGTAGTTAGTGCTATCGTTATTTTTCATTTTGTAGTAAAGATGGAGAAATCCTAGGCAATTGGCTTTGTCTGGTAATTACATATAGGACCTATGAGACTATTAAACAATATCGAATATGTTGTTGTTGTGGTCCTGAGACTGGTTTGATGCAGCTCTCCTTGCTATTCTATCCTGTATAAGCTTCTTCATCTCCCAGTACTTACTGAAACCTACATCCTTCTGAATCTGCTTAGTGTATTCATCTCTTGCTCTCCCTACACGATTTTTACCCTCCACGTTGCCCTCCAATGCTAAATTTGTCATCCCTTGATGCCCCAGGACATGTCCTACCAACCGGTCCCTTCTTTTTGCAAGTTGTGCCACAAAATCCTCTTCTCCCCAATTCTATTCAGTACCTCCTCATTAGATATGTGATCTACCCATCTAATCTTCGCCGTTCTTCGGCAGCACCACATTTCGAAAGCTTCGATTCTCTATTACCGTCCATGTTTCACTTCCATACATGGCTACACACCATACAAATACTTTCAGAAACGACTTCCCTACTCTTAAATCTATACTCGATGTTAACAAATTTCTCTTCATCAAAAACGCTTTCCTTGCCATTGCCAGTCTACATTTTATATCCTCTCTACTTCGACCATCATCAGTTATTTTGCTCCCCAAATAGCAAAATTCCTTTACTACTTTAAGTGTCTCATTTCCTAATCTAATTCCCTCAGCATCACCCGACTTAATTCGACTACATTCCGTTATCCTCGTTTTGTTCATCTTATATCCTCCTTTCAAGACACTGTCCATTCCGTTCAACTGCTCTTCCAAGTCCTTTGCTGTCTCTGACAGAATCACAATGTCATCGGCGAACCTCAAAGTTTTTATTTCTTCTCCATGGATTTTAATACCTACTCCGAATTTTTCTTTTGTTTCCTTCACTACTTGCTCAATATACAGATTGAATAACATCTGGGAGAGGCTACAACCCTGTCTCACTCCCTTCCCAATGACTGCTTTCCTTTATTGCCCCTCGAATCTTATAACTGCCATCTGGTTTCTGTACAAATTGTAAATAGCCTTTCGCTCCCTGTATTTTACCCCTGCCACCTTTAGAATTTGAAAGAGGGTATTCTAGTCAACATTGTCAAAAGATTTCTCTAAGTCTTCAAATACTAGAAACGTAGGTTTGCCTTTCCTTAATCTTTCTTCTAAGATAAGTCGTAAGGTCAGTATTGCCTCACGTGTTCCAACATTTCTACGGAATCCAAACTGATGTTTCCCGAGGTCGGCTTCTACCAGTTTTTCCATTCTTCTGTAAAGAATTCGCGTTAGTATTTTGCAGCTGTGACTTATTAAACTGATATTTCGGTAATTTTCACATCTGTCAACACCTGCTTTCTTTGGGATTAGAATTATTATATTCTTCTTGAAGTCTGGGGGTATTTCACCTGTCTCATACGTCTTGCTCACCAGATGGTAGAGTTTTGTCAGGACTGGGTCTTCAAAGGCTGTCAGTAGTTCTAATGGAATGTTGTCTACTCCCGGGGCCTTGTTTCGACTCAGGTCTTTCAGTGCTCTGTCAAACTCTTCACGTAGTATCATATCTCCCATTTCATCTTCATCTACATCCTCTTCCATTTCCATAATATTGTCCTCAAGTACATCGCCCTTGTATAGACCCTCTATATACTCCTTCCACCTTTCTGCTTTCCTTTCTTTGCTTAGAACTGGGTTTCCATCTGAGCTCTTGATATTCATACAAGTGGCTCTCTTTTCTCCAAAGGTCTCTTTAATTTTCCTGTAGGCAGTATCTATCTTACCCCTAGTGAGATAAGCCTCTACATCCTTACATTTGTCCTCTAGCCATCCCTGCTTAGCCAATTTGCACTTCCTGTCGATCTCTTTTTGAGAAGTTTGTATTCCTTTTTGCCTGCTTCATTTACTGCATTTTTATATTTTCTCCTTTCATCAATTAAATTCAATATTTCTTCTGTTACCCAAGGATTTCTACTAGCCCTCGTCTTTTTACCTACTTGATCCTCTGCTGCCTTCACTTCTTCATCCCTCAAAGCTACCCATTCTTCTTCTACTGCATTTCTTTCCCCCATTCCTGTCAATTGTTCCCTTATGCTCTCCCTGAAACTCTGTACAACCTCTGGTTTAGTCAGTTGATCAAGGTCCCATCTCCTTAAATTCCCACCTTTTTGCAGTTTCTTCAGTTTTAATCTACAGTTTATATCCAATAGACTGTGGTCAGAGTCCACATCTGCCCCTGGAAATGTCTTACAATTTAAAACCTGGTTCCTAAATCTCTGTCTTACCATTATATAGTCTATCTGATACCTTCTAGTATCTCCAGGATTCTTCCATGTATTCAACATGTCGAATATAGGTAGCTAAATAACTTCGTGAGAGGGAGTTCAGGAAACACTGCAATACCTATGAAAGTCTTAAATAAACATGCTGTTGTATGCCTAGGGAGTTTATAGAGTTGGTTTTCAGTAAAATATTAGAAAAAATGCAACACGCCTCTAAGTGAGAGTGGATGTGTAAATAAGATGTACGAAGGTAAGAGAATGTCCCAGGAAGAACGTGTTTTTGAGTAAAAGGCGTTCTTAGTTTCATCTTAGTTCCGTTTCAACGCACTTTGCCCAGAGTACGCCATGTGAGCAAATTCAATATTTGAGTCAAAGCGTTTCAAGGCTAAAATACAAGAAACGAAACACTTTCTAAACATGGCTTGAAGGCCCAACGGTACCGGCCACCCGCTATGTCATCCTCAGACCTTAGGCGTCACTGGAAGTGGATACGGAGAGGCATGCGGTCTGCAGACCGCTCTCCGACCGTTATCAGTTTTCGTGATCAGTGGCGCTATTTTTCAGTCAGGTAGCTCCTCAATTTGCCTTACAAGGGCTGCGTTACAAGGGCTGAGTGCACTCTGTATGCCAACAGCACTCGGCAGACCCAGACGGTGTCCCATCCAAGTGATCACCAAGCCCAACAGTGCTTAACTACGGTGATCTAGCGGGAACCGGTGGTACTGCAGTGGGAAGGCATTTGGCAGCCTCAAATACACTGACTGAATAAAACTGCAATTAAAAAATTAATGTAGAGTAATGAAATTTCAGGAATACTTTTGCCTATGTAATGTATTTCAGCGATTAACAATTTCAGTGATTAACAGCGCAGGATCACAGGTTAATGTGTGAGATAAGCCATTGCAAATGTGAATTGCTGGTATATTAATAACCGGTGAACCGCCAGAATGTTGAATGCGAGCACACAAACGTGCATGCATTGTGTTGTACAGGTGCCGGATGTCAGTTTGTGGGATGGAGTTCCATGTGTGTTGCGCTTAGTCGGTCAGTAGAGGAATGGTTGGTTAATGCTGGTTGTGGATGACGCTGGAGCTGTCGTCCGACGATGAATTCGACTGGGGGAGCTGAAGACAGAACAGATGATGATGTTTGGTTTGTGGGGCGCTCAAGTGCGCGGTTATCAGTGCCCGTACAAATTCCCAACCTTTTCTCAGTCCAATCTCGCCACATGCATGACTGATGATGAAATGATGAGGACAACACAAACACCTTGTCATCTCAAGGCAGGTGACGATAGAACAGCCCAAGGCAACATATCAACACTCTGCAGAGCATTTGGGGTTACAACAGCGATATGTGGGTGAGCGTTATCCTGTTGAAAACGTCTCCTGAAAAGCTGTTCATGAATGGCAAGAGACCAGGACGATCCACCAGATTGACGCACAAATTTGCAGTCAGGGTGCATGGGATAACCACGAGAATGCTCCTGCTTTTATACAAAATCGCACCCCACACCATAATTCCAGGTTAGGTCCAGTGTGTCTCACACGCAGGCAGGTTGGTTGCAGGCTCTCAATTGGCCCCTTTCTAACTAACACACGGCATTCACTGGCAACGAGGTAGATCCAGATTTCATCAGAAAACACAATAGATGTCCACTCTGCCCTCCAATGAGTCCTCGCTTGACACCACTGAAGTTGCAAATAGCGGTGGATAAGTGTCAGCGGAATGAACGCTAAAGGGCATCGGGCTTGAAGCTGTCCTTGAAGTAACCGATTTGTAACAGTTCGCTGTGGCACTGTGATGATAATTCCTGCTCAGTTTGTTGCTACAGATGCAGTTTTATGCACCAGAATCACACACCGAACATGATAGTGTTCCCTCTCGGTAGTGCCACGTGGCCGTCCGGAGCCTGGTTTTCTTGCGGCCGCACATTCTCGTGATCACCTCTGCCAGCAATCAAATATTTCTGCGGTATCTTAGAAGAAATATCCAACTTCTCGTAGCCCTTTTTTCAAGACCTCGTTCAGACCCAGTATTCTTGACTAACATCAACTTATGACGTACAATCTCAAAGGGTAACTATCGCCCACGACCGTTACAGCGTGTATTTGAAGCAAACCTGGTTTGCATCGTCATAGTTGCGCTGCTAGCGCCACTTATGCGACTGGCGCGACATTTGAATAGATGTCATATTTCGGATGTAACATTTCAGATTTAGAAATATGCCTACAAGCTTTCTCTTACATCACAAAACTTCTTCTTGGCGTTGCAATTTTTTACCGTCTGTGTATCTTCCGTTCTGGCAACAGAGGACACTAGCGTTTGCCAGAGTTGGTGAGCAGCTTTGACTGTCCAATTAACTCAGCTTTTGACTCGGCTAAAATCGTTAGCCAGAAAGTACACTAACGTGAACAGATGTGAATTTCATCGAGTCTCTCCAGATGAATTGCATAATATGTGTCAGGTTTCTTTTTATCCTCTGCAATGTAACTGACAGGAGAAATGTCTTCTGTATAGCCTTTAACTCATCTTTTTTGGTGTATAGCCACCAGATTCTGAATATTGTCTTGATTACTGTTTTGTCAATGGAATAAAGCGAAGCGCTAAAAATCTCATCAATAGGCTCATATCGTCAACAGTATCCCGTTTCAACATCCAATCCTAATTAATAAATTCGTTCCTGCCCTTGCCCTTGTTTTTCGTTGGCATTCACCAAATACGAAACGTAGTTTCTGCATAGTTTCCTTATAGTTATACGTTCATTTAAAATTTACCATTGCATCTGGTACATCGATGGCATCAAGTGTTTCATACACCTTTATTCTCTCATCGTCTATTATTGTACTGAGCACTTCTCAATGTTTTGAGCAGTGCCTGCAGTTTCGGCATATTCCTTATGTACATCATATACACGAGACATATGGCCAAGAGTGAACTGAGACCCCCATTTATTAACTGTTGGAAATATATGATGAGACTTTATAAAGCTTCACCAACTTTCACGAATCCCTGTTGATGATAAAACGTCCAAAACAATTTTATGACGACAAACTGTTCGATGTTATCACTTGAATGAAATATATACAGACCGACTACTCTAAGAAAGCCGTGCAAACAAAAGTATTATATAAAGCAAGTGGACGGTTGTTTCGTAGATATGTGGATATAAAATTAATGCATAAATGTGTCAACTCTGGACCAGAAAAAAAGGTTTTCCACCTGTGCATTGTACACTGTCTGGTCACTTATTTACGACAATTTCATTTTCCTCACTATCGGAAGATCTTGGTTTGTTTCGGAATACATTTAAAACTAAAGAGTTTTTAGTAAAAAGCTTACACATAATTTTCTGCCTGGACCACGCTTTATTTATCCATACTGATTTCGTCAGATTTCCTGGATGAGACAGAAACGCAAGGGAAAAAACAATAGTGTCACGTCAAACAGTAATCAAACGTACCATCTTGTGTGCAGACATCGACGATGGTAGTCTGCTGAAACGAGTAATAAATGTGAAAAAATTAAAAGCGAAGTAGACAGTTAATTTTGTACATTGCTTCTTCGTGGTCACTAACCATATAACCACTTTCCGCCTTCCAGTATCAAAACGTAGTCAGGAAGTGGCTTCTGACTGTGGTCGATCAGTCAGTTTGGCTGTGCTCAGATCTGAGGATACACCACCCCAGAAACTATCGATGAAGGATTTGATTCTCCATAGATCCTCCACGATCACCGACCAGTGCTCAAACACCAATGAAGCACACGCACTGTGACTGTGGATGTAACGTACAGATTGACCATACCTACTCACTGATGAACTCTCGTTATCCCCTGAATCCAATCCAGTTCCTATAGAACCCATTTCTCTTATTGTGTTTTACGAATCACCGCCCAGCTTACATTGCATTAGCTCGAAGTCACATTTTTGCTGCCAGTGTTTGCCCTTTACCTTCATCAGGAAATGCAAAATAAAACTGCGCGGAAAAAAAATATTACATGCACCTTAAGATACGCAACCCAATTTACATCCTCCTTAAGGACGCCAGTTAAGTACGTGAGGGTTCTCTCTCTCTCTCTCTCTCTCTCTTTTACATTGGTTCTCTCTGGCCCCTTGATGAAACGTAGTGGGAAACCCTCTTTCACGTAAGGTTTACCCCATGATTACGTTTTGCTTCAGACAGCTAAAAACACCTATTATGTTGCTCGGAATTTAGTCTATGAAACTAAACGTTCTTCGTTATAATGATAAATATTCTCCGAATTAAAAATTTGAAGGGAGATTTTACATTGGCTGTCGTGCCCTTAAATGAGATTCGGTGAGATTTTGCAGCACCCCTGTCAGCATATTGAGCTCACGTAATTAATGGACATCTCCTTACCTGGGGTGGATGTTGTAAGCGGTATAACCCATCTGAAGCTGTATTAAGTGTTTTCTGGACCAATGTTGTCTTGATAAGTAGTACAGAAACCCACATATCAATTTTGGGGTAATCATCTTGTTGTCTGACCAGGAGTTATCTGTGGGCCTGAAGGAGTCTCAGATACTGTAGTCAGTTCAACGAGTGAACAGCCATAACATACAAAGTGGGCTCGGCTTAGCTCGGCTACTTCGTGCGTGTAGCTCACTCAGTCACTTGAAACGATTTTGTACACGTGGCTGTTTCAACGCAGATCGTTAAAACTCCAGTTTCCCAGTCACATGACTTCGGTACTGCAGGCAGCCTTGCGCTTTGCAGTTACAAGCTGGCAACAGCCTTGCTGGCTGTCAGAACTCTTCTTTAGCCGTGCGGAGGACAGCGAATCCCACAATGCGGTGACTGGCCCAGCGTATGCCTGTCATAATTATGACCAGTTGCTGGAACCCAGAGTATACGCCGGCCGGAGTGGCCGAGCTGTTCTAGGCGCTACAGTCTGGAACCGCGCGACCGCTATGGTCGCAGGTTCGAATCCTGCCTTGGGCATCGATGTGTGTGATGTCCTTCGGTTAGTTAGGTTTAAGTAGTTCTAAGTTCTAGGGGACTGATGACCTCATAAGTTAAGTCCCATAGTGCTCAGAGCCATTTGAACCAGAGTATATGCTGTTTGTTACACATACTCCTTGTTTACAAAAGTCGTAGGATAGCGATAAGCAGATATATAGAGATGACGGTACTATCGCTTACACAAGCTATCAAAAGGTATTTCATTGACCGTGCTGTCATTTGTGCTTATGTCATTCATGTGCAGAGGTTTCCGACGTGATTATGGCCGCACGTTGTCAATTACCAGACTTCGAACGCAGAATGTTGGTTGGAGGTATACGAATAGTACATTCGATTTCGGAAATCGTTAGGGAATTCAGTATTCCGAGATCCTCGGTATTAAGAGTGTGTGGGGAATACCAAATTTCAGGTATTACCTCTCAGCAAGGACAACGCAGTGACCGACGGGCTTTACTTAATGATCGAGAGCAGTGTCGTTTGCGTAGAATTGTCGATGCCAACAGACGAGCAACACTCAGTGAAATAACCGTATAAATCAATGTGGGACGTACGACGAACGTATCCGTTAGGACAGAGCGGCGAAATGTGGCACTAATAGGCTATGGCAGCAGACCACCAACACGAGTGCCTTTGATAACAGCATAACATCGCCAGCAACATCTCTCCTGGACTCGTGACCATACCGGTTGGACCCTAGACGACTGGAAAACCGTGGCACGGCCAAATAAGTCTCCATTTCACCTGGTAAGAGCTGGTAGTAGGGTTCGAGTGTGGCGCAGACCACACAAAGCCATGAATCCAAAATGTGAACAAGGACTGTGCAAGCTGGTGGTGACTCCGTAATTGCGAGAGCTGTGTTTACACGGAATGGTCTGGGTCCTCTGGTCCAACTATACCGATCATTGACTTAGCGACCATTTGAAGCGATTCAAGGACTTCATGTTCCCAAACAACGATGGAATTTTTACGGCTGTCAATGGGCCATGTCACCGGCCCACAATTATTCGTGATTGATTTAAAGATCATTCTGGATAACTCGAGCGAATGACTTGCCGACCAACCCATCGAACATTTGTGGGACATAACTGAGAGGTAGGTCATTTCGTGCACAAAACCCTGCACCGACAACAATTTCGCAGTTATGGACAGCTATAGAGGTTGCATGGTTCAGTAATTCTGCAAGGGACTTCCAATGACGTGTTCAGTCCATGCCACGTCGAGTTGCTGCAGTAAGCCGGGCAAAAGGACGTCCGACACGTATTAGGAGCTATCCCATGACTTTCGTCAACTCAGAGTAATAGCAAACGTGTTGTAAATAGGACGGACCCTGATACAACTCGCCGCGTGTCTGGAAGAGGCGATCGAATTGGTGCCCCACTTATTCATCTCGGTCAATATTTTCTCTCTTTCCTTGGGTTTATCGCATCGCAGAGGGTAGGCAGTTCTGATGATTCATGAAATTAATTTTTTTAAAACTTTTGTAGCTGTGTCCTCTATCTGGCGCCACAATCGTCAGTTGAAGTAAGGGAGGGAAGTCGCTTGTGTCCTCTGTCTTTGAATCATGTAGATTCTATTCTATGCCTTATGGTACTTCAGCTGCCCGTGTACTGTATTTTCTGAGGCGGGCTTTGAGAACCAGCCCAGCTTTTTCCTGAACAGGTGTGGAAAACCACCTAAATCCACACTCACTCTAGTCGATCTAACAGACTAACGGTCACAATTTCCCAGCTAGTACGTATCGCACTGCCAAGAACGTGGCTACAAGTAATATCCTTCATCATCCTTAGGGAAGCAATCACCATGTAATGGAGACACGATTTACACAGATGGATTCGTAAAAAAAATCTCTCGGAAGTGTTTCACACGTGTGGTACATTCCCTGGAGATTGTTACAGAAACTTTCCCCATATCATAAAGCGCCCACAGTACTTCTGAGTACGGTCGCATGCTGCGCACTGGTCGAGTTTAGCGGCAGTACCGAGTGGGCTGAGGCGTGTATGGGAATTTGGATTGAGAAGGGAGGCGTGGGCGGGTAGTCCGTGCAGTTGTGCAAAGTCGCGATGCTAGGATGGCGTGGTGGCTACAGCATCTGCGTAGTGAGCGGGATACCCGCGTCAGAATCCCGCCCTCGGCACTGATTTTAATACGTCGCTTCAGTCCGCGTATGCATAAAATGACTCGTCGGTGTAAGTTTGGAACGACATACAGTGGCGCCAGCGGGGCCGCGCTCGTCCACCTGCTCGCTTGTAACAGCCAGGAGCACCCAGCACTCTGCCCGGTAACTCTTTGGTTGTGTCCGGAAGGCCGTTTTGAAGCGTCAGCGGCGCGTTCAGCAGTTCGCCAAATTCCTGGGTGGCAGCTGCGCTACCGTGAAAAATTGAGAGCTTACACGGAGTGAGAGGCGAGCTGGCTAGGGCAGCTAAACAAGTCGGCAGCCCCACCTGGCAGCCGTACTCGTACTGCGCCGCGGCACTACAAACAGCCGCTGCGTGCGACGTGCCGACAGCTGCCGCTGGTAATGGCGTGCCACTCCATTTCACAACTAAGCTCTTACTCTCTTCATACGGTACTACCTGACTGTGAGCGTGTCGGGTGCCTTTACGGTAACACAAACCGTGCTCGCGACAACGTCGTTACTGCCAGAAAAGACCTGCTCCTGCTGTACGGTGATGCGTCGGCGTCGCGCTTTATAAAAGTAGCGGAAAGAAGTGAAAGCCAATAATCTGAAAATCTGAAGTAGCGCAACGCAATTTGCACAATAATGGACGTATGGAGAGATAACTTTCTTGAAATAATGAAGTTAGTTACAGAATTATTGTTAAAGAGATAGGGATTAACGACAGCTTGGCTAGCGAGCCAGGGTGTGAATCGGACGTTCAAAAAACCTTCGATCCCCCCCCCCCCCCCCCTGAAAATGTCCACCACAGAAGGGGTCGGAACGCTGGGCTTTAATGGAAAATCCATCCGGCCACGGCCCGATATACACTACCGACCATTAAAATTGCTACACCAAGAAGAAATGCAGATGATAAACGGGTATTCATTGGACAAATATATTATACTAGAACTGAGATGTGTGTACATTTTCACGCAATTTGGGTGCATAGATCCAGAGAAATCAGTACCCAGAATAACCTCCTCTGGCCGTAACAATGGCCTTGATTCGCCGCGGCATTGAATCAAACAGAGCTTGGATGGCGTGTACAGGTACAGCTGCCCATGCAGCTTCAACAGGATATCACAGTTCATCAAGAGTAGTGACTGGTGTATTGTGACGAGCCAGTTACTCGGACACCATTGACCAGACGTTTTCAATTGGGGAGAGATCTGGAGAATGTGCTGGCCAGGGCAACAGTCGAACATTTTCTGTATCCAGAAAGGCCCGTACAGGACCTGCAACATGCGGTCGTGCATTATCTTGCTGAAATGTAGGGTTTCGCAGGGATCGAATGAAGGGTAGAACCACGGGTCGTAACACATCTGAAATGTAACTTCCACTGTTCAAAGTGCCGTCAATGCGAACAAGAGGTGACCGAGACGTGTAGCCAATGGCACACCATACCATCACGCCGGGTGATACGCCAGTATGGCGATGGCGAATACACGCTTCCAATGTGCGTTCACCGCGATGTCGCCAAACACGGATGCGACCACCATGATGCTGTAAACTGGATTCATCCGAAAAAATGACGTTTTGCCATTCGTGCACCCAGATTCGTCGTTGAGTACACCATCGCAGGCGCTCCTGTCTGTGATGCAGCGTCAAGGGTAACCGCAGCCATTGTCTCCGAGATGATAGTCCATGCTGCTGCAAACGTCGTCGAACTGTTCATGCAGATGCTTGTTGTCTTTCAAACGTCCCAAACTGTTGACTGAGGGATCGAGACGTGACTGCAAGATCCGTTACAGCCATGCGGATAAGGTGCCTGTTATCTCGACTACTAGTGATACTAAAAAAGGGCGGATGTAGGGCTATAGTATTTTAATAGTATTTTAGCCGAACATCGGTAACGTATGTCTCTTGAAGGATTCTGTCATAAGCGATAGTAGATGCAGGTGAACATGTAAATCCTAACTTCCTAGTATTCGTTCGGCATTGGTGACATCGTTGGCTATTCACTAACATTGAACACTGGAATACTTCATAAGTGAGTAATAGGTTCGAAGAAGACTTGACTATTAGAACCAAGTGTGTAGTATCGGACGCCGAATGTTAAGAACAAACGAAACTAACAGCTGTGTGTCCTATGAAAGTGTAATAGGACCGGCGATGATTTCAGCAGCACTAAAAAATTTATCAGTTAGTTTAAGCAGCACTATCTTTTCCTCACGATGCCATCTACAAGCAAGTATCGTAGCTGGATGGTCATAAGAAAATGCTGAGCGACTTGGTCAGAATTCCCATTTGCTGTAATGAGTGGTACCTCTCTTTAAATGAGTATCAGTACAAGGTAACGTATACAAGGAAACGTACATAAGGAGCGCGACAATATCTCCTTACAAGATTAGTAGCTACCTTCTGGAGCCCACGATGAAATATGATAATGCTAAGAAGCGATACAAAGTGGGAGGAGGACGGTAAATCAATAGTAGGGAAGGCGTACCAAAAATCCGAATTAGTTGGAAAAGAAGAGGGAAAGCGCAGGAAATCAGATATGGGACGTTAGCAGAAGCAGTGTTCCAGTATTTCAAGTCGTTATTAAGTATGGTAGCCATGACTCATCATCTTCGTCATCATAATGAGAGGGGGGTACTTAGTGTTATTCGGTAAACGCGTCTAATTCTATTACTCATTACTGTATTTTATTTTCTCTCATTTTCTGCTCCTCTTTTTTTAGATCTTGTTTACCTGATTATTAAAAACTACTATGGAAAACATGAAATAGAAGCAGAGCTTCCCTTGTTTATGTAGTGTTCGTGGGAAATTTCGAGAAAGTGAACACGACGACAAGTAGTCTATTGCAGCATAGCAAACTGTTACTTCACCAATACTGTAAATAAAGGTGTAAGTCGGCTTTACCTACTCGTAATTCACTACGTTTTACGTAAATATTTGAAAACAGAATAGGCATTAGAATTTATTAAACATTTCCGAACTGTAGGCTAATTCCTTGCCTATTGGTAATGCAAGAAACACGTAAGGGAAACCATTTAGAAAACATGACTGTCTGTAAAAATATTTCTCCGTCAGGATACTGTAAAGTGTGATAGTAAGTATGCATTACGCCTTCTCAGAGTTCAGATGTCGACTGAATATTATTATTACTTTCCTTGTGGACCGAACCGAAGGCAGCACTGTATCACCAAGAGACACTACGTTAAAAATAATGGCCGTTGTTCCACTTGAAAATAAAGGCACATTATACTCACAGAAAGCAATATAATTTTGGTTATCACTGTTAGTATTCAACCGCGATTCTTATACATATGTTTTAATAACGCGTTTCAAGAGACAATACTCTCATCATCAGGTTGTAAAGTCTAGACGAGGACCCACAGTCCAATATACTTTTAATTCTGTTTTACTCTATGGACTTCCCAACTATTTGTGATGGTATTTTGTCTTTTTAGTCCGTTTAATTTCATGACATAGACTTTACAACCTGATGATGAGAGCATTGTCACTTGAAACGCGTTTTTAAAATATATGTATAAGAATTGCGGTTGAATGCTAACAGTGATAACCAGTATAACGACAACTGCTACCTCGACTCCGTAATGGATTATATTAAATCAATATAATTTTGCAACAGTATGAATCCTTGAAAGTGCACACTTCATAATACTGGGCACATAGAGCTCACAGGAGTGAATAAGATCAAGAAGAATGCAATATCCATGTCTCTCCGAGTAATATATTTCTGGATTTTTTTCACAGGTATGTGAGATACGTCTTCGACAGTATAAAGCGGGATAAGCGTTCTCTGTTCTCAGAAGAATGGGAGAGCTGAAGATACAGTCAAGCGATTTCTATAAGAATGTAAAATAATGTAAGAGATAGGGAGACACATGAAGGAGGACGCGAAAATAATTAGGAAATGAAGAAAGACATGTTAGAGTTAGCAATGTGTAATGTACTGAGTCATCAGTTTGACAGCGCCATGTTTTTATGGCCTCCTATAAAGAGGACATTCTATCTACAAGACAGGATATTTTGTTCGGCCAGTGACTTAGCCACTATGTAGATATATGTAAGACGACTTGTAAAACTCACATGATATGCTTTAAGTCGCGGTAGTAAGACAACTTCGCAATAACGGATGGAAATATAAATGTTTCCTTAGACGAAATTTAAAACATTTTTTTGAAAAACTGAGGTATAGTAAAGCGAAACAAACTGTTAATTAATGAAAATTTGTGTGTAATACGGTGAATCATCAATGATGTGTAAGTATCTGCTGACATCGACGTTACAATATTTACGAAAACCCAGGTGCTGATCAAAGGGAAGGACAACGTTGTACGAGCAAAGAAAACATTAGTCGGTGCGATTGACGCGTAAAATCGTAAAATCTGTCTGTAGCAGATGGAATCCTACTGTTATTCTGGCTTGGCTTTAGCGAAATGCTATGCCTAACTTGACAGATTAAATTGCTTTGTTACAAATGTGATTTGCTATCAGCCTGTACTTCGTGGTACAGCGATTGCAAAAGCGGCGTAACTCATGTGGAGCCGTAAAGAACGACTGCTGCGTCTAGATGCTGGCTCAGGTGCGCAGCTATGCGGAATATGGAAACACAGGAAAGATACGTCTGTAGAGGATTTATAATTAACGAAGAGAGATCGTTGTGACAAGATTCATTGTCACGAAGGTAGAGAATCTCTTGTAAATGGTTCCGTAGACTGTGTAAAAGTCAAGAATACAACATTCATACTTTTACTGTGCCAGATTTGCAGCCGCGTGTCGCCATTGGCCACAATGAAAGAAAGTCTGGAAATGAAGGTTAGTGGGAAACGATCCAAGAACTGTGCAGTATAGTATTCTTCCCTGAAAACGACAGTGTCTGTGCGGTCTGTGTATATATTGTAAAAGTTTCGACTCACAGAAACCACGCGAAGTTCCCTTTCAGTAGTACTGTTTGCCACGTAACTGCTACAGTATTACCGCTCTCGTTCCAAGAAAATGTTGCAAGTTTTACTTCTCGAACCTCAGTCTATTGTAGCTTCTGCTAAGTCGCATACCTGTCCACAGAACGTTAATAATGGAAAACGTGATATTTTATCAATAATACACAATACTATAGCGGTTTGACTGAACATAACGATAGTGGTCGTAGCTTTAACTTTGTGTACTCCAGAACATGCTTCGAGTTTAGGTTTTAACATCCCGTCTGAAGTGCGGTCCTTAGAGAGAAAATGACTCGAAACGGAGCAAATCGATGATTAATAGTTACTGAGGATTCTATCACGCACCTCAAACAATGATTTCTATGTTAAGTATTGCATTCTGTTCTGAACAGTGTGCAACATTTGGTTAGAATAGTATTTCGAATTTATGCTTGGGGCAGCAAAACTATTTACATATTACTATCCCGTACAAGTGACTTGATGGTGACTGTCCTATACTATATCTGAAGCGCTTACCTGAATCTCCAGAAGACAGTAAAACTCTACATTATGCAATAACATCCACTAATTTATTGCTTTAACATTGAGTATTGATACCATATCCAAGTACAAAAATAAGTTTATAAAAGACTGAGACGTCAGTAACACAAACGTACTCTGTAGTCGAAGTATTTCATTATTTTACTATTGAATGTAGTGCTTACAAAAGGTCGTGATATTATGCCAATGTATTTGATAAAGCGGAAGCTAAAGGTGAAACATCGTCACGATATTTTGCTATATTTTTCAGCCTCGGCTCACACAGTCGGTATCATATCTAGTATCGACTTCTTAGCAAGTCTACATAAGATGACGTATTTAAAAAAAAAGCTAAAGCACATGAATTCAGAAAACGATTTGGACAGATAGCTGAAACGCTGTATGATGCTAGTCCAGAAGACTCATACGACTATTTGATTAAAAAAATGTTCAAATGTGTGTGAAATCCTATGGGACTTAACTGTTAAGGTCATCAGTCCCTAAGCTTACACACTACTTAACCTAAACTATCCTAAGGACAAACACACACACCCATGCCCGAGAGAGGATTCGAACCTCCACCGGGACCGCTATTTGATCACCATGGACAAGTGCTCACTGTCCGCGAGACTATGAAGCAAAGGAAGCAGTGGAAAAATGTGGCTCCACCACCATCGAAAATGGCGAAGACGCAACCATCGTCATCGTACGAAATGATGCTGAGTGTTTCCTCGAACTACCATTGCCGGCCGTGGTGACCGAGCGATTCTAGGTTCTTCAGTCCGGAACCTCGCGTCTGCTACGGTATCAGGTTCGAATCCTACCTCGGGCATGGATGAGTGTGATGTCCTTAGGTTAAATGGTTCAAATGGCTCTGAGCACTATGGGACTTAATGTCTGAGGTCATCAGTCCCCTAACTAACCTAAGGACATCACATACATCCTGCGACCGTAGCGGTCTTGCGGCTTCAGACTGTAGCGCCTAGAACCGCTCGGCCACTCCGGCCGGCTGTCCTTAGGTTAGTTAGATTTAAGTAGCTCTAAACTCTAGGGGACTGATGACCTCAGATGTTAAGTCCCATAGTGCTCAGAGCCATTTGAACCATTTTGAACTACCATTGTGTGATGCTAGCAGATAAGAGGCAAGCCGTCACAGGAGAATACAATCGAAATCTCCAGATAAGGGTATGGGACACTGTGAACGTCCATGATAACGCACCTGCTCATTTTGAACAGGACACACCCAAACGTGCTGCTATCAAATTTTGCCTCATCCCACGTACCTCTTGATATGACTTAATTGACTTCTGCCTCTTTTCTCGTATGAAGAAACCATTGTATGGCAGGCATTTTCGAAAATATGAGTGTTCCTAAACAGCCCAGATGCAGACTTCTACAACCAAGGTCTCCGAAAAATCAGCTACCGTTGGGGAGAATGTGTCGCATTGAAGGATGAAAATGAGGACAACGCTTAACACCAACATCAGGATTTCTGGCCGAGACTTGATTTTTTGGGAAGTGATAATTAAAATCATGACTACTCTTCGTCTACGCAACTACAGGTGATTGGATAATTTATATAACAGTGGTGTGCAGAAAGTAATACGATTTTGCAGTTTCCTTTCCAAGTATTTTTCGGTACTCATCTTACTTTTAAGCTCGTCTATGTAGCTAAGTGATCAGTGTGGATAACTGCCATGTAGAGGACCCAGGTTTGTTTCCTTGTACTGTCAAATATTTGGTGGGAGCGCTAGAATGAGGTGCACTGAGTGTTGTATTGGCAACTGAGCAGCTACTTGTCCGAATAGTATCGGCTCCAGATCACGAAAAGTCACAACGGGGAGAATGGTTTGCTGACCCCGTGCCCTCCATGCAGTATCCAATGACGCCACTGGAAGAGAAAGACATTGTGGATTGTCGGAACCGCAAGTGCCTGTGGATGGAGTTTACGTTTATTTTTCCTTAAATGCCATGATGGCTTGCTAAGAAGTTGCAACCAGTATCCTACTTGTTGTCTGACCTAAGGCTGAGAAACGCAGTAGAAGGATGTCGCTTAGAGGATGGAAGTGTGTAATATCTAGACATCCTGGGATATGACAGCAGAGACTATAGACTAAGAAATCCTTTTCATGGCTACTTCAGGACTGTCACTATCAAAGTTGACTCACTCTGTGATGCAAAGACATGTTGGAGCCGTGGTGGAACCGGACGATGGTCTGGAGCGAGGCAGGAGTGGAGATGCTCTTGGTGAGAGCAGCGCTGCCGTTGGCGATGGCGGGGCTGGCCGACGCTCCGGAGGCGTCAGCGGCGGCTGCCGCCTCCCCCAGTCCGGCCCCGCCGACGCCCCCGCCCTTGGACGCCCCAAAGCCACGAGGCACTCCGGCGCTCGAAGAGTGCGCCTGGTACGACCGCGGCAGCAGTGGAGTCTCCATGGACTTGGTCGTGTAGCTCGGCGACGAATTCTGGCTGAAGCTGTCGCTCGACACATTCGAATCTTGGCGCACAGATACCTTGCCGCCATTCGGCGTCGAGCTGGAGGTACCAGTCCCTGCCGCCGGCGTCGTCGGCGTCTGTTGCTGAGCTACTTGTGGCTGCTGTTGAGTTTTATGCTGTTGCTGTTCCTGTTGATGCTGTGAGGAAACTTGTGCCATCTGCTGGTTCGGTTTGCTCTGTGGCCTTTGTTGTCCCTGTTGTTGCTGTGGTACATTCTGAGGTGGTTGTTGTTGTTGTTGTTGTGGGTGTGGTTGCTGATTAACCTGGGACTGGCTCTGTTTGATGTACTGTGCGTGATTCTGTTGTTGTTGTTGGATTTGTGCTTGGATCTGGGCCTTTTGTTGGGTCTGTCGTTGTTGATCTTGCTTGTAAAGCTGTTGCTGTTGGCTTTCTGTTTGCTGATCCTGCCTTCCGGACAAATGCTGTACATCAGTACGGGCTGGATGGGCTCGCTGAGGGGACTCGTGCAGTTGTTGTTGCTGCTGTTGCTGCAGTTTCTGCGCTTGTTGGTACTGCTGCTGCGCTTTTTGCTTTTGCTGTTGTTGTTTGAAAAGCTGGTAGCGCTGCTGGAGTTCCTGGCACTGCAGCTGGTGAGGCTGTTGTGGGAACTCTGGTCGTTCCGGTGGCTGCTGGAGTCGGTGCTGTTGCTGCATCCTGGACTGGTGAAGCGACTGCTGGTCATTTGGGTGCATCTGCTGAGTCTGGAGGTCCACTAGTTTATGTTCTTGCTGTTGCTGTCGCTCCATCTGCTGCTGACGCTCCATCTGCTGCTGCTGCTGCTGCTGCTGTGAGAGGTCCTGGTTAAACTGCAGCTGTTGCTTTTCTTGTTCCTGCCTCGTCTGCCGATAGTTTCCCATGTGGTCTTGCTTAACAGACTGCACCTGCTGCTGTTGTGTCTTGTGCTGGAAGTACACGTCAATATTGTTCTGTTTGGGCTGGTACTGCTGGACCTGTTGCTGCTTGTAGCCGTTCTGCTGAAGTGCATCCTGGTGGTGTCGCACCTGTTGATACTGTTCCGCGTAGTCCGGTCTGCCGTGGCCTTGCTGGAAGGCTGAGGGGCGGTGCTGGTCGATGGCGATGTGCTGCTGCTGCTGCTGCCTGGCCTGCTGGTAGAGGTGATAGTCCTGCTGGGTGCCGGGCTGCGAGTACTTGAGCTGGTGTTCCTGCTTGTGCTGCTGCTGCAGCTTGAGCAGCTCGGCCTGCTGCTGCTGGCGCAGCTGGCGGTACTGCTCCAGCTGGTCGTGCTCCTGCGGCTGCGCCTTGTGCTGGCTCGCCGCCTTGTCCTGCTGCTGCTGCTGCTTGGAGGCGGCGTGCTGCGCCAGCGCCTGCGAGAAGTGCTTGCTGAGCGGCGACACGGGCGGCGACCCCTTGCGGCCGAGCGCCTGCGTGCCGCCGCCGGCCAGCACGGGCGGCAGCTTGGGATGCTTGCCGGCGAACGGCGGCGGCAGCGGAGGCGGCGCCTGCTGCTGCAGCCCGTGGAAGCCGTAGCGAAGCGCCGCCGCCGCCGCGGCAGCTGCGGCCGCCGTGGTCGTTGGCGTGACCGCCCCCGCTGCCGCCCCCGCTCCCCCTGCCGCCTGCTTGCCGCTGCGCTCGGGCACCGCCGGCGGCCTCAGCGGCAGCGGCGGCACCTGCTGCCCGCCGTCCACCTGCACACACGTCCACCCGTCAGTTTGACAGCTTGCTGCGCTAACAGTAGTATTGTCGGACATGAAACCTTTTTAAACCCGTTTTGTAAGCAGAGCTGAACAAAAAATATAACCTCTGAAGAAATATCGTATATTTAAACTACAAAATGGCTCTGAGCACTATGGGACTTAACTTCTCAGGTCATCAGTCCCCTAGAACTTAGAACTACTTAAACCTAACTAACCTAAGGACATCACACACATCCATGCCCGAGACAGGATTCGAACCTGCGACCGTAGCGGTCGCGTGGTTCCAGACTGTAGCGCCTAGAACCGCTTCGCCAATCCGGCCGGCTATTTAAACTACAGGACAAAAGTTTTCGATCACCAATGATGAAAATCGTGTAGGGTAAGTCCAAGATATTTGGACTATTTCTTTTCTTCAGCGTAAAATTTTTGGGTTTTTCAACTTTTTTCTCTTATGGCGCCATATTCATATAGAGTGTCATATAAACTTAATTACAATTTATTATTGCCCGTAAAGGCTGAAGAATCAGCATTGATCAACGGCATGAGGATGCAGAAGACAATGGACACCATTGCATTAAAGACACATAACGTATATCCACAGGACATGTGGCTTGTACTTGAAAAAGTGTCATGATGATCTCTCCATTGGAAAGAGATTCCGGAATAGGCTCCGCCGTCCGGGAGGGGACTGATAAGAAGGAGGTGACCATGATAAAAGGACTGAATAACCAACGAAAGGATAACGTTCTACAAATCGGTGCGTGGAATGTCAGAAGCTTGAACATGATACCGGGAGCTAGAAATCTGAAAACCGAAACGCAAATGCTGAGTCTAGACAAGTAGGGGTCAGTGAAGTGAAATGGAAAGAAGACGTGGATTTCTGGTCAGATGAGTATAGGGTAATATCAACAGCAGCAGAAAAAGATAGAAAGGAAGTAGGTAGGATTCGTTATGAGCAGAGAGGGAGGGCAGAGAGTGTACGACTGTAAACAGTTCAGTGATAGGGTTGTTCTTATCAGAACAGACAACAAACCAACAAAGACAACGATAGTTCACGTATACATGCCGACGTCGAAAGCTCAAGATGAAGAGATAGAGAAAATATATGAAGATACCAAAAGGGTAATTCAGTACTTAAAGGGAGATGAAAATCTAATAGCCATGGGGGACTTGAATGCAGTTCTAGGGGAAAGAGTAAAGAAAAGGTTACAGGAGAATATTACCTTGAGACAAGGATTGAGACAGGAGTAAGACTAATTGACCTATGTAATAAATTTCAGCTTGTAATAGATAATACTCTGTTCAAGAATCACAAGAGGAGGAGGTATACTTGGAAAAGGTCGGGTGTACGGAAAAGTTAGATTACATCATGGTCAGACAGAGATTCCGAAATCAGATACTGGATTGTAAGGCGTTCCCAGGAGCAGACCTAGACTTAGATCACAATATAGTAGTGATGAAGAGTAGGCTCAGGGTCAATACGGAAAGAAGTGGGATACGGAAGTATTAAGGAATGACGATATACGGTTGAAGTTCTCTAAGGCTATAGACACAGCAATAAGGAATAGCTCAGCAGGCAGTACAGTTGAAGAGTAATGGACATACGAGGTGCGGCTAGAAAAAAACCGGACTGATGCTGGAAAAAACATTTATTTACAATTATTTACAATTTCATGTTATCTCCTTCAATGTACTCTCGTCCTCGGTCTCTACACCGTTCCATACGAATTTTCCACTGTTCATAGCAATGCTGCAGATCATTTTCGGTAAGTCCATACATTACTTCCGTCGCTTTTTCTTTTACTGCTTCAACAGTCTCAAATCTAGTTCCTTTCAAAGCTGACTTGACTTTAGGGAAAAGAAAAAAGTCACAGGGGGCCAAATCAGGTGAGTAGGGTGGATGATCTAAGATGGGAATGTTGTGTTTTGCCAAAAACGTCTTCACTGACAACGCACTGTGAGCTGGGGCATTGTCTTAGTGAAGGATCCATGACTTTTTTCTCCACAGATCGTTCCGTTTTCTCCGTACTCGCTCACGTAGGGTAGCCAGGACGCTAATGTAGTAATGCCGATTCACTGTTTGTCCCTCTGGTACCCAATCAATGTGCACAATCCCTTTGATGTCAAAAAAAACAATCATCATTGCCTTGAATTTCGATTTTGACATTCGTGCTTTTTTTTGTCGTGGAGAACAAGGAGTTTTCCAATGCATCGATTGGCGTTTAGTTTCGGGATCGTAAGTAAAAAACCACGATTCATCGCAAGTAATAACATTTTGTAAGAAGGTGGGATCACTTTCAATGTTTTCCAGGATGTCAGAACAAATCATTCTTCGGCGTTCCTTCTGTTCAATTGCGAGGCACTTTGGAACCATTTTTGAACACACTTTGTTCATGTTGAAACTTTCATGAAGAATCTGCCTAACACTTTCCTTGTCAACTCCTGTTAACTCAGACACTGCTCTGATTGTTAAACGGCGATCTTGTCGAACAAGTTTACCGATTTTTTCAATGTTTGCATCAGTTTTTGCTGACAATGGTCTGCCAGTGCGAGTGTCATCACTGGTGTCTTCGCGGCCATCTTTAAATCGTTTAAACCACTCAAACACTTGTGTTCGCGATAAACAATCATCGTCGTACACTTGTTGTAACATTACAAACGTTTCACTTGCAGGTTTTCCTAGTTTGAAACAAAATTTGATGTTAACACGCTGTTCTTTCTGTACACTCAACATTTTCCGACGCACAGACAAAACGTCAACTACTTAAAACAGACGCCATGGACAGACTGAGTGCAGGAGGCAGATGAAACTCGAGCAGTAGGCGGAGCAAGAGTCACGTGACAGGCCACGCGACTTTCAGCCTTATTGCATTCGTTTTATTGTTTCACCACTACTAGTCCGGTTTTTTTCTAGCCACACCTCGTATCTAAAAAGGGCCATCACAGAAGTTGGGAAGGGAAACATAGGTACAAAGGAGGTAGCTACGAAGGAACCATGGGTAACAGAAAAAAACACTTCATTTGATCGATGAAAGGAATAAGTTCAATAACGTTCAGGGAAATTCAGGAACAACAAATTACAAGTCACTGAAAAATGAAATATATAGGAAGTGCAGGGAAGCTAAGACAAAATGGCTGCATGAACAATGCGAAGAAATCGAAAAAGAAGCGATTGTCGGAAGAACTGTTCAGCATATAGGAATGTCAAAACAACCTTCAATGAAAACAAAAGCAACGGTTGTAATATAATTGCGCAGGCTTCCGCGCCTAGAGTCAGTTGACATAAAAGTTTCTGGGTATGGTACTTCGTCATATTGTATAAAACTACTGCTAGAGAAAACCAACTTTTTGGACTTAGCAACAAAACGACTGTTCACGTTGGTGTTTAGGATGTATGAGTCTGGCGAAATACCATCTGACTTTCGTAAAAATATCATCCACACAATTCCAAAGACTGTAAGAACTGACAAATGCGAGAATTATTGCACAATCAGCTCATGCGTCCAATTTGCTGACAAGAATAGTACACAAAAGAATGGAAAAGAAAATTGAGGATGTGTCAAATGACGATCAGTTTGGCTTTAAGAAAGGTGAAGCCACCAGAAAGGAGATCCTAACGTTGCGGTTGATAATGGACAAGACTAAAGAAAAATCAAGACACGTTTATAGGATTTGTCGACCTGGGAAAAGCGTTCGACAATGTAAAATGGTGCAAGATGTTTGAAATTCTGAGAAAATTAGCGGTAAGCTACAGGGAGAAACGGGTAATATGTACAAGAGCCAGGAGGGAATAATAAGTGGACGACCAAGAACGAAGTGCTCGGATTAAAAAGTGTGTAAGGCAGAGGTGTACTCTTCCACCCCTACTGTTCAATTTGTACATCGTAGAAGCAATGATGGAAATAAAAAAGTAGTTTAGGAGTGGAATTAAAACTGAACGTGAAAGGATATCAGTGATACGATTCCCTGATGAGATTACTATCCTAAGTGAAAGTGAAGAAGAATTACGCGATCTGTTCAACCGAATGAACAGCCTAATGAGTACAGGATATGGACTGAGAGTAAATAGAAAGACGAAAGCAGTGAGAAGTAACGGAAATGAGAAAAGCGATAAAAGTAAACGTGAGGATTGATGGTCACAATGTAGATGAAGTTAAGGAATTCTACTACCTAGGCAGCAAAATAACAAATAATGGACAAGCAAGGAGGACATCAAAAGCAGACTAGCACTGGCAGAGACGACAGTCCTGCCCATGAGAAGTCTCCTAGTATCAAACTTAGGCCTTAATTTGAGGAAGAAATTTCTGATAATGTACCTGTGGAGCCCACTGTTGTATGGTAATGGTACATGGACTGTGGGAAAACCGGATACATTTGAGATGTGGTGCTACAGACGAATATTGATAAGGTAAGGAATGAGGAGTTTCTGCACAGAATCTGACAGGAAAGGGATATAAGGATAACACTGACAAGGAGAAGGGCAGGATGAGAGGACACCTGTTAAGACATCAGGGTATGACTTCCATGGTACTATAAGGAGCTGTAGAGGGCAAAAACTGTAGAGGAATTCAGAGATTGGAATACATCCAGCAGATAACTGAGGACGTAGGTTGCAAGTGCTACTCTGAGATGAAGAAGCTGGCACAGGAGGGGAATTGGTGGCGGGTTGTATTAAACCAGTCAGAATCCTGATGAGTCAAAGAAAAATTGTTGTGTAACTGACAAAATAAATACAAGAGATATGATAAAACGAAAATATACATGAGTAGTCCATCTCACCCATAGGTGATGGTTGAGATGGGCCAGTCTACTAAGAGAGATGGACCATATCAAAAAAGCAATACACCCCTGAAGAAAAGAGTCAATTCAAATTTCATATTTTTCTTTGGAATATGTTGTAATGAATACAGAAGTAGAATGTTAAATATTTTTGTTCACGACAGTTTTATCAGTTTATTATGAATCTTGACTGAACATTGGCTTTTCCAGTCAGCTGTTGGTTTTGTTCAAGTATTAGGCTGTCTTTCTCTCACCACAACAATTACACTTATTACCAAATGTTGACCATAGTGAACAGGAAACACAAAATCCAATCGTAATTTCTATTAGTTTCGCCATAGATTTCACCACAGTTAATACATTCATCCTCATCTCATTTATCAAAGTTTTTTCGTGTTCTTCCTCAATGTTTGCATCTGTTGAACACAGTAGATATTTAGTTTCTTTTTCTTATGAGATTCTTCAGTTTGTTTTTTTCTTCACTAGTATTTCCCTTCGGTGATATTTTTGTGACCTTTTTCTAGTTTCTTTCTTTAATTATCTCTCTTTTTTTTCTTTACAGTTTCAATATTTTCAGCACATGTTAGTTCTTAGCACACAGTTCCTGCCTTCTCCTTAAAACTGACTGTTTTATCAATAGAAGGAACAGGTGACATTTATTCCAAAAGTTTTGTCTGTGGTCGGCTTAGGAATAGTCAGTTATGAGGTGGTCATCTTGAAAGTCTTAGGTTTAGTAGGAGTGGAGGCCAGAGTTATGTCAGTGAAGGAATTTGCCTTCTACAGATAAATAAGTTATTTTGATGTACTTGGGCTCAGCAGGTCATCTGATGGCCCTGAAGTGGTTTGTTGGTCTGCTTGTGAGATTCCGCTCTTCCACTTGTTGTCACAGACATATCTTCATATATACGAGTAAGTGTAGTGTGAGACTGCGGCCATCTTCAGGGCCATTATTGCACCTGGCTTGAAGCTAAATGTAATTGTGCTCCATCTCTTTTACATTAAAACAAGAGGTTAATCTCTCACAAGTAAAACTGATCCATCTCTCCAGTTTGTCTGGGAGAGATGGACCTCCACGACTTCTGCCTCTAGGCAGCGATGCCGGTGGTCATATTAGTTTAGTTTCATGTCTACATATGTGTCAAGCTCGCAACAAAAATAACTGGATCAATATTGGGCAAACTATGCCATAATACTACAATTATGTAGCCACACGATAGCACCTTTCAGCTTCCCAGAACAAAGAATGTGATTTTTTCCGGAACTAACACGACAGTGACAGCAACACTTTGGCATCACATGTGGTCACAAAAATGTTTCCCCACGAGTGGCGGGAGGTGCTCTCTAGTTGCCCATTGCTGAAATACGCCACTGGCCCTCTCACCCATGACCCAGCTCTCCTGGACTTACCCTACTTTATTTCAATGTACAAACACATTGAATAAACTGAATAGTAAAATAATTCAAATAATCTGCCAAGAATCACTACTGATCTCCTATCTGAATATGTATGATTAAGTCATTTTCTGTAAATTTTAAACAGCATATGATGCCTGGCGTGAATATGCAAAACAATTCTGGTAAACACAAATAAAACATGCATTTGCAAAAGATAAAAGGTTTTTCTCATCCGCATGTTAAAATATAATTGAAACAGCAACTGAGGAAAAGTTGCTGCACATATTAACAATAGTAAAGTCTAAATTTTGTGCACGCCATTTCCTCACGTGGGCCACCACAGACAAACAAAGGAATTATGTCGTGTGGCGGACAGCCTACCCAATAACAAGGCATGGAGACACGCAGTTGCTGGTTGCCAATAGTTGTGGGCTGGCGACTTGTCAAAGCGTGTAATAAACCCCATTTAATGCTGAGGCCTATCAAAAGAGCAAGTAATTTCCCATACTGTGGAAATCATTGCAAATAAGGTAGAAGGAACTGAGGCTTAAAGAAGTAGGTATATGTGGGACAAATTTATGCAAATAGTGGCGAGGGGTCAAACACCCGACATGACCCTTCACTGGCCTCCACTTGGATCCACTGCATTAGGCAGACATCATCTTGCTGTGCTGGTTCCGTCTGTGATCCCTGCTCCTCTGTACCAGAGATCCGCCATCTTGCTCTGCTAGTTCGATCTCTGACCTGCAAAGTTGTTGCAATGGTAGTTCGAACTCTGACCCCCTTCCCCACGAGTTTTGTTCTCTTCGTTTGATCTCTGACTTCCAAAAATGTTACAGTGTTTGTTCGACTTCTAACTCCCTTCTCCACCATCTTTGTTCTTTTAGTTCGATATTTCATCTCTTGTTCTACCTTTGTTATAATACTTCGTTCTATGTACCCAATGAACCTTCATCGTCATCTTGAACAGTCTGCAGCCGCAGGTCTGGCCCGTTTGGAACATAAAGCTCATCATCTTGCCCTGTTTTCCCTTCATCTTTCTGTGTTCACTCTAAACCAGTCCTCAATTCTTTTTTCAACACATTCCTCCACACCTTTCCGCCATCGATTCTTTGGTCTTCCTTTTGGTCGTTTCATACTCATGTCCATTTAATGTATCTTCTTGAGAATCCTCTTGTTTACCATTCTCTTCGAGTGCTCACACCATCTTAGCCTTCAAGTTTCTATCCTGCTCTGCAAGGGTTCCTCTTTCACTACTTTCCTTACGCTTTCATATCTTATCCTATCTCTCCTTATTACTCCTACTTCTGAGGAACTCCATTATACATACCTTTAATCTGCTTGCACTTCGTTTCATCATTACTCATGCTTCAGACGAATAGGTCAATACTGGGATATAGTAACCTTTATATATCACTTCTTTCCTTCTTGGTGAGACGTATTTGTTACAAACCAGTCTCCTAACACTTCCCAGATATGCCTCTGACCGTCTGCCAAGTTCACTGATTTCTTATTTCATTTCTTCAATTTTTTCTATCACACTTTCCAAGTACTTACACTTACCATATTCTTCAGCTGTTCACCTCTAAACTTTATTCCGCTAGCTGGTCTAGCTTCATTTCTAGTTGTAACCAGGATCCCGCATTTGTTTACATTAAATTTCACCCCATACTGTCTGACAGCATCTTGCCAAACATTAAGCTGTTCCTGAATCTTCTCCTGTCCGTTTCTCCAGATCGTGAAGTCATCCGCGAACACCATTGCTTTCATCTAGTCTTCTCCAGTTATTTCTACCACCTTAGACCCACCGAATCTACATACAACAAACTGGTGGGCAGCTGTTGTCTAGCTTTAGAGACTGATGCAGGTTCCCCTCCGCACGGTATAGATCATCCCAGTGTTTCGAGTGCTGTTGAATACTCGTTATTCATAAACGTGTGCGTGTGGAATACACTAGCACTTGTGATACGGAAGTTTAGCGCTGTCTACAGACCGATTTCACTTTTTCCAGCATTCTCAAAAATTTTAGAAAAAGTAATGTACAGGCAACTTCTTAAACATCTGACCACAAATAACATATTATCAAGAACACAGTTTGGATTTCTGAAGGGTTCTGATACCGAGAAGGCTATTTACACCTACAGTGAAAATGTAATTAATTCATTAAATAACAAATTACAAGCAGCAGGTATTTTCTGTGATTTGTCAAAGGCATTTGATTGTGTGAACCACAACATCCTTTTAAATAAATTAGAATTCTATGGTGACACAGGCAGCGCTGCAAAATGGTTCAAGTCATACCTCACTAACAGGAAACAAAGGGTTTCAGTGGAAGGGACTAGTGAATTAAGTCATCAGTGATCATCAGAATGGGAAGAAATTACATGTGGTGTCCCACAAGGATCCATTTTAGGGCCATTGCTTTTTCTTGTGTACATTAATGATCTCCCATCAGTTACACTGCCAGAAGCAGAATTCGTTTTGTTTGCAGATGACACAAGTATTGCAATAAATAGTATGTCGAGTGTAGTTCTAGAAAGATCTGCTAATGGTATTTTCATGGATATTAATAAATGGTTTAAAGCCAAGTCAATGACATTAAACTTCGAAAAGACTCACTATATGCAATTCAGAACCTGTAAGAGGTTTCCACCCAGTATATGCATAAAGTACGAAGAAGAGCAAATAGAAGAAGTTGATAATCTTAAATTCCTGGGATTACAACTTTATAATAAATTCAGTTGGCAGGAGCACACTAGAGAACTGCAGAAACGCCTTAACAAATCTGTATTTGCAATTCGAATGTTAGCAGACATATGCGATATAAAAATGAAAAAGCTTGCATACTTTGCTTACTTTCATTCCATAATGTCATATGGTATAATATTTTGGGGTAACTCTTCAAGTCATACAAAAGTTTCCAGAGTCCAAAAGCGTGTAACACGTATTATTTGTGGAGTAAATTCACAGACGTCCTGTAGAAACCTCTTCAAAGAACTGGGTATACTAACTACTGCCTCTCAGTATATTTACTCCTTAATGAAATTTGTCCTAAATAATATATCTCTTTTTCCAACAAACAGCTCAGTTCGTACATACAATACCAGGAACAAAAATGATCTGCACAAGGGCTATAAAGCACTTACTTTAGTTCAAAAAGGGGTGCACTACTCTGGAACACTCATCATCAATAATTTGCTAGCAAACATAAAAAATTTAGTTTCAAATAAAGGGCAGTTTAAAAGAAGCCTGAAAGACTTACTAATGACTAACTCCTTCTACTCCATTGACGAATTTTGTAATAGAAACCAATGTTGTATTGTATATACTCATGCTATTAGTATTGTTATTTCAGCTTAAAAAATGTGGTATTGTATATACTCATACTATTAGTATTGCTATTTCAGCTTTAAAAAAAAAGTGACATGTTCCACATCCACGAGGATCTCCTCAGTACGGATCTATGGAACGAAAAACTAATCTAATCTAGTCTGTGCACAGAAGAAGGCGTGAGAACGGTAGTTACCATGGAGAGGTGCGCGTCGTCTTCGGTGGGGTAGCAGTGCGCGGAGTGCCTCCTGGGGAAGGCGTGGTGCTGGTGCTGGTGCTGCAGCTGGTGCTGGTGCTGGAGGGGGTCGCGCTCCCTGGCCAGCAGCAGCTCGAGCAGCGCCAGCTCGGCGCTGCCGCCCGCCACCACGGACACGCTGCCCGACCGGCTGCACCTGCCACAGCTTTCCTCTCAGCTACACTGCAGAAAACGCGCTGGCGCTGTGCTTTTCCTACTACTTCTCTTATGTGGCTAGTCCACTTTAGTTCGTTCGAGAGTAACTATTAAGATCGACCTAAAGTCGACAAATACACTACTCGCCATTAAAATTGCTACACCAAGAACAAATGCGGATGATAAAAGGGTATTCATTGGACAAATATATTATACTAGAACTGACATGTGATTACATTTTCACGAAATTTGGGTGCATAGATCCAGAAAATCAGTACCCAGAACAACCGCCTCTGGCCGTAATAACGGCCTTGATACGCCTGGACAGTGAGTCAAACAGAGCTTGGATGGCGTGTACAGGTACAGCTGCCCAAGCAGCTCCAACACGATGCCACAGTTCATCAACAGTAGTGACTGGTGTATTGTGACGAGTCAGATGCTCGGCCACCATTGACCAGACGTTTTCAGTTGGTGAGAGATCTGGAGAACGTGCTGACCAGGGCAGCAGTCGAACATTTTCTATATCCAGAAAGGCCCGTACAGGACCTGCAACATGCGGTCGTGCATTATCCTGCTGAAATGTAGGGTTTCGCAGGGAATGAAGGGTAGAGCCACGGGTAGTAACACATATGAAATGTAACGGCCATTGTTCAAAGTGCATACACGCTTCCAATGTGCGTTCACCGCGATGTCGCCATACACGGATGTGACCATCATGATGCTGTAAACAGAACCTGGAGTCATCCGAAAAAATGACGTTCTGCCACTCGTGCACCCATGTTCGTCGCTGAGTACACATTCGCAGGCGCTCTTGTCTGTGATGCAGCGTCAAGGGTAACCGCAGCCATGGTCTCCGAGCTGACAGTTTATGCTGCTGCAAACGTCGTCGAACTGTTCGTGCAGATGGTTGTTGTCTTGCAAACGTCCCCATTTGTTGACTCAGGGATCGAGACGTGGCTGCACGATCCGTTACAGCCATCCAGATAAGATGCCTGTCATCTCGACTGCTAGTGATACGGGGCCGTTGGGATCCAGCACGGCGTTCCGTATTACCCTTCTCAACCCACCGACTCCATATTCTGCTAACAGTCACTGGGTCTCGACCAACGCGAGCAGCAATGTCGCGATACGATAAACCGCAATCGCGATAGGCTACACTCCGACCTTTATCAAAATCGGAAACTTGATGGTACGCATTTCTCCTCCTTGCACGAGGCATCACAACAACGTTTCACCAGGCAGCGCCGGTCAACTGTTGATTGTGTATGAGAAATTGGTTGTAAACTTTCCTCATGTCAACACGTTGTAGGTGTCGCCACCGGAGCCAACCTTGTGTGAATGCTTTGAAAAGCTAATCATTTGCATATCACAACATCTTCTTCCTGTCGGTTAAATATCTCGTCTGTGGCACGTCATCTTCGTGGTGTAGCAATTTTAATGGCCAGTAGTGTAGTATAAAAACAAGACGCCCGACTGAGATCAATTTTGAGAATGTAAGGAAATGTAATTCATCCATAAGCGAGATGGTCTACAAAACACTACTTCAACCAATTCCTGAGTACTGTTCGTCAGTCTGGGACCATTACGAAGTATGTTCGCCAGAGTTAAGTAGATCAAATCCGAGGAAGAGTGGTACGTTTCGTTATGGGATACATTCCGCATTAGATAGGAATTTTCGGATACTTTTGATCAAATAGTGTGTCCAGAGCTTTAAGAAGGTGCTCAATAAAATTCAAAGCTTGAAAAAAGGTGACCTGCAGCACTGGGTGCCTCCAGACGTATTTTAATTTGATCTCTCACACTAAGCCCAGTATCGGAATTCTTGGGATATCTCGAACTCACGATTCAGCAGTTGGTGGACAACTTAAATTGGAAAGAAGGCATAGAAAATGTTGTGTGAATGGCAAAATTAAGACTATATTTCATTGGTAGAAGACATAGAAAACGTAACAGATCTGCTAAAGAGACTGCGTACACTACGCTTGTCCGTCCTTTTTTGCAGTACAGTTGCGCGGTTGGATTCCTTACCAGATAGGATTAAAGAAGTACATCGAGAAACTCCAAAGAAGAGCAGCACGTATTATAATAGGGCTACGAAATGGTTCAAGTGGCTCTGAGCGCTATGGGACGTAACATCTGAGGTCATCAGTCCCCTAGACTTAGAACTACTTATTTAACCTAAGGACATCACACACATCAATGCTCGAGGCAGGATTCAAACCTGCGACCGCAGCAGCAGCGCGGTTCGGGACTGCAGTGCCTAGAACCGCGCGGTCACAACGGCCGGCTCAGCACGTTTTGTATTGCCGCAAAATAGGACAGACAGTGTCACTGACATGATGCAGTATTTGAGGAGGACATAAGCAAAACAAAGGTGTTTTTCGGTGCCACACAATCTTCTCACGTAATTTCAATCACCAACTTTTCCTCCGAATGCGAAAATATTTTGTTGACGCTAACCTATATACGAAGAAACTATCTTCATAATAAAACAAGGGGGACGGAGCTCGCACGGAAAGATATAGGTGTTCACTGTTTCCGCGCGCTGTTCAAGAGTGGGATGATAGAGAATGACTGCGAAGGTGTCAGGCACATAAGTGTGATTTGCAGAGTATCCATGTAGAGATGTGGATGGCTACTAGTACCATGAATATTGATTCCAGATCTTTTAGTGCCACCAAGGGCGCCAGGAGAATGCGAAAGACAATTAAGGACCTGTTAGATGACGATTAGTTTGGATTCAGGGAAGTTAAAGGCATCTGAAAGGCATTTCTGACTTTTAGCTTGATAACGGAAGTAAAATTCTAAAAAAAAATCTCTACATATTCATTGTATTTGAAGACCTAGAAAGAGCATATGACAATGTAAAATGTACAAGAAGTTTGAAATTCTCAGGATGTAGGTATAACCAATAGTGAAAAATAGTATACAATACGTACAACCAACAAATGGAAAATTAAGATCGGGAGAGCAATGGCTAAGTTTTAGGATTAGAAATGGTGTAAGCAGGAATGTAGACTTTTCCACTTTCTGTTCAATCTATACATCGAAGAAGTACTGGCAGAAAAAAAAGAAAAGTGCAAAATTCCTGAAGACATTGCTGTCTTCAGTGAGGAATAATTACAGGACATGTGGGGAAACCGAAGAACTACGAATTTAATGACGAGAAGCAAAAATGAGTTTTCGGATAAGCTTTATATCAAACTAGGCACCATGGTGTAGATAAAGCGAAGGAATTCTGCTAAATGGGAAGCAAATTTATACTTGGCAGGCGAAAGGAGGAGGAACTGAAAACAAGAAAACAATAAAAATGAAATTTGTAAGAATGTACGTTTGGAGCACAGCACTGACTGGAAGTGAATAATGGATTGTCGGAAAAACGGAAAGAAGTGTCTGAGATGTGGTTGTATAGAAGGATGATGAAAATTAGATTCTCTGATAGGAAATGAAGTAATTCTCACCAGAATAGAGAGGAAGATGTGGAAACCATTAACAATAAGAATGGAGAGGGTGGTAAGATATGTGTGAAGACATCAGACATTGACAATAACGCCGGGAAGCAGCGTTTGTGGTATGGATCGCTCCCCATACACGTGAAACAATGCTGCGAGCTACACCAAACTCCTACGCTACATTCGTCACACTTCTTCCTTCTTCCAGTTTTCCGATGATTCTTCCCGTGTGAAGTCAAACAGACGTAATCTCCTAGCTATGCTGTAATGAAGAACACCCAGCACAGTACACTTTAAGTGCCTCGTGTTCAGGAGCCAGCGCTATTTGGTGCTTTAGTCACGCTGACCTCACGCCATCTGACTTCCGTCTTCCTGTGCACGACTTAGAGACCTGTGGCAACATGCTCCCATTCTTTCATTTCCAACGAGTACATAACATGCTATGTTACTTTACCTATCTCATCCTTAAGATTTGCAGAGCAGTGCACGAGTTTCAGAGTAATAAAAGTACTACTGTTTTAGATCCAGTTGTTTACGTGTTAAATCGTGTAAGCGTGCTTATGACGGTAGTGTAGAGACTCATTAACGTTAAGAATTGGAAATTTTAAAGACATGTGATAGCCGGCCGCGGTGGTCTAGCGGTTCTAGGCGCGCAGTCCGGAACCGCGCGACTGCTACGGTCGCAGGTTCGAATCCTGCCTCGGGCATGGATGTGTGTGATGTCCGTAGGTTAGATAGGTTTAAGTAGTTCTAAGTTCTAGGGGATTGATGACCACAGATGTTAAGTCCCATAGTGCTCAGAGCCATTTGAACCAAAGACATGTGATATATCATTTCCCAGCCACGAATGTTTGTTTATGTTGTGCACTAATGCGTTCATCAGATCCACTTTCCGATTATTAGCGGGAAGAGGAATTTTGCCTGGCGTGAAGCAGATGGGCTATTTCCCTAATTCTCTTAAGTGAGTGGTACTTGGAGCCAACTTAGCCAATTTCAAAGGCAAGTAATTTTTCCTTAGTGACCGGTATTTTCCAAGACTCTCTACAGAGAAATTTCTGAACACTCAGGCAGAAAGCAGCACCTTACAAAAGGTGTATTAGTGGGAACAGGAAACGGCCAATGATCGCTGAAAGGGCTAAATTCCAAATAACATCGTAGAGCTTTTTTTGAGCGTGCGAAATCGCGGTGAAGTTGACCTGGAGTGAAGGGTCACTTCTGTGCAAGTTTGGCTTGCAGCAGTGAATCGTGGCGAAGGTTCAGGGGAGTGTCAGCACACATAAACAACATTAAAAATCAAATACATCATTAAAACTCGTCCGACTACACATGACGCACTGCGGCGCGGCAGCCATGTCCGCTCTCATCAGTTGGCAAGGACAGCGTGTGGTGCGAGGCCACCAATCGCCCGCTAGGCCGCGACTGCGTCCAGGAACGCTGACGCAAGGAGTTCGCTCAGCAGCACACTGCACGGCTGACCACAAGAGGTACCAGCGATGCAGAAGATTCCAGAATACTTGCATCAGGTGACAGACTCCGGTGATGGGACCCACTTCTGCCAATGACAGCACGCGGCACGAGGGGGCCCGTAAGATCAGAGAAAGGCGAGCAGTTGTACCACCTCAGACTAGATCTGCTGCCCTCCAGGGCAACAGTTTCGCTTTTGCTAGTGTGAGCCTGGAGGAAACCCACCAATGGGAAGGTATCAAGTTCAGGAAGGAGGAATTGGTGCTAGAAGATGGTGTGACGGCGGAGGTCTAAACTGGTGGTGACTGCTAGTTGTTACGTATCAGAACAGTATAATACATGGACATTTATTTAGATTAAGAGCTCACTTGTCATTCTCACATGCTGCTTTCAGTCATGTTCAGAACAACAAATCTTTCACCTTGCAACCTAGAAAGTGCTCGACCAATCCTGCAAGAGCCCCATCTTGTTGCTGTGTTGGCAGGAATATAGTGCTGGGCTTTATCAGCCTTACAACGCACAACCAGCTGTCTTGCTGCAAATGGTATGCTACACCTTAGTGCCTTCTGGCTACTTAACGCTCTTTCAGTTGCTGGTACTGAGTGTTTAGTTTCTGAAGTAACGCCCTAAAAGTAAAGGTACACTACAATAGCTCACTCCTTCGGGAGCCCCGCTCCCAGGCCTCTTCTCTGGACTAGTCTGCAACAAAAACTATCATACATGCCCAACAATGTACAAAATTTACAATTTTTCCTCTTAAGTACAAGGCAGCGTGAGCCACTAGGTACAGAATTTGTGAATTTATAGATTTTACCTCTTTGTCTCCAAGCTCAAATACGCTCCACAATTCCCTGACGTCTTCTCTTACAATGAGTAATTCCTCATAAACTATTACAACACGACGTACAACTGCTGTTGTCACCTCTTACTAGCCATGATACTGTGGAATTCTCCATATGTTGCTTAACACCTCACAACATATCTCAAGGGCACCACGCCCTGCTCTACTGTTTTCTAACTTGTTAAAAAACAGGAAACGTATTTCTTAACACTACTTTCACAATAAATCTCACTCTCAATTTTCATTCTCTGAGCCTCATACAGGATTGGGGATCCGCTACGAGTGGTGGGGGTCACATGGTGGTCAGCTGTCTATCTATCGTAGATGAGGGTTGTACAGAACAGAGTCAGGGCTACTACGGTGCCACATATTGTGACACTCAAGATCACGACCGTCCGTTGTTGTTTCTCCCGATACTGCCACACGTAACAAATTATTCCATACATTCTTTTCATAACACCAAATTGCTTCCCTATAATTGCACTTTCTACACCTTAATACTACATAATGTCATAACCACATTACAACACAGTACAAAATACGCACAATATTACTCCTTACTTCCTCAATATTAATCCATATAGCATTTCTCACGTGAGAGGCACAAAATCTTCACACGTACTCTTTTCTTACTTCCTTTCTCCTTTCTCTTTGCTTCAGATGTTGATATTAGTGCTAATGAAGTGGACGCAGGGTTCCACTATGGACTATCGTTGTTCTATTTGCAAATGCAGCTTGATGTTGATTGGAGACATTGTCTCCAATCACTAGGTATGCTCCTTGACACCTTCTCACCAACTTTTGTGTTTTACCCTTCAGGGTTTAATGCCTTAATAACATTACCTATTGCCCTACCATATACTGCGGTAATCTCACTGTGCATTCCACCATTACCTCTTGCTATTACAGGTATTGCACATGCCTCGATAGCCCCTTAGTGTATTGGCAAAATTGCAAACTAATTCTCCATACTTTCCGATTTTCGGTCTAACCACAATAAATGGTGAAGGTTTCTTCTCCCCGTAAACCGCCTGATAGGGGATAGCCCAGTACTAGTGTGAAGCTTCGAGCTGTAGGCTGCCACAGAAATTCATAAATACCTATCCCAATCATGCCTGCCCGGTTAGCCGTGCAGTCTAATGCACGGCTTTCCGGATTGGGAAGAAGCGCCTGGTCCCAGGCACGAATCCGCCCTGAGCCGGCCAGTCTGTGTATGGTTTTTAGGCAGTTTTCCACCTGCTTCGGCGAATGCGAGCTGGTCCCCCTTATTCCGCCTCAGCTACACTATGTCGGCGATTGCTTCGCAAACAAGTTCTCCACGTACGCGTACACCACCATTACTCTACCACGCAAAAATAATGGTTACACTCGTCTGGTGTCAGACGTTACCTGGGGGCGTCCACCGGGGGCCGAACCGCACAATAACCCTGAAAGAGTGGGCGGAGGGTGAAGTGGACTGCGGTAGTCGTCGTGGGGTTGTGGACCACTGCGGCTGCGGCGGGGCCGGCCGGAGTGCCCGAGCGGTTCTAGGCGTTTCAGTCTGGAACCGCGCGACTGCTACAGCCTCGGGCATGGATGTGTGTGATGTCCTTAGGGTAGTTAGTTTTAAGTAGTTCTAAGTTATAGAGGACTGATGACCTCAGAAATTAAGTCCCATAGTGCTCAGAGCCGTTTGAACCATCTTGAGCTGCGGCGGGGACGGAGCCTCTCCATCGTTTCTAGGACCCGGTTAACATACAATACAATACAGTCCCAATTATTATGGTGAGAGTTTACGTAGAAATTCAACATTCTATCAATAGTGCGATGCACAAGCTCCATTCTACCATTAGTTTACAGGTGCAGCAGTCTAGGTCTTAATTTGCAAACCCATAGCAAATGACACTGTTGTTTCATAAAATCTGACATGACGCTGGTCCCTCGATCTGTGATTACCATCTCAGTTACACAGACCGGAGCAACCAGTTGTTGACCATGACCTGCAACATCACCATAGTTGCTTGCTGATTCACGATGTGGATCAATTCCGTACACCGTGACAGATAGTAATCATTAAAACGGAATACTTTCCAACTGAGTCTGGTTAAATGTACATAGAACTTCCATCCCTGTCATTTTGAATGGTTTACTTGCCTCTGGTACGTTGTGTCACTGTAGAGAATTCAGTGTCTATTGGTCCACATCTTTCTTCCTCCCACCAGTACCAAGCCTCCACCCTTTTGTTCATTGTCCTCCGACCTCCATGCCAGGTAGCACGTGTTTGTGTTTCCCTTAACACTTCTTCCTTGAGCTTTGCAGTGAACTTAAGTTTTGTTGTGTCTAACTACTGTCGAGTTCAACCATGTCTAACATTACTATTACATCTCCCATCCCATTGTTGTTATCCAGCCACACCATTTCAACCCCACTGATGCTACCTACGATGCTTTTGGAGATGTCCCTATCGTCCACACGTATAACATTTAGTGGAAAACGCCAGTCGGGTGTCACATACCCATGTTGCTTGTCAATTTATTCAAACTCCATAGCCAGCTTGAGAGCAGTGAAGTTTTGGAGTACCCGTCTAAACGGTTTTAGAGGTATCAAGTGGCAATTTCCCCCTCCCCCCCCCCCCCCCAGAAAGGTGGAATGTATCTAGTGCCCAATGTTTCGCTTCGTGGAGTAAAATCTTATTAGCCTAATCACTGCTCCTCAACTAGTGTGTTTGATCATTATTGTGAGTCCTATCTGTGAATCCTTTGAGTGTTTCACCGTACTTCTTCGCTCACGGGAAAAACACACGCTGTTTGCTTCTTGTACCTCTGTAGGAGGTTTTCCTTTAACTGATTAAACGACTGTGCCTTCCTCAATACCTACATACACTGAACAAACGTTTTTGCATTCCCTACCAACCATAATTTCGTTACCCGCAATAACTGAGCATCTGGCCAACCTCTCATCTTCACTGATGGTACGAGGTCATCCGAGTAAGACATTACATCCGCAGCTGACTTACCAGGAAAGGGAGTAATTAAGTTGGCGGTGGCCGGTACTTTCTGAGGACCAGGCTGTTTGGTTAACGTTAACTGCTCATCTTTAACCGCTATATGCCCTGGCAACTCCACCTTACTTCCTCTGCACTATGCTACTTGTTAAGTAAAAACTGTAATGTGTCCTACCGGATAACAGCCCTGTGTCCTGGATTCTGTCGTTGTGATTCCTTTATTCCCAATACACAAGAAAATGTAACAGAATATGAATCAATATTAGCCCAAACATCCACAATTTCAATACAACTACTTAGGATTTATGCCTCATAATGACCCATTTCGATACCATGCATTACTTAGACATATGGCTGTTCTAAAGACAACTATTGCCGCTGACTCAGCAGGAGTATGAAATGTGCCCAAGGGATCACATTGGGACATCTTATGCTTTTTAAGTACTGCTCTCTGGCATTATCTCGAAATTACAGCACATCAGCCAGTTTTACTAACTTAATCTTTAAATTCAAACGATTCTCCAACCTGTACGCCATCTCTTCTGCACACAGAAGCAGAATACGTCTGTATGAGAACATGCTAGACTCCAACTGAAGTGGACCAATGGTCAAGGACCACTTCTGTGCTGGGTTGGGTTGCAGAAATGAGTCGTAGCGATGGTGCAGGCTGGTGTCAGCTTAGGAGCTACTGTACTTTCAGCATCGCGGTGTGTCAGCCTCGCCTCCTCTCATCATGTGGTGAGAAGTGCGGCCAGCTGTCAGCTAGTAGGCCGTGACGCCTGCGCCCAAGAATTCTGGTGCCAGGAGGTTGCAGAACGCTGTACAGCTGCTCACTAGAGGTGCAATGCACCGCGGAAGACTGCTGGAATACCTGCAGTTGAAGGCGGTCATCGAAGGCGTATCTCGCCCCTGCGAGTGATAGTGCGTAGCTCTAGGGCACCCCTGTTTGTGTAGAATGGTGAGTGGATGTGCTGCCCTGGTCTCGATCTGCTGTCTTCCAGGCAGGAGTCTGGTTGCTGCTGCAGTGAGCATGGAAATGGCCAACCAGTGGATGGCACCAAGTTCAGCAATGGTGCGGCGGTGGAGGTCCGAACTCGTGACGACTGCCTGCCGTCTCATGTTGCTCCGATGCCTGGCGTTCCCCTCTCATTGTAATAGACGCTGCCACACAGTTCATTCCTCTGCTAGAGCTGACAATTATTTATACGGGTTAGGACATCACCTGTCGTACTAGTGCGCTGCTTCCAAACATATTCGGAACAGCAAGTATAAACACCATGTCCCCTCCTGCAATGGCTCTGTGTTACGACTGCATTGTCAGGGTTGTGGTGCTTGGCCTGGCTTGTATTGCAATGGATAAACAGTCTTGTTCTGCAGGCAGCATGCCGACACCTTAGCAGGCACCGGCTGCTTGTGGCTCCACCTACTGCTGTGGCTGAGCTGCCAGTTTCCGCAGTAACGCCCAAACAACCATGATGGCGCTGCAGGGGAGTCGACTAGCAGCCCTCATGAGATTTTTGTGGCAAGTCGATTGCACGTGACTGAGTGCACTGAGTCATCGAGTCTGTGGATTCGACAGCATTACTGATTTCTGTGTTCGAGGACTTGGTGATCTGTAAAGTATTTCTTCCAGATCATAAAGCGAAGAGAACTGGAAAGAGCGTTACATTTCCATTGCATTGCGTGGAAGTGCTCAATGGTTTTACAGTTTTAAGTAGGAAATCGTTGCTGTTTAGCGAGTGTGCACACGCTTAGAAAGCAGAATCCTCCCCCCCCCCCCCCCCCATAAGAAACAGTAACCTAGTTGAACGGTAGTGTGTTAGTGAACAAGACGGTCTGGGTTTAGTAGAAAACAATAAATTCCATTCTTTCCGTGAAAATCTGCGATGTTTCCCTATTGGTTTTAAACTATATTCCTGTTGCGTAGATTACTGGCAAGAATTGGTGGGAGTCAGATGGAGAGTTCGCATGACCTGTTGTTAGTGGTATCGAATTCCACTGCAGTGTTTGACTCTCGGGCTCTTCCAGAGAGGGACAGGTACCGGGATTTAATTAATGACTTGATGTAGTCACAAATTTAGTTCTGTCTCGCGGATCAAATAGAATCTGGCGTCCCCTCAATTAGACTGGTTTTACGTGTGTAGCAGTTTAGAGAATAGATCGGGGTCAACCAATAGACGCTTTTCATTAAATCCATTTAGTACATCGCGTAACCTACTTCGCGCATCGCATATCGCCAAGAGTGCGTGATTTACAAGCGCGGCAGTTAGTGTGATTTTGCGTGACGCCAGAAATTCACCGAGAAACGGACGAAAGGAACGTATCGCTGTTAGTATTAAGACACTTGAAGTTCGCAAAAGTAACAATTTTATGAGTTTCTTTCATTGAATGGAGCACAGGTCAAAAACTGTAGCTTCATTTGACCAAACAGCATTTTTGTTTTTGTATATTTGAACGTTATACCTAAAAACCAGAAAACGCCTGGACTCTGGGAGCAAACTCACTGGACAAAGTATTAGTCACACCTGTAATACTTTGAAGTGCTGTAGGTGGTGTAGCACTGGTACTAGATGTCAGCTGACTCTCCATACTTCATGTAAATTAAGTGGTGTGTTTGGAACCAGCGCAGAAGACATGCTGTGTCATAATGGCAGAAAGCGGTATCATGGCTGGAAGTTCCTGTGGTCTCAGGATGAATGAAATATGTCGATTTGTTAATGTACCAATTTGAATAGTTCAATGTGTGTACAAGGTGTGAGGTACCACGTGCAGGCATTTAATACGTCGTAAGAACAGTGGTCATAAAAAGATTCGAACCCACAGGCTCCCGACTGAGATGAGTGTCGTGCCTTGCCAGCGGCGGTCTGTTTCGAACACAGCAGGAATCTCTGCTGTCAGTGAATGCAGGCATATATGGATCCGTTTCAGAGCTAAAACTGCGAAGGGAACGGTATGTGGCCGGCATTAGGAGTAGATTATCTCTCAGAAGGTTCTTTTTTACAACTGCACATAAGCTGCACGTCTTCCATGAGTCACACAGCACAGAAACACGACAGTAGTTGACTGCAGGCGTGTAAAGTAGTACGACGAAGCGTTCGTGCACCTTTTCTAATGATTCAAGACGTTTAGTTAGCCGACGGCCCGAACAGGCTTTTAACCTGCAGTATTTGGATGGTATAGTTTAAAAAGGAGCTCGCTATGTGATGTTTCGGAGACGCTTCTCGTACTACGAATTGGCTCCATTCATTCCGGTTACGGCGAACACGAAGAGGATGTTTATTTCATCATTCTCTACGATCAAGAGCTGCCCTTTTTGCTACACCATCATGCTGAGTATTCTGTGGATACTCCCATTTTCCAGGATGAAAATAACCGCGTTCACAAGGCCTAAATTTTGATTGGCACCCCAAACCATCCGAAACTAATAAATGTAGTCTTGTGTTTACGGCCGTTAGATATATTTATTGTGATGGCAAATTAGACATTTTCTGATTTTACAGCATACTCTGATCATATGTAATCATCAAATGAAATATAGAGGCATAAAAATGAAGTAATATAGTGATAAAACTGAACACATAAGTAGTAATTACGTAGACTACTCTACAACGTAAAGTCACTACACGCCGGAACCTAGTTTCCAGCTGTCTTAATGCAATAACTTATGGCAGAGTAAGTTCACAAGTGGAACCACTCACAATATTGGCATGAGTCATGTGGGGAACACAAAAACAGCATTCCTGATACATAAAAATGAAAACTTCTTCTACAACATACACAGAAATGAATCACTCCTGCAGCCGATGTGGTGGTTGGATTACACAAAGGTGTAAACACACAGAAAGTGTGAGCTTGGAAGTTGGGTTGGGTTATTTGGGGGAAGAGAGCAAACTGCGAGGTCATCTGTCTCATCGGATTAGGGAAGGACGGGGAAGGAAGTCGGCCGTGCCCTTTCATTTGCCTGGAGTGATTTAGGGAAATCACGGAAAACCTAAATCAGGATGTGTTCTACAATGGACGAATGTGATTGATATGTACATAGTTATGTAAGCAGCATACCCATGGTGTCACCAGGCACAGTTTGATCTTCAAGTCTCTGCTTAAGGGTACCACATGCATACATGACATCATCAATGAAAATTGATGTCATCAGTGTGGTGGATGGTGGGAAATTTGAAAATGAAAGATGGCAGGTGGTGGGAAATTTAAAAATTAATGATGGAGGATGCTGGGAAATTTAAACTTTCAAGATGGCGGTGGTGATAAATAAAAAGAAAAACTTAAAACGGCACTCTCAGGAAATATTTTTCAGTCAGTCCAAGTGCAAGCTGTCATAGTCACTATCTATATCTTTGCACTTAATGTTTATGTCAGATTCTAACTCTCTTGCCAGTTAATTTGTTCTCACATCTGACTTATCACTAAATCTCATTTCTCTCTTTATGTCGAATACAGTACCACCTCATTAGTACTATTCATGTTTGTTTTTGTAATATGTTACAGAGTGAAGGAGCAGAAAAAATGCGAAAACGAAATACTCTTGATACAAAATTTATTACAAAACAAATGATTACATTTCTAAGAAAGTTAAATATGCACTTGGTCGAATGCGCATATTTAGATAGATTCTAACTACAAGAGAATTCAGTTTAAATGTTGCAATTTCTTATATTTAATATTTTTACATTTTTCGTACTTTCATCATTTTCACGTATTTCACAATACAAAAATTCTCTGAATGTAAAGGAGATGACATTCCAATCCATCACGTTTTCACATATATTCTAAAATTACCGCGAACTTTGATTTGCAGCACAGATCTTTTGACATTAAATGTTATGATACACAGTGGAAACAAGAATTCCACTTCACCTTCAACATTTTTAGAACGATCTATTATAAACAGTATGTGGTTACAATGTAAGTAAATTGTTAAGTTATCTCCACTACCTAATCAGGTTTCGACAGCTGCATTAATAAAGCCAAAATGACTCTGAATTTCATTTTGTGAGCATAGACTATACAATATGAACAAGGTAAAAGTAAAGTTCTGCGTTCTGGCCTTAGATGGGCTATTCAAGCTCCGACAGCTGCCATGTCATCGTCTATCAATGGCGTCATTGGACGTGGTATGTGAGGTATGTGACCAGCTCACTGCTCTTCCGTCGTTTTCAGGTTTCTTGAGCTTGAGACCTCTACTACCCGGTCGAGTAGCTACGCAGCTGGTCTCACAAGGTTGAATGCACCTCACTCCTCTCCTCCCCGGCAGTAACAGGAATCGAATCAGGGTCTCCTGCACGGCACTCGATTGCACTGAGACAGACGGAGACAGACGTAGGACTAAGTATGAATAATATATCCTTAGTGTAGAAATCAACCAGTTAGGTACATTTGAAACATAGTCACTTCAGTAAAATAACTGTATTTATACTTACCATGCACTTCAATAGCAACGAAGTATTTCGAATCTGTAAAGCACACCCTCTTGAGTGATTGTATTATTTTCACATTCACTTCAGGAATAGCGTTTGGATCATAACCAAAAATAAATTTTATATATAAGAACTAAACACTCTTGAAAATTAAGCACAGAGCACACAGTCTTCTTATAGAAAGCGAACATTAATATCTCTCACAGTTTCATTGCATGAAATCTTTTGAATGGGAACTGACAGTTTTGTGTACATGGTTTTGTACAAGGCACATGAGAAAACACGTCAGTTTGTATTACTGGTTTTTGAAATAAACTGTGTCCACGATGTTCACTCCTCTGTGATATATTACGCACATCCTGCCACTGTTGAGAAAGTCACGTTTACCATCTCTGGCAGCTGAGAATCTTGATGATATATATTCGTGCAGTCCTTCAAATAAACCAGCAATGCCACTATAAATTTGGTGTTGGTCCGTCTTGTGCTCAATACTGGGCGTCTTTCTCCCTTCTCCACTTCTGTCGCACTCGGTACTCACTGTGCTACTGCCATCTACGCAGACTGCATCTACATAAATACTCCGCAATCCACTTTAAGGGTCGTGGCACACGGTACCTCGTACCATTACTAGTAATTTTCTTTCCTCCTCCACTTGCAAATAGAGTGAAGGAGAAACGTCTATCTAAATGCTCCTATGTGAGCCCCAAATTTCTCGTATCTTGTCTTGCAGGTCCTTATGAGTGATGTATGTTGGCGGCAGTAGAATCGTCCTACAGTCAGCTTCAAATGCCAGTTCTCTAATTTTTCTCAAGTGTTCCTCGAAAAGAACGACGCCTTACCTCCACGGATTCGAGTTTAAAATCCCAAAGCATCTCATTTTGCAGTGGGGCACCGTGTCAAATGCTTTTATGAAAACTAGAAATATGGAATCAGCGTGTAGCCCTTCATCCACATTTCACACTATATCTTGTGAGAAAAGGGCCAATTTAGTTTTGCACGAACGTTGCTTTCTAAAGCCGTGCTGATTTGTGGACATAAGCTATTGGGTCTCAAGGAAATTTTTTATATTCGAACTCAGAATATGTTCAAGAATTTTGCTGCAAACCAATGTTGTAAATGTTGGTCTGTAGTTTCCGTTCCTTTACCTTTCTTATAAACAGGAGTCACCTGCCCTTTTTTCCAACCGCTTGGGGCTTTGCTCTGGGCAAGAGATTCGTAATAAATACAAGCTAAGTAAGGGGCCAGTGCAGTAGGCTACACTTCGTACAACCTAATTGAGATTCCATCTGGTCCTGCTGACTTACTTGTTTCCAACTCTTTCAGTTCTTTCTCTACGCCAGGGACGCCTATTACTATGTAGTCCACATGGAAGTCTGCGATAGTCAAACGATTGTGTGTTTGTACTTCTCTCCTGATTGAACGATTTCTTAAACGCGAAATTTAAAACTTCTTTCCTTTTGCTATCTTCTGCTGCCATACCAAACTGGGCAATGAGTGACCGGGTGGAATCTTAGACCCCCTTAGCGATTTTTCCATAGAACCAGAATTTTCTCGGGTCCTTATCCAGGTCTTTTGTTAAGCTATGGTGGTGGTAATTGTTGTATGCTTCGTGCATAGATCTTTTTACACACACACGAATTTCTACTAATTTCCGCCTGTCGTCATTTGCGCGTTCTCTTTTGATCTGAAGGTGCAACAGCCTTTTCTTCCTCGGCATTTTCCAAATTTAGTTGTTAAACGACGGTGGGTATTTACTTTCCTTAATCCACTTACTATTCTCACACTTCTCCAGGGCACGATTTACAATGTATTTAAACTTTGCCCATAATTCCTCTACGCCTACCACACTGGAACTAAATGATGCCAGTTTATTGTCACCGAGCGAGGTGGCGCAGTGGTTAGCACACTGGACTCGCATTCGGGAGGACGACGGTTCAATCCCGCGTCCGGCCATCCAGATTTAGGTTTCCCGTGATTTCTCTAAATCGCTCCAGGCAAATGCCGTGATGGTTCCTTTGAAAGGGCACGGCCGACTACCTTCCCTGTCCTTCCCTAATTCGATGAGACCGATGACCTCGCTGTTTGGTCTCTTCCCCCAAACAACCCAACCCAACCCAGTTTATTGTCCAAGTAAGCTACTAGCAACTGTTTTCTGCTTTTTCTAGCGGAAACACTCTCCTAGTCTTCTAGACTGATTTATTACATTCAGTAACCATAGTCGCTGTGAGGCCATCACCCAACATCAACTATTTGTTCAAGTTCTGTAACATGGAAGGAGAAGAATTCCTGCTTTTTTTGGATTGTAATGAGTAACTGATAAGCAGAATACAAATTACATTAGTACTAGTGCATATGAGACTCACATTTTTTGTAATTCTCTGATTCATGCACAGAGGACAGCATCAGCAACATCAACGACTAGATTCCTGCGGAGGCAGCAATTTCAAAGTTATTCTGACTAATTCCGACTGCTTTGTCGGCAAATCAATAAGTCTCACAACCTCCAGGTGTCTCATATTTCACCGTCTCGAAAAGCCACGATCAGCTGGATTATTTCAACAAGTAAAAACGTTTAATAAATGAGTTCAGGTTTGCCGTTGTATCCCAACGGGTGTCATAATTCACTAGAACGACAGTATAATCATTTGGCGAGACACGTGACTTCATTTATCAGTGAAACTATTGAGTGTTTGGCACACAGCCGTGCATATTTATGACACACGTGCCACCTGTTAGGTTGCCACAGACCCATATCGCTCTACATCACCTTTGAGCAATCGATATTGTGGAGCAGTTGCATAATCTAATTACGCTTTTAATAACGGCATTCATTTTACCGGGCGATCAAAAAGTAAGTATAAATTCGAAAACTTAATAAACCGCGGAATAATGTAGATAGAGAGGTAAAAATTGACACACATGCTTGAAATGACATGGGGTTTTATTAGAACCAAAAAAAAGACAAAGTACTGCTAGACGCATGAAAGATCTCTTGCGCGCGTCGTTTGGTGATGATCGTGTGCTCAGTCGCCACTTTCGTCATGCTTGGCCTCCCAGGACCCCAGACCTCAGTCCGTGCGATTATTGGCTTTGGGGTTACCTGAAGTCGCAAGTGTATCGTGATCGACCGACATCCCTAGGGATGCTGAAAGACAACATCCGACGCCAATGCCTCACCGTAACTCCGGACATGCTTTACAGTGCTGTTCACAACATTATTCCTCGACTACAGCTATTGTTGAGGAATGATGGTGGACATATTGAGCATTTCCTGTAAAGACCATCATCTTTGCTTTGTCTTACTTTGTTATGCTAATTATTGCTATTCTAATCAGATGAAGCGCCATCTGTCGGAAATTTTTTGAACGTTTGTATTTTTTTGGTTCAAATAAAACCCCATGACATTCCAAGCATGTGTGACAATTTGTAACTCTATATCTACATTATTCCGTGATTTTTTAATTCAGTTTTCAAATTTATACTGAATTTTCGATCACCTGGTTTTTTTTAAAAACAGGTGTCATGAACTTCGATGGGATGCTAAAGCACATGCTTCTTGAATCGCATCTTCTCGTGATACTCTTTCTAAACTCTGGATGTCACTATATATATGCTCCCTCCTTGGTCATTTATCAGTAACAGTACATTTTCATGAAGTCACTGTCTGCGGAATTCTTTATTCTTTGTGTAATGTTTGGGTTTCGTTAAAAAAAAGAACAGTTTTATCCAGTTCTTGCTAAGTTTTACACCTTAGAAAGGAGTATCCAACTTGACCTATGTAACTAGTTTGAGGACACTCTACATTAGCGAATCCATTCTTTTGACTCTCCAAAATCAGCTTAACAGAGCTTCATATTCTTCACGCAGTACACAGGCCCGTCTCTCTTTGAACTGGATATTTCCTAGAATTTATGTAAATCAGAGGTTGATGTGGGAACTTGTGACCAAACCCTTACGCTTTCGCCTAAATTCACTTTTTTCCCTTTTGAGTGGAAAGAAATTGCATAATATCGTTTCTAGTTTCTTATTTGACAGTTTTTATAAAACTGATATTTTTTCGACTCTGTGGTCTTATAAGTGCTGTTGCATATGTTGTTGTTCTTGTGTTCTTGTGGTCTTCAGTCCTGAGACTGGTTTGATGCACATCTCCATGCTACTCTATCCCGTGCAAGCTCTTCATCTCTCAGTACCTACCGCAACCTACATCCTTCTGAATCTGCTTAGTGTATTCATCTCTTGATCTCCTTCTACGATTTTTACCCTCTATGCTGCCCTCCAGAACTAAATTGGTGATCTCTTCATGCCTCAGAACATGTCCTACCAACCGATCCCTCCCTCTAGTCAAGTTGTGCCACAAACATCTTTTCACCACAATTCTATTCAATACCTCCTCATTAGTTATGTGATCTACCCATCTATTATTCAGCGTTTTTCTAAAGCGTCTATTCTCTTCTTCTCGAAAATATTTATCGTCCATGTTTCACTTCCATACATGGCTAAATTCCAGACAAATACTTTCAGAAACGACTTCCTGACACTTAAATCTATACTCTATGTTAACAAATTTCTCTTCTTCAGAAACGCTTTCCTTGCCATTGCCAGTCTACATTTTATATCCTCTCTACTTCGACCATGATCAGTTATTTTGCTCCCCAAATAGCAAAACTCCTTTACTACTTAAAGTGTCTCATTTCCTAATCTAATTCCCTCAGCATCATCCGACTTAATTCGACTACATTCCATTATTCTCGTTTTGCTTTTGTTAATGTCCATCTTATATCCTCCTTTCAAGAAACTGTCCATTCCGCTCAACTGCTCTTCCAGGTCCTTTGGTGCGTCTGATAGGATTATCACGTCATCGGCGAACCTTAAAGTTTTTATTTCTTCTCCATGGATTTTAATACCTACTCCGAGCCGGCTGGTGTGGCCGTGCGGTTCTAGGCGCTTCAGTCTGGAACCGCGTGACCACTACGGTCGCAGGTTCGAATCCCGCCTCGGGCATGGATGTGTGTGACGTCCTTAGGTTAGTTTGGTTTAAGTAGTTTTAAGTTCTAGGGGACTGATGACCACAGATGTTAAGTCCCATAATGCTCAGAGCCATTTGAACCAACCCACTCCGAATTTCTGATTTGTTTCTTTTACTGCTTGCTCAATATACAGATTGAATAAGATCTGGGAGAGGTTACAACCCTCTCTCACTCCCTTCCCAACCACTGCTTCCCTTTCATGCCCCTCGACTCTTATAACTGCCATCTGCTTTCTATACAAATTGTAAATAGCCTTTCGCTCCCTGTATTTTACCCCTGCCACCTTCAGAATTTGAAAGAGAGTATTCCGGTCAAGATTGTCAAAAGCCTTCTCTAAGTCTACAAATACTAGAAACGTAGGTTTCCCTTTCCTTAATCTATTTTCTAAGGTAAGTCCTAGGGTCAGTATTGCCTCACATGTTCCAATATTTCTACGGAATCCAAACTGATGTTTCCCGAGGTCGGCTTCTACCAGTTTTTCCATTCGATTGTAAAGAATTCGCGTTAGTATTTTGCAGCTGTGTCTTATTAAACAGATATTTCGGTAATTTTCACATCTGTCAACACCTGCTTTCTTTGGGATTGGAATTATTATATTCTTCCAGAAGTGTGAGGGTATTTCGCCTGCCTCGTACATCTTGCTCACCAGATGGTAGAGTTTTGTCAGGACTGGCTCTCCCAAGGCTGTCAGTAATTCTAATGGAATGTTGTCCTCTCCCGGGACCTTGTTTCGAATCAGGTCTTTCAGTGTTCTGTCAAGCTTTTCACACAGTATCATATCTCCCATTTCATCTTCATCTACATCCTCTTCAATTTCCATAATATTGCCCTAAAGTACATTGACCTTGTGTAGACCCTCTATATATTCCTTCCACCATTCTGCTTTCCCTTCATTGCTTAGAACTGGGTTTCCATCTGAGATCTTGATATTCATGCAAGTGTTTCTCTTTTCTCCAAAGACCTCTTTAATTTTCCTGTAGGCAGTATCTATCTTACTCCTAGCGAGATAAGCCTCTACATCCTTACATTTGTCCTTGCATATGTTAATATCGCTTAGATGTATCCAGAGTGGTCAAAACGTTTATAGTGAATTAGGAAAGTTATTGTTCCGTGTCACCTGCCGTTCCGCCCGAAACCGGTTGTTGGCAGCTACCGTCTGTGTAGGCGTGGCATGTCGATCGTAAAATTCACGCACTATTACAAAACACTGCTTTCATCATAGCACTGCATACCTTCAGTATCATTATGATAGTATGAACACATCCACCCGTTAGACAGCTTATGTTGCAGGCACAGAAAAGAGATGATTGCCTCTTCCCTTATTAAATCTTCTGGAACAAATAATATATCTAGATTATTAGGGTCGTCAAACTCTGAAGCATCTAATTTAATTTTAATTAATTTTGAAATTTATTGTGAATTGATTCTAATGCTAGGTTCTGGCAGCCTCCTTTAAACTGTTTTAGGAAATGAAATATTAAAAATTATTAACTGGATTGTAAATATTCAGTTACCAAAATTTTCGTCAGTAAATGGGAAAGTAAAGGCTACCAATGCCTTGAGCTAACTTTATTCAGTCTGCAATGTTAGCGTTGTTACCTGTAGTACTAAATTCTGATAATGTTATTAAGATTCTAAAAATTGTAGTTTTTAGACACGTTACTATTTGTAGTATATGATAAAGGATTAGGATAGAACAGTGATGGAATGATCAAATAAAAGTTTGATCACTGTTACTAATAAACCATCACGTTCAAATTGTTATTGCACTGTGGCCTCTCGTGACTGTTGCTCCATTTACGATATCACTTTGGTGAACATAATGAAAGTCTCATCGTGGTTAGCGTCGTCGGAAACTTGATCGTGGATGCGTCGTCGGAACAGTGGGGGACAATGATGTCACACAGCTTCTTGACGTCACTGACAAATCAGTACACGCCATTTTTCCATCGGCACCCACGGTTCGGAGACTTTCACAGCGTCATAAGTCCCAAAATTCTTGCATCTGCGACTTGATAATTTCAGAAATGACTTAATATCTTGTAAGTTAAAGGCGACCTCACTTTGCTGAAGATTCTACGCGCTTTTTAATTTCACAACAACCTTGCATACGTGACACTGTCTGTCTTCGCTCTCCTGTTGCTTACGGCACCACGAAGTGCTCTAAGCGCGTCGCCCGATCTGATTACTCGATTCTCGCGTTATTAATTTTACTTTTAGTTAACTCATTATCTAAATCGTAAGAGTAGATCAGTCGCTGACAATGAAAGAAACAGATGTTACATCTTTTCATCACATTTAAAGAGTAATACATTTTATAATTTTACGAAGGTATCCAGATTGTTAACATTCACATACTGTTTTTAAAGATGAAACGATCGATAGTTGTATCGAAAATGATTTGGAAAAAAAATATTATTAATGTGTTCAGGTATAATTGTACCGTTATAAACATTGTGCAGTTTACTACCACTTCCTACATTTTTACTGCTTCTTAACATAAAAGCATTTGATTTCAAATCTTCTTTAACATTTCTTTATCATGTCAACTTAGAGTTGGTAAACTGAATCGGAATAATACGATAAGCTTCGAAATGAAGTTACACGTCTGTACTCGTGACCCTGTGATCGCGTATTTGACTAATAATAAAACATACTGGGTTCCGAGTTCGAACCTAAGCACGGCTTAAATTTTGAATAAAATAATCAGCAATGGTGGCTGGCGACTTCTGGCGTAAGAAGATGCCCCCGTTCTGCCAACGACCTAAGGAAAGAGGGCGGAGGACTGAATAGATATTCAAGGCACTGTCTTGCTCTTAGGGTGTGCAACTACCCGTAAAAGGCGGATGAATCACCAGGACGAACACCATGAGATGCAGAAGGAAATGGAAGTCACTGCATTAAAGACACATAATGTGTATCCACAGGACATGTGGTATGTAACTGGACAAGTATCATGATAGGTGGGAATTTAAGGAGATGGGACCTGGATAAACTGACTAAACCAGACGTTGTACAGAGTTTCAGGGAGAGCATAAGGGAACAATTGACAGGAATGGGGGAAAGAAATACAGTAGAAGAAGAGTGGGTAGCTCTGAGGGATGAAGTAGTGAAGGCAGCAGAGGATGAAGTAGGTAAAAAGACGAGGGCTAGTACAAATCCTTGGGTAACAGAAGAAATATTGAATATAATTGATGAAAGGAGAAAATATAAAAATGCAGTAAATGAAGCAGGCAAAAAGGAATGCAAACGTCTCAAAAATGAGATCGACAGGAAGTGAAAAATGGCTAAACTGGGATTGCTAGAGGACAAATGTAAGGATGTAGATCATTATCTCACTAGGGGAAAGATAGATACTGCCTACAGGAAAATTAGAGAGACCTTTGGAGAAAGGGGAGCCACTTGTATGAACATCAAGAGCTCAGATGGAAACCCAGAATCTGGTATTACATACCTCTATGTTAACAGCCTCTATAACTGGGCAATGATGCAACATCTACCTTTATCGGATATTACGTGGCTCTCTGCAGAAATGCTAGATAGTTTCGTTATATTAGATGATTCAGACATAGGTTACATTTTAGAAGTAGACTTTCAGTATCCATAAGCATATATGAACTTCACTCTGATCTACCATTACGACAAGAGTAAATGGTATCAACGCCTAACATCAACCAGAAAGGAATTTAAAAAAAAACTGATTTGAATATTACATAATAAAACGTCATGTAGGTCGCTATAGAAATTTAAAGCAGTGCGTGGACAATAACCTCATATAAGCAAAATTCTCCGAATACTGTGATTCCATCAAACTCCATGAACGAAATCATAAAGCAATATTTACGACGAGTAACGTATGAATGCAAAAGATAAAAGTGTAAACAAAAATAAAACGATTTCGTAAGACTGTTTCAAACTTATGAATAACAAAATTTGTGGCAAAATAATGAAATATGTGCAAAAATGATTACAGCTAGTAACATGTTGGGACGCTGGATAAGGAGATGCTGTCTAATGGGCAGACCAAATCTGATTGCTACCAGTTTAAGTAGACGTGACATAGTTTCTACGAATGACTGTTTTAGATATTTCTATAACGCTTCTTGTTGAATGGGTTGATGAAATGTGAGGCAAAATATATTAAAATGTGTTACACAGACACGGATAGCTTAATATAATACGAGGGTTGGAAGTTAAATAGTGGCAACTATTTATTCGCAACCGATACATGTTTGCACCTGTTCCTGTCCTTCAAAGTAATCACCAGCGTTGTGTAGAACCCTCTGCCAGCGATGTGGAAGGCGTAGTATACCTTTAGCAGAGCCTGTTCTGTTGATGGTGCGAATGTAGTGGTCTACTGCACTGTCAAATCTCTGGTACAGTTCTGAAGCGAATGCCACGAAGTGGTTTCTTCATCTTCGGAATCAAATCAAAGTCACAAGGACTCAATTCTGGGGAGTATGGTGGATGATACAGTACCTCCCAGTCGCATCGAACCATAGCATGCGCTGTATGCGCCCGCGCATTGTAGTTCAAAATGATGGGTGGGTTGCGCAGAAAGTGTCGCCGCTTCTTTCGCAAAGCTGGTCGCAGTTGACGCTCCAAAAACGACCGTGTCGTTGTTCTATTGGTAGATGCCATGGTGCTGAGGAAAAACAAACTGCATGTGGATCCCCAATGATAGATGCTTTTTTGCGGTGGTCCATTACGCCTTCCAGAATGACGAGATCACCCAGGGAATGCCACGAAAACATTCGCCAGGTCATAACGCGCTCTCCTGCGGCCAGGAACCTTCAACGGATGTAGCACGGCGTTTGATTTCAGACGTTTCACGTGTCCGACGTGACAGAAAGAGTATAAAACGTGATTAATCTGCAAAGGCCACTCAGTGTACGTTTAGCTGCGGTAATGGCCTGCACCTTTCAGCCCAAGTTGCCGATGAACAGCAGTTAGCAAAGGTGCGTGAACCAGGTACCTGCTGTGGAGGTCCGTATGCAGCAACTTTCACTGAACGGTCGTTGAGGAGGTACTGTTGGTAGCCCCTAGGTTCATCTGGACTGTCAGTTGCTCAACAGCTGCATGTCTATTTGCCCGTACTCATCTACATCTACACATATACTCCACTAGCCACCAAGCGGTGTGTGGCGGTGGGCACAATTCGCCCCCCCCCCCCCCCCCCCGTGTTCCACTCGTGGATCGCGCGAGGGAAAAACGATTGTCTGAATGCCTCAGTACGAGCTCTTATCTTTGAATGGCGATCATTGCGCGAATTGAAAGTTGGTGGTAATAAGATATGCTCTACATCCTCGGTGAAGATTGGATTTCGGGATATAGTGAGCAGCCCCTTCTGTTTAGCGCGTCGTCTATCTGCAAGTGTGTCCCACTTCAAACTTTGTATGAGATTTGTAACGCTCTCGCGATTGCTAAATGTACCAGTCACGAATCTTGCCGCTCTTTTTTGGACCTTCTCAATCTCTTGAATCAGACCCAACTGGTAAAGGTCCCATAAAGACGAACAGTACTCTAACACTGGACGACTAACGTATTTTAAGCTATTTCCTTTGTTGAAGGACTGCATCGCTTCAGGATTCTACCAATAAACCGCAATCTAGAGTTCGCCTTAACCGTTACTTGTGTAGTCTGATAATTCCATTTGAGATCATTTCGAATAGTCACACCCAGATACTTGACTGATGTTACCGCTTCCAAAGACTGATCATTTATTTAGTACTCATACATTAATGGGGATTTTCGCCTTGTTATACGCAGTAGGTTACACTTACTAATATTGAGAGATAACTGCCAGTCACTGCACCACACATTTATTTTCTGCAAATCCTCATTGATTTGTTCACAACTTTCGTGTGATACTACATTCCTGTAGACTACAGCATCATCGCCAAACAGTCTAAGGCCGGTGTCAATACCATCAACCAAATCGTTTATGTAAATCGTAAAAAGCAGAGGACCTATTACGCTGCTCTGGGGCACACCTGAAGTTACTCTTGTTTCTGTTGAAGTTACCCCATTCAGGACGACATAGTGCTCCCTGTCTGTTAGAAAACTTTCTATACAACCACAGGTGTCACTGGATAGACCGTAAGCGTGCACTTTTTGAAGCAAGCGACAGTGCGGAACTGAGTCGAACGCCTTTCGAAAGTCGAGAAATATGGCATCAACCTGGGAGCCGGTATCTAGAGCCTGTTGTATATCATGCACAAAGAGAGCCAGCTGTGTCTCGCATTAACACTGTTTCCTAAAACCGTGCTGGTTTCTGCAGATGAGTTCTCAGAGTCTAGAAAGGTCATTATGTCTGAACACAAAATATGTTCCATGATTCTACAACAAATCGATGTCAGTGAAATTGGCCGATAATTATGTGCATCCGATTTTCTACCCTTTTTATAGATTTCTATGACCTGGGCCTTCTTCCGATCCCGTGGAACTTTCCGCCGTTCCAATGATCTCTGATAGATGACGGATAAGAGTGGTGCTATATTTGTAGCATAGTCAACATAAAATCTTACGGGGATACCGTCTGGGCCAGGTGCTTTTCTGGCATCTAAGGATCTTAACTGTTTTACAGTCCCCGATACACTAAACACTATGTCAGCTATCCTTTCGTTTGTTCGATAATTGAAAGGAGGAATGGTGCTGCAGTCCTCTAACGTAAACGAGTTTTTGAAAGCTAGGTTTAGAATTTCGGCCTTCTGTTTATCATCATCAGTTACATTACCCGTACTGTCAGTAAGAGAAGGTATTGAATCATTTTTAGCGTTCATAAATTTTATGTACCACCAAAATATTTTGGGGTTATTTTTAGAATCTGCAGATAAAATATTGCTTTCAAATTCGTTAAAAGAGTCTCTCATTATCCTTCTGACAGCTGCTTTCATTTCGCATAATTTATGTTTGTCAGCGGGGCAGTGACTACACTGCAGCTGTCCTTAATCACTCATCTATGGTCGCAGTTACCACTGCGACAGTTGTGAATAGTGCCATTTTCTGATGCACGGTAGGCATTAACCATGGCTGCAAACAAACGGTTCACAAACTTACCCGTTTCGGAAGTGCTTAAACGCTTGACCCGAAACCGAATGATCACGCCGTTTCGGGTGTCAGATGAATCGCTCAATTTCCTCATTACGAAAACGAATGCACCGTTTTCCGCACCTTTCTCCGCCCTCCGGACGACACCCTTTAGACGCGTTATGTACCGTACACTGTCAGTGCTGACCCGTGCCGTCTGTGAGTAGTTATTGCAAGTTGACGTCGAACATAGGCGGTGGTCACATTAACGTGACTGGACCGTGTAAATTTAAATGTGGGAAAAGTCTACTCTGCTGTTACAGGTACAGAGTATAGTCTTTTACGGAAATGAAATCTAGACGACAAGCATTTCAGCTAAACAGTTCAGATAAGAAGAGAAGAGATGGTTCTGAAATGTAATGGTACAGAAGTGTGCTGCTGATTACATAGGTAGATCAGATAAGAATCGTACTGGAAAGAAAAGATATTTATTACAATAACTTTATTGATTAATTGATAGGACACGTTTTAAGACGTCGAGGGGTGGACAAATTCGTACTAGAGGGAAGCGCTGGGATTAAAAATTGAAGACGGAGAGCAAGCGGGAGCAAAGTTTGACTACAGTAAGCAGGTTCAAATGGATGCAAATTGTAATAGTTATGAAGAGAAGAGGAGACTTGCTCAGGATAGACTAGCGTGGAATGCTGCATTAGATCAGTCTCCGGACAGGAGACCACAGCAATAACAACAATGTGTGTGTGTGTGTGTGTGTGTGTGTGTGTGTGTTTGTGGGTGGGTGTGGCGGCGGGTTGGGGGTGGGGTGGGGGTGGCGTTTGGGTGTTATCGCCGGTGGCTCTCGGAGTGAAGAGCAGTACTTACCTATTGAGGCGACGATCAGGTGAGGAGTCTAGCGATCCGTCGAGGCGAGAGACGCTGGGCCGCCGCCGCAGGTCGCTGAAGTCTAGCGACATGGTGGAGCTGGCCGGGAACTTGCTGGAGGGGGCCGCCGCCACTGCCGCTGCCGCCGCCGCTGCTGCTACCGCCGCGTCTGAAACACAGCGCGTTCAGCGGCGACAACCAGGGCGCTGGCGCACAAACGACCAACCGACGACCATCGCCTGACAGCCCGAGGAAGTCTTCGGAGGTAACCCGTATCTCACTCATCGAGCACCAGTCAGCTGATTTCAAGCACCACGCTCTGCACATGCTCTCTAAGACTGATACTGTACCAAATTCTGTTCAATAGGCGCGTTAGATCGTCAGTATCCCGGGCTGGTTGGAAGGCCCTGTCCATGTGTTGTTGTGGTCTTCAGTCCTGAGACTGGTTTGATGCAGCTCTCCATGCTACTCTATCCTGTGCAAGCTTTTTCATCTCCCAGTACCTACTGCAACCTACATCCTTCTGAATCTGCTTAGTGTATTCATCTCTTGGTCGCCCTCTACGATTTTACCCTCCACGCTGCCCTCCAATACTAAATTGGTGATCCCTTGATGCCTCAGAACATGTCCTACCAACCGATCCCTTCTTCTGGTCAAGTTGCGCCACAAAATTCTCTTCTCCCCAATCCTATTCAATACTTCCTCATTAGTTATGTGATCTACCCATTTAATCTTCAGCATTCTTCTGTAGCACCACATTTCGAAAGCTTCTATTCTCTTCTTGTCCAAACTATTTATCGTCCATGTTTCACTTCCATACATGGCTACACTCCATACGAATACTTTCAGAAATGACTTCCTGACACTTAAATCAATACTGGATGTTAACAAATTTCTCTTCTTCAGAAACGCTTTCCTTGCCATTGCCAGCCTACATTTTATATCCTCTCTACTTCGACCATCATCAGTTATTTTGCTCCCCAAATAGCAAAACTCCTTTACTACTTTAAGTGCTCCATAATGCTCCAAATGTTCTCCACTGGCGAGAGATACGGTGACCTTGCTGGCCGAGGCAGGGTTCGGCAAGCACGAAGGCAAGCTGTAGAAACTCTTGACATGTGCGGGCTGGCATTGTTTTGCTGAAATATAAGCCCAGGGTAACAAAATGGGGCGCAGAATATTGTCGAATTGCCGTTGTGGGGTGTCGCAGATGAACACCAAATGGGTACTGCTAAGAAAAGGAATGACACCTCAGAACTTGTAGGGCGTGTGGGGGGGGGGGGGGGGGGCGGTCAAGTTGGTTTTCCAGCGCCTTCTGAGGAGTATCAAGACACGTTTTCGGCATAGAATCTCATTCACTTGACTAGAATTGTCTTGAGTGCTTAGCCCCGTTTGGAATGGAGCCCCGATGCCCAGCGAAAACCTATCTGGAGACACTCCGGACAGCTGTGGGATGCCCAAACTGACTGTCTCCCACCATACCTGGGATGATCGTTGGGGTAGAATTTATTTTCATAGCAGCTCTCCTTTGGTTCTCATCCACGGCACCCTTACAGCATAGCGGTGCGTCCACGATCTTCTACGGTCCGTTTTACTGTCCTTTATGGCAAGCCATCCTTGGCTCATATTTCAGCAATGTAATGCCCGCGCGCATAGGGCGAGAGTTCCTGCTGTTTGTCCTCGTGTTTGCCAAACCGTACTTTGGTCAGAAAGGTCGCCGAATCTCTCCTCAATTGAGAACCTGTGGGGCAAAGCGGGCAGAGCCCTCCAACCAGCTCAGAATTCGACGATCTAACGCGCCAATTGGACAGAACAACTCTAGTAACCAATGTCAAGCCGAATAACAGGTTGCATAATGGGCAGAAGTGGACGAACGCTTTATTGACTTGTTCAGTTGGTGAAGTTCTTTCTCTTCAATATATCATAAAGTTATTCTGAAATTGCAATCATCTGTTTGTCTGTAGATGTACATCAGATTTACCGATTTTCCGATTTCCATTACATTCGGATAATTCTTTCGTGGTGACGTTGCTCAGAGATGATGTTCGGTCTGGAAAATACAACATTGTTCTTGAGTACCTTCAGGGTTTCAGAGGACGACTTTGTGAAAACTACAAGACGTGCAGAATAATGACATACATCAGTGGGTTGAGCATCTCTCCAAGTTTTGGCTGGTAATATGTACCATGAAGTAGAGGGTAGGCGTGTCAGTACCTCTAGGCAAATCATCAGAACTACATCTCGCCCCTGTAGACAGGCAATCCAATAACAGAGTTGTAAAGTGGGCTGCGCCTTCCTGGACAGCAACAGGGGCGACTTAATGAGTCGCACACAGGTGACATTTGCCACGCAACAACAGTGCTCATATTGAGAGTTTCTTATGTGAGTTAAGAAAGAGCGATGCTCTATCTATTGTTTTGTCGCATTTTTCTGTATATCCTACAATTTTCAAGCTGTCGTTTCCTGAGACGCCTGAGGTACTTATGAATAACCTTTTACGCTGACAGACGTTGAATCTGTAACACCAGGGACACCTTGAACGACTGGTAACAGACTAAAACTCCGATATTTCCACGACTGTGGCATATTTAGGTTGAACTTCCATTCTCCAGTGAATTTATTTTCACTACAGATAAAAGAAAAAACATTGCTGCAGTTGATGACTGGCGTGAGTACCTGATGGCTGTTGGGTGAGTGTAATATTACTGGAACTCTTCAAGAAGCGATCACAATATGTTAAGAGGACAAGTATGTGTAGCTTTATTGTGATTTCTTAGACTCTCAGAAAGCTCAAATCATTGGCGTGAGGAACACTGGAGAACTTTAACTGACAAGTGGCACACAGAGTTGGCTGTAATGCAATTATAGCAGAACGAGTAGTGACGAGACGGGCTTATTACAAAAGTGCGGCAAGAAAGTAGGCGCGAGTCCTTCTAGGAACGCTACACAACGAGATCTTAGGATTGTTCGACTGACTCTGACTAATGGATGGGTGGTTACAATAGAAATCCAGACAGAACTTGCAGGCCGAATGCCACGACTAACTGATAGAAGCAGACTTCTAACGCCTAGGTTTACTGCTGACACCATACGACAGACAACAGAGGCTTGCATGTTGTAAAGCCAAAGTATTCTGTGGCGTTCAGCGATGAAACTCACCTCAGTTTGTGACGGCCAAATCGACCACACGAAGTAGTTGTTTTCGAAACGTATCTTTACATCTTCTTGAATCATGTTTCGGGGTTGTTGGGTATGACGTCACGACTGATTTGGTGACTGCTGTAGGAAGGCTGAGTGTTCTCCTGTCTCTGACAAGAATGGTAAACGCTGTTTCACATCCTTGATGCCCACGACACCAAATGGCATATTCCAACAGGATAATTCGTGACCCCACACAGTTGTTAACCAACGATGCATTGATAAATGTATCAATTCCTTCCAGGAAATTACAGTCGACGACGTCATTGTATGCGGTGAACTGAGTCGATGGATGGAAAAGGAAGCAACAGTGTTAGCTTAAAATCCGATACCGACATCAGCGAGAGGAGATGTGATGGAAGCACTTAAAACAGAAATAAAACTGATGGCACAGGGATTTCGACCCTGATTCTCGGGCTTCACTCCCCTCTCACTCACTGTCCCCCATTCGGTAGATTGGTAAAAGGACGAAAAACGCATAGTAACTTCATTTATTATGTTTAACGTCCCATCGACATGGTGGTCTATAAAGAAATTGAGTTATTTAGGCAGGGACGGGAATAAGGAAAGAATTTTGATTTCATAAAAGATACAACACTACTTCATTGTAAAGGTCTTTTAGAGGATTACAGTGTACACGTTGGAATCTGAATCACTCGTAACAGACGGAATAGTCCATTATAGCTACAAATTGTATGCGATGAGTACCTTAGCCCGTGCAATGCTGTATTCATATTGACTGTGTATGTTTTACGTTATAGGATTTTAATAACAACTTTCCAGAGTCACTCGGTGCGTTTTTAGCACATGACTGGTGTCGGGACACAAATGACGTACGGGGTATTGACGAACGGTGCAGGCTCTGGCATTTGAAGCCGAACGTAAATAAATGTAACATGTTGCACACAGATAAGAAAAGAAATCCGTTAATTACACTCTGGATGACAAACTGCTGGAAACGATATCTACTGTAAAATTTCTAGCAGTAGCTATCGAGAGCGACCTAAAGTGGAACAACCAAATAAAACAAATAGTACGGAACGCAGACGCCAGACTGAGATGGGTAGGAAGAACCTTAAGGAAATCCACGAAAGAAGAGGCTTACAAGGCGCTTGTTCAACCGATTCTTGAGTACAGTTCATCAAACTGTGACCTTCACCAGGTAGGACTGATAGAAGTGGTAGATTCGATCCAACTAAGAGCGGCGCGTTTCGTCAGGGGATCGTACAGTCGGAGCGTTACGGAGATGGTCTACAAACCCCAGTACCAGACGCTACACGAGAGGCGTTGTGCATCACGCAGATGTTTACTACCGACATTTCGAGAGAGTGCCTTCCGGGGAGAGCTGGACAACATATTACTTCCTCGCACTTACATCTCGCGAAACGACCACGAGGAGAAATTTTGAGACATTAGAGCTAATGCAGAGGCTTACCGTCAATCATTCTTTCCATGCGACATTCGCGAGTGGAGGAGGGAAAAGGCACCAAAAATACCATCCGCCACACACCGGCAGGTGGTTTGCGGAGTACTGACGTAGATGTAGAATGCCCAATTCACAAATATCGCCAAACATTCAACTGATAGGAAGAATTAATATTACATGATAAACATAAAGGTGTTCAGTACATCTTTCCATATGCATTCCCTAAATGGTTGCATACTAGAGCACTAAACCAATATAGCTATAAACATAAAATTTCTTATCAAAAATTTTCCGTAAGGAATTTCCCAATAATCCGTCTTATGATGAAAGGGAATTATTCTAGTAAGTAATGAAAAACATTATTTGACGGTCGCAGATAATTATAAAAAAAGGCAGGTATCACCTTAGGGACGAATGTAGAGATAATCACGTGTCAAAGCTTTAAATGTAAAATACCGAATTCGGGGATGTGCGTGATCAGCTGAGAATCATGAACGGATTTACTTGGAGCTAGATGATATATAGCCCGTCTCCTTTACGGACGTTATACGTCTTCTCTGGGCGAATTGCGGCGGTATGCAAACTTCTTATATTCGTGACTCAGTATTTGTCTAATATTATAACTCTGAGGAACAAATCATTTTCTTATATTGAAAATGAAAATCACTAGCTAAGGGAAGATCTTGCAGAAGACTTCCATCTAAGTCAGTCATACATCGGGTGCGGCACATAATCGCTCATTGTTCGTAGTAGGGGAGGCAGAGCCAAATGCTGAAACACAGCCTTAGAAGACGGTGTATCCAGATTAAACATATGATAATATAAAATGTAATAATTTGAGACCTAACTGAGGTATTTATAGGACGTTTGCTTCTACAAGTACGGTAACTCAAAATGTTCTCTGTGTTTACTGGCGGCAGTTGCCACCACCTGCCTATGTGCGTTACTGCTTTATTTCACGTAAACGTGGATCAGTAACCACACAGAAGAAGCTGTTGCGTATGCATTCTCTGTCGGAGTTAAAGTCTGAAAGTCTGTTTCACTGTTACAACCTCGTTTTCAGTGTGAGTATGGACTGCGGTCAACTGACGATGTTCCCACTTCCCTAACAATCAAGAAACGGGACAAGCGGCTTCGGGAAAGTGGGAGTTTGCTTTCGACATCGAGCCGTTATTCCAAGCACACAGGTCCAGAAGCTACTGCTGAATTAATTTATACGTTCTTCCAGCGGAGCCCTCATAAACCAGTCTGACAACCAAGTAGGCAATTACAATTACCTCGTTCGAAAATTCCCAGGTTGCTGGATTGGGAGAGGTACTCCATCGATTGCTAGGCTCCCTAGAAGCCCAATCATTACACTACTTTTTTCCTGTGGCGGGTTTATCAAATGGTTCAAATGGCTCTGAGCACTATGGGACTAAACATCTGTGGTCATCAGTCCCCTAGAACTTAGAACTACTTAAACCTAACTAACCTAAGGACATCACACACACCCATGCCCGAGGCAGGATTCGAACCTGCGACCGTAGCAGTCGCGCGGTTTCGGACTGAGCGCCTTAACCGCAAGACCACCGCGGCCGGCACGGGTTTATCGAGAACCAAATATACCAGACACCAGTTCGTGATCTACCACGTCAGCGCCATTGCATTCGTGCAGCTGTCGCAAATGCTACGCCTGGAAACCGTAGAACTCTTACAGGGAAATGGAATACAGATTAGATGTCTGTGACGTCACTATTGGTGCGCGTATCGAGATGTACTAGCTGTTTAAAAAATAATTTTCAGTCAGAATACCTGTAGAAACATACAGTCAACAAATATCTGTTTTTTATCAAACTTTACATTTTATATCTTTATTTGTTTAACGCGGACACACTACATGTGGAAGATCCAGAGGCTGTCTAATTAGAAACATTCTGTTTGGTGTATGTATTTGGAGGTACTGGTTTCCGTCAGTTGAGAGTAAAGTAAAGATTATGCGAACAATGGGCGTTTTAGCTAAATTCTCTTTGTCGAACGATTTCTAGGCGCAAGATACTTTTTCTTCTTCAATTCAGGCCTTACATTAAACATTTCTAATTGCAGCTGGGTCACAAAATTTTTACAGTGTTCCACAGTTGTTCTTTTACTAATTCGACTGTACTCAGTGACAATAAAAGCTTTTTAAACTAAAGAAAAACTCTGCCTGTAGGAATTCTAGTAGACGATATCGATGCCGTCTTCCTTGATGTTGTTCCTAGACCTTCCATCCGCTGCTACTCTCGCTTGAAATGGCAAATCCACGTGTCATCCGTAGCAACAGATCGGCTCATAAAATCGGATACCTCCTAACACGCTCTTATCATCGTTAAGAAATTCACTTTACGATTTGCTTTCAACATCACATGGCTTTACACATTATAGATCACAATGCGTAAATATCGCTTCGCTACATGGTTTCGGCCTTCGCTTAGCGACATTTAAAATTATCAAATGGAAACAGAAAAACAAAGTTCAGTACATGTTTCAGTGTTCCCCTTCGCGCTGTTTTCACAAACTGTTTTGTATCGAGGTCAACATGTCTCCCGAAATTTCCGTCTTTTACGTCACGAGTAAAAGAACCACTGCGCCTTTTAACACCGGAATTGTAGAGAAGCTTTGCTTGCTCAATCGGAGAATTGCCCGCCTCTCCCTACCCTTTATGTGAATCCAATAGAGTGCGTCGCTGAACGTAATAAACGTCAACAAGCAGATACTGCAGAAACACGCGCTTTCCTCGTGAATAATTATTTCCAAGTGAGTTCTGAAGCACTTGGGTTGCGAAGGCCGGCTCCTGCAGGGGAGGAATTCAATTTCCTATAAAAGGTTTTCTGAAGGCGGCCGTGATAGGCCACGGTTGGGAGGCGGGGTGGGGGGAGAGGTCGGAGTGGCACTGTCTCCGGCGGCGACTGGCAGGTCGGCTGTGTGGGTGAGTGTGAGCGCGGCGTGGGAACAAAGGCGCCGCCCAGCCAGCTGCTGTACGTGCTCCATTGTTTAGAGCGCCCGCAGAAACTGCACGTGAGGTCCATCCCGGCAAAGGCGGGGCTCTTAGGAGACGAGCGTTTCCTACTTGTTGTTTCTTTAGCCAAGAGCAGAAGTTCAACCTCATCTCACTGCAAAGCAAAAGAGCAAAAAAGTGCTCTAATCAGTTATGCTGAATAAAGGTTGTAGCTGAATTCCTCTGTTATTACATGTTTGTACAGCAGACTATTCCATTTGTATACCTCCTAGTAAGGTAACATCACAAACATGACCTCACACTTGCAAGATATCAGCCCCAGAAATCGACCAACACGAAAATTTTGACCATAATTCTGACTGTGAGCAGTTATGACCTTCTGAATGCACAGTTATTAAACTTCACGTCCTCTGATTGTCTCTCACTCCACCCCACTGCACCCACCTAACGCCCCAGCGCAAAGCACGTAGGATGAAGCGACAGCCAGAGCCGTCCTGTTTGGGATATTTACGACAAGGGAAGAGGAGGGGACAGATAGGCACGTCTATGAAACATGTTTTGAAACCTTGTTTGAGAACTCATGTTATTCTACGCGTAAAATAGGTAAGTAATTTGAGTACGTAATGTATCAACCTCACGTCCATATGCATTTAATATTATTTTAACAATATTGGTATGTATTGATATTCTGCAGCTATGTATACTCCTCAATATCAGAATGAATAAACCTGAGCATGGGACTGATGACCTCAGATGTTAAGTCCCATAGTGCACAGAGCCATTTGAACCATTTGAAACCTGAGCAACTGAGAAATTATCATGAAACTAGCTGTAACTGGCAGCCGTGCTCCCATGTCCGTAGTTTTGTTCTGACGGGGCCCTCACGTGTCTACCTCTTTTCGATAAGCGTAGTAGAAGCGTCCACATCTTCCCCCAACCCACCACCCCGACACACGACACGGCAGGGTGAGTAGCGTCGCTGTCGAACGGTTCGTGCAGAGGCATGTGAGCAGGAGCGCTTATCTATAAATGCTGCAACTGAAGTAACTACACGTCATACAAACTGTACATCATACAACACATTTAATAAGTTTTTGCCGCGTGGGATTAGCCGAGCGGTCTAGGGGCTGGAGTCATGTACTGCGTGGCTGGTCCCAGCGGAGGTTCGAGTCCTCCATCGGGCATGGGTGTGTGTGTTTGTCCTTAGGATAATTTAGGTTAAGTAGTGTGTAAGCTTAGGGACTGATGACCTCAGCAGTTAAGTCCCATAAGATAAAAAAATAAGGTTTATAATTTATATAAAGAACAGCTACCAGCCACATGTATGGTTTAAAAAGGTTTATTATCTTCAGACCATGACCGGTTTCGGATTTTTCTTTACAAATCCATCTTCAGATGGCAGATTACAAGCATTCTTAGTTGGACCTAGTTTTGTTTGTGTTATTCGTTTGGTGCACTGGGAAAGGAAAGAAATATTTTTGTTGTCATGTCGGTAATGGTATTTTTACGAAAGATTTACTTCTTTTACAAGATCTGATTGCTCAAGCGATGGTTTTTATAAACATTAGTAAACTTGCAGGTTAGTGTACTTACGAGCTGTGTAGTTCTGCCTGACTAAATATTCGTGCGTTTATTTTTTCGAACGCAAGCTTAATACACTTTTCAATATGCACTATGTGAGTGCTATTCCAGTCAATGGACGTCACTTTCAACCTCATCATCTTAATTACACACGCAGCACACACGAATAACGTTTACAAAACGTGGCCCAGCTTCACATTACAAACGAGAACAATATTTGCAAAGAGCTTACAGTCATAACGATGTTAACTCACAGATGCTGTATAGTCGATATGGGTACAGTAAAATATCTCTTTGCTATTGTATGAAATTAATCTGAAACGGAATAAATAAAATTACATACAAATAAGATTACAAACATTAAATGTAATACAGAATTACTGTATGTTACTAATTAGTTGTTACAATAGTAGGAGATAAATTCTAATATATGATATAAAATGCAATGCACATGTTTTCATTACGCAATTTTTTTTTTCAATGACATATAAGCAGTTTTTGGGGCCTGTATACTAAATGTTTTTGATGGAATATTAGACTTCAGTTATTTTAAAGAAGTGAAAGCTTCTTCAAAGTTATTTAGGAAGGGGGTGTTAACTGACTCTGTCTGTTCATTCAAAATTAGATCAGGGAACCTATTTTTATGTGTATGAATCTCAATCTCCTCTAGGAGATTCAATGTGAAACCTTTGTCTTTGAGGTGTAATATCTGCAGATTGTTTTCTATATTCTCAACTGTATGATTGTTTTCTGCGAGATGGGTGGCAAAGGCAGATTTGTTTCATTCACCACAACACTCCTCGAACGCCCGACAAGTCGTGCAGTTTTCAAAATGCTCGTGAAGAGCCTCCGGCCCATCACAATATGCCCTCGGTCAAACTACGACAGATTTCGCGCCTTCCCAATTCTACACTCGGACAGTCGCTCACTGATATTATATGCAACGTCCATGTGTCTGACTAGCAGTCATTCTTCGGCAGGTGACGCTGGTTTATGTCGATAGCAGGTCTGTGGTCACAATGTTCTGGATGATCAGCGTACATTCAGAAGGTAGCAACTGCATGCTATCATAATTATGCCCGAGATTTTCACACAGAATCAGTAACTGGAACTGATATCTTGCAAACGTGCTTTTATCTCTTTAAGGCACGAGGTCCTATTTGTAATGTTTCCTCATAAGAATTCTACAACTTATAACTTACTTGCCCACATCGGTCAGATTTTCACTAACTAGTTACTGCTGTAGCCCGTAATGTCCATGATATTGTGTTCTCGTCGGGCTGCGACGACGAGCTGGGTGACATATCTATATAATCAACGTCGTGCAGCACTTGTGAGGCAGGCCGTGCTCAGCCCTTGAGCCCACTGCTGACGCCAACTGCGCTGAACAGACACTCCAGTTTTTAACATCAATTGCCCTACAGTAGACATCAGAGAGAAAGCTGTTGGGAACGCACCATACTAATCTACTGATGACGATATTGCTGTGTAAGATTTGGTATTGGATTGCTCTTTGGTGAGCTTACACTCTGCTGTTGACGGTCTCTGCCGTGTGCGCGTAACCGTCGGCTTGCAAAATCTCCCGTGAAGTCACTCCCACCTACTAACTATTACGAACTCTGAACGTAGCCTTTGGATTGTCCAGCCATTGTGAGCTCGAGCCCGAGGACGGCTTTTGGGGATTATCGCTCGGTGTATGTTTAGATCTTGCGGAAAACAATTCGCCAATCTTCCTCCGATCTGTCGATTGCTATGATACTAGATCCGTTCCTTTCTTCACCAGATCTGCTTGAGTGCGCTCACTGCATATTACTTCAACCGGTGTGTTTCTGCCTCTTGTACTACGCCTTACTGGCTCAGTCCAATCCACAGAGCCGGCCGGCGTGACCGAGCGGTTCTAGGCGCTACAGTCTGGAACCGCGCGACCGCTACGGTCGCAGGTTCGAATCCTGCCTCAGTCATGGATGTGTATGATGTCCTTAGGTTTGTTAGGTTTAAGTAGTTCTAAGTTCTAGGGGACTGATGGCGTCAGAAGTTAAGTCCCATAGTGCTCAGAGCCATTTGAGCCACACCGTCCAATCCACAGAATTCATTCCAAACTGATACAAAACTGCTCTTATTCCACGTGGAACCTCTCTATCCATGTACATCTCACTGTATTCTTACTGCAAAATAGTTTCCTTGAAGCTATATCCACCGACAATTTCATTCAGCCTGTTTTACCTGCCCACACGCACTCCGCCCTTTGTTGCTACTTACAGGATGGCATTGAATCTATCCATGTTTGCACTCTCCCACAAACCAGGAAACTCAGTAGTTCCATTCTGAACTATGAAAAAAATTTGATAATTTCCAGTTGGAAAAGAAACGCAATGGCCGTTTAACAACTACTGGATAGTGTTGAGAAATCATATAAATTTTGTCGACTGTTTCTCCAATAATAGTCGTCAAAAGTTTGAGAAAAACGCGTGGTTGAGAGCAGTTACGAAACTTTCAAAGGCAATGGCTTTCCAGTACAAAAAGCCAGTAGAATACTTTTTACACATGGTGTTCGTAAAGTTTTATAGCTTTTATCTTTTTACGCTTGATAATTAATCCATAAAAACGTTCGTCATGATGTATAAACTCTGGTTGTATGCATACTGAACGACATGAAAATCGTATACAATTTGGCAATAATATATGCATCATGCCGTCACACGGAAGAGAAGCTGAGACTAAAATATTGCCGTGTGCTCTTTTTATACAGCTTAGGGCAGAGAGAGAGGTACGGAAAAGGAGACGGGTGGAAATGGGGGGTTGGGGGAAGGTCACTGAGGACAGAGGCGAAGCGGAACAGTCAACAGCGTGTTCCATATCCTATTACTTGTGCTGTATGCAACATTTGTGGTAATACGTTGAAAACATGTGCAGGCGTAAAAAAAAGCTGATGTGTTATGATTTTGTAATATAACAGCCAAGATCTCTGAAGGTGGTAATAATTTGATGAAACCGGGTAAAGTGAATATCTATAGTGTAATATGCGATCCTGACATAGTAATTTGTTATATGAAAAGCTGTGAAATATGAAGCGTTATAATTGCTTTTGAGCAACACGTTTTATATGCTTTTTAGTAACGTGTCTGCCTCATGACCGTAACGTTACATGTTTTGGTTCTGGTAAACAGTGTAAATAGCAGTAAACGCCTTTTGAGATAACAACTCTAAAACTGATTTCCAAAATGACAATTACCGCGGCCACCGGACTGAATTTGTCCCTACTTGGCTCAAGGAATGTTTGCAGCGACTATTAACGTTGATTCACTGCCCATGGTCTGAACCCCGTGAAACTCTTTGGAATCTCCAGCAACAATTCAGGAATCGTAAGAGACTCATCGGCATAGTGTTGCCGAAAGCGCCAGTGGTTTATCTCTTGTACATTCAGAGTTTAGAGTACAGTGTCCTTAGACACTATGCCACTGCAAACTGTAGATGTTAGAGTAGTGTGTTAACACGACGGTCATGAAGTTTTCTTAATTTTATGCTCCCCGTTTTCTATGTGTAAGTGCAGCACATGCGTTTACTAGCATATTGTTCAAAAGGACACACATCCTTGCATCGGTCTCACAGCTGCAAGGCCTCAGATGTATTCAGTTTCAGCGAGGTTCTCTGCTGTTGCAGGTCAAATACCTTTCAGAAGCTAGATCTGTGACGAAATAGAACGCAGACAAATCTGTTTTCAAAGGGTTTTTTTTTGGTCATCAGTCTACTGACTGGTTTGATGCGGCCCGCCACCAATTCCTTTCCTGTGCTAACCTCTTCATCTCAGAGTAGCACTTGCAACTTACGTCCTCAATTATTTGCTTGACGTATTCCAATCTCTGTCTTCCTCTACAGTTTTTGCCCTCTACAGCTCTCTCTAGTACCATGCAAGTCATTCCCTCATGTCTTAGCAGATGTCTTATCATCCTGTACCTTCTCCTTATCAGTGTTTTCCACATATTCCTTTCCTCTCCGATTCTGCGTAGAACCTCCTCGTTCCTTACCTTATCAGTCCACCTAATTTTCAACATTCGTCTATAGCACCACATCTCAAATGCTTCGATTCTCTTCTGTTCCGGTTTTCCCACAGTCCATGTTTCACTACCATACAATGCTGTACTCCAGACGTACATTCTCAGAAATTTCTTCCTCAAGGCCGGTATTTGATATTAGTAGACTTCTCTTGGCCAGAAATGCCTTTTTTGCCATAGCGAGTCTGCTTTTGATATCCTCCTTGCTCCGTTCGTCATTGGTTATTTTACTGCCTAGGTAGCAGAATTCCTTAACTTCATTGACTTCGTGACCATCAATCCTGATGTTAAGTTTCTCGCTGTTCTCATTTCAACTACTTCTCATTACCTTCGTCTTTCTCCGATTTACTCTCAAACCATACTTTGTACTCATTAGACTGTTCATTCCGTTCAGCAGATCATTTAATTCTTCTTCACTTTCACTCAGGATAACAATGTCATCAGCGAGTCGTATCATTGATATCCTTTCACCTTGTATTTTAATTCCACTCCTGAATCTTTCCATCATTGCTTCCTCGATGTACAGAATGAAGAGTAGGGGCGAAAGGCTACAGCCTTGTCTTACACCCTTCTTAATACGAGCACATCGTTCTTGATCGTCCACTCTTATTATTCCCTCTTGGTTGTTGTACATATTGTATATGACCCGTCTCTCCCTATAGCTTACCCCTACTTTTTTCAGACTCTCGAACAGCTTGCACCATTTTATATTGTCGAACGCTTTTTCCAGGTCGACAAATCCTATGAAAGCGTCTTGTTTTTTCTTTAGCCTTGCTTCCATTATTAGCCGTAACGTCAGAATTGCCTCTCTCGTCCCTTTACTTTTCCTAATGCCAAACTGATCGTCACCTAGCGCATTCTCAATTTTCGTTTCCATTCTTCTGTATATTATTCTTGTAAGCAGCTTCGATGCATGAGCTGTTAAGCTGATTGCGCGATAATTCTCGCACTTGTCAGCTCTTGCCGTCTTCGGAATTGTGTGGATGATGCTTTTCCGAAAGTCAGATGGTATATCGCCAGACTCATATATTCTACACACCAATGTGAACAGTCGTTTTGTTGCCACTTCCCCCAATGAGTTTAGAAATTCTGATGGAATGTTATCTATCCCTTCTGCCTTATTTGATCTCAAGTCCTCCAAAGCTCTTTTAAATTCCGATTCTAATACTGGATCCCCTATCTCTTCTAAATCGACTCCTGTTTCTTCTTCTATCACATCAGACAAATCTTCACCCTCATAGAGGCTTTCAATGTATTATTTACACCTATCTGCTCTCTCCTCTGCATTTAACAGTGGAATTCCCGTTGCACTCTTAATGTTACCACCGTTGCTTTTAATGTCACCAAAGGTTGTTTTGACTTTCCTGTATGCTGAGTCTGTCCTTCCGACAATCATATCTTTTTCGATGTCTTCATATTTTTCCTGCAGCCATTTCTTCTTAGCTTCCATGCACTTCCTATTTATTTCATTCTTCAGCGACTTGTATTTCTGTATTCCTGATTTTCCCGGAACATGTTTGTACTTCCTCCTTTCATCAATCAACTGAAGTATTTCTTCTGTTACCCACAGTTTCTTCGCAGCTACCTTCTTTGTACCTATGTTTTCCTTCCCAACTTCTGTGATGGCCCTTTTAGAGATGTCCACTCCTCTTCAACTGTACTGCCTACTGCGCTCTTCCTTATTATTGTATCTATAGCGTTATAGAACTTCAAACGTATCTCGTCATTCCTTAGTACTTCAAAGGGTTATTTTCTACATACCTGTAGAGAAATTTTGTTTGTTTTTAGTTCAGTACTTTAAAAAATCAAACTGAAATCTGACGGGATTAACAAGTATTTCCCAACGTAGGTTTCATTCCTTTTTTCCCCATGTTCATAGAATTTTTATGTTGCATCAGCAATATGCGTTTATCCACAGGTGAATAGCTGTCACCAAATTATTCAAGGGATGCTCATCATATATTCATGTACTGGAATTTTTATTCGCTTTCGTGTTTAAATTATCGCTATTCCGGTATTATTGGCCAGCGCAGGAAGACATCAATAGAGATTACTGTCGTTGACAGCTAAAAAAAGATAAATGCGCAACGAGTCAATAAACGTATTTACCATTTGGTTGTCGAGAAGCGGTCAGTGGTGCATCTTTAATGTACGATTATCGTCACGGGCGGTTCCACCTCCCAGCTCGAAATGGAAAGATGTCCAACATTTTGTAACAAATGACGTTTGGAGGGATGAGTTTTTTGTAACTATTGAGGTTACGGGGTTTTCAACTCCCTGTGGTGTACTTTTAAGGCACTGAATGTAATTTATTTTTTTAAACAAAGTTTTTCGTTATTACATATGCCGAAAATCGTGGAAATGTACGCTCAGTATCATTTTATGGCAGAATGGTATATTCTCGAAACGTCGTCTTGTTTATAAAGCACAGGGCTTCATAATCATTGCAACACTATCACACTTATCGAAAGTATTAATTTTGTAGTACACATTATGCTCTCTGTATTACCGAAGCTACAGAGATGTGGAACGTAGGACATTTGAAGCTGTTAGCACCGTCTGAAGTATTTTGCACAATAGTAATATACTCGTATTCGGAGCTGTTGATACTACACAAACCTCTTCTTCTCTCTAATTCTTTTTTCTGTGGTTAACGTCACATTCGCTAATGTCAAGTAAAGTACACTATCTGATCAAAAGTATACGGGCATGTATTAGAACACATTAACGTGTGGTGTGTCCACCCCTTGCTGTACAAAGTCCATACCTAACTCACCACAAAGGAGTTCCAGGTGTTCAAGTCGGGACTCTGGTGGACCAGTCCGTTTCAGGAATGTTGGTGTGCACAAACCATGCTGCTTCATGACAGGGTGTCATGCTGACACAATTATCGTTTCAGAACAGTCCCTCTACTGTACGTGGTACACAGGTCTATAGAACGTGTCCGTATCCTTCAGTATTTAAAATTTCTTAAGCTCAAGAAGGGGTCTACACCATAACTACGCGAGGCATCCCAATACCACAACACCACTTCCTCTGTACTTCACTGTTGTCACTACACACAATGGCAAGCAACGTTTTCCAGGTATTCGCCAAACCGAAACCCTCCCGGATAACCCTGTGTGCTAATGAGCCGTTTCCGGGACGCGGAAAGGCGATCCAAACCAAATCTAATCCGCCTCGCGGATTAACAACGAGGCCTGGTGAAACCTCCAGCTTGGATGTTGTTTCTAGGTGATTTCGCACATCCCACTAAATGAATACCGGGCTGGTACCAAAGTACGCAAACATATAGAACACGCTCTCACCCTTGTACACAGGATTAACTCTAGACACAGGTACGAAGGGTACACAGATTCCGCCAGAGGGGGGGGGGGGTTTACAAGAGACTGATGACATTAGAGGTTTAGTCCCCTCGAACCCTTAATGATCTTAATCATCAGCAGCAGCAACCAAACAGGAGCCCTTCCAACGTACTGCCACATGATATAGGGTGATTCACAAGTCCAAATCATTCGTTCAGAGTCATCCTCCGTCCAGCAGCGTCGCTTAAGATTGACTACAGAAGTGTATGGCTTATGAGGAGCTGTTGGACAATATTACTCCATCCTTTTCAACTCTCAAAGCACAGCCATTGTCCCAGCTGGACCGCTGGTAGCAGTTTAAAATTCAGGAGTGACACATTCCGCTGATTTCGTGCTGTTTTTTTATAACGCCTGTTCGTCAGTAATGAGATCTGCCTGCTTTTCGTTAGTTCTAGTTGATCCTTCGCATTTCCACTTCACAATCATATCACCAAAAGTCGACATTAGTGTTATTATGAGACTGAAACTTACCTGAATGATTTGGTGCTCAGGTGACATCTAACGTTAGTCCACATTGGAAGTCACTGAGCTGTCCTGCCTAACAAGTTACGTTGTTACTGCTCCTCTACTTACAACTCAGTACCAGCCGCCTCCTTCTATACTGGCTGGCCCTCCTGTCCTGATACCTATTGCTCTATTCCACTTTACATACGAACGTCCATACTTTCGATGAGACAGCGTACATGAAAATATTTTAAATGAGCGTTGTATATTTTAGAAATTTATTCCACTTGAGGCAATAAAATTAGTCATCCCACATGCTTAATTATTTCTCCACATTTAAGTATGAAACTATTAATCCATTTATGACAGGTCACAGCTACGTTGTGTTAGGATGAAAAGTGTTCATTTTCTGGATAATTATCCAGTCATATTGTTTTGTGTTTACAGCAGTTTTTACAATCGACTACGAGTGAATATATCGATAGTTTAGCGCTTAAAGTTACAGACAGTTTTCGCCATACAACAATGCATCGTCGGAAGAAAGTGCTAACCCTTGGTTTAGTACAGAGTAATCTACGACTTAATTTCTTGTGTTTTCGAATACACCATGTGCTGCCAACGGGTAGTTCCTTATATACCACTGCAAATCACTGTCTGATATAAAAATTGCTTTGTCTTATTGTAGTTAAGTTCCTATCCTTAAATTTAACGAAACATGTGAGATGTAGCATCTCGAAATAAGCTCCTGTTTGATAGCACTATTTTACACCCACCCTTGTTAAAAGATATAGCCTATTTTTATCGAAAATACGTAACGCGAATACCGGCAGAAGGAGGCTGATGATAAGTACTACCACAAACTACAACAATATTTGTGATATGTGCCATTTTTGGGAATCTTATGACCTGTAATGACATCTATCTGGAAAGAATGGTGACCTAAAAAGCCAAATGGAATTTGTAGTTTTATTTTTGTAAACAATATGCCTAACCTCAATCAACATGAAGAAGACACAGAGACCAAATAATTACCACTACTGTTCTGTATTTACAAGTGAAAAACAGGCCTGTTTCACCGAATAACAAAAATCTAATAATTAGTACATGCCAAACACAACTAACGTTATTGTTTCTAATAGCACACTGATATTTTCCACTGCAATGTATTCTGTTCACAATAGAAGAAATGTAATGCAGACTGTGGTTCTCCATTGTTGGCAGATAGAAGATGCATTCTCAAAATGCGGATTTTGTAAGCAGTTGAAGAACTGCGTGAGGACATAATAATACATGTGTGAAGAAACGGAGATAATGTGCGGTAAAAACTGGACGCTAAAACGACGAAATAAGCTGTCACATATTATCAGGGCAGTATCTAGTGTCGATCTGGAATAAAAATAACATAAATTCCTTCTCATCTGGTATGGGATAATAATCTTTCAACTGCATGCCATAAACCTAAGGCACCACAGTTTCCAATGAGTGATGGGTGTCATAGAAATTTACTGACTTGCAGACGACACAGCAGCAGTTACGGTTAGGGATAAAAAGACTGAAATGACTGGTGCCAGTAAAACTGCTCCGAATACGGTGCCATGGAGTGGCACAATCAGCGAATAGTCGACGCCGGGTCCAATTAAAATCAACAACATTCATTTGAAAAGAACAGTGGATGTATTTCCAGCGAAGTTTGATGAAGATTGAGTACATAGCAGAATTAGAAGAGACACGCAGGGAGAATGGGGAAACTGTAAAGATGAAGCACAGACTCGAATTCATCTTGAAGGGCCGACATTAAATCTAACAACGTTATTGATGTAGATGGCACAGGTCATCGAATGTTGGTGGCAAATAGCAGGGAAAAAATGCCTCAAAAAGGCAAAATAAGGATTAGTTAAGTGAGACTCTACAACAACTATTATCTGAAGAAACCGGTGAAAATTCATGGAGAGAGTGTGTGTGCGCTAGTTTACTTTTGCAAACAAAATGTTTGCGGTGTCAAAGAAATAATACGTAAATTTTTTAGAAGCAGAAGCATAAATTCTTAGTTTTCTGGTCAACAGTTTTAAGGCAGCAGGTGTCGGAATAGTGCTAATCATTCAGTTAAAAATCCAAGTGCTGTTGGAAGCCGAGGTAGTTCATGGACTTCGCAGAATTGACGCAGTGAAGTTATGAAGTTCTTTTTAATTTACGTTGGAACACAGAGATGGCGAGCTCATTGATGACAAAGCAGTTACTGGGAAGAAGCTGGAGTTGTCCTAACTGTACTGGAGAAACAGTATTCTGTGGCAGGGAAAAGGTGCACAGAGAACACATTTTCTGCTGAAGAGCGCACGCCAGATGAAAATAATCATATTGGGCAAGTTGGAGAGGTTTTGCAGAACGTCTAGAACGTGCGCAATGTGGCACGAGGAGCCGAGACGGAAATGTCACAGTTCGTTTCCCAATATAAAAATATTTTCTCAGATGAGCCTTGAATGATTAAAAACCATATATCGAGATAAAAATAAATTAGTATAAATATAAGTATATATAATAAATATAATAAGTATAAATTAGTATAAATCGTCATGTGTATCATTGTGCTGTGTCGCAACAAAAAAACACAGAAGGATTAGACAAAACCCGAAGGTGGCAGTGTTCGTATTGGATAAAAAAGGAGAGTGGACATCTTAATTCAAAATATTGAGGTCTCATTATATAAATTTTCTGGTTCAGATTGTTTTTGGAGAATTTGAGGGAAATTAAGTAAGTACCCATAATTCAGCCACCCAGGTATGTCTACATCTGCGCGTGAAGATTTAAGCGCTGGTGTAGGCCTATAACAGAAAGGAGATGATGGCTAAATAAAGACCATGTTATTCGCCAGCTATACTTTACTGAAAAGAGGACGAAAATTTATTGTGAACAGGAAGGCAGTATTTGCTGCAGTACTTGGGTTTCGCGTATTACGGTACTACTATCTGCTTGGAAGAAGATCACGTCACTTACAGATACTAAATAAAAGCGCGTTTCTTTTCTATTAAACTGCTGAATTAGAAGTGCAATTCACACGTGGGAGTCACAATGTGGAGCCAGATGTGCCCCAAAGTTTACCTACTAGGGGAGACTGAGCATCACACACTATACGAATGCCTCATTGTATAAATTTTCTGGTTACCCCATATTCAGTTGTTTATCTACATCTACATCTACATCTATACTCCGCGAGCCACCTTACGGTGTGTGGCGGAGGGTACTTATTGTACCACTATCTGATCCCCCCTTCCCTGTTCCATTCACGAATTGTGCGTGGGAAGAACGACTGCTTGTAAGTCTCCGTATTTGCTCTAATTTCTCGGATCTTTTCGTTGTGATCATTACGCGAGATATATGTGGGCGGTAGTAATATGTTGCCCATCTCTTCCCGGAATGTGCTCTCTCGTAATTTCGATAATAAACCTCTCCGTATTGCGTAACGCCTTTCTTGAAGTGTCCGCCACTGGAGCTTGTTCAGCATCTCCGTAACGCTCTCGCGCTGACTAAATGTCCGCATGACGAATCGCGCTGCTTTTCGCTGGATCATGTCTATCTCTTCTATTAATCCAACCTGGTAAGGGTCCCATACTGATGAGCAATACTCAAGAATCGGACGAACAAGCGTTTTGTAAGCTACTTCTTTCGTCGATGAGTCACATTTTCTTAGAATTCTTCCTATGAATCTCAACCTGGCGCCTGCTTTTCCCACTATTTGTTTTATGTGATCATTCCACTTCAGATCGCTCCGGATAGTAACTCCTAAGTATTTTACGGTCGTTACCGCTTCCAATGATTTACCACCTATGGCATAATCGTACTGGAATGGATTTCTGCCCCTATGTATGCGCATTATATTACATTTATCTACGTTTAGGGAAAGCTGCCAGCTGTCGCACCATGCATTAATCCTCTGCAGGTCCTCCTGGAGTACGTACGAGTCTTCTGATGTTGCTACTTTCTTGTAGACAACCGTGTCATCTGCAAATAGCCTCACGGAGCTACCGATGTTGTCAACTAAGTCATTTATGTATATTGTAAACAATAAAGGTCCTATCACGCTTCCCTGCGGTACTCCCGAAATTACCTCTACATCTGCAGATTTTGAACCGTTAAGAATGACATGTTGTGTTCTTTCTTCTAGGAAATCCTGAATCCAATCACAAACCTGGTCCGATATTCCGTAAGCTCGTATTTTTTTCACTAAACGTAAGTGCGGAACCGTATCAAATGCCTTCCTGAAGTCCAGGAATACGGCATCAATCTGCTCGCCAGTGTCTACGGCACTGTGAATTTCTTGGGCAAATAGGGCGAGCTGAGTTTCACATGATCTCTGTTTGCGGAATCCATGTTGGTTATGATGAAGGAGATTTGTATTATCTAAGAACGTCATAATACGAGAACACAAAACATGTTCCATTACTCTACAACAGATTGACGTAAGCGAAATAGGCCTATAATTATTCGCATCTGATTTATGACCCTTCTTGAAAATGGGAACGACCTGCGCTTTCTTCCAGTCGCTAGGTACTTTACGTTCTTCCAGCGATCTACGATAAATTGCTGATAGAAAGGGGGCAAGTTCTTTAGCATAATCACTGTAGAATCTTAAGGGTATCTCGTCTGGTCCGGATGCTTTTCCGCTACTAAGTGATAGCAGTTGTTTTTCAATTCTGATATCGTTTATTTCAATATTTTCCATTTTGGCGTCCGTGCGACGGCTGAAGTCAGGGACCGTGTTACGATTTTCCGCAGTGAAACAGTTTCGGAACAGTGAATTCAGTATTTCTGCCTTTCTTCGGTCGTCCTCTGTTTCGGTGCCATCGTGGTCAACGAGTGACTGAATAGGGGATTTAGATCCGCTTACCGATTTTACATATGACCAAAACTTTTTAGGGTTCTTGTTTAGATTGTTTGCCAATGTTTTATGTTCGAATTCGTTGAATGCTTCTCTCATTGCTCTCTTTACGCTCTTTTTCGCTTCGTTCAGCTTTTCCTTATCAGCTATGATTCGACTACTCTTAAACCTATGATGAAGCTTTCTTTGTTTCCGTAGTACCTTTCGTACATGATTGTTATACCACGGTGGATCTTTCCCCTCGCTTTGGACCTTAGTCGGTACGAACTTATCTAAGGCGTACTGGACGATGTTTCTGAATTTTTTCCATTTTTGTTCCACATCCTCTTCCTCAGAAATGAACGTTTGATGGTGGTCACTCAGATATTCTGCGATTTGTGCCCTATCACTCTTGTTAAGCAAATATATTTTCCTTCCTTTCTTGGCATTTCTTATTACACTTGTAGTCATTGATGCAACCACTGACTTATGATCACTGATACCCTCTTCTGCATTCACGGAGTCGAAAAGTTCCGGTCTATTTGTTGCTATGAGGTCTAAAACGTTAGCTTCACGAGTTGGTTCTCTAACTATCTGCTCG